>NC_133411.1:156717500-157967500 GCF_049350105.2 Macaca mulatta
ATTTTCCCAAAAAAAGACAGTTCTTTCCTTAAAATAAATTCTGGTGCCAGCTGTAAAGATAGTAACATTACCAGCATGTCGTTTAATGACTGAAAGTCTAATCTTTGCAGAATGACAGACCTCAGTTCAAACCTACGTGTGATTTTGAGCTAAACTTCACATTTATGACCATCAATTTTCATAATTTTTCCTCCAAATACCCTCAGGCTGGATGGGTTTTAAAACTCAATTTTTTTTGTAAATTTTTAAAAAGTTATATGATGCAGTTCAGAAAGCCCAATGGTGCCTGGCACAACATGCTTTAATCACACCAATAATTCTTCAGCAAAACATATCATGTAGAGAAAATAATTATCCTTAAATCATCTCTTGACAGATTTTGCTGTCAAATGAGTTACAAAATGAAATGAACAAAAAACTTCTGAAACAAAACAAAAACAAAACAAACCCCTCTGTGGGGTTTGAAATGATAAATTAGGGACTGTGGATCTGTAGATACTTCACGGAGTTGTTACGAGGAATAAAGAGGATAATGCCTTTACATAAGGCTCATAGCTCAGGCCGGGACAACAAGGGGTTAATAAGTGCCTGTGCCTACTGCTACTATTGCTGCCATATGATGGTTTATATCACATTTGGGATCAACTACCTGCCCTTTCTCTTTCCTTGTATTGGTGTAATTTTTCCTTATTTTATGTTCAATTTATAGGAAGCTTCTGAAACTGCTCTTACGTTAGTTTTTTCCTTCCTTCCTTCCTTCCTTCCTTCCTTCCTTCCTTCCTTCCTTCCTTCCTTCCTTTCTTTCTTTCTTTCTTTCTTTCTTTCTTTCTTTCTTTCTTTCTTTCTTTCTTTCTTTCTTTCTTTCTCTCTTTCTTTCTTTCTCTCTCTTTCTTTCTTTCTTTTTCTTCTTTTTCCTTTCTTTCTTTCTCTTTCTCTCTTTCTTTCTTCCTTTCTTCCTTTCTTTCTGGCAGAGTCTCACTGTGTCGCCTGGGCTGGATTACAGTGGCATGATCCCGGCTTACTGCAATCTCTGTCTTCTGCTTCAAGTGATTCTCCTGCCTCAGACTCCTGAGTAGCTGGGACTACAGGCAAGCACCGTGGCGCCTGGCTAATTTTTGTAATTTTAGTGGAGAGGGGGGTTTTACCATGTTGGCTATGCTGCTCTCGAACTCCTGACCTCAGGGGATCCACCTGCCTCGGCCTCACAAAGTGCTGGGATTACAGGCATGAGCCACTGCACCCAGCCACATTAACTTTTCTTATAGGGACAAGCCATCTGTGTTGGAGACCAACTGTCTTAGACACAGAAGAGTTTTGTGAATGACTCCTATCAGCTCTCTTCACTGATAGACCTCTGAGTCTCATTTTCCAGCAGCTTTGCTCTTCTCTCAGTCTGGCACTGATCCCCTACAGCAATCATTAACTAAATGTTCAAACATAAGACAAGGAAGCACCCAGTTAAGAAACGTGTTTACTGGAAGAAAAAAAAATGTTTCTTGTAACGTATGAAAATCAAATAATAATTCTGTAGCTAAAGGTAGTAGCGTATATCTGGGGACAAAAGGTCAATTAATATATAACCACATTTCAGATAAGAAAATATAGAATGGCTGTGGAACAACAATAGCAAGAGGGAGAGTGTACGAAGATCTTAGAAACAATTTCAGTAGATTCTGGCTTCTAGTCCCATACTCTTAACCAAACGTCTTATATTTTATTAATGAATTTATTCTTGCCAATTCATATGATCATTTTTACTCTTTCTCACTTTTCTAGATGTATTGTGTATGTCTCCAGACTCTAGCTGGCTTCACTGTACTGTGGAACATTTCCACATAATGCCCCGATATCACTTCAAACATACTTTATAAAACATATCTGATTATTTTATTTCTTAACAATTCTCCTTTCCCAAATTTCTCCAGTTCTCTTGAGAGCATTGCCATTATTTCAAATCTTAGGTTTAGAGTCTCCTTGGGTCTTGTTCTTTGCTTTTCCATGACCCTTGATCTAATCCATCATCAATTTTTCTAATTCATCTTTCATCTATATTCATCTTTCTATTCATCTTCCATCACTCTAGGCCTAGAGTATTCCCCCATGGTCTCTCCTACTTGCTATAGGCTATCCATCTCATGGTCCTGAAGAGGGAGAGGACCTGGATTGGTGACTTGATCTGCCACTCACCAACACTGTGATCCCTGTCCCCTCTTTCCTTCACCAGCCTCCTATTTCCCCTAACATAGTCACTGTATTAGTCTGTTCTCATGCTGCTAATAAAGACATACCCAAGACTGCGTATTTTATAAAGGAAAGAGGTTTAATTGACTCACAGTTCCACATGGCTGGGGAGGCCTCAGTCAACCTACAATCATGGCAGAAGGAGAAGTAAACACATCCTTCTTCACATGGCAGCAGCAAGGAGAAGTCTGAGCAAAAGGGAGAAAAATTCCTTATAAAACCATCAGACCTTGTGAGAACTTACTATCACAAGAACAGCATGAGGGTAACCACACCCATGATTCAATTACCTCCCCACCGGGTCCCTCCCATGACACATGGGGATTATGGGAACTACAATTCAAGATGAGACTTAGGTGGGAACATAGCCAAATCATATCAGTCATCAAACCATGTTAAACCTACTTGACTCTGTCTCCACATTTGTTTTGCTGATTCTTCCTTCGTTCAGACAATTATCAACTTGTTTACGTTGCCTAACTGTTCATTGCATCCTGCTATTTTAAAAATATAAACGTATTTTAGGATAGTTTTAGATTTGTCAAAAAATTGTAAAGTTTGTACAGAAAATGTACGGATATCCCTAACCCAGTTTTCCCTATTCTTAACATTTTACATTACCTGGGTACATTTTTCAAAACTACCAAACAAACACTGGCATATTACCATTAATTAAACACCACACTTCATTGTGATTTCACTAGTTTTACCATTGGTATTCTTTTCCTGTTCCAGGATCTCATCTAGGATATAACATCACATTTAGTGATTGTATTTCCTTAGTCTCTTCTGATCTGTGACAGAACAGACTAAGAAAACACAACCATTAAATGTGGGAAAAAATAACTGTCCTTAGTCTCTTCTGTAACAGATCAGAAAAGATTAAGGAAAATCAGTTATTCCTCATTTTTCATTACCTGGACAAGTTTTAAGGAGTAGTCAGGTATTTTTTCAAATATCCCTCAATTTTTTAAAATGTTTTTCCCATGAGTAGGCTGCAGTTAGGGATTTGGGGAAAGAACCTCCAAATTAAAGAGATCAGATACCTTTCTCATCAGATATTATGGATACATGCTATTAATATGACGTCACCCGTGATGCTAAACTTTATCATCTGTTCCATGTGGTGTTCCTCAACTATAAAACTAGTTTTGACTGCCTTTTCATAGCCCATTATTTGGAAGAAAGTCAGTAAGTGCAGCTCACATTGGGGAATGGGGAGTTAAGCTTCAACTCTTTGAGAACAGAGTATCTCCATAAACTGTTTCAAATTCCTCTGTAAGGAACATATGTCTCTTCCTCTTTATTGATATATTCATGTATTTAGTAAAAGATTTATATCAGTATAGTTACTGAGATAGATAAGTACACAGTCTCAAGAATATGTATTTAATATTTTGGTTATAATTCAATAATACACTCTTTATTTTGGTGGTCAAATTGTTCCAGATTTGGCCACTCTATTGGGTGAGCTTTCAGACTGGCTCCTATAGCACTTTGACATACTTTTATTTTATGTTTATTTTGTTTTTTGACAATTTTATTTTCGGGCACTACAAGATGCTCAACTCTCTCTCTCTCTCTCTCTCTCTCTCTCTCTACACACACACACACACACACACACACACACATATATAAAGAAAACATTCAAAAATTGTTATTATATAAGGTGTACAACATGATGTCTTGCTATACATAAATGACTACTACAATCAAGCCAATTAACACATTCATCATCTCACATAATTACCTTTTTTTAAAAAAAGATAAGAACACTTAACATCTGTCTACTGTCTTAGAAAATTTCTGGTACACAATGAAATATTATTAATTATAGTCCTCATGCTGTGTGTTAGATATCCAGACTTTTTTTTTTTTGGAGACGGAGGTTTGCTCTGTCACCCAGTCTGGAGTGCAGTGGCGTTATCTTGGTTCACTGCAAGCTCCGCCTTTCAGGTTCGTGAGATTCTCCTGCCTTAGCCTCCTGAGTAGCTGGGATTACAGGCGCACACCACCACACCTGAATAATTTTTGTATTTTTAGTAGAGATGGGGTTTCACCATGTTGGCCAGACTGGTCTTAGACTCCTGACCTTGTGATCCACCTGCCTTGGCCTCCCAAAGTACTGGAATTACAGGCATAAGCCACCACGCCTGGCTGATATCTAGACTTTTTCATCTGTATAACTTTGTACCCTTTGGCCTCCCTATTCCCAGAATAATCCTGCAACTCCCTTAAAACTCCTTTTTGCAATTATGATAAAATGCAAATCCCTAGCATTGCATAAGAGATCCTTTGTGATTTACTCCTTGCTTATGGACAAATTCATCTGTATCTCAGTTTAAATTTCAGCTATTCTGGGAAGACTTCTTTTATCAACTGCCTCCTCCCATTAAAACATGGGTTTAGAAACCTTTCTATGTATTTCCATAGTATGCTGGCCACATGGTGGCAGGCTCTGAATAAACTGTATTGAATGAATAATATTGTGATCTTCACAATGGCAATTACCCATGGTATCTTCATTTGTAAAACAAACGTGATGGCTTTTTAGACATTAATAGTTTGGATGCAGTGAAATTAGTTTTTGAAAATGCTATCTGAATTGTTATCAATTCACAGATATAAATTATATTAGAAAACCAGGGTGAGGAATGAAACAAGTTGCATTAATCTGAATTAGCTCTCCCCCACGCCTCTCCAATGCAAAGCCTAAGACAAGTAGTTTATTTGGCAGCAAGCAGGAGTAGAAAACCAATTGTAAGGCAGGAAAAGGAGAAAAAGCCGTGCCTCCTTGTTCTTATTACATTGTGAGCAACTTGGGCTCCTGTTACACAGGGAAACTTGCTAATTCTTTTACTGTTGTAAACAGTGGACTTAGCATTCAATGCATGCTAGGAGTAGATACGAGCAGTAAAGAAGACCTCAAGCTTATAGAAAACCTTTTTATATGTCTAACATCCTTTAAGTATCTACTGAGTATGAGGAGAATGTGAAAGTGAATGAGATATGACCTTTCCCGAAGTTTTGTTGCTTGAATGAAGCATATGCAGTCAGAGAATAAGAAAACCAGATGCGAAAGGATCTTGCTTGAATACCAGGCTGCAAAATTTGGGCTTCACGTAATATATAAAGGACACATAGTGAAGATATTTAAGCAGGAGAGTTACGAGTTACCTGATCAAAGCTGTATTTTAGGAATATTGTTTTGGTGGGAATTTGAATGGATTACACTTGGGAGGGACCATTGGTAGGTGAGAAATAATTTGATGATAACTATTAGGAGCCTGAACTGGGAGGATAGAATGGGGCATTTCAGGGTATTTCAATGTAAATGAGAAAATAGAGTGGTCAGGGCTCAGAATCTCTGAAGCCGACTAAGGATCAATGATTTGGAGACTATATGTCACCTAGTTGTCTCCTTTTATATTTGATAAGGAGCCAGAGGTCCTCATTAACTTTAATTTTTTTCCAGACATATTCTCATAAAGCCCTTTAAATTAGATCTACTGAACATCTGAGTCTTTTTCAAAGTTCCATCAAAGTTCACAGTGGAAGGGTTTTAGGATACATCTGTATGGTATTTCCTTATGGAGCAGTGGAGCTACTTTGTGGGCTCTAGCATGCAAAGATTTTGTTTTTCTGAGCTGTGCATTTGTTTACGAGTTTATATCCCCCTAATAAATTTAATGCTTCTTTAGTTCGGCAGTTTGGTCTTACATATCTTTATGGCTGCTATAGAAGCTAGCATAGTACTTATCACAAAGTACTTTAAAAAAGGCTTATTTTTAATTGAATGAATAGTATGTTCACTTATGGTTAAAAGTGGGCAGATTCTGTTCCAGGAAAAATGCAGTGTGTAGAGTTTCTCAAATATCTGTTAGGAAAGAGAGAGATTTTAGACAGTGAGAAAGACTTTATCATTCCCAAACAGAGTGTTTACCCAGTAAGCTGCATTCATTCTAGGGTCCTCAGTTCTGTTTTTGGAAACTCTTGGAAACTTTGAGGCCTAATCAGTCAAGCTCTCCTTTGTGTTTCCAGTACCACTGAATACCTTCCATGATAGCTTTCCATGTGAACCAGGAGGTCCCAGGAATGCAGAATCTGCAGCTTCCTTTTCTCAGTACTTAGCAGATCATAAGTCTTTAAAAAGTAAATGATGTGCCAGACACATGGTAGGTGCTTAAAGAGTGAATGACTGAAGCAAGTAAAATTGTGTTTAAAAATTACTACTTCATTCTCAATTAGATCTTTACCTGCTGACATTAAAAAGCCCCATGTTGTATTGTGAAATAAATAAGTTGCAGGATGATCCCATTTATGTATAAAACATTGAAAATGGTTATTAACAGAAGACTTGAATATAATTGAGTCAGAACCAAGCAGTAATTTCACTGTATACTACGGTTTGGATTTTTTTAAGCAGTAAGAATGTTTTCCTGTATTATTTTCATCATGAAAGTAACATTTTAAAATATGAGAAAATTATCCTAAATGCAATTTTATTTATGAAGTATGGCATGTAGCACTAAACATTTTGCAAAGCCTGCCTTTGGAAAGAGTCTCCTATAATGGCTAGTTAAGCCCTTGTAAAGTGAGAGGGAACAAGCTAATAGGAGGTATCAGAAACAGTGAACTCAGCCTGGAGACCTCTGTCTCAAGAAACAGGAATTAGAATTGAGTTTAAAACAGTGCCAGAATCTTGATAAGAGTGGGCAAAAGCAATTGAGTCATACGATGATTTATCCAATATTAAGGCTGCTCTAAAATACTGCAGAGGTCCTCCAGTTGGTCTTGTCACCTTTCAGATGAGGATGCTAAAGCTGAAATCAAGTAAGAAGCAAGAACACTTGCTTCTTACTTGAGGTAAAAGGAGCTGTAGAATAAAGGTGTGAGTAGAATGTTGAGGAATTTATCAAATGCACAATCAAGACCAAAATAACAAAAAATTACTGCCTAAATCCAAGAAGTCGGTCCCCTAAATGCTTCCATTCTTATTCTTGGCTGTTATGATGAACAAGTGGCCTCTGCATTTTTTTCCATCCTCTCAGTTTTATCCAGTTTAGCCACATTATCTCCATCTCAACTCCAGTTGCCCCATCTTATTATTATCTTTAGTGAGCTCCATAGGGGCCCCAGTATATTATGGAGGATGGATATCCTCTTTGCTGCCATTCTGAGATATACCCAAACCCATATTGTTGATTCTTTCAGGACCTGATTTTGCCATTCCTCACCAGAATATCAAATCTTACTCTAGGAAGAGACCTTAGGCATTTATACAGTTTCCCTCTAACAACTTTGACATTGCCATCACCAGAGAAATCACTGTATTATGAGGAAAATATCATCATTGATTACATTTAGTTGTTAGAAAGCCTTCCTTGTGTAAGACCTTATGGATTATAACCTTTATCTCTTTCTCCTGGACTAGGCTTCTGGAGATATATGGAAAAAGCCCATTCTCTATCTTTTGTGATAGCTCATCATGTAACTGCAGGCAATGACCCATTCTCCTATGCCCTTGCCAATGTGAGTCTTCTCTTCGGCAGTCTAAACATGATAATAATAAAAATGTGTTGAATTGAGATTTTTGGCTTTAAAGAAACATAGACATAAAGGAAAGAGTCATTCAACAGGAGGGCTTCAAGTTGGTGCTGGAAAGTCATTAGAAGCTGAGATTGCTTCTGGGATCAGCTCCTCTTTCTTCTCTCTTTTATGGGCCACTAGCTTGCTGGTCTTTTATGGTAACTCTGCTTTATCCCTCCTCTGATCTTTCTTTGCAGATATTAGCCCCTCTATACTATTTCTCTTATTTTTCTTAAAGTTTCTACTTTCTTATGATTTCACCTTGCCATGTGCCCTCTCGGCTCAAGGCAGACTTTTATTTTTAGCTTCAACCACCTGCTGCTTCATTTTCTTGTATTGGCACATTCATAGTCCTAAAATACAAACTCTGACCTAGCTCAGTGTGTGTGCATGCATGTGCATGTGTCTATCAGGTTATGCCACAGTCCTAAGACTGTCTGTAGCTTGTCTGCTCTGGAGCCATTGGAGTGGGGTTTTGTGGTGTGCCTCATGGTCTTCTAGTAATAAGGGCTGCTGGGGTAGTGGGCAGCTTCCTTCCATCAGCGTAGCAGGTGTCCTGAGACTTGGCCTGTCCAGCACAATAATCCCGTACACTGGCTTAAAGCCTTTTAATTTGTTTTTAAATTCACAAATAAAAATTGTATATATTTATCACATATGAAATTTTGTTTTGAAATATTTACATTGTGGAGTGGCTAAATAGATCCAATTAACATAAGCATTACTTCACATCCTTATTTTGTTTGTGTGTGGTGAGAACACATATCTTGAAAGCTTTTTGTGTACAAAATGCTTTTGAATACACATGACTTATCTAACACTCACCAACACTGTAAGGCAGCTACTCTTTTAAGTTTTAAAAGACAGAGCAACTAATATGAAGTATCTAATCCAAAGCCACCCTGTTAACAAGAGTTGTCTAGAATCATGGTCTATTTCATCTTAAGACAAGGGTTGTTTCTTCTCTGTCAGAGTTTCTCAAAATTAGGCATGTATCAGACTAACTTGGAGGGCTTATTAAACCACAGATTGCTAAGCTCCACCCTCAAGATTTCTGATTTAGTTTGTCTACGGGGGAGTAAAATAATTTCTTGGCAAACTTCCAGGAGAGGACCTTGATGTTGGTCTGAGGACCATGCACTGAGAACCACTGTTCTACATAAATGGCTTCATCTGAGGCTCTCACGGATAAGAAGTTGTAAGACGCAAATGTTTTTAGCAGCTGAGTAAGCTGGAACCAGGTAACAGGTGGATATAATTCTACTTCAATTGCTCCTTGTTATTTTGGGACGTCATGACTCTTTGTTTTTCCTGGAAGAGAATATAGACATAGTCATTTACAAGGCTGGAGCAGTGACATGGGGGCTTCCCTAAATAGCACTTTAATCTGATCGATCTAATCAATTACCTAGACCTCAGATTTGAGGATGGTCATAGGTTACTGGGAAATAGCCTGATGATGGGTTTGGCCTCATGGATATTGGGAAGAGATATAAATTGAGATCCCAGTGATCTGGATTTTAATCCCAACTACTGACTCACTGTATGGCATTGAGACCACTTCAAATAAACACCAAACCTGTTTCTTTGTCTGAATAATGGATATATTTATGCTGACCACATTCCTGTATTTTTGTGAATATTACCTGAAATTATATGTATATATAAATAAATTTTGTAAAGTAAAAACCTTAAATCCTAATAATGGTTATGATAATGGAACAATAACGTTGTTCTTCGAGCATTCCCATTCTGCTCTACAAACAGGGATGTCAGAAAAAAGTTAGAGATCATAAAGAACATTCAGATGTTAGGATAGACATTACCACAAATCAGAAAATAACAAGTACTGGAAAGGAATGGAACCCTTATGCACTGCTAGTTGGAATTTAAAATGGACAGCTACTATGGATAACAGTATGATGGTTCTTCAAAAAAAATTAAACACAGAACTACCATATGACCCAGCAATTTCACTTCTGGGTCTATACCCAAATAATTGAAAGCAGGAACTCAGAGTTTTTATACTCATATTCACAATATCGTTATTCACAATAAACAAATGTAAAAACACCCAAATGCCCAACAAAAGAAGGATTGATAAATGGCATATGGAATATACATGCAATGGAATATTATCCAGCCTTAAAAAAGAAGAAAATTCTGACACATGCTAAATATGGAGACATTATGTTAAGTGAAAAAAGCCAGTCACAAAAGACAAGTATTTTATTATTTCAATTGTATGAGCTAACTAGAATAGTCAAATTTATAGAGACAGAAAGTAGAATGTTGATTACTAAGGGGTGGGGGAAATGGGAAATTATTGTTTACTAGACAGGAGTTTTACTTTGGGAGGACGAAAATGTTCAGGTAGTGGATGATGATGATGGTTTCATAGCAATGTAAATGTACTTAATGCCATTGACCTGTATATACTTAAACATGATTAAGATGGCCAATTGGATGTTATGTGTGTGCTACCAAAAGAAAATTTGAGAATTGGTAAATTTGGGATAGTTATGAGAATCTAGGGAAACAGTCTGGCTGCTTTTGCCCAGTTCAGAATAACTTATCCTAGAAATGCTGTGTGCATGCCAGCTGTGTGCCAAGAGTTTTGTCTTGGGGCTCAGGAAATAGCAAGTAACACTGGGGAAGATTTGTTGAATCAGGGGAATTTGCTAGAAGAAAACTGACAAGAGCTTAGAAATTGGCAGGTGTCAGTCTAAGGACATCTGTGGTTTTCCACGTTCTTTGTCAGACACCACTTACTTTGTTTTTTGAGACCTCCAATTTTTTTGATCCCAAAAGAAAAGCTTAGAAGACTGAGTGTTGAGTCAGGGAAGACAGGGATCTGTAGATGTCTAGAATGTTAGAGCCAGAAGGAAGCTTATGAATTATTGAACACGGGACGCTTCACTTGGAAACACCTGCCCAGAAAAAAATGTCTTGCCTAAGGTTAGTCAGCTACGCTTAAGCGGAATGGGGATTAGAAACAAATGGCCCTGTGTCCTAAATTCTTTCCACAACAGCAGGCGCTTCATGGATCCACAATACATAATTCAATTCCTTTTCAAAGAAGAACCAAGATAGAAATTATAGATGCTTTTCTTATTGTTTGTCTCTTCTTACTCCTTCTCTACCCATCACCACTATTCACTTTTGCCCTGCTTCCCTGCAGTTCACATAGTTGCTAGAGTAAGCTTCCCTCAACATGGTTCTCATCTCACCACTTAACACCCAAAAACTTCTCGTGGCTCCTTAGTGCCTTTAGGGAACACGTGTGTTCTTCTGATTGAGACATTAAAATCCAAAATCTTGTCCTTAGTAATGAAACTGTAATGTATCCCTACAGTGGAAAAATATACAACTGAAACAGGGATAATGAAGAAGTTCCCCGTGTATTAATTGGAAAGCGCTCCAGGTCATATTGTTAAGTGGGGGTAAAAGTAAGATGCTGGGATATCTAGTATGCCACCATTTGTGTATGAAAGAGGAGGAATAAAACAATTTATTTTTTATTTACTTTTATTCACATATAGAAATGATCCAAGGATAAATAAGAAAGTCTAAGAAAGTTTTTTTGTGTTATTCAAACCATGTAAATAAATGTGATAATTTTGCAAAAATAGAATAAAATCTGGCCTTACCTAGTCCTCTTTCTCTCTCACCATTCCCTGCAAATACCTAGAACTCCTACAGCTTTAGAATTTTCAGTTTCTCATAATCTCTGATATCTCATGAAGGTGACTTTCACACCAATGCTCTCTCTCTCTTTTACCTATCAACTTCCTATTTAATTTTTCATGTCTTGCTTAGACACATCTGCTCTCTGAAGCTTTTCCTACCTCCCCAGATGGAATTTAGTCCTATCTTCCTTGGTTTCTTAGCTTTTTTCTCCCTTTCCATTGTTACTCTCCCCTGTTAGTTCCAGAAGTTGAACATTCATATATAGAACAATGAGTCACCGAAGACAAATATCTGATTTCCAGCCCCTGGGACACTGCTGGACCAAAGGACAGATAAAGCATCCATTTGTTTCCTTGGTTCACAGCACTGGCTTTAACTGAAAATTCTTTTGCAGAAAATATTTATTACTAAGCATTTATTTGTCAACATAAAACAATGTTTTCTAACATTCAGTGAAAGTGGCCTTCAATGTTGATTATTTCATATGATATTTTTAGCTGTAACCCTTGTTGAGAACATATCTTAAAAAATGCATTAGTCTTTGTTACAAGTTACTATATAGAATGGAATGAGCTTCCTTTTCTCTTCCATTGAGGACAAAACACTAACTAATTACTAGGAACTGGTATGAGAGGGTGGGATAAGTGAGATGGAGTTGTTCAAGTACAGGGTTCAATCCTGTCTTTATTTAAAATGTCATATTTTGTTTATTGTGATGTGTTCGTATTAATTCTGACTACAACGAAGCTTTGTTCATCCTGGTTGCTTGAGATATGGGTGTCCTTTTAGATTTTGCACCTAAGGCAGATGTCTTTCTAGCTGCTTCACTCTAGCATCTGCCCTGCTGTTGTTCTGATTACCAAATACCGTTTTATCGGTTGCTTGGGTGTTTCTGCACAAATTTAAATGAATATGAGATCCAACTGGTAGTTGGGCTTTTGACAACATTTCCATGGAAGCTACAGAGACAATGTGTAGCTGGAATTCCTTTTGCCTTTCTTGCTTCTTCACTTAGACATTCCTAAGTTCTGCTCATCCCTCCAGGCCTGGGCAAAATTCCTACTCTCCCTGAGGACTTTTTCAGGCTTAGCCTGCATCCTTCATCTTCCTACTCTTGGGGCCACTTATCCCACTTCCCATCACAGCACTCACAATTGTTTTGCCAGGACCATGGCTATACTCTCCTTCTAACTTCTATTTCTTCTGTGTTTAATTCTGTCTCTGAAACTTTGACTTACAGATTTTCAAGTGTTTTCTAAGCAATAAGTCTGAATTGGGGAACAACTATCATGACTAATTAGTTCATTTAATTTGGCCCAGGAACTCTTCTCCTTAGTTTCTAAAATTATGTATTTCAAATGTTTATCCTTTAAGGTTTTATCTCTCCTGGCATAGGCCCTAATTTTGAGATTGCTGCTTACCCACGTATATAATTCCTGATAAGACAGGGCTCTCTTTGAAATGGCAAATGCCGACTGTCTTATCTCCTGCCTATCCGTTAAGGAGTTAGGTCTTCATTTTAGTATTCAATCTATTTTCTCCCCTCTAGGTTTTTTCTCTTTATTGATTTAACAAAAGCTAAAATAAACGGCTGAATCACTATCATTTCCACAAGAGATGTATTACTTCTAACCCAAAGGGAATTTGCAATATCAGGTATATGAAGGGCTCCCATTTCTTTAGGCCTTGGCAGATTAGGTGTTCATTAAGCTTCCCTCTTGGTGCCCTCCCCCAACCCGTCATTTAATATATCAGAACTCTGATGAATAGCAAAGAAATGATCAGAGCCTGGTACCCTGGTCCTATATTGATTTATAAATCCTTGTTCCAGTGACTCTCAGTTTTTCTATCCTGATCAGCTTTGTGGTTCCTATAGAAGGGGAAGTCTATCACTGTCCCTTTATTTACGGGTTGGGACAAGAATGGGAGCTGACTCCTCTTCTATCTGCTGTAAGATGGGACGGGTGACTCCAGCTTCTGAGTCTACTTCAGGCAGCCAGATGGCAGCCACTTTCATAATATACATTAGTGTCCCAAGTAAGCCTGGAAGGTGGAGAGTTAAAACTGTCAAGGAACCTTGAGTTTAGAGGGAAAATGCATCTTTACCATTCATCTTTTGCTGAGTACCTCTTTGGTAACTCTGGACTTCGAACCAGGACCATTTCCAGAATGCAAAGAATTACTGCTATTAGAGAAACAGGAAGTGTAGATTCACAATCCTTATATTTATAAAGATTGTTAAAAATGTGTGTGTGTGTGTGTGTGTGTGCAAGCACGTGCATTGAGATTTTGAAACATGCCCATGGACTACAACGAGAGGTTCCTTTTTAAAAAACAAGTTTTATTTTGTTTTTAATTAGCTCATAATCATTGTACATATTTATGGGGTGCCGTGTGATGTTTGTATATATTTATGGGGTGCTGTATATATATGGGGTGCCATGTGATGTTTATATATATGTATATATGTGTGTGTGCATATATATACATATAAAATGACAATAAAATCCGAGTAAATACCATATTCATCACCTCAACACTCCTCTCTTCTAGCTCTTTTAACTTATAATACTTTATTGTTGAGTACAGTCACTGCTTTGCAACTGAGCATGAGAATTATCTCTTCTAACTGTAACTTTGTACCCACCGATACCCATTGATAAAGGTTCATTTTAATGTTGGGCACGACTGAGGTTTCCTGCTAATTTTCCCCCCACTCCTTTTCCTCATTACACATTCACCAAGTGCTTAGCATGTAACATACACAGAAGCAGAGTGTTGGCCCATTTTTCAAGTTCCTTGGTTCAAAAACACCCTATCACCCTCAAGTTATCAAAAGGATCTTGATGACATTGAGCTATCCCTTGAAGTTTTAAAATCAAGTTAGCTCATCTCTGCTAGGTTTTACCTGATGCATATGTCCAAACTTGACTTTGAGGAAGTAAAATTTAAGCAGTTTCCTGCTAGTGCTCTGGATTCTAGCATAAAGTCATTGCTGCAGGTCCTTACCCTATTTTCTGACTCGTTCTGTCCCAAGATCGCTATCTTTTTTTCTGTTTCAGTCTTGGTGAACTATCTTCCTCTAAAGAATGAGACCTTGTTTGTTTCTTGCCTCCATCTCCCAGGCACTTAAGGTTGTATTCTAAAACATAGCCCAGCACATAGAGCTCACTTAAAAGTTGTGGTTTATTCTCTTAAATTCTTCTGGATGTTGGATTACGGTAGAGCTGTTTGGGAAGAGGATTGAGTGGTGGGAAAATGGAATAAGAAATTGGGTCATGTTATAAAGGACTCAACTGCCTGGGAGCTGGGATTCAGGCTGCTGTCTGGCTCCTCACTGAGTGCCTGTTCTAAGGCAGCTATCAGGGAGTGGAGCAAGTGCTCCCAGAAATCATGCCCAGTGAAGACGTAGAGAACTGGATTGAGACAGCTGTTGATAAAGGCCA
The DNA here is from genome assembly GCF_049350105.2 of Macaca mulatta. Classification (NCBI taxonomy): domain Eukaryota; kingdom Metazoa; phylum Chordata; class Mammalia; order Primates; family Cercopithecidae; genus Macaca; species Macaca mulatta. Next base: position 156,732,467 of record NC_133411.1, read on the forward strand.
TAGATGAGGCTAGGTGGCTTATGAGTAAGGCCACCTGGTTCAGGCCCTCTCTGTCTTCCTGGGAGGATGTGAAATCCAGCCACAGGGACACTTGCAAGGGCAACCAGCAGAGGAAGAAGGTGGTTACCGCAGTCTCAAGGACCTGGAAGGGTCAGCTGAACCTAACCAGCTGCCTTTCTCTTAACTTCAAGGCTACAAGGATGTAGCAGCCAGTGATTATAGCCAGAGGGAGAATGAAGCCAAAGAAAAAGTGGGCTGTTGTGACCAGCGTTTGGTGCCATGGAATGATCATCTCTTTCCAAAGTTGGTGACTTCCTTGAGCTTCATTCCGCAGGTCATACTGGTTGTACCAAGAGGTGACACTTTCCACCACGAGTTTCCTTGAAGATCAAGCAGGGAACAGAGAAACAAATTGCCAAAGGCCAGGCCTTCAAGGGCCCCAGAGTTGCCTTCACTGATGTGCAATGGTTCCGGGACCAGATTGGCCACAGGATCACAAGACAGTGGTCCACGGAGATGAGGGTCAGAAGGAAGACACTGGCCAGAAAGTTAAAAATATACATGGTGCTATTGAGCTTACAGAGCAGCTGGCCAAAGGGCCAGTGGTATTGTAGAGCTACCATAACCAGCTGGAGAGGCAGTGGGAAGATGATGATGAAGTCAGCCACCGGCAGTTTGAGGTACCGCACCGTGCTGACTGTGCAGGACATGTGGAAGCCAGCTACCCCAATGACAAGGCCATTGCCAGCCAAGCCTAGGAAGAAAGTCACTGTGTAGATGATCACAGAAAAGATGTCAAGAGCAGACTTGACCCTCTCCAAAGAGTCATCACAATAGTCAAGCATGGACGTGGGACTCTTCACAGTCAGCAGTGACAATGCAGACACATTCTCCATGTTACCTAAAAGTAGCCAAGTTTAGGTTAGGCTCAAACTTTCAAACTACATAAACTGCTTAAATTACCACCACTTCCTTTCTTATGATGACTGCAGATAGCTTTCATGTCCCTGCTTTAGGATGTGCCATTCTTCACTGGTGATATTCCTCCTCCTCCCCCATCTGCTCTCGCTCCTCTTCCTCCTCCTCTTCTTGTTTTCTTATCCATATTCTTAACTACAGTTTTCACCACTTATTCTATGCCAGCCCCTATGCTAACATTCTGTATATTGCATATCATGAATTAAGCAGCTACTAGGAGTCCAGTGTTCTGTTCATATATTGCATTTAATTTATTTCCCATAACAAATCTGTCATATGGAAAGGAATTATTACAAATGAGAAAATTAAGGTTACGGGAAGTTACTAAATTACTGAAAATCAAACATTCAGCAGTAAAAAAAGCAGAAATGAATTTTGACATTAGTTCTGCTTAATTAAAAATTCAAATACTTTACCTGATTTTTTTTCTTTTTACTGCATATTCCTCCTTCGATGTGCTGAAGGGGGGCTCATATTTGTATTTTTAATTTAGTTTACAAAAGGGCTTGCCTATGCTTCACACTATTTAATAATTTCCAAAATGCCATGTTAGCTACATAAGACAAATGTTTTATTATTGAGATGATTTTTGACATATGTGAAAGCAAAGACTCAAAAAGGCTGCTTTCTTTGAGCTGTAGCTCACTGCACTAGGAACTAGCAGACCTGGGTCTTGAACCAAAACCTCCTGAAGCCAAATCTTATCTTTTCCTCACCTCATTACAATGCTCTTTTTTATGAGTAAAGAACATCAGGAGGTGGGTGTCCATCCTGGAGGAGGTGGGCTCTTTCCCGGTAACTGATCCTCCAAACTCTCTTATGGGAAGATGGTCACATCAGCTGCAAATATTTAGGGGCCATATGAATTATTGTCTAACCCAAAGGAATTATTGTTTTCTCATTTCCTTATGGGAAACGCCTGCTGCACATTGTTGGCATTGCTATCTGTTTCTGTTCCATTTTCCTGTTTCAATTTCTAAGTTCCTCAGTGTGTGGTGCCAGTCTTCAATTCTACTTAATGCCTGCTTTTGTTTATGCTGTTCTCGCTTTCTAGAATGCCTTCCCCTCCACCATTTTCTGTTGGCGAAATCTCGCACACACACATCCTAGTAGACTTAACTTGCTTCTTTCTCTGGTTGTTCATAGCACCTGGTGTCCGTTTAATTCCAGCAGTCTTGCCTGCATATTAGAAATGATTGCTTTGATATCTATCTCAGGAGTCACAGCTTATTCTAATTCTATCACTAAATACCTTAGGCAAGACATTTACCCTCTCTGAGCTTTAGAGCCTTAATTTTTAAAAGCAATATATAATATGAATACACTCCTCATAGGGTTGTTGTGGTAAAATAAGGAAATATTTCGGTGAAATATTTAGAAATGTATCTGATACGTCAAAAACATGCAACATGTTGGTTATTATTCTTTTCATTGATGCCATCATTACTATCCTAATTGTTATTTCATGCACCACATTTGATTTATATTAACATTCCATAAACATTTGTTTACTTATTATAGTGCTGATAAAGGATAAAGATGCAATGAGATGATACCCATGAGTATAAATTATAGAATCAAAAGAGTTATATAAAGCAGAATCCTTTTTCCAGAAGGAATGGATTATTTCCCTTGTCTTAGATGCTTACTTATTTAAGTGAAATTTTCCTCTTCTTGCACAATCTCTTCCCAACTTTTCACCCTTCATCTGCCCTCAAATGGCCCCCCAGACAACTGTGAAACCTGCCTATGCCTCTCTCAGTAGTGGAACCGCACACACTCACCTTGACCAGCTTGGAGCTCTGCTTCCCTGCTCAGGAAATAGCAGCCAAATCCATTTTGGAGCCTTTTGAATCTCCGGGGCCAAAGGATTCTGAAGGCATCTCTGTCAGTTGTCAGACTGGTGAAGTCTCTGTGCTGAGGACCTAAGTAATACAATCGAAACGGGCAACTTGGGGGCACGTGTTGAGGTTTGTCCAAATGCCTAGAATTATTTTAGGGAGGAAGCTTGGGATACAAACAAATTTTACTCATCAGGGCCTTGCAGTTCAGTGGTCACTGATCCAGATAATTGAGACTTTAGGAAATGTGACCTCATCTTTGATGAAATTTATGTCTAAGATTTTAAAACAAATATAAAGACAATTTAGAAGTGCATGAGCATAGTAAAGCTTGACATTAGTTACCACAGTAACAGCTAATATTTATGGAGTGCTTATTATAGAGCAGGTTTAACCCCCTCACTATTCTGTAGTTTGGAATCAGAAGGGTGTGATGACAGGATTTTGTAACAACCACATCAGAGAATCCTCTGTGGAAATAGAAAGGGTAGTTGCTTAATCCCAGATGGCAATGAGGTGATTGAACTTTGTAGGCTTAGTTTTGGGTCTAATCTGTGAGACTGGTCTGTAAAATGAGCTTAATCTAATTGAACTTTAGCTATAAAATCAGTATATATTCTTCTGCAGCTTAAATAAACCCAGTAAATAAAGGTAATTGGACAACCAGAAAGCATAATACAAATGTGTGATTTGTGATTTGGTTTAAAATAATTGGACATTATAAGGATGCAATATTATTAAATAGTATTTGGAAAGGCCATCCGCATGGGGCACTGTGGTAGATGAGAAAACCGATGCTCAGAGAACACCTGTTTATGGCATGGTTGTGGTGGTGAGGGATCACCCCCATGCACAGAACGTCAGAAATGGATACTTCCTCAATAATGAGAGGGGCAACTTTGTGGGAGAACCAAAGAGTGAGTGAAGTTTTAAAATTGGAAGAGAGGGGAAAGGATAGTGTTGGAGGTAAATGTTGAATACAAATATATGAAAATAAATCTGAATTTAAATATTAAATGAAATATATTTACATAAACCTGGCACATTCCCGTTAACAATAGCTCAGAACAATCTCTAGTGTATGGTAGCCTTTTTGACCCCCAGTTTGCTTTTCTTGGTTTCAGTTACCCATGGTCAACCGGAGTTCAAAAATATTACATGAAAAATTTCAGAAATATACAAATCATAAGTTTTAAATTTCACACTGCTCTGAATAGCATGATGAAATCTCATGCCTGGGGACATGACTTGTCCCTTTGTCTAGAATACCCGCGCTGTGGATGCTACTTGCCTGGTAGTCACTTGGCAGACAACTCGGTTATCACATCGACTGTCTCGGTATCACAGTGCTTATATTCAAGTCACCCCTATTTTATTTAGTAATGGTCCCAAAGTACAAAAGCAGTGATGCTGGCACTTTGGATATGCCAAAGAGAAGCCATGAAGCGCTTCCTTTAAGTGAACATAGAAACGTTCTTGACTTAATAAGGAAAGAAAAATAATATGCTGAAGTTGCTAAGATTTATAGTAAGAACAAATACTTTATCTGCAAAACTATGAAGAAGAAGGAAAAAAATGTGCTAGTTTTTCTGTCACACTTCAAGCTGCAAAAGTTACAGCCACAGTGCATGATAACTTTTATTTCAGTATGTTGTTATAGTTGCTCTATTTTATTATTAGCTGTTGTTAATCTTTTACTGTGCCTAATATATAAATTAAACAGTATCATGGGTAAGAATGTGTAGAAGAAACATAGTATATATAAAGTTCAGAACTATATGAGGTTTCAGGCATTCCCTGGAGGTCTTGGAATGTATCCTTCTTTGATATGTGGGGACTCCTGTACAAAGCCTCTTCCATTATATCATCATAATGGCCACGATTACACACCCAAGGGGTCATATATCTTTGGCTTGAACTTTCATCCAGAACTCTTAAAAAACACAATATTTTCCGGGCGCGGTGGCTCACGCCTGTAATCCCAGCATTTTGGGAGGCCGAGGCGGGTGGATCATGAGGTCAGTAGATCGAGACCATTCTGGCTAACATAGTGAAACCCCATCTCTACTAAAAATACAAAAAATTAGCTGGGCATGGTGGCGGGCGCCTGTAGTCCCAGTTACTCGGGAGGCTGAGGCTGAGGCAGGAGAATGGGGTGAACCTGGGAGGCGGAGCTTGCAGTGAGCCGAGATCGCGTCACTGCCCTCCACGCTGGGCGACAGAGCAAGACTCCGTCTCAAAAATAAATAAATAAATAAATAAATAAATAAATAAATAAATAAAAACTTAGATGCCTAAGTATTTCTTATCGCTTCTGACTCTTCCATCTTCCAGCAGAAGACCATGGAAGAAAGAGAAACTTTCAGGGCACAGCCTTATAGGAAAGTTGTGTCAATAGATGGTAGCAGGCTTTGTAATTATTCCAATAGGTAAAATGAAAATAAACTTTGGGTCAAATAAATACCCCTAGGCTAAGCCAGTCCTAGGCTTGTCCGATGCATATTCACATGCCAATACAGTTTTATTCTTTTAAGGTACTTTTTGTTAGCCTGATATTTTAATATTGTTTATGATGTGTTAGAACTTGATTCTGGCAGCCATTATCTGAACTAAAAAAGTTTAATGTGATCTGGGGCCATTAATAAACTCTAATGTCGTCTTCAAAGAAGCTAGTAGACTGGCTCTGCTCTGTGCAAGACCATCTGAAGTATTACCTTTAGCTGTGGCACCACTTTGGAGATGCTTGGGAACACTTCCGGTTGTGGTAAGGAGGTGATAATGGCTGACCTTAGGTATCCAAATGTGACCTGTACATCTAATTATTAGTGCTGCTTTCTAAAGTTTCTGTCCAGGACTTAAACTTAGTTCTGTCCTTCCTAAATGCTTTCCACAATTGTTGATGACAATATGTTGGAAGTTCTGGAGTTGGCACTCATGGACTAAGGAATGCAGGGAGGGCTGAGTAGCAGCCTGTGTCAACTAAAATGTCTGTTGATTTATCAAGATCCTAGTGTGACAGAAGGATCCTGAAGATCCCCCCTATACTACTAAATATTTGGGGGATGCTATGAAATCTCCTAAGATTAGAGGCCTCCAGGTCTTCAAGGTACGTTAGCCAATTTGAGTACTTTGTCTTTACTCTTAAATTCCCCATATTCCCAGATCCAACATAAAAATTTCTACGCCTCTGAGTTCCCCCGTAACCCCAAATCCAATATAAAAGGTCCTAAAACTTCTGCAGCATTTGAGGTAGTATTTCTTTTAGCTGGCTTGTCATCTGAGAAGTAAAACGAAAACGAAAAACAATACTTCTTCCTCGTCTTTAAATATTCCTTTTTCCTTTTTCAATTCATTATTTTCTTCCAGCACAGGATGTGGCACAAAGATGGCCATCACTAACATTGCCTGTTAGGTTGCTTTTGTTTTGTAGATAAATTGTAGCACAATCTCTGAAATGGCCACAAGAGAGCATTTGTGCACCACTTTGGAAGTTACTCTTGTTCAACATCACATTCCACAAACATTCATAGTTTCCCAGGGTTTGAACTTTAATAATTCCACCCCGAAAGAGAGAAAATGAAGCTGAAGGCATATTAGACATAATCTAATCTATATTATCATTTCAAAGATTCCAGATCTCAGGGCCTGTGATAGTCCTTTTAGTTTTAAATGCTCTTTAAAATATTGAAGAATTGTGAATGATTTTAAATATTTCAAAAAAGAATTATTTTAAATATTTTCATTAGTATCGAGGCTTAAGTAGCTGTACTTTTGACTTAGATTATTAGAGCTTTGCTTATGTGACAGTCAAAAACCTCAAAATATTGAGACCCATGGGGGAAAATAATGTGTGCACCAACATTTATTGAATTGGATACTTTTTGTGATAGAGTCCCAGAAATGATATGTGAGAAGCTTAATCAGGCTTAAAGTGCTTTGTTTATTGCAGTTTTGAGTATCTTCTTCTTGAATTAAGTCTTAGGTTAAGGAGGCTGTTGGAGTCATATGATGATATTATGGTGCAAAATTAATTACCTTTGCACCAACCTAATAGAATTGGAAAGCATAATGTAGATAATCTCATCCATCCTTATGTATTACAAGAGCCTTTTCCACAGTAAATTTGGTATTAGCTAACCTTTATTTGTGGGATTCAATATGGAGCCGTTAAACTTTATTTTCTTGTAATTTCTAATCACATTTCAAAAACATCTTAAATTCAAATCTATTCTTGCTTCATTATGATAGCCCTCCAAATATCTGAACAATCTCTTAAGGCATTCTTGGTTTATCTTCTCTCCAGACTGATGTCACTAAGTTTATTAACTGTCTCTCATATGATCCTTCAAAAGCCTGGATAATCTTCTTATTATGGGTTTGTTGTGAATTAAATATGACCACACATTCTTTGTAATTCCTCCCACCAAGAAGCAGAGTTTATTTTCTCTCCTCTTGGCACTGGTCAGGTCCTATGGCTTCATTTGAATAATGGGATGTGGCTGAGAGATGCCATGTGTCTTTTGAGGCTAAACATTAGGACATCCAGGGTTTTAATTTTCGTATCTTGGAATGCATTTTCCTGGAACTCATGAATTGCCAAGATGCTTTGCAAACTGCCCTCACTGAGCTCCTAGCCAAAGCCAATCACAAATGCCAGTATTCTGGCTCTCCAGCCATCGCAGTGCCCTAGTAAACATCAATCAACGAAACAGATGAAGCAACCATATGGTATTTTTAAAGAATCATGAAAAAAAGTACACTGTGCTTGTTTTGAGCCACTGAATTTTGGAGTATTTTGTTATATAGCATTAGACCACTGAGAGGTCCAGGTTGCAAATGATCTCACTGGGTTGAGTTTAGATCTAAATAGAATGTGTTGACTGTGACTAATAACCTGTAAAATAGATTTCTTTCTTATTTGATTTTGATGGCACATTTTCATAGTAACATATTTTTTCAGCCATGTTTTCATAATCTGTGATACTTGAAACGATTTCTGAGACCAGAGCTATTGTTGCTCATGTTGACTTAAAAAGAAAGACTATTGAAATAGGGCCTGTGACTTTTTCCTCAGTTCCTCAGTGTTTTCTGACAACCAAAAAATAAATCCTGAATTTTTCTAGACTTGATGGAATGACAAACATGATTTCATTAGTGTAATACTTAACTGTAAACCAAGAGTTTGCACATACATCATCTCAATTAATCCACACAAACATATATGGCAGCATTAATGACATTTTAACACACGTTAAAGAATTTGTGAGTGATAGGACATTGGCCAGCAATTTACTCTCCAATGGTTCTGAAAAAAAAGAATTCTATGTACTGGATTCAAATATTTTCTGTAAGTTTGAAATTGTCTCAAATTTAAGACCTTATACCAAAAAATCTTATAATTTGTTCACTGGATGCAGTGATTATCCATTCTCCTGCTTCTGTTCTGTGTACAAGCTAAAGAAAGGTCAAATTCTTTAAAGATAAATTATAAAAAAACTCCCCAATCATCACTCAAAATTAAATTATTGAGAAGTAGTATTCATGAGCTTGGTGATGGTGGCTGCTGTGACTGAGGTTATAATTATGAAGCTGGACAGCTAAAAGTAAAGATAGAGAGGGGACAATAATAATAATAGTAATACTAATAGTAATAATAATAATCTAACGTATCTTGAGTGTTCATTCCCAGGTACTAATTTTTGTAAGCATTTTGCATATGTTAACTCATTACTTATAACACCCTTAGAAAGAAGGAAGTTTGTTAGCCAAACTATAAAATAGTTGATAAAACTGAGGCCCAGCAAGGTAAATAACTTCCCCGTTGGAAAAGTTGGGCCATGAATACAGACAGGCTGGCTTCAGGACCTGTGCTCTTTGTCACTAAACGAAGAACAAGGGCACTCAAAGCACAAAAGAGTGGCCTCGACCCTAGAAAGATGTGGAGAAGCTGGAGACAGTGTTTAGCAAACATCAAGCTTGTCAGGAGCCCACATGCCTTGGTAAAAAGGCCTCCTCCACCCTGTACTGCCGACCAAAAGAATCATAGTGCATGTCGTTAAATCAAACTAAATACGGCCTGAGAAAGCCTCCATACTTCCATATTTGAGTCCCTGTGGATGAACTATCGCCGCCTTAGTAGGTAGACAAGACTGAGTATGCTTCTGTAGCAATAGCTGAGTCTCAGGCAATCCCAGAAGCCATACTTACTTAACCAGAAGCCATACTTAACCACTCATACTCTGCTGACTGTTCAAACTGTGTTCAAATAAGGCACGCACCAAGCTGTAACCAATCCATCTGTTTCTGTACCTCACTTCTGTTTTTTTAATACCTCACTTTCCTTTTATTGTTCTGACCATGGGGCCTCCCTGGAGTCACTCTGAATCTGCTGTGATTCTGGAGGCTGCCCAATTTTTGAATCTTTTTTTTTCCCTTGCTCAATTAAACTCTGTTAAATTTAATTTGTCTAAAGTTTTATTTTAGACATTCTGGTGTCAGAATGGGACTAAAAGTAAAACTCCAGCAACCCCCAGGAACACCACGTGACCAGGCGAGGTACCCGAGGAGCCTAATGTGCTCCCTGCTCTCTTGCGTGTAGCTGGAGGTCTCAGATTCCGAGCTCCATCAACTTGTATTCTGAGCTTCTATGTGTTTATTTGAGCAATAGTTAGGCTGGACTGAGTCCAGGATTGAATTGGATTTGATAATCAACTGCATTAGATTCAATGTTAGAGGTCTCAGGCCTCAGGAAAGTACCTTATTTTTAAAACGGGATTGTTTGAATCCAAAGAGTCTGGGACTCCACCTTCCGGGACTCCATCTAAATTTTATATATAAAAATTATGGACCCAGAACGTGTGCATTTTTAGAAAAATGAGTTAACCACACTAGAGAAAACTTAGAATTAAGATAGCCACAATGGGGAGGTTTTAATTTGGATGAAATTGTTTATTTATGAGGCACAAATAAATAATAGATAGATAGATAAAGGGGGATCAAAAGCCCAACAAAAACAGTGGGATATATTCTTTCATCGGTATGCAGAGTCCTCTAAAAGACGACATGAATCGAAAATTGCCTCCTTAAAAGATTCTTTGCAAAAAGCAAATGAAAAGCATAAGCAACAGACCAAGAACATGATGAAAGAGGACTGCACTCTGACTGAACTAACCTCAACTATTCCTTCTCTTTATGCATCTCTACCTACATAGTCTGAGTCCACTAACCTTTTTGGTAAATTACCCTTTCACCCTGAAGATGATGAAAAAAAAAAGAAATCAGACAGATGCCTTACAAAGTGAGACCTTCTGACCTGCCAGGCCTGCCTGCTGTAATTACTTTCACTTCATGGTCCAAAACTAAGCTTAGAGCCATTGTGAAGGACTTCGTTGATTCAAGGGAAAACCCTCAGAACTTTACTGAGGAATTTAGAATCCTCATAGGAGCTTACGATCCAGGACTTCCTGACCTTTACCAATTTATTCACATGATGTTGGGGCCTGGTGAAGCTTGGGAATGGATGGCAGCAGCAGACTGGGACAAACCTGAGGCAGATATTAAAGACCCCTCCAAAAGTTCTTCATGAGAAGGAGAAAAAGTAGCCAGAAGAATTGGTAAATACCCTTTAAATTTAATTCCTAAAATTTGTTCACAAAAAATTGATTGGCCCATCATACAGTCTTGTAAACAAAAAAAAAGGATGAGCTAGTTTCAGATTACAGAGCTCACTTAGAAACACGGTGAAACATGTAGGGCTCAAAGTACAGCAAGGAGTATTTCCTGCAGGGACTGAAATGGTGTTAATTGCTCTGTTTATACGTAGACTCCATCCTGAGCTTAGCAGTTTGATTAGAAAACATAAACTGGAATAGGAAGTTACAGGAATGACTGAATTGGTGACCTTAACTGAACATTTGAGATGACTCTAGAGCAGGAAAAAACTCAAAAGGCAAACAAGCTTATGACCCTTCAACTACAATAGTTACGGGGGCCGGTAGCAAAGGGACCTTCTCATTCTCATTTTAAATCACAACCAAAAGGTTCTAGAACAAGAAGTTGTTCACCCCAAGATGTCTGCCTTCATTGCAGACAATCAGGACACTCAAAAAGAGATTGTCTGCATTTATTTCAGTATGCCAATAAGCCTCCCTTTAGGCCAACTGTTTCAACCCTAAAAAGAACCCAAGAGACCTCAGCCCTTCTAATAAAAATCAACATTGATGAAGCTCCAAGGAATTCTCTGATAAATTTCTCCCTATAATACCTTTAAATGAACATGAAGAAACAAAGTTAAAATAAATGGGGAGTCATGTACAGTGGTGGATACCAGAGCTACCCTATCTACCATAAACTCCACTTTAATAAGCCAACAAATCCCTTGGAGTAAAAAGGTCATTCTTGTGGTGAGGGTTTCAAATTGAGTACAAGAGGATCTCTTATCAGAACTCATCCAATTCATTTTGGGGCCTTTTCATAATAACACACTTTTTACTATGTGATACTGCTCCAGTAAATCGGCTAGGGTGAGATTTACAACAATTTTCCTTGCTCCTTTTGAATAGCTTCTCCTAAAAATTCTCATGATAGTACTTACAATCAGAGGCCAAGAGTTTTAATCTTAATGTTTCTTCTAGAGGCTTTCCAAGTTATTATGACTTGTATTACCAGGGTAACAGTAAAAATGAGATCCTCTTTAAATCAGGCCACTTTACGGAGAACTATGGTCCTTAACTGCTACTATTCTCTGAACAAGGACTATGACCAATTTGACGCTAAGACTGTCGAACTGCTTATATTGTCTGAACCTTCACTTGGTTAATTCGGTTCAGTTCATTTTCACAAGAACTCCTGTTAAGAAGTATGCCTTGGTATTTTGGCATAATCCTCTTCATAGTCCTAATAATAATCCCCCTGGTGCACTGTATTCTCTCAAGTCCTAAATGTCTTGTATGTGGTCATCCATTGAGAGTTAAATGGTCTCACTCCAACTGTGTCAGCAACAACGTAAAGAAACATTCAGCTGGTACAAAGCTGTGACTTGTGAATTTCATACTGACATTAAAGAAGGTTTGTGATTTCCTTAATGAGACTGAAGAAGTCTTTCATGCTAGTGACAGAGAATGCTGTCAATTCCTAAAGTTTGGTCAATCTCTCTAAATGGAGAGGCCGATCAAAAATGGGGAATTGTTAATCGAACTAAATATGGCCTGAGAAAGCCTCTGTAACTCCATATTTGAGTCGTTGTAGATGAACTGTATCCTACCTTAGTGAGTAGATAAGATTGAAAACCTATCTTAGGAATATGCTTCAGTAGCAACAGCTGAGTCTCAGCCAATCCCATCAGCCATACTTCAACCACTCATATGCTGCTGACTGTTCCAACTGTGTTCCAATAAGGCAAACACTAAGCTGTAACCAATCCAGCTGTTACTAAGTGTAACAAATCCCTTCTGTTTTCTCTATGCCACTTTTCTTTCTTTCTTTTTTTTGTCTATAAATTTGTTCTGATCACAAGGTATCCCTGGGGTCATTCTGCATCCGCTGTAATTCTGGAGGCTGTCCAATTCATTAACCTTTTTTTCCTTGCTCAATTAAACTCTTTTAAATTTAATTTGTCTCAAGTTTTCTTTTAACAATGTAAACATTTAGCAATGGGGAAATGATTTGTAGCCAAGACACTAATCCTGGACCTATAACTTGGCAAAGTACAACATGAACTTTTGTTCTTCTTTGAGTTGCACCACATGACGAATGTGTGGTCAGGCATTTTTTGGAAGAGTGTGGAGCTCACATATACAAGACATTAGGGCCAAGGTCAAAGCCTGACTGATTATACTGGTAAAGATGCAAGAAGACACTTTTAGATTTAACCAGTTTATTACTTACATAGCAAAAGAGTAAACCAAAAGTGCCACACCCCTGGCATTCATGTTCCACACATCAGAAAAGATCACACCCAAACAAAAGGGACCAATAACTGCACCGCAAGCAGTGGGACGCGCTGCTTCTGAGGAGTGAATGGTAGATGGCAGCTAAAAGGTTTCGGATCAGTAGTGGATGGGGCCGGAGTCTTCCCAGACACTGAAAAATTTTCCTGTCTTGTCTTATACTAATCTCCTTTATAATCCGCATGAGCAGATACTCCTGGTCAAGAATCCATATTTCTTCCCAGTGACCAAGTCATTCCAGATCAAGGACAAAGCTCATCAGTCAATCAGAGTTTAGGGTTTTGGAGCCACACCCTCCCATCTAACTCATCTTACACACTCTTGGCTTGTCTGATTGTAAACTAAACATTTGTTCGATATCTGTCATGGGCACATGCTATGCATGAAGAGGGGTGGGCATAGAAAAGTGAAAGACACTGTCCCACGCAGCTTTCTTGGCATAACTTGTTGTCTCTGTTTGTTTTCTAAAACAAGCCTTTGTGAATTCTAGTGTTATTTCTCATATTTCTGTCTACCAAATATTTGAATTCAGGAACCATTTGAATTCATGAGGCCTTCAGTGAAAAATCCAGCCCACATTGATAGTTTATCTCCCCTTCGAGTGCTCTCTAGATGTTGCTTTGATTTTCTCTTGATTTATTTGTCATTCTGGGTTTCATCCTCCCAGGCTTACATTCCATTTGAATTTCCCTGCAGCAGCTAGAATGTGGCCAAAGGTTAACCAGTATCATTTCATGATACTGATTTCCACTACGCAGGATTCAATCAATATGGAAAGCAGTGTTGATAAAAAGAATCAAATTATGTAAAATATTTAAAAAGATTTATTCTGAGCCAAATATGTGTGACCACAGCTCATGACACAGGCCCGGGAGATTCTAAGAACATATGCCCAAAGTGGTCTGGCTATGGCATTGTTTTATACAATTTATGGAGACATAAGACATTCATCAATACATGTGAGATGTACATTGGTTTGATCAGGAAAGGTGGCACAACTCGAGAGTCGGGGAGAGGCGAGCTTCCAGGTCTTAGAGAGATACAAATGTTTTCTCTGGCAGTTGGTTGAAAGAGTTTATCTAAATACTTAGAATCAATAGAAGGGAGTGTCTGGGTTAAGATAATAGGTCGTGGAGACCAAAGTTCTTATTATGCAGATGAAGTCTCCAGGTAGGACGCTTCCGAGAGAATAAATTATAAATGTTTCTTATCAGACTTCTCGCCTGGATCAGGAAAAAGACCTGGAAAGGGAAAAGGATTCTCTACAGAATGTATATTTTCCCCACAAGAGACGGCTCTGCAGGGTCATTTCAAAATATGCCAAAGAAATATATTTTGGGGTTAAATACTTCAGTTTTTCAGGGGCTGCTATCTGTCATGTTGGTATCTTATTGCCAAAATGAGTCCGTTTTATAGGTCTGAAGGTCTCTGTTTTAATGTTAATGCTGGTCAGCTGTGCCTAAATTCCAAAGGGAGGAAGGTATAATGAGGCATGTCCAACCTTCACTTTCCATAATGGCCAGAAGTAGTGTTTCAGGTTTACTTTAGAATGCCCTTGGTCAAGTGGAGGGGTCCATTCAGTTAGCTGGGGGTCTTAGAATTTTAATTTTGGTTTGCAAGAGTTAGAAACAGATTGTTTTGCCTTTCTCCAAATTTTGTGAGATTGATGTAATGAGTTGTGACTTTTGGTTTTATTTCATATGCTTGTGTTTGTAAAAGTAAATTTAAGACTCTTCCCCTTTGTAATGTAGGCCTAGGTGGAGGCCCCATTGGACTGTGCCATTTGCAGCAAATAAAAGAGAGAAAATGAACTCTACTTCAAAGTCTTCGAAGTGACTTCTCAGAGACTGTCTCCTTTTCACCTGGAAGTAAGGCTATTAGTGATGCAGGATCTTTTGCTCCTTAGTTCAGTTAATATCCAGGTTCCTGTCACATGACCAGGAAAATTTAGGCACACAGACACACTGAAAGGTGAGCAGAGTAGAATTTATTTAAAAAAAGTTCTCAACCAGGCACAGTGGTTCACGCCTGTAATCCCAGCACATGATCCGAGGCTAAGCAGATCATGAGGTCAGGAGTTTGAGACCAGCCTGACCAACATGGTGACACTCCGTCTCTACTAAAAAAAATACAAAAATTAGGCTGACGCAGTGGCTCATGCCTGAAATTCCAGCACTTTGGGAGGCCAGGTGGGCATATTACAAGATCAGGAGTTTGAATCCAACCTCACCAATATGGTGAAACCCCATCTGTAATAAAAAGCACAAAATTTAGCTGGGCTTGGTGGCGGGTGTCTGTAATCCCAGCTACTTGAGAGGCGGAGGCAGGAGAATTGCTTGAATCTGGGAGGCAGAGGTTGCAGTGAGCTGAGATGGCACCACTGCATTCCAGTCTAGGCAACAGAGTTAGACTCCATCTCAAAAAAAAAAAGAAAACAAAAGTTCTCAGCAAGGCAGTCCTGCCAACAGCCTCCCACCTCAAAGACTGAATACCAGGCCACCATGCATGAGCTGAAGAGGCCAGATTTTACCAATAATCTTTAAGGCTGTTTTTATTTCTCAAAGATTAAATTCATGTGAACCAAAAGGTACCACTGCTTTTATCTTTCCTTTAAAAAATGTTTTGTCTAAGTGCTTATCCTTCTTTAAGTCAATTAATTAGAGCTCTATTTATAGACATCACACACACAACTACACCGACAGGCAGAAGATCCAGTATCCATACGATTTTTCATTTGCCCATCTCCTAATTGGATGGTTGGTCTCTGGGTAGAGTCCTTTAAGAGCAAGGCTAGGAAAGCATGCAGTTTCTAGGGGCTAAGAAACAGGTATGGCTGGAAGACAAAAGCAGATTTTGAGAGGGGTTCATCTACCTCTAATTCCTGGGGCTCCATGAGGAAAACAGAGGTCTCTCCCAAAATGAAATTCATGGTGCCTCTTCTGTTTTTCCCAAGGAGTCACAGGCCATAAGAAATTATCTTAGGGCCTCTCATGCAAGCATTAAGAGTGGCGAGACAAAATGGAGAAAAATAGTCAACTGAGAAGAAACCTTTTTCTGGCAGAACAAGACCCAAGAAGAGAAAAACATAAAGGCCTTTTAAATATACCTGTAACTTGGATATCCACTTTTAATTAAGCTGAGTGCTCTTTAAGAAAATCCTTTTAAATCTCGTATTACCCGACTTTAGCCACACCAAATGGCCAATTTTCTGGTTTCCAAACTTTATCAAAGGTAACCTCGCAGGTGCTCAGAGAAAGGAAAATTCAAGGCAGTTCACTGAGGGAAAGAAAATCAACAAATGGCAAAGGTCACACAGATATCAAACCAGAAAAGACTCATTCCCCAAGCCAGGATTTAACCCGGGTGCCATTGTAGAATGATGGGGGCTAAAGAAAAGCATTGCCATGATGTTATAGGTCATGCTCCCAAGGATGTAAAACAAGATGGAGGCTTGCAGCAAAAATTCCTACTGACCATACAGAAAGGCATGCAAAGCACATCAGATTGGCTACAGTTTAAGAACAACCTCAAGAATTCTTTCTCATAATTAAAACTTTACAGAGAATATAAACAGTGACAGTTTGGGTCCTGGCCTAGTAAAATGTCATCTAAAAGGAAGAAAAAAAGCCTTTCACATAACTTGTGACTAATTGGAAAAAAGGAAACAAAACAAAACAAACAACTTAAAGTGCTAGGCTGTGTTGACTGCTGACAGGGTGGAGAAAAAGAAAAAAATAACAACCCTCTGGAAGTGCAGGGTTGGAAAGATGCCTGAGGAAAGAACCTCTTATTCTTATGCAAATGGACTTATCCAAGAGGGAGAGAAGCTTAATTGCTGTTTCTTCCCTGGGGCTCCCATGGAGCCGGACCCCTCAGCCAGGAGAGGGGAAGACACTGTGGATGTGTGACTAGGAACACTGGCCAGCCTGCCACATGTGGCCTTTGGGCTATGCGCCCCAGTCTCATCTGGGAGGGGAGTGGGGCAGAGAGCTGCTACTCACCTGTTTGTTCCAAACAAATCAGGAAAATATCATAGAAAGCCTGACTTGGACTGAGGCTGATATCCTCCACCACCAAGAGTGATGGCAGGGTGGGGGACAGTTTCCTTTACCCTCAGAAGAAGCCCAAGGGAAAAAGACTCAGAAACAAAAGGGAAATAGCACCCTACTTCCCCTTCTTGCCTGGGGACTAGAATGTCTTTGTAGGACTAACAAATTAGCCATAAGATTAGAAATTATGGTTTAGCAGTCGTGTTAACTGGAGGTTACAAGATTCTGACTCTCCCCAAATTGCCCCTGGGGATAACACCACTATTGTAAAACCTAAGATCAGTGCTTGAGATATTTTGCAGACCCTGCACTTGATGGATCATTTGGTACCACCCAGATCCATAAACTGCCTCATTTGATCTTGTAGCCCCACCCAGGAGTTGACTCAGTGCAACAGGACGGCTTCAGCTCTCTATGGTTTCATCTCCAACCTAACCAATCAGCACTCCTGACTTACTGGCCCCTCACCCACCAAGTTATCCTTAAAAACTCTGATCCTTGAATGCCTGGGGAGACTGATTTCAGTAATAATAAAACTCCAGTCTCCTCCACAGCCAGCTCTGAGTGAATAAATCTTTCTCTGTTGCAATTCCCCTGTCTTCATACATTGGCTCTGTCTAGACAGCAGGCAAGGTGAATCTGCTGAGTGGTTATGGTAACAATACCGTAACAAAGGCACAAGAAAAGACTACATGGCTGTTTTAAAATGGAGATTCTATTATTCTTCTTGTGAACAGATCAGGAGTTGACTGCTGTTGAAAAGAGATTTTAGTGCGCTTGGATCCCAATACAAGGGGTCATGACACACCATGGGGCTGGAGGCACACGGGAAGCACCAGGGTTAGTCAAGAGGCAGACAGAGTGGAGGAAAATGTGAGCAGGAGTCTTTACTGTGGTTTCTGAAGGAAGACAGGAGAGATGGGGTGAGCAGGTTGTAAATGGGCTCATTTGAATAATTTTGGTGGGCTCTGGGGTCTTGGGGCTGTCCTTAGTTGGTCCTGGGGTGATTAGGGCATGGGAATAATGGCCCACAGTGCACCAACCCAGTAAAGGTGGTTGGGGCTTTGGGCTTTGCATTAGTTAATTTGCATATGAAAGGCATGCTTCTGGTGATATCTCTAGGGATTAGCTATGCCTGGGAAGGGCAGTCCTTTCAAGGTCAGCAAGGCCCCAAGGGGTCAAAACAAAAATACAGAATCAAAAGACATAATTGATACAATGGCTCAAAACATAGGAAGCACAGAAGTAAACAAGTCCAAGTCTGTTTTCAGTTCTGAGTATACCCCCAATCCACTTGTTGCCTATCTATCACAGCTTCCTATTTGCTTCTTCACAGCACTAACCACTAGTGTTTTCTGTTTGTTTACCTGTTTCTTGCCTGTGTATCTCACTGCACTGTCAGCTCCAGGAAGGCAAGGAATTTGCTTGTCTGGTTTTCTGCACTAGTCCTAATTGCTGACACAGTACCTGGCACACAATGGATACTTCATAAACATTTGTTGAGCAAATGAATGAAAACAATAGTGCTTGATGGTTATCTGTGTATGTATAATATGATTTGCATGTACACACACATACATACTACTGTTCATATATGTATATGTATGTGGACATTTGTGGGTGCTTTTGAGTTGATGTTTTTCATGTAGGTTCCAGTCAAGACTGCATGTCTGGCTGACTACTAGATATACCCAACAGAAATCTATTTGCCCAGGGGTCTCAGGAATCTCCTAGAAAGAACTTGCCCTCTAGGACCAGCAGAGAAGCCTGATACAGTACCAATCATTTCAGAGGTTCAAAGAGAGAAGAATTTCTGCATGTATAATGATATATTTCACCTGGGGAGGCCTCGGTCCTATCCCTCATGGATTTACAACTTGGCATTTATAAGAAATAAGTCAGTTTAGAAACTGGAAAACCTATTTTTTATTGAAAGCACTACAATATTTTAGGATGGTGTGAGTCAGAGTCCAGCCAAAAAGTTGAAACCATACCAAGTGATCACATAGAAAGAGTTCAGCATGAGGGTAATTTACAAAGTGCTAGAAATGCAGTTAAAGCAACCAAGCAGAAGATGAATCAACTCTGAGATGAGAAAATGCAGGAAGGTGTCACTCTTTCTAGGTCAGAAGGGACAGTGATGAGAAGGTGGGGCCTAGGAGCTGGGGCCATGCAGTAAAAGCTGGAGCAATGCTGGCCTGCATGGCACAGGGGGAACCACACATAAAGGGCCTTTCTGAAAGGAGATGAGCCTTGGATAGGGTACAGCCACTACCCAAGAGAGCTCCTGAATTGGACAGAGGGAGACATACCCCTTCTCCTTTCCTCTCTCCCTCCACTCTTTCACCAGTGCCTTCCACTGGCTTAACTTAATCAGATGCAGTTGGCAAGGAAGCCTGGAAACCACATTTTAAAAAGTCACCTTTCTATAATACAGAGCCAGGAATGAAAGTGAGGAGAAAGGATTTAAAAGCAAACAAACAAATCTGAGGGCAGCACTGGTTTAGTGTTCCAAAAAGATCATAATATAAAACTAAAGGGTGGCATTGTGGCAGGCTAGATCTCCACAAGCAACCAAGTCTCCATAAGCCCTTTGCTGTAATGATGAATGTGTAAGTTAAACATTGAAGACCTGGAGAAACTGGTGCCTGAGTAGGAGAGCTGAAATGCAGAAACAAACCCATTAAGACCCTACTTGGGCTTTCTCAGCCTCAAACCTGATTGAGTAATAAAAGCATTCATGCACATACAAAACATAACAGGACCCATGTAAAATTAAGAAACCTTCCAGCCCACAGACCCCTGGTTAAAGATTAGATTTAGACTGAGTAGAAATATTCCTACATGTAGGCATAGAGCTTGAAATTCATATATATATATAAAAGGAAAAACTCATAACCTTCAGTTGGTCTGATAAATTACCCCGACATTCTCCCTGTGACTGGTTACAAAAATAAACTCTCTTCTTTCCCAGTTCACCTGCACCTCATTATTAAACCATGAGAGCAAGCAGCCAGACCCTGTTCTTCTGGCAACAGCATCAATCTTACCACCACTCATGCACACAACCTTGGCTCTTTGAGGGGCTTGGTATCTTAATATCACTGGCATCAGTGGGAATATGTAGGAGAAACGGAAGCAGTATCTGGTAGAGAAAGGAGGAGAAGTGGCAGGATTGAGATGCATGCCAGGCATTCATGGTGTCTTTCTTTTAGTTTATAAAGTAGCAGAAAGATAAAGAAATGGCAGTTACAACATGGTAACATAAAAATTAGTAAAATGTGACATAAATTAGATATTAATTTTGGTTTGGTACAGCAGAATGCTCTGTCTGCGTAATTTTGTTAGATCCTCATTACAACACCAAACCCTCAGATGAGGACAAATAAAGACCCAACCTCTGGCCTTGCATCTTAAGGTGTGTTTTCTCAAAATTTTCTGGGTTCCACTTTGGTGGTGGGAATGGCTGGAGCCAGCAGTACCATGTGGTCAGGGAGCTCTGAGCTGGTCCTGTGCCCATATGGACTCTGCTTTCTGTTTCATCCCTTCATGGTTCTTTCTTACCCTCTTCCTTGCATGTCAGACCTACTTGGTGCCCCAAAGAACTCCAGGACTTGTGCTCACAACCGAAGTTGTCCTGAGGTCCTGTGGCTGGACCCTGGATCCAGAAAGACAGCCTTGGAAACAAATTGCTACTCCTGTAGCCAGCACCCTGTTATTACGTATTTTTGAATTATTTTATCAGATTCGATTGCCAAAGAATCTTGCAAAAACAATTTTCTCCCCAAGCTACACACCTTATGGTTGGTCATGTTATTTATGTTCCCATTTTAGATGAGAGGACCAATATCATAGATTAAAAACGTCAAATCCAAGATTACACAAACAGTGAAGGTTGAATCCCAGGTTTTTCAGAAGGCATTTTGATGTTAGATCTTAAGCCTATTATTCTATTCAAAGGCTCAGAGCAGACATGCTCTGAACGTACTCAAAATAACTGACACTGGAAACGGTAACAGAGATGTGAAAATCTTGCCACAGTAGATGTGTGAGTGGGCTGGGGGCAGGTGAGTTCCAGAGAAATGTGGCACTAAATGTCATTAAACTGACTCTGTATTATACCAGGGCCAAGGGGACCTCCAGATTGCTTTCACAACCGGGTAGTTCATCAGCTAATGTGATTCTCCAAACTTTAAATGAATAGAAAACTGGAGGAGGAAAATACAGAAAACTAGAGGAAAACCCTCCTTCTAATCCCAATATAAATTCTTCACTTCTTTTCAACGTTCTTCCAGGAGAAGGATTCTTTGGGCTCTTTGTCTTCCACTTTTATTTCTGTGCAAGGATTTATGCAAGAGGTACTTGACAATGCTATAATGTAGGGCTTTGTTTTTCATGGGAACACAAGGCAAAGCGGAAAACTCTCCAAATTGTTTAGTGAGAAAACATAACCTTTATCCCTTTATTTGGGGGGGGGGGGGTGAGTCAAGTGGTAGGGACTAGAATTCAAGTCTTCAACGGGCATATAAATACATGTGTTTGCAAAAGCAGCCATCACACTTTGTATGGCAAGTGGAACCACTGGCTTGGTGGATTTTGCTAGATTTTTCTGATTTTTAAACTCCTGAAAAATATACCAGATAACTGTCATGAAGCTGGTAACTATCTTCCTGCTGGTGACCATTGGCCTTTGTAGTTACTCTGGTAAGTAACTGGAATACATCTGGCATATATGATATTTATCTACTTTTCTGTTAATAAGAGCACAACCAGTAAGCTTTGCCTCACTGACAGTGGAATATGATGGTAGGAACTTTATTTTTTTATTTTATTTTTAACTGACATGTAATAATTGCACATATTTGCAGGTTTGGAAGAAGTTTTGGAATCACAGAAAATGGTGATGTTGGAAAGTATTTCAGATCCCCACCATCTAAGCTCTAACCCAATATAAGTATTCTAATACATCTTACATAGGAAGTTAGCCAACTTCCACAGAGGGTCAACAAAGCACATTTCACTGCTGGGTATTGGTCACCATTAGTTTTTCTTATTTTCCTCAATTTTGAGTTAAAATTTGATTTTATAATTTATTTTGCGCTTTTGAACTATATGGAGTCATTCTTGCTATCATCTCCAGTTATCCAACTTCCTAGCTTAGTTCTCCTGAGATAGCTACGTTCATCTTTTCATCCACTCAGTGGATATTTATTGAAAGGCTACAATTTTTTGGGCACTGGATATGCATTGGAAGATTTAGACATGAATCAGTCATAAACATTGTTCTTAAGGTGCTAGTCTGGTAGGGTAGATAAGGCTTCTACCAAAGTTACTCTAATGCTAGACTACTGTAAATGCACTGTGAGATAGCCAGATAGAACTCTGTAAGTGTATTGGTGGGTAATGAGTTTAATTTTCAGGTAAAGGTATAGAAGCTGGCTTGTTGGAGGAGAATGGGAACTGCTTTTTGGGGGGGGGGCGTTGGGGGAATCATTATAACTATCAGGAAGATAGTTTGGGTACATGGGAAAAAAAGATTTCATGACGGCCACTGCTCATTGAGAGAACTTTAAAAGGCTTTGAAGACCTTCTCCCAGGAAGCTGTAAATACATACAGAGAAGATATTTACCAAAATATCTGAAATAAGAAGTATGGAGATTAATAATTGATTGCTGCCCACACCTACACTGACAACTTTGACTTGTGATGTTTATTG
The DNA here is from genome assembly GCF_049350105.2 of Macaca mulatta. NCBI lineage: Eukaryota > Metazoa > Chordata > Mammalia > Primates > Cercopithecidae > Macaca > Macaca mulatta. Next base: position 156,754,999 of record NC_133411.1, read on the forward strand.
AATTTCTGAAGGAATTTGTAAGTTCACCAGTTTTGGATATTTCATTATTCCCTAGTGTCCAGGGACAGGTATCTATGGGCAAAAGTGACACAGAAAGGTGGTGGGGAAAATAAATATCACCCCCTCTGGGTGAGAATTTTGGAGGGACAATAGGCAATAGAAAATGGGGAAAAAAAAAAAAAAGATGTACAGGCTCCATTTTAATAATTTGAATAGGGAAATAATAGGTTTCCAAAGGAAAATAAACTATGGCAGGTCTTAGCCAGAAGGAGAATATGTGTTCTTACATGTGTGCTCACATGCATGTGTACATTTACATATCTGCACATGTTTTTGTAAAAATATATATCATACATATTTTCCTCAATCTCTACTTTTCCCCCCATTCATCTTCTGCGGGAAAGTTATCTTTCTAAAGCCAAAGATATAAAAATATAATTTTCCTATGTAAAAGCCTTGATAGCACCCCACTGCCCTCAGGAAAAAAAATCCAAACTCTTTTGTGTGACATCCAACAGTTTAAAAAATCTGACTTCACTCAACTTTTGCAGCCTCACTCCGTTTATCTTCCATCCTTTGGTCATAGCCTATTGTAAATCTGCACTCCAGCCTTCTGGGCAGAAGGCTCACCATCCTGTGTATGCACTTTCATCCTAACGTTTCCGTGCTTTTATTGGTCATGTTTCTAAAATGCTTCCACTCTTCTTTACCTTATGATCCTGACATTTGCCTCAAGACATAGCTCTAACAACACTTCTGGAAAATTCCTGCAGCACTTTCTCATGTTCGAATTAGTCATCCCTTCCTTGTGTTTCCATAGAGCTTTGTCCATAATGTTAGCATAGCACATGCTACACTGTGGCATACACAGATCTGTTTTTTTTTTTTTTTTTTTTTTTTTGAGACGGAGTCTCGCTCTGTCGCCCAGGCTGGAGTGCAGTGGCGCGATCTCGGCTCACTGCAAGCTCCGCCTCCCGGGTTCACGCCATTCTCCTGCCTCAGCCTCCCGAGTAGCTGGGACTACAGGCGCCCACAACCGCACCCGGCTAATTTTTTTTTGTATTTTTAGTAGAGACGGGGTTTCACCGTGGTCTCGATCTCCTGACCTTGTGATCCGCCTGCCTCGGCCTCCCAAAGTGCTGGGATTACAGGCGTGAGCCACCGCGCCCGGCCCGGCATACACAGATCTTTATTGCCAACTGGACTGTGTGAAGTCTCTGAATGGGCATCCTTGTCCTATTTGTCTATGTATCTGCACAGACTAGCATAGAGTTGGTGCTCAATTGTGTTTGTAGTGTTGAGCTGAACTGGTTGGGAGCAGTTTCCTGGGCTGTGGTTGGGTCTATTCCTGTCCTTATGTGGAGATTCACTATGGCATCTCTCCTTTAGCCTCAAGCTGTGAGCTGTGGAGATAGCCACATACAAAATACCATCTTCTTCAGTCAATCACGAGGATCTGTTGAATGCTTACACTGTGCCAGGGTCAGTTCTAGGCATGGGTGCAGTAGTGAACAAAACATACATTCCTTGTTGTCATGGAGCCTCCATTCTAATGAGACAATAAGGACAATAAAAATAGCAAATGAAGAGTTGTTTTTTTAGGAAATGGTAAGAAAAAGTAAGTGATGGAGAGTGACAATGGCCATTGCAGGTTTCTCCGAGGAGGTAACATTTGAAGAGAGACCAAATAATGTGAGAAAGAAAGGTATGTAGCTAGCTGAGGAAAAAAAGTTCTAGGGAGATGGAACAGCAGGTGCACAGGGCCAGAGGCAGAAGTTTTGAATGGAAGTAAGATGAGTGGATCTGGAATGGACCTATTGATGGACACAGGGAAAGATGATGAGGTCATAGTCTGGGCCCGGATGTGCCTGTCTCACCTGGTTTCTCTTTTGCCTGCAGCTACTGCCTTCCTCTTCAACAAAGCGCCCCTTCCTGATGACAAGTTGGTACCTTTACCTCTGGACAACATTCCTCAGCTTATGGATCCATTAAAGCTTCTTCTGAAAACTCTGGGCATTTCTGTTGAGCACCTTCTGGAGGGGCTAAAGAAGTGTGTGAATGAGCTGGGACCAGAGGCTTCTGAAGCTGTGAAGAAACTGCTGGTAACCACAGCTTGGGAGGCTAATCTGCCAGAGGGGAGGGCGTAGTCACCCTGAATGTCTACCTCATCCTCTTGGCACTTGTAAATGTGCACTTCCACTTTACTGATTACACTCATAGGAAGTTTGCATGTCGTGGAATGTCAGGAAAAATATGATTTCTACATTTCTGGGAAGGGTTTTTGAATGACAGTGACACGTGTTATAGTTGTGACATTATCATTTAGCCGAGACGTAATCACTCTGAGTTTTTGTTTCCCCATCAGTAAAATGGTGGCCAACAGGATACTGAAAGTGAATATTTCAAATTACATGTAAGCTGCTCTAATTTTTGTTGTCTTTCTGCCTTTCAGGAGGCGCTATCACACTTGGTGTGATGTCAAGATAAAGAAAGAGCAGAGGTGGATGGGGATGGAGGATGGCGCTCCTATCTTCCCTGGCTGAAATGCATTCTACCAATTATAGACTAAATGCCCTAAAATGTAGTGACCTGTGAAAAGGACAAATAAAGCAATGAATAGATTCAGTAGTCCTGTTTTTATTTCTGGGGACTCTATTCAGAAGGACATACCCAGATTAGTTTTTCCTTGGTTCATAAATTCAAGAGAGCCTGTTTTTATAAAGAAAACCTGGAATCTTAAGTAAGACACAATGATTCCTTTTCCTTTCCTTATCTCTAAATTAAACATCTCTATTTTTCCCAACTGTTTTTTATCTCACGGTGTTTCCAGACCCTTCACTTTCCTATTCCCCAGCCCAAATAAATGTTTACATTTAAAAAATGAAAAAATAATTTTCAAAATATTGCCTGATAAGACTAGCATCTTACTAACTTAATTGGTTTGGCTTCTGTTTCACTAGAATGCTAGTTTTTATTAAGTTTGTAGTTAAGCTATGGCCACTCAATAGCTTTCACTGATCCTTCCACCAAGTTAGGCCTTTACTACATTATCCTTAGGCAAATGGGTGAGGAACTATCTTTTCTTTCCTCTACTCTGTCATCTGCAATGATGACAGAATTATCTTTCCAAGGAATTATTCTGGTAATATCATGACAGCCTGAACAGTAGATTTCAAGCTTCTGAGCATGGTATGCAAGGCTGTTCATGATCTGGCCTTCGGTTACACGTCTAGTCTTCTTATCTATGTTCCTTTCTTCACATGAGCTCTACTCCAGCCGCATTGAACAGATAACCAAATCCTTTTCCCTCTAACATTCTTACACCTTAATGAAAAATCAAGTTTCTTCCTACCTAGAATATCTGCCACCTTCGGCTTTCAGACCTGGCCTGTGCCAGTCTTGGGACTGTTTGCTGTCAGATCCATTTCCTACCCTTCCCCTGCTCTGCTCTACTCTGCTCTGTGTTGAGAGGGGATAGGAGACGTGATGCTGATTGCTGCAGCTTGCATTTCTCAGGTTCCCAAATCAGCTGACATTTGGGCTAGGTTCTGCCCCTGGGAGGTGTAGGCAGTAGATAGGAAGTAGGAAAAGAGGAGAACTATTGTGTGGCCCTTTCTGGCTCTGTATTTGGGAGAAGTCTCTGGAAATGGCTGTACCATGTCTGAGGCTCCAGGTCCTGCTAAATAGGCCTGCCTTGGTTCCAGCTTTTGCTGGGTGAGTCCAGCCTCTGGGCTCTGGTTACATCACCTCCTTTCTTTTTCTCTCTAGCTGAAGTTGTTAGTGGTTTCCTCCTATTGTCAGGTTCTGGGTGCCTCACCATCACCGAGTTGACTTTTTAGCTCTTCTAATGTCTATTCAATCAATTCTTTGCAATACATTCCTTCTGTTCTAAGTACTTTGAGTAATTTCTGTTTCTTCATTGGTTCTTGACTAAGACGATGTTAAATGTTATCTCTAGGGATATTAGCTTATTTTTCCTGCCATTGCTTGACTTCCATTTTTTGGCAACTAAAATAGTTTTCACTCTGTGAAATTTTCTATTTTATTTCCTTATTTTATCTATGTCTATAATGATAGATTAGGTTGCCCAGCTGCAGTAACAAATAATCCCAAATCACAGTGGCTTATGTGCACAGTGTTTGACTTGTTCCTCATACTATATGGCCATCTTTGGTTGGCTGTAGCTATGATCAATGTTTTATGAATTCTATAACCGGAGCTGATGAATAGTCTATCTTGAGCATTTCACTTATTATGTTTATAGGGAAAGAGAACTTGGTGAACCATGAGCCAGCTCTTAAAGCTTCTTCTTAAAAGTGAAGTATATGACTTCCAATCATGTTTAATTGGCCAGAGCAAGTCATTTGACCATGTTTGACTTCTTTAGGAAGGGGATGTGTAATTACCGTATAGGAAAGAGCTGTGCCAAATGTGATTAATGTAATGTAATTGACCACATTACTTGATGACTTCAAAGTAATTGTCATCTTAGATGCCTCTATCATACTTGCACTTTTCTTTTCTATTGAATTATATGACATGTTTCCTCCTACCTTAGTTTTCTGCTATTTGACCATTATTTTTCAGTTTCTTTGAATGGCCCTTACTATTTTTGACTTCGCTTGAATGTTGATACCTCCAAAGATTCTAAACTTAATTCCCCTTCTATTTTTACTCTGTGTATAAACTTTACTGGGGAATCTTATGTATTACTATGGATGCCAATATAATCTTTATGTTAGAAACTCCAAAATCTATGGCTACAGTCTGGATCTTTTTTTAAAAAAGAAGAGATTCAGTTACCTATAGGACACCTCCAAGGGATGCTCTTTTTTAGGTTCAACTCAACACATTTTTACCTGAACTCATTGTCTCTTTCAAAACACATTCCTATGCTCTAATTTGCTATTCAGTTTATAGAGCACAGACATTTTCATGGTTGCCTGAGACAGAGACTTGGGAATAATCCTAAGTACTCCCTGTTGTCAGCCTCATTGGCTGATTGGTAAGCAAGACTTCTTATTATAAACCCTTTTCACATCTACTGCACACATTTTCCATGATCACCACTGGTACTGTTCTTAAAACTTTGTTCTTTCCTTCCTTCCTTCCTTCCTTCCTTCCTTCCTTCCTTCCTTCCTTCCTTCCTTCCTTCCTTCTTTCCTTCTTTCTTTCCTTCCTTCCTTCCTTCCTTCCTTCCTTCCTTCCTTCCTTCCTTCCTTCCTTCCTTCCTTCCTTCCTTCCTTCCTTCCTTCCTCTCTTTCTCTCTTTCTCTCTCTCTCTCCCTTCCTTCCTTCCTTCCTCCCTCCCTCCCTCCCTCTCTCTCTCTCTCTCTCTCTTTCTTTCTTTCTTTCTTTCTTTCTTTCTTTCTTTCTTTCTTTCTTTCTTGGACTATAGGCACACACCATCATGCCTGACTAATGTTTTTTGTATTTTTTTTAGATACTGCGTTGCCCGGGCTAGTCTTCAACTCCTGGCTCAAGCGATCCTCCTGCCTCAGCTTCCCAGAGTGCTGGGATTAGAGGCATGAGCCACTGTTCCCAGCCGCAGATCTTGCCATTTCTCTTCAAACTACTGAATTAATCTCTCAGGTGACTTTTGTATTCCCAAAGGTCCCCTTCTAATCCTTCAGCCACACACACAGAAGGAGCCTTCCTAAAATACAGGAATTATTCCCCAACTTCAAACTCATCCATAGTTTTTTAATGCTGATTGAAAAAAAAAAAAGTCAGACACTACATTAAATCAACAGGCACATTAACAATAATATAAGTTTAAACATATTTGTTTTCATACTTATTTCAAAGTCTCTTTTCTAGACTGTGAAGTTAAATGGGTAGTGACTCTAATGTACATGTCTGTATCCTTAGCACATTGCATAGAGCCTGAAGATAGTCAGTGTTGGTTCTGTTGAATAAATGGGTTTGTTTCTGTTAAGTTGTATCTGATTGGGTTGGCCCCTTTGTTTTGTTCCACCAGTCATATTATTAAACCACTCACTGCTCTCTCTCCCAGTGTTTTGCATACTTGAGAAGGATGACTGTCTACGCCTTCACCAAGATATTCAATGGAAAAGACTGGGGATAAAGTTCTCTGCCACTCTACTCTAAGTAATAACAGCAATCTGGCGATTTACTGGGTTGGAAGGTTTTTTTTCCAGGAGTGTATCAAAGAGAGTGACTAAGAAGGAATTTAGGGACAAATTATGTTTGGGAAGCCAGGCAGAAACTGATGATAAACATTATCATAAAAGTGACAACGCCAAATGCTGGTGAGGATGTAGAGAAACTGGATCACTCACACATTGCTGGTGTGAAAGTAAAACAGTACAGCCACTGTGGAAAAATAATTTGACATTTTCTTAAAAAACTAAACATGCAACTACCATAAAATCCAGTAATTGTACTCTTAGGCATTCATCCCAGAGAAACAAAAACTTATGTTTATGCAAAAACCTGTACACAAATGGTCATAACAATTTTATTTTTAGTAGCCAAGAACTGGAAACAACACAGTTGTTCTTCAGTGGATGAATGGATAAACTTTTATACATCTTTGTAATGAAATACTATTCAACAAAAAAGGAGAACAAACTATTTATATACACAGTAATCTGCTGCATCCTTAGAGAATTATGCTAAGTGAAAAAAAGTCAAACCCCAAAGGTTAAATTCTGTATAATTTTATTTATGTAACATTCTCAAAATGACAAAATGAAAGAACTAAAGAACAAATTTGTAATTTCCAAGGGTTAAGGAGAGGGTGGGGGCAGGAGGGAAGTGAGTGTGCTATATAAGGGCTGTGTGAGAGATCCTTATAGGGACAGAATTGTTCTGTGTCTTGCCTGTATCAACGTCAGCATACTGGTTTTGATATAGTAGCATAGTTTTGCAAGATGCTACCGCTGGAGGAAACTTGGTAGAAAATATGCTGGATTATTCTGTATGATTTCTTAAAACTTCATGTGAATCTATAATTATCTTAAAAAGTTTAAAAATTGTTTTAAAGATAATCAGAATATAGAAATATATAATACACATATAATTATACGGAATATAATTAACATAAATTATACATAACTATAATGACATATAACTATAATTATGTATAACTGTAATTACATGTATGCATATATGTAACTTTCATTCTCTTCATCCATAAATTTCACAAATTAGAGGAAACCACAGTTCACCTTTTGATATGCTTTTTTCAAGACATTTTCTAAATATTGACAAATATATATGAATGATACATTGCATATATGAATGACACATGCCTTACTTAAATTGTTGTCTATGTGAATATTAATTTAATTTATATAACGTGTATTATATTGTTTCTAATATCTAATTTTTAAATATTTTTTGTTACTATATGAAGTGTTATTATATATTTGCATACATTTTTGTCTTTTATGTCTTCAGAAAAATCCTTGAAGTGGAAGTGCAAGGTCCAGAATTATATGATGTCTTGATAACTAGTCACACATTTCAATTGGAAAGAACAATTGGTATCTCAGGTGACTGAGGTCAGAGAAGTGCCATTTCCAAAGATGGGATTAGGGACCCAAGACAACGCCTAGGGTATGGTTGTTCTCCCTGAGCTAGCTGTAAATCCCTTTTTATTATGTGCTGGAGGGTCAAGCCATGCAAGGTATGAATTATATGATTTCTGAGTTTCATGTCTAAGACAGGCAATACAAACAGACAGGTACATACAATTTATTTGCTACATTATTTTTTATTTTAAAAAGCAACCAGATGAAGAACTCTCAGGCTACTGAGGCAGGTTAAAGACAGCAGAGGGCGCTCATAGGTTATTAGCAAAATCAAGGAAAACATTTTGTATATCTGCAAGGTAGGTAATAAGAAATATCAGCACCTTCTATTGCACTCAGTTTTTCATTGGGGATTCACAACTAAATAGCAACTATCTGATGCTCCCCCTTTCTAGTAACTACCTCTAACTTCATTTCAGGCATTGCTAAATGGTGCATTCTTTGTTCTGTCATTAACTGTCTCATTAGCAAATGAGAACTTGTTTTCTGATACTGACAATGACCATAATAACAGTGATAGCTATTAGTTATTCATTGTTTCCTCTATATATTTTTGATTCAACAAATAATTATTGAATATTGATTGCAGGATCTTTGCTGGACAGGAAGCATAGAGTAATAAATTGTCATGACCCATATCTCCATAGATTTTACAATGTAAAGGGAGAGATAGAAACCACACAAATAAACATGGGTAAAAGGATAATTATAAGTTACGATAATAACAATAAAGGAAAAGAATAGGATCCTAAGAAAGGTAATAATGACAAGAGATTCCCTGTTTATTTTAGGTCATTTCTATGGACATGCCAAGTTGGGACTTGAGGTTGGAAGACCCATCTTAACCAAATAATATTCTGTGTGGAAGGTACTGAGTGTGTGAATATCCTGAGGATAAGGAGAACTTGGCTTCTTCAAAGAACTGAAACATTACCTGTGTGGCTGTAGCCCTGGGAGCAGGAGCACAGGGACGCAAACCAAGGTCAAACCATGCATTGGGTGTCATGGTCATGGCACCATTTTTATCCTAAGAGCCCAGGAAAGCCTTGGGAAGTTTTGTATCCAATGTTCTCAATAAACCTGAGCGGCAACACTGCATATCCACTTGCATTAGTCAGACTCCTAGGAGTCATTCCTGATACTTCCCTCTCCCTGACATGTCATATTGAACTAACCACCATGTCCTGTCAACCTAATGTCTTAATATCCTCTTGAATCCTCCCACATGGTTCTGTCTGCATTGACACTCCCTTGCTTAAGAACTTCTTGGCTGGCTTCCTGCTTTACTCTGGACCCCTCCATCTAGTCTGCACAACAGCCAACTGATCTTTTAAAAATGCAACAATGATCATATGTGTTCCAATGCTCAAAACCCTTTGGTGGCTTTCCGTTGTTCTTGGATTTAAGAATAAAATCCTGGCCATGACCTATGAGGTCCTGTAAGACTTACTTTCTTCCCTAACTCTCATTTGCTTTCCGGCCACCTTGACCTTCCTTCATGGCTAGAGCACAATATACCTGGCACAGGACTTCTGCAAATACCATTCATTCTACTCTAAATGCTTCTTTTCCTTCCTTGCCTTATGAATTTTGTCCTATTCAACCACTTTATTATTTCTCTTTTGAGATCTCAGCATATGTCTTAGGAACTTCCCCTTACCCAGTTGTTACACATTTGTGACAGCTTCCAAGAGAACCATCTTCCTTCCTTCCCTAGCAAGTCTCTCAAAACATAATTATAGGTTTCTGTAGGATTATTTGATGATTATTTGTATCTCCCATTTATTTGTGAGCTCCAAAATTGTTCAGTATTTAAATTGTGTGGTTTTGGGAGTATATACATATATTAAAATTCTTTAAGTGTATACTTTAAATGCATGCAGTTTTTGTACATCAATTATAAGTTTAGAAAATTAGTCATATGCTGTGAGTCAATAAAAAGTCCATTTGGGCCAATAAGGGAATGGCTACATTTTGAAGGTTTTTTCACAATATCCATCAGCATTTTTAAAAATGTCCTTTGATTTCGCAATTCGATTTTTGAAAATCTTTTATAAAAACATTAAACAAAAATATTTATATACAAATATTAGTGCACATACTTATACATGTAAGCATGTTTATTGCAGAATCCTTTGGAAAGCTGAAAAATAGAAACAATATGAAAGTCTATCAATAGGGAAATTATGAGCTATTGAATAGCTTTTTAAAGATTTCTATCTCTTTACCTAAACTAAATGCCACGAGAAATTATTCAATAAGACAGTCAAGCTGCAGAGTAAAGCACTCGCCCAACCCCCACTCTACATGTGAATATGTTTGGATATGTCTGAATAGGCAGGGACAACAGCATCAATATTGGTTGCTGATATGGCTGGTTTGGGGATAATGGGATTAATATGGGAGATTGTTAACTGCTAAAAGTATATACACATTTACATATTCCCCTCATTTTTCCCTCTCACATGGTGAGCATATACCACTTTAATAATTTTTGAATCTCAATTTTGAAGAAAACATTTTGCCAATTAGTACACATTAAAAAGTAATTCCTCTCACCTAGGTAATGGGTTGATAGGCACAGCAAACCACCATGGCACACGTTTATCTATGTAACAAACCTGCACGTCCTGCACATGTATCCCAGAACATAAAATAAAATAAAAAATTTTTACAAGAAAGTAATTCCTCTCACTCTCAAAATAAATACAAAAGGAAATCAGTCACCCAGACTTTTGTTCAAGTTTGGCTCCAGCATTACCCAGTGATCTTGTCAGATTCTCAATTGCATCATTTCAAAAGGGAATAATCATATCTAATTTTTGTACTAAATATGAGGATTCAATGAGGTAACATTTAAGAGGGACCAAGTGTGGAAGGTATCCTAATGAAATCTGTTTCTTAAGAAAGGTAGGTACGTTTGAAGGATTGTAGGGCCATCCTTGAATGTCAAGAATTGCCATAGTCAGGGTTTTGGTTTAAGCTTTCTTCTGTGACTGAAATGCCCTTCCTTCTCCTTCTCCATATCTTCAAATCCTTTATCATCCATCAAGTAATGGATCAAATATTATTACATCAAAGAAATCTTTCCAGATTTCTGAGGGAGCATGAATGGTTCTTTGTGCTGGTTCCCATGTTCCCATGTCTGTGCCTCTGTTATGCTGTGCCCTGTTGAGTATGTTTAGTTGGTTATGCACACATATCTTCTGCATCAAGACTGTGAGCTACTTGAAAGCAAAAATCGTGGGATATTCAACTTTGTACCCTTACTGTCTTGCCCCTGGCTAGAAGCTCTATGATTTAAATTTCTTCGCTTCTTGCAAAATACAAGAAACATTTACAGAACAGCTGCTTCTGTTAAACACTGTTCTAATTGCTCATGATTGCACCAGGAACATTGAACAAAAGAGGCCAAATTCTTGCCTCATGGAGCTTACGTTTTAATGAAGGTAGGCAGAAAAAGGAATGAAATAAATCAAATTTTAACATTGTGTTAAAAGATATGTATTAAAAAATATATATCCATAGGAGAAAAAATTAAGCAGCCAAAGAAGATAGACATATTAGGGTAGATGACGCAGTTTTAAATAAAGTGATCAAGGAAGGCTTCACTGAGAAGGTGATATTTAGGAGAAGACCTTAAAAAATGAAGGAGCAAGCCAAGTGGCCATCTTGGGAAAGAGTAATTTAGGCACAGGGAAGAGGAAATTTAAGGTCCTATAAAAAGAACATACTTGGACTGTTTAAAGACTGACGAGGATCTCAATATGGCTGGAGTGAAAAGAAGAAAAATAATGAGTAGGAGGAAGGAAGGGAAGTGAATAGCTCAGATAGGATCTTTGCCACCATTGTAAAGAAATTTTAAAACGTAGCATTTGCTTCAAAAGAGATGGGAAATGGCAGAAAGAATTAATCTGAATTGAATTCTATTTAAATGGAATTACTCTATCTACTCAGCATTTCTGTAAAAAGCTAGGTGTAAATTCCCTCAAGTACTTGAGTCATGATAGAAAATTTGGGATTTGGGACAGAATAGTGATGATGTAGATTGTGTCCTCAGCATGTCACAGGGGAATACTCTGCTGGGAGTTAGACACACCTGGTTGGAACTCCCATGTAGCCTCTACCAGTTTTGGTATCTCAGGCATGATACCAATTAGCCTCCCTGAGCCTCAGTTTCTTCACTTGTCACATGCAGAAAACAATGCCTCCCCAGCTCAATTCAATCACATTGCGGTTATGAGGTTACAAGGAGATAATAGTGCAAAAGGGTCGCAAAAGAAAAATTCTATGCAGATGAAAGAGATTCTTGATCTTTAAGAACAGGTGTACCTGCTGGCTGCAGACATGGGTCTTATTGGAGGGTAGGGGAAGAAGGCAATGAAGGGGAGGAAGAGGAAATGCACATTGTAAAGCAGTTGGGAAATCTTCAAAATCTCTATAGATCATTGGAGATCTTTGTCGGCGACCTGTTAGGAATTGACCGAATCCCGTATTGATATGGCACTTTCCCAACCCCCAACATGAAAAAGTGATTTCAAAGTGCACAACACACAGGTGAAGATAAAGGCAGAAAATGTCTGGTAGAGTGTGTTTCTCACATATAGGTAGTGTATTAATTTAGTTGTAGTAAATGCGTTATCCAAGCAGAAATCAGTGAGTCAATATCGGAAAAGAGATTTTGCAGCCACATTTGTTGGGGAGAAGCAGTTTGTGTGCCAGATACTGAAAATAATAGACATCCTAGGTAATTTAGTTAAGTGGGATGTGATATTTGAAATTGACACAATCCCTAGAAAATGCAGTGTGAGTTGTCTGAATTTACTGTGGAAAGTAACATGCATTTTTCAACATTTGGTAGACATTCACTCTTGGTTTGTCTACCTGTATTATTAAAATTCTTTGTGCTGCATGCAGACCTCTTCTGGCTAAGTAAAAACAGGAAGACAGACAAACAAACAAAAGATTTATTAAACATACACTTGAGTTACTTCCAGAGTTTCTGTGTTTGGGAAGGACAAAACCCAAGATAGTTTTTGAGAACTCAGCAGAAGCAGCACATAGAAACATAGAAACTTTATTCTAGATTCGATCACTGCTTTAATTGGCATCTTGCTCCATGTTAAGATTTCAGTCTTGTCTTACTGTCTGCATTAAATAATTCTGGGAGAACACTGTATTTCTAGCTCTGCCGTCACATTTTCCTTCTCGTAAGTGGGCAAGAACCACAGCCATGGCTGCAGAGGATCCACCTCTGTGTAACAAGGTGGTGGCATGAAAGGGCTGCACTAAACATTTCGAGGACTCTTCCATCCCTGACACTGCTATTCTATGAGAAAAATAGTGACTCTGGGGGAAGGCAATGATTTTACTAATTTTAAAAAGTCGGTTTTTAAGTTTACTAGCATAGGAGAGTAGGCTCAGAGAGTTTTAAAACACTTTCCAAAAAAGATGTGTAAAACTTTTAACTCTGAAGCTGCATACATTTTTAGGAGTTGAGAGCTTGTTTTGAGGTCAGGTTTTATTCCTCTTTCTGTCACTTATTGGCTCTGTGAATTTGAACTTGCTACATTATCTGGGCTTTAGTCCTCCTATTTTGAACCATTCTTTGATTATCCGTTTGAATATATAAACATATAAATATTTACCAGGATATATATATATATATATATATATATATATATATATATATATATATTTGCATCATTAAAACTTTAAACATGGCCAGAAAAAATTACTAATAGCAACACGAATCTTCTAAATCAACTATGTGATCCCAAAGCGCCATATTTATTCTAACTTTCTAAAAGCAAAAATGCAGTCGGGGTGTTCAAAATGAGTTCTGTTTGGTTGAAGCCAGAGCCTGAATCCTGAGAACTCGCTGGGAGTTGCTTTGAGGACTCTGTCCTGGAGGACTTGTGAAGCAGAACTGGAAAAGCAGGATTTGGCTGCTCTTGGATTGTCCAGGAGCCACATGGGTGTGTCCTTTGAAACACAAGTCAAAGAGAGGAAAACAATTAACAAGTAGAGAGGATTTAAGATGTTAAATAAGCCAAAAAACTTTTAGCCTTTTCCTTAAAATTTTTATGCTTCTGCACTATAAAATAGAAGAGGTTTCATAATAAAGTCAACTATAATACATATTTAAGGAAATAAGCAACAACAACAACAAAAGGAAAAATTCTAAGCGTATAAAGAATCAGAAACAAGAATGAAGGGAGAATGTGCATTGAATAAATCCCTAAGGATAAGCTGAGTCACCAGTTTTACTGACTTTCTGGATAGATAGATGATGAAAAAGAAAAAACTAAGTCACATAAATCTTTTCTTTTTTTGAGACAGAGTCTTTCTCTGTCACCCAGGCTGGAGTGCAGTGGCACGATCCTGGCTCACTGAAGCTTCTGTCTCCCAGGTTCAAGTGATTCTTCTGCCTCAGCCTCGTGAGTAGCTGGCACTACAGGCACCCACCACCATGCCTGGCTAATTTTTTCGGCTTTCACAGTGTTAGCCAGAATGGTCTCTATCTCCTGACCTTGTGATTTGCCCGCCTCAGCCTCCCAAAGTGCTGGGATTATAGGCATGAGCCATAGTTTCACTCTTGTTGCCCAAGCTGGAGTGCAGTGGCTTGATCTCAGCTTATCACAACCTCTGCCTCCTGGGTTCAAGCAATTCCCCTGCCTCAGCCTCACAAGTAGATGGGATTACTGGCACATGTCACCATGCCTAGCTAATTTTGTATTTTTAGTAGAGGAGGGGTTTCTCCATGTTGGTCAGTCTGGTCTCGAACTCCTAACCTCAGGTGATCTGCCCGCCTCGGCCTCCCAAAGCGCTGGTATTACAGGCGTAAGCCACCGTGCCCAGCTGTCACATAAATCTTACAAGCAGAAAAGAGGAATCTGACTTTAGGGAAGGCATTTTTTTTTCTTGCCTAATTTCTAAAAGAAAAATTTTCCATAAGACTTCATGAAAGGGTTACAAGTGACATTGTGGCCAAGGGCGGTTTTGCTCATCCGGTGCATTGGAATTTCCTGTCTGACTTACTTATTCCTAGATCCCTCCCTCGGAAGCGCTGACGGAGCCAGTCTAAGCACAAAAACCTAGTGTGTCCTGTAGTAGATTTTGTCTTAATCTAAAACACTTGTATAGAAATTAAGAATTCATAAAGTGACTTTCTATCCATTACCTCTTTTGATAATTTTAGTAATCTAGTGAGATTCATCCAAATTTGTTTTTATGCAGGAAAGAAAATTTATACTTAAAATATCAAATGACTTAAGACACACAAAAAAGATGACTTGAATTCATATGATTTTAAACAATGCAGGACAAGTAGAGTTAAAATGTTAAGTCTATTGAAAATATTAAGTTCAGTAAAAATCATGTCAATGTTGTTCAGTAGAGGTTGAGAGGCTCTCAGATGAAACCAGGTATTCAGTTATTGGATATTTTTCCAAATACTGTACCTCTGTCTACTCATCATATCAGATAGTGTGTAGAATCTCTTCTCTCAGACTTCACCTTATTTGTAGAGCATTCATAATGCTCATCCTTTCCTCCAGATATTCTTTCTTATCTTTTCCAAGGCATTCCCAAGGCCCCTTTATACATAACGTTATCATTTCCTTCCACAGTTATGAGATACACAGAGCTACGTGATTGCTGAGTCCATAAACTTCTCAATAGCCAGCTAGGTTTTCATTTTAGTAGCATTGACTGATTGACATTGTAGGTATGGATTAAAGAAGAGTTAAAGAAACTTGTTAAAAAAAAAAAAATAACGGGCCGGGCGCGGTGGCTCAAGCCTGTAATCCCAGCACTTTGGGAGGCCGAGACGGGCGGATGACGAGGTCAGGAGATCGAGACCATCCTGGCTAATACGGTGAAACCCCGTCTCTACTAAAAATACAAAAAAAAAAAAAAAAAACAAAAAAAAAACTAGCCGGGCGACGTGGCGGGCGCCTGTAGTCCCAGCCACTCGGGAGGCTGAGGCAGGAGAATGGCGTAAACCCGGGAGGCGGAGCTTGCAGTGAGCTGAGATCCGGCCACTGCACTCCAGCCCGGGCGACAGAGCGAGACTCCGTCTCAAAATAAATAAATAAATAAATAAATAAATAAATAAATAAGGGAAGGATTGGCTGGGTGTCGTGGCTCACGCCTGTAATCCCAGCACTTTGGGAGGCCGAAGCGGGTGAATCACTAGGTCAGGAGTTCAAGACCATCCTGGCCAACATGGTGAAACCTCATCTCTACTAAAGAAAATGCAAAAATTAGCCAGGCATGATGGTGCACACCTGTAGTCCCAGCTCTTGGGAGGCTGAGTTAGGAGAATCACTTGAACCCAGGAGGCAGAAGTTGGAGTGAGCCAAGATGGCGCCACTGCACTCCAGCCTGGGCAACAGAGTGAGACTCCATCTCAAAAAAAAAAAAAAAAAAAAAAGATCAATGTTGACATAAGATCTATCTATCCAACTATCTATCTTAATTTAGGAAATGCCAGCTGCACGCCGTGTCTCATACCTATAATCCCAACAGTTTAGGAGGCTGAGGTGGGCAGATCACTTGAGGCCAGGAGTTTGATACCAGCCTGGGCAGCATGGTGAAACTCTGTCTCTACTAAGAATACAAAAATCAGTCTCTTCCTTAGTTGCTTCCTTCTCCTTAGTTTAATGTGTTGTTTTTTTTTTTACATCCCTAGAGTGAGCCATTCCTCTCGGCTCATCAGGGCATCTTAAGTTGATTCATGCATCAATTCCAATTTTTTCATATGCAGTTAAAAAAATATGGTATTAAGATTCCGTACATTTTAAAAATTCATAAAGAGAAAAATGGGGCTCAGGCAGGTAAAGTGGCCTGACCATGGTTACATAACCATTAAGTGGCTGATTTAGAAGTTGAACTTACATCTTGTCTATGTCTACTGCTCTTTCTGCTCCTTCATGTGGCCTTGCCTATTGGACTACATCATAGACCAGACCTGTAGGATGTACTCTAAGAATCTGGGGTGTGGGGACCAAAAATTATAGGTGTGTACCAGAAGCCTGAATGAAGGTAAAATATTAGGACACCTGCGAGAAGAGGAAGACTGTTCTCTGAGAAGATGGGAATGAAAACATACAAACAGAAGTGACTGAGTTTAAAAGCTTAATTGGCCTTAGGGTAAGAGTCAGGAGTGTCCGGGTTGGGTATGTTTTGATTTCAATACCCAAGCCTGATTCTCATCCTTAGAAGCAGATGGGAAAGGGTGGACTAAGTTCTGGGGGAATACAATAGTAGCTTTCTGAACTTACATTAATCACACCCAGATTATGAAATGGAGCCAACAGGGAAAAGGAGTATTTCCAGACCAGATCACAAACAGAAGTTGGGAAAGGCCACACTTCCTGAATATGCATATAGAGTAACTCAACTGAGCAAAGGAGCAGTGTTGTATTTCTATGAACATCTTGAGGTATGTCTTAGATTGCTTAGCTTAATCATTATTCTCCGCTGCCTTCTCCTATACTATTCTGCTCTGTTCTCCAGTAGCACCATGGCTTAGAGATACAGCACAGGCCCTGGAATCAGGCTGCTTGAATTCAAATTCTGTCTTCCTCCTTTATTAATATAGCCACATTAGCAAACCTCCCTGAGCCTTTATGTCCTTATTTATAAAATTTAAGAATAATAATAATCCCTTGCGTAGGGATTATGAATTAAATTAAATACTGCATAGCACTTAGTCATTAATCACTTAGCTTAATGCCTAAAACAGAGTAAGAACACCGTTCATACCAGTTACTAATATTACCAGATCTAACACTTCTGTTTTTATATTTCAAGATGCATTTTCAGGAGAGAACTGAGTAGGGAAAAACAAGTATTTCTGAGCACTCAAACTATATTGTTTGCCCATAAATCTAATTGTGTGAGATAGAAAGTTTGTTACCCTTTTTCTTTGAATTAGGTTCAGCAAATTTCACTCTTCTCATGAGTAACTAATGCATGACTACATGGGTCCTTAGATTGTTAGTGCATGCTAGCCCTCATTTCACAGGCTGAACTTGTACAAAGCAAGTTCCTAGCAGAGTTGTGACAGGAACCAGGTCTCCAAACTTGCCATCCTTATTCACTTCATCTCACAGATGTACCTCCTCTCTTAAGAAAATTTTATTATTAGAACCTTGTACATGATAAAAGTACATTCATTTAAGATTAATTTTAAAAAACTACAGTAAGAATTTTTTTAAATATACTTTTTCTGCTTGTAGGTAGACATGGGTAACCAAAATTATTAAATAAAACTAGACAGACCCTTTTTCCTTTGTCCAATACACTGTTATTTCAGTTGTAAATTTTAAGTGAAAAATCACCTGAGGATGTCACTTTGATGAATGCTTTCCTTGATTATCATCAAATTCCATAAATCCTCTTGAGAAAAAAAGAGAAAATAAGAATTACAATTCAGACTGAACAGGAGTGTTAGAATGATCACAAAGGTGCTGTATAATGTTTGAGCCATACTGTTCTTCTCCAGATTTTTCTATGTTAGAAAGAAATAAGACCTAAAATTTCCACATAGTTCATAGTGGACAAGCAATTTATGCACAATTATCTTTTTGCACCTGCCAACAAACCCATTAGTTAGGTAACTGTTCACACGTAAACTCCATAAAGGCATATATTTTGGTATATTTTTTCAGTAATATATTCCCAGCACCTAGAACAGTGCATGGAAAATAGTAGAAATTAATAAATATTTATTGAATGCATTTTTATTGTCTCTTTTTATGTGTGAGAAAACCTTTGAAGCTCAAAGATTAAACAACCTGTCCAAAGTACATGGCTGGTAAGTTGCAAAGAAAAGTTAAAAACTTGGCTCTCCAGAGTCATTACTAAATGCTAGAAACATTATGCCCTATGGCTTAAGGACTGGGTACCAGGATATCTGCTGAGATTGTAAAAGATAACTAAAATGTGGTTTGTGAATTATAGTCTAGTAGAGAAAACAGACAACTCAGATACAAGTAATTTAATATAATGTAGGGATAAAAGTTGTTTTGAAGATTTCTGCAAAGCATTATGAAATCCCTAAACATGAAAAACTGAAATTTCTGATGTCTGTGACTTTTTTACAGAATTCGTTTCTGAATTGGGCTCCAGAAAATGATGAGACTTGCCAAGTGAACAGAGTGGGGTTTTGGCTTGGGGGCTAGGCATTTTCAGCAGAGGAAAAAATCACATGCACAGATATTGGGGGTTTATACAAACGTGACCTGCTCTAAAATGAAACTCATTTGTCATTGGGCTTAAGGTTGCACAGGTGAGAAATGTGACCGAAAGATACATTGGCATCAGAGAAGGACCTTTGACATCAGCCTAATGCATTTATTTGAATTTTGGAGACAATGGAAATTCATGAAAAACTTTTAAGCATGGCAGTGATATGACCAAATTTACATTTTTTGATATAAGTTCTGGTAGTAGGTAGAAGATGAATTGGTGAGGCAGAAAGAAAGTGGAACTTATTAGAAATCCAATAAAAAGAGAGAAAGAAAAGAGTGGAATTTATTAGAAATCCAATAAAAAGAACTTGGGAAAGAGATGATGAAGGACTCAACTTGACCAGCTAGTCAGCAGAGCTGAGAAAGAGAAATGTATATAGGGTGCATATACTTATACCCGAGGATGGCATATAAGGTAGAATATTCAGCAATTCAATGAAGGTGGTGATGAGCAGGAAGGATTTGAGAAGATCCTTAGGTTTCTGGATTCTGGGTGGATGACGATGTGACTGAATGAGATATGGAGGAGGGTTTTGAGTGAGATGATGGGTTTAGACCAGTGGAATTTGAAACAGTAGTAGAAAAACGATGGAATTTTGTAGCAAGCAATCAGTTATTTCATCTGGAGCTCAGGAAAAATATTGCAACAGAAATGTGAATTTGAAGCTCATTAGATTATAGGCAGTATTCCCAATGTGTAAACTGCAATGCAAAAACCCAAGCACATTTGGAATTCTAAGGAACAATGACATTTGGTGGGCAGGTGCATGAAGAAAAGTCAAATAAAAAGAATGAGAAAGAATGACTAGTGGTAGAGAGAGAACCAGGAAAATATGTCATGGAACCCACAGGGGGAAATATTTCCAAGAATTAAGGGCTCTCAAAGGGTGAGAGGAGTTAAGAATATGTATATTTTTCAGAAAAATGATGAGCAAAATGCAGTCTAGGTAGCTCCGAGGTAATCCAAAAGCAAGTGGAGAAAACAATCCAGTCTATTCACTGTCCCCAAAGCCTGTCTCTAGCATTTATTATGCATCTGACACACCACTTAGGCATCAGACGTATTGGAGTAAATAAAGTAAAATTCTCACCTTTATGAATCTTTGTTATTCCTCTCATTCTCTCTTCCAAATCAAATCTTGTTCAGTCATTCAAGGCCCACATTACATCTTGCCTTTGCCATAAACACTTCCCTAAGCACACTGGCCCCACTGACAGCTCCTTTCACTGGAAACTGCCTGTGATATTTGGCTGACATTTATCTTGCCAGGCATTTTTAGTTATTGCATTGTGCACTGGCTTATGTAATTTTACCATAAGGACTGCAAATTATTTGAGGAGAAGGGGTTAAGAGTCTAGATTTTTCCTTCACAATCCGTGTCCCCGCTTTGTACATGTTAAGTGCTTAGCAATACTTTCTGAGGTCTCCTCCTATCCTCCACCCCCTATTTTGCTGATGGTCTTCCCTTGAACAGGGAATTATGGGTATGCCTTAGGTCCTGGCTCTACCACCCGCAGATTTATCTCTTGAGCAGACATTGCTGTGTCTTTGAGCAAAGATCCTTCAGGATTTCTCAGTCAGATTGAGGTAGATGGGCTTTAGGTCTCATCTGCAATGTATCTTTCCTTAATTAATGAATTCAAGTGTCTGACACTATATGGCAGGTACTGTGCTCTTGCAACCAGTCAGGTGATCTGGTCTCTACTTTCACTTAGCTACTTGATTAAAAATGAATAAGTCATTTCCGATGATAACAAACATTATGACACTGTAACAAGGTAAAGTGAGAGAATAACAGGCAGTGGGAATGGAAGAAGACAGTATTAACAAGAATGATCATAGAATAGTTTCTGAGGAAGTGACTTTGAGATTAGCTGCAGGCCCAAGAACTAGTCATGAGAAAACGGGAGTATTTTAGAAAGGAGAGAGAGCAAGGGAAGAGAGACTGAGATGGTAATAATTTTTAGCAACAGAAAGAAGGCCATTTACTCAGACTATAACGAGGGAAAGGGAAATCAGAAGATGAAGGGCCATTTCTGAGCCTAGAGTGGACAGCAGTTCTTTAGCATATCACAGAGTCAACTCTTACGGTTAACACAGAGAAAAATGTCCTATTTTATACTTGCAAAATTCCCTAGGGAAAGAATGAAAAGAATTATTAGTGTTCTAACTCCTTGCTTTGCTGTATGAATGTAACAATACTAATTCAACTGGAGCCTAATCTTTAGTTTGTATCGAATGGGTGGTGCTCCTATTGTTGGCCTATGGCTTTCCTTCTTGTTTACATTAACAATCTTGGAAAGATAACAGTTGCAAAAGCACCCACAATAGGAAATGTAGCAATTCTAAAAAGCACCTGTGAGTTTTAACTATTTGTGGAGAAGGATTGCCTGTAGAACACTGCCCAATCAGATGACAATCTATCCCTTTAAGCAGATGAGAGATTACAAAACCCCTGATTACTCCTACACGGAAGTGTTTCTTAATCTGCTATTGGTTAAAGACCCCTTTGAGAATCTAATAGAAGTCATAAACACTTTCCCCAGGAAAATGCAAACAAACAAACAAACAAAAAAAACCAAAAAAAAACCACACACACTGACACAAAATATTAATAAAAATGTAAAGGCTTTCTGGAACTTTAAGGCCCATCCATGCAGCCCAGAACACCTGATCAAGGCATGACTTTCGAAAATTTCTGTATATCAGAATTACCTGAAAAGCTTGTTGAAAACCATATCCATGGCCTTGTCCCCAGAAAAATGCAAAATGGGATGCAGAAATCAGCATTTTAAAAAATAAATTCCCCCCAAGGGATTCTGTAACAGGTGGATAGACCACACCTAGTGAAACTCTGCTTGAGGATCTATATGGGGGAAAATTAGAGAGCAGAGGCTTAGAGCGGTGGAAACTGAAAGCACCTGGAAATTCAGAAGAGTGAATTTCCTCCTGGAGCACTGAAATTCAGGAGATTAATATTGGAGAATAAAGCATACAGTGAGGTAGTAGTGTCAAATCGAAACTACGTAGGCAAAAATAACATGTATTGGGAATTAGACACAGGCTTGGAAGCAGGCAGAGCACATTGGGAAGACTCTGGGATTGGTGATTGGCCCGAAGGCAGTCCCTCATGATGAAACCAACACTCATGCTGAGAGGTTCTCTCGTTTGTCTCTAAAGAGAGGTTATCTACTGTCTCTGCTAACCTTCTTGAGCTACTCAAGCTAGAAAATATAGGCAGCATTCATCACACCTGTCACTAGCGAGCGTATCACTACCTCTTATCTTCATCACATAATCACAGTGCTTACCTGGGGTGGGCCATCTATTATTTTAACTTTACAGTTAAAATATGAGCAAATAGAGGCCTTCAGAGTGGGAAGGCCTTGTTCAAGACCACCTAGTAAAATAGCACCTGAGTTAGAATCAGAACTTGGCTTTTCATTCCTTACTCTAGTGCTCTTCCTCCTCCCTATTTGGTCCTGAGATTAATCTAGTGCTCTTCCTCCTCCCTATTTGGTCCTGAGATTTAAAAAAAAAAAAAAAAAAAAAAATCCCATATGGAAACACTTGATGGGAATGTGCTTTCCCCCAAAAAGTTCAGGGCAGTGAATTCAG
This sequence comes from Macaca mulatta, assembly GCF_049350105.2. Taxonomy (NCBI): domain Eukaryota; kingdom Metazoa; phylum Chordata; class Mammalia; order Primates; family Cercopithecidae; genus Macaca; species Macaca mulatta. The sequence continues at coordinate 156,777,437 of NC_133411.1, forward strand.
ATGCAAAGTATATTTTAAGTAGGGCAACATTTTTCAATGAAAAATAACACATTTACTGGTGCCACAAATTATGTTTTTCTTATATTTTAATGCCATGTGGTCATTGTGTGGTCATTATGAAGAGAGAACTGAACAAAAAGCAACGTTTGTCTCAGTGCTTACGTGCTCCTGGACATGGAGCGGAGGATGAACTCAACTGCATTCTCAATGATCTCTGTGCCCAGGAGGTTTAGGAATTTGGGGAAGTCTGGCTTTGGGTCTTTGCCTGAGTCGTCTGGCTTGTCGTCTGGCTTGTCGTCTGGCTTGTCTGGTTTGTCGTCTGAAAAACAGAACAGAATCTCAGAGGTGATTCTCAGCAACAAAGAAGGAAGTCTCCTTTCCGTGTGGGGAACTCTTGGGATTCTTTCTGACCCACTCACTAATTTCATAGCCTTATATGGTTATATTCATCGAACATTTAATGCCTGTCTGGATAAAATCTTCACATGCATTATCTCATTTATTTGTAAAAACAAACAAATAGACCGACTGATATTGATACCTAGGTAGACACTGGCACTGCCTTGTGAGTGAGAAAAACAAAGTTCCCAGAAGCTAACTACTTATCTCAGAGTTAAACAGATAGTAAGTGCCAGTGCCAGGACTGACATACAAAATGTCTGCTTTTCCATATGATCTCCATGCCCATTGTAATAATAATATTAAAGATAAATTATCAACTGGGTGAGGTGGCTCATGCCTGTAATCCCAGCACTTTGGGAGGGCGAGATGGGAGAATTGCTTGAGGACAGGAATTTGAGACCCTTCTGGGTAACATAGTGAGACTTCCATCTCTACAAAAAGTAAAAAGTAGCCAGGTGTGATGGTGCACACCTGTAATCCCAGCTACTTGGGAGGCTGAGGCAGGAGGATCTCTTGAGCCCAGAAGAAGGGACTATAGTGAGCCATGATTGTTCCACTGCACTCCAAGCCTGGGTAACAGAGTGAGACCCTGTCTCTAAGAAATAAAATAGATAAATAAAAATGAAACATTTGTTGAGTACATGTCTAAGATGATCTACATGGATTGTCTTATTTTATCATAGCAACTCTACAAGGTAGGAACAATTATCCCAATTTACAGGTAAAGAAATATAATTTGAGAGATGTTTAGAAACTGGTTGAAAGTCGCAGTTAGTAAGTGGCAGAAATACAATTCAAACCCATGTCAGTTTGGCATTAAAACTTGGATTCTAAAGTACTCTATGATGAGCTGCACAGTCTTTGATGGAAAAGTTATACAGTTTGCACTTCTTTTAGAAGATTCAAAATAGTATAACAACAATGATGACAAAGAAATTCTATCACTTGCATATCACCTAGTAGTTTCGTAAATAGTGATTTTACAAATGTTGTGTAATTTTACCCCCTGAGCAATCTTACAGAGTATGCATTTTTTTTTATCTCACTGAACTGAGAAAGTGAAAAGATTAAGTGGCTTACGGAAGACCTCACAGAGAGTAAGAAAAATGCTGAGACGACGACTGCAGGCCTCTTACACTAGATTCTTTTTTTTTTTTTTTTTTTTGAGACAAAGTTTCACTCTGTTGCCAGGCACAATCTCTTGCAGTGGCACAATCTCGGCTCACTGCAACCTCCATCTCCCAGGTTCAAGTGATTCTCCTGTCTCAGCCTCCTGAGTAGCTGGGACTACAGGCGCTCTCCACCACACCTGGCTAATTTTTTTGTATTTTTAGTAGAGACGGGGTTTCACCATGTTGGCCAGGATGGTCTCGATCTCTTGACCTCGTGATCCATCTGCCTCGGCCTCCCAAAGTGCTGGGATTACAGGCGTGAGCTACCATGCCCGGCCCTCTTACACTAGATTCTTAACCACCCGTTGGAATGAGGGCCAAGGATCCAGAGTGAGGTCGATTACATTCAAGATCCCTTGTGGGCTTTTTGACTTTGCTTGGTTGTCTTTATTCTCAGGAGATGAGAAGAGATGGAAGAGTAACAGTAGCTACATGTGATCTCCCCTCTGAGCCCTGGTCACAGGATAAAGTGGGACCTTTATTTTTTAATTTTACTGTACCCTGACAAGTAATGTTACCAGACTGGGTAAATAAAAATACAGGATGCCTAGTTAAATTTAAATTTCAGATAAACAACAAATGCTTTTCTAGTACTATAAGAATGATCCATGCAGTAATTAGGACACACTGATGCTACTGGTACTATAAGAATGATCCATGCAGTAATTAGGATACACTGATGCTAAAAGATTTACATTGTTTATCAGAAATCCAAATCTAACTCTGTTTCTTGTATTTTATCTGGCAACCTCAGCACAAGTTTTAACTCAAGAAGTCCCAACTTCTAGACAATGTACCCCTGACTTTGGATAAAAGAGATGTAACTACCTTTTGTGTGGAGGCTGTCAAATTACGTCAAAAACTTTACATCTATATTATATCCTAAAATGAAAACTATCAGTGAAAAAGATTGGCAGACAATTCTATGAGCATTTATTGTTTACTACGACACAACTAAAGATTTGATAGAAGCACCAGTTTGGGACTTATAACCAAAATCAATATACTAATCATTACCTATTCATATATCCGATTATTGGTTCCTTCATTCAAAAAGTATTTTTGAGCCTACATTTTTAATGTTTTATTTTTGAAACAGGGCTTCACTCTCTCGCCCAGGCTGGAGGGCAGTGAAATGATTATGACTCACTGCAGCCTCAACCTCCTGGGGTCTAGAGATCCTCCCACCTCAGCCTCCTGAGTAGCAGGGACTACAGGCATATGCCACCACAGTTGGCTAATTCTTATATTTTGTGTAGAGACGGGGTTTCGCCATGTTGCCCAGGCTGGTCTCGAACTCCTGGGCTTGAGTGATCTGCCCACATCAGCCTCCAGAAATGCTGGGATTACAGGTGTGAGCCATCGTGCCTGGCCCAAGCCTACTATTTTGTGCATAGTTATGCTAGAAGTCAAGGTAAAAAAAAAAAAGACAACTACAGATATGACCTTCACATAAAGTGCTGGGCAACCTAGGTACTCAGAAGGATTGGTTTGTTTTTATTGTGGGAAGTAGGTGGAAGCAGAACTCATGTGTAAGCTGCCTATTGTGCAGGTACTGCACCTGTGCTTTCAGCACATGCCTTAATCGTCATTCAGCTCAGTAGTGGTATCACAGTTACAGGAGAGAAGACAGATGCTCAGGAAAATTAAATGACTCACCTGAAATCACTCATCTAGAAAGTGGCTGACCCAGGGTTTGAACCTAATTTTTTCTTAACTCCACAAAGCACATTATTCACATTGTATAATACAACCTCCAAACAATTGTTCTGTAAAGACACTTGCCAAGGGCAAAGCAGTAATTTCTTGCATGAAAGATGAGATATTTTCTCCTGTTTTTCTATCTGGCTACTTGCAAAATAAATTCTATTGACTTGTTATTTTAATATGACACTAAAAGCTGGCTTTTCAAGATGCAAGAAGCCTGGGATTGGAGTGGGTGGAAATCAAAATCTTGGCCTTAGCTTGTGAACCCCATATATATATTGAGAGGTATTAAAGTGTGATGGATTGCATGTTCTGGAGTTTTATAGACCTGTCGGATTCCTGCCTTTAACAAAAAATTAGCCATGTAACCCTGCACACAGTGCTTAACTTTGCTATCTCTCAGTTTCCTCACATGTTGTCAGGATTGAGAGATATTTTACATAATATATATACACACCCACATATATCTATATCATATATACATACGTATATCATATATATACCACTTATCACAGTACTAATCCCAAGGTAAACTTACCTTATATAAATAAATAATAAATGAAAGAATAAATAAATAAATAAATGTTCTGTGTTTTATTGTTACTACTACTAATAATAGCAACAAAATGATTTATAATTCACTTTCTCCTCTAGTGCTTTAGAAGATAATATAAATTTTAAAAATGCTATTAAAATATCAAACAATTTATATCCTAGAAACAAATCTTCAAAGCCAATAGTTTAATATTTCCTTTTTTCAAGTATTATATGGGATAGCCTTTATTTACAGTAACTACCTCGTTGAGTTTCTTAGTGAATGTGAACATAATGTTCTTAACAAACAGTATTGCTGATATTTGTACAGTTTTAATAGTTTGCAAAGTAATTATAAAAGCTTATTCATTTGACCTGGTAAAGTTGATAGTTATCCCATTTTACAGATAAAAAAACTGAGGTTCAAAGCAGTGAACGGATTTAACCAGTTTCAGAGTCTATAAGAGACAGGGTGGCGAATGGTCTTGGTATCAGATCTCACCTTTCACTTCACTGTAGTGATTTCTTTAGGAGTAGAATGGACTTAATAATCTCCCTGGCCATATCTAGAGTAATTCTGTTGTAATGTCTGCCTGTGTGTTGTTCAGCCAAGTTACATTCAAAAGATTCTTTTACTAAATGTTTGCACTCTCTCTATTTTCTGGTCTCTCATTCTGAATGGAGCTCACAGTCTTTTGCAGACAAACAATAAATTAATTAATGAGAAGGCAGCATACAGCATGAGCTTCCATGTGCTTGGAAAAGGTGGGAAAGAAGTAGTTGCTCGATAATAGTAGAAACAATCTAGGAACTTAGGTTTCACTCCCAGGTGCCACTTCCACCTGTATGTATGCTCAAGTAACTTGCCCTCTGCAAGCTGAGTTTATTAACCTGTAAAAAGGAAAATGACAAAACTGTACATGTTTACATCATTGGATTACTGTGAGAACCAAATGAGATTGTACATGACAACAATAGCAGGTAATATTTATTGCATGCTCATTATGAACCAGGTACTCTTCCAATTTGTTTCATTCCTTTTACTGAATTTTCATGATAACTTTATGAGAAAGTTAAATGTCCCCATTTATATGTGAGGCCTAGAGAGATTGAATAGCATTCCTAAAGTCACATTTCTGGTTAGTGGTAGAGCCAGGTCTAGGAGTTGTATTCCAGAGTACATATTCTTCACCATTGAATATCATTAGATATAATTATCAAAAAATAAATGCCAGTCAGCTGCCGTGGAATTTATACTAGAATAGTGTCGTTATATCATAAGCACATAAAAAATTTCAAACTTCATACATCCACTGAAAATAGAGGCTAGGTTTTTATTAAAATCCTACTATCTTTGTGTTAGAAGATATACCTCTTGTCTCCCAGGCCAGTGCTCTTTCTGCAGTGCCCAAAGACCCCTTCTTTCTTTTATGTTCTGAATCAGTGCCACCAGCTTTCTCTAGTCACTGCTAACTACTGAACAATTCGTGGGCTGTGATCAGAAGCACTTACCTGCATAGCAGGTCAGGATTAAGACAAGCAGTCCCAGGACAACTGTCAGGCGAAGTACTGAGACAGCCATTCTGGTAGCACTGGGTATTGGTGCAGATAAATTGTTCAGATACATCTGAAACGTTGCTCCATTTATAAGGCATAGATACGTGACATCATCTGCTTTGGAATTTAGATTGTTGCACAAGATGTCTGCACAGCTTGCTTTCAGATCTGTTCTAATGAGCCATGCCCTATCATTCAAACCAAACATTTTTCAAATAGGGAAAGAAAAACCCTCTTGATTTCAAACATTTGTATCTATAAAGGGTTCTGGAGTGAATCTCTTGAGGCTAGTTTCAAGGCCAGCATTGATAATTAGAGGGATATCAGGTAGAATTACTCATCAATGCCAAGCAGCAGGCAACAAATCAGATTGGCAAGGCAAGCCTACTCCCTCCCTGTACACTGTGTGACTTCCCTCATGCTCTGGGACAATCCCTTGTTCCCACATGGGCAAGCCCTTTCACACCCCATCCTTCTGCTCTTGTTCTTCCTTCTTCCTCAGATACCCTCCTCCTCGTCTCTCTTTGGATCACTCCTATGTATTCCTTAGTTCAAATGGCCCTTCTTTGTGAAACCTTCATGATAACCACTCCACCCTTATCCAGGCGGAGTTTGTTACTTCATCATCTGTCCTACAGCACACTTGACCCCATTGTATAAGAACTAAGTGTTGGCTGGGCGCGGTGGCTCACACCTATAATCCCGGCACTTTGGGAGGCCGAGGTGGGCGAATTACGAGGTCAGGAGTTCGAGACCATCCTGACCAACTTGGTGAAAACCCCGTCTCTACTAAAAATAGAAAAAATTAGCTGGGCATAGTGGCAGATGCCTGTAATCCCAGCTACTCAGGAGGCTGAGGCAGGAGAATCACTTGAACCTGGGAGGTGGAGATTGCAGTGAGCCGAGATCACAACACTGCACTCTAGCCTGGGTGACAGAGTGAGACTCTGTCTCAAAACAAACAAACAAACAAACAACAACAACAACAAAACTGTCTTATTTATTTAACTTTTATTTTTCTCTTTTTTTCCCATCAACTTTTACTTTTATTTGAAGTTCCGGGCTACACATGTAGCCAGCAGGAATGTACAGGTTTGTTACATAGGTAAACATGTGCCATGATGATTTGCTGCACAGATCAACCTGTCACCTAGGTTTTTTTTTTGTTTTTTGTTTGTTTGTTTGTTTTTCTTTGAGACCGAGTCTCGCTCTGTTGCCAGGCTGGAGTGCAGTGGCACGATCTCGGTTCACTGCAACCTCCGACTCCCTGGTTCAAGGGATTCTCCTGCCTCAGCCTCCTGAGTAGCTGGGACTACAGGCATGCGCCACCATGCCCAGCTAATTTTTGTATTTTTAATAGAGACGGAGTTTCGCCATATTGGCCAGAATGATCTCAATCTCCTGACCTCGTGATCTGCCCGCTTCGGCCTTCCAAAGTGTTGGGATTACAGGCGTGAGCCACCTTGCCCGGCTGGCACCCAGGTGTTAAGCCCAGCATCCATTAGCTATTCTTCCTGTTGTTCTCTTTCCCCTTGAAACCCTGACAGGCCCCAGTGCGTGTTACTCCCCCAAATGTGTCCATGTGTTCTCACAGGAGAACTAAGTGTTTTAATAGCTCTCTTCTGTTTCAGCTTGCGGATCTATTTATTTGTTTATTGGCAAAATATTGTACATATTCATGGTGTACAATATGATGTTTTGAAATATGCATATATTGTGCAAAGGCTATATCTGGCTATTTAATACACAGATTACTCATACTTATGTTTTTTTGTGTGGTGAGAACACTTAAAATCTGCTCTCTTAGCAATTTTCAAGTATATACTACAATGTTATTAACTATAGCCATCGTGATGTACCATAGATGTCTCAAACTTATTCCTCCTGTGTAGCTCAAATTTTGTATCTTTTAACCAACATCTCCCCAATCCCTCCCACTACCCAACTCCCAGTCTCTGGTAACTATCATTCTACCCTCTGCCTGTGTGAGTTCATCTTGTTTAGAGTCAGCATGTAAATGAGATCATGTGGTATGTATTTGTCTTTCTTTGTCTTTCAGTGCCTGGTTTATTTCAAGTAACATAATGTCCTCCAGGTTCAACTGTGTTGCAAATGATAGGATTTCCTTCTTTATTAAGGTTGTATAGTAAATAGTATTCCAGTGTATACATATTATAGTTTCTTTCTCTATTCACCTGTTGATGGACACTTAGGCTGATTCCTAGCCTGCGGGTCTCAAGAGAAGAATGTTTTATTATTTCTGGATCCTCATGGAGCCTGCTCTGTTGCTTGGTCATGGTCTCACCTTTGGCTTCACCTCCTCTAAAAGTTTGTTCTGGTTTTTCCAAACAGAGATAGGTGACCCTCTGGGGTACCTGCTAAGTCTCTGTTTAAATGTCTTTACCAATAGGCTTCTTGAAGGCAAAACTATCTTTTTTAGAGTTGAATACATATTACCCGAGGCACATGGCAAATATTAAAAAAACAAAACCAAAACAAAACAAAACGAAAAAACAGAAGAAGAAGAAAAAAATAATTTGGCAATTGATTAAGACCAATCTTCTCCCCTACTGCCAGACTCCATTGCCGTGGTCTCTATACCCACACCCGTCACCATGGTTCCCCTTGAATAAAGTCTACCTTACCGTCTTTTTTTTTTTAAAAAAGAAAAATAATTAACTGGATTAAATATATTTGCACTTGGTGAAACAGAATGTTGAATTTGAGATGCTGCTATGTATTTCAGGTGTAAAATAATCTTCCTTTGCAATACACACAAGAGAATAAAGTTTGGTTCAAGTCTAGATTATACTGGCTGTCCTGAGGAATGCTATAAATTCAGTTAATTGGAATGTGGACTTGGGAATACTTAAACTTATTGATTTATCAATGCTTATACTTTGCATGTATCAGAAGCCATTTTATAAATGGGAAAATTAACTAAGGTATGGACAAAAGGAGGTTCATCCAGCGTCTCAGAGCCAAGGCTAGGGCAATGTTTCTTACTTACTAGTTAGTACTCTTCACAAGGCACCAAACCACTTCTGGAAAGTAATCAGGCAGCTCTGCTTGCACCTTGTGTGGTGTGGCCTTCCCAGGCCTCTCCAGCCTGTCTTCTCAGAAAGACACTGGTCTTGTCTCTCTTGTACAAAAGGTTGTGAATCTAGACTCTAGATCACCACTGTTTGTATAGGACAGACAAGGCCAGAGTCTCTAATAAAATCTAGACATTAGAAGGCCTTCAGTGAGGTAGATTTATGCCATCAGGGTCACTACTGATGACTGAGCACTGTGATTGTCCAAGAGGCTAGTGGGACACATTCTAGTGTCCTTTATCAATTAGGCCACAGACCCTGACACATTACCATGTTTGCCTGGGAAAGGGTGCATATTTTTCTAATCATTACAAGGGCACTCTATAGATAAGTGAAGGCTGTAGATAGAGCAACTTAAGACAGAAATTTGCTGGCTTCTTAGGAATAGCAGCTGGATAGGGCAAGCAGACAAATCCTAAATCAGCTGCTTTTGGTGGTCTGGTGTCAAAAACCTAGCACTGTCCTGAGTGTCCGGATAGCTGGCCTCAATTCCTGTCAGTAACACTAGCTCATTGCATGGCGCTGATTCAATACCCTCCATTTTCCCTGCTTGTTGTTCTTATTCTTTCTCTTCTCTTGGTTTTTTCCTCATAGCTTCAGGTCTCAGCTAAAATGTCTTGTCTTTGGTGGAAACTTCTGTGACTCTCTAACCCAATTCAGATCCTTATATGATTAATTTTTCTACACTCTGTATTGTTTCTTCTCAGCACTAAATTTTGATGATTTAATGTCTCTCTTTCCAAGGAATGTTAAAATCTCAAAGGGAAGCATTCTGATCAGTCTTGTTCAGGGAGATGGCTTTGCTGTCTAGGATAGTGCCTTGTTTGCAAAAGATACCCAACAAATATGCATTGAAAACATGAGCTAATAAATAATGCTGAGAACAGGAGCGAGGTTCTTTTGGTTATTATCTGTGCGACTCTGGCAAATGACAGATACCCTCTGGGTCTCAGTTTCTACATCTGTAAAATGGACATAATATAAATTCCTGCCCATATATCAGCACCATTGTAAGAATATAGGAGATAAAAATAAAGCACCTGATAACTATAAATAACCTTTAATGTTGGCCATGTTAATAACAGTTGAAAGGCTGTGATTTATCTTCCACTGCCATAAGAAAGTGAATTTGCTTTAGGTAGATGAGAAACTGAGATTATGAAAGAAGGTTTTATCCAAGCAGGGAAGAAGATGAAAACTTTCTTCTACAACACTATTCTAGGTTGGTAAGAAGGTATAGGAATGAAGGAAATAAGAAATGTTTTAATTACTGTGGACTTTTCCAGACTTAATTAAAAATCATCTGGGTGCTTTTTTTCTCAAGGTAGGAAAGAATTACAATTTGGGTTGGCAATCTCATGAAGAGATTTCAATGTGGTTAAAAGCATGGGTTTTGGGAGCACACAGAACTGAGTTTGAATTTCAGCCTTATGAGCTGTGTGACACTGTAACCTTACAATATTTTCTAATTTCTCTGTGCCTTGGATCCAGTACCCATAAAACAGGAGTAATGATACCTCTTGGTGTTTTTATGAAGATTAGATAAGAAAATTTGTAAAACTAGTACAGTGCCTTGCAAATACTAAGTGAAAAATAAATAATAAACTTGTCTATTCTATTCTACTCTATTGTACATTGAGTTGTCTTAGAGGAGGGAGTGACATTTTAGGACCACCACCACCACCACCACCACCACCACCACCACCACCACTAATAATAACAATAATAGGCTGCCTCCTCTAGTCAGGTGCTGAGTTAGATACAATGTATCAATGAAATTGTTGAGAGGCTACCATTACTATCCTCATTTTATATAAGGAAATTGAAGCTTAGAGGAGTTTTGCCAGGGTTACAAATCATATATGAGCCAGAGCGGGGAACTGGACATGCAAACGTGTGATTCCAATGTTCCTGCTTTTAGCTATTCTGTTAAGTTGCACTGGCATATGCTCATGGTTGCTACTGGCAAAATGTCTGGGCCAAGCAAGGAACACCATGTTATCAACCTGTGTGCCCACAGATTCATCTGTGCCAACTCTGCTTTTTTTTCATTAGCCTCTGAATAAAGTTCTGGCCTATTCCATTCACTATGTTTTTGCTCAGTTTGATATAGCAAACATGCAGTTTACATGGTGTCCTTTATATCCTCGGCAGAAATAGGACTGAAGATAGGGCTGTAGGATAAAATATATGATGCCCAATTAAATGTGGATTTCAGATAACAATGAGGAATTTTCTTTTAGGATAAGTATATATACCAAATATTTCACAGGAATACTCATGCTAAAAATTATTTGTGGTTTAGCTGAAATTAATTTTTTCTTACATTTTTAGCTGAAATTTAAATTTAACCAAGCATCTGGTACTTTTATTTGTGAATCTACCTGGAGAAGCCCCCATAATTCTTTTCTTATTAAAAAACCTATGATCAGGGAGTGCAGAATAGGACTGAGAGAGATTACATAAAGGATTAAAGAGTAGTATGTATGAAGTTGAAATCATATGAGGAAACTAGAAGTCATTAAAGGTCTCTAGTTCCTCTTTAACATCACATCTGGAACATGTTTCCTTCTTGGAAGCCTCATAAAGAAATCATAAACCCCTCTCTTGTTCTTGGTTCATTCCAGCTAAAGTTTCAGACTAGTCTTGGAAAGGATGCATGTGGCTTCAGCTAGGGGTCCCATTCCCATGGTGTCTACATGCTGAGGAGTGGTCCCACTCTCTGTTACCCTAATCACCTTCCTCTATGTAGCTTATACATTAGTCAATCTTCATGCCATAGATCCATTTAACAGTTACTTTTTCAATGAACATTTATTTATTGAGCTTATACTATTTGCCAGGTACTCTGTCAGGCACTGGGGACAAGAAAATACAAAACAACAATCCCTGACCTACCTTTGTTGAGGAGGCAAGCATGTAACCAAATAATTACAATTTAAATATGAGAAATGCTAATGGAGTTGTGAACAGATTCCTATAGAAGACTAACAGGGAGTGGTTAACGTTGCCTGCCGGAGGGGGTCATGGACAAATCATTGTTTGGGCCTTGAAAAGTGATTGTGTAGGTGTTCACTATGCAACCAAGGTGTGGAGAAGACACCTCAGGTAGGAGGAATGACATCTGTGAAGACACAGAAGCTTGGAAGGGCATAGCATATTTCTAGGAATGAACCTCAAATTCTTCAGTGTTATTAGAAGTGAAGATTGAAGTAAAATAACCGAATCTCAAAATTTGTTTTAATTAATGAACATGTTGGAAGGAAAAAAAAATGAAGGGGAAAGAGAAGAGAGAAGGAACAGAGAATGTTTGGGGGTGGGGAGTAAAAAATCATTAAGTATTTAAACTCACAGCTAGGAATTTTTTCTCTCTTCCTGTTCTCTAATTAGAATTTCAGATAAGGACATTGCCATCCATCAAATTACGGCAGAATTGTGAATTTTCTTTACCTTTTATTACCACAGAACCAATTTTCTCACAAAGTGCTATCAATTTTCCTCTTAAATATCCTTAAAATTTAACTTCTTTCACTTCCACAATAAGTGTCACAGTTTGGAGCTTCGTCTTGACTCTTGGAATAGCAATCTAAATTCTCCCCGATGTTTGCCTCTCGCCATTCCAGGCTGTCCTCCACATTGCTGCCATTTTTATCTCTCTATAACGTAATTATGTTTACATCCTCTGTCATGTCTCTAATAATTTCAATGGCTCCTGACTACATATAAATAAGGTCTTTCATATTTCATTCACAATCAATATCTCTAGCTTCTCTTTAGGAGTAGTATAGAGTAATCTTAATGCACAAGTTCTAGAGTCAGGTAGCCTGCATTCAATTTCTGACTTCGCCAGGGCTGGTATTTACTGGGCATGTACTGGGATGCTCATATCCGGTCTACTAGGCTGGGTTGGTGTTTGCACCCTAGTTGTTGAATAATTTAATATCTTCTCAGCTACTAAATGTGATTTGGCAGTTCACTTATACTCTCTAAACTTTAGTTCTCCATCTCCAATATAAAGATAATAAAAGTACCAGTCGCAAAAAGTTTTAATAAATCTGTAATAAAATATCAATGAAATAAGTAAATTATAAATGAAATCATGCTATAAAAAGCTTAGTGTCATGTATGTCTAACAGATGCTGACTATTTGCGTTATTGCCTCTCACCAATCTCTAACCATGTCACCTCCTGTTTTACCTTACCAGGCATGCTCCAGAACTTTACTTATTTTATCACCCTACTTGTTCTGCCTGAAGGAGCCAAACCCCACCAATTCATCCTTTAAACATTCAATCCTTCAGAAAGACATTGTAACCACATCCCTGACTTAATCCATGGTACAATTAATCACTTTTCCTGTGTGCTCACTGTGCACACATCTCTATTATATTAAATCATGAGTTATTGTTTATATATCTGCCGCTGCCATTAAGTTACGAAAGCATTCTTTGCATCATTTCAATTTTGTTAAATTTGTTAAGGTTCGTCGAATGACTCCATAAAATCTATCCTGATTAATGTCTCCTCTGCACATACTAAAATATATATTTAACTTGGAGTATTTTATGAAGGTTAATTAGGTCATTTTCATTAATTGTGATAATCAGATTTTCTGTATCTTTACTGATTTTCTATCTGGTTATTCTATCAATCACTGAGAGACTAGTTTTGAAGTCTCCAAATAGAATTTTAAATTTGTATACTTCTCTTTTCTTGTCTGTCAAATTTTACTTTATAGATTTGAGGATCTATTGTTACTGGCTTATACATATAGGATTGTTATGTTTTCTTAGTTAATTGACTCCTTTCTGATTATGCAATGTTCCTTTTTTTGTTGTTGTTATTGGAGATGGAGTCTTGGTTTCTCACCCACGCTGGAGTGGAGGGCTATGGCGCGATCTCGGCTCACTGCAACCTCCACCCCTGGGGTTCAAGAAAGTCTCCTGTCTGAGCCTCCCGAGTAGCTGGGACTAAAGGCACGCCCTGCCACACCTGGCTAATTTTTTGTGTTTTAGTAGGGACGGGGTTTCACAGTGTTGCCCATGCTGGTCTTGAACTCCTGAGCTCAGGCAATCCGCCCGCCTCGGCCTCCCATAGTGCTAGGATTACAGGTTTGAGCCACCGTGCCCCGCCACAATGTTCCTTTTTGTCTCTGATAGTATTCCTTGTTCTGAATAGTATCTGTTCTCATGTTAATAAAACCATTGCAATTATTTTGTGTGTGTTTAATGATAAATCTTTTTGCATTCGCTTACTCTCATCTATGTTTTTATATTTAAAGTGGATTTTTTTTGTAAACAGCATAATCTGACTATCTCTGCTTTATAATTAATGTGTTTAGATTGCTTACATTAATGTAATTATTAATATAATTGCTTTTAAATCTACAATGTTGCCAGATATTTTATTTTCCATCTTTTGGACTAGTTTTGGATTAACTGTTTTGGATTGACTGTTTTTTATGGATCTATGTTACCTCTACTATTGACTCAGTAGATAAACCTACTTTAATTGATCACAGTTACTCTTCAATTTATGGTTTTCAATTTATAGTTTGACAATTTATAGCTTTCATATCAATTATGTATTTATTACCTCATTTAGTCTCACAAAAACCTTGTAATTTAGGTATTATTATACCCTTATCTGGCATAGATAAATTATACATAATTGGCATAGAAATATTTACACTATTAATTTTGTACTATGGTCTTCTCAATTTAGAGGGGAGTCACTATTTCCATGTAATTAATTTATATATTTTTAATGTTCCCTTCACTCCATCCTATGTACCAAAGTAAGGCATGACATAGTACCTGTTTTGAAATGTTGCCTCCACCCTCAGCCATAGCTCCAGCTGCTAGAAAAACAAAAGCCACTGGACTCTTAACTGCCTTCCTTGTTTACATCTGATTCCTTGGCTTGAGCTTTGGCTATTGTTCCAGTGGGACTCTGGAATCACCTCTGCCACTGATATTTTATATGAAACGAATCATACAATAGGTGGCTTTTTGTGTCCCATGTTTTCAAGGTTCTTCTGCATAATAGCATGTATTAGTACTTCATTCTTTATTACTGCTAAGTAATATTCCAGTGTATAGATATACCACATTTTATTTATCCATTCCCCTGATAAGCACTTGGTTTGTTCTGCTATTATTTGGCTGTTATGAATAATGCTACTGTGAACATTCCTGAATAAGTGTATGAATGAACATATATTTTAATATCTCATGGGTATACACATAGGAATGGAATTGCTGGGTCATATGAGAACTCATGTTAAACTTGTGAGAAACTTCCAGACTCTTCTAAGCATTTACACTATTTTACATTCCCACTAGCAATTTATGAGAATTCCAGTTTCTCCATATTATAACCTACCGTTTTTATTGCATCTTTTTTATTCTAGTCATCATAGTAGGTATGGAGTGGTATATAACTTTGCTTTTGATGTGCATTTCCCTACTGGATAATGATACTGATCATACTTCATTGAGCTTATTGGCCCATTCATTTTGGTAGGCCAACGTTACCCTGATGCCAAAATCAGAATGAGAAATGACAAGACAAGAAAATTACAAATTAATATCCCTCAGAAACATAAAAATAAAAATCCCCGCAAAAGTACTAACAAATCAACTATGTAGGGTTTATATCTGAAATGCAAATCTTATTCATCATTTGAAAAATAAATAAATTCAGTTTACCATATGGTCAGATTAAAGATAAAAAAGCATATAATCATTTCAATAGATACAGAAAAGTCATTTGACAAGATTCAATATCTGTTATATAATATACATATATGCTTATATATGTATATATACAATAGTATGTGTGTATGCATATACCTCTCAGAAGACTAGCAATAGAAGGGAAATTCCTCTACTTGATAAGGAACATCTATAAAACACTCACACTTAAGTATGTTAACACCACACTTAATGATGAGAGATTAATGCATTCCTCTAGGATCAAGCACAAAACACAAATATCCTCTCTCCCTATTCCTTTTGGATGTTGAACCGAAGGTCCTTACTACTGCAATAATGGAGGGAAAAGAGTAAAAGGATTGAAAAGGAAGAGGTAAAACTGTCTGTATTTATAGAAGCCATGACTGGCTTGTGGAAAATCTCAAAGAATCTACAACAATGTTATTAGAAATATTAAGTTTCTAATACTTAACAAGGTTAAGTACTTGTAAATACTTAACAAGGTTGAAGGATACGCAGTTAACATACAAAAATCAATTGCATTTGTACATAGTTGCACAGAACAGTTGGAATTGTAATTAAAATGTGCGTTTTCTAATAGCACCAAAACCATAAAA
The DNA here is from genome assembly GCF_049350105.2 of Macaca mulatta. Classification (NCBI taxonomy): domain Eukaryota; kingdom Metazoa; phylum Chordata; class Mammalia; order Primates; family Cercopithecidae; genus Macaca; species Macaca mulatta. Next base: position 156,793,237 of record NC_133411.1, read on the forward strand.
TTCTTAGGTATATATCTAACAAAATAATGACAAATTATGTTTGCTTATAACTATACAATTCTGTTAAAATAAGTAAAAAATGACCCCTAAATAAATAAAGATATTTATTGTATTCATGAATTAGAAGACGCTGGCTCTTCCTAATGGATCTATAGATTCAACAGAGACCTAATCATAATTCTAGCATCATTTTGTATGAAAACAAGCCAACTAATTTTAATATTAAATGGAAAGGCAAATAACTAGAATAACAAAAAAAAATTTGAAACAATAAAACCAGGTAGGACGAAGTCTGAGGCACCACTCAAACTAATATCAAGGCTTCTATAAACCTCAATGATTAAGACAGTATTATATTGGAGAAAGGCTAGGCATATTGATGGAACAGAAGGCAGTCCAGAAATATACTCACATTTGTATGGTCAATTGCTTTTCAATGACGGTGCACAGGTCAACCAATGAAGGAAAGATAATGCTTTCAATACATAATGGGAAGCAATTGGATGAAAAGAAATAAGGAATAAGTATTGATCTATATATTGTTATATAAAAAGTAACTCAAAATGGGTCACAGTCCTAAATGTAAAAACGTATACTCTAAAATTTCTTGAAAAAAGTGTAGAGGGAAATATTTGTATCCTTGGATTAGACAAAGGTTTCTTCGACATAATACCAAAAACATGATTGACACAGACAGAAATACACTGTTAAGAAACAGCAAAGACAAACCATAGATTAGGAAAAAACTCATATATTTGTTAAAAGATTTGGAGCCAGTGTACATAAATTATGTTTTCAAAACTAAGTAATAGGAAAACAACCCAATTTAAACAAAAGGGGAAAAATATTTGAATAGAAATTTAGAGTAGACATGTGGAGGACAAGGATATGAAAAGATAATCTGCACCACTTGACATTAGAGAAATGAAAATCAAAACCATAATGAGATATTGCTACCCACCTATCTAAAACTAAAAAATTAAAAACCAAATAAAAAAGCTAAAAAAAATAAAAAACAAAATAAAAAATAGCAAGTGCTAAACAGTATGTAGAGAAACTAAAACTCTCATACCTCGTTGGTGGGAATGTAACATAAGAAAACAGTTTGGCAGTATATATAATCATATAAGTATATATACTTATTATATAACCGTATAAGTATTTACCCAGCAATCTCACTCTTAGATACATACTCAAGTGAAATCGATATTTACATTTACACAAAAACCACAGATGAATGTTTATAGTGTCTGTAATAACCCTAAACTTAAGCTCTAGTATGTCCACATAATAAAATATTACTCAGCACCATTAGGAATGACTCACTAATCTGTGCAACGCCATGAATGAATTTCAAAGTATTATTCTAAGTGGTGGGAGCCAGACTCAAAATGCTGCAACTGTATAATTCTAATTTCATTTATATAATGTTTTGAAAAAGCAGAACTATAGCAACAAAAAGCAGAACTTTGGTGGTTAGGGGCTGAGCAGGGAGGGGAAGGCTTACTATAAATGAGCACAAAGGAATTCTTCTGGATGGTGGACATTTTGTGTCATGAGTATAGACTGGTGACAAAATCGTTTGTGTTTGACAAAACTCATAGAAGGTACTTTAAAGGGTAAATTTAAACTGTATGTAAAATATACCTTGATGTTTAACTATGTGTAAATTATACCCTAATACAGGAAAAGTGTATTTATAATAGCCTTGATGGTGATGGTAGTGATTAGACTATATGTGAACTGGTGGTTATGCTTTCATGCCATTTCTGCAGCAAACTTTCTGGGTAATCTTGAATACCTCTTTTCTCCCTTCATAGGTCTAAGTTTCTTCATTTTCCAGTGATAAATTTGGATGGGATAATGACTAGAGTTTCTTCTAGCATTGGCATTCTGTGACGACTGAAGATATGATTTCTGAGGTTGTTTTTATGTTCCCTCAATCTTTGAAACCAGATGCTTTTGTTAAGGTTTGGGCTGGGCCCACATTCTGAGACATTTCCTTACATGACAGGTAGGTGTGTGTTTGTGCATGAGGACGGCTAGAGGTAATCTGGCCACCACCCTTTATCCTTCCCATGCCTCCTTCACCAAGCTGTTTATGACTGATCTGTGAACAGCTGCCATTAACAGCAACCCAGAGCCTGAAGATGAATTTAAAAAAACAAAACCCCCAAACATCTTGTACATTATCAGGTATCCTGTTGTCTCTCTTGATTGAACAACTCAATAGAGTATAATGAAAATAATTCCCATTCTTAATGCCTGCCCCCAGGTGGGAACTCACGCATTCTTTACAATTATCCTGCCCACAAATGTAGGTCATTGTGGATATAATTATCCTCATTTTGTAAATTATTAAAAAGAAAAAAAAACATACTAGCAGCAGCAATGACACAATAAAACAAACTAAGGCGTGAACATTTTAATTTACTACTCTATTATCAATCCACAAGTAAGTGGCAGAACTAGGACTTAAACTCACTGCTATCTGATACTAAAACCATTAATAAAAATGCATCTAACAGGGTTCCAGTCTGAAATATGGGAACCCGGTTACTGTTCATGTACGTATTTATCTATTCCTTAATTTATTCATTTATTGACAGATATCTTGTAACCTGCAAAGTATCAGGAAAGACACCGTGGATAACAGATACAAGAGTAGATTGGATAGGCACTACCCCGCCACCATGGAACCTACATTTTAGTAGGGGGCGAATGAAAAACCTCCGCAGGGAATTACACTTCAGCATTGTAATTGCTACAATAGAATATTGTGGGCAGATAAAGGAAGACCAAGGAAATCTCCCCAAGGAAAGTTATCTATGCTGAGATGTGAGAGAAAAGTAGGAGTTAGGCAAAGATTTACAGGCAGGAAAAAAAAATCACAACAAATGAGAAACTTAAGTAGTTCAGTAGGACAGGGACTTGAAGTAAAGTGTCACGGAGCAGAGTAAAAAGAAACTGAAAAATATCTAGGGCTTGACTCATCCGGAATTCTGTGAAGTTTTTAAAATGGCTGGAACTTTTTCTAAGAGCAATATGCAAGGGTTTTAAATAGAGAAGTGACATGATCAGATTTTATTTTCCAGTTTCCTTGATCAGTAGTAGAAAATGAGAGTGAACCAACACTGAAGGCAAAGAGACCATTTAGGAAATCATTATTATCATTATAATCACATTGTTATAATAATGACCATATGATAGTGCTTAGAGATGGGGTTAGAGCCAGTGGTAATGTAACCAAGTGGATAGACTTGAGCAGTAAGTTTTTGTAACTTTATTAGCCCTAATGCTGCAATCTTGACATATATTTTGTAATATACCTTCCATTCTATTAAAATTAGTAGATAAAATATCCTACTAACACACGTAATTTCAGAAGTCCATAAAAAATTAAAACCAATACAAATAAGAATTAAAATTAATAATAATATGTATTTTAATATGGATACACCACCACCAGGAAATTAAGTCCTCCATAGGATTACAAAGTGCCTCCCTGAAGCATTGCCATTTCCATAGAGAACTACAAGATTCAAATGATATTCAGTCAGTCCCATTGCCAGGTGTCAGTGATGACTGGATTTGTTGTGTGAGGGCCAGGGAGATGCCAAGTAAGTTTCTGTCTTTGGTGGCAGTGTGGTTGTGGTATATTACCCAGCATTGTGGATACCCAATGAAGAGAGCTGGGGACAAGGGAAAGATCATGGGTTCCGTATTGGACAGGTTGAATTTAAAGTGATTCTGAGACATTGACACTGGAGATGATTGGCAATTAGGAATTTTGTATGAGTAAATATAAACCTTAAGCCCAGAAAGGAAGACTTTACTTGAGAGATGGATTTGGGGTCATCATTTTACAAATGGAAAACAAAAAAACAAAAAAAAAACAGCCATAGAGCAGATGAGACTCTCTAGGGATAGTGGGTAGAATTAAAAGAGAACACTTAGGTAGGTGCTTGAGGACCACACACAGCAAGAAAGCCCTGCAGGAGAAACTTCAAAAAGACTACTCAGGTGAAAAAGGATAAAAGAGAATACTTAGATCCCATAGAAACCAAGGAAAGAGAGAGTTTATGAAAAGAGGAACTGTTCTGCTGTGTTGGCTACTGCTCAGAGATCTAGGAAGATAAGGTTTGGGATGCTTTACTCATCTAGAAACAAGGAAATCTTTAGTCACCGACAGGAAAATTGTCAGTGTAATGGTGGAATGAGCCTCATTACATTGGTGCCTGGAGGTAGTAGAAGGCAAGGAAATAGATTCCATCAGATTCCACATCTCTCCAAGGGCTTGCATGTCTGTGAAACATGGGTATTGATGTCCCTTGTACACTTCTTCAAATGTAAAGAAGTTCTTCAAATGTAAAGAACTTCAACATAAAGCAGAATAAGATACATCTGTAATGCTGGTATACATAGGAAAAACGGAGAAATCATACTCTGCTTTTGCTAATTCTTCTGCTTCCACCATAACTGTCCTGTTAAACTCATCTCTGATTGTTGTAAAACTACTCCAAATGTAAAGTTCCCATGTGATTGTCCTTGTTGTAATGGTTCTCAAAGATGTTTAACACCAGGCCAGTGGCTCATGCCTATATCCAAGCACTTTGGGAGGTGGAGGCAGGTGGATCACCTGAGATCAGGAGTTTGAGACCAGCCTGGCCAACATAGTGAAGACCCGTCTCTACTAAAAATACAAAAATTAGGCCGGGCATGGTGGCTCACGCCTGTAATCTCAGCACTTTGGGAGGCCGAGACGGGTGGATAACGAGGTCAGGAGATCGAGATCATCCTGGCCAACACGGTGAAACCCCGTCTCTCCTGAAAAACAAAACATTAGCCGAGCATCGTGGCAGGCGCCTGTAGTCCCAGCTACTCGGGAGGCTGAGGCAGGAGAATGGCATAAACCCGGGAGGCGGAGCTTGCAGTGAGCTGAGATGGCGCCACTGCACTCCAGCCTGGACAGCACAGTGAGACTCCATCTCAAAAAAAAAAAAAATTAGCTGGGGGTGGTGGCAGGTGCCTGTAATCCCAGCTACTCGGGAGACTGAGACAGGAGAATCACTTGAACTTGGAGGCAGAGGTTGTAGTGAGCTGAGATTGTGCCATTGCACTCCACCAGCCTGGGCGACAAGAGGGAAACTTCGTCTAAAAAAAAAAAAGTTTTTGTTTACTTTGTTGCAGCATGAAGAGCCCCACCCCCTTTCTCTGTCGAATCACCAAGGCGGCTGGGAGCCTGAACACATGTCCTGAAAACTGGAGGGCTGGTGTATGACGAGCAGGCCCTCATTGTTGCTCAGTAATGCGGGGCTCAGATTCGCATGCTCTATGCTCACTTCTACTTTGACCAAACCAACCATACCCCTGAATTTCCTTCCCACAAGGTTCTAGTGTTTGAGGGTGATGATGGATTCTCTGTGTGGGAGAGCAATGCTATTGCCACCTATGTGAGCAATGAGGAGCTGTGGGGAAGTGCTCCAGAGGCAGCAGCCCAGGCAGTGCAGTGGGTGAAGTTTGCTGATGATAGCCAGTACCTGGGTGCTTCCACTTTGGGCAAAATGCACCATGACAAACAGGCCACCAGGATGCAAGGGAGGAGGTGAGGTGAAATCTGGGGCTGCTGGATGCTCACTTGAAGATGAGGATTTTTCTGGTGGGTGAACGAGTGACACTGGCTGACATCATAGTTATCTGCACCTTGTTGCGACTCTATAAACAGGTAGATTCTAGAGCTTTCTTTCTACCAGGGCATTCTCATGATCAACCGCTGTTTCGTCACCTACATTTACCAGCCTCAGTTCTAGGCTGTCTTGGGTGGAAATGAAACTGTGTGAGAACATGGCCCACTTTGATGCTAAAATATTTGGAGAGAGTCAGCCTAAAAAGGACACTCCACGGAAAGAGAGGAGCTCACGGGAAGAGAAACAGAAGCCCCAAGGTGAGCAGAAGGAGAAGGTGGCCGCCCCTACTCCTGAGGCAGAGATGGAAGAATGTGAGCAGCCCAAGAATACCTTTGAGTTGGATGAATTTTAAGCACAAGTACTCCATCGAGGACACACCCTCTGAGGCACTGCCATGTTTTGGGGAGCACTTTGATAAAGATGGCTGGTCCCTGTGATACTCTTGAGTATCTCTTCCCTGAAGAACTCACCCAAACCTTCACGAGTCGCAGTCTCATTGGAATGTTCCAGCGATTGGACGAGCTGAGGAGGATGCCTTTGCCAGTGTCATCCTCTTTGGAATTAACAATAGCAGCTCCATTTCTGGAGTCTGGGTCTTCCAAGGCCAAGAGCTTGCCTTTCCAGAGTCCAGACTGGCAGGTGGACTCTGAGTCATATAAAAGGTGGGAACTGGATCCTGGAAGCAAGGAGACCCAGACACTGGTTGGAGAATACTTTTCCTGGGAGGGGGTCTTCAAGCATTTGGGCAAAGCCTTCAGTAAGGGCAAGATCTCCAAGAGAACATTTTTTTACCATTGTCTAGCAGCCTGCACCTGCCCTTCATGAAGATGGGGATCATTAAAGGAAATTGAACATTGGCAATAAAAAGATGTTTTCGTTCAACTGCTCATCAGCTGTTTAGAACCCCATTCTGTTGTTTCCCTGAGTATAATCCAGACTTTGTTTTCACACTTCCAAAGATGAGTGGTCCACTAGGGCAACTTACTAGGTGCCAGATACTTTGGACTCTAAAGTCAGATGGAAGTGGGTTTAGATGCTGCCTCTGTCAAATCTTTGACTGTGATATCTTGGACAAAGTATTTAAGCTAAATGTCTGGGGTTATTTTTTTTTTTTTAATGTGAAATGGGAATTATAACACCTAGCTCTCAGACTTGTTAAAAGACTCACATGTGATGATGCATGTAAACAGCAAATAGCACAGCCTTTGACACAGAATATGTTAACATATAATAGATTTAAAAACTTACAATTTTAATTGAAAAAAGGACAATTAAAAATAATTATTTAATTGAAAAAGCATTCTTTTCAATTATAAGATTCTTTTTTAATTGAAAAGAATTTAAATTTAATTTTTCAAGTAAAAAACAATTCTTTTCAATTAAAGAAGAATCCTGTAATTGAACAAAAATTATTTTTCAATTAAAAAAGAATTTTTAATGAAAACAACAAGAAAGATTCTACCAGTCTTTGATTGGTGAAATATTTCTTAATCATTTTGGCTGAAAGTGTCTTTCTCTAATTCCCAAGCATTGGCCATAGTTATTGCTCTTGGAAGTGACCAACAAGTGTAATCTATTTTCCCATTACAGCTCTCCAATCATTAAATCTTCTCTCCTTCATGGTAAGCATCTCAATTTCTTCAAACTTTCCTTAAAGAACATGCTTTTAAGGCCCCTCTCTATCATTGTTGCTACTTTTTAAAATTCGCTCCAAGGTGTCCCTATTCATCCAGAATGGAGAAGGTGGAATTTGATCTGATAGTTGAAGGATTATTAAATTTTATGGAATATGTTCAGAGATGGTGATGAGTGACATAAGTTGCAGTGAGGCGGTGGGATCAGAAGTGTTTGCTATAAAGCCTGAGAATGTAGTTTAGGGAGAGTCTTAAATGCTTTTTCAAAGAACCAATTCTAGGCTGGGCGTGGTGGCTCATACTTGTAATCCCAGCACTTTGGGAGGCCAAGGTGGGTGGATCATCTGAGGTCAGGAGTTTGAGATCAGCCTAGCCAACATGGTGAAATCCCCTCTCCACTAAAAATACAAAAATTAGCTGGGCACCATCGTGCTCACCTGTAATCCCAGCTACTCAGGAAGTTGAGGCAGGAGAACTGCTTGAATCCGGAAAGTGGAGGTTGCAGTGAGCTGAGATCGTGCCACTGCACTCCAGCCTGGGCGACAGGGAGAGACTCATGTCCAAAAAAAAAAAAAAAAAAAAAAAAAAAAATCAATTATATTCATATTCATTTGACAGCAAAATATCCTCAGTGTGTTTGGAGTGGGTGTGAGACATGATCAGATGGTCATTTTGGTGCATTATTCGTATAGTGGATGTAAAGGAAAAGAGAGAGAAATAAGGGAATCGTTCATGTGTATTAATTGAGAATCAATATTAATAGTAGTGTGACCTGGAGAAAGAGACAGATGTGAGGTCTATGTTAGCTATTTACAGGAATTATTTTAACTTTCCCTATTTCCTAGAATATCAAATATGAATATGCTTGTCCACTTTTCTTCTTTTAAAACAAATGCTTATTAAATGTCAATTTTTAAAAAACAAAACGTTATTTATAAATGCCAGTACTTTAGTCTGTTTGTGTTGTTATAAAGGAATACCTGAGGCTATAATTTATAAACAAAAGAGGTTTATTTGTCTCACAGCTCTGCAGGCTGTACAAGAAGCATGGTCCCAACATTTGCTTCCAGTGATGTCCTCAGGAAGCTTCCACTCATGGCGGAAGGTGCAGGGGTGCAAGCATCACATGGTGAGGGAGGAGGGACCAGGATAAGGAGCCAGGCTTCTTTTAACAATCAGATTTCTCAGGAATGAATAGAGTGAGAACTCCTTCATTATCGTGAGAACAGTTCATGACAGATCTGCCTCCATGACTCAAACACCTGCCACCAGGGCCCACCTCCAACTTTAAGGATCAAATTTCAACACAAGATTTGAAGAGGACAAATACCCAAACTAGATCATGCAGAGAATTAAAAAAATCAAAAATAAAACATTGGAGATGTTTGTAGTTCAGGATAATGTGATTTTTAAAAAGTTTCATAGAACAGAGAGCATTTGAACTGTACTTATAAGAATGGTTATGTATTAATTCTGTGACAAAAGAAAATATGGCATTCCAAGTGGAAAAAACAAGGTGAGCAAAGGAAGGTAAAAGACCAGGTTATATTCAAGGAAAATTTTATTAGTTTACAGTTGTGTTGTCTAATACTGTAGCCACTAGCCATATATGAACACAAAAAATTAGTTAAATCAAATTCAAAAGTCAATTCCACAGTCACACTAGTCACATTCCAAGTGCTTATAAGTTGTATAGAGCTAATGGCTAGTATACTGAACAGCACAGCTATAGAACATTTCCATCATTGCAGAAAGTTCTATTGAGCAGTGCTGGGCTAAAGAATGATGCTGCATATAGAGAAGTAAGAAATTATCAGATTTACACACACGCACACTCACACATACACACACACCCCTGATTTTGAGTCTGAATTTTATTCTGTTGGTATATCAACATCTGTTTTGGTTAAAAGAAACAAAATGTAACTTAAACTGGCTTAAACAACAAATGGAGTTTGTTAGCTCAATTATCTGAAAAGTTCAGAAATAACCTTGGCTTCATAAATAGCTCCTTCGAGCTTTTGCTGAGCTTCCATTTGATCTTCTCTTGTCTTTTTTCTTCTGTGTATTGGCTTTACCCTCAGACTGGCTTTCCAATATAGAAAAATAGCTGAAGTAGCTCTAGGTCTCAAGCTCCCAAATGACATTGTCATACCTGAGACTGGGTAGTTTATAAAGAACAGAAATGTGTTGGCTCACAGTTCTGGAGGCTGGGAAGTCCAAGATCGAGGGACTGCATCTACTGAGGGTCTTGCACCATTACATGGTGGAAGGCATTGTGTGGGTGACAGAAAAAAATAAAGAAAATGAGAGAGAGCAAGCAAAACTCACCTTTACAACAAATCCACTGTTGTGATAATAAACCCACTACTGTGATAACAACATTAATCTATTTATAAGGAAAGAACCGTCATGACCTATACACCTCTTAAAGTCCCTACCCCTCAACACTGTTGCATTGGGGATTAAGTTTCCAACAGAAGAACTTTGCGGAACACATTCAAACCACAGTACACATGATTCAGAAGAAGAGAGCTTATCTTCTTTTTTATTGAGATGAAGTGCTGTTCTTGATGCCCAGGCTGGAGTGCAATGGTACAGTCTCAGCTCACTGCAACCTCCGCCTCCCAGTTTCAAGTGATTCTCCTGCCTTAGCCTCCCAAGTAGCTGGTATTACAGGTGCCCACCACCATGCCCAGCTTTTTTTTTTTTTTTTTTGTATTTTTAGTAGAGATGGGGTTTCACCATGTTGGCCAGGCTAGTCTTGAACTCCTGACCTCAGGTGATCCAACCGCCTCAGCCTCCTAAAGTGCTCTTCTTCTGGATCTTGACCATAGAAAAATAAATTCCTGCACCTTTTTGAACTTGCCCAATTTATGTGCCTGCCCACTCCTGCACTCTTTTGCTATAGCCAAGGGAGTGTCATGTACTGACTGATGCCTGACACAATCAGCGTGGCATGAGAGATAGGATAATGTAAATGGGTTTAGGCCCATCTGGGCCAATCTTTGAGGTGAAGGTGGAGTCAGTTCTACCCATAAGCCATCTGGATTCCACCCAGCCTGGGTGTGGTTAAATGGGGCTCTTTTTAAAAGGCCATTCCTGTTGCAATTCCCAATATGAAATCATTATGTAATTTTATTTTTTTAAATGACAAATCTTTACTTTATTTGACTTGATTAGGTTTGAAAATCTTTAAACTGTAATACAGATAAAACAGAGAAGAGATACAGCAAAGAATAGCCAGAACTGTGTTTTTTTTTAAAGTGTTATGGTTTTATTTAAAAAACATAAATTCACAGAAGGTAATTAAGTTCAAAACTTTAAGGAACTGTTTGTAAGGCACTTAACACACAATATCCATACTGCTATATGAAGAATATTAAAATCCATGCACCGTGTAATTAAATAAAATCTTCATTATCCTATTGCTACTCTCTAAACTGCTCTCATGACACAACAAATAAACAAAAAACAAATTTTAAAAATTATTAAAAACATTACCAAACAAAGAAAAAGTCTTCAAACTAGAGATCTTAGAGTCAGCTATGAAAATGATCAACTCCCCGTGAAAAAAAAAACAGTTTGACACATTATGAATGAAGTGAACCACATTAAATCTGTGTAAAATTAGTCACGTCTTAATTGATGGCTAATCATCACTAACAAAAAAAATGAGAAAAGCTAAAATTCCATATAAATGTATATGGAACTTGACGACGATATCAATGAAAATTTTTCACCCTATAAAATATTACCGTTTACACATTAAAACAGCTCATTTTGCATAATGACAATGTGAAAATAGTAGAACACATACTTCCCATGAAAAGTTACATGTTACTTTCTACAGAAATAACCATAAATGACTATCCTATTGCAAAATCAGCAGGATCAGGGAGTCTGGTTTTAGAATGATTTTGTTATCTCTTTCATTTTCTTATTCTTAACATCTTTTTTCCTCTTTTTCCCCCAAAAGTGCTCTTCTTTATCTTCTACTCTTTCTGTCTTTGTCAGCATAGCTATCATCATGTTTATTCTAAAATTCTTCTTTCTTTGAAAATGAGCAACCTATTTCCTGTTTTCCCTTTTCCAATTCTGAACTTGCTACATCTTGTCCTCATTCTCCTCCTCTTCCTCTTCCTCATATTTTCTGGGTGGACCAGCTCATCTTCCACATCACCTTCATTATCTCTATTTTCATACTCATCCTCTTCTTGGGAGTTGACATTTATTATCTTTCTCCCCAAATCCCTCTAAGTGTGTTTTGTTGCAGCAGTTGAAAAATATACTTTGTCTAAGAACATTTGGGACTGCTAAATAAGTCAAGATTTTACAGAAGTCTACGAAACTGAGCTTTTTAAGTTTTGGTTTCATTCCAAATGAAATCGTTAGAATTTTGGCATTTTCTTGCCAGGACTTCTAAGCCCCCAGAACTAGTATTGTTACTAAGAAAACCAGTCAATGAAAGAATTATGCTTCAGTCATACATAGAAACACTGGGGTTCTTTGAAAAGATCATTCAACCCTTCAATTTCTCCATTGATGACTGGCAACTATTAATGACCAATTTGATCACTCAGGCTTTGCATGACTTCCTCCTCCTCTGTTACCACCGGCCTCATTTTTCCCCTCCCTCCTTCTTGTACTAACTCTGATTTCAAAACTTAAAAAAAATAGAAAATGAATGAAAAGGAAAACAAATATACCACTCACCTCCAACAAAAAGATATGTAAGATAAAGAACAAAATAGCCAACGGAGTTCAAATAGGTGGGATGTTAACTTGGCCTCCTTTTCCTCTTCATCCATACACATCCATAGCTCCTTTCCTTTCAATGGCTGTTCAGAGACTTGCATTATTTTAAAAACATATAATATGATCAGAATTGTAATTTTGGAGTATTATTCAGATGGTGGTGTGTGTAAATTGAACCAGAGAGGAAAAAACCAAGAAGCAGGGAATTAATTAGGAAAGTATTCTATTAACCCAGGCAAGAAAAAAAGTGGGATTAAACAGGCTTTTTTTCTCAGTGGAAAATTAGCAGAGGATAAAATTCCTAGCAGTGTAATGAGGCTATAATTTGTTAGACCTGTCTTGGAAACTAGATGATCAGCAGAGAAATTATAGTGACTTTACTAAGAAAAGGGAGCACAGAAGAAAGATCAGAGGAATGATGGTAAATTCCACTTGGGCACTTATTGAAATTGAGGGGCATCTTCAGCATTTAGGTAAAGTTTTCCCACAGGTAGATGGCAAAATGGAACTGAAAGAGTGGAGTTGAGAGTGGATTCCCAAAGATAGAAAGGCTTGAACAGGCAAAAAAAAAAATGTGCGTAGAGTACCGTAAAAAATCTGTTATGTATAAGAAGAGATACTTAGCAGTGAATCTGAGAAGAAGCAGTGAGGTAACTTGTAGGAGAATTCTGAGAGTTAATTATCTGGAGTTTGAGAAAGGAGAGAATTTAAGGTGGTAAAGCGTGTCTATTTGGGGAGAGAAAAGAGTGAGAGGGTTTCGTGATTATTCTATAAGCACTTGCAAAGGGTTTAACCTCCCAAATAAAAAGACGTATTTCTTTTCCACAGGTAAGAGTGTGGTCCAATTCTAGATGAAATATGTAGGCGCGGAGTAGGAAAAAAAAACACCTCCCATCCCTACTTTTTTTTCTTACTGTTTTTTTCACTCCAGATAAAAGAGAAAGTTGAAATCAGCTTGATGTGGTCTCCACAGAGAGTCAAATACTTCAGCTAGCTTCACGTGGCACTTCCAGAACCACCATCCACCTTTGTTTACCCTGCTTGTGACCCATTGAGGCTTACTTAGTTGAATTATGTCCAAGGGCCTCCTTGCCTCCTGTTTTCCTGATGGGTTTGGACAAGGGTGAACACTGGTGGACCATCACAGGGCAGTAGTAAAGTGTTATTGAGTATTTTCCTTCTGGTTTTCTCCATGCTGCATCACTGCATGTTGACTCTGTCCCCCTGTGGTGTCTTGTCTACAGTAGGGACCAATGGGATTGGGTCTGGTTTTAGCTCAGAGTTGTGATGTAAGCATTAATAAATGACCTACAGGTAAGCACTTCGTAATATCCAGGCTCCATATTTCCAGTTCGACTGCCTAAATTTCCCTTTAAACCTCTGACATTCTATGAGTGTGGACTAGTGCTTTGCTGTTCAGTATAAACTGTGAAACAGCAGGATCTACTTTTCCTAGCAACTTGTTAGAAATGTAGAATTACAGACCCTACTCCAAACCTACTGAATTGGAATCTACATTCTCAAAAGATACCCAGATGATTTGTATGTACATTAGGACTTGGGAAATACTGAGATAGTATACAATTATAGTTAAAGAGTATGGAGTTTAGGGGCAGAGTGACCTGCTTGTGAGTTTTGACTCTTCTATTATTTATTAGTTCTATGAACTTGTGACAAGTTACTGACTTTTTTGAATCTCAAGGTCTAATCTGAAAATAATAATCCTAGGGATGTTGTGAAGAGTCAATAAGACAATGCAATTCTGTGTTGTTGTGCAGCACTTATTCATTAAATACTTACAGTTAAAGCCAGTAAGAAGGAGGCCATTAGCCTGAGATTGTCTCTGTAATAGGAACTCCAACATAAGCAAACCCAAACTCAATTAAATGTAAACAGTAAAACACAAGTTAAGTTTAACCAATCAGAAACCTCCAACTAACCTCTAGCTTGGGATTCTCCACTGCATCACACCCCAATAAAGAAATGCCTAGCTGTAGCCTATCAAGTAACTTCCCTAATTTGCTTTCATGGTTGATCTAAAAAAGCTTGCTACTCCCACTGCAGAGAGGGGCTGTCTGAACTTCTGGTTCTGTTTTCCTTTTGGCTTTCCTGCTTGATTCATGAATCATTCTTTGCTTAAATAAATTCTGTTAAATTTTTGCTTAAGGTTTTTCTTTTAACATTATGGATACCTCCAATGTTCCAAGCACTGTGCTGGGTGCTCAGCAGTCAACAAGACAGACAGTCCCTGGTCTCATCCGGTTTAGGTTGTTTTCGAGTCCTACGGACCACAGTTATGCTTTGGTCCTGGAACGAGGAAGCATGATGCAGTAGATAGATTATTGACCTCAAGGGTGAAAATACATAGATTGCAACCCTCCTTCTTTTAAACGCATACTGAAGGGCCTTAAACAAGTCATTTCAGCTTTATGAATCTTGTCTGCAAATGGAATCTTAAGAATATTCGACTGCTTAAGCATATTCCAAACTGCGTTTCACAGAACACTAAACTTATGAGCTTCTCCGTGGAGGAGATAAGAAAGACACGTGATCAAATAAGTTTGGGAACTTAAGGAAATCACAGGTGAAACATTTATTTAGCTTGAAGTAATTTTCCATTTCTGACCCTTATTATTGACAAAGACTTTCTTTCCTCCTTTCCTTCTTCTTTCTCTCTCTATCTCCCTTCCCTCCTTTCCTCTCGCCCTTCCTCCCTTCTTTCCTTCCTTTTTCTTTCTGTCTGTTGCAGTAATTTGGGAAGATGTTAGACTGTTTCCCTAAGACCATTGATGGATATGATAGTTTGAGGATCTATTTTAGTCAGGAGGGAAGAAGTATTTTTCAAGGGCAGTTCTCCACAGACCTGGTCAGGATGACTCCATGGTTGTCAGATTTCCCAAAAGAAAGCACCAAGGGTTAAGAAAAGGGCAAGAAGGGATTTGGAGCATATCTTTAAGAGTTGTTTGACATTGAGCAAGCCTCTGGCCCCTCAGTTTCTCAGTCTGGAAGAGGGTGTGGGGTCTGCCTGGTGGTTCTGCCATGGTCTGGGAGGCTAAGAGTGTGTCTGAGCTGTATAAAAATCTAATTTTGGAAATGCTTACTTGCCTATGTTTGAGCAGAGAGCTGTGAGTTGGTGTTCATGAATTTTAGAGGCAAACTCTAGTGTTTGTCTTCTTGTTTCAGTTGGAAACTAGGTTTTCTCCAGTGAAAGCTGGCCTTTCTCTCCCAGTTTAAGGACTGGGATGTCCTGTATTTAGTTCAACAAAGGCCTCCTACTTACTTAGATTAAGTACCCAAACCTGTATCACTTGCTTAGAGCACTGATTTCAGAAATATGGACATGATCCAGAATGATGCCTGAAGCTTGTCTCAACTGGTATTTTTTGATTGTTCTCTCATGTAAAGTTCTCAAGCCTTTATTCTGAAGAAGAGAAATACGTCTTATCAAGTTCTACTTTCTTGAACTTATTTTTCTTTGTACTGATAAATGGAATAGAAACTGTGTAAATAAGTACATTCTGGTTTAGTGCAGTGGGAAAGGAAGGAAGAGGGTGATGCATCAACAATTTAGGGCAGGAGGTACAAGAGAGGAGAGGGGTTAGGCATGGAGAAATGGGCACTGAGATTAGAGACGAGGGACCTCTGCTTTCATTCAGAAGAGAGGCTCTTCTACCCACATCAATTCAAGACAAAGGCTCAGGTGCAATGGCCACAGAAAAGCCCCACTTATTCAGAAAGTACAAGGCAGTTGTTAAGAACATAGATTCTGTGGAAGACAAACCCAGACATAAACTCAAGCTCTACAACTTACTGGATATGGTAGGGAAATTTACTCCTTTTAGTTCTTGGTTTGCCATTTTTTAAAATGTGGATAATAAAAGCACTGACCACATAAAGTTGTTTCAAGGATTAAATATGATGATGCATATACTTTATATAATTTTATGTGCTTAGCAATTGATTTATAGACAGCACTTAACACAATTTGCTACTGCTTTTATTTTTATATTATTGTCATTATTATTATAACTTTCATTTATCAAATTAGTGTGTACATTAAATACGTCAGGTCAGCATCATACCTGAGAGAAGAAAGCCTCATAGCCACTCACCTATTTTCATAATTCAACAGAGATTTTGAGGCAATTTAGCACTATGAAAAGAGAATCTTTCTGACCTGTGTGCAAATCCTGGTTCTGCTATTTGACAGGTTGAGAACATTATTTTAACTTCTCTGAAAATTTGCTAGGTTATGAAGATTAAATGGATGATAAATCTGTACACTTAATAGAGGTGCCTATCTTAAATAAGCCTTAGTGATAATAGCTATTATCATTACAAATGTAGAATATTTTACTTCTAAAATACACACAGCTGAAAAAGTTGATAAACCAGATCAGAACGGAAAAATGACTTACCCAACGTTATAGGACTGGAACCAAGATCTTCAAGCTTTGAGCCCTGTGGTTTTGCCTATACATACATAGAACTCTCCGTGAAGGAGTATTTGAAGTACATTTGAGCGGTATGGAGCCCAGTGAACTTGCAGTGAGAGACCAAAGTTAAAATCCAGCTCTGCCACTTAGTGACTGGGTGACTTTGTGCTACCCATGCAACTTGTATGAACTTCCCTTCCCTCATCTTGTAAAATGGTGACAATGACCCTTGTTTGCTTTCCAAGAATGTTGCGAAGTTCAAATGAGATTAAAAAGATGTTCGAAAATTATAGAGAGCAACGGATGTATAAGGGATTCATATTCATATTACATCCTTTAAAATGGCGAGGGAACAGATACTTAATATTAATTTATTATTATATTGAAAATAATTATTTTCTAGGTTCTGCTTTGAAGCAGGAAGGAGCAAAAGTGGTATTGTTTTAGGTACCCTTCATGCCAGCAAGGTGTGTGCATGCGTGGATGCCTCCAACAGGCTGCTGTAATGAGCAAAAACCTGGGAGCTCCAGCTGCCTGGAGTTCTCGTGGATTCAACTTCAAAGAAACTAAGCTTGATATTTAAAGTAATTAAAGGTAATTCAAATCTTTTCTTGAATCTCTTGGCAAAGATTAACAGGGATATAATTTATAACTGAAATCTTCTGACCATCCCCCTTTTCCTAGTTCCTCCAATCCTCACATCTCTTACACTCTGAAGCCATCCAAACCTTTTCTTTAAACCTTCTCTATCACATAAAAACTCAACTTGATTAACAACAAAACAATCAAAGAAAACAAGCCTTAGTGACTCTTCATTTTTCTTCTCATCTCTTATCTTTCAGCTTCCATATCTCACCTTTTAATTGATTGAATATTTGTCTTTCTGATAAAAATTCCCTTTCTTTACTTTTCACTTTGTCTCTCTACTCATTTGCCAATTCTATATCACAAATTGGCCAGAGACAGAACTGGAGTGGCTGAAATTCATCTTCTGAAGATGGGAATGAATTGAGGCATAGTAGGAAATGCTGAAAATGCAGAATTCTCATTAATACATTGGGGAAGGGTGGAAGATAGTAAATACAGGTTTATATGTGCATAGTTTAAATTCATTGCAATTTTGTTTTCTTTCTCTTTCTTTCTTTTTTTCCTTGACAGAGTTACACTTCTGTTGCCCAGGAGTGCAATGGTGTGATCTGGGGTCACTGCAACCTCTGCTTCCCAGATGCAAGTGATTCTCCTTCCTCATGCTCCTGAGTGGCTGGGATTACAGGTGCCTGCCACCACACCTGACTAATTTTTGTATTTTGTATTTTGTATTTAGGGTTTCACCATATTGGCCAGGCTGGTCTTGAACTCCTGACCTCAGGTGATCTGCCCACCTCAGCCTCCCAAGGTGCTAGGATTACAGGTGTGAGCCCCACGCCCAACTGCAATTTTGTTTTCATCTCTCCAAAGGAATGACCGAATTATGGATATGGGGACGTGAAGTGTGTATTACGACTCCAGTTGTGGAGTATTGTAGGAAGCTGCTTATTTTTTGATTACTTTTCATAAAGGGTTTCCCTTCATATTTTCTTCAAGTGCCTATCTTGTGCTCTAAATTTCTACTGAACAAACCTCTTTAATACTGGCTACAAGTATCCTTATTTAAGTATACAACTTTTATCTCCAAATATTTAGTTTCCTTAAATACTGAAAGCTCTCCTCCTGGAAGAAAATGCTTTTGTTAATAAGGGTAAGTACTGACTAACCACCATGGGACATCATTTTTATTTATTGAGAGGGCATAAGAGGACAAGCCATTCTCTATTGTTGATCGCCATCTTGTGGAAATAACAATTTTTAAAGCGGCATAATTCAGATGTTGCAATCCTGTGTGGGTCAGAATTATCGGATTAGGATTCCTTCTTTATCATATACCTTGAGCTGGCTACTTCACCTGTCTGTTTTTTTCATCTGTAAATGGGGGTAATCTACTAACCTCATGGTGCCTGACTTTACAGTAAACACATGGAGCTACTACTATGATGTATATTACAATTTGAGGAGTATTGACAAATAAAACTAGGTTGCTAGATGAGACCAATCATAGTAACAAGCAGTAATAATATTGAAAATATAGAAATGGTTAGTATTTACTGAATGTCTACCCTGTGGTAGATTCGTAGATGCTATGCTATGTTCTTCACATGAAGTATTTTCTTTAATCCTCCCCACAGCCCTTTTAATTGAATACTCTTACTATATTCAACGCACAGATGAGAAAACTGAGACTCTGAGGTTAACTAATTTGTCCACTCTCATGGTAAGTGAATGGTAAAGCTGGAATCAAACTCAAGTCTGATGTCACTATGTGAAATCTTTACTGCTCTAGGATGCTTGTGAGAGGATTGGGCCTGGAAATCATATTTTATAAGGAGAAAACTGTGTGGATGTGTGGATGTGTGTGTGTTGGGAACATTTAAAGTACTCTCTTCTAGATACTTTAAAATATACAATACATTTTTGCTAACTATAGTCACCTTATGAAAAAGGGGTGGCTCATGCCTGTAATCCCAGCACCTTGGGAGGCTGAGGCAGGCAGATCACCTGAGGCCAGGAATTCAAGACCAGCCTGGCCAACATGGTGAAACCCTGTCTCTACTAAAAATACAAAAATTAACCAGGTGTTGTGGCCAGCGCCTGTAATTCCAGCTACTTGGGAGGTTGAGGCAGAAGAATTGCTTGAACTTGGGAGGCAAAGGTTGCAGTACGCCGAGATCGTGCCATTGCACTCCAGCCTGGGCAACAGAGCAAGACTCTGTCTCAAAAAAAAAAACCAAAAAACAAAAAACAAAAAAAGGGGTCAAACAACATTAAAACTTAAATCTTTAATCTAACCATATGTTTATATCCTTTACTGAGACTTTCTTCAACTCCTTGCCCTCACAATTTTTCTCAGACTCCATTCTATAATTCTATGCTATGCCTCCAGAAGATCAACCTTTTTAGTTTTCACATATGAGTGAGAACACGTGATATTTGTCTATTTGTGACTGGCTTATTTCACTGAACATAGTGATCTCCAGTTCCATCCATTTTGCTGCAAATGACAGGATTTCATACTTTTTAAAATGCTGAATAATATTCTATTATGTATATATTCCACATTTTTAAAATCCATTTGTCCATTGATAGACACTGAAATTGATTTCATATCTTTGCTATTGTGACTAGTGCTGCAATAGACATATGGGTGCATGTATAGCTTTGATATACCAATTTCTTTTCCTTGGTATAATTATCCAATAGTGGGATTGGTGGATTATATAGTAGTTCTATGTTTGGTTTTTTGAGAAATCTCCATACCATTTTCCATAGTGGCTGTACAGTTTGTGTCTTGAAATTTATTTTATCTGATGGAAGTATAGCTATTCTTGCTCTTTTTTGGTTTCCATTGGCATGGAATATCATCTTTTCATCCCTTTATTTTCAGTCTATGTGTGTATTTATAGGTTAGGTGTGTTTCTTGGAGGCAACAGGTTTTTTTTTAATTCAGCCACTCTGTGTTTTGATTGGAGATTTAGTTGATTTACATTCCATATTATTGTTCATAAATAAGGATTTACTCCTGCCATTTTGTTATTTCTTTTCTGATTGTTTTGTGATCTTCTCTTCTTTATTTCTTTCCTTTCTGTCTTCCTTTTAGTGAAGATGATTTTTCTCTGAAGATATGATTTAGTTTCTTGCTTTTTATTTTTCATGTATCCATTGTATGTATTTTGGTTTGAGGTTACCATGAGGGCGGCACATACCATCTTATAACCTATTATTTTAAGCTGATAACAACCCAACACGATTTGCATAAACAAACAAACCAAATAACCTAATAAACACTCTACACCTTAACTTTATCCCCCACTTTTTAACTTTTTGTTGTCTCTATTTATATTGTATTGTACTGTCTATGTCTTGAAAAGTTGTTGTAGTTATTATTTTTGATTGGTTCATTGTTTAGTCATTCTACTGAAGACAAGAGTAGTTTATACCCCGCAGTTGTAGTGTTAGGACATTCTGTGTTTTTCTGTATACTTACTATTACTAGTGAGTTTTGTGCCTGCAGATGATTTCTTATTGCTCATTAACATCCTTTTCTTTCTGATTGAAGTACTTCCTTTAGCATTTCTTGTAGGACAGGTCTGGTGTTGATGAAATCCCTCAGCTTGTTTGTTTGGGAAAGCCTTTATTTCTCCTTCGTGTTTGAAGGATAATTTCAGTGGATATACTATTCTAGGGTAAACTTTTTTTTTTTCCCTTCAGCAGCACCTTAAATTAATCATGCCACTCTTTCCTGTCCTGTAAAGTTTCCACTGAAAAATCTGTTGCCAAGTATATTAGCGCTCTATTGTATGCTATGTGTTTCTTTTCTCTTGCTGCTTTAGATGCTTTCTTTACCCTTGGGAGTTCAATTATTAAATGCCTTGAGGTAGTCTTCTTTGGTTAAATTTTCTCGTACTTGGATATTGATATCTTTCTCTAGCTTTGGGACATTCTCTGTTATTAACCCTATGAATAAACTGTCTACCTCTATCTCTTTCTCTGCCTACTCTTTAAGACCAATAAGCCTTAGATTTGCCATTTTGCAGCTATTTTCTAGATCCTGTCGGCATGCTTCATTTTTTAAATTCTGTTTTCATTTTTCTCCTCTATATATTTTAAATAGCCTGTCTTCAAACTCACTAACTATGTTGCTTGATCAATTCTGCTATTAAGACTCGGATGCATTCCTCAGTATGCCAATTGCATTTTTCAACTCCAGAACTTCTGCTTGATTCTTTTTAGGTATTTCAATCTCTTTGCTAAATTTATCTGATATTCTGAATTTCTTCCCGGTGTTATATTGAATTTCTTTGCATTTCCTGAAAACAGCAATTTTGAATTCTCTGTCTGAAAGGTTACATATCTCTGTTCCTTCAGGACTGGTCCCTGGTGACTTACTTAGTTCATCTGGTAAGGTCATGTTTTCCTGAGCCATCTTGATGCCTGTAGATGTTCATCTATGTCTGGTCATTGAAGAGTTAGGTATTTATTGTAGTTTTGCAGTCCAGGTTTACTTGTACTCATCCTTCTTGGGAAGGCTTTCCAGATATTTGAAAAGACTTGGGTGTTGTGATCTAAACTGAATCGCTTTAGTGGTGATCCCAAGTCCAGTAGCATTGTAATTCTTATGGACTCATAGAGATAACCTCCTTGATGGTCTTGGACAAGATCCAGAAGAATTCTCTGGACTGCCAGACAGAGACTCTTGTTCTTTTCCCTTACTTTCTCTGAAACAAATGGAGTCTGTCTCTGCTTTGAGCAACTTGGAGCTGGGGTTGGAGTGACACAAGAACCTCTGTGGCCATCACCCCTACAAGTGCATTGGATCAATCCTAAAGCTAGTACTGCACTGGGTATCACCCAAGGCCTGCTGTAACCACTCTCTACCACCTATGTTCACTGAAAGCCCTGGGGCTCTACAATCAGCAGGTGGCAAAGCCAACCAGGCTTACATTCTTCTCTTCAGGGTGGCAAATTCCCCCAGGCCTCAGTTGGGTCCAGAAGTGCTGTCCAGGTGCCAGGGACTAGATTCATGACCATGGAAGTTCACCTGGTATTTTATCGTACTGTGGCTGAGTTGGCACTAAAACCATTAGACACAGTTCTTCTCACTCTTCTCTTCCCTTTCCAGACAGCCACCGCCATCTCATGGGGAATGCTGCCAGACTACTGCTGATGTTTCGTTAAGGCCTGAGGGCTCTTCAGTCAGCTTGTGGTGACTGCTGTCTGGCCTGGGACTCACCCTGTAGGGGAGCAGCCTCCCCTCTGGTACAAAGCAGGCCCAGAAATGCTGTCTAAGAGCCAAGTCCTAGAACCAGGGACTCCAAAAGCCCACTTGGTGCTCTACCCACTGTGGCCAAGCTAGTACCTAAGGTGCAAGGCAAAGTCCCCTTAACTTTTCCCCCTGTTTTTATCAAGCAGTAGGAGTCTCACCCCATAGCCACTACAGCTGGGAATGTGCTGAGTCTTACCCGAGGGTAGCAAGTCTCAGAGTCTCACCCAAGTGTCTCAGTGTAGTACCTGGGTATTGCTGATTCTTATTCAGAGTTCAAGGGTTCCTCAGTTAGGAGGTGATGAATCCTGTTAGGACGGGGTCCTTCTCTTCAAGGCAGCAGGTTCCCTTCTAACCCAGGGTGTGTCTGGAAATGTCTGGGAGCTAGGGCCTGGAAAGGGGGCCTCACAGCTCTGACCATACTCTATCCTACTGTGACTGAGCTGATATCCAAGATGCAAGACAAAGTCCTCCCCACTCCTGCCTCTGCTCTCCTCAGGAGGAAGGAAAGGGTCTCTTTTGGAGCTGCAAGCTATTCAGCTTGGGGTTACAGGAAGGTCAGCACTGCTCAAGTTGTCCTGACTGGTGATTAGTAGGTTTTGTGCCCTCTAATCCCCAGTTCACTGTGGGACCAGTTCAACCCTAGGACTCACCTAGGTGCTGCAGTCCTTGTGGCCTAGACTCTTTTTCAAATTTATTTGGTGCCCCACAGCACTTTAGCCCACAGTGGTGAGGCTTGTGGGAACTAAAGTTTGGACCTCTGGGATCTGTGATTTCCCTCTGGCCAGGGCTGATTTAAATGCATCCTCTATGGGCCAGCATCAGCTAAGTCTGGTCTAGTTTTACTTTCTGCTATAACGAGGGCAGCACTGAGTTTAACACCTCATAATTGCTGGCTCTCCATCTCCCCGTGGAACAGAAATAGTCTGTACCACACTGCCCCTGACAGGGAGGTGGGGGAGGAGTGGTGTCAGTGATTCAAGACTGTTTTTCCTACCTCTTCAGTGGCTCTTTCAGTGATATGAAGTTAAAACCAGGTATTGTGAGTGCTTACCTGACTGAAGATTTTTTTTTTGAGTGTAGAGAGTTTTTACATTGGTTTCTTTGCAGGGGGGACAATTGGTGGAGCCTTCTATTCTGCCATATTGCTCCACCTCTCCATCTCTTTCTTGATGTGTTTCTTTCTCAAACGTATAACCCACTTATAGAGTTTTTTTTTCTTTTCTGCTAATACTTTAGCATTAAATGTTAGAGATGGAATGAAACTTAAAAAAACAAAACAAAACAAAACAAACAAACAAACAAAAACTAACCAACTCTAGCCACACACCATGCAGACTTCTATATCACCCTTGCTCGTTTTGTTACTTCCAAACCAACAGTGTATGAAAGTTCCTTTTTCTTTATAACCTCACCAGCATCTATTATTTTTTGTCTTTTTAATAATAGCCATTCTCACTGGGTAAGATGATATCTCATGGTGGTTTTGGTGTGTATTTCCCTGATGATTAATAATATTGGAATTTTTTAATGTGTCTTCTTTTGAGAAGCATCTTTTCATGTCCTTTGTACATTTTTCAATGGAGTTGCTTTTTGCTTGTAGATGTGCTTAAGCTCCTCATAGATTCTGGATATTAGACCTTTGTTGGATGCATAGTTTGCAAAAGTTTTCTCTCATTCTGAAGGTTGTCTGTTTACTCTGTTGATACTTTCTTTTGCTGTGCAGAAGCTGGGTATTTCAATTAGGTCTCTACTGTCATTTTCGTTTTTGTTGCATTTCCTTGTGAGGGCTTAGTCATAAATTCTTTGCTTAGACCAATGTCCAAAAAAGTGTTTCCTAAGTTTTCTTCTAGGATTTTTATTGCTTGAGGCATTATATTTAAGTCTAAAATCCATCTTCAGTTACTTTCTATATATGGTGAAAGGCAGGGATCCAGTTTCATTCATCTGCATAGGGTTAGCCAGTTATCCTAGCACCATTTATTAAATAGAATATTCTTTCCCAATTGTTTATTTTTGTCAACTTTGTCAAAGATCAGATGGTTTTAGATTTATGGCTTTATTTCTATGCTATCTGTTTTGCTCCATTGGTCTATTTTTGTACCAGTACCATACTATTTTGACTACTGTAGCCTTGTAGTATAGTTTGAAGTCAGGTAATGTGATGCCTCCAGTTTTATTCCTTTTGCTCAAGATTGCTGTGACTGTTTGGACTCTTTTTTGGCTTCATATGAGTTTTAGAATTGTTTTTTCTAATTTGTGAAAAATGATGTTGGTAATTTAATAGAAATTGCATTGAATCTATAGATTGCTTTGGGCAATATGGTCATTTTAACAACATTGACTCTTTCTTTCTTTCTTTTTTTTTTTTAGATGGAGTCTCACTCTGTCTCCCAGGCTGGAGTGCAGTTGTGCCATCTTGGCTCACTGCAGCTCCTCCTCCCAGGTTCAAGTGGTTCACCTGCCTCAGCCTCCCGAGTAGCTAGGATTACAAGCATGCACCACCACTCCCAGCTAATTTTTATTTTTATTTTTATTTTTATTTTTAGTAGTAACAAGGTTTAGCCATGTTGGCCAGGCTGGTCTTGAACTCCTGACCTCAAGTTACCTGCCTGCCTTGGCCTCCCAAAGTACTGGGATTACAGACGTGATCCGCCACACCCAGCCAATGTTGATTCTTTCAACCCATTAGCATAAACTATTTTTCCATTTGATTGTGTCATCTATGATTTCTTTCAACCATGCTTTGTACTTCACCTTATAGAGGTCCTTCACCTCCTTGCTTATATGTATTTCTAAATATTGCATTTTATTTTTGTGAGTTGCTCATTTTTTAATTGACTTATTTTTTATTGAGTTGCAACAGTTCTTTATATATCTTTGATAATAGACCGTTATCAAATATAGCTGATTCTCATTATCTGTAGGTTTTATATTTGTGAATTTGCCTATTTGCTAAAATTATTTGTAATCCCAAAATCAGTGGTCATTTGAAGATATGCAAAGCAGTGAAAAATTTAGTTGCCAGAGCTGCATATTCTCAGCTGAGACTGACTAAGGCATTGCTCTATCTTCTTGTTTCAGCTTCTGTTCAGAGATTACCAGATTGACAGTGCAGTACACTGCAAAAAGTTTAAGCTCTGGGGTCAGTGGCATGGGTTTGAGTCTCAACTCAAACCTGTTAGTGAGGCAGCATCAGGTAAGTTTCTTATCTCTTCTAAACCTTGTTTCCCCTTTTGTAAATTAAAGAAAATAAAACCTACCAAAATGAGTTATTTTTAGGATTTAAGATTATAATCTATGATATATATCCAAACATTAAATATGATGTAAACATATATACATTATATAAAATGTAAATATATGTAATGCAAATATATATAATTGGGATATACATATATACACACACAAAGTGTATATAAATATGTGTCTATTTGTCTAGGAACAATGTTGTAATATTTGCTAATTCAATGTTTACAGTGACTTTTAGAACCTGAGTACTACAAATAACACCAATAAGAAGAATCCACTATGTACAATTTGTAAATATTGTTTCCCATTTGGTAGGTGGTCAATCCACTTTCTTGATAGTGTCCTTTGACACAAAAAAGTTATTAATTTTGATGAAGTGCCATTTGTCTGTTCTTTCTTTCGTTGCTTGTGTCTCCAGTTCTAACTTTTAAGTCAAAGTGATTTTTAGTTCGGTCATAGGTGAAACAACTATGCTTACATGGGTAGGGTTCCATTCATTCATAAACGGCTGCATAAGCACTTAGAAGAGAAGGCTGATTGATTTTCAGAGAGTTATACAGCTAATAAAGAGCAGAGTTAAGAAGCAAACCCATGTCTGCTGTTGAAACCTATAATATCAAGTGCTTTAATTATGCAGAAAGGATAATTACGATGGGCTAAAGTTGGTGGTAAACTTTTTTTTTAAAAGAGTGGGTAGCATTTAGACCAAAGGAAGAAAGGAAGTGTTCTTTTCAGGGAACTGTTATTTGTAGAAGATGTGTTCAAATATAACAAATAAGTGCAAATAAGCATTGTCAAACCCTTGTTATCACTTCTAGTTATTTGTTGCAAGAATATTATCCCACTGAGATCTTAGATGTTATTAATAGAGGGCTAGGCTGTTGTGATCACTACTTACGGACACAAGAGGGTGCTAAAAGATCTCTGTTCTCCTAATTCTTTATGTCTGGGTATAGAAAATCTGTTCCCTCTCCTTAATGTTATTTCTCTTTGTGAAAATAAACTTAGATTTAAAAGTTCAGAAAGACATTAATAGAGATAAATGAAAATACAGCCTAATATACAAATATTTAGATTTTAAGAATACAGAAATTTATCAGAGTTCTTAAAGATTTGGTACTATTTTACATGAAAGTAGTAAAATGTCAGGTCTAGAGAGAACATTTGAGATTACTTTTTTCTCCCTTCCTGCTCTCTTCCTTCCTTCCCTCTCCCTTCTTCTTTCCTTCCATTTTGTTAAGCAATATTTCTCATCTGACAAACAAAACAAAATATAAGTACAACTATTCTTCATGAAATGAAGATAGGACACTGAAGCCCAATCTCTGACCTTATTTCACCACCATGGCTGGCCTGGTGATATGTCTAGGTAGCCTCAGGGTGTCACATAAAAGAGTTTAAAGTGTAATTGCCGATGGCCAGGTGGTTGGGCAACTATGCACTCAGATCGAATCTTGCCCCTGACTGTTTTCATATAATTTGTGAGCCAAAGTAGTTTTTACATATTTAAGTGGTTGGGAAAAAATGACAGAAGAATATCTCATGATGTAAAAATGATGTAAAATTCAAATTTCAATGCCTATATACAAAGTTTTATTGGAACACAGCAATGTTCCTCATGTAAGCGTTGCCCATGGCTGTTTTCATGCTATAGTTGCAGAGCTGAGTAGTTGCAACAGACATCATGTCTCAGCTTCTTTAATAGACATAAAATTATATGAAGTAAAAATTAAACTACAATATCGTTAGATTTGCAACACATATTTTGTAGCATATTTGTAACATGTATGATGTTATATAATGTAATATATATACACATACATACAACAATAAGTACAATAGCTATGGAAAAGCAAGGTTTGTATATCTCATTTCAATTATGGTAGTATAAATTTAAAGTAGACTGCGATAATTAAAATATATATAGTAAACTCTAGAACAGCCGCTAACAAAACAAAACCATTAAAAATAGAATAACTTAAAGGAATTAAAATGTTACATTAGAAAATATTCTCTCAATGCAAAGAAAAAAAGCAGTAAAGGAGAAATAGAGGAACAAAAAGACATGAAACATACAGAAATAAACAAGCTAAATGGTGCTAGATGCAAATCCAATCATATCAATAATAATGTTAAATTTGAACTGACTAATAGTTCAGTCAAAAATTGTCAAACTCAAATAAAAAACAAGATGCAATTATGTGTTGTCTATCGGAGACTTTGATTTTGGTTTTCTGTTTAGGTTTTTTTTAAATTGACAAATAATTATATATATATATTATGTGGTACAATGTTATGTTATGTTACATGTGTACTTTGTGCAATGATTAAATCAGGCTAATTAACATATTTATCACCTCACAAACTTATCATTTATTGCGAGAACATTTGAAATCTACTCTTTTTAAAGAAATTTTGAAATATACAGTAATTATTATTAACTATAGTCGCTATGCTATGCAACAGACCACTAGACCCATTCCTCTTAACCAACTAAAACTTTGTACCCTTTGACTCACATATCCAGTTTTCCCATCCACCCTCCAATCCCTGCTCCCTCCCAGGCTCTGGTAACCACCATTTTACAATCTACTTCTATGAGTTTGACTTTCATAGAGTCCACATGTATGTGATATCATGCAGTCTTTGTCTTTCTGAACCTGGCTTATTTCACTTGGATAATGTCCTCCAGGTTTATCCTTGTTGTCACAATAGCAGCATTTTCTTCATTTATAAGACTGAATAATATTCCATTATGCATACACCACATTCTCTTTACCCATTCATCCATCAATGGACATTTCGGTTGCTTCCATGTCTTAACTATTGTGAATAAACTATGAGAGTGCAGATAATCTTGATAAGATCCTGATTTCAATCCCTTTAGGTATAAACCTAGAAGTGGGCTTGCTGGATAATACGGTAATTTTCTTTTTTTTTTTCTTTTTGAGAAACTTTCATACTGTTTTCCAAAATGACTATATTAATTTATATCCCCACCAACCATGTATAAGGGGTCCCTATAAGACATACTATTTTAGATTCAAGGATACAAATTGGTTGAAAGTAAAAGGATAGAAAAATATATGTTATGCAAATAGCATCCATAAGAAAGCTGAAATGGCTGTACTAACATCAGACAAAATAATATTTACAAGAGAAAGAATATGGCCGGCAAAGCCTAACGTATTTACCATCTGGCCCTTTATAGAAAAAGTTTGCCACTCCATGCTCTAGGTGCTTATGATGACTCACTGGGATAAAATGAAATAGATTAGACTCATTATTATATTTTAAAATTCCAATTATTTTAAAAGTTTTACTTGTGGTGTGTTTTATACTATACATGTTAGAGTAGCTTATGTATATAATTTTTGGATAAGTAAAAAACACATATTTTTGGTGTTCATGTGCAGAAATGTTTTCCTTATTGCAGTGAGTAAACAAACACCTTAAGAAACTACTCTAGAGGGTTGTGGGATAAAAAACTACATATTAGGTACAACATATACTACTCAGAGGAAGAGTGCACTAAAATCTCAAGATTTGCCACTATGTAATTTATCCACATAACCAAAAGCCACTTGTACCTCAAAAGCTATAAACATAAAAAAAAATTTTTAAAACCTCACTCTGTCCTAATCCTATTGTTTTACAAGTGGGAAAAATAAAATCAAACGAGGTAAAACCATTATTCAAGGGCCCAAAGTGAATTTTTTGCAGAATCAGCTACAGGCTCCTGCTCTTTATACTATACTTTTTTTTCAAACTTTTAATTTTAATGGGTACATAGTAGGTATACCGTCATTTTGCAGACTTGCCCACCCCATCCCCTGCTGCCTTACAGTATGGGGTTTCTGACATAAGGAGCACTTGTGGTAACTTCAGATTCTCACTATTGCTGGAACCAATTACTACATAACACATTCAAAACCTTTTTCCTAGTCATTCTATAAATCTTGGTATGCTATGGCATTAGGAGTGCCTTTTTGCTCTAGAGAGAGGTTGAAGAATACCCTCAATTGATCCCAAGCACCTTCTCTGAGGTTGGAAATATCTCATAGAAAGACGCAGTAGAAGCCTGTACACATTCTGCACGGTACAGTCAGATTTCAATTTGGAAGTGTGGTGCCAGGAACAATGATATTGGGAAAGTGTCTGTTGTTAACTTTAGACCTCCCTAATTGGAATGATGAAGCTTACTTGAGAAAGACACACAATGTTGAGGGAAGAGGTTGGTGGGGTCCAACACGCCAAGGGCTCAGCATACCTGGAGGAACCAGGCAGACAGAGGAACCAGGTCAAGAGGGACACACAAAAACTTGCGTACTTCCAGAAGAAGGTCCAGGAAGATGAAAAGATGGACAACATTATGTCTAGGAAGAACAGTAGAGGAGTTAGATGGTATTTAGCTTATAGATGTCTCAGGTGCCAAAATAATTCTTTTCAAATATCCAAATGACTATCTTGAGAAAGAAGGGACAAAGCTGCTCCATAGGCCCAGACTAGGACCTTTGAGTAGAATTTGCAGTGATTTAGAGTTGGGCATGCTAGTCAGAGAGGTCTAATGATGGACTGGTTGTCATATCAGAGAGACCACATCAGAGAGACCACATCAGAGAGATGTGGATGTGATTCCTGCCTTCATCTCTTATTGCCTGTATGGCCCTGGGATTATGAATAGTAATCGTGTTTTGCAATATTGTGTATGTGGTTCCTTTCTTACTCTTCCACACATCCTTGTACCTCATGCTCCCACCTCTAGCTTATATTGTCAGGATTTTGAAACTCAAGACTGGGAGAGTAGTTTGAGAAAAATAGTTCTTATACCCAAAGTTTGACTTTTAGAGTCAAAGGCCAGAACATCTAGAATAAAGTAGAACATAAAACATATGCTAAAATAACAGATTGGAAAATACACTATGCTGTCCCTTGAGACCAAATAAAAATTACAAGGGCTAAAGGTGAAGATACGGAGGAAAGGCAGTGTTGAGGGAAGAGGTTGGTGGGGTCCAACATGCCAAGGGCTCAGCATACCTGGAGGAACCAGGCAGACAGAGGGGAATCAGCACTGTGACTCATCAACTGCTAATAGAAGGATGTTATCTACCGTGAGCTGGGAGTCAAGTCATCAAACGCAGATCATGGGATCACGTTAGACATTTAGGCCAGTGTCACAAATCATCCATGCTATAGAGTTATGTTAGCTGTCCTCATAATGTCCTGTAAAGTCCTCCCACTGACAGCACCACTGGAGTGCTGCTCATTGTCTTAGAGGAGTGAGAGGTCTTTGGGACCCAAATTTTCCTCATCCCTATTGAACTTGCTCCATGTGGAATAACTTTTTGTTTGTCAGATATACTCTGAGCCTTCTCGGAGTTGATGAGATGTTTCGTGAACACCAACAGAAGGATTTTATGGAAGAGAAGCCTCAATTGTGCCTTGGCAGGAATTAATAGAACTGGTTTTGAGGTCTGTTCCATGACACTCAGTTGCATCCCAGATTGTATTTTAACTATTTTTTTTTTACCTTTTAAATCCAGCTGCAGTTAAATTATTCTAGAACTTAAAAAATTATAGATTATAACATTAGTCATTATTTTATAGGGTGACTGTAAGAATAAATGACCTAAAGCATGAAAGTATCAGCACACTGATTGTCTTAGAATATACATGTTCAGTAAATGGAAGTTGTTATTTTTTTCAAGATGTGATGAGATCTGTTGAAACTGAATGACCATTTGGTCTTTTTGTGGTAAAAGACCATTCAAATTCCTGAATATGATAATGGTCATGGTGAGAGATTTGTCGATTTAGAGTCAGTACTTTTTTTAAACTTCTGCGCACAGGCTGCAGGCAGTACCAGAATAACATGGGACAGTTTTACACAGCAAAGTCTGGGGCCAAATCGATATAATGTGATTTAGCAGACATAGAACAGGGTTCAAGATTTCATACTGTTAACAAGCTACTTCCTTCTGGAGGTCGTAGGGGAAAATCAGTTTCCTTTTCTTTGCCAGCTGTTAGAGGCTGCCAACATTTCTTGGTTCATGGCTCTGTGTCACTCCAAATTCTGCTTCTATTGTCACTTCTGCTCTATTGTCGCATCTTCCTCTCTGACTCTGACTCTCCTGCCTCCCTTTTATAAAGACACTTGTGATTATATTGAGCTCTCCAGGATAATCCAAAGTAATATTTATCTATCTGAGTATCCTAAATTTGATCATCTGTACCTATTCTTAGGGCTCAGAACCTAAGAATATGTTACCTTACACGGCAAAAGGGACTTCTTCTCCCACATCTTTGGGAGCCATTACTTTGTGTACTGCAAATGGAAACTTTTTTTTGGCCGCTGAATGCACAGAAAAACCTCTAGATAATTTCCTTTTTTTCCACCTATGCATATGAGTAAAGGGCTTTTTCTTATATGCTACCACCCTTATAAGTGTCCATTTCACAGGTATACAGTTGTCCCAGGATATTGATAAAGAGTCGACAATTCTAGGATAACTGGATGCCAACAGAACAAGCTTAAGAGTGGGCTTTTGAATGGCTATCACTCCTGCTAGATGACCAGTGGGCTAGGTGCTGACTTCTGTCAAAGAGGGGACCTCATCACAGCTCCTCAGTGCAGGCAATACATAAGACTTCATGTGTAAAGCCTGCTGTCCCTAGGTTCTGAGCTACAGATGATGTACAGTCAAATGGACTCTGGTCATTCCCCAGATGCTGACTCAATACAGTCATCATGGTCCATCTGCCTGTGTTTCCTTATTCTTTCTCCAACCAACCTTTAAGTTTCTTGTATATCTTTCTTCCCAGCCTTGGGAATCCATTCTTTGTCTTTGAGATCAGAACATTTTTACTTATTCCATATTCTCTCAAAATCTCATGTTTTCATAGCTGAGTCATAATATCTGGATTGCTAAACTCAAAAGCCAACAATTGACTCTCTGCTTTCTGCTGTCAGTTCACCCCGAAGGCAGTGATGAAGAATCCTTAGCTGACTGAATGAGAAAAGGAACAAGGGTTGAAGCAAATTCGAGAGACTATTAATTAATATTTCAAAACATTATTCATCTACATGATTTTTAAAATTAGTTCCAGCATTTAAATTAAAAGACACAATAACCTAAGATCATGATTAGAGCTTATTCTGCTATGCTATACCCCTTTGGTTCTGTCTTTAGCTTATTCATTTAAATAACTTTTTCAACAACTTCAGGACCTTGGATTTCCAAATAGGCACCAGCATAGTACACCTTTACCAATATATCCCCCCACGGTCACTAAACCTTCAGTCTGTTGTGATGGCATCCTGCTCTGTAACTCTTAGGAAAGGCTGAATAATAGACCTGCATTATCCTGGGGTAAGCTGCCCATCTGCCTTTCTGTAATTTCAGCTGACTCTCTCTGACTCAGCAATCTGTCTGCAAAGCCAGGCAATGACTTGTAGAAATCATCCCCTACTGCTCCTCTTCTCCTAAGGAGAATAGGATTAGCACACAGTACACCTGAACACAGGACAGCTTCATTTTAGTTTGTTCGTCTAGTATTAAAAGAGCATAAGAATTAGCCTAAGGTTTGAAATGAGTTCCTTTCCACAGGTACCTGTCCGCCCTCTAATACCCAGGTACATATCAAGAATGTGGACTCTGCTTGGCAGTTCAACAGGTCCAGCTTCCTGAAGGCAAGTGACTGCTTGTCTAACCAGGTCTCACGATTCCAGCTTTTCTCTTTCAATTTTATAACAAAATAGTCAATACAGGAAGGCAGCCTAGATTAATGTGTAAGTTACCCCATGTTTAAATCAGAAAAGATATGGATTGAGTCCCAACTCTGCTACTTACTAATTATGTGACCTTGGACAAGTTACTTAATTTTCCAAATCTTCAGTTTCCTCCCCTGTAAAACAAGGATGAAGACACCTACATCATTCAATTGTTATAACGATAAAATCAAATCAAATACAAAGAGCACCTAACATCACAGTGACACACATTGGTGTATAAGCAGTAGCCATTATTATATTCTGTTTTGTTAAGTAAAAATGTGCTGAGCATCTATTATGAAAAATACCATGCTTCGTACTTTGAAAGTTGGCGACGTGACTGCTGCCTCAAAAACACTGCAGACTGATGGGAGAGATAGGAAAAATCAAACTAAGTAAAAGGAATGAATGAAATGGGGTAAAGTCAGAGGGATAGAACTGAATGGGAATGAAGTTGGAATAACACAGTGGGAAAAGGGTCCTAGGGGCATTCTCATTGCCAAGGTGTGGGAAAAGCCACCTTGATATTGTATCCTATCCTAGGGGCAAACCTTCTCCCATGTCCTTGTGTGGGACTCTTCTAATCGATAATGCTGCATCAGGACCATGCAAATGCACGCTCCTATTCTTTTGTATTTTCTGGGATACTCACAGGTTAGAGCTACAGTTACTTAGGGGCCTCTGGTAAAATGAAGAAAAAGACATCTCTTTGTTCTTGCTTTCCCTCATCCCTTTATGACCGTTTGGTTTATAATTCAAAAGTTTAGATATTTTTGGAAAACTGGCACCCATTCACAGATAATTTTCTGGACAGCTTTCAGCCAGCTCTAAGATTTGAAATGAAAATTCACTGACATGTAGTATACCATGCTGAGTGCATATACATGTACTCTCTCCACACTAACTATGCAAATTATCAGAGCACTTGACCAGATACTCATTGGCATGTGTGGGGCGAATGCCCTAAGTAGTTTGTGGGAAGCTGGCTGGGTTGTTCCTTACCTGACTTGATGAAAGTTACAAAATTTCCCCATTCCCTGAATGTCACAAGGAGAATGACACAGAGAGACAGCGAGAATCCGGGCACCTATATTTTAGTGCTAGTCCAGCTGCGACAAATGCTTGTAAAATCAGGAAAATTTTCGTAATTGCTTTCTCCGTCAGCAAAATAGGTGAAATAATCTTTGCCCATGGCTCTGTTAAACATAAATGTAATTTTCTTTGTGAAATCTGACGCTTCTTACTTATGGGAAATGATAACTTCAGCTTGGCCTACTCGACCTGGTTGTTGTGAAGATCAGATTAGATAAAGGATAAAGTCTTGGCTACCTTGTTTTCAAGGCTGATTTTAAAGTGGCTCAAAAGATTGACTATGTCCTCATTAAAGTTTCTCCCAATTGGTAATTTCCTGTTCTTAAATTCCCTAAACTGTAGAACCGTATAGGCTGGTCCCTCTAGGCTGGTGAATGGCTTGTTATCATCCCCCACATACACCTAGCAGAAGGTTAATCAGCCTCAGGTTTTTCAATTGCAGTAGAGAAACAATATGAGAGTCTATTCTGAGACCTGAACTTCTCAGAATAAGGTATTTTGTAAATATGATAACCACATTTTAACATATTTAAGTCATTCTAATGGTTTTTCCTCATACTTGGAATAAAATCCAGGCTACCAAAGACTGCGGCACACAAATGCTCCAGCCATGCCTACCTTGGGCAACCTGCATTATTGTCTGATCACATGGGCTTTCTTTCTGTTCTGCATGCATGCCAAACCCATTCCTGCCCAAGGGCTTTTGCTCCTACTCTTCCCTCTGTGGCAATGCTCCTCCCTTGGATCATTGCATGGCTGGCTCTAGTTTTCTTATTCCCATTCCTGTCTCAACTCACGTCTTACTTCCTCATGGAGACCTTTCCTGATCATGCCATCTAAGATTTCCCCTCTCCACCCCCAGCACGACTCATTTCTTTATAGTTCTTATCATAATCTGCAGTTGAAGTATGCATTGTTTCATTCACTTGTTTACCATCTCTTCTCAATAGAATAGAACCTGTTCTCCCAGAGTGATATTCAAACTATTTAACAACCAGTGCAACATGGCACTAATCAATCAGAATTGACAGTGGGAAAAGTCCTGGAACAGAGTCTGGTGGGGGCGGGAGAGGTGGGGGCAGGTGGAGGGCAGGAGGTGGGGGCTGCAGCCTGGAATTTAACCCTTCAGTTGCTGGCTTGTGGGGAGGTCTGGAAGTTCTGAGTGAGGGGCTGGAGTAGATAGGGTTATGTGTGTGAACTATAAGACTAAAGGAAATGGCACGCATCCATTAGCATGAAAATATTTAGCAATATTTTCAGAAAACACTGTAGCAATCAGTACGTCCACTAGTTTCTACTGGTTGAATATCAGCTCTGCTTATCTCCCCCATTCAACATTGTATCTTAAGGCCTGGAATAGCAACTGACACATAGCAGTTCCTCACCTAATAAATTACGTGAGTATCATTGAGTCTTGTCCACATACCACTTCTCCAACTTCATATTTTATAGAAGAGCTAGAAAGTGTCCTGGATTTATAGATCACTCAAAGAGGTAAGTAAGGGTATATTTAGGCCATGAAGTCTGCCCCAACAGTGACTAATGTCTACGACTCTTCACGGTTTGCAAAACCTACACATCCATTGTCTCATTTTAATTCTCACAACCATCCTGAGAGGCTGGCAAGACAAGAATTATTATATTAATGTTTTAGTTTAGTGAACTCAGACTTCCATAGTTCATGTGATAGCTAAAGGACAGGCAGGAATGGGAAAGGGCTCCTGTCTTCTGGGCTGAGACTATGATCCTTCCATTAGGGTGTGTATTTTGTCCCCATCCCTGGATGGAGCTGAGCCTGAGCGTGAAAGCAGCTTCTGGATACAGGTGCAAAGATTCTGGGCTCTATAACTAGGGTTGTATATGCCCTTATAGAACAACTGTGGCTGCTTTACAAAATAGGGCATTTCGGGCAAAAGTTACAGCCCAGGGGAGTCTAGTGAAACCTAGACGTCCCTGTGGAAGAGGTTAAAAGAACAGGAAATGACACACCTGAATAATTTTTTTTTTTTTTTTTGAGATGGAGTCTTGCTCTTATCACCCAGGCTGGAGTGCAATGGCGTGATCTCGGCTCACTGCAACCTCTACCTTCCAGGTTCAAGCGATTCTGCTGCCTCAGCCTCCCGAGTAGCTGGGACTATAGGTGTACACCACCATGCCCAACTAATTTCTGTATTTCTAGTAGAGACGGAGTTTCACCATGTTGTCCAGGCTGGTCTCTAACTCCTGACCTCCAGTGATCTGCCTGTCTTGGCCTACCAAAGTTCTGTGATTAGAGGTGTGAGCCACCGCGTCCAGCCACACCTGGAAAATTCTTAATGGGGATATAGACAATCTTCTTAGACACTCTATAACCAACCTTTGACTTTTCCAAGATTGCCAAGACTTACCCTTGGCAATGTCACAAGGCAGAGCTAACACCAACAGTGAAAATTACCACAAAATCTATCATATTTGGGTTTTAAAATAAATATGTAAAAATGAGAAGAAATATACCTTAGAACAATGTTTCCCAAAATATGGCACACACAAAAATGGCACTTAGATGTTTGTACTTAGCACGTGTATGAAAATTTTGCAACCTTTTATTACTTATGAATTTGTTTTAATATACATATTTAGAGAAAAATACACAACTACATCAATTTTGTAATTTCAGATGTATAAGAAATAATTAAAAGTAGGTATTTAAGTTTTTGTTAATAAAAGAATTTAAAGAAAACGGTGAAAAATAGTAAAGGTGATTCTCAGACACGTTACAAATAAAGTGATTTTGTGAAAATCATATTCTTTAAAGACTGTTCTATCACTTTGTGTGACCTTGAACGCATTCTTAACATGGTGACACTTAATTTCTTCACTTCCTGACAACTGAGGATAACACTAAAGCTGTTTAATAACTTTGTGGCAAGGATTCAAGATTTCAATACATGGAAAGTATTCAGCTCAGTGTTCAGCACACAGTGAGAACACAATAAATCTCAGCTATTGTTTTTACTTTTCATCATCACAACGAGAACTCTTGAACCGTGGAAAGCTGCCTTGCAGAAAGCCCATCATTGAAAATTTGTAAACAGGACCAGGAGGACATTTATCAGGGATGCTGCAAGGGAGATTCTTACATAGGTAAGAGCCAGCCTAGTGCTTTGAGGTCCTTACAACCTGGAGATTCCAATCCTGCTTTTTGGTGAAATCCAAAGGACTTGCAACTAGAGTTTTCGTCTTACGTTTTGAGAGGACACTTAGTTACTGATCATCAGCACTGAAAAAGCCATTGCTCTGTGAACACTATTGTTGGCTGTGACACCCAGACTTGGCCTTTTCATCACCCACATCACTGTCAAGAAGAAGAGCTGTTTGAGAACCACACAGCTATTGTCCCATAGTTCTTGCCCAACCAGGAAAAATCCCTATTCTGTCCTCACGTCCTTCCTCATAACCGTGGGAACGGCTGTGAGCATTTCTCATGAGTACAGAGAGGAACCATCCTGTCTCACCCTCAAGTGGAAACTGGCCTTTTCCCAGTGGAGGATGCGGACAGGCAACCAGTTCCACGCTGAGAGCCCTGGCTATGGGAAATCCTTCTTTATACAAGCTGAAATATGTTTCTCTGCAGTTTTCTTCCACATGTCCTAGTTTCATCTCCTTGAACCACAAAGAACAAGCCTCTCCAGTGCCCCCCACGTAAACCCCTCAGAAATCTGTAGACTGAAGGAGCATTTGC
The DNA here is from genome assembly GCF_049350105.2 of Macaca mulatta. Lineage (NCBI taxonomy): Eukaryota > Metazoa > Chordata > Mammalia > Primates > Cercopithecidae > Macaca > Macaca mulatta. The sequence continues at coordinate 156,831,442 of NC_133411.1, forward strand.
CCTGTGGTTTTTGTTCCCCATTTTTCCACAGACACACATTGTTCCTTCTGAGCATAGTTTCCAGCCCCCACTCCTTCCTTATCACTGACATCATTTCTAACACAGTTCCTCTTTGCCCTTTTTGTAGGCCAGAGATTTTGGACTCTGGGCTCCTTTTTCTTTACAGGGAGACAGACACTCCCAGTAAACAGTTCAGTTGCAAAGGATCTGGCAAATGTATTTATGTGAAGCCTTCGGTGACAGATTATGATGTGTTTGCTGCTCTTTAGGGCTCTGGCCCCTTTCTTACTCTGTACACACTTCCAAGAAATCTTGTCTAGTCCACCCAAGCTTTCTTTCATCAACTGAAGATTCTAGTATCTAATTCTAATGTCATTTCTCTTCTGAGTTCCAGGATTGTGTACAACGGCCTCCTGAATATCCACACATGAATATCTCACAGGTGTTTCAATCTCACTGAGTTCAAAACTGAACCCATTCACTTTCTCCCAGATTCTCCATCTTTGCAATGGGGATATTAATGATACTTAAATCACAAGGTTGTTTTAAAGATTAAATAAATAAATAAATGTGTGTCAAGCACTTAAGATAGTACCTGATAAAAAATAGATAGTATGTATATTGCCATTATTGGTGGGCATAGAAAAACAAGCAAAGATAAAATACGCTGATGGTGACATTTTGTGAGGAAAAAAACATGAAGCAGGAGAGGCTGAGAAGTGCCAATAGAGACAGAAGGATACCACAAGGCAATTTTGAAAAGTGGTTGTAATATGTTCTCAAAGCATTATTCTTGTAGAAAACAAATGTCTGAGAAAAGTATTGATAACTCACTAAAGATACATGTATATATGCCATTATCGTTGGTTGGCCTTCTGAGTGCTTTTAAGTTGCTCAACATCTCAGCATGAGGGGCTTTGTGTTCAATGGCTAAAGTCACTTCTAGGGTCAGTATGTCTTTTTCTAGACTTCTCAGAGGAAGGGAGTTAATGGTGAGGTTCATATACAAAGAAGAAAGGATCGCCTTTGGAGATGGCAGCCATCTGCTTTGTAAGTGCTTATGCAAGTCAAGCATCAACTTGCTATGGAGAAGCATGTCATGAACCTGCAGGGGTGGTTAGTTAGGATATGCAGAGCTGTGCTACTCAAAATGCTGCCTACAGATTGGTGCTGATCCACAAACTGTTACTGGTCTGCAATGTAGTAAGTACAGAATTGAGAATAAGCATAAGACATAAAGTATCTTTATGTCTTAAATCTAACAGTGGTGAAACGTAGACTTGTATTTAGCATATGTGTTTATATCTTCATTTACTTTAAAGCATTAAATTGTGACGAATAGAAAACAAACAAAAGGAAAAAAAAAAAAAGAAATTAGCTCCTCATAACATATTGTTTGAAAGCATTGAGTCTGAGTGTGGATTCCTGAGTTCTTGTCCTGGCTCTGACAGCACCTCATGCGAGATCCCAGGCAACTCACTCCTCTTTGTGTAAATGCCACCCACTGACGGCACCACTGGAGCCCCTACTCACTCCTCTTTGGAAATTACTTTCTTTGTATATGAATTAAGGATCTTGGAGTATCTTATTCTTAATTTTCTTTATCTTTGAAGATGCCATAATCCTAATAATCCTTTAAAAATATTTAAAAAAATAAACTGAATAAAGCTCCATTGCTTGCTTTTGAGCCAAATAATCCTGCTTTCTGGTAAAAACCTAATCACAGCCCAGACCTTGACTGCTTTTCTTCAGATCTCCATAAGGAACATATTATTTCCTTTGGGTGACTATCTCCCAGCTTCCATCTTTCACTGTCAACATCTCCTTTTCTTGCTGTTCTCAGGTCTTCCTCCAGATCAAAATATTTTGCAGGAATATCTTCCTCCCCTGGCTGTTCATGGACTTATGATCTTGAATTTTCCAAGTATTTCTCTGAAACATTCTCTGAATAAAATCTAAGCAACCAGGCTTTGTAAGGAGTTTAGATTATATTTTGAGTAATGGGAGGCTGTCGTGTATTGCTAAGATGGGGAGTGACAATATGATTTATGCTGTCAGATAACCCATGGCTGGTCTTTGCAGATTAGACTGTAGGGGTCAAATATGTATACAAGAATACTCTGGAGGCTAATACAGTAGTGAAGGTAGGCTGTGATGGTGGTTTTGCCTATGAGACATAAATAATAGGCCTTTATCCTATTCTTCTCTAGCTTATTCACCAATCTTGGCAGTGCTGTAGTGTAGAATGGTGTATATGTCTCAGATAAGGCTTTGCTTAACTGGATTGGGATTGCAGTTATTTCTGGAATTCTGGGTAGTTATTTAACATTAATGTTAAATAATGTAACAGGAGTTAACATTAATTCATGAGAAGTTATATCTTGGAATCATTGCCCAATGTCTCATTCATAGGAGTGTATGTAATCAGAAAACATAGGCAAAACACTGTTGATGCAGGGTTTCAGATGGAAAAAGCTTTCTATCCTTCTATCTCTTCCACTTTGACAACAAAGGTGGCAAACAAGATTTCTGCACTCTAAAGGCCATCCCAGACAATGTGCTGGTTTGTTGGACTCAGGCCTGGGGCTGCTGAGGAGATGAAGAGGTCTGCCTTTGGGAATCAATTGCCTTCAGTCACACAGACCCATAGACCGTGCATTAGCTGACTCAGCAATAGACAGCACTGAGCCATTCACTCCATTTCACCTTGGGCTGTATCCAGGCATTTCACTGAGAAGTGAAAGACTTAGGAAAAAAATTAAGGACTGAATCCATGTAAAATCATTCTGGTAATAGAACTGGTTGGAGATTTCTATCTGGGGAAATGACCAGCTTCATAGATGACCACGATCAGCAACCACACTGAGAATAATTTAGGATAAGGGAAGAATCCATGAAATACATAAAAAGAGGCAGTGGGAAGTGATGTAGAGCCCCAACTTTGAAGTTTGAGCCAAGATTCAATTCCCCTCTCTTTGTTTTGCTAGCTTCTAACTTCAGATTGTTTTCTGAGTTATTAGAAGCTGTATCTTTTCTGTAAAATGTGATAATTTCACATTCATGGTTAATACAAGCATCAAATGAGAACTAGATGACAGTATTTATAAACTGTAAAAAGCCATGAACAGTTTAGTTATAGTAATAAAGCTTCCACAGAATTGCATGTTCTTATCAATACTATTTGTGGAATTCATACAGCTTGCTTGGTGACAACACTGCTAAGTGAAACTTGAAAGACACTGTAAGAAAATACCTGTAGGTATCGAATTACATAATGTATAAATATGTTGACTTTATGTGCATGCCTGTGTGTACATGTTTGCATTATATCAGTGTTATATTCAAATTTTGAATAATAAAATTTTGATGGGGTGGGATCAGATGCAATATGGGAAGCAGGTTCGCAGCCAGGGCTTTGCAGACAGAAAGACCAATGTTCAGACATCAGTTTTCAGGGTTGGGGAGTTTAGACAAAAATTGCTTAATTTGTATGATAATCTGCAAACTGCTGATAGCAATATCTAATAGTGTGGATGTGAAAAAGTAATAAGGTAAAGAATATTAAACATTTTGCAAGTACTGAGAAAATAGGAGACACCACTAAATTCTAGTTTTTGTCATTATTACCAATAATAAAACCCACTCCATGCATATGTGTGGGTAGATGGAGACTCTTGCCTGACTGACAGTCCCGGGAATGGGACAGAAACAAAGAGATGTTTGAGAAAGAAACATCTTTAATGAGTCTGCCTCTCTTGGTTTGTGGAGGAAGTGCCGGAATTTGATTATTCCTTTTCTTCCTGACTTCTTTCAGAAATGGAACAGGTCAATGGGTTCTAGTAATTTATTTATTTTTTTTAATTCTAAGCTTTAGGGATACAAATGGCTTTTGGTTACATGGATGAACTGTTACAGTGGTGAAATCTGGGATCTTAGTGCACCCATCACCCAAATAATGCACATTATAACCAATAGGTTTTAATCCCAGGCCCCCTCTCCCAGCCTGTCCCATCTGAGTCTCTAATGTCCATGATACCACTCTGTATGTCTTTTCATATCCTTAGCTTAGCTCCCACTTAGAAGTGAGAACATTCAGTATTTGGTTTTTCAATCCTGAGTTACTTCACTTAGAATAATGGCCTCCAGTTCCATCCAAATTCCTATAAAAGATATTATTTTGTTCTTTTTTTTGTGACTGAGCAGTATTCCATGATACAGGTGTGTCACATTTTCTTTATCCACTCATCGGTTGATGGGCACTTAGGTTGGTTCCATGTCTTTGCAATTGTGAATTGTGCTGTGATAAACATACCCATGCAGGTATCTTTGATATGATGACTTCTTGTCCTTTGGGTAGATACCTGGTAGTGGGATTGCTGGATTGAATGGCAGTTCTTTGAAAAATCTCCACACTGTTTTCCATAGAGATTGTATTAATTTACATTTCCACCAGCAGTGTTCAAGTGTTCTGTTTTGGGAATTTTGAATAAGCACAACAAAGGAGTAAAACAAGTTTTCTGTCATCTCTTCCGAAATCACTCAAGTAATGAAGCAAGATAGAGAGATGAGCAAGGGAGATGATGGCACTGAGCCCATGGAGAGGGGCCCACAGAAAATGACTCATAAGCATAGTTGGGATTGTCCTTGGGAAGAAGCTGGGAGACTCCAAGACATATGATTAATAGAAGTGACTTCAAAAACAGGATAATATGCATTCACATTCCAGTTCTACCACTAACCATGTGTAATTCAGCAAGTTACTTAAATTCTCTGTAAAATACAAAATGGAAATAAAAGTAATATCATTCTCACTGGGATGAGGTAATGTATATAAAGTGTTTGGCGAAACACTTTATATAAAACAAAAAAATTTTGTTTTATCATAGTTTTCTATTTTTAATAGCTAAGAACCAGAAACTTCTCCTTTGGAAACCTGTTTAGTTTTATTCCCTAAAGTTATTATCTTATTGCACTATTTGGCATAGACTAATATTCGTTTTGAAAATACAATTCTGATTTTTTTTTTCACACTAACATCATAAGAAAAAGGATTTTGGTCCAAATAGAGACACAATTTTAAATGGAGGAAGAAGCAGAGTCTACCTGATTCTGAGCACAGAAAATGGAGCAGATAACAAAGAGAGAATTCTCCAAGGGAAGTGAGAATTCTTTTTTCTTTTCTTTTTTTTTTTTTTTTGAGACGGAGTCTCATTCTGTAGCCCAGGCTGGAGTGCAGTGGCGCGATCTCCACTCACTGCAAGCTCCGCCTCCCGGGTTCACGCCATTCTCCTGCCTCAGCCTCCTGTGTAGCTGGGACTACAGGCGCTCACCACCTCGCCCTGCTAATTTTTGTATTTTTAGTAGAGACGGGTTTTCACCGTGTTAGTCAGGATGGTCTCGATCTCCTGACCTCCTGATCCGCCCGTCTCGGCCTCCCAAAGTGCTGGGATTACAGGCTTGAGCCACCGCGCCCGGCCGAGAATTCTAGACGATTGAGTCAAGGCTGCTAGAACAGTCATGCCTCTTCTAGTAATTATGGGCCTGGTGTACCTTCCTTTTAAAACCTTGCAAATATTTATAGTTTGATTAACTAAATAAATTGTTGCCCAACTGCTTTTCTGTTTCTGTTCTATGCTCTATTTACTTTGCTCCACGAGTAATTATAAAATGACTACTTTGAATAATGACAGTTCTTGGCATTGGAAGAAGCAGAGAGGGCTATGATGTCTGTCTCGAAATAACTACAATCCAAGGTGGCATGCAATAATAAACTGAAGAAAAAAGATGATCAAGAATAATACTTCTGAGTTTCATGAGGAAAGGTGACTTAGAGCTAGAATTTGAATTATAGAAGTATTCTAATAAGTAATTCACGAAAATCAAATTTTAGAAAGAGACAGTGATTTGGAGAGAACTCAAAGGCTCAAGTATAGAGTATTTTCTTTCTCTTTTTTTTTTTTTTTTTGAGACAGAGTCTTGCTCTGTCGCCCAGGCTGGAGCGCAGTGGCCGGATCTCGGCTCACTGCAAGCTCCGCCTCCCGGGTTTACGCCATTCTCCTGCCTCAGCCTCCCGAGTAGCTGGGACTACAGGCGCCCGCCACCTCTCCCGGCTAGTTTTTTTTTTTTTGTATTTTTTAGTAGAGACGGGGTTTCACTGTGTTAGCCAGGATGGTCTCCATCTCCTGACCTCGTGATCCGCCCGTCTCGGCCTCCCAAAGTGCTGGGATTACAGGCTTGAGCCACCGCGCCCAGCCAGCGTATTTTCAAAGACTATTAAGTAGCTTAGTTTGGAGGGGTAGGTTCTTAGGAATGATTTTGTAATTAATCTTTTATTAAAATATTAATTCATTTAAGAATATTGGCATTAGAGTGTAGACCTTGTTTCAATCCAGTTTTCTTTCTTTCTTTTTTTTTTTTTTTGGCTTTTTAAGAGTCAGGTTTATTGAGGTACGATTTAAATGCAATTAAGTTCATAATTTTTAAGTATATAATTCAGTAATTTTTCAAATGTGTAGGTATGTGACTACCGTTTTTTTTCAGCTTTATTTCTTAACTAGCTTGTTTGTGGTAATATAAATAATGTCTTTGTGTCTCAGTTTCTACATCTGTAAAATGGAATAATAATTTTGTTAACTCTTAAAGTTGTCTAGGAGGATTAGATTAAGTAATCAATGTAACACAGGACCTGGCACGTTGTACGCCCTCAATAACTGTAAGTAGTTATTATTATTATTATTAAAATGATCTGAAGTATTTTTAAGGAAACAAAAGAGAAGATTTGAAGTTCCTATTAAGGGTTTTTTTTTTTTTTTTTGAGATGGAGTCTCGCTCTGTCACCCAAATGGTATGATCTCAGCTCACGTCAACCTCTGCCTCCTGGGTTCAAGCCATCTTCCTGCATCAGCCTCCTGAGTAGCTGAGATTACAGGCATGCGCCACCACGCCCAGCTAGTTTTTGTATTTTTAGGGGAGACGGGGTTTCACCATGTTGGTCAGGCTGGTCTCAAACTCCTGACCTCTTGATTCGCCCACCTTGGCCTCCCAAAGTTCTGGGATTACAGGCATGAGCCACCGCGCCCAGCCAAGGTTTGTTTTAAGGTACACATCAATTCCATGAAACTTGGACTACGGAAGCTTTACTCAAAAGACATAACAGTGAAGGGATTCCTTTAGGAAACATATCCTTTTAAAGATAAAAGTTGAATCTGTGTTTCTTTGTAAAAAGCACATGTGATATTGCTGCTTCTATATCTGTTGTACTGTAAACCCACAGAACATAGATGTGCTTCATGATATGATGTTAACAAGTAAGGCACTGGTACCACTGTGCCCATTTAAACTCAGCCAGCCTTCTACAGTCTTCCTCATTTGGGCTATTCTGTTGATTCTTCCAAGCCTGATTAAATAGTCTTTCTTCTGATTTACTGTTTCTGGTAAACTTAATCATCAGACTTTTCTTTTAAATATATTTAGTTAGCATACTTTATCCTAAGCAAGAAATTCAAAATACAATTAATTATTTCAATATTTATAATTGTTTATGAAGATACTAGTTAATATTTTTGCATCTGTGCTGTACTTCCCAGCTAAGCAAGTGGTAGAGCACTAGGTCCAAGGGCTTGATTTTAATCCTGGCTCTGGCACATGGGGCTATAGCGCTGCATGCTTGCAGGGGGCACCATGCACATGGACTGTGATAAGGATGGTGCCAACTAGAGTTGCATATTATGGCAGGTCTTACTATGGCAAACCAAAAGCAAAGTCTGCTTCTAAATGGAGTGACTTTTCCACAGTTACAGTTAATTACTTCAAAATTGTGATATTTATTTATTTAATTAAATGGTGCTATTTTCTGTTGTGTGAGCATATATAGAAACCAGAATTTAAAGCCTAAGCACCGAAACAGCTGAATGGCTGTTTCACCCACTTTGGCCATGAAAAGTTAGGTGGGAATGTGCTATCATCCTCACATTCCTGAAGGCTGAGAAACCCTAGGCATGCTGACTTGGTTAGACAAGTCACTTTGAATGCAGCTTTCTCCTGATGACACCAGATGAAACAATAGAAGCACTGACTATTATAATTTTTCTCCCTTACAGAATAATGCGAAAGTACATATGGGGAAACTATTTTCATAGTCATTGGATTTGTTAATGGAAGGCATTAGTACTCTACGGGTTAAATGATGCATTTATTGCTGAGTGTTAGTTTGAAAGATGCTTATAAGTGCAGTGAAATAATTTGTAATATTTAGTCATGATGGGAACAAATTGACTCAAGAGTGAGAGATATAAGGAGTCAAGAAAAAAAATAATGTGTGGTTTCTTGGACAGGTCAACTTTGTTTTAGAATGATTTCTTCACAAAATTTCAATTTTGCATTTTCCATTAATTAAGAAAGCTGTTTCTTAACACATTTCTCATTTGTCCCCAGAATACTCTTGCCTCTAATCCTAATGTAACACAAATGCATATGATGTTACATTAGGATTAGAGACAAGTTCTGTTTAGAAATGACTCCAAGAACAGTTCTTATATTTTATTTTCACGTCAAAAATCAGTCAGATTTTCTTCAGCTTCAAAGAGCGTGTTTACATAAAATTAAGTGAGTGCTGGCAGTGAGCTGCAGTTTTTTTCCTAAGCCAGAAATAAGTTAATATCATCATCACTTTGAATACTACAGTAATGCTTCACTTAACAATGGATATGCATTCTGAGAAATGTGTCGTTGAACGATATCATGCTTGTGCACTTACACAAACCTGGATGGTACAGCCTACTACAACACCTAGGCCATATGGTATAGCCTATTGCCCTTAGGCTATAAACCTGTATAACATGTTACTATCTTAAATACTGTAGGCAATTGTAACAGAATGGTAAGTATTTGTGTCTGTAAACATAGAAAAAAGTAGAGTAAAAATATTATATAAAAGATGAAGAGTGGTACACTTATATAGGACACCTACCATGAGTAGAGCTTGGACGTTGCTCTCAGTGAGTCAGTGAATGAATAGTGAGGGAGTATGAAGGCCTAGGACATTATTCTATGCTATTGTAGACTTTACAGATGCTATACACTTAGGCTACACTGTTTATAAAAAATATTTTTTCTTCAATAATAAGTTAACCTTAGCTCACTGTAACTTTTTTATTTTGTAAATTTAAAAAAATTTTAAACTTTTTGACTCTTTTGTAATAATGCTTAGCTTAAAACACAAACACATTGTACAACTGTAGAAAAATAATTTATTTCTTTATATCAGTATTTTATAAACTTTTTTTTTCTATTTTTAAATGAGACTTTTAAAAATTCTTAAATTTCTTTGTTAAAAACTAAGATATAAACACACACATTAGCCTAGACCTTCACGGGGTCAGGATCATCAAGATATCACTAGTGATAGGAATTTTTCAGTTCCTTTTTAAGCTGATAGGACCACTGTCATCACTCAACAAAAGTTGTTATATGGTGCACAACTGTATTTTAGTAACTCTTTTATGGGATTAAATTTTATTAAGTACCAATCATATGGCCTGCACTCTTCTAGGAGTTGGGAGCAGAATGTGGGACAAAACAAACAATTCATGTACTACCATAAGCAGGGAAGACAAATAATTAAATGAATGACTTAAGGTAAATAAAGAGTGCAGGGGGATCATCTTACAGGGAGAGCTTTTGTGGTCTACAGGGTCAGGGAGGAACTTGCTTGCAGAAGTCATGTGCAAGCTGATAGCTGAAAGATGAACAAAAATTAGCTGCATTCTAAGGCAGACCTGGTTCTGTGCATTAATTAATTAATGAATTGATTTTGTCATTCTTTCTTATGACATAGGTATATTGTTTTTCTACTATGAGGCATGCCCTATTCCAAGTTCGGAAGACTTGGAAATGAGCAAGAATTCCATTTCTTTTTTAAAATCATTAATAGCTTTTTATTGCTGCTGTAACAAATTACCATAAAATCAGTGATTTAAACAATACAAAACTATTATATCTCTGTAGTCCAACAGAGAGATCCAAAGTCCAACACAGATCTCTCACAGGTCTAAGATTAAGATATCAGCAGAGTACCTTCTTTTCTGGAGCCTCTGGGAGGAGAATCTATTTCTTCGTTCTAGAAGTGATCCACTTTCCTTGACTCGTGGCCTCCTTCTCCATCTTCAAAGGCAGTAACATTTGTCCGTCTTTGGCTCTCTCTATTCTGCCTCCTTCTTCCACTTTTAGGAACCCCTGCGGTTACATTGGGCCCATCTGTTTAATCCAGGATAATCTTCCTTTTTTAAAGTCAGCTAATTAACAAACGTAATTTCATTGTCAACCTTAATTCTCTTTGCTATATAACCTAACATATTCCTAGGTTCCAGGGATTAGGCCATGGACATCTTTGATGGGCCATTATTCTGCCTAACACGGAGATGTTTAAGGGCTGATGAATAAAGTTACACTAAACAGAAAAGTGGGCCTTCGGAATTTGCTCTTCCATTCTATCAATATTTACTGAATGCTTACAAGATGTCAGGAATTGTAGGTGATGCAGATACAATAGAAAACGTGGAAGACTAATATGTCTTCTTTGAGATTACAATATAGTGTATTATAGGTTATTATACACTTTTTAAAATTCTTATTAAAATGAAACAACGTAGTAATATTGGATCAATATGGAGCTGCTTTAGCTTTCACAGTTGGGTTTGACAAGAATGACTCAATTCATGTAATCAATGTTTGCATCTGTAATTATTTCCCACTTTTTATTATGAATTTTGCATTTACTCTCTCTAGGTTGGTTTTCTTGTTGATCTTTCTCTTGCCTTGCTCAAATTTTGCCAGAGGTCTCTCTAGCAGAAATGCCTTTGGTTTGAGAAATAAAAATAAAATTCTAAGCTCTCCGGCTGACTGGATGGACCATCTCTTAGCCATGGAGACCCCAGAGAAACCTTAAAAAACGAGAAGAACTCTCTTTCTAAAACAAGAACACAAAGAAGCAAGTAAACAAATACATAAGATAATTTCAGGTTATGGTAAGGGATAAAAAAGAGGAGGAGGAGGAGGAGAAAATTACAACAGGAAGATGTGTTATGGGGAGATGATATGGGAAGGTCTGTCTGAGAAGATGGCATTGTAGATGAACCTCAAATTAAGCAGAATCTGCCATGCAAAGAGCCTTTTAAAGTTATTCTCAGTATTTAGTGCACCTTCCTTTCATTATCCATAAAGCTTCAGTAAATTCTAGTCAAAAAGAAAAGCCTTTGTGCAGGGATGTTTTGAGTAGCAAAGATAAGCCATTTTAAGGAATCCACCTTCTCCAGCTGATGCCAGAAAAGAATGGCAGTGGGGATCTTTGGACAATACCTGTGTCCAAGCAAGGAATGATGTCCCTGGTCACTGGAAATAAAGACTTTGGCTTGATAAAGTGTTGAGGGTGAAAGAACCACAAGATCCATTTCCTAACTATATAAATAGCAGTAGTGGGGGAAACCTCAGAAATATCAGGCTGATTTTTGACCAGAGAATCATTAGTCCGTTTATAATTTGTTTTTAAGAAGGAACTATAACCTTGCTTTGTTGTTACATCCTGGTGAAGCCTGACATATGTGGCCTATGTTTAACTATGGACATTTTTATTGAACATACATTCATTGTTTTACTTTTATGTATTTATGTATTTATTTCTTTTTAGAGATGGGGCTTCAGTATGTTGATCAGGCTGGTCTCAAACTCCTGGCCTAAAGTGATCCTTCCATCTTAGCCTCCCAAAGTACTGGATGACTGGCATGAGCCACTACATACATTCAAAGACAACTTATGTAATAATCATAGCTAAAATGTATTGAACATGAACTATATATCACCTTCTAATCTAAGTTCTTATATATGTTAATTCATGTAATGCTTAACAACATCTCTGTGAGTAGCTACTATTGTGTTTTCTATTTTATATATGATGCAGAGAGGAGTTAGTGAATTTGCCCGACTTCACAGAGTTGGTAAGTAGATGTTCTAAAAGTCAAGCCCAGGCAGTTCAGAACCAGGGCACTTAACCATTTTTTTAGCCTTTCTCTTATATACCACATTGACTATCAGCTGCAAGGTAAGCTCCCCATATCAGCTATTAGCTAAGCATAAATGTGTTATTCTTTAAATGGTGAGGAGTGAATTTTGTGTGTGTGTGTGTGTGTGTGTGTGTGTGAGAGAGAGAGAGAGAGAGAGAGAGAGAGAGAATTACCCGTCTTAAAACAATTCCAAATACGGAAAAAAAAAATAATAATTTCATTAGTAATGAAAGTAGTTAAGGTAAATCTGACTTAATCAAAATCCTGATGGCACTATCTATCCTTTAATTTTCTGTAACAGTGGCATATAATTTTAAAACCCCAGATTTAAGCTTTGAGAAGTAGAAAGGAGTCTGCCAATTGTTTATTTCCTCTTATTTACCAGTTATTAATCCAGATGCAGTCCTTATTTCTTCTAAGTGTCGAGGCAAAACAAACAAAATGGTATGTTTAATCTTATTTTACAATTGTGAAAATTGAGCTGAGAGAAGTTTAGCAACTTGGGTCTGTCTTATGCCTAAGTATATGATCTTTACGGTACTACTCTCTAGGGATAGTTTAGAAAAAAAATGAATGCAAACATGAAGCCATTGTCTGGCCTGTCCTTCAGTCATAGATCCATGGTGCAGAGATAGAATTTTACACAAAGAATAAAGAAAGCTTTTAATTATAGACCATGTAAGGTATATTTTAACCTACAGAAGTCTGTATGACCCACTACCAAAATACACTTTATGGAAGAAGTGAGGATCCTTACTAGTAATACGTTAAGAATGTTGGAGTATCCTTACTTCTTCCACTAGTACCAATAACATATATATGTACATATATACATATATATACACACACAAACACATGAATATAGGTATATATATATTCATGTATGTGTGTGTACACACATGAAGTGATAATGAATAGTCTTTTGTAGCATGAAAAAAGAACATATATTCTAAATATGGCTATTACTCTTATCATAAAACATTAAAAAGATAAAAGATAATCACCTAGATTGATTTACATTATATTTATGATTATTATTTTTAAAGAGGAGTAATTCAACTTTTTTCTTGCATTATATTTTTAATATTTTGTTTTTTTGATATAAAGTTATCCATGTTTCAAAAACTCATACTCTTTTAAATAACCATTTTGTAAGTATAATCTCGCAACAATAACATAAAGATTATGCTACTGCTTTTTTCTTGATTGATTTCTTGATTTGGTTTATATTACTAATAACTGGACTTTAACATAAATGTGCCTATAATTTCTAAATTGGATAAAACAGCTTTTATATAATGGATTTTCCTCTCTTTACTTTCTTTCGGGATAGTTTTATTTCTTGCTCTAAGTAATTTTACTAGATCCTATAAGTTCTGGTATATAAAATTTAATCTTTAATTATTTTCAATATTTTTATTCTGCTTTTGTCAGAAACTTCTGTTTCATCTGCAATAGACTCATTTTGTTGTATTAATATAAAACCTATATTGTTTCTGACCATTCTTTTAATATGTATAATGTGTTTTGCTTTACACATTTCTTTGTTTCATAATGGTTTTGTATCTTTTAATTATAACTTTAATTATTATAAAGTAAGCCTCTAAAACTTTCTTAATATTTTTTGCTTAATTTCTTCTTAGAGGTTGACATTGGCAGTTCTGTTTTTTATTTAAACTATATTTAGCCTTTTAGATTAATTAACTTTTTTTTTTAGACAGAGTTTTGCTCTTTCGCCCAGGCTGGGGTGAAGTGGCATGATATTGACTCACTGCAGCTTCTCCCGGGTTCAAGTGATTCTCGTGCCTCAGCCTCCCGAGGAATTGGGACTATAGATGACAGCCACCACGCCTGGCTAATTTTTTTGTATTTTTAGTAGAGAGGGGATTCTGCCACGTTGGCCAGGCTGGTCTCAAACTCCTGAGCCCAGGTAATTCATCTGCCTCAACCTCCCAAAGTGCTAGGATTACAGGTGTGAGTCACCACACGCAGCCAATTTGTTTTAAAAATGTCTTTTAAAAGGAGTGTTGCTAAACTTCTTTTAAGATAGAGTCAGAAACTTCTTGCTTTTGATTAGGAAAATTTACAGCATTTACATTTATTGAATAACTTTCATAATTTAGATCTTTTTGTATATCTTTAAATTTACTCACACTTATTTTTTGTTTGTTTTGTTTATTAGTGCATGGATTATGTTCTATTTGATTTTATATTCAAAATTATTAACAAAGAGAAAGATTCTCTCTTCTACAACATTAGTTATTTTCTTATATAATTTCAAGCATTGTTAGCCATAAAGTTATCTGTCTATACTTATCTACAATGTATTTTTTTATTTATATTAATAGAAAGTTATTATTAAAGACCATTCTTAATGGTTTTTAAAACAATTTTTTGTTTTTTACTTTTTTGTGTTGTTTTGTTTAATTTGGAGGCTGAGGCTCCATCTTTGACTCTATTTTTTGGTAGTCATGACTTAAATTTCTTCAAAGCATTACATCACTTTGGAATGGTTATTAGCTTCAACTCTTTACATTTGCAGTTAATATTTTATTTTATTTTTTCTCTTTAATGTTAGTTGGTTTCTTTGGTCATCATTAGATTTTTTTATTATTAATATTTTGTATTAGGTCTGTATTAGTTTTCTATTACTGCAAAACAAATTGTCACCAAACAAGAGAGCCTTAAATCAACACAAATATGTTATTTCACTCAATTCCTATGGGTCAGGAGTCCAGGACAGGTTATCTTGACACCAAGTTTATGGTCTTATCAGGCTGAAGCCAAGATAGCAGTTGATACTAAAATCTCATCCGAGGCTCCGGGTCTTCTCCAAGATCACAGGTTGTTGAGAAAATTTACTGTTTTTGCAACTGTTCAGCTGAGGCCTTCAGCTTCCGGAGATTACCTGGTATTTCCTGGGAGGTGGTCCTCTTCAAAACATGGCTGTATGCTTCTTCATGATCTGCAGGAGTGTGTCTGCTATTGCTCTGAATCTTTCTGGCTCTTCTGTCTCTGAACTCTAGACCCTCTTTCTAGGACTCACCTGATTGGATTACATACCAGGGTAATCTTCCTTTCAATTAACTTTTTCAATACATGAAGGACTTTATATCTGCAAAATTACGTTACCTCTGCCATATAACGTAACCTCATCTTGGTGGAGTATGCTCTTATATTTATAGCACCTGCCACACTCGAGGGGAGGGGACTATACAGGACACTTGCAATAGAGAATATGGGGGCCATCTTAGAAGTCCTCCTGCCACAAGGTCTAGTTTGTATTATACAAATTTCTATGTTCTTTGAAGAAATATTTTAAAGACTTATTTAAGGATTTTTTTTTCCTGTATGGATAACTTTTGTGTTGTTTGAAAAAAAGCAATGTATATATTGACAAATATAGAAGAAAAATATACTATATAACACTGGTAAATTTGTAATGAAATGGGTGGAACAATATACTATCTGATTATAATTCTAACACATGTTGATATCATTATAAATTAGTTCAGCATTATAAAATATGAATTTCTCTAAATTGTTGCTAAAATATGCCTTTTGTGTCAACAGTCTCACTCAAAAAATTCCACACTAAGAACATAATTGAGGACAACAACAGAAAACATTTATGTGTAAGCGTTTATTTTCACACTGTATCATAAATTTACAGTAACCTTAAATTACAAAGTTGTGGAAATATTAAGGATCATAGGGTAAGCCCTCTGGATATATATTGTATTATAAATATGAATAACATAAGAATATAAAAGATATATATAATATATATGAAATACAGAACACAAAAGTATATATGTACTGTGATTACAACTATGTAAAATATGTAAGCAGTTGCATTAGGACTGGAATATTTATGCGAGATTAGAAATGGTTGAAAATTTGAAACTATTTGTTTAAAAATAGTGTAAAATTTGTAAAATTTCATGTGTAAAATTTGAAACTATTTCATTCAGGCTACCAAAAGACTTACACAATGTATAAAACAAAATTAGGTCAGATTCCCAAGTGTCTAGAAAAGGGTAGGCGTGGACCTCTTTGACTTCTGATTCTCTTTCGTCTGAAATTTGCTGAGCCTTTACTAAGTGAAGGGTGAAATCTTTCTTCTGTTGCCACTGATGAGAAATAAGTGAATTATACTGGGAGTAGACAGACCCAGCCCTTCCCTCAAGTTAATGACTAATTGGCAAAACCTCCTGATTGTGGGTGACCTAGGGCTGACCCTTGATGACTAGGGATGTGTTAAATGGAGGATGGTCACTTTTCCCTGCTTTTCTATGAGGTTTCAAATGGGAGTACACCATATGAACAAGAAGAAATTATGAGATTCTTTTAATAAAAATATCAGTACTGAAGGGAGCAGAGAGCATAATTTAGTTATATAGCCAATTCTTGCATCCAATGTGAAAATTCCTTCTAATGCATGTGTGAGAGTGACTACCATCTTGTTTTTGCTTGTACAACATGGACTTGCTGCCACTGAATACATCCTATGTTCTTGGCAATCAGCACACTTATTTGTGAACTGATTGACCTTTTCATGGAACACATCTTAAAACATGGTCCTCTGAAATATAATTTGGAGAAGCCTAAATTACACATAATCCTTTGATCCTTATACAAAGAGCCATGTCAAATGAAGAAACTTGGAATGTGAAAGAGGGATTATATTTATTTTTCAAGGTCCCAAGGAAATTAAAGTTAGAACAAAAGGCTAAAATTATACTGAATTCAATAACTATCTAAAAAGATGATTTTGTTCTAGAAATTAAGTCTTCTATCACTAGTAGTTCTCAAACATAGATTTGATGGTCATTTGCTGTAAATATTATAGAGAAGATTCAAGTGTTAGACTGAAGATTAGAAGAATTTGGAGAATTTGTGACTTTCAACTCTGGCAGAAGAGCATCAGAATCTTTTGAGAAAATAATTTTAAGAAGAAAAAGGAAAGAAAAGAAGAAAGGAAAGAAAGAGATATCTGGGCCTTATCGCAACACTATTAATTCATGAAATCTGGGTTTTGGGCTTAGAAATTTGAATTTTTAATGAGTTGTCAGGAGATTCTTATCAACTAGCTCAACAGAGTAGGGAATGAAAATCAATGGGTCAGATTTATTCTTAAAGGATAATTGCAGCTATAAAAATCTGTTTCCATAGCACAAACAAAGAACATGGAAAATTAGGCAACTAGGGCTTCTAAAGAGGTGATATTACTTGTCCTCTGGGAATGAGGGAATAAAAACACAGTTTCCAGATTTCCAGTCTGGGGACAATGAGACCAGACTGTGTTGTTGAAATTCTCACCTAATTCTAGGCAGATGAGAAGAGATGAGAACTAGGGAAGAAGGCGGTGGCCTAGGAGGGCAGTTTTGGAAACAGCTTTCTCCACCCATGTATAATCCCTTCCTTGCACTCTGTTGTAAAAACCTAAGATTTTGATTGCCTGAATCTGTGACTATTGCTTCATGGAGTTTAATGAGGCTCATCCTGTACAGAGAAGCTGCAGGGCTTCTCTGATGGTTGTTACAGGGAGTGGCTTGTTGGATCACAGCAATTTATTTAATCCTTCCCCTGCCAACAAGTGTCTGGTAGGATGTGTCTGCACTTTACATTTCTAGATCTAACAATGCTAGCTGGTTTTGCCTAAACCAAGAGATTGACTTCAGACAGTGTTCTCCACAAGTAGTCAATTTAAATCTTAGTTCTGCCTATTGTTATATAAAGATCAATGAAAAGTGGCAGCTACTTGACAAAGAGTGCACCTAGTTACTGGTTCTAAAGGTGGCTAAAGGATCTGTATGTTCCTCTCAGTAATGGAAGGCTCTTTCCCCATGAATGGGAAATATTACTGCTCTCCAGGGATGCCCAAATTCTGGGCAACTGGAAGGTAATTGCAAGACCTATTCGTCCATTTTTTTATCAGTATTTTTCCAGTGCCAACTATGTGCCATTCACTGCACTGGAAACTGAAGAGATAACAAATAATGAGTAAAAACAGACAGGCTGGAATTTACAGTCTGGCTAAATTTCTGACTGACTAGGAATTGGCTAGCCCATCTTCATAATCTTCCTCTTCTTCCTCCTCCTCTTTCTTCTCCTCTTTTTGTCCTTGTTCTTCTTCTCCTTCATCATCATCATCATGATGCCATTAGCATAATAGAGGTTAACATTTATGGACTTGGTACCCATGTGTTAAAAGCTTTTTAATGGAATCTTTTAAATGAGTTAAACAATATTTTTATTATACCTATTTGTCAGATGAGAACATGGAGACACACAGATAACTGGATCAAATGACCTGGCCTCCATCCATCATGAGGGTGGGCCTGGGAAAGCAGATATTTAGTGTTCCTTCAACAGCTCCTTTGAGTTTGGGTCTTGCTTGCTCTGGATCTCCTGGCTTAGGGTCTGAGTGAGGGCAGCCTCTGTTAGTATTGTGATAATACAATCCAGTCTCCAATCTCAAATGAGGATCACTTGAGGAATAGGGATTGCATTCTGGCCCTGAATAAGAGAAGAGAAATAAGATTGACAGTAGCTAGCTTTCAAAACTCAAGGGACCAAATAAGTTCGGGTGAGGCAGGTAGAGTTTGGAGTATTTGTAGTCAGCTGTAGTCAAGGTTGTCTTTTGGGTGGGCCAGAAGTAAACTCTTATACTTCAAGGAGTCAATGGGACACCTAAATCTGACTTCCTGAGTTCAAAAGTATCATCTACACCTAGCCCCATTGGGTCAAGGAGACCAGCTAAACCTGAAGAGCAGTAGCAGTAGCACTACCTGGCCAAGTAGCTCAGATATAGTTCAGTTTTGTTCTATAATTCTGAGGAAGCCTCAAGGGTGTGATTCATTTTAATGAGATTTAGGTGTAAGGCAACAGAATTGAGGTACTTTCAATCTGTAAACCCTGAACTATTTCATGAAGACAATAGTATAATGACTGTAAATCTCTATTCTTGTTTTAAAGCAGAATTCTCCCTATGTTCTTAAATTAACTTTTTGCTGCTCCTTCAAAGAGATTTACCATCTCCTTATTTATAATGTACTTCTCTTCACCTAGTCAAGGATGTTATTGCCTGTCTTTGCAGCTGTATTTAAACATTTAAATATTCCTTCAAAGAAGATTTACAGTCTCCTTATTTATAATGTATTTCTCTTCACCTAGTCAAGGATATTATTGCCTATCTTCACAGCTGCATTTAAATATTTACTGAGTACTTTTCCAAAACAAGGTTGAAATCATATCCTATATATAACTTTGGATTATTTTTATCTGTTAACATTTTCAACAATATTTTGGAATATTTTCTTATGTTAGTCAAAAATGTGTTACCCATATCATTGTGAAAGGTCAAATGGTATACTTTGTCATACAGATAGACAATAATTGTTTAACAATTTCTCAAATACCATTTCCAAGTTTTCACTCTGTAATTTTAATATTCACATTTATAACAGTGAAATAAATCAGAAACAATCTGAATGCTAATACTTTTTTGAATACATTTGTTCATAAATATGTCCATACAGTTATTACACTAGGTCAAATATTTACACCTTACATTTTCTTGCTGCATGGCATCTAAGTAGTTTTCAGAATGGATGCATTACTTTAATTAGTAACCTTGGTAAAGTTACTTAAATTTTATATTCTTCAACTCCCTCATTTCTAATATAAGATTAATTATAGAATCTACCTCATCGAGTTAAGTAAATATATGGAAAGTACTTAGGATACACACAGTTCCTAAGTACTTAGTTATACACAGTTAGTACTTAGTTATACACAGTTCTAAACAGTTTTGATTTGTAGATATGTAAGAAGGAAGTCACCTTTGCTTTAGATCCTCTAGTGCCTGCTTGCTCACAGTGGGCTTCTTACCTCTCCTAGCCCAGTTAGCCCATAATTCAGATGTTAGCTCAATTGTCCCTGTGCTAGAACCTCCCTCACCTCCACTGTTCTCCACCCTATACCTCTTTGACTAGGTCAAATTCAACATTATTCGCTTACAGCACTATGTGCCTCTTAGTTGTGGGAATCAACACAGTTATAATTTTTCGTTTCTTTATAAGACTACTGGATAAAAGTCAGTCTCTCTCTTTAGACTATTAGCTCTATAAAGGCAGAGATTATGCTGGGTTTTTTGCTTATAATAGTGCCTGACATTCCAACTCTGTCCAAGTAGATCCTCCAGTAATGCTACTTGAATGACTAGTGGGATGGTTAGACATGCATAAAAGCATTTCAGGAGGCATAGCAGTTTAAGGAATAGAAGTAGGAATGAATGTGTCATGACAAAGAGCTGGTAATGATATAAGCATATTTGAACCACAGGATAGTATATTATATGGAAAAAAGCCATGGGAGATGGAATTAGAAAGGGGGGTTTGATCATTGAGAACCTTACGTACCAGCAGATGAGTTGTAGTGAACGAGACTCGCAGTGAGCAACCAGTGAATAATTCTGAGCAGCAGTAGTATATAAAAGAAGTGTGTTAATGGGATGTATGTGGCATGTAGAGTAGATTAAAAGAGAAATGCTAGAGATGGAAAGCCCAGTTAAGGGACTATTGCAATATTCGTTAACGGCTCTTGAGTAGCTGCTTGAATGTGTTACCACAAAAATAAGAAAAAGTGAGCAAATGTGAACTGTTTCTAGACAAGAATTGACATTATTTGTTGACATTATATGTAGGGCAGAGAGAGAGAGAGAGCAAGAGGAAAAGAGACAGAGAAAGGGAGGGAGAGAGGGAGTCATAAAAAATAATGGAATACTAGTTTTGGAAGAGGCCTTTTAGATGACATCATGCAGTGCCCATTACAGCTGGGGAGACTGAGGTCAGGAAGGGGTAGAGGGCTGTGAGTGCTGCATGGCATATGGCATGATATGGCAGAGGGGATAAGAAAGACATTTTTCCTGAACTGTATTTATTGTACTTTTAGACTCAGTGATTAAGGGAATGTATCTTTTCTAGAAACAATGGAGGTGAGTTGGAAGGGAAATTATGAGTTCTATTTTGTATAGGTTGAGTCTGGAATAACAGTGAGATATTAAAATGAAAGTGTCAGGCAGTGTAACAGGCAGTAGGAGTCTGGCAGGGAGGTCAGAGTTGGGGTTACATATTTTCGATTCAGTGGCCCAGAGATAGTTACTCTCGATCACCTGAATTTTTTCATTATGAAATCAATTATTGTCCTTTTGATTGCCCACTTTTGAAAAAAAAATGATTGTTATAGATTTATTGAGCACATATTTTATGATAAATGCTTAACTAGCATCTTATTTAATCTTGTCATAAATCCTAACAAGGAGATACTACTACTTTATGACTCCATTTTACAAATGAGTTAGCAGGATCGGAGGTGTAAAATAACCTTCCCAATGTCTCTTCAAGTCCCAACAATTTTTTAAACAGGATTTCTCAGTGTTGGCACTGTTCGAATTCTTGGCCAAATAATTCTTTGTTGGGGTGGAGTGAGGGGAAGCTTTCCTGTTCATTGTAGTATATTTAGCAGCATTTCTGGCCTCTACCCACTGGATGCCTGTAGAAATCACCCCCCAGCTTTGACAACTAAAAAGGTCTCCAAACATCACCAATTGTTTCCTGATTGAGTTCAAATTGCCTCTTCTATTAAAAATCTTCCCCAGAAATTTCAACCTAACTTGATATATTCTTTCTCTGTATTTTTGTTCCACTTATTGCCCCAAAATTGAAGGATGTTTTTGGTTTTCTTTTGTATACATCTTGTCTTCCCAAGAAGTTTATGAGGTTGTTGAAGACCGAGTCTTTTACATTTAATACAATATCAGGAGCAAGCGACTTTCAGCTATGTCTTTGCTTCTTCATTCCTACTATCATTTCACTTCCTCCCTTGGATTAAGCCCTAATAATTCTTACTCATAATCTAACTCTAATAATAGTCTAATTATAATAATCTCAAAGGAGAGCAGCCTTTGGAAAGATTTTGCAATAGAAATTCAGGGATTTAGTGAGTAATGAGACCAGCCTTACCGAGAGTACTCACAGGAGCTGATTGGAAAATTCCCATGGCACAGAGAATGCGGTGAGCTAAAGCAGATGGCACAACATCAGAAAGCAATGGGTGGATGACGAGCATGGAGCTGCAATGCAAAAAACTGAATGGGAATGCATGGTTCAGAGAACATGGAACGAAACCCCAGGCTTTCAGTTTGAACTAGGCAGTTCCACTTGGCAGCTAGAATCTGTTTCTGAGCAAAGCCATGCCATGTAAATTTGTGGTAGCAGTCTTTACAAGAAGCGCAGAGGATAAACTCTACTACAAATTTACAGACTTGTATTAGAACCAAAGCTAATGTTCCCAGAAGGAGGAGGTAAAACAGGAAGGATTGGGATTTTGAGACTTGACATACCTATAAGAAGAAGGCAGACAATCTAGGAGGGTCTAGAAGTAGGTTAAAAAATGTCTATGAAATGTGTCAAGTGGATGTTGCTACATACACTATTTAATACTATAGTCAAGTTTGTGGATAGCTTCAGCAAATAGGGCTAATCCAAAAGATTCAGGGACAGGACCCTGGAAGACAGGCAATTATAACATTAATGTTAACATTTATTGAGTAATTACTATCTACCAGCAACTGTGCTAACAGCTCTGTATGCATTGTCAATTAACTTACAAAGTAATCCTGTAAAGCTATTGTTACCCCCAGTTTAAGGTCTAGGAAAGCAAGTATGGGGATGTTAAATAACTTGCCCATCATCATATATGCAGTAAGTAGCAGAGGTAAGGCTTGAATCCCTTGTAGCATTTCTACTCTTAACCACTAGAATCATTGGAATTCAGAAATCAAAGAGACTGAGAAGCTATGTAGTCCAATCCCTTGATTCTATAGAGGAACTAACTAACATCCAAAGGCAGAAAGTCACTATTATTAAGTTTCACGGGGAGCCAGCCCCCATGGCAGAGCCTGAATGGGAAGCTCAGTCTCTCTTACACTCTACTATTGAAGAGGCCAAGGTTGGAGGAGGGCTCACCTGAGCATTAAGCCTTTAATTCCCTTGATCAGGACCAGATTGGCTCCAGAACTTGGACAGTATTAACTTGAGGTATCACTCATGTGATCAGGGTACACACTTTGAAGGGTTGCACATGCAGGAAGCCCAAGCGCTTTACCCTTTGCGATGGCCAACACAACAGAGGAAATGAGACAGAAGGGCAGATGACACATTTATCCCCCATGATTTTTTCTTTTTGTTTCCTTATTTGAGCAGATTGCATTTTGAATGATCAATCAGACCTTGTTTTACTAGAAAATAAATTAACAGTTGGGTACAGTGGCTCACTCCTACAATCCCAGCACTTTGGGAGGCTGAGGTGGGAGGATTGCTTGAGCCCAGGAATTTGGGACCAGCCATAGTGAGACTCTCATCTCTACAAAAAAAATATTTAAAAAAAATTAACTGGGCATGGTGGTGCACGTCTGTAGTCCCAGCTATTCAGGAGGCTGAGGTAGGAGGATTACCAGAGCCAAGGAGGTTGAGACTGCAGAGACCCATGATCTCACACACCCTGCACTCCAGCCTGGGTGACAGAGTGAGATGCTGTCTCAAAGAAAGAAAATTTAAAAAAGAGAAAAAGAGAAGAAAAAAGAGAAAAAGAGAAATAGAGAAGAAAAAAAAGAAAAAGAAAAAAAAGAAAAAGAAAAAAAAAAGGAAAAAAAATAAGTGAACTACAAATTTCAATTGTGTCATGGTTTCCTAGTTGGAGGGAAAATTCAATGCCCTTTATGGTCGGATCAGATATGAGGTAACGGCATTGATTTAAAACATAAAATATGCTTACATTAGAAATTATCAGAAAAAAGTAAAAATGATGAGCCAGGTGCAGTAGCACATGCTTGTCGTTCCTGCTATTTGGGAGGCTGAGGTGGGGGATCCCTTGAGCCTAGAAGTTTGAGGCCAGCCTGGGCAATATAGTGAGATCCATCTCCAGTTAAAAAAACAAACAAAAAAAAAAAAAAAAAAGAAAAAGAAAAAGAAAAAAAAGAAAGAAAAAAGAGAAATTAAAGTAAAAGTAAGATTATGATAAGGCATGATAAATGAGATTAAAACTTTTTTTTCAACTTCATGTTCAATATGTATCTTCTTGGGAATGTTATGCCTATTGAAATTGTTTTCAAAAAATAATTTTTGCAATTAGAATGAAATAATTACGATGTAATAGAGAGCAATAGCTCACCAGATGCCTGTGTTATTACAGTGAGAGTTGACCAGAAGTGAAGGGAGTTCAGTAAGAACTAATAATTAATTTCTGATGCCAACATCATAAGTTTTCAAGTGGATCATATTTGCTGAATTTCTCCATGAATGGGGTGACATTTCTTAATATTTTGTTTCAATGGTGGATACCAGATACTGGATACAGACTTTTACTTTCTGAATATCCACAAAAAATGGCCAAGGAGAAATATGTAATATTTTTGCTTGTGCTTATCTTTTTTCTCTTTCTGCTTCCTCAACTAGCACTGAAATTCCCAATTATATACCGTATTTGATTATATTATGTTTCTGATTATAACTCTGTTTAATTTCCTGTCTCTAACTCTGACATGAGGCAACTGTAACCCCTCTGGAAGCAGGGCCAGGTCTCTTTTGTGGCCTGCAAAAATCAATTTATCCTTGAAAGTCCAGCTCCAAATTAATCTAAACCATGAAGTTTTATCAGATTTTATTTGATTCAATTGTTTTCTCCTTTTACATTTACTGCACTTTGTTCTGTTAGAGTAGCATTTATTATATGATATCATAGGTAGTTGGATATATCATGCTTTTTGCAATATATTAAACTCATTTTGGACAAAAATCTGCCTTATTCACCTTTCCAATATAGCACCTGGAATATTTTAATGTCTTGAACTTAGTGACTAGATCTATCTCAGAAATCTTTCATTCAGTATGTCTAAAACATATAATTACTTTACCACTAAAACATGCCCTTTTATATTTTTAGTGTGGTTTGGGATCTTCATCTACTAATTCTTACATGCCAGAACCTTAGAAGGCTTAATTCTTTCTGTCTTTCACTATCCCATCTTGTTTGTCCATTAGTCACTAGATCCTGTAAGTTTACATTCTGAACAGCTGTTGTTTCCATTCCTTCCATTTCTTTGGCTACTTAATTGACTGTGGTCTGCTCCAATTACTTTTCATCTGGGCCTCCAGATTCGCTCTTTCCTCTTAAATCATATTTACCAAGGTTTTCTGAGGAATATTTCAAGGAAAGTAAACAAAATGGGTCTTTTGTTTGCTTAAACTTCTTAAATGTCCTGTATCTCACCCTGCTACCTCTAGAACGCACCTTGTACTTCCTAGCATGGCAGGTAAAGATCTTTATGATGCAAACTTCTTTTTTTTTAATTGTTTAATGCTACGAACATTCAAACATTCACAAAAATTCCATTATTTGCTAGCCACTGGAAAGACATTGGGTGTAACATATTGAGTCTATCTATCTATCTATCTATCTATCTATCTATCTATCTATCTATCATCTATTTATCGTTATCATCTATCTGATATATATCATTAAGTCATATACAGTTGGGATCTTATATACTAGGTATGTCAAAATGAAAAGGGAATAGTGAAAATTTTAAGAAGTTAATTCTAGTGGAGGGGACCCTTATATAAACTTAACCACTAAAATGGTTGAGCATTTTACCACTGAATGACCATATATCACATGACTAATAACGTTAGAGAAAACACACAAGTTTGTGAGTGTGACAGCAAAAAGTCAAATAAGGCATCAAAGAAAAGAAGACATCTGAACCATTAAACAGGAGTTAGTCAAGTGGACACAAGAGCGGAAGGCATCCCAGTCACAGGCAAGCACAGGCAAGAGCAAGGAAGCATGTAAGAATTTACCAAATTTAGGGAAACAAAAAAGTCTGGTGAATGAAGGTATGGGTTGCTGTAGTGAGTGACAGTTACGGAGGGGAAGACTGGTAAATTCTACTGGGCTAGATTTGAAGGAACATTTATACAGCATTGATGATTATGAACTTTTTCTTAAAGACCTCAGTGGTTCCCTGTTATTCACAGAATAGAGAAACAATAGCATTTGCATATCAAACAGATAAACCAGGTAATCCTATGTGAGACTGAAAGGAGAGAGACTGGAAGCCCAGAGATCAGTATGGAGACTATGGAAATGGGTGCTTTGAGAAGAATGAGAATGTGAATTTGGGTAGTGTTGATAGCAGTGAAGAGCAAGTGATGAATTCCAAAGGGATTCTTAAGTTTGCATTAACAGGACTTGGTTAATTTAGATATGTTCAAAGAAAGGAAAGAATAGGGCATGCAGGAGAATTAAACTGGTGAACAATGTGAAAAGGGAGCATGATTCTTCCTCAAGGTCCATGAACCCTGAAGATCTCTAACATTCAAGTCAATAAATGAGAATTTTAGTTTTTGAAAAACAAAACAAAACATAATAAAAAATAAAGCAAATAAATAATGAAAAAGAAGAACATTTTATTTATAGAACTTGCTTATAATGACAGATAAATGAGGACTACTTGGTCTATTTCAAGATTCTTGTTATAAAGATGAAGGTGAAACTTTTAAAAACATGCTGATGTTGAAACTTTTAAGAACAAAGTGAAGTGGAAGGCCAGTAAATACTAATTAAATGTAGGATTACTTAGAAGTGAAGCTCATATCCAGTAGGATTTTCCAGAAATGTGTCATTCTTTAACTCCTAAACTCTATATAATCTTGCTTTTACATATTTCATACTACTGCTCTCTTTATTTCCTAACCCAGCCATACTGCATGTGTTTTGATTTCTTCAGTTTGTCACCTTCTTCTGACCTGTGCACAATTTCTTCTTTCTCTCTGCTTGCAGTAATATTTATGGAGCACTATCTTCTATTTTATACCTGGGGAGAGAGCAAAAAGTAAGAAAGTTTCTCTGCCAGACAGGAAATGGCTAGAATTGGTCCACTGTGAGCATGAACTTTCTCTGAAAACATTTTATTTAATTAAAACATCAGGAAAATGTATTGTTTTAATCTACAAAATACATATATTGATTTCTATACACAATTTTTTCCCTGAATGTTTGAGTAAAACTGATGCTTTGTTTAGAAAGAGTTACCAGGCTTCTCCACGGATTTGCAGATCTCTTGGCATACTATTATCTAATCCTGAGACAAGGAGTACTGCAGTGTGAGAATGATGGCTAGGCAATTTTAAAAAATTGTGTTTTAAACATGAAGTTTAGGAAAATGTCGAAGAGAAATGTGGAGTTTCTCAGGCTCACAAATGAAGTTGGTAGTAGTGGTGGTGGTAAGGTCTTATACTGGAATCCCAATAACCTGGATCCTAGTTCTAGTCTTTCTCTTTTTCAGAATACTGGGAAATGATGAAGTCAGTTCTATGAATAAGACAAGAATACATGCCCATAGTTAGAGAAAGAATGCTAAAGTATTAAATAATAAAGAGATTGTTAACAGTTTTTTTATTCTTCCCTATAGATACTGTGACTTCCTCATATTCCTTAAACACACAGCTGGACAAATTGTGAACCCCCCCTTACAAAAAATAGCACTACCTTTAAATAGTCCCGATAAAGTCTACTAAATTATGGCAGTAAGATTTAACTTAACTTTCTTGAGTGCTGTGACACATTTCCTCCCCTGCTGAACACACGGACATTCTTGGAGGAGGAGCTTAGTGTTGTTCTTATGTCTGTCTGCCTATCTATCTATCTGTCTATCTATCTATCTATCTATCTATCTATCTATCTATCTATCTATATCAATCATCAATCTATATTTGTTATACATACTTCAATAAAGACATCTATAATATATATATTTGTGACAATTATATTGAGTTTTTTCATATAATGCTCAAAATGAAGTGGTTTCTACATCAACAGTTTTATTTAAATTAGTAGACTTTCTTTCTTAGAGCAGGTTTACTTTTACAGAAAAATTGAACAGAGATAATTTTACTTCTTCCTTTCTCATTTGGATGTCTTTATTTCTTTTCTTACCCAATTGCTCAGGCTAAAACTTCCAGTACTACGCTGAATACAAGTAGCAAGAGTGGACATCCTTTTCTTATTACTGGTCTTAGAGAAAGAATTTTCAGTTCTTCACCATTGAGTATGATGCTAGCCATAGGGATGTCATATATAGCCTTCATTGTGTTGAGGTACATTCTTTCTACACCTAATTTATTGAGTGTTTTTTAAAATGAAAATATGTTGATTTCTGTCAAATGCTTTTTCTGCATCTACTGAGATGATCACATAAAGTTTATCTTTTATTCTGTTAATGTGGTACATCACATTTACTGATTGCATATGTTGAACCAACTTTGCATATGAAGGATAAAACCCACTTGATTATGATGTATGATACTTTTAACATGCTTGCTTTTGAATTTTTAATTAGGTTTGCTAGTATTTTGTTGATAAATTTTGCATCTATATTCATCAGGCATATTATCCTGTAACTTTCTTTTCTTGGGGTGTCTTTGTTTGTCTTTAGTTTCAGGTTAATGCTGGCTTTGTTAAATGAGTTTGCTAGTGTTTCTTCCCCTTAAATTATTTGAAAAAGTTTGAGGATTGGTGTTAATTCTTCTTTAAGTGTTTGGTAGAATTTACCAGTGAAGCCATCTTCCTATCCCGGGCTTTTCTTTGTTAGGAGGTTTATGATTACTGATTCATTCTTGTTACATATTATTAGTGTGTTGATATTTTCTTTTTCTTCATGACTCAGTCTTTGCAAGCTACATATTTCCAGCAATTCATCCATTTCTTCTAGTTTATCCAATGTGTTGACATATAAATGATCATAGTATTTTCTTATAATCTTTGTATATTTGTGGCATCATTTGTAATGTTCCTCTTTCATTTCTGATTTTATTTGTTTAAATTTTCTCTTTTTTTAAGTCTAGCTGAATGTTTGTCAATTTTGTTTATCTTTTCAAAACATCAACTCAGTTTTGTTGGCCTTTCCTATTGTTTTCTTAGTCTCTATTTCATTTACTTCTTCTCCAATCTTTATTATATTTTTCCTTCTGCTAACTTTGTACTTAGTTTGTCCTTTTTCTAGTTATTTGAAGTGTAAAGTTAGATTGTTTTACTTGAGATCTTTCTTTTTCCCTCTTAGTAGTGTTTATGCTCTGTCCCATAGGTTTTGGAATTCTGTGTTCTCATTTTCATTCATCTTTAAATGTCCATTAAAAGATTAATAGATAAAATGTAGTGTATACAAAAAATAAACTATTATTCAGCCTTTTAAAAAAAGAAAATTCTACTATTTGTGACAATATGAATAAACCTATAGGACATTATGCTAAGTAAAATAAGCTGGTCACAGAAGGCAAATACTGCATGATTCCATTTACACAAGGTATCTAAAAGAGTGAAATTCATAGAAGCAGAGAATAGAAGAGTGGTTGCCAGCAGCTAGGAGGAAGAGAAAATTGGGACTTGTTACTAAAAGGGTATAAGATTTCAGTTAATCAAGACAAATAAGTTCCAGAGATTTCTGTACAGTATAGTGCCTATTGTTAATAATTATGGACTTTAAAATATGTTAACAGGATAGAAATCATGTTAAGTGAGCAGACCATAAAATGCACACACATGTACACAGACAAAGAATAGAAAAATTTTTTGGAGGTGATGGATATGCTTAGTACTTTGATTATAGTCATGGTATCACAAAGGTATACATATGTCAAAACTCATCAAGAATGTTTACATTTAATAGGTAAGGTTTCTTGTGTTATCAATTACATCTTAATAAAGCTTAAATACAACAAAGCAAAAAATATTTATATATTTCATAGCTCAACATAAACAAATGACCAGATGACAATTTCATAGCAGAATAGCTATTGCCTATTACTAATTGAAAATTAACTCATGGAAAATTTATATTAAATGTCTAGAAAAAATCTGCTAAAATTTTGTTTAAAGGATCTTCAGGATCACACTTCCAGCATAAAAATAAAAACAAATAGATGAATTTTAATACATATTACTAAAACTTGAAAAAAATAAGGCCAGGTGCAGTGGCTAATGCCTGTAATCCCAGCACTTTAGGAGGCTGAAGTGGGCAGATTACTTGAGGTCAGGAGTTCAAGACCAGCCTGTCCAATATGGTGAAACCCCGCCTCTACTAAAAATACAAAAACTAGCTGGGGGTGGTGGTGCATGCCTGTAATCCCAGCTACTCAGGAGGCTGAGGCAGGAGAATTGCTTGAACCGGGGACACAGAGGTTGCAGTGAGCTGACCAAGTTCACACCACTGCACTCCAGTCTGGGCAACAGAGAGAGACTCTGTCTCAAAATAAATAAAATAAAAGAGAATAAAATAAAATAAAATAATAAATATAAAAATTGAATAGAAGCACAGAGTTCCCATATTATGACCAGCTTTCCCTGTTATTATCAACTTGCCTTAGTGAGGTACATTTGTTATGATTTATGAAGCAATGTTGATACATTATTATTAACTAATGAGTATAGATTACATTGGAGTTCACTCTGTTGTGTTGTAGAGTTCTATAGGTTTTGACACAGGCATAATGTCATATATCCACTATTATAGTATCCTATAGACTTGTTTCACTGCCCTGAAAATCCCCTGGTCTCCACTTATTCATTCCTCCCCACTACCATCTTCTGGCAACCACTGATCTTTTTAGTTTGTCTATAGTTTGTCTCTTCCAGAACGTCTTATACTTGGAGTCATACAGTATGTAGTTTTTTTCTGATTCACTTTTTTCACTTAGCAATGTCCTTAAGGTTCCTCCATGCATTTTAAATGTATTTTTGGTTGTTTTGGTAGCTTATTTCCTCATTCACTAATATTCCATCGCATAGATGTAACATTTAAAAAAGTCTATTCATTCTTTGAAGAAAACCTGGGTTGCTCCCAATTTTTGCCAGCTATGAATAAAGCTGCTATAAACATTTGTGCAGATTATATGGACATAAGCTTTCAATTCCTTTAGATAAATACCAAGGAGCATGATTGCTGAATGGTAAGAATGTGTTTAGTTTTGTAAGAAACCATCAAACTATCTTCCAATGTGGCTATACCATTTTGCATTTCTACAAGCAATGAGCAATAGGTCCCATCCCATTGCTCTGCATCTTACCAGCATTCCATGTTGTCAGTGTTTTGGATTTTGCTCATTCTAATATGTTTGTGTGGTACTTCAAATATGTTTGTATTGCTAGTAATTTCCATGTGTTAAGAAATTGGGGTTTGTTGGGTTCCAACTTCATCTCTTCTTTCCTCAATGTACTTTTGTAAATAAGAAAGTATTTACAAAATATTGAAGCAGATGGTCATATTTTCCATAATGATTTACCTAGTTTGGGCAGAATCTGAGCAAGTGGTCCCTGAGGACAGGGAGGACAGCAGATCTTGGACCACATGCATGCAGGGCGAGCTCCTTGTCTCTTACTTTTTGTTCTTTTCTTCATCTCCACTTTGCGCTCCAGGAATGCCATGGCTAAATTCAGTGCTGAGCAGTTTTCAGTTCAGTAAGTCTTTGTCATTGCACGTAGGCATCATAAACTGAGTCTGTTAGTCTGTTTGTGTAGCCTCTGGCTTCCTCCCTACATTTTTATCTTTCTTCTAAGAATGACATAGCCTTTTATTCATTCGTAACTTAAATTGACTTGAGTGATCCTAAGTCCAAGTCTTAGGAAAAACCTCTTCCTCTGCTCAGTTCATTTTACATAGTTAAAAACTAGTTTTTTCTCAATGTATCTTCCTAGGATGACAATACTCTGAAATATGTAAGGAAAAATCTGGAAAGTTCTCATCTTTGTCAGATGGAGTCACATTATTTGTGACAAGATTAAAAAGAGAGAGAGAGAGGGGCAGTCATGATTACCCTTATATTTACTGAGGAGAGATTGCAAACATCTGCAAAAATTGCTCAAGAATAAATGACCAAACTTTTACACCTTATAAGAGTCTGGACTCTCTGTCAGACTATATAAGGGAAAATATCACCCCATTTAAAACAAACAGGCAATGAACTTGCCAATGGTGAAATGAATGCCTAAATAAAACTCAGCCATTTGTATATATTGTTTGTAGACTCAAAACTACCCAAGAGCCATCAGATTTTTCTCCTCTGGAAAATGTCACAGTTACTAGATTGACTCAGCACAGAATTAGGCTCTAGAAGCATTATTATTCAAGTTTCTGTGCTTTAGAAACGCATTCCCTTAAAATAACACCCAAGGATATCGCCAAAAATCTCTGAACTGGTAAGAACAAGACATAGATTGAGGGGAAAATAAAATGTATGGGCTTAAAGCTAGAATATAAAGAGTTGTGTGACACTGGTGGTGATATGGGAAGACAGATTTTAAACTTTGGACAATATCCACCTATCCCACCACCAAAAGAAAAAAAAATCGTAGAAAAGAAATGAAAAAGAAAGCGCATGTTCTATAAAAATTTAGAGTCTGTCAGTCCTTCTTTGATTAAGAAGCTTTCTTTATAAATATTATTTTTCTGAAGCATTTATTCCAAAATCAGAGCTATTATAATAAATGCCTTTTAAATATCCAAAGTTGATTTTTAAAAACGATGATTTAGAAACTTTGAAAATTTACCTTAATTTTAGAGGGTGTAATTGTGTGCTTTTTTCTGTGATAGTAAGTGCAGTTCTACAGAAAGCAAAATTGAGAATTTGCGCACCTGATTACATTCAGGATCTTGGATTTAAGTTCTTTAGTAAATAGTGAAAGACACACATAACTGTAAAATAATATAGAATTTTTATTGACATGCAATTGAACTTTGTTACCGTCTATAAAATAATAGTTTTTAATAAAATTATTTAAATATAATTTAGGTAATTTGAAAAATAGACAGATTAATAGAAAATTGTACTCCTAAAATTTCTGGGTAAAGTCAAAAATGCAACACAACCATTTTGTTGATTGACTTGATTATATTTTATTTTACTATATTATGGTTTTTGAAAACATTCTTAATTGTCTGGAAATTTGAAGTCATATAGCATTAAGTAAATCATGAGAATGCTACTAAGAATACTACTATATGAAACAAAGTCTAAATTTTGACACATGAATCAAAAAGAATTTAAAAAACACTTTTAGCCTATGCAAGTATTTGTTGACAGTAAAAAAAAGAAATTAAAGATCTTGATCCTCTGACTTAAAAATTCAAAGTTTTTTTCACTTATACTGGGTCAAAGCAATTTTAATAGCTTCATTGAGGTAGAATTGGCACACAATAAACTGCACATATTTAAAGTGAACAATTTGATGCATTTTAAAATATGTATACACCAGTAAAACCCTCATGACAATCAAAGCAATGAACATATTCATAACTTGTAAACTTTTTGATGGCCCTTTTAAAAACTCATCTCTTACCCTCCTATCTCTCTGCCCAGGCAACTTCTTATCTACTTTCCATCACTATATAGTAGTTTTCATTTTCTTGATTTTGTTTAAAAGGTAAACTGAAGCACAATAAAATTATAGAGTTTATTTGAGCATGCAAGAATTCATGAATGGCACCAGACTGAGAGTAGTTTGGAGGCTCCGTTGAAGAAGCATAATGGACAGGCTTTAACAGAGGGAATGAAAAAGTAATTTAAAAAATTTTGATTGGTTATAGTTGCAAAGTTGCTTTACTTGGTCTATGCTGCTGGAAAGTCCCTAGTTACAAAATTATAAATTAGTCACTGAGTTTGATTGGTTGAGCTTAAGTTGTTTTCTTTAATATAGGCATTTACAAGAAATAGCTCAAGTTATGTTATGTTTGCAAATCAAGCAAGGTTAAGGTCACTTAAAAGGCCCATTTGGCTTTGTCTGCTCAGGGCTTCTTTAGGCCTGGTCTCCATTTTATTTAACAACTTTCATATAACTAAAGTTATGCAATATGTACTTATTCGTATAGTTTCTTCTACTCAGTAAAATTATCTTGAGATTCCCCTATACTGTTGCATGTATGAGTAGTTTCTTTTCTTTCATTGCTGAATAATATTCTGTCGCATGGATATATTGCAATGTGTTTGTTCATTCACCTGTTGATGAACATTTGAGTTGGTTCCAGTGTTTGACTATTACAATAAAACTGCTTTAAGCATTCTAGTACAAGCTTTACATAAACATATGCTTTTGTTGCTCCTGGGTAAACACCTAGGAATATAAGGCTGGACTAAATAGTAGGTATATGTTTAACTATTTAAAGAAACTGCCAAACTTTTTTTTTTTTCCTGAAGTAGTTGACCCATTTTTTATATGAGAGGTCCAGTTCTTCCACATCATCTTCAACACACAGTGTGGTTAGTCTTCTAATTATAGCCATTTTCTAATAAGTATGTAAAAGTATCTCATTGTGGTCGTAATTTTCATTTTCCTGATTGTTAATAGTGTTGAGCATCTTTTATGTGCTTATTGGTCATTTGTTTGTTTGGGGCCAAATTTCTGTCCATATCTTTTGCTGCTTTTCGGTTTGCTGTCATAATCTTATTACTGAGTTTTGAGAATTCTTTACAAAGAGACTTAGAAAATTTTTGGGCAATGACATATTCATTATCTTGATTCTGGTGATGTTTTCACACGTATGCGTATACATACGTCTGAAATTGTGACATTATACATTCAAAAAATACACAGCTTTTGGTGTGTCAGTTATATCAGAATAAGAAAGATAGTCCCCACGAATATTTGCTTTTTCATATATTTGTAATATGCAAGGAAATTTGGTTAATTGAAATAACAACTTTGTAAATACATTTAAATCAGTAGTCAATAGGTTTACACTGACACATTTGAGTTGAGATGTTGCAATGTGAGTATCAGTATTGTGATATCTAAGAGAATTTTAAGTTCGTTGTTTTTTATTAAATTTATAAAAATTCATTAGTACTTAAAAATACTTATTCATTTTATTACCTAATTGAAATACTTGAAAGGAAAATTGTTTATAAATGTAGTTTAAAAAGTTTTAGGGCACCTAATTGACTAGGTTTTAAAAAGATAACAAAATTTTTCAGAGGCTATTTAACAGTGATTTTAAAAATAAAGTCAACCTAAAATGTCTTATAAATGGAACAGCAAATTTTCAAACTAAATTTAATTGCTTGAAAGGGAATCTGTAAATTTTTACTGCCTGAGACAATTCTAATCTAGAAGAAAAATATGTTGCTCTGTGATTTCTACAGCCAACTTCAAGGTAGCTGCAAATAAAGGTTTGGTGACAAAACAAATAACCTCGGGACTTGTGGTATTGACCAGGACAACCACAAGGCTAATAGCACCCAAGGTTGACATTTCTTCTCTACTTCTCACTATGTTCACACCCTCCCATTGTCTTTTATAGTAATGGTAAGCAATTATATCATCAGTGTAAAATTTATAGCTTAGTGGACATATAGATACAAATATGTTGATTGCATTTCTGTGGACTGGGGAACCAAACATGAGGCATCAGCCCATCAGCCATCCAGAATATGCCAGTGCCTTATATCAATGAAGGAGTGGGCGAGTGGGGAGGAGGGTATAATTGAAAGTTTCAACTGCAGTCATCCTTTACAAACAATATGCCGCCTTTACATATCATCATGTTTTACTGGACAAATTCACAATTTATTCCAAATGTCTATTAGGAGCACCTTTCCAGGTAGTGAAACAGGAAAGGTTCTCTTGTCCCCCTCACAGGGTGTGTGATGGGGGTGTGGCTCGCTTCTTCAGTGCCCCACTGCTCAAACCTCTAGGGGAGCATACAGGTGGGCAGACTGTGGGGCTCCAAAGCCACGGCAGTGTCTAGGGGTGTTTACAGCTCCTGAAGCCCCAGTGGACGTGTGTTACAGGGTGATCTATTAGCTTGCCATCTATAAGTGGCTTGTGGTAAGCAGCTCAGTTAAACCCCCTTCCTTATCATAAGGACAGAATGATTTCTATATATTGGAGTTTCTTGCCTTGGTGTACCAAAAGAATTGGATCACATGTGGGCTTGGAGAACGAGTGCAAGGTTTTATGGAGTAGAAATAGGGATAGGGAGCAGATAGGGAAGCCTGAAGAACGGTTTTCCTCTGGAGTTGGCCCACTCCGGGGCCTCTGACCGCTTTGGCTAAACTCCAAGGTGTTCTGCTAATAGATGGCCTGCTGACCTGTTGGTGGCTGTCTGCGTGCTCTTCTGCCGGCTGGCTCTCGACGACCAGCCGCTTGTGTTTTCTACGGATGTGTTCCTCACAATGTCCAACCACTTCTGTGTCTGCCCGCTAGGGTCTTGGGTTTTTATATGCCTAGGATGGGGGCCTGGTGGGCTAGGGTGGTCTTGGGAAATGCAACATTTGGGCAGGAAATGCCTGTCCTCACCTAGGTCCGTGGAGGTGGAACCCCAGTCAAGGACCACACCCTCCTCTACTCAGCACTTCCCTTTCCCACTTCTGTATTATTTAAAGGGACCAAAATCTTCCCCTCCCAGCACTTCCGTAGCAGTAACTCTTTGGAGTTTGCTACTCATGACAACATGACCCACCCTTTTCTCCCTTGCCCCAGCATCATGAGGCTTTCTTCCCTATGTATGTACCTCAAGACCTCCCATCTCTTGGCAAAAAGGCAATCTGAGCACGGTATTTATGTTATAGTTTTGTGTGAAAGAAAAAGTCTTTAACTTTGATGTTTTAAGACAGTGACATAAGGCAGTTGGTTCTCACCCTTCCCTGAGGACCACTAATTTCCTTTCCTCTAGCAAAGCAGTTTTTGAAAAAATAAACTAATAAAAGATAAAATGTTTATTTGAAAATTTGAAATCTGTGATCTCATTTATCATCACACAAACTAAACAGCTCAGCCACATAAAGGAAATCACAGGAACACTTTAGGGCAAAACCCGTGGTATTTGGGATCTGTGACCAAGAACCTTTTCCTGTCTGGACACAAACTCCTTCAACTGTTTGAGACGGGGGCTTAGAGCGGATTGAGCACCAGTAATCCCTGACCTTAAGGTATAAACCAAAGCAGCATGGAAGGGAAGGGGTTAGCTATTCCATATGCATTCAGATGCTCTCCAGCTGGTGGAAGGCACAGTAGAGTAGAGATTTGTGATTTCAGTGGCCAGATGGAAGATGATTTTGGTTCCAGACACTCTGTTGCATCTGAAATGTATTCTTCATTGGAAACAGATTACTCTTCTGCTATGGAAAGTGGTTTTTCTTTTTGTTTCAAACTGCCAAAACTAAGACCCAGAAAGGTCAGATACTATTAGGCAATTTTTACCTTTTGGAGTGATACCCCCAAAGCACAGAAAAGCTTATGGTAAAAGCTTATTCAGTTTCCCTAAGGAATCTAGATGTGGAATGCTTTGTTTAGAAGTAGCCTCATGTCCTAATCATACGGGTCAGAAAACTTGTTTGTAAAGGGCCATTCAGTAAGTATGTTTGGTTCTACAGAGTGTAACTTATCAACTCTGCTGTCCTGGTACTAGAGCAACCATAGACAATACATATATGAATGAGTATGGGGGTGTTTTTAATAAAACTTTATTTACAAAAACAGACAGCAGGCCGGTTTGACTCATGGGCCATAGTTTGATTGTTTTAATGAGTTGAAAGAGTATTGGCATGAATATGAAGTTGATGGTGGCCTCATCTCAATCCTGCTCCAGGCCAAGTATGTGACTTCAGGAAATCTTCTTTCTCTCCCTGGAACTCATAGTAAATATTTATTGAACATTACCTATGTTGTCATAACTTTATAATCTCATTTACTTAATGCTCATAGCAGCCCAACAGTGCAGGCACTATTATTAACTTAGAGCACAGCAAGTGAGTTTCAAAGTGACAACTTAAAGCTACCTAAGTCTGTTTATCTTTAAAGCTAATGTTCTTAGTTATAACCACAATGTCTCCCAGTAAAGTCATGGATTTTGATTTAATATTCCCTAATTCCTCTTCTATAGATGACAATCAGTAAATACGGGGGAAAAAACAGTGTTCTCTGTGGGGTGTGTCTCCATCTTTTTCTGGTCTGGTACTTAGAGCTTCTGTTTAAAAATTTTCTGAGTTTCCTTTGTTTTGTTTATTAGTTCTAAGCTGGTTTTTGCACTTGGTCAACCACTGGAGTGACAGACGTTGAGGAAACACTGATGCCTCCCTGCTAAAAACAAGGTTAACCAAACTTCCCCACCCTCTGTAAAATGACTCAACTGTGATTGACTGCTTTTTCCTAGTACCAATGCTTACTTGGACTTTAA
The DNA here is from genome assembly GCF_049350105.2 of Macaca mulatta. NCBI lineage: Eukaryota > Metazoa > Chordata > Mammalia > Primates > Cercopithecidae > Macaca > Macaca mulatta. The sequence continues at coordinate 156,869,788 of NC_133411.1, forward strand.
ATGAGAATTTGTGTTTTTCACTTTTTAAAGAACTATCATTACATTTTAATATTTCTAAGGTAATAAGAGAGAAGATTCAGGCATGCATTAAGGAGGCCATGCAAAGGCCTTTAGGAAGGCATGCATAATTTTCTGTTCAAGACTTACAGGCATTCCATGTTCATTAAGAAGGTGATAAAAATGTAAATGCTCTAATCAGTCTGTGCTCATTTAAAAATGAAGGTTCCTATGAACTGTTTTTAGAAATCAGATTAAGTGTAGGACTGGATAAAAAAAGGAAAGGCTTTAGAACTTGAGTACATATTAAACAGCATGTATATAGTAGACACCATGACAAGAAATGACAAAATTTTTAAAAATGCCATTGTCATCTGGTTTTAACTTAAAGAGAGCTAATGTAATAAAATTATCCATTTAGAAGGAATATATGATTTGTAAAACCAGACATAAAATAATGTTAAGGTTGTATTAATATGTATGTAATACAATGTTTTCTAAAAAATTCTGTTGCCTTCACATTAAATAAAATGCTTTGATATTTAACTGAAAAGACTGTTAGAAAAAAAAGTGCTCTAAAATAGTTCTTTCTTTCCTTTTGGAAATTGTAGGTTAGAGGAAGATGGATGTCAAGAAAAAAGTGGCACAGAAACTGAATCTTAAAAGATAAGTAGGATCAGAGAAAGGGGAAGAGGAAAACAGTGTTCAAGACAAAGGAATTCTAGAATCCACTTGAGTTAGAGAGAGATGAAAATGAGATAGAAGGGATTGAAAAAACTGCAGAGAAATAATGTGGAGTCTATTAAAAGGGAAGAGGAAATGTAAAAAAGAAGTTGAGAAAGAAAGAAGACAGCAAAAGACAAAGGAAGATAAAGGGGCCACAGAAAGGAATAGAGAAGAAATGAGAAGCTGCTGCAGAGGGAAATGGGTGGAAAAACAGTCAAAAACAGCAGTGAGATAGGCAGGTGGGAGAACAATCACAGAAAGAATAGGAACCAGAAAGAAGAAACTCAAGGGAAGAAAGGAAAGTGGGGGAGATGGAATGTGAGAACAGATTATGAGTGGCCTCCCCAACCAACTCTTTTAGCTTCTCCTCCTACACAGCTTCCTCACTTCCTCTTCCTTTTCTTCACTTCTTTCAGTTTCAAACCTGACCAAAAAAGGGTAAGCAGGTGAGACCGTGAAAGTAGGGCAGAGAAGCTTCTGGCAGGAAAGCAGTAGTCATTGTGTCTCATGACCTCCTCCAGGTTGCCAAATGAGTTTCAATTTGAATTCCAGCTTGATTAATGGCAGTGGCCCTGACATAGAGGGATTTCCTGGGCTCAGGAGAAAAGAGGTCAGAGATTAAGCATGGAAGATTCTCATGCCTTTGGCAAGGGGGCAATGGTGTCTGGACAGGTATTTGCCATCCTTGGGCTAGAACCAGAAATAAACTGACAACACTGTCTCTTAAGACCTGGTTTTGTCTTTTATTTCTCTCAAGGTTTTTTTTTCTCTGTTTTGATAAGGATTTTCTCAATTCTTGGTGTTCCACCTCTGAATGTGAATAAGTGAAAAGTCTTATTTTTCAGAGATTTTGTTAGCTCTAGTCATTTATCTCACTTACCAAATATTGAGTATTTAGTAGATGTCAGACACATGATAAAGAATGGAATGAAAATAAAGAAAAGATGGAGTTCCTGCATTCAATGTAGCTAGTAAGTTCAGTGACATAAACAGGCAAGAAATAGAGCAATGCCAGCACTGTCTCAACAGTAGAAAGCATGATGTGCTGTCTGAGGGCATAAGCAGAACATCTCACCCAGGCTTTTAGGGAGGAGGTTTAGGAGGCAATGTATATCAGGAAGAAAGGTACAAAGAAACCGCAACTAGGAAGATTACTAAGAGTAAGGCTTGGGGCAGAGGAAATGGAAAATTATGTTTTAGGCAAAGGAATAGCATAACTTATTGAAGAACAGAAAGTAGTTCAGCATGGTTGAAAAGAAGAGGGAGGATGTGGTTAAATGAAGTGTGATTAAATGATGAATCGGTAGTGTGTTGGTAAATCTGTTCTAAAGAAAAGCTTTTGTGTGTGTGTATATATATATATATATTTTTTTTTTCCACCACTTTCTGATCAGTATTTCTACCATGATCAAATTCAACCTACCAACGATTCATCAACTGACTTGCAGAATTTCTGCCTATTTAACAATTGTTTCTGAAAGGCCAGTAGACACCTTGTTTAGTATACCAGAAATAAGCAGTAGCCAGACCAAGATGGATTTTTAAAGTCCTGGACTTAGCCCCAGAGCTTTGAACTCTACTAAGCCTCAAAGTGGCCTGGTCAGATCTTTCATTAGGAAGATCACACCTCTACTCTTTTGGGGAATGGATTGAGAGAGGGCAAGGCCAAGGCTGCCTCTTAAGGGCCTCCCTGAGCTCAAACTTTGACTTCGTTCCTTGGAGCTATGTGAATTTGGATGCAGCACAACTTTTTGGTCTTTTGTATTTATTTAGCAAGATAGTATTGATAATACAACACAGGTTTCTTTTTGTGGGAAGGGAAATGAGAAGAGATTATATGGAAATGCTTTGTTAAATATAAAATTTTTAGTTTATTCTTTTTCTACTCATCTCATTCTGATTGAGACAACCAGGTAAGAGGGATCTTTGGAGAAAGTCTAACCAGCCTGCCCACTGAGGTGGAGCCTCAGAAAGTTCGTGCCCTTTGCAGTGGGGAGGAGCCTGGCCCTGCCTCTTCCTGTGTGGAACCTGGAATTCAAACTACCAGGCAGGAAGCGCTCTAGCGGAGGGACTCTGGCCTTGTGAGAGTCCCTGTTTCTCCCATTTTTCCCTTTTCATCCAATAAAACCCTGATTTACTACCATTTAAGCCATCTTCAGGCCTAAATTTTCATAGTCATGGGATGGACAAGAACTCCATCTTTAACTGAACTAAGGAAAAATTCTGCAATATTTTTGGCACCCAACATGGGGCTCAAGAAGTGGTGAGTGAAATGGGAACTCAAAACCTCTCACTGATGCTTCTAAGGCTTTTCATCCTTTGACTTCTGAGGGGGAAAACATGTCCCCACCCCCTGTCACTCTCAGGCCTTTTCATGACCTTTTTCTTCCTTTTTCAGGACCCACTGGTGAACAGCAGCTCCCGATTGCCCACTCCCCACTCCCTGCTGGGGCTGGGATGCATGGCCCAAAGGTCCCACACAGCCAGCTGGCTGGTTCCCAGCCACACACCACTGCCACTGCCACAACCTTCCCCTTTCCCTTCCCCAGCCAAAGAATTTTACTCCATCAGACAGTAATTAAGCTTCAACTTTTCTCCCTGGTAGAGGAACCAGTCCCATAAGAATAAAAGGTTCTTTCCTAGGCATTTTGAAACCTTTTTTCATTCCCTTTATCTACCCCATCAACAAGTTAATCTTTAAAGTTTTTTTTTTTCTCTTAGAAGACGTTTTACTAGGCCAGGTCCCCCAGACTATAACTGTTTGTATTTTCTGTAAAGCTTTAATTGTGAAACAGGATTTGGCTAGTCTTGGGCTGTGGCCAATCTGGTATGCTTTGCATTTCTGTATGGTTTATGTTGCAAGCCTCCATCTTGCCTTACATACTGGGGCACAGCCAGTAACCACTTGGCAAGGCTTTGTTTAGCAATCCTGCCTGAGGGGATGAGCCATCTCAGGTTCGATATCTGCATGTTTTCCTAGCCATGTCTCTTAAACGGCCTCACCCAGCAACAGGTTTCTCTTCTGCCTGTCTATGTGTGTACTGTGTGTGATGTCTGTAAAGGAAGCTCTAATTAATTTGGCCTAGTGAAAGACAAGTGCTTGGATCAAATGCTTTTTTTTAAGGAAAGGTAAAAGCTGTGGTACCTTTCAGTTCACATGACTTTAATCTTTGAGAAATAAAAACAGCCCTAAAGACTGTTACTAAAATGCAAGTCAGCTGCAAGTTTTGCTAAGTGTTTTGAGGTTACAAACTGCTTTTTGGGTTTTGAGAACTATTTGACTTGTGGGCTTCGCAATTGTCAAGGCCTGGGGACATATGGAAGAAGCAATGCCCTTAACTAAGAAGGCAAACCTTGGCTGCAGTTAGCACACAATTAAAGCAACTTACCAAGTTTTACCTTGAAGTTAAAAATTGCTAGGAGTTAAGTGAAACTACTTGAAATAGATTTACAATCAAGGTATGTAAAAACAGTAAAATGTGTCTATTTTAAATAAAAGGTTATAAGAAAGCATGCAAATGTAAACTTTTGCCTATGGTTAAATAATTGTTTTGAGTTAGATAGGGAAAGCTGAAGCTTCAAAGAAGTGATGGAAGAACTGTAGAAATTAATCTTTGAGAAGAGGTTCTTTGTGTGAACACATTGAATAAATTCAATGGGGTTATAAAAGGTTTTTGCTTCTTTAAAATTCCTGAGTCATCATTTTGGCAAAATAAGTAACTCATGGTAATCTGGAATTCTATTTCATAATATCAAGTGTTTTAAACCTCAAACATATTTGACAGCATTCCTAAAATCAAACTTCAGTTTCAAAATTGTCTTCCCTGGCACCTGATTTTTTGAATATTTCAGAGGGCCCCCGAAGTGTCCAGAAAATAGATGTAAATAGAATTATTTGACATGTGTAGGGATTGCAAAAATGATGTTCAGTCCTTTTTAAGTTATATTTTTGTGAATAATGCTGAGGTATGTTCCAATTGTATGGGATTTCTAAAATTCTGATGTCTGAGTGTATGCTATCAATTATAATTAAGATTGTTAAGGTTAAATTATTGTAAACCACAGAGACAACCAAATTTTTTGTCAGTTGTGTTTCTAACTGTAACTACCCTGGATATTTTGCTATTCACAGAAAACTGTTTTTTTGTTTTAATCCTTTTCAAAGGATTTATAATGAGCTATAGAACTGTAAGAGATGCTCTGAAATACAGTCTTCTGGTAACTTTGGAGATTATGACGTGAATAAAAAAGGTACAGAACTCATAAAGAGCTGAAATGTTTAACAAGAGTTAACTAAATGGACTGAACTCAGGAAGCTGAAACAACCTTTTTGACTTTTGCTTGGAATATTGCTGATCCTTGTTTTGTTTTTCAGAGTGGAGGAAACTTATTTTGAGCTATTTACAGCCCTTAATAATTGAGTAAGGCATACTCCTATGAACAAAATTTGGAGCCTGTTTCTCTCTGTCTGGTTCCTCTAAAATTTAGAAACTTCCTGTGAGTGTTCTTAACTTATGGCAATATAGTTGTTTGCGTCAGTGTAGTAAGAATCCAATTTTCTTTTGCAACAGGACACAATTAGAAAAACTGGTAATTTTACCAAGACTTTGACTGGAAGGGTATGCTTCCCTTTAAGGAGTCAATCTCAACTTGCAGAGCCAATAAAAGCCCAGCGGGGAAACTGGTCTCATACTCTTGCCTACGCAGTCCCTGTACAGGGTTCCTAACCTGTGGTCAGTAAAGAATGTCACTTTCTAACAGGTCTAGGAGCTCCAAGTTTATCTTAGGACCTTAAGAGGAGAGAATCACCCAACTCACAGGTGTTTGAGGATAAAAACCCATGGTTGGGCTTGGCTTTAAAAGTTCTTATCTGAGATTCCCTGTGGAACAAACTTCCATCAAATCCAATCCAAAAGGCCTGTGTAGAAATAATTATTCTTGCTGCAGTTTATGCAAATTATCAGGGCAAGTATAAGACTGAAGTCTTATTTTGCAAACCACTCAGTCCTTATCATAATTTTTTTTTAAACAAAAACGAGAACTGGGGAGAGAGAAATTATGTTCCAAAACTTATGATATATTTGCCATTAAATTCTAAACTCGCTAGTTTTAAGTTTTTGCCTACATTTTAGACTAACCCTGCTGGTTCCTGTGAACCAACCAGGAATCTCCAGCCGCAGCTCAGAAAGAACAAGAGGGATGGGTAATGTGAAAATCTGAACTAATATTCCAGTTTTAAGCAATTATCCCGCAAATACTGCCAGGTGATGGGAATAAATAGATGCCTATTACTCGGAGGTTTCCTCTGGTAAAGTAAGACCAAGGAAACTAACCAAAGCCAAGCACCATGCCCCCAAATCCTAGCAAGCATAACTACAGCTACCAGTTATCTGGTTGTGTCACAAGACATTCTTCACTCTCCCTTGTTGGAGGAGGACTCAGTTCCACAGTTCCACCTTAGGATTTGGCTCATGATAAGGAGTCCATGCAACCACCCACCCAGAGACACATTTTTGTCCCAGACTCAATTCCAAGCTTTGGATCAAAGCCCTGGGAAAAAAAATGGATCTGAGGGGTCCAGAGGCAGATGATACGGAGGTTAAAAGGCACAGCACAGATGAGCGTGGCTGATTCCTGCCGATTAAGCTAAACCCAAGCTTCCTGTTTCATGGATAAAGGACACATTAGTATCCATGCTATAAATGAGGTCTAGGGAGCTCCAAGGCTACTGAAAGTAGGTGGGAAAGAGACATAGGTGAGAGCGGATAATTCCTATTCTCTAGGCCCTTCACGTTTCATGGATGCATGACTCTTTGGCACTCACGGTGGTGCCCGCCAAGGTCGCTGGGACTTGGGGATGCAAGGATGGAAGACGGAAAGAGGATGCTCTTCCCTCTCTCCCTGGTGTATCCTGGGTATCTGCTAGGAAGAGAAGGGAAACAAGGACACCTGCTCCCCTCTTTCTAGATAGGTAACCATTCATCTTCAGTCTGTACCTCTTTCAAATGCATCCTGAAACCCTGGGATTCCTTTGAAAAGCACCTTCTTTTCCCTTTCTCCTCCTCAGTCCTTTCTTCAGTTAGGTAATTGTGTCTCCTTACTATGGGACTCTCCCTTCAGATGCATCCTCCAAACTGGAAGGAGTTGATTTCCCAAACCTTAAATTGGTTGGCTTAGGATTGGGCTCAGGCGAAGGGAACACAGAAGCCCGACATGCCGGCAACAGGGTCAAATGTTTTTGCCAGTTGGGCTTTTGGCCTCCCTCCTCCTATGCAAATTGGTAAAAGGCCTCGGAATTTTTGAGCTGTCCTTACCCCTCCCCTTGTTTCATTTGGATAAATGTTTTCTAATAACTCTGTCTGTTCTTGCCTTCAGGACATCAAACTCCAAACAGTCATGCAACTGGAGCCTCTGAGGATGGCCCCTTCTGCCAGGAACCCTTACATAGGCCTCTGAGGGAGATCTGACCGCCATTGCCCCAAAACAGCGCCCCCTGTCAGCAGTAAGCTGTTAAGATCGGTCTTCATCCTTATCCTTAATCTAATGGCAGTTAGATGTACTTCTTTAGAGAGGGGAATGAGACAGCCAGGTGGGAGGAGGTCCCTGGAGAAACTCCAACCAGCCTGCCCACTGAGGTGGAGCCTGGAGAAGTTCACAACCTTTGCAGTGGGGAGGATCCTGGCCCCGCCTCTTCCCGTGTGGAACCTGGAATTCAAACTGGCGGGAATCGCTCTACAGGAGGGACTCTGGCCTTGCAAACAGTGCCTGTTTCCCCCTTTTTTCCCTTTGTACCCAATAAAACCGTGCTTTACTCACCTTTTAAGCTTTCTGCGAGCCTAGATGTTCATAGCCATGGGACGGACAAGAACCCTGTCTTTAGCTGAACTAAGGAAAACTCCTGAAACACCATCTCTTTCCCTTTCTCTGTCTACATTATTCCTAAAATCCTCCTCTCTCTGGCCATGAGTGCTGGAGAGAGCATTAAATAGGAAGTAAGAATGCACTGGATTTCACATTGCTCCACCACTGACTTAACTTCTCTGCTATCTTGATATGCCATAAATTAGGTAACTCTTCTAATTCTGAGAAGATAAAAATACTTGCTGCCTAATTTATGGACTATTGCACATATCACAGATCTGTTTTGCATAATGATTCATTTCTATAAATGAAATAAATTGGAACAAATGAAACTTTGATTTAACTATTTACATGTCTTTGTAGAGCAGTTGGATTGGTTGGAATGATTGCAAGCTGATGCTTTTTTCATACCCCTTTCTCCTTTTGTTTAGCAAGGAAAGTAATTTGTGAACAATGTAGTAATATATATCTTCTGACTTAAATAAATAAATACAAAAATAGCCTATAGATAGAATACACTCTGGAACTGAATACAAACCTACTGTATTTATTTTCTAGATAATTTAAATATTGGAAATTTGGCTACCTCTGTTAATATTTCTCTTAGCGGGTAACTCAGATATTTTGCAAAGTAAATATCATAATTTGCTGCTTCTTTTTTTTTTTTTTTTTCCTTGAAGTGTGGTTTAGCACAGTGGTTCCTGCTTCCATTACCACCAAGTAGAATCTGTTGTCTACTGTTTTAAAAACCCACCCAGACAAATGTGGAATGATTGATCTTTGAAGTCTTTGAAGGTGGGAAATCTTCTAGGTATACAAGCAGTCTACAGGGCCACAATCTGGCAAGGCTGTACAGCAGGGGTCTTTAAATGTTTTGTGTATGTGCCACGGACACCTGTGGTGGTGGGATGACACCTCTAGTTTGCTTCTCAGAACACTTACAAATGCATAACATAAAATGCATAGGATTACAAGGAAACCAACATATTGAAATGCAGTTATCAATATATTACAAATCTGTGATATCCAGTCATGCATTTGTTTGTTCTTTAATCTATTAATAATAGCTCCTCTAGTAATTGCCTAATGATTTCTAAATAGTGGAGATTATAAATGATATTTTGAACAATATAACGTGAAGTATCTATTGGTGACAGTGAGGGTACTCCTTGTATTGCTTATACTACTGCCTCTATCATCATTAAAGAGTGTGGTAAATTTTAGTTGGAGATTAATAAAACATGATAAAATATAGTAAGTCATAAACCACAAATTTAAAACACTTTTAGGGGAAATTTAAGCCTTGAGCAGTAGGACCTGGGAAAGGTTAGATTAGATGCACTTTAGCAATTTTAAAAATATTCCCCAGATTTTACAATCTGTGGTCCTAGAAGATGAACTATATCAACATTTCATGGCCAAGGTGATGGTAGTGTTGCCACTGATGATAAAATAACAACACTCATTGAACACTTCCTATGTACCAAGCACTATAGTAAAAGAATAAAAATTATCACTGTATTAGTCCTCATAGCCAACCATGGGTAGACACTTCTAATATGCCACTTTTGCCAGCAGTAAAAGTGCATCGCTGAAGGAATATATAAACTACCTCAAATCTTAACTTCTATAAGTTGGGTTAGAAAACCAAGTGTGTTTGACTCCAAAGCCTGTGTTCAAACCATGATGTCAGTTTCTGCCATACTTGAATCATTCTTGTACTATTTTCAAGATTTTAAAAAATCATATTACCTGTACTATCATTTGCTTAATATTTTCTTTAAATTGATTGATTTCAGAAGAAAAATTTATATCAGCATCATATTCAGAAATCTTATATTACTTGCCATAAAGAGAAGGTAATTATAAGAATAAATACAATAAGACAAACTGATTGCTCTCAGTTTCTTAAAAAGGGAGATCATCAGGTTATAGAGGTGCTAAGGCCGTATTAGCACCACTCTGAGACTTTCTCTTTGAAGGAAGTGAAAGGATCGAAAAAGAATCAGTAAGAATTTACTTTTCCATTGTGTGATTCAACATAATCTAAAACCAATTCAATCTTTTTCTAGGTTGATAAGGCAGAGGGTCCCAAACTTTGAGATATACTGCCCTGCCCTGCCCTGCCATGGAGCCATGGGGCCATGGATGAAGGTGCGGCAGCAATAGCAGCACTTGTACTGTTTTGAGGAAGCAGAGACCAGAAGGCCTAAGCATTCATCTTACGTAGTGCAGTGTATTAGTCCTTCCTCACACTGTTAGAAAGATATTATCTGAGACTGGGTAATTTATAAACAAAGGAGGTTTAACTGACTCACAGTTCCACATGGCTGGGTAGGCCTCAGGAAACTTATAATCATGGTAGAAAGGGAAGCAGGCATATCTTACTTGGTGGCAGGTAAGAAAAAGAGTGAGCCACAGCAGGGAAAACTGCCTTATAAGACCATCAGATCTTGTGAGAACTCACTCACTATCATGACACCAGAATGGGGGAAACCACCCCCATGATCCAATCACCTCCCACCTGGTCCCTCCCTCAACATGTGGGGATTATAGGGATTACAATTAGAGATGAGAGTTGGGTGGGGATACAGAGTCAAACCATATCACGCAGTAACACTGGAGTATTTCACCTGCTCCAGCCACTGTCTTGTTTTATTACCTATAAAAATTAGAGAGGATAAAATCAGTATTTGTAAATTCCCTTCTGCCTCTATCACTTTAATAGTTTGGAGGAACTTTATTGAACCTGTTGCTTTTTCTTGCTATCTGAAAGAAACAAGGAGAGACATTTATTTACATGTTACATCCGGTTTTGCTCCTGGAAGAATTTTGGGATGATAGAAAATAATAATAAGAAAATGCAAGGGCATTTGGATAGAGAAGTGAGAAGTGATGTTATGTTACCTTTCCTTGATGGACATTTCTTTGTTTTGAGCTAGAAATCCTGGAAGCATTTGGTTGAGCTGTATGCTCTGGGAAAGTTCTTTCTCTGAGTGGATCTCAGAATCATTCTTAAGAAGGACAGATGAGTGCACCAGAAGTTAACAGTAAAGAAACAAATACCTGGGGATGAAAAGTGACTTTTCCAAAGTTATACAGCCTATTAGAATCAAGAGGAGAAGAAAAACTCCAGGAGTCTCAGGTACCAGCAGATACTCCCACCTGGTATAATTTTGGGATTGTGATGTAAAACTTAGGTTCTAAGCTTTTAGTCAGTGGAGTTTCCTATCTACACAATGAAAGCTTCCAGGTAAGATAAACTTCAGAAGGTTTTTGTTCATCTGTGTTTACTAGTAAGATTTTAATCTTTTCTCCATAATGGTTTAGGAAACATCATAAGGCAGAGTAGCACAGCAATATGTTAATAGATAGTAGGCAAAAAATCCAGTGAAATGCACAACTTTTGGCTCCATCTCAAAGATTCTAATTTGGTAGTCCAGGATGGGACTAAAGAGTTTGCGTTTTTAACAAGTATCCCAAATGCTATTTATATAGCTGACCATAGACCACATTTTGTAAAACATAAGCATAGGCTTTGGAGACAGAAGAGTCTGGGTTCAGATATTTCATCTGTCATTGCTTATATACCTGGGGCAAATTACTTAACATCCTTTGAGTTTCAGTTTCCCAATCTGTAAAAAGCAGTGATAATAATAATTATAACTACTTCAGGGCTTTCTGATAATTAAGACTTTATTTGTAAAGTGTCTAAGTACTTACTACAAGGAATCTTATTATTACTAATTTTTAACTAAACATTGGGCTCCATCTTTAAATTATCAGAATATTCTTTATAGAGAGTTGCCTGTCAAATTTTTAGCAAATATAGCTTGTAGTTAGCTAACTGTCATTTGCACTGGTCTTGTTAGAGTTGCACTCGGGGAACTAGCCGTGCTACTGATCCATGTCTTTATGCAATTTCATTTTCAACTAGAGTATAAAGTTTATAAGGCATAGACTGTTGAAATCATTTCTACATAATAGGGTCAACAATAAAAATTCTCTATTCTAATATTGCTGTGATGAAAGTATGTATACATTTCTATATTACATTTATTAACGATTTCTCTTCATAAGTGTATACACACCTTCATTAGCCTAAACCAAATGTATTAGGCCATCCTTCCATACTAGTGTATAGTATAAGAAGAAACACATTATATTATAATAATTTCCATCTGTCTTCCCCCAACCATCAATACACATGTTGATTTATTTATGTTGGTATGCCCAGTACCTAGAATGTTATCTGGCATATAGCACTTGCTCAGTGAGTTTGTTAATAGATGAATTTTGTGAATGAATTACTACTAAAACTGATATGCTGTTATTGCAGTTCTTGCATCTTTTATAAATGATAATTTTCTGTCATCCAAGTAAATAAACTATGAAAAGGCATTTATTGTATTCTTGCCCTAAAATATCATGTATTGGCATATTTGTTGTTGTTGTTGTTGTTGTTGTTTTTCATTTTTTGAGATGGAGTCTCACTCTGTCACCAGGCTCTCTTGCCAGGCTGGAGTGCAGTGGCGCAATCTCGGCTCACTGCAACCTCTGATTCCCTGGTTCAAGGGATTCTCCTGCCTCAGCGATTCTCAGTAGCTGGGATTACATGCACGTGCCACCTTGCCCAGCTAATTTTTGTGTTTTTAGTAAATACAGGGTTTCACCACGTTGGCCAGGATGGTCTTGATCTCCTGATCTCGTGATCCGCCCCCCTTGGCCTCTCAAAGTGCTGGGATTACAGGCATGAGCCACTGCACCCGGCCTTGGCATATGTTTTAAAGACATTTATGAAGCAACTTCTATTGTCTAACATGAGGGCTTCCACTGAAGCATTCTTTCATGTGGGTCCTGTTCCTACATTGCAGACACACCACCTGTTGTCCTCTAGTGAGCACTGTTATTTCTTTACTCAGCATGTATTTCACTCTTCACCTAGCAGATGCTAATTTTGTTCTCTATTTATCTCTTTCTCAACCCTGTGGTTCCAGAGAAGCTGATCTTACCAGAAACTCCAGGCTGGGCCTATTGATGTGAGGGAAATTCTACTGACTTTGCTAGTGATTAGCTTAGGAATTACTTAAACTCAACACAGGTAAGTGGGATGTCTGCCATAAGCTTTTTCTAAAAATTTCTAGGAATTACAAGTCCTGAAGGAGAGATTATCTTTTTTTTTTTTTCCTGTGGTTTGATGCCTGGAACTACTGCATCCAGTTGACCTCCAGCCTGAGGATGATGCAAACCTTGCTACTGAGTCACCCAGTCTTGAGGCTTGCTCCACCTCTGGGCTTCCTGTTATGTGAGATAATAAATCTCTTGCTGATTAAGATCTTGTAAGTGAAACAGGCTCCCTTCAAACAGATCACTTTGCAAACGATGTTAACATAATTGTTCCTGATAAAGGGGATCAAATTTCTGCAGTAAGAAGGGGTCCCTGAGGTTTTGCAAACTGCTGGAGGCCACATGCACATTAGGTATTATGGCTTGACTGAGTAAATAAAGATACAACTTTTGAGTTGTGGAATTTGAAAAAATTATTTGATAATGTTAATATAGGATGCTTTGAGAACAAAAAGTAATGAAACAGGTGATATTGTGTCCTGGAAAATAAAGTTTATGTTTTAGATAAAGTCCTTAATTAGGTCTGGACTTCTCCAGTTCCTATACAGGAGTCCTCAGGCAAAATACTTAACCTTATTAAACTTTAGATGCCTGTTTGTAAAATGACAAAAATCCCACACTGACTTGCCTCTCTAGGAGTGTTGTTATGAGGCTGAAATGAGATATGGTAAATAAAAAGACTTCATAAATAAGAAAAGCCCTTCCCAGGCAGTAATTTGAGGAACTTTCTCCTTTTCTAAGTTTACCAGTTTTTTTTCTTTCGTTTACTTTCAATGCTAATAGTACTTCAATGAAAATGTCACTTCTACAAATCTTGAACCCCTTATTTATGCTAGACAGTGTATACACTGAGAGGATTATAGCTGATTATTCCTGTCTCATCTGTAAATTAAAGATTGGAAAATGACCACATCTTCAGTTCAAAGGCTTTTAATTCAAATGTTTCATATCTAGGGTTGATAATGAAATCCCATAAAGAAAATACGCATACATATTTTCTATAGAAAATTCTGGCAGGCCTTGGAAAAAATAAACAAAAATATATGCAAAACTTATTTGTTCTTTTAAAAAGGACTGGAAACTTAAATCACAAAATAGAATGCTGAAAAACAGAATACTAAGACTTAACAGCCATAGGCATAGGAGGTGAGCCATTTCACCTCCATGATGTCAGCTGTGTGAACCTTGGCAGAAACATGCAAGAAGAAGGGGAAGGAGATGATTGTTCATAGGAAGTAAAATTAAAACAGGTATGGTACGCCCTATGGGAGTGCTGCTATAATAAGAGGGTGCAGTTCGGTTAAGCTGGGCACAGAGCCAAAGCAGAAATATATATGAATATACATACCTACATTTGTACATATATGTGTCCATAAATATGTACATGCATAGTCACATATATATACATAAATACAGACATACACAGATACATATATATGACTATATACATACATATATAGTATCCGAATTTTTATAATTACTGTATAGACTAATATTCATACAGAATAAAATTGTTGCTACACAACTTCATATGTTCCTTATAATGTTGAGGGTTATATAGGGCTTATTGGCCTTTTTATCTGAATAAAGAAACTGAAGCTCAGAAAGATTAACTGATTTATCCATGGTTGCAGAGCTGGTCAGGTTTTTTTTTTTTTTTCTTTAAACAAAAAGAGTATGATGCTGCTTTTCTTTTTTTTTCTTTGCAGAAAGAGTTTGATCTAAACTGGTTAGGTTTGAGTTGGGATTTCAACTGATAGGTGATTTTGGACTCCGAGTCCAGGGTTCACGCCCCTCTCTATCCAGGGTCGTAGAGTCTCGATGTTTCCAGGGATCTTAAAGTAGTCTCGTCTAACCTACCTTTAATTTAAGGATTAATCCTCCATTTGAATCATTAGTTGATCAGTTCATCATTTCGTACTCTTTAAAAAAATGAAAATAGAAAAACGGCAGCCAGTCGGGTATACCGATTTTTCACCATTCCTTCTCACCAAAGAAAATATTCACAATGCGGAAAAGACAATAATCATCCTAGTGTCTTGCTTTCATTTGCTGTAGTTCATAATTGAGTACTCTTTTGTAGCATGCTAATAACATAAAATATAAAATTATACGAAGAAAAACATGAATTATATAACTCCTGAGAGGAAGGAAGAGTACATTGGGTTCTTGTGCCTCAGCTTTGACAGTGACTCACTATGTGAGCTTGGGCAAGTCACTTATTCTTTCTGTGCCTCCGTTGCACCACCTGTAAAATGAAGACATTGGAGGAGATGCCACTTGAGGCCCTTCCTACTAAGTTTCTACACCACTCTGTGAAACTGAGTGGAGGGAACAATGTCTCCAAGCAAGGGTACAGAATGAATGGTCTCTGGAGGTTTCTTGTCCACTTATAAGTTTTCTGTGAAAAATACCACGAGTTGGGCGAAACCTCCCTGTTTCCTGAGTTTTCATCAATAGTGTTGATTGCATCTGCTATGCTGGGGCCTGGTCACATGTTGACATGGCTCATCCAAAAATAGTTTGAGAAACCTAGGTTAACCTTGGAAAAAATCTGTTTTACCACAGTAAACTTTCAATCCCATTAACAGAATTTTTCCTTTCCCAATTCCTGTCTAGAACCACCCAGGGCTCTTATTCACTTTACTCTTACTTCATTCCTTTGTTTCTCTTCCTTCCATTAATTATATCATGTCATGCAAATGCACTGGGTCATAGGCTCTGGATCATTGAGTGTAACTGCCTCCTACACTGCATGGATTAGCATTGTTCTAGCATATGGGCCAATGTGGTATAAAGAGGTGGTGAGTAAGGGTGAAGAGAATGGTAACATCTTAGCCCCAAGCAATTGTATAGAGCTGCATTTGTATGCACTTCAACACAGTGATGTATTGAACTCTGTGTGTGTGTTTTCTATATGCCTTGACTAGCTTAAATGTATTTGGTGAGAATTTAATGCATGAAGTTTTAGTGTTTGAGTCAGGAAACTTGGGTCTGGTCATGGCTTTGCCACTGGTTAGCTATATTTAACCTGGACTATTCAAAGTAATTGTTTGTGTCTTGGCCACTCTCATATAGGGAGTGGGACTTATGATCTATGTGGTGTCAATTCCACCAATATTTTGGGAGGATCAAATAGATGACATGTTATATATTGGGAAAATTCTAGGCATGGCCTGGTTAACTTCAGTGGGATTTAATGACTGGGAGAGGCTGGAACATGGGACTCTATCCACCCACTGGGATGAGACAATGGCAAGCAGGAACTCAATCACAGATCATGCAGTTAGAAATTTTAGGCCAGCCAACATAGTTCAATATTCATAGGAAGGTTATGATGAAAGGCAGGTGATGATTAAGTTAGCCTGTTTAGCTGCTAGTGAAGAATATGGGTTTTAAAGTTTAACCAATCTGAGTTCAAATCTTCCATTTTTTAACTGTGTAAACTTGAGTCAGTTTGGGTTGAGCATCCCTAATCTGAAAATCTGAAATCCGAAATGCTCCAAAATCTGAAACTTTTTGAGCATTGACACGATGCTCAAAGGTCATGTCCAAAGAAAACGTTCACTAGGACCTTTCACATTTTAGATTTTCAGATTAGGAATGCTTAACTGGTAAGTCTACGTGCAAATATCCCCAAATCTGAAAAAATCTGAAATCCAAAACACTTCCTGTCCCAAGCATTTTGAATAAAAGATACTCAGCCTATACGTAATCTCCCTGAGCCTCAGTTCTTTTATCTGTAAAATGAAAGAAATAATATTTTAATAGTATTATTGTGAGATAATATATATAAAGCACTTGGATAGCTCCTGGACACAGTCAGTTGTATTGCTGTTATTATTAAGCTGTTCCCATTACAGGAGTTTGGCATTAAATTTTGGGGGAGTGCCTTCCTATGGAGGAACTTGAGCATTATGGTAGGGCATTGAGAGGACAATATTTGGGCACCCAGTCAAGTTTACAGCCTCAGAGAACTCTGTTAGCAAGGAATTAGGCTCTGCTTAATGTTCCAGGGTAGGACTCTAGGCTGTGGGGACATGGGGAGGAAGCAATGCAAAACCCCAGGCTCAAAAGGGCTGGGGTTTTATTCATGTAAATAAGACAGGGGACCAAGCATAAGCCTAGTTGGCTGCACTGGCTACAACAGGTGAAGCAGAATCTCAAGAAGGGTGACTCACGGGGAACCCTGGACACTAGGCTGAGAAGGATTTCAATCGGGAGCCCAGAAGCCTCAACAGCTAAAAGAACACAGCAACCAATAACCGGCTGGGATCTGATGAAAAGTCTTTGAAGACCCTTTAAAAACTGCACAGTGCTAAACTAAATGTAAGATGGTGTTAGTGTTTGCAGAAGGAATGCAGATGGGAGAAAGAGGAGCATTGGCAGTGTTGACCTACAACATCATGGAAACACCTGCAAGGAAGCATCTATTCAAAAAAGAATACACAAAAGCAGATAGCAGTCATGGGAGTCAGTTCCTGAGACACCAAATATTGGGTTATCATATGATACTATTCTCTAAGGTAGTTTCAGCATGTCATTCTGATAAGACATGTTTGGCCTTCATTCCTTCTGTTTTCTTAAAGGGAACATTGACTTTTGACTCTCCAATGAATTAAACCACACAGATAGGCACTGACAAGCATGTGTTCCATTTTTCATACATCGTAAAGATAATTTTAATTTCTACCAAATACAATTCCTTTGTTTAACAAATGAGGAAACTGTAGTGTAATGAAAAGGAGTTCTGGTCTCGTCTCTTAGTGTGACCTCTTACAAACTACTTAAACTCACTGAGCTATAGTCTTTTTTCATAGAAAATAGAAGATAATTGCACCAGTATTCTCAGGGTTTTTGTGTTGATCAAATGAGATATTGTATATGAAAGTACTTGTAAATGGTGAAGTATAATTCATAGGTAACTGACTAATTGGTTGGTAAGATTCTGAGATATATCTTGACTGGAAGATTAGTCTCTTTCCTGGTTATGGGAATGTGTTATGGGGTGTTAACAGTTTGCCTTACTAAATCCCATTAAAAATCCAAATCCTTGCTTTTTCCTGTCTATTCCCTTTGATCTGTGCTCCTCACATTTCATGTTAATGAGAATTACCTTGTATTAATATGTATTTACCTCAGGGAACTTGTTAAAATGCAACTTTTATAGCCCTTTCCCAAGAGATTCTGATTTAGTAGGTCTAATTTAGGGCCCAGGATTCAATACTGGTGGGCCATGGATCTCAGTTACAGAAATGTGTGCCTGGTGAATTGTTTGCTTATTCAGTGCTTGGCTGCACATGTTGTAGCACAGGAACTCAAAGCTGGGAGTCTGAAAACCTGAAATTTATATACGGCTCTGATACCAACATAATTATTGGTACAAGGTAGAAGTTAAATAAATATTTGTCTTAATGAGTGTATGAAATGACTTGTCTGGTGACCTTGTATCTCTTTCCCTCAGTCTCTTCATTAGTAAAATGAAAAACTTGAACTAGATAACTTCCAATTTATTTTATTTTATTTTATTTTATTTTTTTTTGAGACAGAGTCTTGCTCTGTCACCCAGGCTGGAGTCAGTCTGCCTCTTGGGTTCACATGATTCTTCTGCCTCAGCCTCCCAAGTAGCTGGGATTACAGGTGCCTGCCACCACACCTGGCTAATTTTTGTATTTTTAGTAGACACAGGGTTTCACTATGTTGGCCAGGTTGGTCTTGAACTCCTGACCTCAAGTGATCCACCTGCCTCAGCCTCCCAATTTGCTGGAATTACAGGCATAAGCCACCACACCTGGCCAATAACTTCCAATATTCTTTATAGCTTTGACAGTCTTTGACCTTTCTAGCTCTTAGACTTACTGTGGAGACAAGTAATAGCTTCTAGAAAGTTCCTTAAGCATCTTGAAAAGCTGCACTTATTCTTTCCAGCAAATAAATAATTTTCAGTATTACAATTTCATAGCTAAATTGGCATCCTGTTGACTTGTGGTTAATGCAATTTAATAATGTGACAAATTTCATCTCATAAAATTGTAGCAAAAGGGAGAATACTGTGGGTTAATTTCTTAAGATAAAATACGTAATTTTTAGAAATTTAGAAGTAACTTCTTAAAAGATTCCCATGCCTTTCTCATGCTATTAGCAAATAAGCATGTTCTATCTCAAGTTAATCTATAGCTCTGGGATTCAGCAATCTAACTCATATTTAATAATACCAAAGACCAGGCCTGCCTCAGCCTCCTAAAGTGCTGGGATTACAGGCGTGAGCCACCGGGCCCGGCCATCTTTGTTTTCTTTTCTTTCTTTTTAGTGTTCTTCTTTTTTTTTTAAAACAGATGGCACAACTCTTCAAATCTTCAGTGCCTCTTATTAGGATTTTGGGATGACATTCAAAATATCTCATTGTCTCTCTACATTCAAATTCATCCCTTTCTGCTGTTATACCTCTCTTCGGCAACAGTGGAGTTCTTGAATTTGTGATTGTCCATTATGTTTTAGTTCAGCAGTTCCTTCTGCTTCGAGTGACCCTCATTTGACTGTTTGCACTCCTCAAAACTTAAATCCTGGTTCAAATGTCACTTCCACTTCAGGTCCTTCTTTGTTTCCTCTGCCTGAATTAAACTTCCCCCTCCAAACTTCCACATTACTTTGAGAACAGTAAGATTCTATCACGTGAAAAAAAAGGAAGGTCACTTCAGGCAAAAGGTGTAGCAAGGACCAAAATATAAATTGAAAAACAATTATATGTTATAAATTTAAGTATTTACTACATATAAATAATACTAATATAACACTAATAATACATACACAGACTATGTTTATGTAGGATAAAAAATATATAGTTAAGACTCATATACTTATCATCTATCTTAGGAAGTAGAGCTGGGTGCGGTGGCTCAAGCCTGTAATCCCAGCACTTTGGGAGGCCGAGACGGGCGGATCACGAGGTCAGGAGATCGAGACCATCCTGGCTAACACGGTGAAACCCGTCTCTACTAAACAATACAAAAAACTAGCCAGGCGAGGTGGCGGGCGCCTGTAGTCCCAGCTACTCGGGAGGCTGAGGCAGGAGAATGGCGTGAACCTGGGAGGCAGAGCTTGCAGTGAGCTGAGATCCGGCCACAGCACTCCAGCCTGGGCGACAGAGTGAGACTCCGTCTCCAAAAAAAAAAACAAAAAACAACAAAAAAGAAGTAGATATTACCAAATATGTTGAAGTTCCTAGATCTCAGAGCGTCTCTTGTCTCCAAATAACTACTATCCTGAATTGTCTGTGATTTCTTTGCATTTTTTGCTTTTCTCTTACATATGGTCATCTAAATAATTTGTTTAGGATTTTGTGTGGAATATAATGTATAATATTTTATATGGAATATAAATAATGTATTTCTATTTCTGCTACTGGTGTTTTTTGGTTATGTTATACTTGCGAGATTTTGTCCATGACCATTTTTTTATATATCACATTTTTATTGCCATGTACTGTTCTACTGTTTGAATAAATCATAATATACTAATGTAAATGTTTTATTGACAAACTTTTGTATTGATTTAATTTTTTCCTTTTCTCTTCTGTTGGAAAAAAAATTATTTAAATATTTTTGTACACGTCTCTCAGTGCAGAGGTGCAAGGATGTATTTGAGAGGTACACCTAAGATTTGCATTGTTTTCTTAGGTGGTGTGTACATCTTTGATTTTGATGGATAGTGTTGTGATTTTGGAATGGCAATTAGTAATGCTTAAACTTTTATGTTTAGCAGGACTATTGTCAAATAAAACTGGAAATGAAGGTTAGAATCACACTGTACAGTAAGTTGACATGCCGAAGCATTTGGATTTTATTCTATAGGTAAAGGGAAACCATCAGTTGTGACACCCCATAGGTTACTTACTTTATCTGAATCTTAGTTTTCTCTTCAGTAATTCTGGGACAATATCTTCCTCACAGTCTTGTGAAGATCCTGGCATGTAATAATTGATATTAGTGTTATATATTAGTATTAGAAAGAATTGTGAACTGGGTGTGACATAAATAGATTTATATTTTAGAAAACTAATGGCAACTGGGTATAGAATAGATGTTTGCAGAAAGACAGGAAGTTATTGTGGTCATCTAGCTGACAGAAAATCTTCATTAACCTTTTAAGATCTAACTCAGGGTTTCTCAGTCTTGGAACTATTGAAATTTTGAGCTGGATAATCCTGTTTTGTGGATGTTGTTCTGTGCATTGGAGGAGGTTTAGCATCATCCCTGGTCTCTATCACTTGATGCCAATAGTCACCTGCCCCCTACAATTGTGCCAATTAAAAATGTCTACAGACACTGCCGGGGGATAAAATTACACCCATTTGCGAACGGCTGATCTAATTCCAATGTCAACTCCTTTATGAAAACTTCCTTGTCTCCTTTTAGAAAGATTCAATTGTTCTCTTCCCAAACATCTTTTAATGGCATCTCCCCACATAGTTTTAGAATTATCTGTAGACTTTTCTACAAGACCAAAGTCCTTAAAAACAACAATTAACAATTTTTGTATTTCAACAATTTAGAACATGGTAGTAACTAATGTAGACTGTTTAAGATGTAAATTGTCAAATAAATGATTCGACAATTATTTTGAGGTAAGAAGTAAGTTATGGGAAGAATCAGGTAAAAGAAGAGCTTTCCAGGCGAAAGAACTAGCAAGAGCAAAGTCTCTGAGTTAGAAGAATTTTCTGTCTTAGAAACAGAAAGCTAGTGCAATCAGAGCCAAGTGTGCAGGAATGAAAGTAGCACATGATAAGAAATGAAATAGACAAAAAAGGAATTGATCTTTAAACAGTTATGCTTAGTGACCTTCAGTAGAGTTGTGGGAAAGAAGCTAAACTGAATTCGTTGAATGGTGAATGAATGAATGAGAGGCAAGGAAGTAAAAGCCATAAGTAGATGCTACCCTTGCCAAGAGTTTGGCAAGGCAGGCAGGGGACAGCTGAGGTAGTACAATATAGGTGAAAGATAAAGCATGTTTGTGGGTTGAAGGGAAAACATCCTGTTGTGGTAAGAATACAATAAGGAAATTTGATAAAGCAATGCATTGAAGATGTGGCAATGCATGGAATGTAGCGAAGAGGTGTAAGATTCACATTGGAGAACTGCAGTCACTCTTCACCAGAGTTGTAAATGGGGGATAAAAGTTGCCTGAAATTGTGAACATATTTTGAAATGAAAAAAGAGAACATTCCATGAAATTAATAGCCTTTTCCATGAAGTTAAATAGGTTAGTGTTAATTTTCGTTCAACAAATATTCATCTTGCATCTGGTTTTGGTCAGGCAGTGTATTCTATACTGAAGACACAGCAATTCATATGTCATGCCTACAGAACTGAGTCACTGAGAAGCTGAATTAACGGTCTCAGGTCATAGATGGCTGGTAAGTGGCAAAAATGGAATTCACAATTAGGTGTTCACGAATCCAGAGCCCATTTTTTTAAAAGCTGACCTTCGTTGACTAGAGTTAGAATTTTGCAAAGAGACTTGTAGAATTTACGATCATGAGGTACCTATGGGATAAAGAGACAGCAAAGCTAAAAAGGGATATTTCACAAAAGATAACATAGAAAGTAAAGAAGGGACCTTGGGTGTGATTAATAAGAGGAGCAATTTGAGTGGGAGTTGGAGGCTGGGAAAGATAGAAAGAAGGTGATACGATCAGAGAGTGTACTTAAAGTGTTGTATCTTGGGGTTGAGGAATTCTGTGTAATGATGCAGGTGATGGTGAGGCTATGCATGTAAGTTGCTGAGGTAGAAAACTGAACAAAGAAAGTTTACAGGAGAACTCAAGTAACACATCAATTTGGGGTTAATATAGTGTATGGCAAACAACCTCATGTGCCTCAATACAATCCAGAGGGTACAACTATATTTTGTATAGTTTTTGAGGATAGATTAAATTATACGTATATTATTTTTTATTCAGGGAGGCAAAATGTGTGTGTATCGATTTTTGGAATGTTTTCCTCCTGAACATGGATAAACCATATAGCATGTAGGGAGTCAGTTCTAAATTATTTAGAAATCTTGACCATATTAAATAACATATTATCTAAGATATTGCTTTACTGATACCATTTTCTTTAAAAATATTCCCATTCCATTTATGTTTACCTAATGCGTTAATCCCAATTGTTTTACTGATTCTTTTCTTACACATGGCCAAGTTGGCTATATTATCTGTCGAGTAAGGTGCCAGCAGGTATGGAAATCCTGATTCCCAGGAGCCTCCTCTGCTTAGTGACTTCCTAGTTGAGCTTCCTTCCACCATGTCTGATAAACTTTGCCCTCTTCCTGATGACATCTCAGGAAATGCCCACCCACATTCCACCTGAGAATCTCAGCTTCTTCCTTCCTACTCAGATCTTTTGGATAGTTCCATAAATATCTCCTTGTCATCTAGCTTTTCTATTTTCTTCCTGACACAAGCAAAATTTCTTAATAAGAGCAATAGCAAATATATAAATGCCACAGTTCTGAAAAGCTTCTACATGCACATTTTTTAATCTCATTCTAATCATGTGATAAAGCTGAATTATTTCCAATTTTCTGACTGATGAGAGAGGTCAAGAGACTTGTCCAGGGTCTTTTGTCTAGGTAAGTAAAGGTATCCATTGTGAGAACATAGTTCTAAAGTAAAATACCACTCTCAGAAGCTTCACCCTTTTATAGAAATATGTATCTGAGAAGTGGAAGAAAAAAAAATTTGGCATCATGGATTTTAACTTTCCATTTATTGCTAAAGTCTCATTGTCTGTGTCTTTGTAGATGTAGGCAATATATTACCTGTTGTGGCAGGTTAGTTTATCTTGGATTATTTGCTTTTCTTTATAATGAGCTGATACTGGCCTCCATATAACTTCTATTCATGACTTCTAGTCCATCTTCTGCAGCTATACAGACTAAAGAAATAAGCACTCACTTCCCCTAGACAACCTTTCAGTATTTTCAGGTACTCTTCTCTGGATGCCATGTCACTATTATTATTATTATTGTTTTACAGGACATATTTTTCAGGCTGTTTTGTGGAAGTCGCTCTCTTCTGGACCTGGTCTTATTTCATTAATCATAACTCTAAAACATGAAATCTACACTTAAGCATAATACTTTAGATGTGTTATGTTTAATGGATTAGAACACAATATAATGATCACCTCCTTTGTTCCAATGATGTGTAAATATGTTCAAAGTTCATGTTTTTTGGGGTAGCCACTAATGATTCTTATTGAACTTAGAAATCTCGATGATTGAGTTTCTTGTGATAATTCTATAGTAATTATGCCTCTAAATCCATATATCTGATAAAAGTCCATCATGAACTTTCTAGTAATAATTACTGAGCATGGAATAATGACATCTATAGTCTCTGAGTTTAAAAGTTGGAACATTATGTCTCATTCACGTAGACTACAGTAAATCTAGGTGTTACACATTGCCTATTTATTTTTATTTTGTTAATTTGATTACAAGTTCAACCTAATATTTTATATTCTCCAGTTTTTTATTTTTAAAATAGTTTAAATTAAACTAAAAATAAATACTTCTGGTTCTATGCATTTTGCATAATGGATATTCAACCTGTATCACATTGTATGAATATACCACAATTTATTCCACTCTACTGTTGATAGACATTTGTGTTTTTCTGGTTTTGAGCTGTTATGAGCTAGGCTGCTAATGAAGATTCTTGAACATGTCTTTTTTTTTTTTAGTGGACATGTACACCAACTTCTCGTGAGTTTATACCTAGGAGTATAATGGTTGGAGCATAGGGCAAGCAAGTGTTTAGCTTTAGGAGATATTGCCAAAATAGTTTTCCAAAGTGGTTGAATCAATTTATACTCCCAGCAGGAGGATATGAGAGATCAAGTTGCTCAGTATACTCCCTAGTACTGGACATTGTCTGTCTTTGAGTAGCTCTTTGAGTAGTTGTGATATTTCAATTCAATATTAATTTGCATACATTTGATTATTTATGATTATTTGTATCTTTTGATATGCATATCAGCCTCTTGGATATTCTCTTTTTTGAAGTTTTGGTCAAGTCTTTTGCACATTTATCAATTGATTGTTTTTCTTTAACAAATGTAAAAGAGCTTATATAATATGTTATATATGTTAGCTATGTCAGAATTTATGTATTGCAGGATTTTTATCCAGACAGTGGCTTACCTATTTACTTTCAGAATATTTTTCAACAAACAGAAATTTTTACATTTACTTTGTTGATTCTTTCCTTTTGTAATTTGTCATTTATATGTTCTATAATTTTTTTTTCCTACTGCAAGGTCACAAAGGTATTTAACCATATTTTCTTTGGCTTTCACATTTGAGGTATGAGCCACCTCACATAAATTTTGGGTTATGCTGTTAGTTCAGAGTCAAAGTTCACCTTTTTTTCACATATGTATATCTAACTATTTCAGTCTTTATTGAAAAGACCATACTGCTGCCACTGAAGAGAACTGGTGCTTTTACCTAAACCAAGTGACTGTTTATGTGTGATCTCCTTGCTAGTTTCACCATTCTTTTCCGTTGATATGTTTTTCCACCTTTGCAAAGAATCCATGCTGTCTTAATTACTGTAGCTTTCTAGAACACACCGAAATCTTGTATTTTAAATCATCCATATTTCTTCCTCTTCTTTAATATCTTCCTGTTTATTTCTACATAAACTTTGGAATCACATGTCAATTTCTACATGCAAAAAATATTAACCTTTTTTATTGGGAGTACATTGTACTTATAGATAAGTTTTGAGAGAATTGATATATTGAATATTTAGTTTTTTTGACTCAAAAACATGGACTACTTCTTTACTTATTTAGGTTTTAATGTCTCTCAGTAGTGCAATAGTACTTGCACAACTTTCTTAGGATTTACTCATAAATGTGTGGTTTTCTAAAAATGCTGCTGTAACTAGTTCCTATGTTATCTTATTTTTCTATTATTTATTGCTAGTATATAGAGATTCAATTGTTTTTTGTTATTGACCCTTGTCCAGTGACCTTGACAAATTGATTTATTGATGGTAATAGTTTGTTTTATCTTTTTATTAGATGTTTTATATCCACAATTATGTCATCTGTGGGAAAAAAAAGGCAGCTTCACACACTGCTTTCCAAATATTGTAACCTTTTCTTGACTTACTGGGATAGTTAGAACTTACTTTATAATGATGCATAGAAATAGCAGCCATTGATGCTCTTTTATTATTTCTGACTTTTTGGGGCAAGTGCTAGCATTTCGCTATTGAATGTAGCAATTTCTCTCTCTCTCTCTCTTTTTTTTTGTACATATCTTTTCTAAAAATCAGAATTAGGAAATTCCCTATAACACCGTCTTCCAGTTTACCAATTCTTCATTCTATTGTGTCCAGCAGTTTCATGATTTCATGTGGTTATCTTTTTAAGTCCTGGAATGTCATTTGATTAATTTTAAAACCTCTATTTATTTGTTTAAGTTCCTCATGCTTTCATCTATTTTGTGCATGTTTTCTTTCAAATAACAAATGTATTAATCACAGTTAACCAAAATTCTTTTTCTACTAATTACAATATCTGGATTAATTTTACTTCTGCTCCCTTTGCATATTTTTTCTCTTGCTAATTAGTTTTATTTTGTTACCATGTTGCTTGTCTAGTATTTTTTAAATTAGTATTTTGGACATAGTATGTGATGTAATTATAAACTCTCTATCTAGATGATACCATTTTCCACCAATACTGTTGAATTCTTTCTCCATTTCATGTTTTTCTTTTAGACAGGGTAAGAGCCTAATTACATAAATATAATCAGGGATTAAATTATCTAAAACTGGGCTGGGCACGTTGGCATACGCCTGTGATCCCAGCACTTTGGGAGGCCGAGGAGGGTGGATCACCTGAGGTCAGGAGTTCAAGACCAGCCTGACTAACATGATGAAACCTTGTCTCTACTAAATACAGAAAGAAAAATTAGCCGAGCATGGTGGTGCATGCCTGTAATACTAGCTACTTGGGAGGCTGAGGCAGGAGAATCACTTGAATCTGGGAGGAGGAGGTTGCAGTGAGCCAAGATCATGCTATTGCACTCCAGCCTGGGCAACAAGAATGAAACTCTGTATAAAAAAAAAAAAAAAAAAAAAGTGATCAAAAACTAAACAGTTTCAGTGAAACTCATTCTACACTTGGATTGTGTTATAGCCTTTCTGCACTTTTGGTTGAGAGACTGTTGGGTGTAGGCCTTGAAAAACTGAGGGAGATCAAGTTCTGTTTTTCAAAGATTATCAATTTAATGGTTTTTGTGGTCAGAGAAAAATGCTTTGCACAATGAAATCCTTTTGAATTTGTTGAGATTTGTTTTGTAGCACATAACATGATCTATCTTAATGTTGCTCCATGTGCACTTGTAAAAAATGTAATGGCTAAGTTGGTAATAGTGGTAAAGTCTTCTATAGCTTTTCTGATTTTCATTTACTTGTTCTATTTATGACTAAGGAATGGCTGTTAAAATCTCCAAGTCTAATTGGGATTTGTCTATTTCTTTTTCAGTTTCATCAAATTTTGCTTCATTTATTTGATATTGTTGTTAGATGCAAACAAATTTAACATTATAATTTCTTTATGACTTAATTTCTTTTTCTTAATGTAATATTCTTCTTTATCCCTGGTGCTATTTCTGGTTCTGAAATCTATTTTGTCTAACATCAGTATAGCCACTGCAGCTTTCTTTTGATTAAAATTTACATTGTACATATTTTCCATCTTTTTACATTTAATCTATGTTTTTATGTTTAAAATGGTTGGCTATAGATATTATGTAGTTGTGTCTTTGCTTTTTTATTAAGTCAATTTCTGCTTTTTATTCAGTAAATACTACCTAATTGAAGTATTTAGACCAGTTACATTGAAGGTAAATATTCCTAATACTGGATTTGGATCTATTATCTTACCATACATTTTATTTTATTTTATTTTTTGCCTTTTTTTCTTCCCTTTCCTGCTGTCTTTGGATTTCTTTTTTAAAACGATTCCATTTTATCCCCACTATTGGCTTAATAGTTATGTATCTTTTAAAAAATTTATGTTTTATTTTAGTGTTTACAGTATATATCTTTAACTTTTACAGTCTGCTATTAAATATTACGCCATTCCATTTAGTATGTAATAATCTTACAGTAGTATACTTTCACTTTGTTCCATCCTTTGTGCCATTGTTATATATTTCACTTCTCCATTTGATAAACTTCAAAATATATTTAACTATTTTTTTAGAGCCTCACATCTTTGAAACATATTAAAAATAAAAATAATGCTTACATTTGAGTTTGGGAGCTAGTAAAAGTGGAATCTCATCTCGTTTCATTTATTTTTATTCCAGGTATTCTTGGCTGAACTTGACGCTTTCCCACATCCTTGAAAAAGAGATCTCTCTTCCTTTCCATTTATAGCAAGATGTTGAGATGATCACTGAGATCTACAAAAATGTCTGTATTCCTCAACAAAAATCTTTTCCTAAATTAATGAACTTTCATTTATTGCTGCAATATGTAATTTATACTTCTTGAAGCCTGTCTACAGAAAAATTCCAGTGAAGGATGAAGTGCCCCCTTTTAGGGGGCAACTTATGATTTATTAACCCAGCGAGAGTAACAAACTGAAATTTTATTAATACAGCGTAGTTCCCAAAGTATATAGAAACATTCCATATTTCTGCTTTGTGAGATGTTAGTCAACGTTCTAATCTGAGAGGATTTAGTGATCAATTGGTTTTAGAAAATGCTACAAACTTTATTTTCCTGCAGGAATTTCATTTAGCTGAATCTCTTTGGTCTGGAATATTTTTTAGCACTTAAACAGAAGTTCTGCAGACAAGCAAAGTTAATTTGCTTACACTAAAATTGGCAAACACATTGGACTCTAGAAAGCTTTTTTCTTTCTTTTTTCCTGAGACAAGGTCTTGCTCTGTCACCCAGGCTGGAGTGCAGTGGCACAATCTCAGCTCACTGCAACCTCTACTCTCCAGGTTTAAGCGATTCTCTTGCCTCAGCCTCCTGAGTAGTTGGGATTACAGACATGTGCCACCACGTCTGGCTGATTTTTGTATTTTTATTAGAGATGGGGTTTCACCATGTTGGCCAGGCTGGTCTTGAACTCTAGGTCTCAATTGATCCACCCACCTCAGCCTCCCAAAGTGCTGGTATTCCAGGCATGAAACACTGCACCCAGCCTAGAAAGCTTTTATCTAATGGTACAATTGTAAGTATCTCATTTTTGTTGAATGCATTTTGAGGATTACTGATTTAAAATATTCAAATGTTTTTCATTTTTATCATTCGTAGATTTAGAAAGGGTAAGTGATTTATATTTAATTCTATCTACCCATTTACTCCCTTAAAAATCCATTAAATGCCTGCCATGTGCCAGGCATTGTAATTTATACAAATAATGGTATTACTGATCTTTGAGTACAAATTATCTGGCTTCAAACTCAGTATTGGTTTTACTTTGCTTTATCCACTTTATCACAAGGGCCTCCACTGAAACTTATTCATAATACTAGATATTTCCAAGTCATTATGACATAGAAATGTAAAATCTAATTCTAGTTCTTTCCATATTATATGATCTTGAGAAACCTTGCTCTCTTCTCGGTACCTCAATTTTCCTTGTCTCCAATTCTAAACGTAATTCTGAATGTGCCAGAAAAGCATCTCTAGGTATTATTCCATAAAGAATGCAATTCAGACAGGTTTCTTAAAATATAGGCAGGGATTTTTTTTTCCTTTTCATTAAGGTATACTCTATATACATTAACTTTTGCAGAGCTTAAGTATACAATTTGATGATATTTATGTAAAACATGTATCTGTATAATTGCCATTTAGATCCAAGTATAAAACTTTTCTATTGCTTCAAAGTTTTCCTTGTGCCTCATTATGGTCATTGTCTCTTCCACCCAGACACCGACATTGCTGCTGTTTGAACTTCCATTACTATAGATTTGTTTTGTCTGTCTGGAACCTCTTATAAAGGGAATTATATGCCATATAATCTTTTGTGTCTGGCTTCTTTCACTCCATATAATGTCATTGAGAGTCATTCAAGTTGCTACCTTGTGTTTGAATGCCAGTAGGACTTCAGTTTCTTAACCTATACAATGAAAGGGGTTGGGCTAGATGAACTCTAAAGATTTTTTGAATTCTGAGAATGAGAGGCTCTTTCCATTGTTTTGCAATAATTAACATGCAGGAATTCTGACCTGATTCAGTTGCCGTGATACCATGACAATATTGAGAATGACAGCTTTGAATGTGTCATCCAGTGAGAGGATGACATCGCATGTCTGGGCATGGAAGATTTTATGCACCTCTGTAATGTAAGGTCAGAAACTGTTGTAGCTCGGGATGCCCTTACTGACTTTTGAGCCCTCCCACATCTAGCATTCTTCCTGTGTGACATATTAATTAAATTGTCTATATCACATTTCTAAAAGTCATTGATAAACAGACTTAAAAGAAGACTTTACACAAAGCTCTTGCCGAATTATGTTTTGGCAAACTGTATGTGTAGTGTTTAGGAGTCATCTATGGGTTCAGACAGACTCATATTCAAATCCCGGTGCTTCACTTCTATCTGTGAAACTGTGGGCAAGTTGCTTAAATTCACTGAGTCTGTTTCCTCACCTGGAAATAAGGGGAATGATAGCTACCTCACAGCGTTGTTATAAAGAACTGAATGAGATAATGCATGCAAAGTATTCACAGTGCCTGGAACTTGTGTACTGCTCAGTCAAGGACAGCTGTTAGTGCTGTAGCTTCTTCTCAGCAAAATCTGTTATCTCGTGCTCCTGCAATTCCTCACTGAAGTTCCCTTTCTGGGCCAGTCCTGTGTGTTCACATTGGCTGGGACAAAGGTGAGTGTAAGCAGTGAGCAGTGAACAGCCACAGGATTTTAACCAATCCTGTGAAGAGGGAAACTTTCCATAGAGAATGAACTGGGGTAGTTAAATGTGAATGAGCAGTGACTGGAGGATGGGAACGTTGGGTTCTAACGACTTCGTTAGTCAGGAGAAGTTCATGATCTTGATTGTGGCACTAAATCTCTTTAGAATAAACTAAACAGTGAAACAGTTTTGAGCAGGGATCCCCAACCCCCGGGGCCACAGGCTGGTACTGGCCCATGGCCTGTTAGGAACTGGGCTCACAGCAGAGGGTGAGCAGCGGTTAAGCAAGTGAAGCTAAGCTCTGCCTCCTGTTAGATCATTCATTAGATTCTCATAGGAGCGTGAATGCTATTGTGAACTGTACATTCAAAGGATCTAGGTTGCATGCCCCTTATGAGAATCTGATGATAAATGTAACACACTTGAATCATCCAAAACCATTCCCCGACTTGTCCACGGAAAATTTGTCTTCCCCAAAACCGGTCCCTGGTGTCAAAAAGTTTGTGGATCACTGGTTTAGAGAATAGTTGTTCCTTGGTATCTTTGGGGGATTGGTTCCAGGGCCTCCCCCATATAAAAATCTGCAGATGCTCAAGTCCCTCATTTAAATGGTGAAGTATTTGCATATAACCTATGCATTTCTTCTTGTATACTTTAAATCCTCCCTAGATTATTTATAATACCTAATCCTATGTAAATGTTATGTAAATAGTTGTTATACTGTATGGCTTTGAGAATAACAACAAGAAAAAAGTTTGTACATTTTCAGTACATATACGCAATTTCTTTTTCAAATATATATTTTTTGTTTGTTTTTTGAGGCGGAGTCTCACTCTGTAGCCCAGGCTGGGGTGCAGTGGCCGGATCTCAGCTCACTGCAAGCTCCGCCTCCCGGGTTTACGCCATTCTCCTGCCTCAGCCTCCCAAGTAGCTGGGACTACAGGCGCCCGCCACCTTGCGAGGCTAGGGTTTGTTTTGTATTTTTTAGTAGAGAGGGTGTTTCGCCATGTTAGCCAGGATGGTCTCGATCTCCTGACCTCGTGATCCGCCCATCTCGGCCTCCCAAAGTGCTGGGATCTTTTTCAAATATTTTTTATCTGTGCTTGGTTGAATCCACAAATGAGGAACCCCATAAATATGAAGAACTGACTATATGTGTTTCTCATTCAAACTCTGTTCTGCCACTTATTCTCAAATCCTTCAAACTCTCCCAAAGGAAGTTTTTCTGTATTGGAAGGCAGGATAGTACAGAAGTTAAGAAAATGAGTCTGGATTCAGATGAATTGGATTTGAATCTCAAAGTTACCATTAACAACATGCGTACAATCTCAGACAAGTTAATTTATTTCTCTGCTCCTTGGGTTCCTATCTGTAAAATGGGTTGTTACAAACATAAAATAAATTAAGAATACTTTTAACAGTGCCTGGCACAAAATAGTCAATAAATGTTAGATATTATTCATAAAATAGGCATCATGCTACCTCTTCAGATTGCCAAGGATATTTAAATGAACTAAGATTAAACGACCAGCACAGATCTTAATCATTACTCAAAGAATCATTGCCATATAAACATTGTAATTTATGAAAGCATGGCTGGAGATGTAATGAGATTTGAGGCAAAATCAAGATCATCAGCAGAAAATTAATAGCTTCACTATTTCTTAAATGGAAAAATGAGAAAAGTGAGTGGGAGAAGTTGTATTTATGGTTTATAATACCTATGTAAAAGAATGCTTTTATTTTGGCTCTGAAGTAGGAAAAAGTAAATATAAATTTTCAATTCAGCCAATAAAATAATAATAACATAGGCAATAATACTGATAATGACAATAAGTTTAAAATGGTATTTTCATGAAGTAAAAACTGAGAAAGAACATGCAATTCTTTATCAAGTGAGGTCCTTGCTTTGTGGTGCTTCCATCCTGGTGGGAAACACAAACAGTAAAGAAGTAAATAGTTAACAAAAAGAAGACTTTAGACAGTGATTATTCTATAAAGAAAAGAAAATAAGCAATTTAATTAAAAAGCAACTGGTCTTGGGGATGTAGTAGAGAGACAAGCTGCTTTAGATTTGGTTGTAAGGAAAAGTCTCTCTGAAAAAATAATATCTTAAGTTGAGCTGTGTATAATAAAAAGGAACCAGCCATTCACAAATCGATGGCAGGGGCTTTCCAGGCACAAGGAACACCTGCTGTAAGATGCTAAAGTGGAAGTGAGCTTGGCACAGTTGAGAGATAGGAAGGGGACTAATCATAGTGGAATATAATAAGTGAGTGGAAGAAACAATGATACAAGTTGACATTAGAAAAATTTATTTGCAATGTGTAGGCCACAGCTGGGAGTGTGGATCTAACACCACATGTAAAGGTTGATGGAAAACCATCAGAAGTCTCTAAGCTAGTGGTTTACTTAATCTCACTTATTTTTTAAAAGACATGTCAGGCCACTATGTGAAAATCCAAACAGTGGCAAGGAAGCTAATGAGGAGGCCAGAGCAGCAGTCCATATGAGAAATGGCGGTGTCAGTTGGTTGCAGTGAAGAGATTCATGTTGTAGGAGAGTCAATAGGACTTACTGAGAGATTAAAGAGAAAGCGCTCATAAGAATCCTAGGTTTTTGGAGATGGAATTGAAGCTGGAGACATTTCCTAAGCTAGGCTGTGGTAATGGAATGTTAAAACTGGAGGATTGATAGGCTGAAGTCTAAAAAGCTGCATGATAGATATCCTATGCTGAATTTTGCCATTTTTCTTTGGGTGTATGTTTAAGTTTCTGTTGTTATTTTCTTTTATTTATACATATATATTTAATTGCATATACGTATATTTAATTATATACACATATATTTAATTATATATACATAATTATTATAACTATGTCATAATTAAACAATTATATATCTGTGAACAGAATTTATATATCTGTGAACTGAGGCAAGGAGAAGCAAAATAACTTGTTCAAGTTTACACAGTTAGTGATTTAGTATATGACCATTTAGGATATTTATGGACCCTCCATATTGCTCTTCCAAAAGGCTGCACCAATACACACTCCCCCTGCACCATATAAACAATGCTCATCTCCACAAACTCTCCCAGCATTGCTAGTGTTTTTCTTTTTAAGCCTTGGGAATCCAAATTGAATCCTCTTTCCAGTCATTAAGGACTGCGGCCCTTCTCTTTAGATAATTTTGAAAGTTTTGGGAAGGAGTTGGGAAAAGGATTATCAGACAGAACAAGAAATGCAATAATAATAATAATAACAATAATAATATCGAGAGTTTATAATTACTAGGAACCATTCTAAACACTACATATATACATGCATATACACACAAATGTACTTATATACGTGTATATATAGTATGTACATTTGTATATAAGTATATATGTGTGTATATATGTATATAATACTTAAATAGTTCCCAGTAATCATAAACTCTCAAAAACTGAGTCAAGGAGAGGTAAAATAACTTGTTCAAGTTTACAGTCAGTGACAGATGCAAAGCTAGGCATTTACCTGCAGAACCTGTTCTTTTAATCATTATTTGCTACTGACAACCTACAAGACATCTGGTTGGTCAATGTTTCATTTACATAAGGAAAACAGCATAAGATAGTATATGCGGTTCAGGTATTAGAAACTCTAGTAGTTAGGAAAAAATACACACAAGCTGAATAAGTCACTATTGATTTAGTTAGGACTTGACTGAAAGGGAAAAACTTTCTCTACTCTCTGTGTTTCTGTTCAGGTGTCTTTATAATTAGAATATGTGTGGCTTAGCCAGAAAAATCATCATCCTCATTATCACCATCACTACCAACTACTGAGTGCCTACTATGTTCCAAGCCCTTAGCTATAAGCACTGGAGATATTATGGCAATTCTTGAATTACAATCACTTTTGAAAGAGGGACTAGGTTAAGTGAAAAGATCCCATAGATATGAAGTGGTTGAGTCTGTATTCAAACACAGTTTGTCTCTGTCTAACTTGAAAATCTTTACTCTTCCCAAAGTGGCAAATGAAGGAATAAGAAGACAGATTCATAAGCCAAGATGATGTCAAAGACAAAGAATCACATAGGTTTACAAATATTTAGATAGTAAGCAAAAGCAAAATTATCTGGACTTTGAAAAGCAGAGATGAGTAGAAAGATCTTGACTCTAAGGCAGGAACAAATCACCGGAGGATTTTTGTGGATAGAAGTCACAAAGTAGGATTAGTGTTTAGAAGGAACTATTATAGTTACAACTTATTGAACACCTATGAAATCCTAAGAATTTTCAAATATTATTTAATATAATAACTTTATGAAATAGTTTAATCTCACTTGAGGCTCAGAAATTTTAAGTAATTTGCTAGTGCTTTCATGGTTGGTAAAGAGTGTATCCAGAAATTAAGATTCTGAACTAATTGGAAAGTTCATGTTCTTGCCTTCCTTGCTAATAAATGTTATAGGGATATAGATCAGACAACACTGCCAGATTTGAGAGTGATGGAGGCTGGGCAAAGTGACAGCAGCTGGCAGCAACAGCCAATATCAATTTCATTTCACATGAGGGGACATAAAGAAACTCACAGTTTTTCTGGTTGGCTCTTTCTTTATTTTCTTTGAAAAGGCTATAGATGGTATAGTCTGAATTCTCTGAATTTTCTAGCAGTATGTGGGAATGCTTGAATTCATCTTTTTTTTTTTTTTTTTAACATGAGCTTGGCACATGATCAAGAAATGTGGTTTTTAAGTGTTTGGGGGAAGGAATTACATCAAAGTTGAGAGGTGTTAAAGCTTCAATCGAGTCTTGAGAGATAGAAGATGTTTAAATGAGATGTGATGAGAAAATGGATGACTTAAAAGTAATTAGCACATATGGATATTTAGAAGGGGAAAGAAATCGAGGGCAAGAGTTAGAATATATGTGGTTTAGCCTCGTCTATGACACTTCCTAGAAATTATGTCCTGAAATTAATTCTTTCGAGCTATCTTTTCTCAGCCACGAAATTCAAGAAAAAATATTTCACAGAGCTCTTGGAGTTATGAATAATTGAGTTGAAAACATTTTATAGTATCTGGGACTAATATTAATGACAAACTTTTTTGGACCAGGCAACATCCTCAATTTTAAATACATTCTAGGTATTTAAATTTTTAAATGTTAGGAAGACAAGAAAATAAAAAGCAAAATCCTTGTCAACAAAAATTTGTTATCTTTGAATACTCTTTTAGGTATCGTGGTTACAGAAATGTATAAGACATTGAGTCTGCACTGTTAGATACATAGCTATGAAAAGAAAAAGCAGTTCATAATTTAGTAATTAAAATATTGTATTAAATGGGTGATCCAGCTGACACATTTCCTAGAGGAGGTTTGAGGAGAGAATGCTTCCTGAAGCCGGGTGGAGAGAACTTTCCTTGTAGCAGATGAAACTGCTCTACTTCAACGTTAAGGGAGGAGGCAGATTCCTCAGTTGATACTCTGCTCTTGTAATAACATTGCATCATAAAATTGGGAAGAAAATCAACTAGTCTTTCTCCCTCATTCCACAGATAGGGAAACTGAGGCTGAGAGAGTGCAATTTTCATATAATCTAACTTTTTTGATGATAAAATCAGTACTCAATTATAAATTTATCTGACTTCCAGATCATTGTGCCTTGCCACTTCTTCCCTTTTCTACAGGTAATTGTTTCCCTGGAAGACTGCTGAAAGAGTGAGCTGTATTATGTTTATATCACAGTTTATGTCCATGCAGTGTGATTTAAAGTTTGAATTGTCAGTCTCAAATACCTTTTAGAACAAGGTGGGGTGGAAATAAATTAGTAAGTGAGCATAAATAGACATGAGTAGTCCTGGATAAAATGATATTCTTTAAATCCAAGGGAATCCTATGGGATGAATCATACCTCATGCAATTCACAATTTAATTTGACCTGGGAGAGTTTGATGAATTTTAGGGACAATGTTGTTTAATTTTTAAAGAGCAGGTGATGGCACTTGGAATGAAGAGGAAAGAAGACAATCATTTATTGAATACTTTTTATTTGCCAATTATTGGGCTAAATTCTATTTAACCGTAATTCTCAAATTATTTTATGAGAACAATGTCATTATTTCTCCTTCCATATCAGTGATATGCCAAAGTTCATGCACTCTTAAGTGGAGAAGGCAGACTCTAAATCATGTACCCTCTCCTCTGCACTGGTTTGCTTTGCACAGTCTCCAGATTGGATGGAATGTTAGGTTTCCTCATTTATAAACAGTGATGATACTAACTTTCTCATCTGTTTCTCACACTGGAACAAGCGAAGCAGCCTTATTATCCAAATGGGCTAAAGATAGAGTTTTTTGTAAGATATTACCTTATTGTTTTCAGTTAGAAATGGGGGATCACAGACATTTAGGACTTTAAGCTGGAAGGGGCGTGATGGCAAGGCTTTGTGGGCAAACCTTTTGGGGATTGAAGCCTGTCTGTGCTACTCCTTAGTATCATGGTTTGGGGTAAGAATTTTATCCCCTCTGAGCCTCAGTTTCTAATGTTAAAATGGGGAAATGATACTTCATAGGTTTTGTCATTGAAAGTAATGGCAAACACCGCAATTACTTTTGCACCAACTTAGTAGTGTGTTGGTCCCAAGGAAAAGAGATTTTACCCAAGCTACTTCTAGTAATGAGAATGTATTGTGAGATAACACATGGCAATAAGAAAGAAAAACTCTAGAGGGAAAATGGGATATATATATACATACAATGGAATACTATTCATTCATAAATAAGAAGGAAATTCTGACATTCTACAACATGGATAACCATTGAGGGCTTCATATTAAGTGAAATAAGCCAGTCATAGAGACAAATACTGCATTATTCTACTTATGTGAGGTATATAAAGTAGTTGAACTCATGGAAACATACAGTTTGGTGGTTGCCTGGTGTGGAGGGGATTGGGAAATAGAAAGTTACTGTTCATTGGGTATAGCATTTCAGTGATGCAAGTTGAAAAATTTCTAGAGATCAGGTGTACAACAGTGTGTTTAGAGTTAACAACACTGTACTGTACACTTAAAATTTTGTTAAGAAGGTAGATCCAATGTTATGTTTTTTTCTACGACAATAAAAAGATGGAAGAAGAAGAGGAAGAAGAGGAGGAGGAGGTAAAGAAGGAATAGGAGGAAGAGGAGAGGGAGAAATCCTAGGGCAACTCTGGAATGACTTTGCAAAATAGGTCAAATAAATGGAAGACTGATAATGTGCTTAAGGACCTACCAAGCTGAGGTACCAGAATATTTTTATATAGGTTTTGATATTTCATTATAATTAGAGTATAGTCATAAAGGGAAAACACAAGTGTGGTAGGCTGCTGAACACATGTTTTAGTGTTTAGTGATTCACAATTTTGAATTCCATATTTTGTAGAGGGGTATGTCAATATAATCACAATACTTAGGATTTCTGCCTTCCTCTCTGAGAGCAGTGGATTTTTTTTTTCTATACATTTTACTATCTCTTCTGACTCTACTACTCTCCTGGTCCTGGCTATCTTCCCTTCCTTCTCTTCCCCTCTTCTTCCCTCCCCCCCTTCCCTTCCCTTTTCGTTTCCACTGAGTCTTTCTCTGTTGTCCAGGCTGGAGTGCAGTGGCATGATCTTAGCTCACTGCAACCTCCGCCTCCCAGGTTCAAGCAATTCTCCTACTTCAGGCTCCCTAGTAGCAGGGATTACAGGCGCCCGCCACTATGCCTGGCTAAGTTTTGTACTTTTAGTATAGACGGGGTTTCACCATGTTGGCCAGGCTGGTCTTGAACTCCTGACCTCAAGTGATCCACCTGCCTCAGCCTCCCAAAATGCTGGGATTACAGGCGCAAGCCACTGCACCCTTGGCTATCTTTTTGTCTTATTTCTTTTTTTTTCTTATTGCCAGTTTGTTGATTTTCTCCATATTATACTACTCAAATTCTAGTGGGGTAGAGGGGTGTTGTTGAGTTAAAATAATATCCATTGCCTTATTCATCAGAAGGCTTTGTGCAGTCTATGGATAGACTGCCCTTGGACTAGGTATCCACCCAAGTGCAATTAGTGGCTATTCATCCTTATGCTCAAAAAACAGCCCAGAGCTTCTTTTCATCAAATAAATCAGGTAAGGTAATTTCCCATAGACTTGTCATGTCAGGCATCATAGAAAATAAAACTACCATTGTCATTACTTGAAATTAGAAGTCTTTTGGTTGATTTTCTACAGTGAAGAAAGAATATCTGTCATGAGAGGAAATGTAATTTGTCTAAGACCAGATGAGTTGCAGCCAAACTTATAGTA
The DNA here is from genome assembly GCF_049350105.2 of Macaca mulatta. Classification (NCBI taxonomy): domain Eukaryota; kingdom Metazoa; phylum Chordata; class Mammalia; order Primates; family Cercopithecidae; genus Macaca; species Macaca mulatta. Next base: position 156,908,766 of record NC_133411.1, read on the forward strand.
CAGGTTCTCTGGATTTTCAATTTCAATGTTTCTCCTATGAGCATGTTAATCAGCCTTGTTAAAAAATAAAAATAACAACAAAAACAAAATTAGCCAGAGTCAAACACTTTTTCTGAGCAGAACCAGTCTATTATTACATTTCTCATAGCAACTGTTATCACCAATGAATGTTTGAGCAGATAGATAAAAAAGATAAATATAGATGGATATAAATATATATAGAGATTTATAGATATGTTTAAAAAGCACAAGTTTGCAGTATTCTTTTAAAGCAACTTTGATAATTTTTCATTTTACTTTTTTCAAATTATTATTTGTACAGCCGGACTAATTTCCAGTAAAACTGTTTACTGCAGTTGCATTTTAAAATGTAGTTTGCGTTAATTTTTACCAAACTTTTAATAAAGATATATCCATATTGATGATGCACAATTGACAACTCTTTCCACTGATTACATTTTCTAATTTACGGAGGTAAGTTATGAATAGTTTACTCCTCAATTTGGCATATAAGAATTTGGCCATGCTCAGTAAATATTCAAAGCAGAATAGTTAGCCAAGATGTTTATTACAATAGAACATTAGCCCAGTATATTACCTTCCTATAAAGAAGAGATTGGCTAACAGAAAATATCAGATAGAAAAGCCATGAGAAATAAAGCAGGATCAGCCTTAATGATCCATGTATTGTTTCCTTTGCATTTTGGACTCAAATTTTTTTTTTATAAGCATGGCTATCATTATTTTTATTCACCTTTGTTACAGTCTAATTAAACTCTGCAATATCACTTTCACCACAACTATTCTTCTTGAAGACTTACCCACATATCTGTGTCCAGATCATTCATCTCTTAAGGTTTTTGTCAAATTTTATTTGTCCTATATATATATATATTTTTAATCTTTCAGCTAAGAGTAAATCCCCCCAGTCCAAATTCCCATGGGACTTTTTGGCAGTTATAACTTTTCACTTCAAAGTAGGTTATATTGGGGATATGCCTTCTCCATCTTATTATATTGTAAACTCCTTTAGGGCAAGGCTTGTATCTGATTCATCTCGAGTAACTCCCACAGCACTTTGAAAGTGATGCTAAAAAGTTACTGAATCAGTGAATGAGTAAAGGTTTTTGATAGAGGAAATGAAAAATGAGAAGTGGATTTTAAAAATGAAGAAAGGGGCAGCAGTTCTGAATAACGGGTTCAGTGTGGAAAGATACAATTCTTTATAATGTGAGAAATATTCAGCTGATATATGACATACGTCAGAGCAATTGAATACAGGAGAAACTGTGGCAGGGAGAAAGTGTTCACAATTGTCATTAATGTGATTTTTAAGCTCTTTATATGCCTTTTATCTTTCTCGTTTTCACCAGTTAATCAATATATCAATAAATATGTACATACCTCTTTGCATGTCCTTACTGTACTAGATCCTGGATAAACACTGATGATTTCAAAAGTTATATTCCTTGAACTTGTGATAAAGGAGGAGGCTGGCTGAAGCACCCTGTTCTCATCTCTGCTTGAACGCATAACACTTCTATTTGTTATGTATATTATGGTTATATTCAAGGAGTTATTTGAGCACATTTTATTGTTTAAACATGAAATTAGATATATTAAAGGCAGAAACATTGTAAGTCTCAAAGAAAGACAGGAAGACAACTAGAAAGTTTCTAAATGAGCAAGTAGAGAGGAAGTGAGGCATGTAAGTCTTGGAACCCAGGTTTGAGATAGACCATGGTTGTAAGCCTTGTTGCAAGGCTTACATTTCTAAAGAGTTAGTAATACAAATAAAGCCCTAAAATATGACAAACTGTGGGTCTCTGAGTAGCTTGTTAAAGTTTTAGCATAGGTGGGAAGCCATTCAAAGAAGAAAAGAAAGGGTTTAGAAATTAGATCTCAGAAAAATTAAGCTGTAGAGATGCTAGAAGACATAATAATGATCGGAAAACTTAGAGGAGACAGGTAGAAAGACCAAGGTGAAAAATCCAGTGCTCTACATCTTTGAAATGGTCCTATCTCTGGCTGAAAATGGGTAATTGATGGATTCAATATTTTTTGACGGGCATTCTGTACTCACTAGAGTAAGGATTTGATTTTTAAAATCAGAGATGAAAAACCGGCCAATCTAGTAGATTTTTCAAAAATAAGTGTTGGCTGGGCCCAGTGGCTCATGTCTGTAGTCCCAGCACTTTGGAAGGCCAAGGTGGGCGAATCATGAGGTCAGGAGTTTGAGACCAGCCTGGCCAACATAGTGAAACCCTGTGTCTACTGAAAATACAAAAATTAGCCAGGCATGGTTGCAGGCACCTGCAGTCCCAGCTACTCAGGAGGCTGAGGTGAGAGAATCGCTTGAATCCAGGAGGCAGAGGATGCAGTGAGCCAAGATGGTGCCACTGCACTCTAACTTGGGCCGCAATATGAGACTCCATCTCAAAAAAAAAAAAAAAAAAAAGTGTTACTTGGCTTTTTCTATCAGTACCTACATCCCCTTTAAGTAACATATCAGTGTCCCTTCTTACAGAATTGACTGTCCAATCACCAAGATAATTAACAAAGCTTTGAGGCTAATTCTAGTTATTAAGCAGAGAAAAGAGTTTCTTTGTTCACCTCTCTATCAACATTTCAAATGGGATGATTTTTCTTTTCGGGGATAAGGGTTTGTCCTGAATATTGTAGGGTGTTTAGCAGCATCCCTGGCCACTGTCCACCAGATCCCATAGCACCTCCCCAGTTGTGACAACCAAAAATGTCTCTAGACATTGTCAGATGTTCCCTGAAGGGCAAAATTGCCGCTAGCTGAGAGGCACTAAAATGGAGCAAAGCTAATAAAAATGCAAACTGGAGGTTAAACCCGTGACATAAAATGCTGTATATGAAATGAGTGTGTTTGTCCCTTGAATTCAGGGTGATGAAAGAAGAGTCAATCCCCAAAATCAGGCATGAGTGGAAGATTGAAAAAGAAGCTGTGATTTGGGAAAACCACCTAGTACTGGGAGTCAGGAGAACATGAATGAGTTCCAGTTCTGCCACTTTCTAGCTATTCTTGAATCAATGACTTCCCCTTGCCAGAACTTCTTAATAAAATGAAAGGATTTAAATATGCTCTACTAGAATATACTATGGACCATTCTAGATCAAAGACGATGGTAAGTTTGTGACTCTTCATAAATCTATACTTGGTTCTTTGGGTACTGAACTCTCTCTAGAGCTATACTCTCAAGAAGGCTGAGTGTGTTTTCTTGTCAGAGCCCAACTAACAGGTTTTCTGTCTTTCATTTTTCCTTGTCTCACAAGGCTCATTCCTATATCCATCCTCACTGCTCAATGAGAAATGGAGGTAGAAAGTGTGATCTGGCAAAGGCAGCTATTTTGCCCTAAAATGATAGTCATCTTTCCCCTTGGAGAAGAGGCCTTAGGCTAAACAGTTTCCCTGGAGTAAGCACTATTTTTTTGAGCTCGGAAATATAACCTAAACAGGCAAGGAATCAAGAGTAAACTTCCATGGGAATTGTAGAGCCCAGATCTCTACATATGCCTCTCTTAGAAAACGGATGTCAGATGATATTCACTATTTCCTCCATAAGTAGGCTGCCATTTTCCCATTGCATCACAGCTCTAAGATGAGAGATTACTTTGACTCCCCAGCTTTATTTTCCAGTTCAGCTTCATGCATACCAGCTAATTAGGCAACATGACAACAGGGTGGAGCGACACTTATATTCTGTATGTCTCCACACCCACGGTGGATTTGGCCTGGTGCCACTGCCAGCCACCCTCAGAGCAGTGGCATCTTACAACACAACCACGCCCAGACACCAGCAAATTGTACTTTTTAAAGATTCATGTTAATTAAGAACCGTATATTATTAATTAATCTGTAGACAAAAAAGAAAAGTGTCAGCTCTTTCTCCCCTCTTCTCATCCTCTACCTTTTTGAGATTTACAGATACAATGAGCTAGCCATGTAGGTGAATATACCTGATGAAGGCAGGAGTTGAGGCGGCTTGACCCACACAATGCCAATTTGGACTAACCCAGGTTTTTGGCATATCAGGAGCATGGACTAGCTTTTGCTTGGCACCTTATAGCTTGTGGAGTATGTTCATTTACAGTGTAATTGTATTTTCATGACAAAACTGATATATAGCTGGTATTATTATTTATATTTTATAAATAAGAAAAACGGGCTCAGATGTAAATAAATGTGTCAAAAGTCACACACAAGTTGAAGGGCCCAGTTTTGACCACCAAATCTCATTCTTTTGTCACTGTTTTCGTAGCTATTTTCTATGTAACTTAATGGTGGAATGTTCTGGTCTAAGAAGTCATCAATTACTTCTGTATATATCAAGTGCTATTATGTTCCAGGTACTGCTACCTGAAGAGGCAGTATTTTTATTACATTGGCTGATATACTCGACAAGTACGGTTTAATTATTTGCCTTCTTTTTGTCTCCTTGTTCCATTTCCCAGTGTGCCTCACCTCATGAGTAATTTAGGAATGTAATCTGTGCTCACAATCTTGCTTCAGCTAAATGTGAGGGCTGGAATTAAAACACAGACTTTCTAACTCCATAACAAATATTATTTCGAATACAGTCATGACCTTGCTAGAAAGTTAGAGAAATAAGAGTGATTGATAACAGCATGAAAGGACATTTTTTTTCAATAAGACATTTCTTCTCTTTAAGGAAGAGAAGATGTTTGAATATTTAAGAGCTTAAAATGAGCTGTTTGATTTTCTGAACTATTTGAAAAGGTGTCATTTTTTCATGACTCAAATGACCTGTCAATCCTTCCAGTCATGTGTGGCTATTGTTCATTGAAGGTGAACCAATTCCTTCCAAAGACGTCACCATTTGTAGTATAATACACTGTCCAAAGGAAGGGACACTAATAAGTAAATGATTTCTCTACCCTGGAGGTAACTAATTTGTATCCTTAAAATTAGGCACGTTTTTTGGCACTTCCCACGAAATATTCAGCATTTCAAGAAGCTTAGAGGTGAATTGCCTCACGATGATCTCTAGTTTGATATAATCAACAGTCTAACAGTTAAAAGACTTCTAATAATAGCTAACATTGAGCATTCCCCATGTGCCAAGTATCATCTAAAGGCTTTACAACATGAATGAATTAACTTAATCCTTGTGACAATCATGATTACCACCTCTCAGTTTAGTGGTGAAGAAACTGAGACAGAGGGTTTAGGCAAATTGTCCATCCTCACACAGCAAAGAAGGCAACATTTGACCCCGGTAGCATTGCTCCAAAGTCAAACACTGAACCTCTGAATTATGCTTCCTTCTCAAGAAGGCTTGGCTATGTATGGCTTGACTGTTACCAATAATAGTTACTTCAGCTCTGTAATGTAATCATCCCAATCTGCTCAACGGTCGTATCAAGTGGATGATACTCATGGTGATTTGCCTGAGGTCAAAGTGTTAACCTGTCATACATTTCCAAAATGTCACTAATCTATGTATGGTGCAGACTGGAGAAGTGATCTCTGTTGATGCACTGTCTGGGTCAGTCTGGAGAAGACAGTCCAGGAAAATCCTGAAATATAGTCATACCTCAGAATAGACCAGGATTGATTTCCAGGACCCCGCACATACCAAAATCTGCAGATTCTCAAGTCCTATAGCTACCCTACTGAATTTGATGTGATAAGTCAGTACTTGGTATAGGCCGGTTTTATATCCTTCAAATACTATATTTGCAGATATGCCTTTCGGTGAAAAAATTCTGTGAGTAAATATCCTGTGCAGTTCAAACCCAGGTTGTTCAAAAGTCAACTGTACTTTACTCTGGAATTATGGTGTGTGTGTTTTAAAAGGATAACTATCACCCTTACTCTCCGTCAAAATAAATCATGATGTTTGTAGTTGAATCATATCAGGGAAAGGTGGCATTGAGGATGTAGGCTGCCTATTTTTAAACTTGAAATAACTAGGAAATGCACTCTATTTGATTTAGCCCTCCTATGTTCGTCTGTAAATTAAAGGAAAGAGGTGTGCTGGATGAATTTCAATATTCTATCCAGCCCAAAATATATATATTCACTAAGTTAAAAACAGCATTTTTGTTCTTAAAAATAATACCTAATTTGTGCAGAAAATTTATCAGGCAAGAAAAGTAGGAAGAAAAACATTTAAAAAGTCATAAGTAATTCCACCCATCAGAGATAACAAATGTTAAGATTTTTTGAAAACCCGTTTCTGTCTCCCTTAATACAGACATATATAATGCTTTAAAAATAGTATGAAATGAATATGAATTTTTTTTCTAAAGTTAGGTTTACTGAGATACATTTTATAAAAGCAAAATTTACAATTTGGGTGTGCAGTTACATGACTTTTGATAGACATAATCACTTATGCAACCACCAGCAGAATGAAGATACAGAGTAGTTTCATTACCCTCAAAGTTCCCATGTGTACCTTTGTAGTCAGTCCCCTCCCCTGATCTCCAGCAAATGGCAAAAACTGTTCTGATTTCTGCCCCTAAAATTTTGTCCATTTACAAATGTCCTGTAAATGGAATCCTAAAGTATGTAACATTTTGTTTCAGGCTTCTTTCACTTAGAATAATTCTTTTGAAGATCATCCATGTTGTAGCAGGTATAGTATTTCTTTTTTAAAATTCTTGAGTAGAAATTCATCATGTAGATGTGCCAGTTGGTTGACCTATTCATCAGTTGATGTACATTTGGCTTGTTTACAGTGTTTAGTGATTATGAATCAGGTCATTATAAATATTCTCTTATGGGTTTTATATAGACATATGTCTTAATTTCTCTTGAATAAATAACTAGGAGTTAGATTGCTAGGTCATATGGTAAGTGTAGGTAGGATTTTAAAATATTCTTTTGTAAAAACTTGTTTTAAAAATATTTTGTTTCATAATTAAAAAAATATTTGTTTTAAAAAAGATTTACAGGAATTTGGAAGATGGTACAGCAATGTTCTGTGTACACTTTACCCAGTTTCCTCCAATAGTTAAGTCTTTGTTTCTTTAGATTTTCTTTATTTCTAATTCATTTGACTCACAAAATAAATTGGTGCTACCTACAGCAGTTACAGTGATATTATTCATACCACACAGAAGAAACTTTGGGTCATTAATTGATAACATCAAAGCCTCATTCACCTACGTTGAACTTCCAGAATCTTCTGTGCCAACTGCCTAAAATACTAAAATTTAGAATACTACAAGGTAAAAATGAATACCTCGATAGACCCAAATGACCACAGTAAAAACAAGATTTATAGACAATCAATTAATTAAAAATCTTCCACAAAGAGAAGCCCACAGCCACATGGGTTAACTGACAAATTATATTAAATATTTAGTGAAGAATTAATGCCAGCTCTTCACAGACCCTTCCAAAACATAGAAGAAGACTATTGGGAACACCTACCAATTGATTCTATGAGGCTAGTGTTACCCTAATACTAAAGCCAGACAAAAGCATCACAAGTAGACAAGTATGAATAAATATCCCTGATAAATACACACAGAGAAATCCTTAAAAATACTAGTGAAATGAGTCTAGTAACATATAAAAATGACTGTACACCATGACCAAAAAGGATTATTTCATGAATGCAATGTTGACTTAACCTCCAAAAACCAATCAATTTAATAAACAGAACTAATAGGATAAAGAACAACAACAACAACAACAACAACAACAACAACAAAAACAACAAAAAGATCTCTTCAATAGACACAAAAGAGTGTTTGACCAATCCAACAGCCATTCATGATTAATTTCTCTGGAAATGAGGAATACAAAGACACTTCTTACATCTGCTAAAGGGAGTTTATAAAAAACCTATAGTTAATACTATAATGGTGTAATACTGGATGTTTTGTCTTGACATTTGAGAAGAAGACAGTAATGTCTACTCTACTATTATTTATCATAAAACTAGAGATTTTTTTGGAAATCACATAAGAAACATAAAAGGAAGAGGTTACTATTGTTTTTAATTGCAGATGACATATAAAAGTTTATAACAAATTCACTAAAACCCACTAGAACCCAGAAATGAGTATAACAGCATCACCAGATACACGACTGATACACAAAATTCAGCCATGTCATCTGCAGAGGCAATTTCACTTCCTCTCTTCCTATATGAATACCCTTTCTTTCTTTCTCTTGCTGATCTTTGACAAACCTGACAAAAACAAGAAATGGGGAAAGGACTCCCAATTTAATAAGTGGTACAGGGAAAACTGGCTCGCCATATGCAGAAAGCTGAAACTGGACTGCTTCCTTACACCTTATACCAAAATTAACTCAAGATGGATTAAAGACTTAAATGTAAAATCTAAAACCATAAAAACTCTAGAAGAAAACTTAGGCAGTACCACTCAGGACATAGGTATGGGCAAAGACTTCATGACTAAAACACCAAAAGCAGTTGCAACAAAAGCCAAAATTGAGGAATGGGATTTAAACTAAAGAGCTTCTGCACAGCAAAAAAAAAAAACAAACAAACAAACAAAAAAACCTATCATTAGTGTGAACAGGCAACCTACAGAATATGATAAAATTTTTCCAATCTATCCATCTGACAAAGGTCTAATATCCAGAATCTACAAAGAACTTAAACAAATTTGCAAGGAAAAAAAAAACAACAAACAACTCCATCATGAACAGACACTTCTCAAAGGAAGACATTTATGTGGCCAGCAAACATGGAAAAAAGCTAATCATCACGGGTCATTAGAGAAATGCAAATCAAAACCACAATGAGATGCCATCTCACGCCAGTTAGAATGGCGATCATTAAAAAATCAGGAAACAACAGACCCCGCTGAGGACGTGGAGAAATAGACACTTTTACACTGTTGGTGGAAGTGTAAATTAGTTCAACCATTGTGGAAGACAGTGTGGTGATTCCTCAAGGATCTAGAACCAGAAATACCATTTGACCCAGCAACTCCATTACTGGGTATATACCCAAAGGATTATAAATCATTCTCCTGTAAAGACACAGGCACGAGTATGTTTATTGCATGCAGTGCTTTCACAATAGCAAAGACTTGGAACCAATCCAAATGACCCTCAATGACAGATTAGATAAAGAAAATGTGGCACATACACACCATGGAATACTATGCAGCCATAAGAAAGGATGAGTTCATGTCCTTTGCAGGGACATGGATGAAGCTGGAAACATCATTCTCAGCAAACTAGCTCAGGAACAGAAAACTTAACACTGCTATATTCTCACTCGTAAGTGGGAATTGAACAATGAGAACACAGAAACAGAAAACCAAACACCATGCGTTCTCACTCATAAGTGGGAGTTGGACAATGAAAACACATGAACCCAGGGAGGGGAACAACACACACGGGGGCTTGTCATGTTGGGGGTGTTCGGGGTAAGGGGAGGGAGAGCATTAGTACAAATACCTAATGCATGTGGGACTTAAAACCTAGATGACAGGTTGATGGGTCCAGCAAACCACCATGGCACATGTATACCTATGTAACAAACCTACATGTTCTGCACATGTATCACAGAATGTAAAGTTTAATAAAAATTTTTAAATAAATACAAAAATTAACTGGGTGTTGTGGTGCACGCCTGTGATCCCAGCTACTCGGGAGGCTGAGACACGAGAATCACTTGAACCCAGGAGGTGGAGGTTGCAGTGAGCCAAGAACATGTCCACTGCACTCCAGCCTGGGCAACAGAATGAGACTCTGTCTCAACAAAAAAAATTGTATAGTTTAAAATCCACTTATTCTATCATAGAACCAGATAGCAGCAGTTCGTTTAAAGGATCTGTAAGTATAAGCTCTAATTTTTCTGCCATCTCCAGATAAACACTTGCTTTATTTCCAGTCAGATTTTACTGTTAGAGAACTGTCCCTTTCAATGGAGTCATACCTGTCTCTAATTTCAATCAGGTTCTACCCGTGCATTCTTGGGTTATATGAAGTAGAATAACTGTTGTTGTTGTTGTTTTCTGCTTGATCCTAAAGAATTTCAAGCCTTTCCTAAGTGTTCAAAATGCCAATGGATAAAAGTTCGGGATTAAAGTTGATTATAAACAGATTCTATGAATCTCTATATATTATGTGAATACTTTGTTTTCATCAAGGAAAACATTCTCTCATCCAATTTTTGTAACTCTTGACTATCTCTCATTTATTATGTACAAACCATTTAGAATTGGAATGTCCTCTCCGTGAAATGATTTTTTATCATCACGAAATGATTCTCTTCATTCCTGGTGATATTCTTTGCTCTGGAATCTACTTTGTCTGATATTAACATAGGCATTCAAGCTATTTTTAAAATTTGTGTTAGCATCATATATTTTCTCCCATTCTTTTACTTTTAAACTATTTTTGTATTTATATTTAAAGTATGTCTCTTTAGGCAGCAAATAGTTTGGGCTTCCTTTTTAAAAAATTGAATCTGTCAATCTCTATCCTTTAATTTGCATATATAACCTATATTTATGTATAATACATTTACATAAAGTATATTCTTACATTTAATATATACATAATTTACATAAAACAGATTTACATATTACATAATCCATATGGTCAGATTTGCATCTACCATCTTATTATTTTTACCAATTGTTTTCTAATTTTATCATCTGTTTTCTATTTTTACTACTTTTTTTTTTTTTCTGAGACAGAATCTGACTCTTTTCCCCAAGCTGTAGTGCAGTGGCATAATCCTGGCTCATGGTAGCCTCGACCTCTCTAGGCTCAGGTGATCCTCCTACCTCAGCCTCCCAAGTTACTGGGACTACAGGCATGCACCACTATTCCTGGCTAATTGTTCTATCTTTTGTAGAGACGGGATTTCACCATGATGCCCAGGCTGGTACCATCTGTGTTTTAATTCCCCTTTCTTCTTTTCTGCTTTCTCTTGGATGAATCAAGAGTTATTATTATATCATTGTATCTTCTTTTATTAATTTACTAACTATAAATCTTTGGTGGTTGTTATTATTGTTTAAACACTTGGTTATTTTAAAAAGAGATTTAAATAATAAAAAAACTTATATATGTATCCATGTAGCTACTCCTTTTAGTGATTTCCTTTCCTTTGCATAGATTCATATTTCTATCTAATATATTTTTTCTTCTGGCTGCTTGAAAAATCTTCCTTTAACATTTCTTCCAGTGCGGGTCTGCAGTAAGTGCTGAATTCTTTTAACTCTTTTATGTAAAATAGTCTTTATTTCACTCTCACTTTCAAAAGTTGATTTCATGCGACATAGAATTCTAGCTGATAGTTTTTTCCTTCAGTCACTTAAAAATATTGCTTCATGTCCTTTTCACCTAACAATTTTTTTTTAAAATCTGGTATTATCTTATTCTTGGTTCCTTTGTATGTAACGGGATTTCTCCCTCACCTCTCTTAGCCATCTACCAGCTGATTTTAAGATTTTTTGTCTCAATATTTTTGAACAATTTGATAATGGTGTGCCTTGATATAGTTTACATACACACACACACACACACACACACTGTGCTTAGGATTCTTTGAAATTCTTGGACCTGTTTATAGTTTGAACAACTTTTGGCTGTTATTACTTCTAACTTTTTTTTTTTACTTCCCTAGGCCCACTTTCAGGGACTATAATTATATTAGTCTGCTTACAGTTATCCCACAGTTTGCTGTTGCTCTTATCTTTTTTTTCTGTTTTATTTTGGATAGTTACTATTGTATACCTTCAAGTTTATTAATCTTTTCTTCAACAAGTCAAATTTATTGTGAATTACATTTATTATATTTTTAGTTTCAGATTCAGTTTAATTTGTTTTGTTTTTATGTCTTCTTTGTCTCTGCTTTACATTTTAGAATTTATGAAACAGTTATAATAACTCGTTTAATGTTCTTATGTATAATTCTAACATCCGTAACAGTTTTGAGTCATTTATCCTACTTACGGATCATATTTCCTTGCTTCTTGGTATGCCTAGTAATTTTAGACTGAATGCCAGACATTACTAATTTTACATTACTGAGTAGTGAATGCTTTTTGTATTTCTATAAATATAGAGTTTTCTCCTGGAACACAGATAAGTTACTTGGAAACCATATAATCATTTTGGGTCTTACTGTTAAATGTTTTAAAGTAGAACCGATGGCTAATTATCCCCTACTACTGAGCCACAGCCTGGTCTTCTGGGAATCAGAGCTGTCTCCTCAACACAGAGTCTGTGAGCCTGTGCCTGAGCTTCTTCTCCATGCTCTATGGCTTAGACATTTTCTCAGGCCAGTAAACTGGAGTAATTTTAGGGTTTACCTTGTTTGTTACTATGTCATGGATGACTTTTCTTCAAAAGACTGATGTCCACAATCTTGAAAATCGTTGTTTAATATATTTTGTTTTGTATTTGTTGTTGTTGTTGTTTGTTTGCTGCAGGCAGGAGGGTAACCCCAGTCCTTGTTACTTTATTTTGGCTACAAGAATACATCCAGACAGTTTGTTCCTATGGATTTTGCTTCTTATTATGGGATTATTTTCCTTTTTCTTTGTATGTCTGGTATTTTAAAATTTTCTGCTAGACATTGTGATTTACTTTGTTAGGTGATTGATATTTTTTGTATTCCTGTAAATATCCTTGAACTTTATTCTGGGACACAATTAAGTTACTTGGAAATAGTTTGCTTATCTCAAGCTTGTTTTTAAGCTTTGTTAGGTGGAAGCAGAATAGGCTTTGAGGTTAATTTTGCCCCACTCCTGGGGCAACATATCTCTCTAATCTGTAAATGAATGGCAAGGTTTTTCTTTCCGACTGATAGGAACACAAGTTATCTCCTCTCATATGTTAAGTTCTGGATATTGTTCCCTCTAATCCTTAGAGTGATTCTTTCTGCAGCCTGGAGTACTTTTCTCACATACATTTACTTGTCAGTACTCAATTGAAGATTCTAAATAAACTATGTGTCACAAATCTCCAAAGGTTTCCCTCTGAATCTTTCCCTTCTTGTTAGCATGCCATGGGAATTTTACCTCCTTTGGTCTCCCAGACCCTCAGCTTTGTATGATCATCTCAGGGAAGCTTCTGGGAGCTACCTGTGTTCTCCCTCTCTGTGCTACAACCTGGCAACTTTCTCCGGGCAGTGAACTGTGGCAATGTAGGAGTAACTTGGTTTGTTTCCCCTCTCCCAAGAATCACTCCACTGTACTATATCATGTCCAATGTCAAAAACAATTGCTTTTGCTTTTATTTTTTTCTCATTGCTTCATGTGAAAGAATAATCTTTTTTCTATTATTCCGTTTATGCCAGAAGCAGAAATCATACTTATAATTTAAAAATAAACTGGTGTATTCCTTAACCCACACCTCAGTTTGTGTTTCTGTTTTCAGGATATAAAGCAGGCATATTAATATTCTCATTTCCCCAATTAAAGCCTTCACATTACTTGATTCCTAATAGAATTATAAAAGCTATGTCTTCAAGCATCTTTAACATTGTTAAGAAAGGTGAAGGACATAGGGAAAAGACAGAATGTTGATTTAATAGACTTCTATCTGATTCCAATTATCACCACTTACTATTTGTGTCTATGGGGAAGTTCTCGTATCTCTCTAAATCTCAGTAAATTGAGAATGGTAATAATGATACATGTCCAACCTATTCTACAGGCTGATCATGAGGACAAATTAGAATGCATATAGAAAAACACTGATAATTTGTAAGCATTTTACAAATGTTAATATTTACCTTCATCAACCAAGACTAGTTTAAGTTCCTTTTTCTCTTTCAATGCATTGATGTCTGTCAATTCTCTTTATTTTTCTAAAGACATACCTCTCCTTTAGACTCACTCCATATTTTCCTTTTCTTTCATATCCTAATGTCACTGAGTAGGTGATTAAAACTCTGTTGAATAAGAAAGACCAGGAAAAAAATATATATCAGAACACGGGTCAGGAGGCCTGAGTTCCTGTCTCAGCTCTTCCATTTATGACTAATAGATTTGAGATAAATTAGTCAATCATGCAGATCTTTAAATTTCTCATCCATGAAATGGAAATAATACCTTCTCTCCTTAACTTAAAGGTGAGGATCAACTATAAAAAATAAATAGAATATAAATATTTATATATTAACACACACATATTGTGTGCAAATTGGTATTATACAAGTTGTTCTGTAACTATGCACTGTTCCATAATAAATTATACAATATTGTTCTATAATAATATAATAAACAAATGCCATTAGTAATGCTAGTAACTGTAAGAAATACTTAAATAATTTTCTATACAGTTTTTAAGTACTTTTCCCAGTAGCATAACTAGTATTTTTTTTTTAATCTAGAAGAGACAGAAAAAATAGTCCCTATACTGTAGACAAAAGATAGTTATTACTTTTTCCAGGGTTGTTTATGTGGATGACAAATAAATGTCCACTATGTATAGTTTCTTGCCTAGAAATATTAAAATTAAAATTTGTCCTCTCAGAGGTCAGAGATTCTATCGTATTTTCTTTTTCCAGAAATTTAACATTGGGCTCTAGCACAGTGTCAGGCAAATGCAGGCATTTAGTTAACATTTGTCATATTCATGTGGAGAGTATTATGGAGCTCATCTGGAATACCATAACAATTTCTTAACTTTGGATTTAGATTTTTAAATTTTTAAATCACATTTTAGTAAGTTGGTCCCATGCCTGAGAATTCCCTGATTTTAGAGTTATTACTCATTCACTTCTTCCTTTTTTTCTGTCTAATGAATCAAAGTTATGGTGTGACACAATGGTTAGTGCTGTTTAACTTGGCACATTCTTAATTTTTGAACCATAAGACCTGGATTTGAGACTCAGCTTGACCCCTTACAAGCCATGTGGCCTCCTGTGAATTACTGAGCCTCTCTATGTTTTTGTTACCTTCCTTTTAAACTGGCCTTCTTTCTTAAAGCAACTGAGATGAAATAAAACAGTAATTGTGGAAAATTGTTGTAGATTATAAAGCTGAATTAAGCTTTTAGTTTGTTTGGTACTCATTCATTTATTCCTTTCATTAAAAATGTCATTTATCTAATTAGAGAGATAGACAAGTCAACTGACAATTGCAAGACTGTGTCATGAGTGCAAGGTATGGAAGTGGTAATGGCACCGGGTACAGAGGGGCAAAGAGTAAGAACACTCTATGAAGGGTCAGGAAGGGAGCCCCTGGGAACACACAGTCTAAGCTGAATCCTACAAACAAAGATACACAAGTAAAGAAGGAAAAGATCATCCTACAAAACAAAGAAGCAGTATGTGAACACTTTAGAAGTGGGAAACATTATCAAGTAAACATTTTTGGTGGATGGTATTTGGGTTAAAGCAAGAGAAGTCAAGAAGTCTGTCTAGCTCTGTTACACACATTGTTGAAGGACATCAAAATGTGTGCATTAAAGCCTTTGAGAGTAGAAAAGATAAAATCTATACAAAGGAGCCAGCTGAGTGATAACAAATTCAATATGTAAACTCCAACCTGAAAGTTTGTTAACCAGTTGGTTTTTTACTTTATCTAATGGCAAAGATCATTTCTTTGACCAAACTTAATCAGATTCCTCTGAACCCTCTTTTTGACTAGGCCTTAACCTTGGCCTTTGAGAACTGCAAATTCTTAACCCATATGATGTTGTCTACCCCCTTTTGTACTGAGAGGCTTGAACAAATGTTACCACCATTTATAATACCTCAAGAACATGTTCTTGATAATCCAGACCCTGCTTAAGTTCCTGTCTGAAAAGCTCAATGCTACTTAAATAATTTACTGTTTACCTGACTGTAGACCTATGACCTCCCATTTCTTAGAGCATTTACTTTAGAAAACTTGCAATTGTAAATTAGCAAACACAAATGGCCTAACCACAATGACCAACCTCCCCTGCCACCCTTTTGGTACTTTTCCTTTAGCACATGATATGGTTTGGGTCTCTGTCCCCACCACATCTCATGTTGTAGCTCCCATAATTCCCATGTATTGTGGGAGGGACCCAGTGGGAGATGACTGAATCATGGGGGCGAGTCTTTCCAGTGTTGTTCTTGTGATAGTGAATAAGTCTCACAAGATCTGATGGTTATAGAAGTGGGAGTTTCCCTGCACAAGCTCTCTTTGCCTGCTGCCATCCATGGAGCATGATGTGACTTGCTCCTTCTTGCCTTCTGCCATGATTGCGAAACCTCCCTAGTCATGTGGAACTGTAAATCCAATAAACATCTTTCTTTTCTAAATTGCCCAGTCTTGGATGTGTCTTTATCAGCAGCATGAAAATGGACTAATACAGTAAATTGGTACCAGGAGTGGGGTGTTTCTGAAAAGATATCCAAACCTGTGGAAGCAACTTTAGAACTTGGTAACAGGCAGAGGTTGGAACAGTTTGGATGGCCCAGAAGAAGATAGGAAAATGTGGGAAAGTTTGGAATTCCCTAGAGACTAGTTGAATGGCCTTGACAAAAATGCTGATAGTGATGTGAATGATAAGGTTCAGGCTGAGGTGCTCTCAGATGGAGATGAGGAACTTGTTGGGAACTGGAGCAAAGATGACTCTTGTTATGTTTTAACAAAGAGACTGGTGGCATTTTGCCCCTACCTTAGAGATTCGTGGAACTTTAAACTTCAGAGAGATGATTTAGGGTGTCTGGCAGAAGAAATTTCTAAGCAGCAGAGCATTCAAGAGATAACTTGGGTGCTCTTAAAGGCATTCAACTTTTTAAGGGAAGCAGAACATAAAAGTTTGGAAAATCTGCAGCCTGGCTATGTGATAAAAAAAAAAAAAGAAAATCCATTTTATGAGAAGAAATTCAAGTCAGTTGCAGAAATTTGCATAAGTAACAAGGAGCCTGATGTTAATCCCCAAGACAATGGGAAAATGTCTCCAAGGCATATCAGAGGCTTTTGTAGCAGCCCCTCCCATTACAGGCCCAGAGGTTTAAGATGAAAAACTGTTCTCTAGGCCAGGCTTAGGGTCTCTGTGCTGCGTGCAGTCTAGGGACTTAGTGCCCTGCATTGCAGCCACTCCAGTGGCTGAAAGGGACAATGGCTTAGGCTATGGCTTCCAAGGGTGCAAGCCTCAAGCCTTGACAGCTTCCATGTGGTGTTGAGCCTGTGAGTGAACAGAAGTCAAGAACTGAGGTTTGAAAACCTCTGCCTAGATTTCAGAAGATGTATGGAAATGCCTGGATACCCATGCAGAAGTTTGCTGTAGGGGCAAGGTCCTCATGGAGAACCTCTGCTAGGGCAGAACAGAAGAGAAATGTGGAGTGGGAGCCCCCACGCAGAGTCCCCACTGGGGCACCACCTGGTGGAGCTGTTAGAGGAGAGCCACCGTTCTCTAGACCCCAGAATAGCAGATCCATAGGTAGCTTGCACCGTATGCCTGGGAAAGCCACAATCACTCAATGCCTGCCTGTGAAGGCAGCTCGGAGGGAGGCTGTGCCCTGCAAAGCCACGGAAGTAGAGTTGTCCAAGACCATGGGAACCCACCTCTTGCATCAGCATGATCTGATATGAGACATAGATTCAAAGAATATCATTTTGGAGCTTTAAGATTTGACTGCCCTACTGAATTTTGGACTTGCATGTGATCTGTAGCCCCTTTATTTTGGCCAATATCTCCCATTTGGAACAGCTGTATTGACCCAATGTCTGTACCCCCATTGTATCTAGAAAGTAACTAAGTTGCTTTTGATTTTACAGGATCATAGGTGGAAGGGACTTGGCTTGTCTCAAGGCGTGGACTTTTGAGTTAATGCTGAAATGATTTGAGCCTTTGAGGCACTGTTGGGAAGGCATGATCGGGTTTGAAATGTGAAGATACCAGATTTGGGAGGGGCCAGGGTGGAATGATGTAGTTTGGCTCCGTGTTCTGACACAAATCTCATCTTGTAGTTCCCATAATTCTCATGTGTTGTGAGAGACCTGTTGAGAGATGATTGAATCATGGAGGCGGGTCTTTTCTGTGATGTTCTCATGACAGTGAATGAGTCTCATGAGATCTGATTGTTTCAAAAATGGGAGTTTCTCTGCACAATCGCTCTTTGCCTGCTGCCATCCACATAAGATGTGACTTGCTCCTCCTTGCCTTCCACCACGATTGTGAGGCCCCCCCCAGCCATGTGGAACTATAAGTCCAATAAACCTCTTTCTTTTGTAAATTGCCCAGTCTCTGGTATGTCTTTATCAGCAGCATGAAAATGAATGAATACAGCACACCTTAGCATTAAAAAAGCATCTTGCCTTTGGTTTTAGCAGAACTGAGCTTGGTTTATACTGGAGTTTCTTTTCTCTATTGGAATAGCCCAGATAAAGTGAGTCTTGCCAGTTTTAATACATTTTCAGCTCTGTTTCTCTTTGACACTATTCTACAGGATCATAAGTTTAATGTAATGGTTACTTAAAGAGAAAGGAGCCTACATAAGTCTGCATTCTCAACCATATAACTTTGTCTATACATTTTTACACAGTTTGCATGTGAGTGGGTCAATACATATGGTGAGTATATTGTTTGCTAGGGCTGCCATCACAAAATGTCACAGACTGGGTGACTTACACAACATAAATTTATTACGTTTTCACATTTCTGGAGACTAGAATTTCAAGATCAAAGTGACAGCAAGTTGGGTTTTCTCTGAAGCTTCCTTCTTGGTTTGTAATGGGCAACTTCCCACTGTGTCTTCATGTGGTATTTCCTGTGTGTGTGCATCACTAGTGTCTCTTTTGTGTGTCCAAATTTCCTCTTCTAGTAAGGACATCAATCAGTTTGGTCTAAGGCGTAACCTTATAAGCTCATTTTAACTTCACCACCACTTTTACTTATCTCCAAATATAGGCACATCCTGAGGTAGTGGTGTTTAAGGCTTCAGCGTATAAATTTTGGGCTGACAGAGTTTAGCTCTTAACGCTGAGTACCTGAGATACATTAGTTACAGTTGTTGGTAATGTGGTTACTACAGTGTGTAGTGTTTAAGAGGCTGGGCTCTGGAGTTTGAATGCCTTTATTACATTGACTGTCATCATTTGCAAGATCACTGCTTACAAGCTGTATGACCTTGGAAAAGTTATAGAATCTCATCAAACCTCAATTTCTTTACCTGTAAGAATAAAATGATACTTAATCTTTATATTTATTGCTGTACCTAACTGCATGAAAAGTTTGAGCAAATTTTATTTCTTTACAATTTTTTTTTTTTTTTTTTTTTTGGGATGGAGTCTTTCTCTGTTGCCCAGGCTGGAGTTCAGTGGTGTGATCTTGGCTCACTGCAAGCTCTGCCTCCTGGATTCAAGCCATTCTTGTGCCTCAGCCTCCTGAGTAGCTGGGACTACAGGCATCTGCCACCACGCCTGGCTAATTTTATTATTTTTAGTAGAGACGGGTTTTTTTTTTTTTTTTTTTTTTAGTACAGATGGAGTTTCACCATGTTAGACAGGATGGTCTTGATCTCCTGACCTTGTGATCCGCCTGCCTCAGCCTCCCAAAGTGCTGGGATTACAGGTGTAAGCCACCTCGCCCGGCCTGCAAGTTCTTTTATAAAGATAGATTATCTTTTTCTAACTTTGCTTATAAATCTAACAGTTTCATTCTTGCTTACTGTAAACACACACACAAACACACACACACATTACACATATAAAATTTGCAATGCTTTTTTGCTAAAATTAGGTAGACTCTTAGCTACTTCAGAATCAATTCGTTATGATTTATTGAAAGACTGTAGTTCCTCAAACCTGTTTTCTATTGTCAGGATAAATCCTAGGAGACTTTAAAATGTACTAAATTTCTAAGTGATAAACAGTGTGGGGCCATGGGTCGGGGGTTCAACTAATATCAACTGTAGGGAGAAGCTGATTGTTATTTCTAAAATAAAATATAAACCATATGAAAATGTTAATACAATTAAAAATTAAACATTGAAACTCCTGTCTTCTTAATCCTAATCTAATAAAAGCAATAATTATGTCTATAAATAGCAGGGTCTATCTACTTAGTAAACAAACAATGCCCATCCCATTCTATTATTAGATAAAATGAGATGCCTATCTCTATAGTTTCTTAGTCTTTCCAGACAAACAGAAAGGAATTCCCACAGAGGGAGTGAAGTTAGTTGACAATGGAACATTACCAGACAAGAAGGTGAGTAAAGGCTGTTTTCCAGTTAGTGTCTTTTACAAAGGAGAATATAGACATGTTAAATTGATGGGGGAAAATATTAGAATTATAGAAAAGAAAATTTAAAAATAAACAAAATAGAAAAGAAATTATTTCATCTTTTAAGGTATATTAGAATATATAAATTCTACTCATGGTCACGACATACCTCTTTCTGCCCAAGTGATTGTGTGTGTGTGTGTTGTGTGTGTGCATACACAGGGCTGTATCTAGTTAAAGCACTCTAATGTCTGGATTCTCTTTGAACTCTATAAAAGTCTGTGAGATGGCCATGGGGAAACTCAGAGAAATTAAAGTTATAAAAAGTGAGAGAGTGTCAAGGCTGAGATGACCATCCCAGCTGGCTCCTACTGCAGGTTTCTTTTGTGACACCAATTTTGGCAGGTAAGGAAAAGATAATAACACCTAATTGGCTGCCTCACAACACTGCATAAACAAATCAAAAGAGCTAATGAATGGCAGGTTGTTTTGAAAGCTGTGGAAGGTGATCTAATCATAAAAGAGTATAGTTATTTATTAACTATTATGATCATCAATGATCCCTCTGTATAGAAAAAGAGAGGACTTTAAGAATGATATAGTAACTTTATGTTTTGGAAATAACTTTTGTTTGTAGTAACATTACTGATCTACAACAATTTTTATACTTTTCTCATTTCCTCCCCCCATATCAGTATTCTTCAGATTCTGGCCAAACTTATAAATGTGTAAGATTGTAAAGTTCATAGTTTTTATTATCTAAGCCCACTCCTTTCTAATGAGAGGAAGAAAGTTTCTACATGTTTGATGAATAATTGAAAGAGTTAAAAACAAGGATGATATTTTGAGTTAGAAGAATACCCTTATAACCTAACTCTGACCCAAACCCGAGTTCTCCAAAACTTCAATCCCATTCATTTAAATTTAATATTCATGGTGATTTTCAGGAATGAGGAGTGATTAACAAAGCATGTGATGAATCACCTCTGGATTTACAACATTCCTAAAATGAAACGGAGGAAAAGCCCTAATGAAATGAACCAGCTGATGGGTACTTCCAATTTTGGGGGTGCTCACTGAATCTTCTTTTTACTACTTTCTCCATCTGGAAAATGTATCAGTTTCAAACTTTTTATTCATCATTTCAGAAAGGGTTGGCATCACTGAGAAGCTCTTTTCCAGTAAGAAGGAAATCAATATCTTCAATGTTTCCTCATAGTAGAGATTCCTAAGACAGGCAATCATCTTTTGGTTCTTCTGTTCCACCCTAGTACCACTTCCCCTCCTGGGAATATTCTCCATTTGGGCTAGACTAGGGATCACTAGAGCATAATACACAGTCATTGATTCCATTTTAACTCATCAAACTGTTTTGCCATCAATAACAGAATATATGGTTGGGACACATTTCGTATGGTCTGACAGGGCAGATGAAAGATAAAAAATTAGTACTGATATGTTAATATTTAGAAGAGGCTTTTAGAGAAAGAGACAAAAAAATCAATGCTGGTTGAAACAGAGCAATGGTTTTGGTAAGTTTTAACAGGTAATGTTTTGGTTTGTTTAGGCATTATGGTTTAAAGTACAATTAAAAGGGAAAAAGTGAACATATATCTTTGTAGTTTAATTTCACCTCAAAATGTGTTTGGGTAATTATTCTACGCTGAGTAAACATAAATCTATGGGCGAAATCCACCATCAACAGATGTTGACTTTTCTTGGTATCTTAGAAATTATCTAGTACAACCACATTATTATAATTATGTAAAAATGCAAGACCAGCTATCATTAACTATCAAGCTTATCACATAAACTTGATATTTGTTCTAAGCACCTCTCTCTCTCACACACACACACACATGCATTATATATATGATTTATCTCTAATCCTCTTAACACTAGTACAATATAGGTGTTATTATTTTTATTTTACATATTAGGAAAATGAGACTTAGAGAAAACAAGTGACTGGTCCAAGGCAACATGGCTAACAAGTCAAGATTTGGACCCAGATCTACCTTGCTTCAAAGCTGGGTTCATTTCTATCCCTACATAGTTGAAAAGACTACATAGAATAGAAACAGATTTCTGAAACACTGTCTCATTCTCTTTCCATTAAGCTATGATGGACTTTGATTTTCTAACCTGTAACAGTCATGGAATTTGAACTCGCTCTGCATGTTCAGTAATTTTACTATTCCATTGGAAAGGAGCCAAGCTACAACAATAGTGCAGACCTTGAAACCAACGATTATATATGTGTGTGTGTGTGTGTGTGTGTGTGTGTGTGTGTGTGTGTATTTATGTATTTCATTTTTTTTAAGATGGGGGGAGTTTCGCTCTGTCACCCAGGCTGGAGTGCAGTGGCGCGATCTCGACTCATGCACCCTCCGCCTCCCGGGTTCAAGTGATTCTCCTGCCTCAGCCTCCAGAATAGCTAGGACTACAGGTGTGCACCACCAAGCTCATCTAATTTTCGTATTTTGTATTTTAATAGAGACGGGGTTTCACCATCTTGGCCAGGATGGTCTCAATCTCCTGACCTCGTGATCCACCCGCCTCTGCCTCCCAAAGTGCTGGGATTACAGGTGTGATCCACTGTGCCTGGCCCAATGATTATATTTTTATAGGAAATAATTTCATGAGAGAAAAAAGAAAGGACATATCTCACTGTGATAAATCTCATAATATTGGCATACTCCCTAAGCTGGGCAACCTTGATCAGTTTTCTGGAACCATCATAAAAAGGCCTTTAATTGGATAAAATCTTGAACTTTTCTTCTGTGGATGTGAAGACCTGAGAAGTACTGGAATGAAACAATTTTGCTCTGGTTTCAGTCATCTTCACATGTTTCTTCAGGTGCTTTCTTAAGCTATTAGGGCAAAATAAGCTGGTAGAAATAAACGTATTACTTGTAGGATGAAAGAAGGAACTAAGGAGAAGAAACTTTCTCTAGAAAATATCACATTTACATATTTATAATTGTTAACAACTTTTTTCTTCTTTTCTTTTTGGGAGACTAAATAATGGGATGATACAGGAAGAAATCTAATTTAGAGAAATCTGAGCCAAATTTTTCAAACAGTAATATGGGTGATCATGGTAATCACGGGCTATGGAAAGTTAAACTGAGTCTCCAATGTTTATGATTATGATGTTTGGCTGGAATATAAAATAAGGCTCCATAATATAAAATATCCTGCAGATTGAGAAGTTTTAAAAGTAGTTACATACAAGTTTTATTTTTCCAACGTTTCTGCCTTTTCTAATGTCTAAGGGTGAAGCGGTGTACAGAGAGGAAAGAATGCTGTATGTGTGGTCTGCTTGAAAGTGCTGGATGCCTCCTCTGCCTGCTCCAACTAAACTGTCTGCTTATGAGAAAGCCATTGCTCCTCTGAGTTCCTGCCTCCCCATATATTCAACATTAGAACTTTGCTAGGTTATCTTTTAGGGTCGTTCAACTCTAACATATATATGAGTCTGTGACGCTGAACTCAGACACTTCAGAACACCTACAAATGAAAGGCACAGGAACCCTGGGTTTCTCTAGATGTGGAAATCTTTAAATCTATACCCGACTGGTAGGACAACCAATCTGTCTTCCTTTCCTCTCTCCTCCCACTTATGAAGGGAGTCCAGTCAAAAACATCTTTATCTACAAGGTAGTATATCTGGTATTTCTGGGGAATTCAGTTCTTATATAGAATTACAGAATATTCAACTTTGAGTAGGGTCTGTGGACTCAATCCATTGCGTTCTGGGGGAGATACCATGAAAGCACATTACTACTTTAGAGATAGATATTCTCTGTTCAAACCTGACACCCTGTCGGGATCCTAAAGGATAGAAGCTAAAGTGGTGTGGTATATGAGTCCCATGACCTTGAACAACTGGTTTTATGTGGGTGTCACCAGTGCTTTATAAAAGTAAACTGCATCTCCCCGAGTTCAGTCATACTGCACCAGCTGAGCAATGCACGGAGTGGACCTGTAGGCGACTTGCATCATCTTCAACATGAAGATAGCCACAGTGTCAGTGCTTCTGCCCTTGGCTCTTTGCCTCATACAAGGTGAGCAATTTGTGTGTAATCTAAGCTTCTTGCCACACAACTCAAAGCCCTGGGGAAGGGACTTTTCTCCCCCTACTCCTGCCAAGAAACATTTATGTATGTATATATAATCCTGAAATATCTTGCCAGACACAGAGTTCTGAAGATTTATATATGTGGCTTTATAATTATGTTGTTATCTTTAGAAATGGCAAGTAGTTTGAGATAATCTGAATTTTTTAACCATGAGAAATTCTTCCATTAATTCTTTAATTCTGAAAACTGAATAGATTCTTCTTCATCTTCCTCTTACTAAGTGTATCAATTCATAGTACATATACTTATCTACATAATAGACATTTAAAACTTAATTGTAAATAATATATGTATTTTAATGTTATAGGCATAAATGAAATATTTTTAAAAATTCAATCATCTGTTCTTATTTTAAAGCAGTAGAGTCTTCTAGCTTATTTTAGTCTTGTGTTTTCAAGTGCTAAATGGGTTGAAAGCATTTCTTCCAAAGAGTGAGGGACTTTTGTGGGAGGTGGAGGGTAGATTTTTATATTTGCTATTTAACCCTAGGAGAACACAAATTTCCTAGACTTATGTTGCTCTGAAA
Source organism: Macaca mulatta (assembly GCF_049350105.2). NCBI lineage: Eukaryota > Metazoa > Chordata > Mammalia > Primates > Cercopithecidae > Macaca > Macaca mulatta. Next base: position 156,933,592 of record NC_133411.1, read on the forward strand.
CATTAAAATTTTAAAAAAGAGAAACTCAGAGATAGTCTTAAATCATATACAAATAATGCCCACTTTCCTAAAATAGGTATGTAGGTACAAAAGAGCCTATGTTAATGAGAGAGTATAATAGCCTGTGATCTTAATCTTACCTTCTGTCAGATCTCTAACTTTTGTAGCTGTAATAAGGAGGTAGAGCTGCCAGAATTCAGAAAATTAAATTGTATTTATATATCCTATAAATGTAATGCTATATTATAGTTTCAACTAAAACTATAATATAGTTTCAAAATTATATTATAATTGGTATAGTATTTTGCATGTATGTTATATTGTAATTTTAAAAGGGAGGTTGCCATTTATTGCTCCAAAAGGACCTTTTGAAGATGAGTGATTTTGATGGGGTTAGAATTCACATAAATATTATTTTCCAAAGTAATTGTAACTTTCCGAGTGATTAGACCTTTGTGAGTATACATACTAATCTCCTGGTCCAGCACCCTTCTTTTATTTGCCATGGTAAATCTTAATGTGTTCAAAAACAATTTGTGGTTTTACAACATATTGTCATTAAAGCAATCAGGACACTACATTAAATGAATTGTTTTGTGTATTAAATATTGTACATTTCCTTAACTTTGGTTTCTATATTTTCATCCCAGATGCTGCCAGTGAGAATGAAGATCAGGTTAGTCCTGCTTTTTCTGTTCATTGAATTCATTCCAAGATTCCCAAAGAAAAATGGTTTGTGGCCAACACCTTCATGTTAATAATACAAACATATTATACTGGTAGGTACTAATAGCTTTTGTTAAAAACACAGAAACAGATTTTTATGAATCAAGACATGAATCTTTCTCTCTCTCTCTCTCTCTCTCTCCCCCCCCTCCCCTTCTCTCTCTCTCTCTCTCATACACACACACAGAGACACACACACGCCCAACATATTAATGATGATGGATGTCTGCAAGAGGCAATTTATCATGTTAAATGAGCACTTTAACATTTCATAAACAAAAAATAAATCAACTGGAAAACTACTGTTGTTCCATTTAACATCTGAACAAGCCATGATACACCACATAGGAAGCTAAAATAAATTTTCTAGTAATCATTATGCAAAAGAGAGTGCTCTGTATCTTGAATATAGTTAGGGTATATAGTTCATCTAATAAATATTTATTGAGCATCTATTAGATGTCAGACCCTGTTTGAGATGCTGTTGATATTTTTAAGTAAACAAAATAAATGAAATTCCTGCCCTGAAAATTACATTTTAGTGTAGGAAGACAGACAAATTTATAAGTAGCTTAGCAAAACATATGGTACATTAAATAATGACAAATGCTAGGAGAAAAATAAATCAGGAGGCATAATAGGATCCCAAAGAATGGAGGTGGTATCCATTCTCATAAGGGTAATCAGGGAAGTTCTCTCTGAAGAGACAGTATTAAAATAGGGATCTGAAGGTCATAAGGGAATGAACCATGAAGGTGTTTGCAGTTTACAACAGACCAGACAGAAGCACCTGTGAGCGCAGAGGCCCTGATGCAAGAAGGCACTTTACCAACTCTTAAAACTCTTTTGTTTGGTAAATTAAAAAATCATTTTCTACTAGAAGTTAAATTTTTTCATCTCTTTGAAAGAGAAGATGACCAATTACTCTCTCACACACATTTTGTATATTTGTATACACACACACTGCTATGCATGCTCTTAATTCAGCACTTAAAACACAATTTTAAACGTTTTGCTGAATATGTGTCAAAATTTGCTGTATCCCTGGCCATGAACATTAAAGGAATGAAAATGTGAAACAGCTATTCTTTATGTTGAAACTCTGAGAACCATGGTTACAATACTCTCTTGACGTATTTTGTTGCAATTATTTGTTTTTTTTTAAAGAAACTTCTTACATGAGTGTTCTAGATAATTTTATCATGCTCTCTACTATTTCATCTAAGTTTACTGATTAAGGAGAAGTCCAGAAAGTTCAGTAGAGTAGAAAATAAGCTAGACTTTTGGGAAGCAGAGAGCATGCTCACTTGGATGTTTTATCCTGGAAAAAAGAAGGATGTTATATAAGTCTCACTGTGTATAAAACCATCATTTTCTTTTTCAGAGTCCGTGATGATGGTTGGTGATTTGTGGCAGATACTGGGACCTTTACACTGATATTTTTCATAGCATTAACCTCCATTTCACTGAAAACCATTTTAAAAACAAATTTAGTGACTTCTTATATTTGGTATTAAAGGCAAGAACACAAAGAAGTAATTATTTATTTGGAAGCCTTTCTAATCAGAGTTTTTGGATACTGTGTCAGAAATGAAAACTATTGATGTAGTCTTTTTTATGATGCTGCGATTTGGTTATTTTCCAACTTTAGTAGCTTGGGTTCCTTTCAGCATGATAAAAGCATGTTAAATGTCATAAACATGAACCTAAACAGCAGGGAAAAGCACTGCAGCAATCTGCAAGGATCTTAAGCATGCTTAAATTTGTCATCACCTAAGAGTCATTCTTCAGGCAAAAGCAAGCTGGTCAGTGCTCTAACACTGAGATAGGACAATGGCAGCTCCTGGAGGGTTTTATTATAATAGCTGGAGATGGACAATAGAAGACTGCAAATTAGGCCTCAGCCAGTGAGGGAAACAGGAAGAACTTGGCCCTAGAGGGCTCCGGTTTTCCTGGGACATGCTGAGAAAAAGAGAATAATGGCAACAGTAACAAAACAAAACAAAAACAGGCCAGGGACTGGAAGTTACCCTGCAAGTAAACAGTCGCTGAAAAGTCATCTACTCAACTCAGGAGGGCTTTTGGTCTAAATATGCTTCTGTTTCAACCCTCTCTATTGTGGTCATTGAAAGGGTATTCCATTTTGCTCAGAGAAAAACTCTACTGCTGCTTTCCATTTTTATGGTCTTTTCCTGTTTCCCAAGAGAATACATTGGATAATTTCATAACTCAGAAAAATAGCACTGAATCTCATCTTAACTAATTAATCACTGTGAACAAGTTTCTTAACCTATTATCTGGGCCTCTGATGCTCAGTTTGTAAGAAAAGGAGTCTTTCTAGGAATTAAGCTCTCATCTAATAGTGACATTGGATAAGTCCAATTTAGGGATTATTCTGATTGATGCAACTCTTTAATTATTTTTTTATAAGTAGAGACAAGGTCTCATTACATTTCCCAAGAGGGTCTTGAACTTCTGGCTTCAAGCAATTCTCCTGCCTTGGCATCCAAAAGTGCTGAGATTACAGGCATGAGCCACTGCACCTGGTTTGATGCTACTCTTTTATGATAAACATTCAAAATTATTTATAGCTTTATTCCAGGATTATCATGAGTCTTCTACACACTTTCTATAAGACTTACTTAATAAGGGATTTTTTTTTTATTATTACAAAGGCCTCAGGCCCTTCTCTGATTCTACTGTATGGATTTTAGGATCAATTATATTCGGCAAGGTAAGCACAACTTGCAAAGTTGGCATTTGATACTGTAGAGTCAGAGATCAGACAGATCTCAAGATGCCCAGTAATTAATCTGTGTCCAGAAATTACTACTGTGCTACTCTGATGGAGTTACTGTGTAGTGATAATAATCTTAGATACATTTTAGCATGCCATCCTTAGCAAAATTTCCCAGGGCTGGTCTGTGATATTTTTTAGTGATTCTCCTTCACCATTAATCATTTTGCAAGTGCTACCAACTGCCTACCATTTTTAAGAGGCTAGATTAAGAACAGCTTTATTCATCCAGGCAAGTATACTTCTGTTTTACCTACCTAATGCTGTATCTAGGGCACCTAGCAAAGTATAGTAATCTAATAATAAGAGATTGCTGGCTCATTCAATGATGATCATAAAGATATAGGAGACTACCGGAGTTCAAGACCAGCCTGGGTGACATAGTGAGACCCTGCATCTCCCAAAAATAAATAAATAAATAAATAAATAAATAAATAAATAAATAAACAAATAAGAAAGAAAAAGCACAAAACACCCCAGATATAGATATAAGAGTCTAAATAGAAACCTTTAGTAAATTTTTCGGAAGAGGTTGTGTTTGTCAGAGTTGAAGCAAAAGCTTTGTTTGTTTCCTGATACAAACAATTTGAGGCAGATTTTTTAAAAAAAAATCAAAACAAAAACCAGCAAAAATCCCCTTAGATTCCAAAGGCTTAATCTAAAGACCTTGTGAATTTTCACTGGGTACAGAGGTGGATGCTTTTAATCCCAGCACTTTGGGAGGCTAAGGCAGGTGGATCATTTGAAGTCAGGAGTTCAAGACCAGCCTGCCCAACATGGTGAAATCCCATCTCTGCTAAAAATATAAAAATTACCCAGATGTGGTGGCATGCACCTGTAGTCCCGGCTACTCAGGGGGCTCAGGCAGGAGACCCTCTTGAACCTGGGAGGCAGAGGTTGCAGTGAGCTGAGATTGCGCCACTGCACTCCAGGGTGGGCGACACAGCAAGATTCTGTCTAAAACTAAATAAATAAATACCTAGTGAGTTTTCTAAATTAAAAGGGAATATAACATTTTAAAGTCATACTTTACTAGGTGGCACATACTTTACTAGGTAGCACATATTTTAAGCTCCTAAAAAAGAATGCGTGATGGATAGCAGGACTTTCATAAAATGTATTGAATGAATGAAAAGAAGGAATTACCACTTTTGAGGGTCATTGTACTTTCTATTTCCCCACCAATTCTATTATTTAAAATGTTTCCACTGTCCTCCTTAAACTTTGTATAACACAGTTATTGGTATTTACAAAACTAAAAGCCCAAAACAAATATAGTAGGATTTTAGTTCCAAATGATGTGTCAAAAAAATTACGAGAGAGAGAGAGAGAGAGATAAAGGCTTATGCAATTATTGAGAAATTTCCTCAGTACTTCCATAGATTCACAAGGTTTGATTCTGATGGTAGTTATAGTAGTGTTGATGGCATTTGTGGTGATGGTGGTGGGGGTGGGAATATGGGTTTTTAAAAAATATGTAACACAAATTTGAAAATGCAAAATGGTTAGGCCTCTCCCAGAACCTCGGAAGGGGGATGTGACAGTGAAGCGCCCTGAATCTTAAGCTTTATTAGCTTTAAGGTCAGTCTGCCTGTGCTCGTAGTCAAATGATAGATCAAGGGACATGAAATTCTTTTCAGAAAATAAACCAGCCTAGAAATTTGTTTTCCAAATATATAGAACCAAGAAATCCTTTTTTCATTTAACATTGTTAAAATTTCTAGGAGCCGATATGTTGCAGTACACCCATGGGGAAATGTAGGCAGATATTTTATAGTGTTCAGTGCTCAAACACCTTGCCTCAGTCCTTCAGCAACATTTTCATACTCCTTTCGCGGCAATTACTGTTGGCCCACTGTGTACTAGGTACTTTATATATACCATCTTAGCATATTCCAGTAATAATAATGACAATCGCCACCAACATCAAAACAATAATAATAAAAAAGGAGGAAGAAGGAAGGAGGATAATTTATTAATTGAATGCCTATTATGTATCAGGCATTCTTTGAGGGCTTTACATACTTACAGTTAATCTTCATAAAACCTTTGAATTGTGTGCATATATATGTAGACATATACATATATCTACATGTATATATATGTAGACATATACATATATCTACGTGTATATATGTAGACATATACATATATCTACATATATATCAAAACAAAGCTTTGTTTTGATGTAATTTCAGCTAACACAACTTTTTTTGGCATTATCTTAGGAAATATGCCATGAATTTCAGGCATTTATGAAAAATGGAAAACTGTTCTGTCCCCAGGATAAGAAATTTTTTCTAAGTCTTGATGGAATAATGTTCATCAATAAATGTGCCACATGCAAAATGATACTGTGAGTAAAGGTTTCTTTCTTTCTTTGCAATGTTTGAGTTAACAGCTAGTCTCTGAACTGGTAAATGTATTCTTTTTCTTTTCTTTCAAGTGCATTTTTCTAAACTGAAATGGTTAAATAAAAGTGCTGAGCAGATCACTCTGACATCTTCCATCAGATAAAGTTGGATAATTGCCACCCACCTGGAAAGATTTTAATAATCACTCAAACAAGATTCCGAAAGCATTCCAGAGGGCCCAGTATCAATACCTTCTGTAGCACTCTATAGTGTTTTGAGGATGTAGTTCCACTTTGAACTTCTGGTTTTGGAAAAAAATGAAGTTGGCAAAGAAAGTCAGGTTCCCTGGGCCTGTTAAGACCTGATTCTGTTGCAGCCTAGGGACTGAGAAGATTGGCTTAAGCATAATGCCAGACTCTCCTTGTGGCAGCCAACCAGCAGAAGGACTTAAGCAAGGCATACCCTGATTCTGTGAGCTGCCAGTGTCTTTAGACACCTAGCATTATTCTAGGATGAGATAAACTAAAGGGTAGATGATAGTTTCCGACTCCTTGCAGCCCAGAAATAATTAGTATCCTGGTAGTTTAGCAATCTCTAACCAATGCTTCTTAACTTGGTTTCCTTCTCTCCATTGTCACCACAAAGGTAAAAGAAGGCTTGTGTTATCAACTGCGAATCCTCAAACCAGAATGTCCTAATTTGTTTTTGAAAAGGAAGGTTAGCCTTCCTTTTCAAAAACTTCAACAGTGGTAGCAAGCCAATACTGAGCTTACTCACTTAGGAAAATTATGTTATAATTGGCTTTTTAAATGTCAGGTTGGTGTGTGTCACGGAATTTAATTTGAAGATTGACGTAGTCAATCATATTGGGATAATGAAGCTCAGATCGTTTGTTCATGCACTGCTTCTAGTGAAGAGATTGTGAGACTACAAAGAAGCCAGGACAAGATTTAATAGAAGATGGGAGGCCTAGGGCTGGTTGAATAATTCTTTCTTCTTTTGAAAGCTGAATGTAAACCAGCAGCTATAATATTTATTATAACATTTTCTTCTTGTTTCTAAGATATTTTAATATGAGACTGAAAGTATGAATATAATAAATCTACTGAAAAATAATGTAAAACCAAAATGAAATGCCTTAAGAGTCTGAAGACAATTTATTATTTTGAAGTTACTCATTCAGTTATTATTTTTATGACTTGGGTAAATTATGTTGGAAGAAAATTGTTTTTTTTTTTTAACCTGGAATAAAAGGAGGCTATGCAAGGCATAAAAGCTGTCATCAGATTGCTAAAGAACTGCCTTATGGAAGAGAAAATTGATTTGCTCTGTGGGTCCCTAGATGTTGGAATTAGAAACAATATAAGCAGGTTCAATGTGAATATTCTCTTTCAAAAACTACATTCAAAGAATGGGGCAGATAGCTTTGAGAGTTGATGACCACCTGGCTGTTGGAAGTATTCCAGGAAGGTAGTCTGTTATGCAGTTAAAGTTAGAGATTCTTGCCTATAATGATACCATGTTCAAGATATTTTTCAATGTTGAGGGGAGATCTGAGGTACTGTGTCCATTTCTGAACATGCTACCCATTTTGACATGCCAGGATAGGCTGAGGAGGGCAGTCAAAATTAAGTTTACCATGCTAGCTGTTATTCCTAAAAGTTGAGCAAACAATGTTTAAACTATGCTATTTCTTGTCCTCTTCCAGGGAAAAAGAAGCAAAATCACAGAAGAGGGTCAGGCATTTAGCAAGAGCTACCAAGGCTACTGCTCCAACAGAGGTGAGACTATTTGGAGCCAACCTGTTTACTTTTGAGAGGATGATTGACTCTATTTAGAGCTATCTGTTTATTCCTTAAGTACTAGGTCATACCTGTTTTGAAGCCAACAACTTAGAAGGGAGGGAACATGGGTTAGTCCAGGGGTGGGCTAAATATCTGGTACATCTTGTCCATAGGCCCAACCCATGACCCAACTCTAAAAACATTTTAGGCACTGACAGAAACTAAGAGGTGGAGTGAGCCAGTGTGATGTCTGCCTTCCACGGCCATCATTTCTCATTCCTCTTGTCCTGTCTTAGTCCAAAGAAGAGCTTTCCTGGGACTGTAAGAATTCTTATTGCCTGTGTAACTTGGAAAATTTATGTATCTCTGGATCTCAATGTTTTCATCTATAAAATGAGTTTTAGACCAAATGGAAACTAAGTTCTAAAAGCCAATCTCAGGGTTTAACGTGTTCTAGCAGGCATTTGACTCATTCTATTTCCTTTTTCTTTTGCTCTTTTGCTTTTTACTGTATATGTTCCAGTACCTGGAGGGTCCTCCTAATTCAACTAGAGTTGGTTGGTTGTATCTATTTTGCAGACAGGGACTCAGGCTAATATTTTGTTTAAGAAAAGTGTTCTCCGGTAAAAAAAAAAAAAAAAAAGGATCATAAAACATTAAGAAGTAATGTAGAAGGAAGGCAAGAAACTGCAAATTTATCCTACTGTATAAACCATTTCACTTTATAATTTTTTTCATTTATAAACATTTTAAAAATCTATACAAAATTATAAAAATAAAATTAAAAAAATGAAACACTGGGGCCCAGATTGGTGGAAATATATATCTAGCCTACAATATCTCACAAATGGGTTATTGACAAAGTTGGGACTACCACCAGCTATTCTAACCACCACTGATATTGCCCCAGGTCTCCTATGCAGTTTCTTCACTAATTTCCTCTTTCTTTTCCTTCTCTGCTGGTCCCAACACATAATTAAAATAATCAGTCAAGGTTAGTACACCTTAATTACTTATAACATCCATGGTCTAACAACGCTGGCATCTTTCTTGGCAGTGTTAGCCAAGAATGCCTGAGAACCTCAGCCTCCATAGTAAACATAGTCTACTAAATTATTTGCCTGGGCTCAACCAGTCTCACTTTTCAAACAGTAACAGACACCACAAAATTGATCAATAATTGGAAACTCTTAATCTGTAGCAGAAGAGAGCTACTTTTATATTCTACAAAATCTGAAGTGGCAACTTTATATGTGTCTTATTTGTCACATTCAAAGAGTGGCTCACTTTCTAACATCCACTGTCCTCTTCCTCCTCTGTCTTCATCATTTAAAAATGATATATCTATGGTGTTTAAAAATATGAAATATGAGGAAATGACAAAAAAGCAAAATACACACAAACATACCGATTTTAACAAACCTATCTAAAAAATATAGCTAGTTAGATGTTTCCATATGTAGACACAAATTTATTGAATTTTAATCAAGTAGGAGTTTTAAAAAAATAAAATCGCAGTCTTAAGAAATTAAATTACTCTGTTAATATATTATGCCTGAGTGACACACATACACACACACACACACACACACAAACTGTAAAAAAAAAACCCTCTAGATAAAACTTTTATAGTGATGTGGTTCACTACTTAGGAAACTACTTACATAACTAAGTAGTAACTTACATTAAGTTAAGGCAGTTAACATTTGGCTGTGTGCCTTTCAAATAAGTTCTGTCTAAATTTTTCCTTGTCTCTGTATTTAAAAGGATTCATCCAATTATACCATGAGTTTTTTCTTGTTGTTGTTTTTCTCTCTACTATAAAACAGAACAATGTGCTCATTTTTTTCTGTTTAGATTCTTCCCATCAAAAATCAACCCTGCTACTCACTCTCAGAATAAGGTGCTCTGCATTTCAAGGAGTTTTCTCCTACAGACATCCTCTCACTCTCTCTTTCATCACTAATTTTCTTTTCACTAGTATGTCACCCTTTCATTTCCTGACTCTAGTATTCCCTCCATTGACAAGTATTGTTGGTACTTCCTCCAAAGTCTAACTCCTTTTCTCCATTTCCATCCCTACCATCTCAATCCAGTCATCCATAATTTCTGATCTCTGGTGTTTTGGTACATGCAAAGACTTGTTTTTAATTGATGAATTCATTCATTCAATGTTTCTCATGATTTCGGTTGCCAACTTTATAGAATATTAAGTTCACCCGAGTGTATGCGTGTGTTTCTGAGGTCCTTTTTTTTTCAGATTCATTTATTGCTTTAATAACTAGTATGGTAAGTCCCCCTTCTTAGTTCATGTTGTTAAAAGCTGATGGACCTATGCATAGATATATGGTTCCCACATAAATGACATGCTAGAGATAAAAATAACTGAGTTTTTAACAACTTCATCTCGAATTTGGTAACCCAATGTGTTTAGAGATACAAAGAATTTGTAAATTAATTTGGGTAAAATTGACTTTTTACAGTATTAATTTTCTCAACTCATGAGAGTAGAATAGTTTATGAATAATTCATATAACTTTGGTCTACTTTATAAAATTTGTAAAATATTCAGAGATTTTTATAATTTTTGTTAATGTTTTAAAAATGTGTAAATTTATTACTATTTTGAATATATTTTGCTTTTTATTATATTTTATCTGTTTATTGTTGATATGGACAAATTCTATTGATTTCTTCAGATTAATCTTATGTCAGACAACTTTTGTCTTTGCTCTTGGTAGTTGATCATATTATCTACATATAACAAGAGTTTTATAATATTCCTTTCAATCTTAGCACATCTTTCTTTCTTTTCTTATATAATTGGTAAAAGATCCAGACTTCAATAGTTAAATACTAGTGATAGTAATGAACATCAAAGAATCCCCTTGTCTTTTCACATTAAAGGGAATATCTCTAAAGTTTCTCTATTGAGTGTAATATTTATCACAGTGGTTTTTACCTATACACTTTAGCAAGTTTGGAAAATTCCTTTCTATTTTTAGTTTCCTGAATATGTGTTGCTTATTATTAAAAGTCTTTTTTGCAACTATTAAAATAATTTGATTTTTAGTCTATTGACATAAATATCTGAATATATTTCTTAATGTTAAACTATTATTGTTTTCCTAGAGTAAATCATACTTCATAATATATTTAAAATAAATTTCTGAATTTGGATACTAACATCTTATTTAGAAAATTTGCAATTATATTCTTAAGTAAAGTGAATCTCCACTTTTCTCTTGTAAATTATTCTTATCTGGTTTGGGAATTTACATAAAATTATCCTAAGGTGTAACACTTTAGAGTATGACTTAATGAGATGGTCAGCAGTTCCTCTCCTCAGAAAGCAACTATAAAGCTAGACATAATTGACCAAAAAAAGAAAAACATTTTAGCAATCTGAAAATTGATCAGTAGTCTATACCAATCTGAGAATCATTTATCTTGAAAAACTGCTGACTTTAGGAGTAAAAAGAGAGGTCTGTAATGTTCTTGCTCAAGGATATTCCCATTTCACCCCGTGGCTTGGTTGGCATGGAGGTTCTATACAGGGAAGGGCATGGATGTCAGCAAAGGCATTGCCATTGTTGAAGAAGGCTAACCTAATTTGGAGTAAAGAGCAAAAGCCATATCCAGAGGTGTTTTCAGTGTAAGTGATAATCTTCACCAACGGTAAGGAAAATGGCCAGAGGTTGCAGTCAGAATTGAAGCAAGGGTATTCCTGGCTGAGTCTTCACACATGGTTGAAAGAGCCCAAAGAGGGTCAAGAGATTCACAAACTCCTAACTGACTATAAAGCTGTGCATATCCACTTCATAAACACAAAATGTCCCAGTGAGAAGCAAATGCTGGGGTAGATGTAAAAGTGGCCTAAACTTTGCATGCCCTCCCCTATACACAAAGGTCTATCTGAGAGGATGAAAGCATTGTTAACTTGAAGTATTTGAACACAAACTGTGTTAAATCCTTAGCTGACCACTAAGCTACAAAAATACAGGGGAAAAACATAGGAAGCCAGGCTTAAAAAATAACTATGATAAAAACTATCATAATTTTCTTAGCAGCACACCAGCAGTTGCAATTATGAGAGAGGAAGATTTCAAAAACGTAATCCAGTCACAGAAGCAAAAAAAAAAAAAAAAAAAAAAAAAAAAGAATAAAAAAGCAGCGAAAACAATGTATAAAGAAAAAATTGTAAACCTGAGCACTTATTATCTAAAACATTCAGTTTTTATAATCAAAATGTTCAGTTTTTATAATCCAGGTTAGTGAGATTAAAAAAAAGTTTTCATCAATAGTTATAAAATTTTCAAAGTAACAACAATATACAACCCATACTCAAGGAAAAAATTAGTGGAATTTGTCTTTAGCTGTGTACAGATGTTAGGTTTGGCAGACAAAGACTTGAAGCAACTATTAAAAATATATTCAGGATACCAAAAAAAATCATGTTTGAGGGTTCACAAGAAACTATAATAACAATGAATATGCCAATAAAAACTTTCAATGAAAAGATACAAATAATTTTTTAAAAGACCCAATGAAAATTCTGGAGTTGAAGGGCACAATAACTGAAATGAAAAGTTACATAGAGAGGCTCAAAAGCAGATTTGTGAATCCTTACAAAAAAGAATTACCAAACTTGAAGAAAGCTTAATAAAAACTAACAATGGAAATACAGAGACAAACAATAGAGAAGAAAAATGAACAAAATTATACACTTTTTGAGACAGCAGCAAGCAAGCCAACATATGCCTAATGGCAATACCAGAAATAGAGGTGAGATAAAGAGGAACACAAAAATTATTTGAAGAAACAATGGCCTAAGATGCTTAAATTGGATGGAAAAAATTAATTTTAACATTTAAGAAACTCAATTTACCCCAAATAGGATAAATATGAAGAGATCCACGTGTAGCTCATCATGATTAAAATGCTAAAATAAAGAAAAGCAGAGAGAAAATTTAGAAAGTGGCAAGAGAAAAATGACACATCCTATATACAGGCTATATAAAATTAAAAGCTGGCCCCTCATCTAAAATAATGAAGGCCAGAAGGCAGTAAAATGACATGTTCAAAATGCTGAAAGAAAAAAAGATTAAGTAATATTCTGTATTCTCTAAAAATATCCTACAAAAATTAAAACAAAATAAAGATATTGCCGTACTAAAGAAATCTGAGAGAGACTTTGTTTTTAACACAACTACCTTAAAAATAATAATGAGGGAAGTCATTTAGCTGAAAGGAAATAACTACCAGATGATAGCTTGGACCCACAGACAGAAATGAAAAGCACCAGAAACAGTGAAAATTGGGTTAATCTCTTAGCGTTTTTTAAAGAAATAATCTTAATATATAAAGCAACAATTATAATGCTGTTTTATCAGGTATATACATATATGACAACAATAGCATAAAGGGTGATAGAGAAAATAAAGCCTGATTAAGGCAAAGTTTCTGTATTTTACCAGGATTAAGTATTATTCTGAAGTAGTTTATAATAAACTAAGGTGCATATTGTAATTACTAGAGTAGCTACTAAGAAAATAGCATATATAATAAATATATAACATCAACAAAGGAATTATAAAGGTGTATTAGAAATATTTAACCCAAAACAAGGTAGTAGTAGAACAATAGAGAAGCAAAAAAGGACAAAAGCATACTGAAAACGAATAGAAAAATAGAAATGTAAATACAACCATATCAGTGATTATACTAAACATAAATGGTTTGAACATCCCAATCAAAATGCAGAAACTGACAAATAATAACAAAGGAACTATAAGCTATCTCCAGTAGATGCTCCTTAGATTCAAAGACACAAACAGTTGAAATGATAAAAGATCGGTACCATGCTAAGTTTAACCATAAGGGAGCAGGATTGGCTATGTTAATATATGATAAAATAGACATTAAGGCATTATTAGAGACAAATAGTGATATTTTATAACTTTAAAAGTGCTAATACATTAAGAAATATAACAATGATAAATGTATACACCTAAGAGAGGCTCCAAATTTATATAACAAAAAATGCTATAATTAAAAGAAATAAAAAGAAGAATTCAAAAATAATTGCTAGGAATTTCAATACTCCACATAAAATACTGATACAACAGCTAGACTAAATATTACCAAACAGAATACTTGAAGAATACTATCAACTAATTCAACCTAAACTGAAATATAGAGAGTGCTTCTACATTGATTGTAGAATATGTGTTATTTTAAAGCAACAGAGGAATGTTTTCAGGATACACTATATACTGAGATACAAACATAATAAACTTTAATATATTAAAATCATATATGGTATTTTTTTTTTAACCACAAAAGAATTGAATTTAAACCCAACAAGGAAAATGAATCATGAAAATCACCAAATATTTAGAAATTAAACAACACACTTCTGAATAATTGGTGGGTCAAAGAAATAATCTTGAGAGAAATTGGAAAATATTTTGAATTGAAAAAAAAAAAAGGACAACAATTTAAGACTGATTGCACTCCTCAAAAGCACCTTCTAGAGATTTAAATGGCTTAATCAGAAATAAGAGATAAGATTCAATAATTTAAGCCTCTACCTTGAGAAGATTAGAAAACGAAGTTTAGCAAACTAAACCCAAAGCAAGCAGAAGAAAGGACATATAAGGATTAGAGCAGAAATTAATAAAGCACAAAACATACAAATAATAGAAAAAATTAGTAAAACCAATGTTGGTTCTTTGAAAAGATCAACAAACCTGACAAACCCTTAGTTTTATTTTGCCTTGAAGAAAAGAACAGAAGACAAAGATTACCAAAATCAAGACTGAAATAGGAGACATTAGTATGTGCCCTGGAGAAACTACAAGGCCAGATGAATATTATGAAAAATATTATGCCACCACATTAAATAACTTAGATGAAATAGAAAAATTCCTAGAAATAATCAAATTATTGAAAATTGACCCAAGAAGAAATGGAAAATCATAATAGACTTACAGTTTAAGTAAAATAGATAAATAATTAAATTTTAAAAATGCCCAAGAGCAGATGACTTCATTGGCAATTTCCGTTATATACTGAAAGGAGAAATAATATGAATCCTTTACAGATTCATTCAGAAAGAAGAGGAGACACTTTACAGCTCATTATATCAGTCCAGCATTATTCTGATACAAAATGTAGAAGATATCACAAAAGCAGAAAACTACTGACAAATATTCCTCATAAACATAGACAGAAAAATCCGTAACAAAACACTGGCAAACTGAATCTGCAATATCAAAAAAATAAATAAATAATTACCAAATAAGAAGTATCCCAAGAAAGCAAAGTTGGTTTAGGAACAGAAAATCTATTAGTCTAATACACTATATTAATGGAATAAAGGGCAAAACCACATGATTATCTTAATAGATGTTGAAAAATCACTTATGAAAATCCAGCACTCTTTCAAGATGAAAACTCATACAAATATTATCAATAGAAGTAAGCTTTTTCAGTCTGTTAAAGAACGTCTGTGAAAAATCTACAACTAGCATTATAATTAATGGTTAGAGAATGAATGCTTTGCCTTTAAGATTGAGAAGAAAGCACAGGGTGGTTTACTGTCACCACTACTATTCAACATTGTACTGGAGGTTCTTAGCCAGTGTAAGGCAAAATTAATTAATTAATTAAATACATTTTTTTTGGAAATGAAGCAACTATCTTTAATTCCAAAACATGATGCCATATGTGAAAAGTTCTAAGGATCCACAAAAAGAAAAATTACTAGAACTAATAAATGAGTTTAGTAAGATTTCAATGTGCAAGATTAATAATACAAACTCTATTGTATTTCTATATACTAGCAATGAACAATTTGAAAATTTAAATATTAATTTCATTCACAATAGCATAAAAATGTAGAAATAAATTTAACAAAATGAGTTCAAGACTTATACACTAAAAACTATGAAATGGTGCTGAGAGAAATGAAAGATCAAAATAACTAGTGAAATGAATAGTCCATGTTCATAGATGAGAAAACTCAATATTGTTGAGATGGCAGTTCTCCCAATATTAATCTATAAATTCAACATATTCCCAATCAAAACCTCATCAGGATTTCTTTTTGGTAGAAGTAGAGCAATTGATCCTACTATTTATATAAAAAATATTGGGACACTTAACAGTAACTGAATTTAAATTTTGTTATAATGCAATAATGATCATAATAGTGTGCTATTATTTCAAGATAGGCATAAAGATTAGGGGAATAGAATTGAAATTACTTACTTTTATGGTCAGTTAATAGT
The DNA here is from genome assembly GCF_049350105.2 of Macaca mulatta. Taxonomy (NCBI): domain Eukaryota; kingdom Metazoa; phylum Chordata; class Mammalia; order Primates; family Cercopithecidae; genus Macaca; species Macaca mulatta. The sequence continues at coordinate 156,949,547 of NC_133411.1, forward strand.
TAACCAACATGTCAAGATAATGCTGAGAAATTGAATATAGTTAATTTTAAAAAACAGAATTTTACCTCATACCATACACAAAAATTAAATTTTATTTTAGTACTAAATGTAAAAGCTAAATATATAAAACTTCTCAAGTAAAATATCGGAGGAAAAAAGTCATGAACTTGGGTTAGGTAGAATGACTTCAGATATAAAATCAGAAGCACAATCCATGAATACAAAATTAATAAAATGAAATTGTAAAAATTGCAAATTTGTGTGCTTCAAATGACAACAAGAAGTCAATGAAAAAGCAAGTCATAGACAGGGAGAAAAAATAGTCACAACTTATAAAGTAGGTAAGGACTTAAATTGACAAATTATAAAAACCTCTTACAACCTTATAAGGAGACAACTCAATTAAGTATAGATATTACACCAAAGATAATAAGCACATAACAAGTTGTCCAACATCATTTTTAGGAAAATGCTAATTAAAACCACAATGGGGTATCACTACACATACCCACTAGAATGACTATAATCACAAAGACAGAAAATACAAAATGTTAAGGGTGTGGAGAAACTGGAACACATATAGATAGAACGGGGTAATATACAAGGTTACAGCCACATTGGAACACAGTTTGAGAACTTCTTAAAGATTTAAACAGATTGGCCATGTGATCCAGAAAATTCAGTCCTAGGTATTCAGTGAAGTGAAAATACATGTCCATAGAAAGTCAGGCATGTGAATATTTATAGCAACATTTTTAAAAATAGTTCTAGACTGAAAACAATCCAAATGTCCACTGCTGGATGGATAAACAAAATGAGTATATTTATACATTGAAATATTATTCAACAATAACAAGGGATGTGCTGCTGACAATTTTGCAATACGGATGAACTTCAAAAACACTATGCAAAGTGAAAGAAGCTAGAATTAAACAATTACATATTTATAATTCCATTTATATGAAATGTCCAAAAAGGGCAAATTTACAGAGTCAGAAAAAAGTTTAATGATTGCTTGAAGCTGGAGCTGGGAGCTGGGACATACTGTACAGAAGCACAGGGGAATCTCGTGGGGTGATGAAAATATTTTAAGACCAGGTTCTGATGATGGTTGTACAACTCTATTCATTTACTAAAAATCATTGAATCACTTTCAGTCACTTTAAATGGGTGACTTTTATAGTATGTAAGTAATACCTCAATAAAGCGGTTTAGAATTTTATTTTTCAGTTTATATAATTGTAACTGCTTTGGAATGATTTGTACATTACTATTATTTAATACAAGTTGTCCTAGACCTTCAGAAAAATAGACTGTAAATCTATTGGGACTGAGTTATTTTGGGGTGGGAATATCTCAGACCAATATATCAATTGGATTAATGTTCATTGACCTGTTGTAACAAAGGTAGTTATCTTATACTTTTTTTGTAGTCATATATCCAATTTGGTTTTCAAATGTATTAGCATACTGATACTTATAAAATGCTTTAATCATATTAATGTCTCAACATTTATTTGGTTATTTTTAACTATCATTCCATATATTTTTACTTTTCATATTGCTTTTCTCTTTGGTCAGTCCTACTAGAAATCTTTTGTAACAGGTTTTTTGATAATATTCTCTGTTGTTTCTGTTTTCTATGGTGTTCATTCTTATTTCTTTATGTTCGTTGCTGTTTATTTTACAATGGGATTGAGGAATACTTTAAATTTAATTTTTAAAAAATTTCTGACAAATATATTTAAAGATATTAATCATTATATATCTCAGGATTTATGCTTTAAGTATTTCTATTTATCATTATTTTCCAAACACTTCTTAATTTCTCTACCCCAATGTTATTTAGTAATAGATTATCTAATTTTCAAATATGTGGAACTTTTAAATATTTTATATTAGCTTTTAATTTTATTAAATTTTGGTAAGATAACATAAATAATGTAGTATTTATTATATTTCTTAATACTTTGTGACCTAACAAATATTCTGCTTTTATGAATGTTTTATACATTCTAAAAAAAATGTTTATTTTCTGTTTCTTGGCTGTAGTTGTTCATAAAAATCTAATGGCTTAAGATTCTTTTTATTTTACTTAATATGTAAATTTCTGAGAAGTGTTTGCTTAAATCTCTAACTTCAGTTATTGATTTTTTAAATTCTATTACATTCTATTTGTGTTGTTTGACATATTTAAAGTCTATATTATTAGGTGAATATATGCTCATGATTGTTATACTTTCTTGTTCTTGTTCTTGTCTTTTCTGACTTCATATGCTGTCCTTTTTCTCACTTATGACACATTTTTGGACTAAATTCTAATTTTTAAGTGTTAATTTGCTGCATATGTTCTCTTCTTATTCATTTTTGTCTTGTATATTTTTATTATCGTATTGTTTTGATACTTGCATGCCTTTTAGTTTTAATTTTTCTCAATACATGGGTTGATTCTTTTTTAAACATCCAGTTACCAATTGTCTCTTAATTTTTAGGTATAGCCCATTTGTATTTACTGTTATTTCTGTTATAGTAAGACTCGGTTCTTTCCTTTTAAAAATATTTTCAGTTACTATACTTAGTAATTTCTTGTTTCTAGCTTTTTTTGGGTAGTGATTTACTTTCGTTTTTATCCTGACTATCCCTAAACAAACAGCCATTGTTTGATTATTTATTCTATTGCTAATATCTGTGTCTGTTGTCAATATCTTTGTCTTCTCTCCAAATGTATGTTAATCTGCTCTCCATATATTTTCTGTAAACACAATTTTGTTATTAACTTGATTTTAGTTTAAAATTCTTATTGCTTTTCTCTCTTTTATTCTTGTTGTTGTTAATTATAGAAATAGTTCCTTTCTTCAGATATTTCTTTCTATATTTATTTCCTTCCTTTGGAGACTTCTAATTCTATTTTAGATGTTCTTTAGCTTTTCCTTTTTTAGAAAAATAGTTTCTTATTTCCATTGCCTTCTAGGAGAATTCCTTGATCTGATCATGTGGTTTACAGGTTCATTATTTATTTGTACCTATCCCATCTTTATTCTTCATATTGCTAGATTTATTATCATTTGAATATTTTCCATATTCAAAATTTCCACTTTGTTCTTCCTTTATAACTTGTTTCTTGTTATTGTTTTACATTTGTTTATGCAGATATCTTCTCTTATCTCTCCACAGCGTAGTTAGACTTGATAAAATATTTTTCTGCCCATTCCAATGTTTCTACTTCAATTGATACTTGTTGTTTAGTATATTCTGTTTTTTACTTGTCAGATATACAGATATTTTTATTGTAATATTCCATAATGGCTGGATTTATTTTTTTCTGCTAAATTCAGTTAGGTCTTGTTCAATGTCAAGCTTCAGTATGTAGCCCTTCCGGTGAGTATAAGGATAGAAAAAGAGACAAGACCCAGAGCTGGAGGTTCTGAATCTATTCTTTTCCACTCTAGTTTACTGTCACTTCACCAGGTCAGGAATCCATGGTAAGCTCTCAGGCAATGTCAACATTAGGAAGAGGTGTTTTCTGTAGGTTGTGATCCACCACCTAGGGGTTTGGAGGGAAAGGAGGTGTAGTCATAAATCCTTGCACCTGTTTTCATCATCTCCCAGCTGGCCTTTTGACTTGCTCTGTCATTCCCCTGTCTACACCTGTGACCTAGTTAGTATGTTGCTGTTGATTTTCTGGTTAAGGGGGATAGCAGTGATTGTTTTGAGTTAATTACTTTGATCTATAATTTCCCTATGCTTCTGTAGTTTCTTCAGGAATGATTTTTGAGAGAAAACCAATAGCCATCCTGTTTTTTCTTTATGCTTCAGTCAGATTTCCCTTCTTTCTGTCAATTCCTTAAAAAGGACAGTCTAGTTTCCACCACAAATCCTTTTCAATTGCCATTCTCTATGCCTAGAATGTTCTTCCCTCAAATTTTTAATGGTTGACACAGCCTCAATAATCTCATCTCACCTCAAATGTCACCTTTGTAGAAAGACGTTTTTTTGCTGCTATATCTAAAATAGTCCTCATTCTGATCACTATCGTATTTTTCTGTTTATTTTTGGAAGTACTTACTGTAATCTATAGTTGTTGTACATATCTGTCTCTTTCTATCAGAATGTAAGTTCCTTAGAATATGTATTCCATTTTTTTCCTCTCTCTCTCTCTTTTATTTTATTCTTTTCTGTGGCAGCTTCACAGTCCAGAAGAGTGCTAAAGTGTAGCTAATGTGTAATAAATTTTGTGGGAAAATGAACAAATAAATGAATGAAACAACATATATGGCCACTGCTTATCTTATGTTCAATCTATTTTTAACTTCTTTCTAAACATATGAATAGTGGAGTATGTTCTTTAGCTTTTCTTTTCTATTTTCAGTTCTTGTCCTTCTAGATAAAAGCTTCTCAACCTGATCTTCTGTATCCTACTTTTATTCTTTATATTGTGTGACATACTGATTCGTCATAGGTCTACATTCTAAGTGTTTCATATTTTTCATTAAAATGTCTTTATTTTGACAATGATGACATGAAATTGTATTTTGCAATGTGATATTCTAAAGAAAAATTATGCAGTTTTATTATTTGGTTTTAGATAAAAGTTAAATTCAAGTTAACTCTGTATCTTTTTTAGCTAGGTCATTTCACAATAACAAGTTGCCAAATAGTATTTCATAAGAATTCACTTGATCCTTACTGCAAATCTGGAATGTAGGTAGGGTATGAATTTCCATTTTCCTGATGAGGAAAGTGAGGTGCAAAGAGGTGAAGTGAGTGGGTGGCAGGTCTGAGGCTTGAACACTAGTCTTCAGTTACTACTCTGTGCATTTGTTTTTCTTTACCATCAAGTTTGTTCCTAAGTATATGTCAACGTTATTAGAATAGAGATTTGGGCTTTCTCCTGCCATACCTAAAAGATGCTTCGTTTTCTTGGCTTGTCAGTAGAGAAAACATTGAAAACAGCAACAACAACAACAATAAATGGTTCTGTGCCAGGCACTTTTCCAAGTGCTATACATGAATTAACATATTTAAATCCCTATATAGTCCTGAGAGGTTGACGAAATTATAACCATTTTGCAAATGAGGACACTAAAGCATAGAGGTGTTAAATAACTTGTCCAAGTCCGACAGCTTAAGCGGCAGACTTAGAAATATGAAACAAACAATCCTGCTCTTAATTACTATCCTAATCTATAATTATAGAAACTTTACTGTATACTTTACTAAGAGCTTTCATATCCTTAATCTACTGGACCTCACTACTACTCTGTGAAGAAGGCAGGCAGGATTGGACAGACAAACAGTATGCCCAGTTTCAGAGCGGTGACTTGGCCTACTTTGCCCAGACAGCAAGTGGCTGAAGTGATACTGAAATTCTTTCTTTCGAAATCTAATTTTCTCTCTGTTCTTGGATCACGCTTTATTGCCCATAAATTTATTAGCTCACTATAGCCTTCATGATATGTTTTTTCTTCTCCAGCAATTTACATTATTGTGGGCTTAAAATGTTAATCTATTTATACATCTAAGAACTCTTTTGTCTCTTATATTTTGATGTTCCTTGATCATGTCTTTTGCAGCTGAATTGTGATGATTTTAAAAAAGGAGAAAGAGATGGGGATTTTATCTGTCCCGATTTTTATGAAGCTGTTTGTGGCACAGATGGGAAAACATATGGCAACAGATGTGAACTGTGTGCTGAGAATGCGTGAGTATTCTCTGAAGTAGGCTTTCTCCCTAAAACATGTTCTCTCTATAATTACATGACACAGTTTTTCCTACAGTCTTTAAGATAACGATTCATTGCGTGGGAGTTAGCCATTCCTAAATTATTAGTACCACTTCTTTTACTACTCTGAAGGCAAATAAAGGTGTATAGCGTAACACTTTATATTTATGTATGATTTATCAGATGGTTATCACTTTATGAAGTAGACAGGATAGGGAGATTATACATTATGTGTTCATAATCTATAAAATGTTACAGTTTTTATATTTAAAATATAAAATATAGATTTAATAAAACATTATAGAGTTAATATTATAATAAAATATAGATTTACTATTTTATAATCTATAAGATATAGATTATATGATTATAATATATAACAGAATATAGAATATATTTATGTAGATACACATACATATATATGTATATATATACATACACACATCTATCTTCTATCTATCCATCGTCTATCATCTATTTGTTTATCTGTGACTATACCCTTTTTCACAGAGAATTATTTCATCATCAAATTATGTTTATTAAGTGCTTAATAGTATGTAATATTAGAGTAGATAATTGGGACTTTCAGTATTAAATTGCTTCCCATTTCTAAACATTTACCAAATAGCTAAGGCATCTTACTGTCCTATATCTTGTCCGTGTTTTGTTCTTTCTCCACCCTAAATGCTAGGTTTGGTTATCAACTGTCTTCACTAACAAGGTGGCATACCTGCTTTGCAAGTTCTGGCTTGTGACCTCAATCTTGAATTGTCTGGTCTTAAGGCTTTGCAAATATAAAAACCAATGTTTATGTAGGCTAATGAGGGATATTATAATTATTCGCTTTCTGAGATCCTGTAAGCTTTAGCTCTCCTTGCAATAAATATTTTCAGCAAAGTAAAACTGCATTAAAACACTCTCATCCTTTGCATGATGGTATTTTCAGAAATTCACTTTAAAATTATGTCCTCAACTCTCACCAAGGGTCAACATAGAGAAACAGAAAACAAACATAGATATATGAAGAACATACAGATTTTTATCAGATATATATTGTGTAGCACAAGTATGAGCATGCTATATATTTAATTCTTACCACGTCTTTATGTGGGGAATCACGTTATGAGTCTTTAAATCTCTGGGCCAGGTGTAAGTTTCTCTCTCTTAATTTCTGGTATATTTCTTTGTACTATGCAATGAGAATCATACTTCTCCTTGTGTTGTTTTCCTCGCAGCTCTGGCTGCTAGGAGGCTGTATAATAAAATTGAAAATTTGATTTTTATAGTGCTCTCTCAGCTGATATCCTTTGAAATACCCTTTTTTAATTGTTTTTAAATATTTAGTTTTTTCTTTATGTTGCTTTTACTAAATTTTTATTGTTTAACAGATATTATCATTGTCATCTGCTTTAACTTTTGACAGATTAGAAAATATCTCTTACGTTTGCGGTTCTGTGTTTTCAGATATACTTTAAAGGTCTACTAGACTGAATAAAGTTAATTATCAAGACTTCATGTACTTTCTATGGAAAATAAAATACTAGTCTTCATAACCCAAATAAAGAGTAGTATAATGGGATGTTAGATAATGAAAATTTGACTTTGTTTATTAAAAACAACAAAGTTCCTTGGGGACTGAGGAGTATCTACTATGCAGTTACAAGCTTTACTTCTCCCCATCTTCTGATGTGGATCCCTCCTCTAAATAAAGGTTAAAAAAGATTTCTGTAAATGATGCTTACAAGTCTGAATCTTTACCATCTCTTCCATGTTAACTACATTTCTTTGACTTTACGTTATAAACAGTGGTTTTTATTAGAAAAAGTAATGAAATAATACTATGTGGCAGCTGTTTTCAAGAGCAAAGGATAATGACAATGCAATGTAGAGCGGTTAGGTTTGAATGGTGGGAAGTTCTGTGATATTAAACTGCTGTGTCTACTAACTTTTGATTCTAGGAAAACCGGGTCCCAAATTGGTGTAAAGAGTGAAGGGGAATGTAAGAGCAGTAATCCAGAGCAGGTGAGGTCAAATGTCAGTGTGATGGGAAATACTGGGAGGCTAACTTCAAATAGGAAGTAAGTGCTCTCCTCTTCCTTCTTAGGTGGGAGGCTTGGAAGGAAGTAATTCTTGCTTTATGTGAAATGGAATATCCGGTACTGCCCACTAATATGAAAAAGCTAATTATAGTCTCTGAAACTGGATCAGATTACTTTGGTGGTTAGATCTTTCAATCTATTTCTGCTTTCTATTAAAGAGAAGAAGAAGAAATAAAAGGGAAACTACATATGCAGTACACTTCAGTCACTTAGCCTGAGTTAAAACCCTAGCAGTGTCACTTGCTGTTCGGAGAACTTGGACAAATTACTTAACCTAAAATGAGATTTGAACTAAAGAGATTTTTTTCTATGATACAATTTTGTGAGCCTGTGATGGTAGGGGAAGGGGAAGGAAGAAAGGATCTCATACATGTCACACTTGTCTTTTTCCAGGTGAATGATTTTCCTAATTTTCAAGGTCTGATGCCCTTTTTATAAGCTTCCAGAGCACCTGAGGTTACTTCCACCAAGTCATTTAGCATCATGCTATTTTAAATGTCTCTTTTTATCATCTAGGAGATTGGGAGCAAGTTAATGGCAAGGACTGTGCTCTGTCTGAGTTCTAGCACACAGTGGGTTAGCTGTTTACTAAATAAATGAATAAACAAGTAAAAAAGTTTTTAATTTAACCACATGAATTATAGAGTACTTACTGAGCTACATCTACACATGAGCTACATCTACACAGCTGGTACTGCTCTAAGTGGCCCACAGCAATGTTAGCGGGACTGAGTTCTATAATAGTTCTGAAAACAGTGTTATCAGCATTACAATCTTGGTAACTTTCCAGTTCTTTTCCCTGTTCTTCAGGATGTATGCAGTGCTTTTCGGCCCTTTGTTAAAGATGGAAGACTTGGATGCACAAGGGAAAATGATCCTGTTCTTGGTCCTGATGGGAAGACACATGGCAATAAATGTGCGATGTGTGCTGAGCTGTTGTAAGTAGCATCTTCCCCTGGTGGACTTGATGATGATGCTCTTCGTTGCTGCCCTGAGAATCACTCTGCTGGGAGATAAAATCGTTTTCATGAAGCATGCAATTCTTTGTCTTTACAATGTAAAATAGCCTTTCTCACAGAATGGCTTCTTTTCTTTTTCTTCATATCATTGATTGAAGTTTCTTAAAAGGAGAGAATAAGGTGGCATGTTAGTTATTAAATTCAAGACTCTTACTTCTTTTAAATTACAGTAATTTGAAAATGCGTAGTGTTTTATAAGGCACAATATTTTAAAATTTAGAAAGCACTTTCTTATGGAATGATCTAGGTCAGTCGTTTGACATCCATTGCTTCATTTGGGCATATGTAGAGACCCTTCCTCAGTAATGTGAGGCTAATTAAAATAATAATAGCAATAATGCCATGTGTCTGAATCTATTTATTAGTTTAAAAGGTGGAACACAGATCATTACGAAAGGAAGGACTATTGGGTTAATCTTTATCTGAGTGCCTGGCAGTGCTTGGACATTGAAGAGGCAGATGTGGATAAGATCTAATTAGTCTTTAATATTCTGGCTGTTAAACAATGTTTAGATTATCTAATTCATGTGCCAGCAAGCCTTCAATTGCCATATTTACATCACTAGAACTTTAAAATCAGGACAGAGATTTAACTGATTAGTAAACGTCACACCTGCCTTTGAAAATTACAGTTAGTCCTTGTAGAATTCAAGGACATGTCCATTCAGGTTTACAAAACGGTGATGATAACTGGTTTCCAGACAGGAAATCAGCCTGATTTCCACTTTCTTACCTAGGAGACATGTTCTCTCAGTGTTCAAATCTGTCCTAATTCTGTGTTTTGTTTTGTTTTTTTTCTTTTTATGCATTATGTGAAAAGGGGAATTTGACCTCTCTAACTCCTGGTTTCTTCCTCTGGGGAACTGAGATAGCCACACCTATCTCCAGGATGAGATGCTAATCAAATGATAGATGTGAAAGGGGCTTAAAGCTCGATTCAAATGTAGCTTTCATTAACAACTTAATATTTTTACATGAAAGCAAACAAATACTTTACAAGGTATACAACATTATACTTAAGGGTGTGGATGGCAATGCCTGAAATGCTCAGTTTGGTTTCACCCTTGTCACAACATTATTTTAAAGCTCTTGGTTCTGCCTGTTAAAGGGAATTTTCCTGACAATCTTCTGTTTGTCAATCAAGGTGTCACACCCATTCAGTTTTACAGAACAAAGCTTCTAATTGACTGTCAGTGAATCAGTTTCACACCCTTTCTTATTATAGGCAAAAAAGCTAATTTACAGAAAGCAAGTTTCCCAGATCCACTATTGCTGTCTTTCTGCCTTTTCTTATCTTTGGCAATTTCTCTGGCTCAGGCATTGAAGACAGGGAAATGCTTGTCTCTTGTAAGTGGATCATTTTCAGCAAGTCGTAGCAGAGGATATGAAAGTGTTTAGCACAGGACTGAGGATACTGAAAATATGATTGAGTCATAAACTGACCAACTGTTTACTTTTCTTAACAGTTTAAAAGAAACTGAAAATGCCAAGCGACAGGGTGAAACTAGAATTCGACGAAATGCTGAAAAGGTAAAATGACTCCCCAACACGATTTGGTTCTTGTGGCCATAAATATTAACAAATTTATGCCTAAACCTTTAAGTAATGAAATAAAGTCGTTGTCTTTTAGTATTATATATTTTTCTTAATATCAAAATTCCCCAAATTGACTGTTCCTAGAATATTAATCATTAGATTCAGATTGAAAACAGCATTTCCTACCTAAGGCCCAAAATGTGCAATTTCCACCCATGTTTCTCCAGGCTTCCAGCCCCCAAAAGAAGGTATAAGATAGAAAGTTTATACAAACCAAACTCTGCTTAATTTCTAGCAGCCTTCTTTTTGGTTTAGTGTAAACCCATTTTACTCTGAATAAATTGTTTAAAAGTGGCAATATAATATAAATTAAACAGGAATAATTTTAAAATTGTGACAGTCTTTTAAACACTATATCCACTGGTGCATTTTATGTGTAATTAAATTGACACAAGTTGAAGTTATTAACTTTTCCATTGTGATTATTCTGTTCAGAAAAACCTGCACTTACAAAGGTCTTGGTTCTGCTAAAAAAAAAAAAAAAAAAAAAAAAAAAAAAAAAAGAAGACAAATTTTTAGATTGTGTTTTAAACAATATCCTTAAAATTATTTTTTTGAAATTACTTCATAATTTAATTATTCAATCTAGTATAAAATGTTTTGAATAAGCACTTTAGGTAATATAGCCTGGATTTCTTAAATCACCTACTTTCAATGAGAGGGATAGCAGTTTCTTTGCTAAATGGCTAACCTCTTGTTGAGAAGTCAGAACACTTGAGTTTTAACCTTGGTTTTGTCATGCTGTGGGTGTGGGAGACTAAATAAATAATCATCCTGGGCCTTAATTTCCTTGTCAGCAAAATAAAGAGGTTGGATAAATGACCTGAATTTTACCTTCCTGTTGGACTGTGATTCTACATCCTGCACACTTTTGTGCTAATACAAGTGCACTCCTTTTTGAAGATCGTAGGGCTTATGTTTTCCTAAAGGAAGAAACAAGACCACCTTTTGGTAGTCAAGAACTAGCCCTTCAGTTCGTAATGCTTATTTAATGAAGCAAAGCTCTCACCCTAAGTAGGGTGTTAAAGGTTTACATTTAGGAAAACTAAGTATTCAGAACCATCTACAGTTTATGCAACACTTGCCAAGGATTGAAAAGGAGTTCTTTTGTGGTGGTTGTTAAATTTCAGTCTAAAACTTTGGGTCATCCAGTGATAGTTAACATTTTATTGCTTCATAAACACAGAGAGTTATTTTCCTTTGTTTTTCATCAGGTCTCTCTGTGCTTCCCTCTTCCTCTCTGTGGCTAGGGTCATTGTTTTGTGGGGTCACTGGGCACGATGGTGTGAATAGGACTGCTTTATTGTGATGGCTCAATATGTTCCCTATAATTAACTTGTCACTAGGTTGCATACACAGTGTTTCTTCAGAATCTCCTTGGATGAGTCACAACTTATAAACTGAAATTATCATTGTTTCTTTTATGAGAATCATTGAGCATTAATTTTGTATACCATGCTGACTATCAGGTGACTGTCTTCTGCGTCTCTATTTCTAGATTGTTACAACCATGACGCTTGGAGCACATCCATTGCTCCTCCAAAAATAAATACCTTCTTAATAGGAAGCAGTTAGGATTCTCTGTTAAAGCATCCCAATGGAAGTTGAATTATTTTTTTTAAAAAACCAAAGAATGCTAGATCTAGAAAAGATCCTACAGAGCATCTGTTCCAAAAACCTCATTGTAGAAGTAGTAACATTGTGTTTCCAAAGAAGGGACTTGACTGTGGTCTCCCAGTTGGGTGAGAGGCACAGTGGCCCAGGTCGTTTGACTCCTAGCCATGCTCTTTATGCCCATGTTTTCTTGCCTGAAATGGAATGATGAAGGTCACACAGTTGAAAAGAAAGTTATAGACCAGGACTTTTTGTAGGTCATATTGTAGTACTATATCCCACCACAAAATGTTTAATGACATAGAGATCCCCAAGCCTAGAGTAGCTTAGAGTATCATTTTTTTTTTTTTTTTGTAAAGTTTAGCCCTCATCACATAGTAGAGCTTTCAAAACACAGAAAGTAGCCTGAAAGTAGTGAACCAAAGCATCAGGAAATCTGAAAACAAATCTTTCTTGGATTTTTTTTTGGGGGGGTGGGAGAGTCACTCCTTTTTTAGCTCTTCTAAATCAGTATCAGTCTTGATGATCTATCCATCTAAGGTGAGGGTGAAAGGAAATTAGATGTACTGTCTCTCTACAATGTCAGAAATGATCATGGATAAAGAAGGCAGAATACACAAAAATTATCCACAGATCCATAGAGAAAATCAACTAAAGTAAGTGTAACACTGTTGGATAGCATCTTGTTTCTTTATACTTACAAACTAGGTTGAATTATTCTTGACTTGATCCATATTAAGTCACTTTTAGACACCTCATCTTCTCACAATTGTTTTTGTGTGTGTGTGTGTGTGTGTGTGTGTGTGTGTGATTTGGCTGCTGCGTTTTGTTGTGTTTGTGCTGGAACCTCATGAAAGAGATCCCCGGATGCCTACTGATTTGAAAGTTAAAAAGAAATACCCAGTTTTAATCCAAGAAAACTCTTGATCAGCTTTATTTTTTCCAAGGCTCTTTTTTACCTTATAATAAACACACCACATAATGCATACAAGTGCCAAGTAGTTGACAATATAATTACTATTTCTTAGTAGTTCTCATTAATATGTTGTATGTATATGCCAACTTCTAGATTTGATGTTTTGTGGTAATAAATCTATTATAAAGTCTCTAGGTTAAAAAGTAGAAAAATGGTAAATAAAATTACGTGTTGACTTCATGTGGTGGTTCACGCCTATAATTTCAACACTTTGGGAGGCCAAGGCAGGAAGATTACTTGAGCCAAGGAATTCAAGACCAGCCTGGGCAACATGATGAGATCCAGTCTCTACTAAAAAAGAAAAAAAATTAGCTGGGTGTAGTGGTGCATGTCTGTAGTCCCATTAATTAGGAAGCTGAGGTGGGAAGATCTCTGAGCCTAGAGGTTGGAGGCTTCAGTGAGCTATGATCATTCCCCTGCACTCCACCAACACAGCAAAATCCTGTCTCAAAAAATAAAATATCCTGAAATGAAATGAAGTAAAATAAATATAATTGTCTTTTCAAAGGATTTTTGCAAGGAATATGAAAAACAAGTGAGAAATGGAAGACTTTTTTGTACACGGGAAAGTGATCCAGTCCGTGGCCCTGATGGCAGGATGCATGGCAACAAATGCGCCCTGTGTGCTGAAATTTTGTAAGTATAGAAGCAGTTTTTTCAGAGTGACTCAAAAGGTCGAAGTGTAGATTGATTGGATTGATGAGTAAAAATAACTTTGAAAGGAAGCTTTGTTGTTGAGAACCATTTGAGCTGATTTATGTCCTCCACAAATCATAATGCCACCTAGTGAGTAGGTGCTACTGATGTTTGTCTATTTCTGAGGACAAATGGATTCCATTTTCCTGTTGAAATATTGACTTACAACATACTTCTTAACATTCGCCTGTGACCTTTGTGAATTTCTTTGTGAACTAATTCTAGTGTAGAATAGAGGTAAAAGCAGGTACCAAGACTTTGTTTTTCTTAAGTAATTATCCCATAGTAATAGTGTTGATGGAACACTCTTAGATACTTCAGGTTTATAGATTAATTGGATTACTCTTATCTTTTTATCTGGGACATATGACCTTGAGAGAAGGGCAGATCTCACAACATACAAATTATCGCATTTATGAAGATATCTTAGATGACATCTCATGACACTTCCGGCTTCTCGAGCTCTACGAGCCCTTTCCTGTGTCCTGTCCTATGCCAGTTCCTCCCAGTCTTGGCCAGCTGATGTCCCCTCCTCTTGTAGATTACATTTCAGATTATCTTTCCTTGGATAAGAACTCCCAAAGTCCCTCCCTAATTGAAACTAAATTCTCATAATCCTTAGTAATTGTCTTTTATAACCACCATCACAGTTGGCAATTATGCAATTATTTCTCCAAGTATTTGTTGACTTTCAGTCTCGTCTACCAGCCTCAAGAACTACAAGAGGGCAGGGTATGTGTTTGTATTATATACTCCTGCATGCCCAGGGGCCAGCCAACGCATGCTCAAAAAACCATAATTACTCAGTAAATGATGAGTGAATGAATGAATGAAGATGTGAATGAGGATCCCCCACTCTCAAAAAGCTTAAATTCTGTAGCAGAAATAAACCATGGACATGTGCATATATTTATATATTGCAAAATAGAATAAAAACCATTGCATAAGAGAAGACTATTCAGATACAAAAACACAGCAATACACGTAGAACTCATTTGTATTTGGGAACTGGAACGTCTTCTTCAAAAAGGTAGAATTTAAGCTGAAGAGTTTTAAATTTCTTTTAAGAAAGGGAGATGAGAAAAAAGATCATTTAGTGGAAGGAAATGGTATAAAGGTGAAATTAAAGGGTCTTTTTGGGGATTTGAGGTGTTTTTAAAGTGTTTGTACTAAAACTCAGGACAACTTAGATATTTTTCCATCTGTACCTAATGACTGTTTTGTAACATGAAGATCGGAAGACTCTCTACTCATATATTTTATTTTTTCCAGCAAGCGGCGTTTTTCAGAGGAAAACAGTAAAACAGATAAAAATTCGGGAAAAGCTGAAGGAAAAACTGAAGTTAAAAGAGAAATTTTGGTGAGAATCAGTTTGATCAATCTAGTTACAACTTGTGTGTGTGGGGGGGGGGTGTGTGTGTGTGTGTGTGTGCGGGGTATGTGTGAGTGAGAGTGCATATTATGTAGTATGCATTTTCAATATTGTTTAATATTTTCCACACTACTAGTAGGTTTACTGGACACTAATTTATAGTTATTGTTTTATGAAACTTATATTTAAAAATTACGGCATTATAATTTCTAGCTGTGCATGGAGGAAATTAATCAAGTCATATTAATAATATAGTTTTGCACTCGTAAATGAAGGTGATATATCAAAACATTGAATTCAAAGTGTGACATGTATTCTTCAATGTGTGGTAGCTATTGTGAAGGTATTTATTTCAAAAACAATATCAATTTTGAATTTTAATGTGCTTCCTTTTAAATTATACTGTGCTCTGCTTTCTAAGCATCTTTTAACTAGTCACCTGTCTGTTTTTCTACTGCTACCCTCTTAGCTCAGACACTTAATAGTTTTCTTTTGCATTGATGTATTGGCATCGTGCCTGGTCTGTACACTGTCGGTCTCCATCTTTCTCAATCTTCAAGATTTAATTCATCCTCCATGTAGTGTTCATATTTCATAGAATATGAAAACAAAAAACTATGGTTCCACTTGTCAGTGATACTATAAAATTCCAATGTTTGAAGATATTCTAGAGTATATTCAGACCATTTCACTTCCTATAGAAACCCTAACTTATTTCTTACAGACAGTTTTCCAGACTTCTATGATGTGCAGTCAACAGATCTCCTAAGTAAGCCACTCCATCAGGCCACCTTCTTCCTGTGTAACTCCTTCCTTCCTTTCTCTTTCTTTCTTTCTTGCTTGCTTGCTTGCTTGCTTGCTTGCTTGCTTGCTTGCTTGCTTTGACATTTTATTTCTTTTTTTTTCTCTGTCACCAGGCTGTAGTGTAGTGGTGGGATCATGGCTCACTGCAGCCTTGACCTCCCACTCTCAAGCTATGTTCACATCTCAACTTTCCAAAGGGCCAAGATTACAGGCATGAGTCACTACACCTAGCCTAAGCCTCATTTTGAACTGCTTTCTTCCCCTTGGTCCTAGGTTATCAAGTCCTTTTAATTTTAATACTCAAATATCTGTCAACTACTATTTTATCATTTTTTCCAATTTTTCTCCTTCCTTTCCTTTCTTCCTTTTCTTTCTCCTTTATATTTTTCTCCTAATCTATCTCTCTATTCTCTTTTCCTCCCTCTTTCTCTTTCTCTCTTTTTTTATAATATAATTAATGTCTCTAACTTCATTCCCTGGTCAATCAAATCCTCCACACATCTGGTTGATAATCTTTGTAAAACAAAGATTTGAATTTGCCATTTTCTTCTATAAACATTTATAATTTTCCCATTGCCTAAAAGTAATATCCAAATTCCTTTCCAAGTTTAGTGGTCTTCGATTTTCAAGGTCTCCTTTTGACCATTTCCCAAATATTCTTCTCTTTATCCAACTAATTATTTAGCCACTGTTAGTTACCTAAAAATAACATGTTCTTTCATGCCTCTGTGTGTTTATCCATTTAAATCCTCTTGGATGGCCTTTTTACCACATTATGTTCCCGAATATATTCTCAAGATAGAACTTAGACACAAGTTCTCTGAACTTCCATGAATTATTTTTTCATTGTACTTGTACACTCTTAATTCATACTAGTGTTATATTTCTTAGCTTTTTATATTATACTTACTTATCCTTTCCATTTGACTAATAAAGAACATAAATATAAATAAATCTTATTTCTATTTATATATTCCTAACTTAAACATTTGTTGAAGATGTAAATGGATATTACAAGGAAAGAAATATCACAGTTTTTGGATGGTCCTAAATATTAAAAGTTTTATTTTTCATCCTTAATTTCTCTTTTTCAATTTCTTTGTAAAATATCATTTAACATTCACACATAGAAAACAGAACTATATCTAAACTTTTTCATATTCATTATTCAGAAACTCTGCAGTGAATATCAAAATCAGGCGAAGAATGGAATACTTTTCTGTACCAGAGAAAATGACCCTATTCGTGGTCCAGATGGGAAAATGCATGGCAACTTGTGTTCCATGTGTCAAGTCTACTTGTGAGTATAGATTTTTTAGAATGTCAAAGAAAGAAGGGATCTTGCAAGTAATTTAATAGAAACAGCTTGCTTCGTAGATGGGGAAACCGTGGCTCAAGACAGGGAAGTGAGTTGAATATGTTACATGGAAAAGATCAGTAATAGAGCTGGGAGTAAGTACCTAGAGTTGTTGGTTGTAAGAAGCCTTGTTCCTCTGGCACTCCCTCTTTTAGCACTGGCATGTCCTGACAAACATGAACTTGTGCAAATATTAGTTGCTCCCTCGCTCCTGAAACTTCACGTTAGCTAGCCTGTTTTAGCAATTTATAGGTATCTCATCTTCCATGGGAGTTAAGAGTCCAAAGGTCGTGCTTAATGTAGAAATGGAATAAAGTCAAATTTCCCATGAAACAACACAAAACTCCTATAAAATTACAATGGGTATTATTTTATATAATGTAATGTTTCTCAAAAAGTTAGAATGGACAGTTTTCTTTCAAAATTTAAGAAACCTCTTACTTTTTTTTGGTTGAGCTCAAATTAAGTATTTAACTTACATTTAGAATCTATGGCTTTTTTTGTTTTGATTGACAACTACATATGGTTGTAATATCACCAGTTAACTGCACATACTGTGCAATTCCATTGTACAAAGCAAATTTAGGCTTATTTGTTTTATCAGTATATGGAAATTATTGTGTGTGTGTGTTTTTTTTTCACATCTTGTCCTTTAGATGAAACAGCTATGAGTAAGCAAAATATTTAAGCTTAAAGCAAAGCTAGGGTACACATGGTGTGGTAGATAGACCATGGTCTTGAGGGAGGAGACCTTGCTTGTAGTCATATCCTGAGATGTAGCCAAGGCCCCCTCTACCTCTCATCTTCTCTAATTAACAAGGGGATGAGTAGATGTGCTTTGTTAAGGCGACTTTCAGCCTTCAGGTTATGTCACCATGATTTTAGTTTCAGTGCCTCTGTTATGAACATTAATGATGCTCCCTTTCTTACTATAGGCAACAAAGCTAATTTACAGAAAGCAAGTTTCCCAGATCCGCTGTTGTCTTTCTTTCAACATTAAAAAGACACTTTGAAGAAATAATAGCACCATACTATCCTGGAGGATATTTTGTTGCTTCTCATTGATACATAGTGATAAAGGGACAAAATTGCTCCAGTCTAAGGAGGGAGAACAGTTAACAGTGCAAGGCTGTGGAGAAATCATGGCATGTGTTTGTTCCTAATGGATCTGCTTCTTTTTCCCTCTTATTCAGCCAAGCAGAAAATGAAGAAAAGAAAAAGGCTGAAGCACAAGCTAGAAATAAAAGAGAATCTGGAAAAGCAACCTCATATGCAGTGAGTGGAATCCATCCGAAAAATCCTACTTGGTGCTATAATTTGAACAAATTTTAAGAGCCTAAAGGGTGAGATTTTGCCCTGCAGAAATCCCCAGAATGTCCTAACTCTTCAATCTGGGGATGGCATTGAGATAATTTATATGGGAAGATTGATCTATTCTTGCCGATTCAAAACTAACTCTGCAAAAAAACAAAACAAAACAAAACAAAACAAAAAAACAAAAAACAACCGCACACACAACAACAAAAAAACAGTTGTTTAAAAGCTGAAGAACTGAGTTGTACTTCTAGTTTTATCACTTACAGAGTGTTAGCTTTTGCCAACTACTTTCCAGAGAAATTCTACATGTATGCTTTCTACATAAGAGTTTCTGATATTTCATGTCTAATTTGATATGAAAATACCTTGATTGCCCCCCCAAAGCATGATTTTTATCCCTGAAATATTACAATATTAGTTTCCAAAGCCTTAGCTCAGTTATCATCCCCAATAGTTTTGATGATAAAAGTCCCTTAACTTTCCCTCTGGATTCTATCCTTTCCCTTGTCCAACCAATCTCCCTAACATAGTTTGAGTAACTTTCAAAATGTAAATAAGATCATAATACTGCTCTGCTTAAAACCCACAAGCAGCTCATACAGGATATGCTTTAATCCCATCATCTCTCCTCTTATTTGTACCCTTATCTCCATTCAGAAAATCATGCTCTGCTATGTGCCATGGCTTTTCCTACCTGTGTTTTACAGCTAATTTTATTTTCATAAACCTGTGTGCATATTTCCCAATTCATTTTTTTCGCTCAGTCAAATCCTATTTACACTTCCACAGTCTCACCTAAGTTGTTCTTGCTCCCTGACATCTTCCCTGGTTTCCACAGTCAGATTTCATGGTTCCAGCCTATGAGTTCTCAGATTTCTTGTACCCTGTATGTTTGTACTTATTTTATTCTGTTTAGATTATAGTGGAATTTGCTTACATATTGCATATATTACATTGAGACATTGTACTATGCTTTATTTTTTCCTATCTCTTAGCATATGATGTTTTTCTTGTTGTTGAATTGGATTTTACATCTCAGAAAAACACAGTTAAAATCCTCTGCTCAAGGAGCTGTAGCATTAGTTTCTGCCAATGCAGATGTTTGAACCTTCTGCTTTAAGTAGAAATGAAATATATGGCCACCTTACTTCTTCTGTCTTGGCAGGAGCTTTGCAGCGAATATCGAAAGCTTGTGAGGAATGGAAAACTTGCTTGCACCAGAGAGAATGATCCTATCCAGGGCCCAGATGGGAAAGTGCATGGCAACACCTGCTCCATGTGTGAAGTCTTCTTGTGAGTAGCCCTGCAGCTGGAAACATGAGGAATGATTTTGTTCTTTCTATTTCATTTCCATGTTCAATCATGGGAGGGCCACTTCAACATAAGAATGAAAGAAATAAAGAATATTTAGAGAAACTGTCTGGAGACATGTATTTGAAAATCCATGTCCTTTGAAGATTGTTAAGACTTCACACTTATGCAAGGAGACAGTCACAATCTTGAAATATTCAAGTAGTTTTGGTTTTTAAGTGTGGAAACAGGACAAGTTCTAACTTATCTCCATGAATAAAAGTGAGGCCAATGGACCAATGGATAAAAGCCCTGGAAGACAGGTTCCAAATGGACTCCAGGAAGAACTTCCTAACACTCTGAGGATTTCAAAGATGGATGATTTACCATGCAATTCCAAGGATGATATAAGTACAGGCTTTACAGGCAGATTAAAGCAAAGGCTTGAGAGTCATTAGAGATACAGTAATGAGCGCTGGAAATTTAGAAAGCCATCTCTGGACTAGGGTTTAAATCCCAAGTCTGTACCTATTATTTCTACATCTTCAGGCGAGTTATGCATTCTGTCAGTCAGTTTATTTGTATGCTGGGGCTAAAATAGTAGTTTTATAATGCGATTGTGAGGATTTCACAGTGCAAGCACGGGGTTAGGCACATCACATTGAAACAATTTAATCATAGTTAAGTGTAAAATTAAATTACATTTGAGATCACTTCTAATATGGAGATTTGATGATTTTTACTCATCTCTTCTTAACCATCCTTTTTTAGCCAAGCAGAAGAAAAAGAAAAGAAAAAGAAGGAAGGCGAATCAAGAAACAAAAGAGAATCTAAGAGTACAGCTTCCTTTGAGGTGAGTGTATCTCCTCCAACAACTCAGAGGGATATGACCCTGAGGATCCACAGATCATGTTCACGGAACACATACATTCCTTAAAACTGCATGAAACAATTGTACAGTTTGTGTTTTCATGTGTATTTACATGTGTGCAGTTATACATATGCATATGTGACTATTTCTTGGTTGATGGGTTCATTGTTTTTATCACTTAAAAAATCCATGCTTTCAAAGTTAATCATTCTAAAATAAGCCAATTGCTAATCCTCATTTAAGAAAAACAGTACAAGCTTTAGCTATTTTTGCAATCTGATTCAACCCATGTTCAACACCTTCAACTTCCCTCCTTAATTTCACAGGAGTTGTGTAGTGAATACCGCAAATCCAGGAACAACGGACCACTTTTTTGCACCAGAGAGAATGACCCCATCCAGGGCCCAGATGGGAAAATGCATGGCAACACCTGCTCCATGTGTGAGGTCTTCTTGTGAGTAGAGCAGTAGCCCCATAGCATCTGAGGATTGAGCAGTGGGAATTTCCATGGGAAGTTTTCAAACCATTGTGAATAATACATGTTCTTCTTCAGTGTAGCTTTCAGTTTTGGGTGTCATATTTAAATGGACTAAAAACAAACAACAGCAGCAATAAAACAAGTGGAGGCTTTCTATTATGATATAAAGAGATGCACAATAAGCCAGACACAGAAAAACGTATAATGTGTGACCTCTCTTATATGTGGGATCTAAATAAAGCTGACTAATAGTAGAGAGTAGGATGGTGCTTACCAGAGAATGAGGGTAGATAAGGGTGAGGGTTGGGAATGAGGAAATGTTAATCAAAGGGTGCAAAGTTTTAGTTAAGCAGGAGGAATAAGTTTATAGGATGTATTGGACAGCATGGTGACTACAGTTAATAATAATGTATCGCATATTTCAAAAATATTAAAAATGTAAATTATAAATGCCCTTACACCTTCCCAAAAAAGATAAGTATCAAGAGACAACTATGTAAATTGGTTGATTCAATCATCACAATGTATGCATATACCAAAACATTACACTGAATTCAATTAATATGTGCAATTATTATTTGTCAAGGAAGAACACAAGTTAAAAAAGTGAAGTGCAGAATAATTTCTTCTATGGCATTTAAAAAGTAACCTAGAATCATTCACCCAGAGAAGAGAATACTTCATGATAACTATACTAATTGCTTTTAGTCTTTTGAAAACATTCTCAGATGAAATAGGAAATACATGTGATTACATGTAAAATATTACAATGCATGGAAAATTTATGAGATTTTTTGTTCACTATCTTTCTTCCTACTTATTCTATGTAATTTTAAGGAATATAATTAAAATAGAAAAGAGCTATGGGAAGAAAGATTTGGGCTCATGATGAAGATTGACTTTGTAATAAAGCAGAGAAAGACAAGAATGGAGATTTTATTATGTAGGAGTTGAGAGTCTATTTATAGGGTGCCTAAAATAGGTCTTTAGAATGAATGTCATGGTATGGCCGGCCCTTCAAAAGTGTGACTAGGCTTTTCTTAAACTCTTGATTTTTTACTAAAAATAACCCCATTTTATTTCCCATGTGCCAAGAATCTTAGAAAGGACTTAATTTATTTAGTCTTCCCATATAGAAAGTAGTATAATCCAGTATATTTTCCCATAGCATTTGAGGCTTGGAGCACTAAAAATCTATTAGAAGGAAAATTAAGATGACCATATAATGTCACAGCAAATGTTGAATGCATATAATTATATGACACTTGCTAAGAGCTTTGCTACCTAATCTCACTTAGTCTTCACAACAACCACATGAAATAGATGAAACCAGATAAAAAGCAAAAACAAAAACAAAACTAAGGCCCAGAACAGTTGAGAATGATGGAAAAGTCAGGATAGGATATGGGACTTATAGATGAAGAAAAAGTTAATGTATTTCTTGATGTGGGATATAATCACTTAGCAAGGCCTTTCGACCTGTTTTTTGTTCTCCCTTACATTAATCTTTCAGTAGCAGGAAACTAATTCTGCCACTTAGTGGTTATCTTTGCTGCCTCCTCTGACAATTTTCCATTGAAGAAAGAAAATGCTGTTTAAATGTTTTAGTCAACTTAGACTTGTGATAAAGGTTAGATCAGTTTTCATATAAAGATGTATGAATAATCCCATAATTTTGGATCTATTTTAGTCAGTTTATTTCATAAATATATAAATTCTTTATTGAAAAGAAATAACCTTTATCACCTCATGTTTTATAGATATGTTAACAAAGGTGACTGATTTTTTTGAGAATTATTCTGTTTTTCACACTTTCATACCATGTGAAAAAAATCTTTTCAATTTTCAAAAAGTTTTAGTTTGATCTATGTGCAAGTCTTTTGTTGATTGGGACACATTAAAACATTTTCACAAATTAGGTAATTTTTTTCTACATTTTGAACTATTTGTGTTATCTATCTAATTATGTTGTAGATCCAATCCACGAAGCTCAATTTGCAACACTGTTAGTTATCCAAAATGTAACAGCTATCACTTTCAGTTCATTTCCATCATATGCCTAGCTTTGGAAGGAAAGTTTCCTTTCAATAATGACAATAATGATGATGTCAAACCCTTATAACAATTGTACCAATTATTTTATTATGTACCAGGTATTGTTCTAATTGCATTACATGTAGCAACTCATTTAATGTTCATAACATTCCAATAAGAAAGGTACTTTTATTACCTCTTCTATTTCTCCTTCACACACACTTAAAGATGAGGAAAGCACAGAGAAGTTAAGGTACTTCTTGTTTTCCTTATAGAATTTGGCTCCAGGGTCTTTCTTCTTAACCACCACACTATACTGCCTCTCAGAAGATAAAATATTACCTCTCTATAAAGAGTAATCACACATGCAAAAGAATCAGCAAATAAGAAAGAACTATTGCAGTACATATACTGGGAAGTTAAACAGGTTTACTCCCTAATTCAGGGGCTTTCTCTTGCACACCATTCTCTTGAGGTAGAGTGAACCATAATTGTTTATTGTCTAATAAAATTATAAATTACTATGGGTGGATATTTGTCATTGTTTGAGAATAGTCAAAACAATAAATGATCTAGCTATGAAAGTTAAGGATCTATTCTACTATATAAAGATCCATTTCTGGCCGGGCACAGTGGCTCACACCTGTAATCCCAGCACTTTGGGAGGCTGAAGCAGGCAGATCATGAGGTCAGGTGTTGGAGACCAGCCTGACCCACATGGTGAAACCCCATCTCTACTAAAAATACAAAAAAATTAGCCGGGCATGGGGGCACGTGCCTGTAATCCCAGCTACTCAGGAGGCTGAGGCAGGAGAATGGCTTGAACCCGGGAGGTGGAGGTTGCAGTGAGCCGAGATCGCGCCACTGCACTCCAGCCTGGGTGACGGAGTTAGACTCCATCTCAGAAAAGAAAAAAAAAAAAACAGCAAAGATCCATTTCTTCTCTCTTTTTTCTTTTCGGTTTCTTACAGTCAACAAGAAGAAAGAGCAAAAGCAAAGGCTAAAAGAGAAGCTGCAAAGGTAATAATCTCAGGAATGCTGATGCTGTGTCCTGACATTTTTCATTTCTTTGCAATTCTTTACTTATCTCATTAGAATAAATGTTTTCTGCTTAATTTTCATGCCTGAAACAAATGAAGAACATTTTTAACCTGAACAGAAAGGGTCTTGCTTAGAAGTGTCCAGGGTACCAATTTTATTTCATAATTATTCAAATTTTGAGATTTATTTCATAAAAAGTGGAGTGTTAAGTTTTTGTAAGGAATTTTCCCCATATTTGGCTTTTATTAGATTTCTCTTGTTAGAGTATTAACTTATGCCATTTACTAATTTCAATTTACATTATTCATATCTCTGTTATTTGAAATAGAGAGTATAAGATCTCAATCATTCTAATTTACAAAACGAAAGCACATATATTATCATATTTGAGCTTTGTCACCACCCAGCTATGGAGCAAGTAGTAGTTTTCTTGCACCCAATTAAGTTCATTAAGTAGGGCCTCTGACTTTCCAGTTATTTTTAGTCCACTCTCCATGCTTTTATAATTTTATGCATAGCAGAGCCAAATTTATCTGTGTGGAAATGTTGAATTATTCTCATGTAATAGCTACATACAAGATTTATCTTTCTTTATTTTCTTTCTTTCCTTCTTTCTTTCTTTCTTTCTTTCTTTCTTTCTTTCTTTCTTTCTTTCTTTCTGTCTGTCTGTCTGTCTGTCTTTTGTTGAGATGGAGTCTCGCTGTGTTGCTCAGGCTAGAGTGCAGTGGTGCAGATCTAGGCTCACTGCAACCTCCACCTCCCGGGTTCAAGTGATTCTCCTGCCTCAGCCTCTCTAGTAGCTGGGGTTACAGTCGCGTACCACAACGCCCAGCTAATTTTTTTTGTATTTTTAGTAGAAACGGGGTTTCACCATGTTGACCAGGCTAGTGTGAAACTCCTGACTTTAAGTGATTCACTCACCTTGGCCTCCCAAAGTGTTGGGATTACAGGTGTGAGCCACCGCACCCAGCCTGTTTATTCTATTTCTTAACAATAGCCACAACAGTACACACCTCATCATTACTTGGGGAAAAGTTGACACAGTTTAAAATTTACCTTCTTACTGACTCATTTTTTTTTTAAATAAGTCTTTCTGCTAGGTGAAACTATCTTTTCATTGATCATTTAGAATTGAAAATTTGTTTTTATCCATTATGTTTGATCAGCTGCTAAATCCTCTTAGATATTTCCAGTGATATTAACATATTCCCCCTTCTCTCCACTCCTATTTTTACCCCCTTGCTTCAAATCCACATCTCCCATTCCTAGTTTTAAATTTTTTTAAATCAATTTACTTCCAGAAATATGTCAGTTTCTCTAGGGATCAAACTTATTCTGTTCTCTATTTATAAAGATATGTCTTTTTAAATTTATTTATTTATTTTTGAATCAGGTCTTACTTTGTTGCCCAGGCTGTAGTGCAGTGGTGCAATCAAAGCTCACTACAACTTCAAACTCCTGGGCTCAAGTGATCCTCCCACCTAAGCCGCATGAGTAGCTGGGACTACAGGCATGCACCACCATGCCTGGCAATTTATTTTATTTTATTTTTATTTTGAATTTTTCTGTAGACAGAGTTTTGCTGTTATGTCCAGGCTTGTCTTGAACTCTTGGGCTCAAGCACTCCTGTGGTGACCTCCTAAAGTGTTGGAATTACAGGTGTGAGCCACCATACCTGGACAAAATATATATGTACTTCTTAGGTTAAGCAAGTTTTTTTTTCCTTTCTCAGACCCCTAAAGACAAACCACAAGTGAGCAATATTTTCATTTCCTTCAAGGCTTCTCATCTAAGCCTGCCTATGGAATCTTCCCACCTCTGATCTTTCCTAGCTTTTATAGACCATGGTATGCAACACAACACACACATGTATGTTTTTGATGATAAATAATTTCAGATTTGCTATAGTGCTGGGACAATATACTTGTTGACGACCGAAGCTTTGTAAATACTTACTGATTTACGACTACATGTTATCACTTTTCTACATTACGTATTCCTCATAATAAGAAAAGATGCAGGAAGGATAGAAAACTATTCTGAGAAAATATTTTCTTCATTTCCCAGGAAATCTGCAGTGAATTTCAGGACCAAGTGAGGAATGGAACACTTACATGCACCAGGGAGCATAATCCTGTCCGTGACCCAGATGGCAAAATGCATGGAAACAAGTGTGCCATGTGTGCCAGCGTGTTGTGAGTGTCCACCCCATCTCTCCCACTGAATTTCTTCACCCACGATCGCCCCTGAGTCTCAGATCCTTCATGCATGTGCAGAGTATAGACCATGGGTTATATGTTAGAAAGGTTTAAAAGCAGATGGATGAGACATTAAGTAATATTGAATCATAAAGTGACAACACTATTCTTTATTCAATTATCCTTCTATTTTCTAATTAAGTCAAGGGAAAAGCCTCAATTTAATGCTTTTCTTTAAACACTTGATAAACTTCATTTGTAAAAAAGAGAGAGCAGAAGTTTCATGATTTGGATTGGGTGATCTTTTTGATGTCCTTCCCACTCCTGACATTTTATGATTTGTTAGTCTATTCAGATAGGAGCTAAGGAAAAGCCAGCTGGATGGAAGTCTGTGGGATCAGTACATAAAGACTATTAAAATAGCCTGAACAAGAAATGGAATAGGGAGGATGGTTATTTATCCTTTCAAGGACATTATTGTATAATGCATACATTCATAAGTGGCTTAGTGTGGAGTAAAACCTTTAGGAAACGGGTTCATACTCTAAATGTTTACTAAAACGTCTCCCTGTTATGCCAGGTTCAGGGCCTTCTAAGGCCTTTGTTTTGCTGAGTGGTGTAGGTAAGCCTGTGACCACAGCTCCATACTGTGGGACAATATAGAAGTTAATTATTATCACTTCTAATTCTCTTCCTTTTTAGGTTCTTAATCTGCTCTTGAACTTAATCCTAAAATAAATACTGAGAAAAAGACTTATTTAAATAATACCTATTGAGGTGCAAAGTTAATGCCTCCTAACTTTCACATGTCTTGATCCAACCTGAAGTGGATGCATACAATTCCCTAAAAGGAGAGGTTGACAGAGTAGAGCACTAGAAGAAAAGTGGCCTGAAATTCAAGAAGCCAGGGTTTTTCTCTCACCCGTTCAATTTGCTGGTGTTGTGGTAATGACTAAATGTAGTAAATGGTAAGGATTTTCCAGCATTAACATGCTATATGTCAGTAGAAAATGGCAAGAATACCAGAATATTAGGCTTGTGTTCGACCCCCAAAGATTAGCGGTTGAATCTAACTGGACTTGAATCACTAGTGCAATCCAAACCTTGAATTTCAACTTCAATATTAGCTCCATTGAAATAATATTTAAAATTTTTAGTTTATTGTAAAACATGGTTTATCTCACTTAGCATCACCCTTTGCTTTTATCACTGATATGGTAGTTACTTGGAGAGGAAAAGTTTAACAAGTGAAATAAAATCAAGACAATCGTAGCTTTATTCAGAATGTTAATTAAAATTAGCAACCTACGAAAAATAAGATTGCCTGAGGGCCACGGACTGATAAAGATGCATGCTTGTTTTATAATTATTCCTCTTTATAGGGGTAATGTAAACAACTAAATTTATCTCTACTATTGGTCAAAGCAAAAGCACCTCTTAGACTAGATAAATTTGTATTGAAGATTGAATCTGACTACTGGTTTGGAAGATCCTTATTCCTTTTCAAAATGTACTGCCAAAAAGAGTAAGGAATCATATTCAGCCTATATCTTCTTTTTCTATTACAGCAAACTTGAAGAAGAAGAGAAGAAAAATAATAAAGAAGAAAAAGGGAAAGTTGAGGCTGAAAAAGTTAAGAGAGAAGCAGTACAGGTAGTTGTTTGAGATCATCAGAGTCACATAAATATTCAGTGATCACTCTCCCTAGGCAGGGCTCCTACTCCCTCCCCGTCATTCCAGTATTCTTACTGACTTTGCAAACTGGAAGAAATGTGTTTGGATCCCCATATACAAGAGTACTCACCTTTCCTTATTCAATTTATTCACACTAAATCTATTAATTGCTCGTGCAGTAGAGAGATCAATCACCATTTTCTCCCCTGATTGTGTCAATTATATTACCGAAGAAAGAAGTATATATAGATTGTAATCTTACTGTCTGAATGCAAATTAATAGAGACAGATGTTCAGATTTTTCTCAAGTACATTTTTGAATATGGGTGTTTACCTTAAAAACAGCAACAACTAGGTTTTTATCCCACTTAATTCTCTGTAAGATTTTGAGGAGATAAATGCATCTCTGAGTCTTGAGTTTGCATTCTTTAACATCTCACATGATAGTGATAATGATAATTGTACATTCATTGCTACTGTATGCATCATGGCATAAAGTTTTATGACTGATATTTGTAGTAGCCATTGAAGGTACATATTATTATCTGTATTTTATAGAAGAGGACTTGGAAACTGACATAAGAAGTTAAGAAATATATTTAGTTATATATAATGCAATTATATACTAATATATTATTTACTATGTGTTAACATAAACATTATATGATAAAAATAATATCATATATAATTATAATTATATGTAGTTAGTAACTTGAGAACCAAGAATTGAACCACAAGTTCTGGCTTTAAGCCCCATGATGCACATCAGATTTTACATGCTTCTGCCATTTGTATTATTCCTGCAGACTATGCCTTAGGTCCTCATTATTCATTTTTGTCTTTGTGTGATTTAGAATATCTAATTTCTACTGCTCTTACCTTTGCTCTCTACAATCTACTCTCAACTCTTAAGCCAAAGTAATTATTTAAAACCATAAGGCAGGTCATGCTACCCAGTGACTTCTCATCTCACTCAAAGTAAAAATCAAGGTCCTTGTAGTGTCTGGAAGTGCCATACGCGGTCTGATCCCTGACACTTTTCACAGGTCACATTTCCTATTATTCTACATTGTTCTCCATGTGCCAGTTATACTGGCCACCTTTTGGTTTCTTGGACATCCCAAGCATTGATTCATGGCTTTCCATCATGTGGTCACAAAAACAATGTGGTTAGAAAACTGGACTCTAGGCTCAGACTGCCAGGGTTCAAATTCTTGCTTCATTTCCCTACCAGTAAGGTCCTACAGTTAACATCTTTGTATATTAGCTTTCTCACTTATAAGATAAGGACATTATTATTATGTATATTATTTTTATGAAGGCCCAAGAAACTTATTAATGTGTAACAGCACAGTGTCACACATATCTTAAGTAGTCACTCTGTAATATTATATTTCTTGCTGTTAATGTCATTATTGGTCTAATCTCATTGTCCAGTGGGGTGTTCCACATTGGACAGTTCACCAATTCTTCAACATACAATGAACTTTACCTTCTATATTCCATTACTCACAGTCAGAATATCCCTCTTGTCTAAAAAAATTCTGGTCACTTTTCACGGCTCAGATTGTGTGTTAACTGCTCCCTAAAGATTTTCCCATCTGTGCAATATACTTAAGAACTCTATCACTTGATATGCCAACAATTTAAAAAATATTTTAGTTATATCATTCATTTTATTATGACTTATAGTTGCCTCTACCTGTTTTCTTCAAAGAAATTAAAAACTCTGTATTAGTTTTCTATGGTTGCTATAACAAATTAGCACACTTTAGTGGCTTAAAACAACATAAACTTCTCTTTGTTCAACTCCCACTTGTGAGAGCACATGGACACCGGGAGGGGCTGGGGGAAATGGGAAGGAGAGCATTAGGATAAATGCCTAATGCATGAGGGGCTAAAAACCTAGATGACAGGTTGATAGGTGCAGCAAACGACCATGGCACATGTATACCTATATGACAAACCTGCATGCTCTGAACATGTATCCCAGAACTTAAAGTAAAATAAAAGAAAACAATATAAAATAAAAAACAATGCAAACAACAACAACATAAACTTCTTATCTTATTTCACAGGTTAGAAGATTAAAAAGGATCTCACTTGGCTAAAATCAAAGGGTTGGCAGAGCTGTATTCCTTTCCTGGAGTCTGCAGGGGAAAATCCATCTCTCTTTCTCCAGATCTAGAGCCTGCCCATGTTCCCTGGTTCTTGGACCCCCTTCTCCATCTAACATTACAAAACCAGCAATGTTATATCTCTCTGACTGTTCTTCTGTGGTTATATCTCCCTCTCACTCTGTCTTCCATCTCACTCTTGCAGTTTTAAGGACTGATCCTCGTGATTGAGCCTTACATTGAGCCCATTATGGCAATCCAGGATAATCTCTTCATTTCAAGGTTATTTACCTAATTATATCTGCAAAGTCCTTTTTGCTGTGTAAGGTAGCATATTCTCAGGTCTCAGGTATTAAGACTTAGATGTGTTTGGTGGAAGGGTATTATTCTGCATACTACAAATTCCTTTACCAATTTAAGAGGCCATACATTATTCTTCTCTGTATCTTTCACAGTACCTAGTGCAGAATAATATTTGACCTGAAGGTTTTCTAAGAGATAAATAACAGCAATCTATGTTCCAAATAATGTGTGACCTAGGTCTCTGAAAAGCATTTTGGCTAATATTAACCTTCAACATCACCTTTTCCATGCAATCATTATGTTTTAGTTTTTAAAGGGGTAACGTGGAGGAAGAGTTCTAGTGTTTAGTTATTGGATTCTTAAAATCTCCTTCATTTGGCAGGAGCTGTGCAGTGAATATCGTCATTATGTGAGGAATGGACGACTCCCCTGTACCAGAGAGAATGATCCTATTGAGGGTCTAGATGGGAAAATCCATGGCAACACCTGTTCCATGTGTGAAGCCTTCTTGTGAGTGAGAGGCAGCCACTCTGCTACTGAGTGTAGAAGATCAGCATTGGGTGGGCAAGAGGGGTGACATTGGAAGTTTTCTCCAGGAGGTAGATAATGAAGGCTGTCTTTGCATTGGGTTGGAAATTTACTATTATAAAGCCATTTATTCAGCCCATTGACTTCTGGTGTTCTTCAATAGTCTGAGAGGTACTTGAATCACCATCACGAAAGGGCCATGTGCTAAGAGCAAAATTACCCAGGAGTTAATGGCATAAAAGGACTAGGACTTCTGTTCTCTGCAGGCATAGGTCACTGTCAAATAATCCAAAGGTGTAATCGTTAGGTGCTAATAAATTGAAAATGAGTTAATGTCTAATGATATCTTAGAAGCTTTCTGGGGAGAAGAACAACATCTTTATTTTTCAAAAGAGATATAGTCATAAAAATTTATGTGCTGGTTTACTATGGCATGTGTGTCTTCTTTAAACAACAATAAGAACAAGAACGGCTGGGCGCGGTGGCTCATGCCCGAAATCCCAGCACTTTGGGAGGCTGAGGTGGGCAGATCACAAGGTCAAGAGATCAAGACCATCCTAGCCAACATGGTGAAACCCCATCTCAACTGAAAATATAAAAATTAGCTGTGTGTGGTGGCACGTGCCTATAGCCCCAGCTACTCAGGAGGCTGAGGCAGGAGAATTGCTTGAACCCAGGAGAATGAGATTTCAGTGAGCCAAGATCGTGCTACTGCATGCCAGCCTGGCAACAGAGCGAGACTCCATCTCAAAAAAACAGAAAGCAAACAAACAAAAGAACAAGAACAATGATGTAGAGGGGTGTGTATTTACCTTTCTACTCCAAAGCTAAGTTGGTGGAGGTACAGAAGTAATGGACCATTTTTATGTAGAGACATTTCTCCTTTAGGATAATATGTATTGGGTGCTAGGAATGACTGTTTTGTCCTCCCTTTTCTTATAGCCAGCAAGAAGCAAAAGAAAAAGGAGCTGAACCCAGAGCAAAAGTCAAAAGAGAAGCTGAAAAGGTAGTGATCCTGAATGTTTACACTGCAATGAAAGTATGAGGTTTGGCAGTATCTCTGTAAAAATAACTATGGAATTACTGAAACCCCAGTTGTGAGGGAACTACAGGTTCATTTAGTCCAGGGGTTGAGAAACTTTTTCTTAACGGAACAGATAGCAGATATTTCCTTTTTTTGTGGCCATATAATCTCTGTCACAACTACTCAACTTGGCTGTTGTGACTCTAAGACAGCCCTAAACTGTATACAAACATATGGGCATGACTGACTCCAGTACAATTTTATTTATAAAAACAAATGGCTGGTCAGATGTAGATCACAGGTCACAGTTTGTAAACCCCTGATTTATTCCGTTCCCATATATTAATATTAAGATTTAAAATTCAGAGGCTGGGCACGCTGGCTCGGCCTGTAATCCCAGCACTTTGGGAGGCGGAGGTGGGCGGATCAGGAGATCGAGACCATCCTGGCTAATATGGTGAAACCCCGTCTCTACTAAAAACATAGAAAAAATTAACCAGGAGTGGTGCTGGGCGCCTGTAGTCCCAGCTACCTGGGAGGCTGAGGCAGGAGAATGGCGTGAACCTGGGAGGCGGAGCTTGCAGTGAGCCAAGATCGTGCCACTACACTCCAGCCTGGGTGACAGAGCAAGACTCCATCTTAAAAAAAAAAAAAAAAAAGAAAGAAAAAAAATTCAGAGAAAAAGAATAACTTACTTATAAAGTTAGTGGGAGTATGAGTATCAGCACCAATATCTTCATACTTCAAAGTTCTGTAAACAATAGAATTCAATCCTAGACTTCCTGATACCAAAGCCAGCCTTCTTTCTAGCACACAATGTGTTTTTGATTACCACATTTAGTCAACACGTGTGTTCCTTGCTTTACCTGTGGTTATATTTTCATGCCCATATTTGGGAAAAATATTAAAAAGTAGCATCCCCAAATAATATTTTCTCGGATTCAAAAAGGCTGGCTCCAAGTAGTTTATTCCAAGTTGTGGTCATTTCCCTGCCCCCATCAGAGACTATTGATAATAAAAATCACCTCTAAAGAAGTATTGCCCTGGAATTCTGTATGTTTGGCTTGTTTAAAGTTGTATTGCACAGTTGTAATTCTAAATTTAAAAATAATAGCAGTTCACATGAAAAATAGATTCACTCTTCAACATCTGTAAGAGAAAATTCTTCAGTATGAGATAATTTCAGATTTCACATTACTGCTACAGACAAACTCTCCTCTCATATTATTTTTCTTTTGCTAAATATAATTAATTAGGGGATCTGGCAATGAACTTTTAAGCAGAGCTAGGAGAAAAATTCCCTCTTTCATTTTCTTTGAATTTCAATTTAAGCTAAAGAATTCAGAATAAAATACAAAATCAATTGTAACGGCCATTTGTAATTAACTCTTTGATCTTAAGTGATTGCTTGTTCTGTCTCAATTCCTCATGTAACCCTAAACAAGGAGTGTGCCCAGTCATCAGAGAACTAAGTTTATTGAGAGTCTTGTGTATGGTTGCAGGTTTAGTCTGGATTTGGGGGCTATCAAGGAAAAAGAAATAGAGCCTTCTTCTTAAGTCCTGTGTGCTTAATAGAAATTGAACACTATAATTGCCAGAAAAAAAATTCTCAGGTCATTTTCTCTCTCTCTCTCTCTTTTTTTTTTTTTTTTCATAAAGCACTTAGTAGCAACCCAATAAACTAATTTCCAAGAAGATACTCAAGCTTTCTCCTTCTCTTTTCCTTTTAGGAGACATGCGATGAATTTCGGAGTCTTTTGCAAAATGGAAAACTTTTCTGCACAAGAGAAAATGATCCTGTGCGTGGCCCAGATGGCAAGACCCATGGCAACAAGTGTGCCATGTGTAAGGCAGTCTTGTGAGTGCACAAAGAAAACCGCTACTATGGGATGGTGGAATTTGGGAAGCAATGAGCCAGGCAAATAATATGTATTGTGTTTGTCCTTTCCTTACATGTAATAGAAACACAAGGTTATCCATAAAGCATTTGAAAGAAATCTTTTCTTTATAATGGCCAAGAGTCACAGTTCTAGAAATAAAAAATATATATATACAACTAAGTTATCACATTCTCTGTTAGTTCTGGGGTAGACTCTACCAGTGGATCACACTTCCTGGATAAAATTCTTAAGTTATTTGCTATCAAGTGGATCCTTTCTCTGGATTATCTCGCAATTCATGTTGGAAAGAAAACACACAGATTTTAATGTCAGAGTCCTCACCTACATTGTTGAAAATAACACATTTTCAGAAAATGAAAAGTAGGTCTTTACACAAAGTTTGGAAGTACACCTAGAAAATTTAAGTCATTCAATAGCATTTACCAAACATCTACAATGTACAATGTGTATAATGGTTATACAAAGGTGAATGAAATAGATAATCTTCTCAGAAATCATGCAGTCCACTGAGATTAGTCTTGGACATAAGGTAATATAATACAAAGGAGGAACTGTTGAATGAAAAATTTGTCTGTAGTATGTTATGGTACTTCAAGAAAGAGACAGTTAATAGAAAGTTTTATGGTGGGATAGAACTGGACCTTATAATTTAGATAAAATGTGAACATGACAGAAAGTAATGAGAGGAAAAGAGGGGAACAGCAAGAGTAAGGATCTAAAATTAGGAAAAAAGCAAGTCATTTAGTTTAGTCAGAACTTACCAACTTTATCAACCTTGAATGCACACCACAGATTTTGAGGTCAATTCTATATGTAATGGGAAGCTGCAAAAATTGTTCAGATAGGACAGTATGTGCCATAAATATTGTTCCTTTAGGAAGATTCATTTATCAGCAGTAAACAGGAGAAAAAGAGAAAGAAAGTACTAAACTTAAGAATTGCTACTCATGTAGGGGGGAGGAACTGCAATAAATAACCTAGGAAGAGGCAGCTATGCAGAGCAAGGATGTAGGCTAGAAGGCAAGTGGATCAAGGTGGGGGATGCTGGGAAGGTGAAGTCAATGTCATGTGGCAACAGCTATGCAAGCTGAAGGACAGTGAGCAATTACAGATGATTCCACTGTTTTGTGTTTGTTTTTTGTGAAAGGTAGAAAATCTAGGAGAAAGAATACATTTGGTAGAGAAGATAATGATTTTGGGGCCTCTTGATCATTAGGTATTTATGATAAACACAGTTGGAGATCCCTAGTGAACATTTATGAAATGTTAGTTAATTGCTCGTCTTGTCTTTTTTTGTTTGTTTGTTTGTTTGTTTTTTGATGTGGAGCCTCACTCTGTCATCCACACTGAAGTGCGGGGATGCAATCTCGGCTCACTGCAACTTCCGCCTCCCAGGTTCAAGCGATTCTCCTGCCCCAGCCTCCCTAGTAGCTGGGGTTACAGGCATACGCTACCACACCCGGCTAATTCTTGTATTTTTAGTAGAGACAGGGTTTCGCCATGTTGGCCAGACTGGTCTCGAACTCCTGACCTCAAGGATCCACCCACCTCAGGCTTCCAAAGTGCTGAGATTACAGGTGTGAACCACCACATCCAGCTTTACTCACCTTGTCTTGTTTGTGGTGATATATATGTGGTGTTCTTTTATTTTAATGAGACCCCTTCCTGGCAAAGGACTCCATATAATTTGTATTTTTATTTTCAGAGAAGGACTGCAGCAGAGTAGATGTTAACTCAATGCTCGATAATTCTATACATATGTGATTTGTTCATATAATGAGAAAATCAAAGAAATGCACACCATTATCTGTAATCTATTATTCCCTACCTCCCACTTTCTAATTTCCAGCCAGAAAGAAGATGAGGAAAGAAAGAGGAAAGAAGAGGAAGATCAGAGAAATGCTGCAGGACATGGTTCCAGTGATGGTGGAGGAGGAAACACTCAGGTGAGAGCAACCTCTAATTTCAGTAACTGGGGCGGGCTCAACTCCTTGACAATAGGACTATGACACAACATATATAGTCTATGGTAAAGGCAGTTTTATACAGTGCTGAGTCCTTGGGAGAACAGATAATTTTCTCCTTAAGTTTGCAGGTAAGATATCAGCACATTTTCACTGCTCTGGGCTTCATTTTGACTTCTTTACACCTTGAAATAATTAACAATATATAATGACCTTATCCCAGTCTCCTGAGCCCTCTTTATGGTAATCTAGACTTCATATCAATAATTGTTCTCATCAGCATCACATGCTCTTCATTTTCTTTCATTATTCTTTCTTGCCTTTGACAGAGCCACTTTTCTGAGGTGTCTTTTCTGTCAATCCAAGGCAGCATGATAGAACAAAAAAACACAGGATTTGGAGTCAGATTGGGATACGATCCCGCCCCTACTACCTGGACGTGTGAGACATTGAATAAATTACTTCATCTCGCTGGATTCTACTTTCCCTGATTTAGCAGTACTCTTCCAGGGATAAAAGAAAATAATTTAGGCAAAGGTTTAGCATGTTTCTTGAGGCATTTTTAAGTGTCAGCATGGCAATGTTGCACAGAAGGTCACTCCTTGGGTCAATGAACACAGTTTCATAAAATTGCAGTCACCTTATTTATCCTTTTACAACCTTAGAATATCAAAACCATGTCTTCACTTCCAGATCTGACAAAGGCCCAATATTTACCTTTGATAAACGCTGGCTGTTCTGTTTTTTTTCCATCTTTTTTGCTGTAGGAGGCTGAGTTCTGTCTTTGAAGGAATAGCCCTGTTGATTAGACTTGTGTGATAGACATTTTGTCTGTCTTGTTCATAACTTGGTCAAACCTACCTTCCTTGACATTTTGTGTAACTTTGGGTTTTCCTCCAGCATTTTTCTCTCTCTTCTATCTGCACTAGAGATCTGTACATTTTTTTTTTTCTGTATAAGGCCAGATAAATACTCTCAGCATTGTGGGCATTGTGGGTCATATAATGTCTGCTGCAACTATTTCACTCTGCCATTGTTGTGGGAAAGAAGCCCAAAAATAATATCTGAATAAATGAGTGAGGATGTGTTTCAGCAAAACTTTATGTGTAAGAACAGGCAGCAGGAAAGACTTTTCCCTGTGGGCTACACAATTGACCCTTGAACAAAGTGGGTTTGAACTTCCCAGGTCCACTTGTACGTAATTGTTTTCAACCAAACTTAGATAAAAAATACAGGATTTGTGGGAGGTGAAACCTGCATATCTGGAGGACTAACTTTTTGTATAGGTGAGTTGTACAGGGCCAACTGACAGAGTTGAGTATACATGGATTTTGATCCTGGAACCGGTCCACTAAGAGTACCAAGGGGAACCTGTAGCTTGCTGACATTTAATATATGCTGTTAAATTCAGTCATATTTACAATTTCCTTGTATAGATCCTTAAAAGCAACATTAGTAGCCATGATAACTCATCTCTTGTAATTAGAACGTGGGTGATTTTGGTCCCTTTTTCTCTGCAGACACCAGACCTAGATTTTTTTTTTTTTGAGACTGAGTCTCGCCCTGTCACCCAGGCTGGAGTGCAATGGCGTAATCTTGGCTCACTGCAACTTCTGCCTTCTGGGTTCAAAGGATTCTCCTATCTCAGCCACCCGAATAGCTGGGATGACAGGCTTCTGCCCCCATGGCCAGCTAATTTTCGTATTTTTAGTAGAGATGGGTTTCACCATGTTGTCCAGGCTGGTCCCGAACTCCTGACTTCATGATCTGCCCACCTTGGCCTCCCAAAGTGCTGGGATTACAGGCATGAGCCACTGCACCTGGCTGCTGCCACCCAGGTGCCAAGGCAAGAGATTGAGGGCACGAGCTGTTCCAGTCTAATAAAATATATGAAATAAGAATAGTTATACTAGATATAGATAACAGATATGATTATGTATGAATATCATTAATCATTAGTTTGTAGCAATTACTCTTTACTCCAATATTATAATAATCCTTGCTCTACAATTATAACTTAGGAAAAACCAGGCCATACAGAGATAGGAGCTGAGGGGACATAGTGAGAAGTGACCAGAAGGCAAGAGTGCAAACCTTCTGTTATGCCCGGGCAGGGCCACCAGAGGGCTCCTTGGTCTAGTGGAACGCCAGCATCTGGGAAGATGCCCGCTGCCAAGCAGACCGTGGTCTAGCGGTAGCGTCAGTGTCAAGGAAAAACACCTGCTACTTAGCAGACCAGGAAAGGGAGTCTCCCTTTCCCCGGAGTTCAGAGAAGACTCTACTCCTCCCCATCTTGTGGAGGGCCTGACATCAGTCAGGGCCACCCACAGTTATCCGGAGGCCTAACCGTCTCCCTGTGATGCTGTGCTTCAGTGGTCACGCTCCTAGTCCGCCTTCATGTTCCATCCTGTACACCTGGCTCTGCCTTTTAG
This sequence comes from Macaca mulatta, assembly GCF_049350105.2. Lineage (NCBI taxonomy): Eukaryota > Metazoa > Chordata > Mammalia > Primates > Cercopithecidae > Macaca > Macaca mulatta. The sequence goes on from NC_133411.1 coordinate 156,987,974, forward strand.
ATAACAGTAACAAATGAGTGAAAGTAATAAAGTTTCTGATACGCAGAATTAATGGCATAAGCTGTCTCTCTTTCTCTCCTCTCTTTCGCTCTGCCTTCACTGCCAGGCAGGGAAGGGCCCCTTGTCCAGTGGACACGTGACCCACGTGACTTTACCTATCATTGGAGATGGCTCTCACTCTTACCCTGTCCCTTTGTCTTGTATCCAATAAATATCAGCGCAGCCTGGCATTCGGGGCCACTACCGCTCTCCGCGTCTTGGTGGCAGTGGTCCCCGGGGCCCAGTTGTCTTTTCTTTTATCTCTTTGTCTTGTGTCTTTATTCCCACAATCTCTCGTCTCCGCACAAGGGGAGAAAAACCCACCCACCCTGTGGGGCTGGACCCTACACCGGCGGTGTTATGTTTCTTATAAAGAGAGGTGAAAGAACTTCTCTTACTCAGATTGTTAAAAATATTTATTAAGAATACAGTAGACTAAGTAATCCAGGGGGACTTCATTCTTCTCTGTTTTCAGGATAAATGTGCTGAGTTTCGGGAACAAATGAAAAATGGAAGACTCAGCTGTACTCGGGAGAGTGATCCTGTACGTGATGCTGATGGCAAATCGTACAACAATAAGTGTACGATGTGTAAAGCAAAATTGTAAGTATGTCTCTCAACAGGCATGTCTAAAACATAGTCACATTCCTCTTGAATGAATGGCTATTTCTCATTTGCTATGGCTCTTTCCATGCACATTATTCTTTTTGCTAGTTTCCAAATATTATATTTTTTCTCTTGCATTCTCTAAGGAACAATGAGGCTTAGCAAGGGCAGTTAACCAAGTGGCTGATTTCTATTGTATTTTCTATTACAATTCTGTGAAGTCTAAGTCCTATCATGGTAGACCCTTGTTCTTTATTGCGCCAGAATTCTAGAGACTTTTTGATGGCCATTTGGAATCATTGACCAGCACAGTTGAAGAAAGTTGGCTTCTTGTCATTTGCACGGGACACACTTACTGCATAATCCAGGGTAAATATGTGTTAACAAGACGAATATTGAGTTTTTTCTCCTCCAGGGAAAGAGAAGCAGAGAGAAAAAATGATGATTCTCACTCCAGCTCAAATGGGACTGGATCAGAATCAGGGAAGGTGAGTTATTATTTGGGTTTTGGCAAGAATGTTCTTTCTGTGAGTCAACAGTTGGCGATCAAAACTACAGAAGAAGGTGCCAATATGATCAAGCTAGAGCTTGCCCATAGAAGGTCAGGAGTTACCAAGTTATTAGTGATTATCACTTTATGAGGCAATTTTATAAATAATAGTTTATTAATTATTTCAACAGCCTGGTCAAATATGGCCTTTTAACCTTATTTTATAGATAGGGAAAATGAGGTTTTGCAAGTATACTGGGATTTATTTTTGTTTTTGTAGTATTTTGCTGCTATTATAAGTTACTACAAGCAGTTGTTTAAAATAACACAAATTTATTACCTTACCTTTCTGGATTCCATAAGTTTTAAATGGGTCTGATCATGCTAAAATGAAGGTGTCGATAATGCTGCATTCCTTTGTAGAGGCTCTAGGTGAGGATCTGGTTCTTTGCTTTTTCTAACTTCTAGAAGCTACCTGTATTCTTTAGCTTGTGGCCACCCTTAGGCCAGTGATGGCCAGTCAAGTCCTTCTCATGTTGTACCGTTCTCACACTGACTCTCCTGCCTCTGCCTCTCTCTTTCATGAGTAAGAACCTTTGCGATTACCTGGGCCCCACTTGGATAATCCAGGGTAACCTCCCCATTTTAAATTCAGCTGATCAGCAATCTTAATTCCATATTCAGCCATAATTCCTCCTTGCCATGAAAGCAACCTATTTGGAGGTTCCAGGAATTAGAACATATGTCTAAAACAGAGTCTGATTCCACAGAGGACATTGTGGAATGTCCTCTCTGTGGGCCATTATTTTGCCTACCACAGCAAGGTTACATGGCTGCCTGACTCTTGGAAAGAAATCCTCTGATTCTCAAATCCAATCAGATACTCTGTAAAAACAGCCCTTCCAATATAATCTTTCCATCTTTTCAGGATACATGTGATGAGTTTAGAAACCAAATGAAAAATGGAAAACTTATCTGCACTCGAGAAAGTGACCCTGTCCGGGGTCCAGATGGCAAGACACATGGCAATAAGTGTGCTATGTGTAAGGAAAAACTGTGAGTATGTTTCAAAATGAGATTCTGCCTGTGAGTCTTAAAGTAAAATAGTCATTTCTTACCAGTTTGAGAAAATGGCAGTTGTCTTAGAAGCAGATCTAATAATTAATGAGGTGTTTGTTCACTTTGATTGAAATGTTTCATTGTTTTCCCCCCAGGGAAAAGGAAGCAGCTGAAAAAAAAAAGAAAGAGGATGAAAACAGGAGCAATACGGGAGAAAGGAGCAATGACAAAGAGGTAATAGATGTTAGACACGCTAATACCTGAATTCAGTTAGTTCACTGTATGGTAAATTTATTCAACAAATATTCATGAAATGCTGACTCTGTCCCAATCATTGGCAATATAATGGTAAACAATGAAGTCATGGCCAGACCTTGCAAATAAATAGCATGCTCTTCAATTCCCCAAGAGTGACTCTGATGCAATTGTAGAACCAGTGACAATTGTTAAATTATTGTAGTTAGCCAGTGAATTTCATTTTTGAATTTTTTCTTTCCTTTGAGACAGGATCTTGCTGTTGCTCAGGCTTGTCTTGAACTCCTGAGCTCAAGTGATCTGCTGGAGCTCAAGTCTTAGCCTCCCAAAGTGCTGGGATTACATGAGCCATCGCACTTGGCTGTTTCTGAATTTTTTAAACAAATAAATATCAAACAATCAGATGCCAAAAATTACAAAGAAAATTAGTATCAAAAGTTTGGAGTTTGAGGCCAGGAACGGTGGCTCATGACTGTAATCCCAGCACTTTGAGAAGCCGAGGCAGGCGGATCAGGAGGTCAGGAGATCGAGACCATCCTGGCTAACACGGTGAAACCCCGTCTCTACTAAAAATACAAAAAATTAGCCGGTCGTGCTGGCGGGTGCCTGTAGTCCCAGCTACTTGGGAGGCTGGGGCAGGAGAATGGTGTGAACCTGGGAGGCGGAGCTTGCAGTGAGCCGAGATCGCACTACTGCACTCCAGCCTGGGCGACAGAGCGAGATTCTGTCTCAAAAACAAAAACAAACAAACAAACAAAAAAACAGAAAGAAAAAAAGTTGGAGTTTGAGATAATAAATTCTTGATCTGGCATTTCATTGCCACCTAGTGTTCAGTTTTAGTCTTCATAAATAGTATTCAACACTACAACACCAACACGTAGAATACTACACAGCACAATCTCTTTTAATCCACCGACGGACTCCAGTTAGAACAGAAAAATAGTAAAATTTCCCTAGGAAGGTTTTTCCTATTGGTAGGGCCACTTTTCATTAAGCCTGTAGTGACTAAAGAAAATGAAATATTAATAGTAATTATCATTATTTAAAAATATTTTGGGAATTTTATTGCACAACTTCACATGATCTTTAAAGGACATCTATTTAAAATCTTGGTAAATTTTTAATTTTATGATCCTTATCTAAAAAATTTCAAACAGAAGAATGCTATCTATATGTATAGATAGAAAATATTGAGTGAAAAAAACCAACAATAAAGAAAATATGGAGGCAGGGTGTGGTAACTCACTCTTATGATTCCAGTGTTTTGGGAGACCAGAGCACGAGAATTGCTTGAGCCTAAGAGTTCAAAACCAGCCTGGGCAACATAGTGAGACCCTGTCTCTACAAAATAATAATAATAACAATAATAATAAAAATAGCCGGGCATGATGGTGCAAACCTGCAACTCTAGCTACTGGGAGGTTAAGGTGAGCAGATCACTTGAGCCCAGGAGTTCAAGGCAGCAGTGAGCTGTGATAGCATTATCGCACTCCAGCCTGGGCAACAGAGTGAGAACTTGTCTTAAAAAAATAAATAAAAAGAAAATATTGAGATTGTGTGTGTGTGTGTGTGTGTGTGTGTAAAATAGAGAACTACAGTTTTATCTACACATGCAAAGTTAAATAAGATTTACCAATAATTATATTTAAACCTCCCCCAAAATCTATGCAGTGGGTAATATTTTTCTAATTTTTTAGAATTCAGGAAAACTTAAGAGAAGTTAGTTACACATAAATAATGAATAGAAGAACCAAAGACTGAATTGCAGGGTTGCAATACAGTCAGAGGAGTGCTATTATAGATGTATGTGGTATTGTGAGCACCTGGAAAAGAAAATACTTCCAGTAATTTGTGAAAATGGTGGTTGTGAGACATTTAATATGTTGATAGGTATTTAATTCCAGAGAATTAATACCTTTTTGAATGCTGCAATAAAAAGTAAGGCCTGGAATTGTTTGTTTACGGACATCACAATTTAAAGAAAGAAGGGTAAGTACAATCTAGGTTACTGTGTTATTTTTTAAGGTAATGTTTCCATATCATCACTTTGGCTCTTTGGGCTTAAACGAAGTTCGAGAGACTTCTGAAGCTCTCTAAAGATTTTAATACATTCCAGATCTTGTCTGTAGACTCGGTTCTATTGGCTTCTTTTTACGATCATTATGTTTCAATGAACACAAAAGGCAGCTCCATATACTTATCCACAGATAGGAGTTTTATTCTCTGCCTTGTAAAAGCAAATAAGTAAAAAGGTATAGCCTGGTGGTTAGCAGGTTTCTGATCACAAATTCAACACTGACTTTATTTAATATCGCTGAGATTTATTTTTCTCATCTGTAAAATGAGAATGATGAGTATTTATTTATAAGATTTTTACAACCACTAAAATAAATCTGTTAAGCCACATGACAAAGCACTTTGCACAATAAATTTTTTTTTTTTTGCTTGTTCTTGGTAAATTGTTGTTGAGAAATGAAGCTGAAAGTTTACATGTTTTTATGTTTTGCAGAAGAGTGTCTTTTAGTTCATTCCAGGGCTTTTGAAGTAGACTTTTTATGTGTGGAATACTGAGTGCACTCATGGGGAGACAGGTTTGGGGCTCTGCCTCATAGAAAATTGTATTAAAATGAGATGGGGCAGGGCATGGGGGCTCATGCCTGTAATCTCAGTGCTTTAGGAGGCCAATGTGAGATAATCACTTGAAGCCAAGAGTTTAAGACCAGCCCAGGCAACACAGAGAGACTCCCGTCTCTACAAAAAATTTTAAAATATTAGCTAGGCACCGTGGCACATGCCTATAGTTCTAGCTACTTAGGAGGCTGAGGTGGGAGTGTTGTTTGAGCCCAGTAGTTGGAGGCTACGATGAGCTATGATTGCACCACTGCACTCCAGGCTGGAGAGCAGAGCAAGATCATATATATATATATATATACACACACACACACACACACACACACAAACACACACACATATATATATACACACACGCACACGCATATATACACACACACTTAGTTTTTAAAGGAATAGGCTGCTTTAGGCAGTACTGAAATTCCATTAGGGCAAGACAATCATTTGAGAGAGATGCAATGAACAAGATTCAAACTTCTTACGTAGAGATTGACTAAAGTGCCTTTAAAACATATTTCTTCTCTGAAATTTTACTTTCTCTGTTTTTTTTTCCTGTGTTATGAGTTTATATCTAATCAGTCAATCACGTTATCAGGTTTTAAAGATTATACCATGACAGTAACATCTTTTTTTGCTACTGTTGGTAGGATCTGTGTCGTGAATTTCGAAGCATGCGGATAAATGGGAAGCTTATCTGCACCAGAGAAAATAACCCTGTTCGAGGCCCATATGGCAAGATGCACATCAATAAATGTGCTATGTGTCAGAGCATCTTGTACGTAAAAAGGTTTATCAATAAATTTGATAGTTGTGCCTGTTTGCCAGAAATTAGTTCTTGTTACTTTTAAAACCTAAGATACTTGGCATCACACATTAATGATACGATAGCTCCTCTCTTTTGAAGAGACAATTTCCAAAGCCCTTTCACAATAATTTTTTTATTTTGATGTTGAGAAGCATAATCACACCCAGAACCTCTGGGGTAGGAAGAGGTAGCTTATCAGCTACATAACCTGGGACAGGCCAGTTCATTGTGCAGAGCCTCAGTTCCTCCTAAGGGAAAAATAACTGCACAATATAGTTTTGTGGAGATTCGAGGACATTTTAAAAATGCTTCTGAACTTCAAAGCATTATACCTATGTAAATAACAATAAAAACTATGAGTTTAGTTATAATTTAATTAGAGAAGTAAAAATGAAAATTATAGAAACTTTCTAGATAAGAGTCATAAATCTGTTATATTAAGGAAAAATAAAGACCTTTTAGGATCATATTTTTCTGGATAAGAGTATAGTAACAGCATCTATGATAGTCGATAGCATTGCCACAAATATATTATCATGAAAATTCCAACAATCAGAACTGATTAGCTTATAGAAAAGTATTCTTAGAATTTTATTTTCAAGTATAAGAAAATAGTGTTAGATTTGCTAATGTTTAGCATTGAAGAAACACTTGGTTAAAGACAATTCAGTAACAACCCTAGAAAAATTACCCTATCTTTTTTTTTTTTTTTAAATCTGCAGCGATCGAGAAGCTAATGAAAGAAAAAAGAAAGATGAAGAGAAATCAAGTAGCAAGCCCTCAAATAATGCAAAGGTTATTTCTTAAAGGATACCAAAATAACTCTCTTACTTTTCACCCTCGGAATTTTGCATTCTTCTCCAGTTTTGGGAATAATAAAGATACTAATCTCTTAACTTCAAAGAAAATTGATTTTACTAGTCTTGCCACTTTGGATCATAACAGGATTTTCTGGGGAGTTTTGGGGTTTGATATCGTTTTTGATTTTGTGGAAAATTCTCTGAGAGTGTGTGTCAATTAATGTTTTAGTCTTTCTTCCTTGGGAGAAATATGGATTGAAAAGTAGAGGGTAAAATTCTTTACCAACTCAACTGCATGCTTATCTTTGACACTTTAAGTGTGAAATAAGGCTTTGGGTAGCTCGTTGATATTTATTTTCATAATTCAGGCAATATAAACTAATCTGAGTCTCCCTTTTAGCTTCGCTTCTGTTTTCACCAGATGATTTTATCAGCATTAAAGAATCAGTAGTGTGCGTGCATGATGCTTTCTTTTCTATTTCTTTTTCAAGACTACAAAGAAGACATCTTCATTCAGTTCTTTAATAGTAACAATCACATTTGTAGAGTTAGATCCCTGAGCAATTGTCCTTTTGTCAAAAGCATGCTTCATCGGGAAAATAGGGGAAAGGAAGGATAGATGAACAGGAGGAAAAAACAAGAAGGTCTATCAAGTGTTGTGTTATGTTTCCCTACATTTTTCAGGACCAGTGCAGACAGGTTCAGAATGAAGCAGAGGATGCAAAGTTTAGACAACCTGTGTGTTCCTTGGCCTCTGTTGCCAGGATAAGTATAGTGAGTCTGAGCCCAGAACTAAGAGAGGACTTCCTAAAACCAAGTTTGAAAAAATCACTAAGCCAAAAAGGGACAAAGTCACGTTCACTTTCCCTTTCTCATTTTCTAGGATGAGTGCAGTGAATTTCGAAACTATATAAGGAACAATGAGCTCATCTGCCCTAGAGAGAATGACCCAGTGCGCGGTGCTGATGGAAAGTTCTATACAAACAAGTGCTACATGTGCAGAGCTGTCTTGTGAGTAAGATGATTCTGCTCCTCCTACAGCTAGCAGGGGAAGTGCATTTTTAGAAACTGCTGATTGAATAAATTTGTGTATTTATGAACCCTATGGGATTTTAAAAATAAGTCTTTAGAATTAAAGTCCTCAAATTGAGAACACCTGATATAGTAGAAAGAACATTTAGACTTGGAGACAGAAATTCCGTAAATTCTAACCAAGATGTATACTAACTGTGTCATTAAACAATTTGTTTTCAACTTTCAGCATCATAATTAGAAGAAATTCTTCAAGATCTTTATTCCACAACTAGATCAGACTCAATTGAGATGCCTCATAAAAATAAACACACATTTTTACACCCCAAAATATATTACATCAGAATCTTGGGGTGATGTAATTTATTTTTTAGAAAGAGTTTCTAGATTATTCTAAAAAGCAACTAGAAGTGGAGACCAATGGACATTATAAATGATGATGATGATGATGATGATGATGGTTGTAAAGCGCACTGTGAGCACAACAATAGTCAAATTTATTTAGCTTTTCATAGTAAGTGTTCTTTGAGGGAGGAATTACCAAATACTACTCTCATTTTATGTTCTAGAAAATCAAAACTTAAGCACATTAAGCCGCTTGTCATCTGTTAAGTGATGAAAGTTCTAAACCAGCTCCTAATTGTGTATTTTCTTAATATGTTATCCTGGTCACTATCTCAATGTTCTGTGATTATGATTTATTTATTTGTTTATTTATTTATTTACTGAGACAGTGTCTCACTCTGTTGCCCAGGCTGGAGTGCAATGGTGCAATCACAGGTCACTGCAACCTCTGCCTCCCGGGTTCAAGAGATTCTCCTGCCTCAGCCTTCTGAGTAGCTGGGATAGCAGGTGTGCACCACCATGCCCAGCTAATTTTTGTATTTTTAGTAGAGACGGAGTTTCTGTTGGCCAGGCTGGTCTCCAACTCCTGACCTCAGGTGATTCGCCAGCCTAGGCCTCCCAAAATGCTGGGGTTACAGGCGTGAGGTACCATGCCTGGCCTCTGTCATATTTTATGAGGATTGCTTAACTTCTCACTGAAAGTTATAGGAACTGTTTCTTATTTTCAGTCACTTTTTGTTTTCTTCTCTAGTCTAACAGAAGCTTTGGAAAGGGCAAAACTTCAAGAAAAGCCATCCCATGTTAGAGCTTCTCAAGAGCAAGACAGCCCAGACTCTCTCAGTTCTCTGGTAAGGAGGACTATTTCTGAAATGCTACTTATCAGTTTAATTTTCTTGATTTTTTTTTGACCTGTTGCTATTTGCTATTTTCATAGAAGGGTCTGAGGTTTGCTGATTCAGTGCATCCTGAAGTCATTTGAGGACTATATGCAGTTTATGCTTGGCAAGAGTTCTGGGGTTTCTCATTAGTGCCTTATTCTGTGCCCTTTGAGATTATTTGCCTTGCTTCAGTTTAGTACATTTTGCAATTTACAATGTGGGTGTGGAATAATTGTGACTAATCTCACATGTGGTAGAATACGTAGTCAGGTGCCTCAATTCTGTAATTTTAGCAGATCAACAAGTTTCCTCACCTAGCTTCCGCTTATTTCCCTCCTCCAACCAAATCCGTGTCCACATCCTGGAACTCTATGCCAAGCATGCTCACAGGTGTACATTTCCACAAATTAGCAATTCCCAGTAGCTGAAACTTCTTGTTTAAAATATAGGCTGAACTGGGTGTGGTGGCTCATGTAAATTGGGCTCTACATCAGGGATACAAAGGCATGGAGAAGAGCTATTAACAAAATATGTTTTTTTTAAAAAATGCTAAAGTATAATAGTCACATAAAAGAAATGCACATATTTCTTCTGTGATAGCAGCAAGAAATAAGATATCATCAGCAGACCAGTAACCCCCTCATTCTCCCTCAAAATCTACAGTCTGTTTTGGAGCTGAGATTTCTTTTGGAAAAATAAATCTTTCATTATTCATTTCTTTTCATCAAGCCAGCAGTCCTTTTGTCAGTCTACAAATACTTATTGAGCACCCACTATTTTTCCAGGCATTATTTATGTATGCTAGGTTAATAGCCATAAACAAAAGAGATAGCACTCACTCCATGAAGTTCATAGTATATTGGAAAAGCAGATACAATAAATAATACAAATAAATAAATAAAATAATGCCAAGGAGGAAATAAGGCAGAAAAAAAAATGGTACAGTAAATTCTGAGATGGGGAGGGGAGGGGATACAATTTTAAGTGGCATATATAGGGAATAACTCTCTCAGAAGGTGACATTTACATTAAGACCTAAGGGTACTGATTCTGTAGGTATATCTGAGGGGACCATATTCCAGGGAGAAAACATAGCAAAACGTTTAGTGTTGTTGAAATAGAGCTACCTCAGCTGTAGAGGAGGAAGTCAGGAATCTAATGGGAGGCTATGTTATAAAGGGTTTTGTAGACAGTTTTAAAGACTTTGCCTAATATTCTGATTGACGTTTTTGAGAAGAGTAATATGATTTGATTTATATTTTAAAGGAATAACTTTGCCTGATATCTATTGAAAACACTGCAGGGAGGCAAGGGCTGGACAGCTAATTAGCTATTGCAGTAGTCTACAGAAGAGATGATGCTAGTTTATACCATGTGGTGGAACTTTTGAGAGGTGGTTAGATACTGGGTCTGTTTTGAAGGTGGAGTCAACAGAATTTGTTGAGTTGAAGTACTATGTTAAAAAAAATAAGGAGAGAGAGAGATAGTAAGGAGCATTGTAGTACCTTTTGAACATTATAGCACCAGTTACCTGAAAAAATACACTTGATATACCTGATTGAGTCTAACCTTTGCCAGGGATTCATATAAGTTACTTATCTAAATTCTCCATGAATATTTATACTAATATGGAACTCACCACAATCTAAAGCAATTCATTTAGGTGTTTGAATCATTTATCAAAACAAAGGAACAAGCAAACAAATGCTGCTTGACTTCTCCAAAATGAGTATTAGCAGATATAATATTATTAAATTTTCTGTCATCTTTGTGCCTGTTTTCAGTAAGTAGTTTTCAAGGAATGTATTAATTTCACCTATGTTGTCAAATTTTTTGGTATATAGTTATTTATAACATTTCTAAATTATTCTTTTAATATCTACAGCTCATATAACGATGATCTCTTATCTCTAATATTGGTTAATATATGTTTACTTGACTCTGAACAATTTTGCAAATAGCTTATCAACTTACTAATCTTTTCAAGCAGCCAACTTTTGGCTTTTTTCTGTTTTCTATTTCATTAATTTCTCCTCTTTATTATTTATTTAAAAATTTTTCTATGCTCATCATTGGCTAGCTTCTTCAGATGAAAGTTTAGATCATCCATTTTAGAACTTCCTTCTTTTCTAATATATGTATTAAGGTTATAAATTTCCCCCAAATTACTGCTTTGGCTGCTGGGATTTGACAGGTTATATTTTCTTTGCAATTCATTTCATTTCTAAATTCTATGATTACTTTGAGTCATGAGTTATTTAGAACTCATCCCTTTACTTATAAATATATTTCTTATAAATATTATATACTTGATTCTTTTTGTTCTTCCAGTTTGATAATTTCTGCGTTTTAACTGGAGTACTTACTTGTTAATATTCTATGTAATTACTGATACCATTGGATTTAAGTCTTCCATCATCCTATTTGCTTTTGAATCCATTTTTTTATATTTTGGCTCTACTTTTTGTCTTCTTAAAAAACCAATCAAGTTCTTGTAATTATCATTAATTACTAAACTCGTACTTCCAAAACACTACAAAGAGCAAATATGTTTCTTCTTTCACATGGAAAATATACATATGATTTTACCCTGGAACACATACTGACAACTAAAAGTTACTGAACACTTAGTATGTGACCGATACTGTGTTAAGCATGAACTTACATGCATTATCTGTTTTAATCCCTTAAAGCAGTAATATAAAGTAAGGACTACTATTATTTATGATTTTCAGATGAGAAAATTAAGGCTGAGAAAAGTTAGATAAGTCACTTCTCTAGTTAGTGGTAGAGCTAGGACTCAAAAACTCATGCAATTTATGAGTATTGATCTCTAAGTCTTTCCTTTCTAGGCTGTGTATAACCAGTATCTTCACTTAAAAAGGCAAATATTATTTCTAGCATGCCTATCATTCTAGATTTCTTCTTATGGGCAGGTAATTGTGTCACATATTATAAAGGATTTTTGCTTTCTTATTGCTTTGCTATTCCTTGTTTCTTTGTTTATTTACCTTGTCTAGTTAAAAATGGCCAAATTCAGGAAGTTAAATTCACCTCATATGGTGCAAAATCAATCTTTGAGTTTGAATAACCTATATCACAGTCCTTTTACGACCATTTATTCAAGTTGGATTAAGGAACTCAAGAGGTTTTCTTAAGCCCATCCATCTCTTTGAATGCCATAAAGTAAGTCTGCTTTATGTTTTGCTTCTTCAGGATTCTGAGATGTGCAAGGACTACCGAGTATTGCCCAGGATAGGTTATCTTTGTCCGAAGGATTTAAAGCCTGTCTGTGGTGACGACGGCCAAACCTACAACAATCCCTGCATGCTCTGTCATGAAAACCTGTAAGTATTCAAGTTGCCCCATCGTATCTTCCAGTTTAGAATTTCTCAGCTAGAGTGTTAACCCATAGTAATGCACCGATATAAATTCGAAGGGTGTTGCAAGTAATTTACTCATCGTCGAAATTAAAAATTCAAAATTTGTGAATTATCTTTCTTATATGTAAAATAGAAAAGATTTAAGGCTATTCTTTTGGTAAATTGCTTACCTACATTGCTATATGCTCTATTGAGTAAAAGAGAATGAAAAAATAATAGTGGGGTTACAATTACAGAATATAGGGATAAGCCTGTGCACAGTCACGGGAGTGTGAATATCATTCATTCTGTGTGTAGTGGACAAAAACAGTAGAAGAGTACAGCTATATAAACCCAGCCCAGTGTATAATATCTAAAAGCTCCTGTGACTATAATATAGCTACAGATTCCCCATTTCTTTAACCCCGCCTCTTGAGAGAAGTAGTACCTTGCCAAAGGAAAGTGCACTGTACAAAAGAAAGAACAATAAGTAAATGGCTGATCTGATGTCTGCTCTCATATTTATGGCTATCTGGGTATCTGGAGGCATATTATTTCATGATTCTGAATCTCACTCCCTTCATTGGAGAAATGGAGACAGTTCTCTGAGCTGCTGACTTCACAGACGATTGAGAACTGCTAGATATAAAAATATTTTTATCTTAAGTTGAATACAAGGGATTCATTTTATTTTATTTTATTTTATTTATTTTTTTTTTTGAGACGGAGTCTCGCTCTATAGCCCAGGCTGGAGTGCAGTGGCCGGATCTCAGCTCACTGCAAGCTCCGCCTCCCGGGTTTACGCCATTCTCCTGTCTCAGCCTCCCGAGTAGCTGGGACTACAGGCGCCCGCCACCTCGCCTGGCTAGTTTTTTGTATTTTTTAGTAGAGACGGGGTTTCACCGTGTTAGCCAGGAAGGTCTTGATCTCCTGACCTCGTGATCCGCCCGTCTCGGCCCCCCAAAGTGCTGGGATTACAGGCTTGAGCCACCGCGCCCGGCCGGATTCATTTTAATATTCTTATTATTGGCTTTAGTTTTGTTGTTGCTACTCTGCTCAAATGCTGTCTGAATTTTTAAATAATTTCCCCTTGCCTCTACGTGCATCCCTTCCCTTCTCCTGGCCACCATTTGGCCAGCTTTCAAGGAGAGAATAGTGACAAACCTTGTTTTTTCCATCTCACCTGACCCCAGACCTACATTGCAGTTCATGTACTACTTTATCCTTCTTAGGACGCTATAAGCAAGGCCTAGAACATGAGGATAGGACTCCCTGATATCCTGCTTTTTAATCCTGGAAAAATATTTAAAAGAAAAAGGCGCTCCTCAGGTCATATGCTTAAAAGCATAAAATCTGAATATAATCCTTCATCTATAGGTAAGGCACGGTAGATAAGGCACTTTCAGATTTCAGTCACTGAATCCCTGCAAACTGCTATGGAATGTTGTTATCTTTATTGCACAGAAGGTTAATCTGAGGCTCAGAGAGTCCAGGTAATTTGTTTAAAGTTACAACGGTAGGAAGTAAATCAGACAGGATTTTGACCTTATTGATTTGGGTCTAAATACAATTTTCTTTTATCTCCACTTAAATTCCTTAGTTTTTCAAAGACCAAAGATTCCTTAGATAATATGAAGAAAGTTACCCCTTTCAAGAAATTTTTTAAAAATTATGTGATGTGAACAATTAGGCTCATGGAGTACTTGAAATTCATCCATAGACCTTATAGGTTTTTAAGAATTAAGAAATTCTTAGCAAACTATCGCAAGAACAGAAAACCAAATTCCGCATGTTCTCACTCATAGGTGGGAATTGAACAATGAGATCACCTGGACACAGGAAGGGGATCATCACACACCGGGTCCTATTGTGGGGAGAGGGGAGGGGGAAGGGATAGCATTAGGAGATATACCTAATGTAAATGACGAGTTAATGGGTGCAGCACACCAACATGGCACATGTATACATATGTAACAAACTTGCATGTTGTGCACATGTGCCCTAGAACTTAAAGTATAATTAAAAAAAAAAAGAAAAATTATGAATTCTTGTTTAAGCAATAAATATAACTGCCCAGGAATTCCATTACTATGTATACCTTATCTGCAGCCCAGAATCCTTCAATTCCTCTTTCTTGTAAATGTCAGAGCCTAAATTATCCATAAAATTTTCTTCAACATTTTCATCAATTTATAGACCCATAACAAGTGCTCTATTTAAGGGAACTTTAGAGTAAGAAACTGAAATGATGAAAATATTAAGAAAACATGCCTCAGGATAGTTTGTTTGGTTAAGGGAGCTGGGAGTATATATTATAAAGAAGGATCAGGTTCTCTGAGGCAAAAGGAAACAATATTCGTTTCCAAGGTTTTAGAGAAAGTTATAGGAGAGCAATTTCAACTTAAGCAATGCCAAAAGACAAATTGCACTGCTTTGATAGATAATGAGTTTCCCATTACCAAAAGCAAACAAGTATGTGTCTGATTCATAATATTTCTCCAGTGAAAGGGTTAAAATTCATACTCCTTAAGATTCATTCCAACCACAAAACTCAGACTGTATCATTTGTGTCTTGTTATATTTTTCCCCAAGTCATATTACTGGTACTCAATATAGTCAAACATCTCTCTCGGATCTATTTCTCGCATCTGTAAATGCGAGATCACCTTTAGAACAGATGATCTCCAAGTTTATTTCCAACATTCTTTATGAACTATATCAGTGAATGAAATGTGACAGGATAGGTCCAGGGCTAGGGGACAAATCTGGAGCAGAAGAGAGACAGCCTGGACGATACCTACTGAAAATGAAAATAGTTGAATGCAGATCCCAGATCCTCCCTCTAAATGCAGTTTGGTTTGATACCAAATGTCCTGCGCGTTGGTCCTTATTTATTTTCTTATTATAACTGAGAACTTCCTCATTGTTGAAGCATCCTCTGATCTGTTTTAGGATACGCCAAACAAATACACACATCCGCAGTACAGGGAAGTGTGAGGAGAGCAGCACCCCAGAAACAACCGCTGCCAGCAAGCCCTCATCTGTAAGTACAGAAGTAGACTGGCCTCCATGGTTACGCTGTGAGGAGTAGTGGGTTCTGGTTTTGTTCTCTTCCATTGAGTAACGACATTTATCTGGCCAGAGAGGTAACACTAGGTCAGGTGACCCAGAATTGGTCACATTTTCACTATAAGGATAATTAAGTAATTACTGAAATAAGTGGAAATAATGCAGCAGTTAATATTTTGAACTATTTGATGGATTCATTAATCGATTGTTTATGAGCAATGTCTCCAATATAACGTTTCTTATTTCAGGATAGGTTTTATCTTCTGTGATCTACAATACGAAGATGAGACAGAGACCAAGAGAGGTCAGAGAGTGACAGAGTTGGATTTAAACAATTTCTATATAATGCCCATATTCTTGAACTTTGCATTGTATTAAATTATTTCCCAGCATTAAAAGTTGACCAATTTCATTTAAACTCCTGAAAGGATGTTTCAACATGCATTACTGAATTTGACATTCTCCCTGGTGGCTATTTAAATAGTCATCCTCAGGGAGATGGTATATAACATGAAAAAATAGGAATTTTCAAATAAGAGAAAAATATTTTGTTTTGGGATAAATGTCAGTGCAAAGTTCAGTTTTTGCTGTGCTTCCTATATGAGACTCTTGGCAAATCACATAAATACTCTAAACCAAATATCCCAATGAACTATGAAAATATTCAATAAAGACTGACTTTTATACATTTGGCACAATGTCTGAAAAATTAATGTCACTATTATTACTATGCCTAAGACCAAAGTATGAATTTAGAAAAAGAGAAGAGTCCAAAGTATGAACTTAGATAAACAGACCATGGTAGAGTGCTTATTTATTTTTAATAAATTATTTTCAATTGTAGTTCGATAAAATTATATGTAATAAACAACATTTTAATGCATTATATTTAATAAAGCTATTGATTATCATTCACATTCTCTTTGCTCCATTCCACTGCCACAGAAAGCTTTGGCAATAATGGAATCAGAAACCGTTCAGCCAGATTTGAAAATCTTAATCAAGCAATACTAGATAAGGCCATATTAAAAACGTCTACCCCACAATCTTTGTTATGGGAAACTGTGAAAACAAGATTCGTAAGCTAGAGTCTTCCTGGTTTCACATCAGCAGCTGAAAGCAGCGTAGAGGAAGCTGAGGACTGGAATGAAATCAGAAGGCCTTATCTTTCTCATGTGGGCTTGACAAAGTTATTTACCACCCATTTAAAGACCTCTATTCTGGTTCTTTACCAGAATCCATAAAAAGAGAATTTAAACTTTAACCCTAGTCCCTGTATTGTGTTTGCTGTCTTATTATATAGAAATTCTTAGTAGTTTGCTCCCATTTTATTGACAGAATATACTGTTCCCCCTCCTCACAAACTCACCTTTACATATATCTCAGGAGACGAAGGTCAAAATAGCTTTATGCCAGTCCAATAGACCACACCTTAGACCACACTTCCCTGTAACTCTCATCCTGTGTAGGCAACTTGGAAAAACTACTTTATAAAGAATTTGCCATAGGTTTATACTGGTAAGATGTATTTCTTTAAATAATGAAGAGTCTTGCCGGGGCTCGGCACACAAGGTGTTGTAAAAGAGTGCCGTTCTTCCATTTCTGGGTGTGTGCTTTCCACTGGAGTTGCAGAGCAGACATTAATAATGACAAAAGTTATTGTGGTGTTAGTTAACGAAACAAAAACTGAAAGTGTCCTGGACACAGGTGGAACTTCAGGTCCCTATGTAACATTCAAGGGTATGATCTTGGGTACAGGTGGTACAGACTGGTCATGGCCTAGCATTGTTCTGATGACTAGTAAGGATGTAAATACTGGGGTTGAAGCCTCTTGTCTGAACTTTATTTCTGGGTGGAAGTTTCTCTAAGAAAGTCTGGAATCTCAAGAATAGAATAACAGTCCAGGCAGTCACAACTTTCCTGGAAAAGTACGTTGAGTATCTTGGAACCCACACTTTTGTTGCTAAATACATAATACTTCCTATTATGCAATAACTATTATACAGTAACTACTAAGATTTACATAGGTCTTTAGAGTTTTACATACATTTTCTGTTTGTTTCCTTCCAACAGTCATTTGATTAGGGCAGGGATCACTGTTTTTCCCACTTTACAGAAAATCATCTTGGGGGAAACTGTCACTTACTAAAGTCCCTCAGTATAATACATTGGGTTCAATGTAGATATCCTGACTTCATTTCCAATGCTCTACTACCATTCCTTAGTTGTCAGGAGATTCTGAAAACTAAGTGCTCTCGAGAAGGCATTATCTCAAAAGATGATTTGCTAGATTGGAAGGAAATTTCTATATTAAGAAAAATACCAATATTATTTTGTGAGATAAATAAATGACTATTCTTATCTCTATTTCTCAACAATTTCCCAAGTCTATGGACATCTTGCATTCTACGTTATTATTATGTATTTTGATAGGTTCACTTGAAAATTCTTATCTATATCCGTCAATTTCATGACAGATTTTCAAGGATTCAGGAAGACCAAAGCTTGCTACTTTCAAACCAAAGAAATCTGCCTGGAGTTGATATAGGCAATAAAGTGGAGATTTGAGTTTGGAGTGACAGTGCTGTTCATGCCCCAGGTGGTACTAGTTGAAGATGTGCGGTTATGTGAAATAAAATTCCTGAGGCCCTCACCCCCTATAAGATTATTTTAAAAATATTAATTTAATGTTTTAAAGGTTGATTTCAAATATTTGGATGAGTCAGGCAAAGGAAGACAGCTGATTACATTCTAGTGGCCTACAACAAACTATAGTAGAAAACATTCATGTTACAGGAATTGAATTCAAGTTATGACCTAACATGACAGTGACAAGTTACTAAACTTCTCTGAAGCTCAATTTCCTCATCTGCAAAATGGTGCTAATTACACCTAGTTCTTTTTTTATCAGCATGAAGGCTACATGTGATCAAACGCAGAATTGAGCCATGTTCATTTTTGTATCCACCTCAACACATTGTACATACGAGGTGCTCAATATTTGTTGTATCAAACAGGTTAAAATGTGAAACTGATTTTAAACTGTTACTTCTTTGCAGAATGCAGAATCTATGTATTTCTTTGATTAAGATGTAGCTATAAATATACAGCCCACATTTCTGCAATAGCTCTGGGTTCTAGTATCTAACCTACCCATCTTCTCTTCTAGGATGAATGACGGGAAGATTGTTGAAAAGCATGAGGGAAAAAGTAAACCCCAATTCTGAATCACCTACCTTCACCTCTGTATATACAAAGAATTCTTTGGAGCTTGTCTTATTTGCTATAGAAAACAATACAGAGCTGTTGGGAATAGACTCACTGATTTTCAGTCTTTTCCATCTCTTTCCTCCTAGACTCCGTAATCTGAGGGTATAAAGAAATTTCCACCAAGTCTGAGCCCTCAAAATGTCCTGATTACAATGCTGCCTGTCCAACTGCCTGTTCAATAAAAGCAAACTCAGCAGAACACCCTTTCTGAGGCTTCTTTGTCACTGTCTGGATAATAGATATTTGCTTTTACAGAAACTGAATAAACTCTACCCTTTTGTGTTTTTGTCTGGCTAAACCCATTGGTGGACAGAGAATGCTCACTTTATTCCTGCTTAAGTTGCTGTCATAGCTGAGAAAGACTGTCTAGAAGAGAGGTGGGGAGATACGGGTTCCCAGCAGCCAACAGCTATACAAAGTTAAACTAGCTATAAATCAGCTTCATCTTAACTATTCATTACCATACCAGCTCCCCTTTCTACATTTTCATGAATGGGATAACTGCCTCTCAGTTATTTAGGTCCCATCCAAAGATACAAACCAGTAAGTTCTCATGTCTATTCATTAAGTTACATCTTGACAATTTCCTATATCACGGCCTTGTACACATAATCTGGGAAGAACTAAGAAAATTAATTACCAATTTGTGCAAGCCTCTAAAGTGGCAATCTCCAATAGAAATGTAATTTAAGCCATATATGCAGTTTTAAATTTTCTAGAGGCTACAAATAATTAATAATTATAAAATTATTAATTTCAATAATATATTTCATTTAGCTTAATATAGCAAAATGATTAATGTAATCAATATAAACTTTTAAATTTACTAAGTCTTTGATTTTGGTGTATATTTTACACTTCTAAGCCAGAAGGTTTACAATTGCATATATGCAATATTAAATTTTCTAGCGGCTACAAATAATTAATAATTATAAAATTAATTTCAATAATATATTTCATTTAGCTTAAGATAGCAAAACTACTACTATAATCAATATAAATTTTTAAATTTACTAAGTCTTTGATTTTAGTGTATATTTTATACCTTCTAAACCAGAAGGTGATAAATAATGCTGAGATGGGACTAAGGAAAGTCAAAACACTTCTGTCAACCCCACCTGTCCACTACTACCAAATACGTATTTTCTCTATATAACATGATCTTCAGATTTCATTTTGCAGAGATCTATCCCTTTCAAACTCCTTATTTTCTCATTTTAGTAGTCCTCCTGAAGCCTTCCCATTTCTTTCAGGCATCAGAAATACCTAAGGATGTGGAGAAAAGAGAACGTTTACACACTCTTGATGAAAAGCTAAGATGGTCCACATCTCATTTTGGACCAGCCACATTTCAAGTACTCAAAAGATACATATGGATAGAGGTCACTGTATTAGGCAACACAGTGCTGCCGTGAGCTAATGGACGTGGGAAATCAGAGAAGGAATGCAGGCACTAGGTAGGGGTGGATGAAATGCTTGTAAACACCTTCCTCTATGCTAAAACCCTGTAAATCCCTAGTCTACCTAGTTGCTTTGTTCACTTGAAAATTCTGGGCTAATTCTGAATACACTCCATAGGGAGAAATTATATGGAAAATCCATTTTGCTGCAAGATGTTCTCAGCTCCGGAAGAACTAGCCTGATGTGACAGACTTACTTGGATTTGGGAAGTTAATTTGTTATTTTTCGCCTCTTTTTTTTTTTCTGTCTCTACTAGCTCAATTAAAATAGGATTTGGAGATCTTTTTCCTTTGTAACTGAGTGAAAATAAATTCTCCCTTATGCTGCATTCTTTTCTACGTTACATTAAGAAAAAAAGAAGAAGGGCCTATAAGTAATTTTTTCAAGCATGAGAAATACGTAGTAATTCCTATTGAATTATTATTATTATTATTAGGCAATTTCAGGATGTACAGGATGGGTTCTGAGTGCCTATGACATATGAGATTTTTTATCTTCTTCCTGTTCACTTCTAGGAAATCCAGAAAAACTTTTTTCTGGCTAAAACATATGCTTTTCTGAGAAGGTGTTTTGTTATGTCATTTTGAATATTTGATTAGAATATAAACACAAATCCTTTAAATTTATTTTATCATTATTAATATACTCAAAAGACATTCTTATCCCGTCCTTAAGACGTTACCAATTCTTGGTAATCACTCTGAGTACAGAGACAGAGTTTGGCTTAGAGATAGAGTGGGGTAGAGGATACGATAGTCTGGAATGGGATGAGACAAGGAAATGAGGAGAGGCCCAGTGACCTCAGGAGTAAGAATCAAAGGTGGAGGGTGGGGCGGGTGCAGAGGTCAGGGATAGAACAAGACCAAGGAAAATAAAGTTGAAAATAGAGTGAGGCTCATGGATTAGGGTTGAGAGTGTGAATGTGTAGAACGTATTACTTGGGATTTAAAAAGCTGAAAGTTGATTTTTTTGGGGTGGTATACAAACTAGGAGTGTTTATAAAATTGCATCTATGTCAAAATGGTAACAAATAAATTGATTTACTAAATATCAAGTAAACTAATCTTTGAGTTACTTAAGTTATATCCTGATGGACAGGAGGTAAATGAAAACCAGGCCTATCTCACTGAGGCTTCAAAACTAGATCTAAAATTCTAAACCAGAAGGTGATAAATAATGCTGAGATGAGACTAAAGAAAGCCAAAATACTTCTGTCAGCCCACCTGTCCACTACTACCAAATACGTATTGTCTCTATATAACATGATCTTCAGATTTCATTTTGCATTAAGGGTTTTCAGAGATCTATCCCTTTCAAACTCCTTATTTTCTCATTTTATTAGTCCTCCTGAAGCCTTCCCATTTCTTTCAGGCATCAGAAATACCTAAGGATGTGGAGAAAAGAGAACGTTTACATACTCTTGATGAAAATATAAATTATTAAAAACCCTATGGAAAACAGTATGGAGACATCTCAAAAAACTAAAAATAGAACTACCATTTGACTCAGCAATTCCACTACTAAGCATCTGACCAAAGGAAAATAAATCATTATAGACATAAAGACACCTGCACTAGGATGTTTATCACAGCTCATTTCACAGTGGCAAAATCATGGAACCAACCTAAGTATCCATCAACAGTTGATTGGATTAAAATGTAGTATATATACACCACAGAATCCAATGCACCCATTAAAAGGAAGGAAATCTTGTCCTTTGCAGCAACATGGATGGAATTGGAAGCCATCATCCTAAGTGAACTAACTCAGAAACAGAGAATCAAAGATTGTATATTCTCAGTTATAAGTGGCACTCATGGACAAAAAGACAGTTACTAAACTCTGAGAACTCCAAAAGGAGGGATGGGAGAAGGATGAGGGTTGAAGAATTACCTATTTGATATAATGTTCACCATTTGTGTGATAGGTACACTAGAAGCCTACCGTTATACAATATCCCCATATGATAACATGCACATTTACTCTTTGAATCTAAAATTAAAAATGAAACAAAACATCAAGTTACTTCTGGAACCAACAGCAGATAATTCTGTAGTTGATTTGTAATTCCTGTCATAAGCACAGGGCAGAAGTAACAAAGGCAGGAACACCAGGTATTTGCCATCCCACAATAGGGCAGATACTTAGGAACTGAGCAGAGCTAAGCTCAAATCCCGACTTTGTCACTCACTAACTCTATGACAACGAAAATGCTACTTTATCGCTCTGGGTCTTCATTTCTTCTATAAAAGGGGGCCTAATAATTTCTGCCTTACAGGTTACAATGAGGATTATATTATATAGTTTATCAATGCCACAAACTGAAGATCTCATATACATTAAGTGCTCAATAAATGCTTATCATTATTTAATATAAAAACAGTAAGTTGTCAGAATTTGCCTATTCAATAAACTCTCTAATTCAATTAATTTCCTTGTGATTTTTTCCGTTTTAACCTCAAAAATATCTTTGACACATACATTTTAAAAAATTATAATTTTAGAAAATACAAAAGTATGCATTGCTCCTAATTTTCTTGAAACATACCATTTTCTTCACCAGTTTTTAATCTTTTCCTTTAAATAAGCACTCATGTCCTGTGGATATCTTGGATCAGGATTTGCTATTGTTTATTTGTACCTAGTTTTCACTCTAATAAAATGGATTAGGTACTATAACACAGTATTAAAGAAAGAAAAAAAAAAAAGAAACTAAAGAGAGCACTTGTCTAGACTATAGATCTACAGACTTTTCCTGGGAAGAGCCAAATTGTAACTATTTCGGGTTTTGTGGAATATATAACCTCTTTTGTTGCTGCTATTGTATAAAGAAATGCAAATAAATTTATATTATGTAAACGTGTTCCCACAGCTATGTACCAATAAAACTCTATTTACAAAGACACATGGTGGGTTGGATCTGACCCTGGGGCTGTAGTTTCCCTGATGTAGAACAACTAGCTCAGCAATGGATGAATGTCTGGCTCTCATCCTTATTTGCAACTTGTCTTCTCTTTGCCCCTTTCCACACCTTCAAACACCAACAACATTCTTCATTTTATGATAATAACAGTGATAATTTTTAAAGTTCCACTTTTATATAAAACTTAATATGTACTCAAAATCAAGAAAAACACATAGAGAAGCTCACATTTGTACTCCAAATCTATGTGCTATTTTATGGATTGAATATTTTTCCCTCAAAATTTACAGGTTAAGCCCTAGCCCCCACAGTAACTCTATTTAGAGATAGAGCTATTAGGGGGTAATTAAAGTTAAATGGATTATAAAGGAAAGACCCTAATCTAACAGGATTGGTGTCCTTATAAAAAGAGGAAGAAACACCAGAGATCTCTCTCTGAACGTGCACAAGGAAAGGTCATTTGAAGATAGAGCAAAAAGGTAGCCACCTGCAAACCAGGATGAGAGCCTTCACCAGAAACAGAATTTTCTGGCACCTAGGTCTTGGACTTTTCATCTCCAGAGTGTAAGAAAATACATTGTTGTTGTTTAAGCCACCCAGCCTCTGGTATTTTGTTAGAGCAGCAGAGCTAACCAGTGTAGTTGTGGCCTTCTTGATTGACTTTGACCAAGGTTACTCTAATATCTAACCCAGTTAGATTGTGAATGAGTCCTCAAATGACACTCGCTGAGGACCTTACTAATGACGAGTGATGTCCCAAACAGTTCTTTTTGTAGAAAGAAGCAGAATAGGACATCCTGTTCTTTCCTGGGCACCATCCTGGCACAGAGATCCCCTTTTCTTTCCAGTACTGAAGTTAAGGATTTAAATAAATAGGATATGACAATAAATCATTCTTCAAGCATGAAGAGAGAACAGAGAGAAAGACTGTCACTTTTTGATAGGTGCCTGGAAAAAAACATCAATTAAAATATTTTTCTTTCGTGATGGAATTTTCATTTGACCATGTAACAGTTTTTCTTGGATTATTTTGAGGGATGATGCGCTGTCTTTCTGCAGTTCATTCTAGGTACTTTATTTTAATTTGCTGTAGTGCTTTTAACTATTTCTCAAGTCTATGGACGTCTTGCATTCTACATTATTATTATTATTATTATTATTATTATTATTATTATTTTGAGATGGAGTTTTGCTCTTGTTGCCCAGGCTGGAGTGCAGTGGCACAATCTTGGCTCACTACAACCTCTGCCTCCCAGGTTCAAACGATTCTCATTTCAGCCTCCTGAGTAGCTGGGATTACAGGCGCATGCAACCACGCCTGGCTAATTTTTTGTAGTTTTAGTAGAGACAAGGTTTCACCATGTTGGCCAGGCTGGTCTTGAACTCGTGACCTAAGGTGATCCACCTGCCTTGGCCTCCCAAAGTGCTGGGATTACAGGCATGAGCCACCACTTGCGGCCTCTACCTTGTTTTTTAACATGGATTTTCTACCCTCTTTCTCACTTCAGCAGACTTTTGCAATATCCTTCTGCAATATACTTGTTTGTAATATGAGTAATTCACATTCTTAGTGGAACAAGGTAATGGAAGACTTTCAGAATAAAGCTGCATCTTTATTGAGATGAAAAAAAAATTAGTATAGAGTTTGGAGAGACAAAAATTCTAAAACGGAAGGAAAAAAGGGAAGAGAAGGACCAGGAATGGATAAAATGGTTATGCTAGGAAGAGGGGGCATGTGTAGAAGGGAAGGAGAACAACACAAGGGCTATATCTTTTACAACTTGTTTGTTTTGAAATGACCTCTTCAAAGCACAAATCTATTCAATTTCCCAACTCAAATTGGTTGAAAAATCCTACTCAGCAGCCAAACTTCATAAGAACAAAGCAAAACTGGGCAAACCTGAAATCTGTGTATTCTCCTTGTCTTCGTCTTTCTCTTTCATCCTTCATGTAACCACAACATTTGATAAACATTCGGTTCCAGCTATCATCCGTCTTTCCTGATTGACTGCAACAGTTTTATAACAGATCTCAGTGCTATACTCTCTTCTACTTCATTACATTCTCCCCTGTGGTAATCACCTAAAGTTAGGATTTGATGGTGTTGTGCTTAAAACCTTGAAGTGGCTTCTTCTGACACACGAGTTCTCTGTTTACCTCTTCAGCCTCAACATTTGTGTTGCTCTCCTTCCCATCTACACTTGAATGATTTTCTCAAAATTGTTTCCACATGTCCCCTCTTCCTAACATAACCACGTTATCCATCCCTGTTCCTTCTCTTCCCCTTTTTCCTTCCACTGGACAAATTTTCTCT
This sequence comes from Macaca mulatta, assembly GCF_049350105.2. Taxonomy (NCBI): domain Eukaryota; kingdom Metazoa; phylum Chordata; class Mammalia; order Primates; family Cercopithecidae; genus Macaca; species Macaca mulatta. Next base: position 157,013,313 of record NC_133411.1, read on the forward strand.
CTCCAAACTCTATACTATTTTATTCATCTCAGTAAAGATGCTGCTTTATTCTAAAAGCTTTCCATGACCCACTTCCCCATATGAATGTGAACTATTTATTCATTTGTTATGCTCCTATAACACCCTGTCCTTACACCTATATTGCACCTACATTACTGTTACTGTCTACTAGTTAGTTATTTACAAGTTGGTCTGTCTCAATGGAATGTGACTTCTTTAAAAAGCAAGACAGTTTATTATTGTTTTTATCACTACTGCTGATCGCAATGTTGGGCATGAAGCAATTGCTCATTAAAAGTGGTTGAGTAAACTTAGACCTTTAAGATAAAAATGTTAAAAGTGAGTAATATTTAGGACAGACAGTCTCAGCTCTGATCAGTAACATAAAGCCTCTACAAGGATAGAGAAGGGAACTTATTTTTCAAAGAACTTAGGGATTCTGCATTCTCTTCCAGGTACAAATTAAAAATTGTTAGCACTGATGGAAACAGCTGGCATTGTTGGAAATAAGCTAGTTCCATGAAATATGAACTTATGAAATTTTCCCATCTCTCCCTGAAGAAGGCTATAATCATGAGGTGGTTCTCAGAAATATTAGATAAGCTACAGCTAAAAAGGAGGGCAAAGAGTAGCATGACCCCAGAACAAGTATCCTGTTAAGTGTATTTTTTTTTTTTGTAATTAACCTTGTACTTTCAACTAATTAATTTTTTTTGTTTGCTAAGTATGTAATGTGTAGTTAACAAAGATCTCAATCAGGAAAAGGTATTTCTTTAAGGCTGATAAAATCCTGGAGTGATAGAACTGGCAGAGACTTAGAGATAATTTATCCAATATCCTTAATATATGGAGAGCCTGAAGCAGAGAGGAACAGTGATTTTCTGAGCAAACCTAAATGACTATAAATCAGAAATAAAAATTTAAGTGACTGGCTTGTAATCTCATGTTCTTTATACCACATCCTTTAGCCTCATGAATCCTAGTCATGTGTTCTCTGTATAAATAATATTGTCTATCTGATTGTGTTTTCAGGCAAAAGGAATGGAATTTGTATTCAGTGATCTTAGAAAGTTGTCGATTATCTGCAGAAATGGTCACTTCTGTTTATTTATAGAGTATTTCAACTTTATATCTACAGAATATTAGGTAGAAGAAAGTACACTTGTAGATTTAATCCACATATAGCAATGGGGTTAGTGATAAAAAGTAAATTCCAATGCCTTGACTTACATGAAAGAAATCCATAGGGTCAGTTATACAATGAATGGTTGTCAGCCATTATATTCTTACTTTGGAATCAACTTTGTTCCTATAGTTTTAAGTGAAAAAATTGCCAGAAATTGTATTGCTACGATCTCTAAAAGTGAGCACTTAAACATATTTGCTTATGTTCTAGCCTTTGTTTATAGAACAGGCATTGAGGAGTTGAACAGGAAATGTCACATCATTCTTTACCCAGGAGCTATTTCTATACACTCAGAAGAAACAGCTGGATGAGCTCCAGGTGTAAGGGTTTACTCCGGAACTTCTGGTAGGGATGCTTACCTCAGATTAGCTGTCTTAGTTCATTTTGTTTTGCTATACAGAATATTTGAGGCTAGGTAAATTATAAAGAAAAGAGGTTTTTTAGCTCATTGTTCTGCAAGCTAAGTTCAAGAGCATAGCACCTCATCTGACTGGCTTCTGGTGAGGCTACATTCTGGGTCAAAACACGGTGGAGAAGCATAAAAGTGAGTGGCATGTTCAAAGAGATCTCATGGCAAGAGAGCAAGGAAGAGAGACAATCTAGGAAGCTGAACTCAATTTTATAACACCTTCTTTCTGGTAACTAATCCAGTTCTTCAATAGTGAGAACCCACTCACTCCCAAGGGAGGACATTAATCTATTCATGAGAAATGTGTATATTTTGGGGTCCTCCAAGGCCCAAACATCTCCCACTAGGCCTCACCTCCCAACATTTCCACATTAGAGATCAAATTGCAACATGACCTTTGGCATGTTGAAATGCCACGTGGCTTGGCATGTGGTTTTCCTTGACAAATGAAGCAAATACCCTATCTTGAGTTAACAAACAATCATCATTGAAAATGTCGGTCTTGGATGTGGGAGGTACCCTGCCTTGTGTGTGTATTTATACCTGTATGGGATAGACCACTCGTCTCTCCCTGGACTCCTTGGCTCAGAGCAGCATATCTCCATCATTGGCATTTATCATCATTATGAAAGGCTTCACTGCTTTTGCCATCCTTGCTCTAGCAGCCACTGCCTGGGCTACCTCTCTATCTGGCAAGTCAGGATTTCTTTCCAATAGTCACGCATTTATGTTAACTGTAATATATTCAGCCTTCATTAAATTATAAGCGTTAATAACTAGAGAAAATTTAGAAGGCATCTGTTTGAATTGACCTGATTAACAAAAGTGAGATGGGTCAGATCTTTAGTGTAAGGAAGAGAGACTGAGGAGAGGAATAAAAGGATTGTGGCTGTATGTTCCATTCCTGATCAGGATCCCTCAGGTCCTTTCAGAAACGACCTATAAAGCTTTGGGACCATAAACCATCCCAACATATTCGGGGAATGCCCACAGGAACTCCTGGATATCTGTGACAGCCCTTTCTTAATAAGCAGAGCTTTCCTTACTGGATTTTTTAAAAAATCAGAGCCACATACATCTCTATCTTGATCCTGAGTTTGGACTTTCATAAAGAAATGGCCTCTTTTAGGGCTGGGCTGGGCAAGGATTATTGCTGGGAAGTGGGTTTTGGTTACCGTGAACAATGGGGATCTAGCTTTGCACTTCTAACTGTGCAATTTGTTCTTTCTACAACTCCTCCTCTTCAATTGACTCTTGCTTCGCTCTTTTCTGGTGATCAAACAAAAGGGACAAAGGTGAGTGCAACTGTCTCTGTGTGGTCTTTATAAAAATGAAGTCATAGTGAAAGTGCAAATAGAGCTGTGAAAGCAGCTAAACTGGCTCACAGTGGACTCGCGTAATTCCTCTGGAGGTAAAAATATGTCTGCTCTGCACCCTCCTGGTGGTATTTCCTTCTCTGAAGCTTGCACAAGGAACATCTTTGTAAAAGAACTGCAGATAAAGTAAACTTTTATCTTTGTATGGCATTTTAAATTTTCTGAGCATTTTTCACATTCCTTATTCCTTTAGACTTTCATTAGAACCCTTAAAGGAGAGATTGATACTTCCTTGTTAAACAAAAAATTCCCTTATTATTTAGGGCATGTTCTGGTCTGTTTGTTTCTGTAGCACAACACCCGGTTCATAGAAGATCTTCCAGATGTGTTCATTGAAAAGCTGAAGAGGCTAGTTCTCTTTCCACTTCCTTCCCCTTCACCATCTTGATACAAGAATAGAATTTAAGAATGGGAATATAGGACATTATTTTTTGTTCCAACTGCAGGTGAACTGTTCCAGATACATTAAAGGCTTAAAGACTGCATGCCCAAGAGACTGGAGACCAATATGTGGCACAGATCAGAAAACTTACAGTAATGAATGCACATTGTGCATGGTAAACCAGTAAGTGTTACACTCAATTTGAAGCCCCATCTCTTCTTTTTTTATGATTACAAAGCCCGCACTGCCAAAATCCTCTTGGTCTTCCCAAATGCCACTTTTTGTGTGCTTCTTCAATACCCCATGGACATTGCTCTGTTAAAGTTATGAAAAAGAAAAGCTTAGCTATATCGCTAAAGAAATATACATATACGTGTATATGTGGATTTACGTATGTAAATATATATGTGTGTGTGTGTGTACTTGTTAGAAGTAATGGCAAAAACTGCAATTACTTTTGTACATATATATACACACACATATTATATATATATACACACACATATATATATAATATATTTGTTATTCAACCAAATTCTCATTCACATTATATGCTATCTTTGGGGTATTAGCTGTTACCTATAAGCATTTGATACCCATATTACATTTAAGGAAACAGTCTCAAGCAGGAAATATATATTGGTCACATTTTCATGAATCTCCTACACTTTTCTTCCTCCACAGGAGAATTTTGAGGATAGCTATTTCTATTTAGGCTGTTAGCCATAGACACATAAAGCCTTGTGAATTTATATGGAAATATATGACTTTGATCTATCCTTAAGAACTTGTGTTTCCTCTCATGATCATCCAGAAAAGTTGAGGGAAGAGAATGATAGTACAAATGAATAGTTGGAATCAGCATATCCCCACCACTACTAGCCCTACAAGTTTAATATTAAATCTTTACTTTTAACAAGATCTGAGACTTTAGAAGAATGAAACAATGATTATTACCAGCCTTCCAGTAGTATGAATTCAATACTTTGTGATTCATGGTTAAAATCATGGGCTTTGGTGTCAAACATTCAGATTAAAATCCAGATGCCAATTTGTAGATTATGCAAATACCCAAGTCACTACAAGCTTCAGTGTTCTTATCTCTAAGACAGAAATTATAATAGAATTTAGGATTCACTGTGATAAAGTATGCCAAATCTTAGCTAAGCGGCCAACACAGAGTGCCTTATAGAAGTATGCTCCTTTTTTCTTATATTTTTCTTCCTTCTTTTCTCCTGTTTTCTAGTCCTTTTGAAAATTTAAAGTCAAGTATAACAGCAAGTGTTATCCAGAATAAGGTCTCTCAGTACATGTTAGCTCATATGGTAATGCAACCAGAAGAGATTAAAATTATATTATCTAACATCCTGTTTTTAGAGAGCAGAAATCTAATATTTAGAAAGAAGTGACTATACCAAAATCATATAGACTTTAAGTGGCAGAAAAAGATTTGGGCGTATTTTCTTTTTCTTAATTCCAAAGTTAAGAATGTTTTCACACTATATTATGCCTTGGATTCTCATCGAATATTCACAGGATTTTTTAAAAAATGCTCAATCTACCGTTAGTGTTGATTTTATGTTCTTATATTCTTACTTGATTCAAAAGTGTTCATATATCAAAGATGTTTACCATCAATATTAACCAACTGGGATAGTAATTCAGCAAGAACTTCTCATTCTCAGTCTAGGTCAGACAACAAAGAAATAACATATGACTATTTTACTCTGTAGACTATGAAATCTCAAATTATAGCATTATGCATTCAATAAAATATTCTCTTCCAGAGATCAAGAATTTCAACCCAGAAAACTTCATGAAGGTGAATGTGTAAGTATATGCAGAAATTTTATTTATTCTTAATGTAAAATATTACAATATGCCTCACTTTCATAGAAAACAACTATTTAAAAATACATATTCTAAAAATTACGTATGACTATTTATATTCATAGATAAGGCATTTGGCCAACCTAAGCAGATCTGAAATATAGCAGAGGAAGGGTTCACAAAACTAACTCATAGCCCTTAATTGGAATATATTGCTATCCATGTAGTTATTTTCTAACATTGCAATCAACTAAAAGGTGATGATTTCAAGGAAAATTAAGAACTCAAAGACACTCTTATAACAATAAAAAACTTATAAATAAAGTATGAAAAAATTAAAAACAAGTGTAGACACAATTAATTCAGGGGTAAAAAGCTATGTGTGTGGAGTGTCAATAATTCTAATGGAGTTTAAAATGTGATATAAGATAATTATAAACATGGGGATGTGACAATAAAGACAGTTTATTTTTAGGATGGGCACCTAACCGAATTTGATGGGTGAGAGAGAGAAGTATCATTATGAAACTGTTTTAAAAGTAGTTAAAATGACATTTAAAGAAGGAGTGGGAGTTGTCCTGATGCATACAGTTGGCAAAGGTCAGGCAAGATAGGAAAACAGCAAGAGCAAAAGCACAAAGGTATCCAGGGGCAGGAAATACTTGGGAACTCAGTCCTGAGGTTTAATTAGAGTAAGATGAGGAAGACATTGTAGACAAACCTGAAGAGATAAGCATGAGTCAGGTGAGGATTATCTCCTCATGGAGAATCAGTTAAGTATTTGAAGAGTAAGATCTATTTTGCTTTTTAAAAGATCAGTCTGGCATCAGTATGGAGAGTGACTGAAACCTCAGATAAGCATAGAGAATGGGCAGAGAATTGGCAGAAAATTGGGGTCGTTTGAACAAGACATATTGAGGGCGTGAATAAAGTGGATGACAGCATGATGAGGAGAGGACTGACTCAGAACTGAAGTACCAGATAGAATCCACAAGGTGTATTCATCACTTAGATACAGGGAATTACTGAGAGGGAGGGCCTAAACTGGACTGAGCTGTCCCTAGCTGTGACAAGACTCCCAGCCTTGTGGAGACAGAGTATGTAAGCTGCAGCAGCTATATTTTTTGCATATGGAATTTTGGAATGAATGGTCTTTTAAGATCTTTTAAAAGTTTGTTTCCTATGATTTAATGATTTGAAAGATGAAACATTGTTTGTTTGTTTATTTCCGATGGGGCAGATTCAGTGTACCAGGTATTCTGAGGTGTGTACCATGGACTACAAACCTCACTGTGGATCCGATGGAAATGTATATTCCAACAGATGTATCTTTTGCAATGCTGTTGTGTAAGTGCTGAATTTAATGTATTATTTGCAAAACTAGCCTCTCACAGAAATAGCCAGAAACAATCTTTGTTCCTAACAGGCTAGATGCTACTATGAAGCATAAGACTGCGATTATTATCATAATATTTTACAAAAATAAAGAAAATAAAAGAAGAAAAGAGAGAGGAAAAGAGTAAGAAAATATATAAGGAAAAAGTTGATGCTAAGAAAATAAAAAATTTGGTCAACATCACTAAGTGGCTGCTAACAGAAAAATTTACAGATTCTTTGGCTTCTGACTCTGGCTCTTACTACCATGAAAAGTCTCTTTTCTACCATGTTAAAGTTTAGTGATTAATTACTCATTTTTAATGCCATGTACTCATCTAGCTGGCTTAATCTAAAATATGAAACTTTTCATTTAATATTTCCAAAGCCATCCTTTTAAAAAATAATAATAATAACTTTTATTATAGGAGGAGCCAAGGTGCAATTTGGTTGAAAAATTATGGATTGTGCTGAATCTCCCTGATGCTTAAGGATATCAAGTCTCCTTTGGCAGATTCCACTTAGATAACCAGTTTGTCATGGATGACTGAGGAGGCAAGCAATAATCTGGTACAAACATGGATTTGAGTCTTCAATAAAATATTCTCAGCAAGAAACTGACTATCAGGCCTGTCTGTGGATGTGATTCTTCTCTTAAGGGGAATATCTATGGTCATTTTCCTAAGCTAAAAATCATATGGAAAGATTCTCTCTATTTCTACACAAATTGGGAACTAGGTACTATACACATAATGGTGAGAGGAGAATATGCTCATATCATTTTTAAAAGACTCAATTGTTTTAAGTTAACATGAGTCAGAGGACGGACCTGTCCATTGGTCTCATATTATCTTTGGCACACTAATGAAGAATGAAAAATTTAGATTTGGAGAAAGTAAAAATCCAAAATACTATACACTAATCAGAACAGACCAGTAATAACATAAATTTTAGGTGTCATCATTTAAAGAGGACTCAGTCACATATGGAAACATGCAAAAGAAGGCATTATGTTGAAAGGACGGGGACATTAAAAACAAGATCTGATTGATTAAATGTTGAAGTCACTGAAAAGGCCTCAGGAAAATATGATGGAGGTGGGAAAGATGAGGATATATTCAAAACCATCATGAGAGAGAAACTCCAGAATTTTCTCATCTAGCATGCCATAGAAAGCACCCAGAGAATTAATTCAACTTGCTGAGAGAGATATTGCACCTTGAAAAAGAAAAGAATTTTCTAATAGTAAGTTTGGAACACAGTAATGCCCTATAAATTTAACTGTGGAGAGCACATGGTTTTTAAACACAGGTTGGTTAAATACATGCCAGATATGCTGGAGAGATGTGTGTGTGTGTGTGTCTGTGTGTGTGTGTGTGTGTATGTGTGTTCTAGCAACATGTATAGAAAAGTTATGAAGGGTAAAGCAATGTTTTGTGTGGGGAAAAGCAATACTAATGGGCAAAAGAGGAATCCATTTCATAAAGAAATTTTCAGACTAGTGAGAGAGACATACTTTTAAGGAGTTAATTACTATACAAGGTCACAAGGACCATACTATTAGACGTTTAATCAAGACAAAAAGAAAGATATGAGGTGGTAATGACATACTATATCAATCAGTCTACTTGTTTCTTGGTTGTAACAAAATACCACAGACTGCATGGCTTAAACAATGTAAATTTATTCTCTCAAAATTCTGGAGGTTGAAAAGTCCAAGATCAAGGTGCTGGTTAATTCAGTTCCTTGTGAAGCCTGTCTTCCTGGCTTGCAGATGGCTTTGTTCTCACTGTGTCCTCACATGATGTGGGTGATGGTGGGAAAAAGACAAGAAACAGAGACAGGAAAAAAAAAAAAAAAAAGAGAAAGAGAGGGTTATCTTTTTTTCTTATACAAGGCCATCAATCCTATTAGATTGAGGGCCCACCATTATGTGACCTCATTTAACCTTAATAAAGTCCTAAAAGCCTTATCTCCAAATACAGTCACATTAGGGGTTAGAATTTCAATATGTGAATTTTGGGGAATACAATTCAGTTTATTGCAGCTAGGTTACTAGAGTGTTATTTTTATCTTTTTTTTATATGCATAAAGGATGGTACTTGGACAGGAGAAATGAAAGTATTCTATTATGAATTTCTTATACTGTAAGTAAAGTGATATCATACCATTTAGACTTACACAGTGAGAATACATATATTTTGGGATCTTAGTTAGAAACTAAGATTGTATATTTTTAAACCCTAAAACAACATTAAATAGCCAATAAGGGAAATAAAATGGAATAATAATAGAAAAAAACTAAAAAAGAAAAGAAAGAAACTTCAGTCCAAAGAAGGAAAAGAAAATAAAAAGGAAGTAATGAAGGAAAATAGGTTGGAGTAATGGAAAACAAGTGGCAAGATGATAGAATTAATGCAACTGTATTAGTCTCTATTAGTCAGGGTTCTCCAGAGAAACAGACTGATATATAATAATATATATAATATATAAATATATAATACATAAATAATAAAGACTGTGTGTGTGTGTGTGTGTGTGTGTGTGTGTGTGTGTAGAGGGAGAGAGAAGAGACAGAGACACAGAGAGAGAGAGAGAGAGAGCGCAACAGAGTAGGAGATATAAGTCCCTGGCTCACACAATTATAGGGCTGGAAAGTCCAAAATCTGCAAGACAGAGCAGCAGGCTGGAAATCCCAGAGGTGTATTGACATTGCTACTCAACTCTGAAGGTGGCCTGGAAGCCGAATTTCCTCTTCTTTGAGGGCCGCAATTAGTCCATTTAGTGTTGCTTATAACAGAATACCTGAAACTAAGTAATTTATAAAGAAAAAAATTACTGGGAACCCTGCACAGGGCTACTGTACAGCACACTGAGATTCATTCCCAGCCCCCAACCACTCTAGGGGAATGATTGAGTTAAACTGGCAAGGAGCAACCTGTTCTGACGATAGGCTTCTGGAATCCTGGTGGGACAAGACCCCTCAAGCACCATGGACATTTGAGTTGGCAGAGACAGCTGCTTAGTGAAGTGTTAGGGGCAGCACTCCACTTGGTGTAGATCCCAGAGGGTTTGGTGTGGGAGCATCTGTAGTGGAGCTTGTCCAGGGATGCCCATACCCCTAGGCTCAACTTGCTCCTGTAGGAGACTTTAGCCCTGGGGGAACTGCCAGACCTAAACTCTGCAGGGAGGTCTTGCTCATCAGACAGGACCAGTCAACCTGAGCACCTTTTAGTCTGCTGGCCTTACCTTGGGGTCCCAGCCTTGCTGTGTCTGTTTGCAGTGCAGACTTTGGTGCCCTGGAGACCCTCAACATAGCTCTTGTACTGGCAGACTGCACCTGACCAGGACAGCAGTCTCTGTAGACATGCACCAGCCTGCCTGCTCCCTTCCCCCACTGTAGTTTCCCCAAGGTCCACAGCCACACCCCACATTGCTTTATTGATATCCCCTAGCACCATTCTGCAGCTGATGAGCAAGCACCCTGCCATGTTGTTGCTGCCACTACTGCTGGCACATGAGAACAATGACAGGTCCTGCCACCTTCACCTTACAAATTGCTTTGGCTATCACCACAAATCAGGGTGTGGTGACCAGTGGTCTGGAAGCACTTTGATCCCCATCCCCAGCATAATGAATTTCTAACCTCAAGGAGCCAGAGAACAAAGTTGGGGCCTAATAACAGTCCCCCAGAGTTAGAGCAGAAAATCCAGCAGTTGGTAGCTGAGCCTTTGCCCCCTAAAATCTTCCAATAATGAAGCCATGAGACTGAATCCAATTTATACACACAATCAAACCCTCAAAGTCATAAAATAGAATAGAAGAAAAAAAAATTCCAAGGGACAGCAGCTTCAAAGATTAAAGAAATGTCAGCCCACACAAGTAAGAAAGAACCAGCACAAGAACTCTGACAACTCAAAAAGCCAGACTGCCTTCTTTCCTACAAACGACTGAACCAGTTCTATAGCAAATGTTCTTACCCAGGCAGAAATGGCTGAAATGACACAAATAAAATTCAGAATATGGATAAAAAGGGAGATCATTGAGATGCAGGAGTATGTTGAAACTCAATCCAAGAAAGCTAAGAATCACAATAAAACAATGTAGCAGCTGACAGACAAAATATCTTGTATAGAAAAGAGCATAACCAACCTCATAGAGTTAAAAATATACTACAATAATTTCATAATGCAATCACAAGTATTAATAGCAGAATAGACCAAGCTGAGGGAAAAAAAAATCTCAGAACTAAAAGACTGGCTTTCTGAAATAAGACAGTCAGACAAGAATAGAGAAACAAGAAAAAAAAACAGGAATAAAAAAAAAAACTCTGAGAAATATGGGATTACAAAGAGACCAAATCTACAACAGATTGGTGTTCCTGAAATAAATGGAGAGAATGGAAACAACTTGGAAAACATATTTCAGGATATCATCCATGAGAACTTCCCCAACCTGGCTAGAGAGGCCAATATTTAAATTCAAGAAATGCAGAGAATATCAGTAAGATACTTTGCAAGAATATCATCCTCAAGACAGATAATCATCAAATTTTCCAATTTCAAAAATAGAAGAAAAAATATTAAAGGAAGCTAGAGAGAAAGGGCACGCCACTTATAAAGGAAGGCCCATCAGACTAACAGCCGACCTTTTAGCAGAAACCCTATAAGACAGAACAGATAGTGGGCCAATATTCAACATTCTTAAAGAAAGGAAAATTTCAACCAAGAATTTCATATTTGGCCAAGCTAGGCTTCATAAGCAAAGAAGAAATGAGATCCTTTTCACAGAAGCAAATGATGAGGCAAATTGGTATCACCAGACCTGCCTTATAAGAGCGTCTGAAGGAAGCATTAAATATGGAAAGGAAAGACCATTACCAGTCACCACAAAAACATACTTAAGTATACAGACCAATGACACTATAAAACAACTACAGAAACAGGTCTGCATAATAACCAGCTAGCATCATGACAAGAGGATAAAATCCACACATGTCAATACTAACACTGAATTTAAATAAGCTAAATGCCCCAATTAAAAACACAGCAAGCTGGATAAAGAACCAAGACACAACATATGCTTTCATCAAGAGACCCATTTCACTTGCAATGACACCTATAGGCTCAAAATACATCTACCAAGCAAATGGAAAACAGAAAAAAGCAGGGGTTGCCATCCTAATTTCAGACAAAATAGACTTCAAACCAACAACGACCAAAAAAGACAAAGAGGGGCATCACATAATGGTAAACGGTTCAATTAAACAAGAAAACCTATCCTAAATATATATGTACCCAACACAGGAGCACCATGATTCATAAAGCATATTCTTAGAGACCTTCAAAGAGAGTCAGACTTCCATATAATAATAATGAAAGACTTCAACACCCCACTGAGAGTATTAGACGGATCATTGAGGCTGAAAATTAACAAAGACATTCAGAACCTGAACTTAACACTAGACCAACTGGAACGGATAGACCTATAGAGCTCTCGACACAAAACAACAGAATATACATTCTTTTCATCATTACCTGGCACATACTCTAAAATTGACCACAAAGTCAGACATAAAGCAATCCTCAGCAAATGCAAAATAACTGATATCATAACAACCACTCGTTTGGACCACAGCACAATAAAATTAGAAATCAAGACTAAGAAAATGACACAAAACCACACAATTACATGGAAATTAAGCAACCTACTCCAGAATGATTAGTGGGTAAATAATGAAATTAAGGCAGAGATCAAGACATTCTTTGAAACTAATGAGAAGAAAGATACAACGTATGAGAACCTCTGTGACACAGCTAAGGCAGTGTTAAGAGGGAAATTCATAGCACTAAATGCTCACATCAAAAAGTTAGAAGGATCTCAATTTAACAATTTGACATTAAAATTAAAAAAGACTAGAGAAACAAGAAGAAACCAACCCCAATCCTAGCAGAAGACAAGAAATAACCAAAATCATAGTTGAACTGAAAGAGATTGAGACGCAAAAAAAACCATTTAAAAGATAAAGGAATCTAGGATTTGGCTTTTTAACAAAAATTAGTAAAATAGATAGACCACTAGCTAGAATAATGAAGAATAAAAGAGAGAACATCCAAATAAACACAATTAGAAGCAACGAAGGGGTATTACCACTGACCCCACAAAAATTTAGATAACCAATGCAAAAATCCTCAACAAAATACTGGCAAACAAATTCAGCAGCACATCAGAAAATGTACCCAAAATGATCAAGTAGGCCTTATACCTGGGAGGCAAGACTGACTTAACATATGCAAATCAATAAATGTGATTTATCACATAAATGACACTAAAGAAAAAAAAACACGATTATCTCAATAGATGCAGAAAAGTCTTTTAATAGAATTCAACACACATTCATGTTAAAAACTCTCAATAGACTTGGTATTAAAGAAACATACCTCAAAATAATGAACCATTTATGACAAACCCATAGCCAACATCATACTGAATGTGAAAAAGCTGGAAAGGACATGATCTCATTCCCTATTTTTGCTGCATAGTATTCCATGATGTCTACATACCATATTTTCTTTATGCAGTCTATTATCAATAGGCATTTGGTTTGATTCCATGTCTTTGTTATTGTAAATAGTGCTGCAATGAAAATACACATACATGTATCTTTATAATAGAATGATTTATATTCCTTTGTATATGTACCCAGTAATGGGATTGCTGGGTCAATGGCATTTCTGGTTCTAGGTCTTTGAGGAAATTGCCACACTGTCTTCCACAATGGTTGAACTAACTTACATTCCTACCAACAGTGTAAAAGCATTCCTTTTTCTCCATAGCCTCATCAGCATCTGTTGTTTCTTGACTTTCTAATAATTGCCATTCTGACTGACATGAGATGGTATCTCATTGTAGTTTGTGGTTTTGATTTGCATTTCTCTAATGATCAGTGAGATTGAGCTTTTTCTCATGTTTGTTGGCTGCATAAATGTCTTCTTTTGAAAATGTTTGTTTATATCCTTTGCCCACTTTTTTTTTTTTTTTTTGAGACGGAGTCTCACACTGTCACCCAGGCTAGAGTGCAGTGGCACAATATTGGCTCACTGCGACCTCGGCCTCTGGGTTCAAGTCATTCTCCTGCCTCAGCCTCCCAAGTAGCTGGGATTACAGGCACCCACCACCACACTCTGCTAATTTTTTGTATTTTTAGTAGAGATGAGGTTTCACTATGTTGACCAGGCTGGTCTCAGACTCCTGACCTTGTGATCCGTTCCTCTCGGTCTCTTAAAGTCCTGAGATTACAGGCGTGAGCTACCACACCCGGCCCCTTTGCCCACTTTTTAATGGGTTTTTTTTTTGTTTTTATTTCTTGTAAATTTGAACATACTCTTTCAAACACTAAGAGCTTTCACTGCTCAGGTATCAGTGATATTCCTTCCTCTGTCTTTGGGATTGTATACCAAGAAAACAATCCCCTTGTCTGCTTCTCCTAGCCCTGGCCCCAGATAAGCACATTCAGCCTACATAGTGTGTCCTCCCTGACATAGTACCCTCTGACCTCAAATTGTTATTCTCTTAATTTATTGTTTTATCTCTTTCAGGATGTAAATTCTTTTCTGTTTTCTACTTCTTTCTATCAGTATCTTCTGCTTATGGTGATAGCTTATTTTGCCTACACCAGCCTTCCTGCCTGTCAATATGAGTGATTTCATTTATTCCTAGTCCTGTGAGTATTTTGCCTTGTCCAGCCTCCAACTTAAATGCCCTGTGAAAAAAATGTCAACAGAGATCTGTAGTTGACTAACCTGAGGAAGACATTTCAAGGTATTATTACTTAAAATTAAAAATGTTGAAATAAAATTTGTTTTACCTTCTGTCTTGTTGATAATTTTGTTAAGCTCAATGAGCTCAATGCTAGTCACAACATTACAAATTTTTGATATATTTATAGCAATAATTTTATAATTTAAATTAAACATGCAAGGGAAATTTAATTTGACTTCTTCAACTGGCTGAATGAGTATTTACCAGTGATAGCTAATAACTGCTTTTAAGATTTTTTAAATTCTCAAGTTATAAAATATTTTTGAAAAGTATTGCATTTTTCTCTAAATCATGAAGATCTCAGTTGGTCAAGAATGCACTTATTAACTTTCTCCAAATCCATTTCTGATCAATAAATGAAAGTGAGTGATATTCATAGTTGTTTAATTTTTTTCAACAGTTTATTATCAAATACCAGAAAATACAGAAAAGTTGAAAGAATTTTATGGCAAAACTCATATACCCACCTCCAAAATTTTGCCATTAATATTTTGCTCTATGTGTTTTACCATATAAATAATTTAATTTTGAAATTTAATAACAAATCTACCATTTCTCTATGAAACTTATGGTCAATGTAATTTAAAAGTGCTTCAGAAAAGCCAAAGGAGCTATTTAAAAACATGTTCAACTGTTTGTCTTTGTGAATCTAAGTGTTCTAAACATGCAACTGTATTAATTTGCCAGGGCTGTCATCATAAAGTACTAAAGACTACATGACTTAAGCAACAGAAATTAGCTCACAGCTCTGGAGGCCGAAAATCAGAGATGAAGGTGTCAGCAGGGTTGACTTATCTCTGGCTTATAGATGGCGATATTCTTTGTGAGCCTTCTCATGGTTTTTCTTCTTTGCTTGTCTTTATCCCAGTTTTTTCTTCTTATAAGAACACCAGTCATACTGAATCAGGGCCCACCCCAATAACCTAATCTAACCTTAATTACTTCTTTAAATGCCCTATCTCTAAATACTGTCACATTCTGATGTACTGGGTATTAGGATCATGATATATGATTTTAAGGGGTATATAATTCTGTTCATAACAGCAACCAAAACAAAATTGAGATGTAAAGTGAAACCTGAAGCTGATATTAGATAAAAATGTCAATCATAACTTGTAATTGTATTTTTCCGATTTAACCAAATAAGCCTTGGTATTCATGCTGTTGATTTTATTACAAGCATATGGTATAAGTGAAATAATTCCTAATCACAGAATACTCTTTTGTGAAATTTATTAAGAAAGTAGGGATCTTGGCCAGGCGCAGTGGCTCACTCATGTAATCCCAGCAATTTGGGAGGCAGAGGCGGGCAGATGACCTGAGATCGAGAGTTCGAGACAAGCCTGACCAATGTGGGGAAATCCCGTCTCTACTAAAAATACAAAATTAGCCGGGCATGGTGGTGCATGCCTGTAATCCTAGCTACTCAGGAGGCTGAGGCAGGATAATTGCTTGAATCCAGGAGGCGGAGATTGCAGTGAGCCAAGATCACGCCATTGCACTCCAGCCTGGGCAACAAGAGTGAAACTCTGCTTCAAAAAAAAAAAAAAAAAAGAAAGAAAGAAAGAAAGAAAGAAAAGAAAAAAAAAAAAGAAAGAAAGTAGAGATCTTAAAGTTAATAACAAATACTTTCTAAGTCAAAAATAACAAAATAAGCAAAATAAAGATGGGAATTATATGTTGATAAAATAATAAGAAAGGTGCAGTACCAGCAAACAAAGACAATGGTTTCTACATTTTTAGAAAAATCTTTTTTTAAAAAATATTGGGAGTGATTTGTTAAGAGAAAATCAGAGTTTATATAAATATACAAAATAAATGTACAAAAATCACAAGCATTCCTATACACCAATAACAGAAAAACAGAGAGCCAAATCATGAGAGAACTCCCATTCACAATTGCTTCAAGGAGAATAAAATACCTAGGAATACAACTTGCAAGGTATGTGAAGGACGTATTCAAGAACTACAAACCACTGCTCAATGAAATAAAAGAGGATACAAACAAATGGAAGAACATTCTATGCTCATGGATAGGAAGAATCAATATTGTGAAAATGGCCATACTGCCCAAGGTAATTTATAGATTCAATGCCACCCCCATTAAGCTACCAATGACTTTCTTCACAGAATTGGAAAAAACTGCTTTAAAGTTCATATGGAACCAAAAAAGACCCCGCATTGCCAAGATAGTCCTAAGCCAAAAGAACAAAGCTGGAGGCATCATGCTACCTGACTTCAAACTATACTATAAGGCTACAGTAACCAAAACAGCATGGTACTGGTACCAAAACAGAGATATAGACCAATGGAACAGAACAGAGCCCTCAGAAATAATACCACACATCTATAACCATCTGATCTTTGACAAACCTGACAAAAACAAGAAATGGGGAAAGGATATCCTATTTAATAAATGGTGCTGGGAAAACTGGCTAGCCATAAGTAGAAAGCTGAAACTGGATCCCTTCCTTACACCTTATACAAAAATTAATTCAAGATTGCAGGGGCCTTTGAAAACAGTATGCTGAGAATAGATAGGGCTCAAGGACAGTATCTCCAATTGAACTTTTAATGAACTCCCGTAGGCGCCAAGAAGGCGGGCAGATAAGGAAGAGCATAGAAACAAGGAACTGAGTAGAAGGTTACATCTGGGAAAAGAAAGTTTGTTTTGCATTGCATTCTTTCTGCTGACGTGGGGTTTATGGGGTATAAATAAAGTGAGGCGGAGGCTCTGAGCGTGGCCGCCATGTTCTCTGTGTGTCTTTGTCTTTTGTGTGTTCTTTCATTCTCCACCACCCCCGGCACGGACCCCAACAAAGATGGATTGGAGACTAAAATGTTAGACCTAAAACCATAAAAACCCTAGAAGAAAACCTAGGCAATACCATTCAGGGCATATGCATGGGCAAGGACTTCATGTGTAAAACACCAAAAGCAATGGCAACAAAAGCCAAAATTGACAAATGGGATCTAATTAAACTAAAGAGCTTCTGCACAGAAAAGAAACTACCATCAGAGTGAACAGGCAACCTACAGAATGGCAGAAAATTTTTGCAATCTACTCATCTGAAAAAGGGTTAATATCCAGAACCTATGAAGAACTCAAACAAATTTACAAGAAAAAACAAACAACCCTATCAAAAAGTGGACAAAGGATATGAACAGACACTTCTCAAAAGAAGACATTTATACAGCCAACAGACACATGAAAAAATGCTTATCATCACTACTCATCAGAGAAATGCAAATCAAAACCACAACGAGATACCATCTCACACCAGTGAGCATGGCAATCATTAAGAAGTCAGGAAACTGGCCGGGCGCAGTGGCTCAAGCCTGTAATCCCAGCACTTTGGGAGGCCAAGACGGGCGGATCACGAGGTCAGGAGATCAAGACCATCGTGGCCTACACGGTGAAACCCTGTCTCTACTAAAAAAAAATACAAAAAACTAGCCGGGCGAGGTGGCGGGCGCCTGTAGTCCCAGCTATTTCGGAGGCTGAGGCAGGAGAATAGCGTAAACCTGGGAGGCAGAACTTGCAGTGAGCTGAGATCCGGTCACTGCACTCCAGCCTGGGCGACGGAGTGAGACTCCGTCTCAAAAAAAAAAAAAAAAAAAGAAGTCAGGAAACAACAGGTGCTGGAGAGGATGTGGAGAAATAGGAACACTTTTACACTGTTGGTGAGACTGTAAACTAGTTCAACAATTGTGGAAGACAGTGTGGTGATTCCTCAAGGATCTAGAACTAGAAATACCATTTGACTCAGCCATCCCATTACTGGGTATATACCCAAAGGATTATAAGTCATGCTGCTACAAAGACACATGCACATGTATGTTTATTGTGACACCATTCACAATAACACAGACTTGCAACCAACCCAAATGTCCATCAATGACATACTGGATTAAGAAAATGTGGCACATATACACCATGGAATACCATGCAGCCATAAAAAAGGATGAGTTCATGTCCTTTGTGGGGACATGGATGCAGTTGGAAACCATCATTCTCAGCAAACTATCGCAAGAACAGAAAACCAAACACCGCATGTTCTCACTCACAGGTGGGAATTGAACAATGAGAACACTTGGACATAGGAAGGGGAACATCACACACTGGGGCCTGTTGTGGGATAGGGGTAGGGGGAGGGATAGCATTAGGAGATATACCTAATGTAAATTATGAGTTAATGGGTGCAGGACACCAACAAGGCACATGTATACATATGTAACAAACCTGCACATTGTGCACATGTACCCTAGAACTTAAAGTATAATAAAAAAAATACTGGGAGCAATTTGTTAAGAGAAAATCAGAGCTTATGTAAATATACTAACTGTTTCTATTTAAAGGTAAATAATTAGATACTTATTATGAATTATAAATATTTAAATGTATTAAGTAAGCCCAATCTATAAATTATAGATTATATATAAATATATAAAACCTCTTAACATTTAGGGACAATCGGGCACTGATGCAGACATATTGAAATGTATGGAGATAAGTTTTCTTACCAAAAATAAAAGCCCCAAAATCAGATATGACAGAAGATTTTAATATATGTAATTAAAGAATTTATTGGGAAGAAGTATATAGCAAGATGGAAAGAAAAAAACAAAAGTAAGGGAGGTAGGTGTTCCATTTTTTTTTTTTTTTTTTTGAGGATGGGTGCAGGATTTTATTGAGTGGAGGTAGCTCTCAGCAAGGTGGATGGGGAAGACAGAAGGGAGATGGAGTGGGAGTGTGGAGTCGGCTGCCCAGTGGCCAGACTCTCCTCTGATCATCCCCTGCCAAATTCCAAGTCATCCTCATCCTGCCATTGATGGCCTGCTAGCATTTGCTGGTGTCTGTCAGTGTGCTTTTCTGCTCCTCTCAATGTCCAGCTGCTTGTGTGTGTGTGGTGTTGCCATTTTTATTCTAGCACTGCAGAAAGTCAAGAGCATTCTCTCTCGGGGTGCTGCAACCTTTTATACACTTTAATGATTCATACACCTCTTGTGGGTTTATATGCATCAGCTATTACTTTGCAAGGTTGGAATTCTAAACCAGTAGACAGTCCTATTAAGAAATGTTAGGAGTAGCCAGGTGCGGCGGCTCACACCTGTAATTCTAGCACTTTGGGAGACCGAGGTAGGTGAGTTACCTGAGGTCAGGAGTATGACAGTCTGGTCAACATGGCAAAACCCTGTCTCTACTAACAATAAAATAAAAAATAGTTGGGTGTGGAGGCATGCACCTGTAGTCCCAGCTACTCAGGAGGCTGAGGCAGAAGAATCACTTGAACCCAAGAGGCGGAGGTTACATTGAGCCAAGATTGTGCCACTGCACTACAGCCTGAGTTACAGTGTGAGACTCTATCTCAGAAAAAAAAAAGATAAAAAGATATGTTAGGAGATTGGTGCCCAAGGAAGTAATGAAAGGAAAGGCTGAAACTCAGTTTGAGTTATTGGTATTTGCCACCACTGTTGTCAGATCTTGTACCAGGTTCTATGGATACAGTGATGTCCAGGACAATTTCTACCTTTGTGGATAGTCTTTTTAGAGGTGAGTAACACAGAGACACAGAAACAGACAGGGAGACTGCCAGGAGATAAGGACATTCAGAAATAGATTTAAGAGAGTAGTGTTGTCAATAGCAGGAGATGGAAATAACACCAGAAAATAAGAGAATAGAATATTGCCTTTATTCTTCAGTTTAGAGCCCAGGGAAATGAAAGATTCTTATCTCAGAGTTTAAGTCCTCATTAAAATGGTCTTTCAAAAACATTAAAAATGAAACTGATAGAATATTCACTGTAGTGATATTTAGCTCCTTTCTTATTCTGGCAGGCCTGAAAGGGCTCCTTCTGAAAGTTGAAAGAATATAAACTTATTTTCTCCTTAGAAGAGGTGGACAGTTCGCAGATGGTGAATTATTGTTTTCTTCCTTGAAGGTTAAATCTAGGGTAAAGATCAATGTGCTTCTCCTAGGAAGAGTGTATAGATTACAGATAGCACATTTTTGTTTCCTTGCTTGTGTTTGAGGCTTTTGAATTTTCTTGATTGTGGTATCAGCGTGTTCTTGCACTGCCATAAAAAACTACCTGAAACTGGGCAATTTATAAAGAGAAGTTTAATTGACTCACAGTTCCACAGGCTGTACAGGAAGCATGGCTCAGGAGGCTTCAGGAAACTTAGCATCATGGCAGAAGGTGGGAAAAGAAAGCAGGGGAAGCAAGCACATCTTACATGGCTGGAAAAGGAGGAAGAGAAGTGGGGAGGTGCCACACACTTTTAAACAGCCAGATCTCATGAGAATTCACTCACTATCGTGAGAACAGCAAGGAGGAAATCTAACCCTATGACCCAATCACCTCTTACCAGGTCTCTCGTCCAACACTGGGGATTATAATTCAACATAAGACTTGGGCAAATCCAAATCATATCATTTCACCACTGGCCCCTCCCAAATTTTATGTCCTTCTCACATTGCAAAATACAATCATCCCTTCTCAACAGTCCCCCAATTCTTAACTCATTTCAGCATTAACTCAAAAGTCCACAGTCTAAAGTCTTATCTGAGACAAGGCAAGTTCCTTCCACCTATGAAACTGCGAAATAAATAACAAGTTAGTTACTTTCAAGATACAGTGGGGGTACAGGAATTGGGTAAATACACCCAATCTGAAAGGGAGAAATCAACCAAAATAAAGGGGCTACAGGCCCCATGAAAGTCTCAAACCCATCAGTGCAGTCATTAAATCTTAAAGCTCCAAAATAATCTTGTTTGACTCTATGTCTCACATCCAGGCCACACCGATGCAAAGAATGGGCTCATAAGGCCTTGGGGATCTCTGCCCCTGTGGCTTTGCAGGGTACAGCACCTTTGGCTGCTTTCACAGGCCGGTGTTGAGTGCCTGCAGCTTTTCCAGGATCACAGTGCAAGCTGTTGGTGGATCTACCATTCTGGGGTCTGGAGGATAGTATCCCTTTTCTCACAGCTCCACTAGGCAGTGCTGCAGTGGAGACTCTGTGTAGGTGATCCAGTCCCACATTTCCCCTCTTTACTACCCTAATAGGGGTTCTTCATATGAGCCCTGCTCTTGCAGCAGACTTCTGCCTGGTCAAAGTCATTCAACAAGTCTCTAGGAAGTTTCAAACTCTCCCTCAACTTCTTGTCTTCTTCTGAGCCTTCCAAAACTGTTCCAACCTCTTCCCATTACCCAGTCCCAAAGCTGCTTCCACAGCTTTAGACAACCAAAGCTCTGCCCCTTAGACATCCTATAAGATATTGTGAGCAGAATTTGTTGTCCCAGAGTGAAGTGGAGAGAAGCAAGTAACTCTTTGGAAGGGATCATAAATGGGAAGAAAGAAGAATCAGGTCAGACCCAGGTGAGTTTTCCATCAATGCCTACTTTGAGGATTTCTTATTTTCCTTCTCATTTCTGAGGAAACTTATCTCTAGGTTACAGCTTTTTAACTTTCCCCCTTCTTGATAATTCTCCTTAAATAATTTTATCATATTATTATCATTTTATGATATATAATTAGATATTATTTGTTATATTGTGTTTATACTTATAAGTTTAGTATATATGTATACATTTCCCTTTCCTTACCTTTTTCGTAAAGAAAAGATGTACCCTTGTACATCCAGGGGCAG
Organism: Macaca mulatta; assembly: GCF_049350105.2. Classification (NCBI taxonomy): domain Eukaryota; kingdom Metazoa; phylum Chordata; class Mammalia; order Primates; family Cercopithecidae; genus Macaca; species Macaca mulatta. Next base: position 157,035,343 of record NC_133411.1, read on the forward strand.
GAGTTTTAGGGAGAATGAAGGGTTAGGGTGGCTTTCTCTGCTCCACCTCTTGGTTAATCCTAGTGGACAGGGAGTAGTAGCCCATGGTGGTGGTTGGAACCAGGGAGCTGGCCAGCAGGAACCAGCAGGGCAGTGACTGGGAAGTTGAGAGAAGCTCTCAGAATGACACAAAAGGGTACATAAACAGATAGTTTAGGACAGGGAGTAAGGTTAAGAAATAGCATTTTTATTTTATGCTAGAAGAATTGCATATCGAAAGGTAGAGAAGCTGACACTTGGATTATACAAGGTTAAATATTGGCCCTCTGATATGGTTTGGCTCTGTGTCCCCACCCAAATCTCATCTCTTAGCACCCATAATCCCCACGTGTTGTGGGAGGGACCCACTGGGAGATGATTGAATCATGGGGGAGAGTCTTTCCCATGTTGCTCTCGTGATAGTGAATGGGTCTCCTGAGATCTGATGGTTTTAAAAACAGGAGTTTCTCGGCACAAGCTCTCTCTTTGTGCCTGCCACCATCCACATAAGATGTGACTTGTTCCTCTTTGCCTTCCACCATGATTGTGGAACTGTGAGCCACGTGGAACTGTGAGTTCTCCATTAAACCTCTTTTATTTGTAAATTGCCCGGTCTTGAGTATGTCTTTATCAATTGCATGAAAATGAACTAACACACCCTCTAAAGGAGTTAGGGGAAAAGTAAAGATAAAACAAAACAGAAAATATTTTGAGTTTTTGTTTTGTTGCTCATGCTATCCAAAGAGAAAAGATAAGAAAATCTGTTATTTGGTGTGTGAGGTGGTTCTTCTGAAGCAAACACTGTAAAAGACAAAGTTAAACAGGCAAGAATGATTTTATTTAAGGTTATTGCAATCAGGAGGAGAGGCCAGAACTCAGCCTGAACTCAAGTCACTGAAACAAAGGAAATGGGAGGGTTTTTAAAGGTTGGGGTGAGCTAATGCCAACTACTGGAGGATATTAGGGGGAAATCAATAGGCCATCTGTGTTTGCTAATTGGCTTAATCCAAAGCAAAAATAAGCTCATATCTTTATGATAGGAGGTGTTTTTGCAAATTGGAGCAAGGTGCTTACCACCCTCAAAGGTAGCTCTGTACACTCCTTCCACAGAAACTAGTAGATACAGGCACTATTTGCCTTAATGATTACATTTCAAAGGGACGTCCCCCAGGCCACTGAGAAAGACAGTCCTGGGTTGTTAAACTGGCAAGAGGCTTCTAAAAGGATTTACAGCTCAAATGGATATATAAAGAAATTAGAGTTACATATTCTAAAGTAAATGCTCCACAAAAAAGGAGGTTAGGGGCCTAGAGTTAAGAAGCTTATCTACAGTTCAGTTGAGCCCAGTGGAAGGTTAAGGCCATAAAACCATCTTGGTCAGTCCAAATAACTGGTTATCCAAACCAATGGTCAAGACCAGTGCAGAAGAATGTACAAGTCTGGTTAATGCTATCCTAGGGCTTCCCTAAAATCTTTGAGAAGCGGAAGGCTTACTCCTACAGCCTGGATGGGACCGATTATTTGCATGGTATCTAGTGGGTTTTCTGTGAGGGATAAAGCATTGTTGCCACTTATCAGTACTGTGGTGGAAGTATAATTGGTCATCAGAATGAGGTGGACTATGAAAGTTCTAACCATTGGGCAGTGGAGCTGAGACTTTCTGCAGAAGGACAGTAGTAGAGCCTTAGATCAATCCTGTGACACCAGAAGATTTTGCATCCCTGAAAGGTGATAAGAATCTACTCTGGACAACAGGAGGAGGCAATGGGTTTTGAAGATGTGGGTTTGAGGTGAAATTGGAACACATAAATTGAATTACTTCACAGCTAGGGAGGCTGGAATTCAGTGAGAAAGCCCTAAGCTGTAGTTTTTGGAATTAGACTGGGTGTAATAGATGATGACAAAACCATAGACTAAGGAGTCCCTGAGGGAGATATAATCCTTTAATCTTACTTATTGTCTTCTCCCAATGTTAGTTCAACTGAAACTTGGGGGAGTTTGGAAGAAATAAAGATATTCTAGCCTTAATTCTTTCCTGCAGCACTTGGTTTTCCTCTGTGTGCTTCAGGATTAAGCAATGTTTATAGACATCCCTCTGTTATCTTGTTTTGCATCTATTAAATAGAGCCATAATATGCAATTCTCTTTATCTTAGAATATTTTCCTTCAATTTTACATAGTTAAAATATTGGATTTGTGGCATTTTATTTTTTGATTCCTCAATGACAAAGGGGTCATCATTAATACCTAATGTCACAAGATTCAGAAAACACAAATTTTGGAAATTTCCTCCTCAAGTCTGCTTTCCTTGAGTAATTATTTGTTTAATGGTTTTTCCTGTAGTGTGTCTAAGCTCCATTAGGGTAATGATGATGCCAATAGTTTTCACAGCTGTACTTCCAGGGCCCCTCACAGTTCCTGACAAATCAGAATCCTAGACCATAGAAGGCCTACGGGAACTCACCTTATGAGTGATGCTCTGCTAATAAAATTTGCAGCAAAACAAAGTAAAAAAATGTAAATTATTTATTCTCAGATGGAAAGTAATTTCACACTTATTATTTTTGAATGTCATAAAATGAGTCCGTGGCTTTGAATTTACAACACTCACATCCATATAGTGGCTGAGAAGAAGCCAAATTAAAATAGAATTTATTGGGTGGCTTATCTGGCTGAGTTTTCAAAACTGTTTAAGTGTTTGTTCAATTAAACCTCCAAAGAGCACTTGATGGAATGTGTGATTACCCAATAGTGCAAATGGGAAAATTCTGTAGTCCAGATAGAAGAAATTACTTTCCAAGTTGACAAAACATTATAACTTGATGTTCCATTTCTGTGTTCAGAATCCTTTCTAAACAACAGGATGCATCTACCTTTCCAAACTGGGGAGCAAATGATTTACTCAGGAAGATAACAGGGTGTTTTCAAAATATTTCATATAAGTATGGAGCCCAAAATTACAAGTATGGAGCCCAAAAATTGGATGAAAGCCACCACCTGTCTTATATTGTAGGTGACATAAGTTCTTTCTGGAAGTTTTCAGTGGGTTTATTTACAGACATTTATTAAAATGAAACATTAAAAGACAAATTAATTGAGGTAAATAAAAATGTGCCTATGCTAGCACTATTAATAACAATAAAAATTGGCATCACTCTAATTGAGCAACAATTAAAGAATATTAGTATAATTAAAATCTTTATAAGTGATGAAATTTGAGACCAGACATCTAAATTCATATTCAATATAACTATATTTAGAGATCAAGAAAATGTAATAGTGCATTTCTAAGTGAAAAAATAATATATACAATAAAAGTTGAATATTATAATAAAACATATATGTACATGTGTGATTATGTATATATATTAAAACTAGAAGAATATAATTATATATATATATATTTATATATATTTAATAGGTACCTCTGAGCTGTGAGATTTTACACCTTTTAATTTTATTTGAATATTTTTTGTTTTGTATATTTCTATTTCATTTTGTATGTTTCTGTTTTTTTTATATTTCTATTTAGCCATTTCTATTGGTATGTTTCTACTTGCTCCACCTCCCTCCCTTTTTTGTATATTTCTATTTTATAAATTTTCTAAGTGAGCATATATTTTCTTTGTATAAAAAAAATAGCTTTTTACAGAAGGAATGGTAGAGGCCAGAAGTTCAGATAACAGGAGGAACTTAGTTACAATAACATATCTTCCCTTTTAAAATGGCAAAGGCTCTGGGTTACTACAGGCACAAGGCTGGATCTACTGCAAATGGTATCCAAGGATGTCAATCTGTCATTGCAACCTCCTGACCAGCCTTCTCTTTCTTAGATGTTTCCACACGTTTTTTCATTCTGGTCCTAATGCTGGTCCTGGTCCTGATACTAATTATTGTTGTGAAACATGTTATATTCTTTCTGCTTGCTCTCTCCTACTGTGGTATGTTTTCTCACACGATTGACTCTCTTGAATTGCCTGCTAACGGCTGCCCTTTCCAGTGATCTGTTCTAACCCCTCTCAGGTCTTCCCCTGCTGAGGTTTGATGCAATCTGAAAGATGGATCTCCAGGGCCTGCTCAGTCCAGCACACCATGCCTCAGTGACTTTTCTCTCCTACGCAGCAGTTACTCTATTTCCTCCTGGGGCCCTAGTACATGCTTCTTAAAACGAGCACATTATATTCCTCTTCCTTTTCTCTTCTTTCTGAGGTGGGTCAGCTGTGGCATGAGGGATGGAGAGAGTGGGCCTCTGTGTTTTGCTTTAGCTTTCTGGCTGCAGCTGAACTTCTATTGTTCCTGTTCCACTTCTGGAGGAACCCAGGGAAAATATCAGGATGAGGTGTGTTTAGCCAAACATGGTGTCCCAGATTGTGTCAGGAGTAGGCACGGTAGGCAACCTTGCATAGTGTGCAAAGAACTTCAGTCATCCTGAGAGTAGAATACTCTGGCTACATTTTAATGTCTTAAGTAACACCTGTCACATTATAGCATATCAGCAGAATTTATATAAATTATCCATTGATATGTGTTGCAGACAGAGAAAAAAGCATAGAGAACATATGGAAGACCAGGCTACTTTTGTAGAATTAGGAATGGAGGCACAGTTAAATGTGGTCCTTTGTCAGACCCCGAACACTGCAGATACCATTCTCTGGGGTCAGAAATGTTGCTACAAGGAAAGTCCAGCCGGAGGGAGTATTTCCTCACTGACTTTTCCCATTCTGTGTCTGGATTAAAATAGCTGTGGGACCCCAGTGAGATGGCAGAGAATGATTTTTCTCCCTGTGAATGTCCTCAAAGAGTCTAGGATTCAATGTCAGATGATTCTCAGTATAGGCAAGAATGCCTGAATCATCAGAAATTTTTGTCTTAATCCAAAGAGATATTCTTTGCTTGATGAGCAAATACAGACCTACTCCATTTATTGAGAAGTTCATGTTGTCCAGGGACCTCGATAGCCCCATCTTTTTTTTTTTTGCATCCCCTCAAAAAATAAATTTAGGTGAAGTTTCAGGTAAGGAGTTGCTTTTTCATGACATGTAAAATGTTTTTCCACTAAAATAATACAATTATGCCCATAGAGTAACCTATGATTTACTTCTGAGTATTCATAGATCTGTTACTGAGCCCTATACTTTTAATCAAGATAGTTATTCAGAGTTTAAATTTTTAAACATTTGTTTCTGAGGAAGAATGGAATAGGCTTTCCAAATACACGGTACTGAGGATAGAATGGGCAGAGTGGAGATGGCTCTTCATTGTAAAAGTCATCTTAAATCCTGATTGTCTCTACTTCAGTGATTGTATTAGAGGGAAACAACCTGAGACAATATCTCGGAGCATCATTCCAAGGACACACCAGGAGGAAAAATGGCCAGATCTTTCCCACTAGTCTCACGTTTGCCCTTTGTCTTGATACATTTGGTGTTATCTTCTGGTGAGTAATTTAGCTGGCCTTGGCCAGAAGTTGAAATTGATTTGTGGGATTTTACATTGTAATCTGAGAGGGAATGCTTTGAAATTGTTCTTTAACTGGAATGTATATATATATACACACACACACACACATATATACACACACATACAAATTATCCACTGACATGTGTTGCAGACAGCATATATATATTTATATATATATATATATTTATTCAGAGTATATATACATATATATTTATATATACACTCAGAGTATATGACAAAATGAATCAGTCTTGCCCATTGAATTAGTCTTGTAGACTCTCTCTCTCTCTCTCTATATATATATACACATACACACACATACATATATACACACACACATATATATACTCTGAGTATGCTCAGAGTATATATATATATACACACTCAGTATATTCAGAGTATATATATATACACATACTCAGAGTGTGTGTGTGTGTATATATATATATATATAGAGAGAGAGAGAGAGAGAGAGCGCGAGTCTAAAAGACTGTGATTCAATTGGAAGAGACCTTTGTTTTGTCATCTTTTGCATGCAGATTATGAGATTTAACTCATGAAGGCAAAGATGCTTGGGTAACTCACTGAGGTAACATGTAAAAGTGATTAACAATATAATATGCATACATCAGAGCACATCTTGAAAATTTGGAGTGTTTGAAAATGATTTGCTGTATATTTGACTGGACCATTATCTTTTACGTTCTCTTCTAGAGGAGAAATCATGTAGGGAGTCATAAAGAGGCCTAGCCTCAAGGGCTGCAGAGCTTGCTTTTTCACATATTTACCAAGAGTATTACCCAGGTGTCTTTTCACTCCTAAAAAATACGAGGATTGGGCCAAAAGATCACTTTAAAGTTACAGCATTGCTTGTTTCTTTCATACATAACCAGCTCTAAATCCTCTCAAGTCCAAACTAATTAGAAAAATTATTTAGTACTTTGGACTGCCAGCCTTTATGAAACAGTGACGCATCTATATAGTCCCCTGCTGATATCAATTAGGAGTAAAAGAATTATTTCACATTTTAAAAAATGAATGAGTACAGGTATAAATGAAATAATGTTTTCCATTCCTGCAAGCTTCCTTGATAATAAATTAGAACTCTTTTATTCTGCCGACAGATTAAGCTATGATTTAACAGGAATTAAATTCTGTAACTATTTTCATATATTCTCTAGTTTCAGGCCCTAGACACTGGTGGCCACCACATGGAATTATTAAGGTAATCTTCCATTAAATTTCCCCCCAGGACTGACATTATAATATGAGGTCTTTTTTTTTGGAATTGTTACTGTGGAAACTTAATGCATCAGGGTCACCCGTAATAGTCTTTAAGGCCTGTTTGTATGAGGGTGGTGGATACACTGCTGAAACAGCCTGGAATCAAGACAACATTCAGTCATACATGTACCAGAGAACCCTCTGTAGTGCCTGAAAAATGTAGAGTATTGGCAATTGCCGGGAGCATGACAGGTTCTTAAGAGCCTATGGACTTGGGTATAACATGGTCCTGGCTCTCAAGGAGCTCACAGTTTGATGGAAAGAATGACTTAAAAGAATGCTTCTGGCCCGGCGCGGTGGCTCAAGCCTGTAATCCCAGCACTTTGGGAGGCCAAGACGGGCGGATCACGAGGTCAGGAGATCGAGACCATTCTAGCGAACACGGTGAAACGCCGTCTCTACTAAAAAATACAAAAAAAACTAGCCGGGCGAGGTGGTGGGCGCCTGTAGTCCCAGCTACTCGGGAGGCTGAGGCCGGAGAATGGCGTAAACCCAGGAGGCGGAGCTTGCAGTGAGCCGAGATCCGGCCACTGCACTCCAGCCTGGGCGACAGAGCAAGACTCCGTCTCAAAAAAAAAAAAAAAAAAAAGAATGCTCCTAAATGTCTTGAGATGTACAGAGAATGCTTATGCAACTTGTGAATGCAGAAGGCAACTTCTGGATATGGATGGAAGAAAATGTGAAGAAACAGTAGATATCTTAACAGAGCCTCAAACTATGTGTGCAACTTGGATGAGGGCAAAATGGAGACACCTTTTGATGTCATCGATATTGGATAAGTGAGGGAAAAGATGAATGAGGGATTAAACTTTTCATTCTGATTCATATTTGCATCCCTGTATTCCTTCCCTTTAGAGGTATTAGCACCTTAAGCTTTTGTCTAATTCGTAAATTTTAAATTTTATTTCTTCTTTGTAAAAAAGTCAGTCATGAGTTGACTGTTGAGAAAGATATTTTGAGGGCAGCTCTACCTTCAACAGACCTGGGGATCAGAATGTGAAGCTTGTCAGAGGCTACTGCCCCAGGAAAAGGATATGCAGAATTTGTCCAGGATTTATACCCTGGTCTCATAAAGTTCAGTTCTGGAATTTTCTTTTCCAGAAGTTTACCTGCAGGATGAGTTCACCTCATGCCCATAAATCCATAAACAATAATAAAGGCAATCACTTTTACTTATTTTCTTTAAAAAATATTTATTAATCACCTGTGCTGTGCCCTAAGATACACTATTGAGGAAAGCAGTTATATTCCTTTTCCTCATGAACCTTGCAGATAGCCAAAAAGGGAAGAAACCAGCTATGATTTATGGTAAATTTTATAAATACAAGAAATAAAATGGTATGATAGAGAATATCTGTTGAACATAGAGATAACTGCTATAAACAATGGGTTCAGGCAAGGTTTCTCTGTCATGTGGATATCTAAGGTGAGACTTGAAGGATAAAAAGGAGCCACTCAAGTGGAGAGTGGGGAGAAAGACCTTACCTACCTGGGTCACTAATTGAAGCCCTCTGTGACTGGAGCACAGACAGAATCCCACAAGGGTGGGATTCTCACCTGAAGAATGCATATCTTCCTCCAAAGAGAGAGAGAAAAAGAAGCTGTCTTTATAGACAACAATAGAAACTGTTCTTCCTCTTGTCTTTGATAAACTGTATATTCCTTCAGATTCAACTATTTTACATCTCATTTATTCATTTGGCAAATGTTCATATAGCAATGACTAATGCCAATATATGTGCTGGGCACATAATGACTAGCCTAATCAGACACAAATCTTTCCCTTCTGGGCTTATAGTCCTTCAGGGGTGTGGGATTAGTTAAATAATTACACAAATGCATTGTTACAAACTGATTAAAAGTATAAAAACAAATAACAGAGAGTTGTGACTGTATTTTAATAAATAGTTCTGAGAAAGTGGGTTATAACCTGAGCTCTAAAGATTATATTATATGAGAGAGTTCAGGTTGAGAAAAAATATATTTGGTGAGGTGGTCATGACACTTCAGAAGACCTTGAAGGGAGGGAAAGATAAAGAATTTATATATATAAAAAACTAACAAACAAACTTACTAAAAGGACAGAAAGCAAGATAGTATCAGGTAAGGGCAGAAGGTTTGGGAGGTTCCAGGTCACGCAGGGACTTTTAGCTCATAATAAGAAATACTTTTTTATAATATGCAATGAGGTTCAATGAAAGACCTTAATCAAGGAAATAAAATTATTCAATAGAAGTTTAAAATGTGAAACTTCAGGAAATGAGGAATAAAGGAAATGGAGGGATTAGTTGGGTAACGATGGTGGCCTGGCCATGATGGTGGTGTTGGATAAAAAGAAGGAAGAGGAATTTCTAAGTTAAAATATGACCCCTTCTTTCCAAATTCCTAGCCAAAATTTTCTCCTACTTTGTGTGTGGGGTATTTTATCTGTACCAATCTTACGACACTTATGGAGCCCCTGAGAACACTAGCCTCAAGCTTCATAATCCCAGAGTCACTACTTCAATTCATCACCAGCACCGGCATTGTCCAGAGAAGAACTTCCAATGAAAACAAACATCCCTGAGTCCAGTTCCCTGAGGAGACATGTCCCTTCCTTTGTTTTTGACTTTTTCTACAGTGTCAGGGCAATGAGTGTTTTAAATTAAGACACGTGCATTCTTCCATTATTGATCTTCAGTTTTCTCTGCTGAGCTGTCATGGAAAATCTGTAACAATCTTTCCAGATCTAATAGTTGGGACATAAAGAAGATTGAGAGAGAAGCCCCAGATATCATCTGTTTATCCACTCTTCTTCTTCTTTTTTTTTTTTTTAAACCATAGCATAGTTGGCCATTGTTCTCCTTTATTGAGAAGGTCCTGACAACCAGGGCATCATATTGTTACCAAATAGGATATATATATAGGTTCTAGTTGGCTTTGTGGAGATGGGAAAGTGAGAGCGTTTGTGAGAGTGGAATATTGTCCTATGCTTAGAATTTTTTTTTTTTTTTTTTTTTAGATGGGGTCTCACTGTGTAGCCTAGGCCGGAGTGGAATGGTGCCAGCATTGCTCACTGCAGTCAAGTGATCTTCCTGCCCCATCCTTCTGAGAAGCTGGGACTACAGGCATGCACCACCATGCCTGGCTAATTAAAAAAAAATTTTTTTTTGGAGAGACAGGGTATTGCTCTGTTGCCTAAGCTGATCTTGAACTCCTGGGCTCAAGCAATCCTCCCACCTCCGTCTCCCAAAGTGTTGGAATGAAGGCATGAGTCACCATGCCTAGATTATGCTTAGATTTTCCTAGTAAAGTTCAAAGGTGACCTACCTGTCTAAGTGGGGTTCTAACTGTGTAAATCTTTTCAACTCAATTTCAGGTGAAATGTCCAGATGAGAAAGTAAACTTGAGTTGGTACAATGGAACAGTCAACCCCTGCCCTGGCTTATATCAACCCATCTGTGGTACCAATTTTATAACCTATGATAATCCCTGCATCCTGTGTGTTGAGAGCCTGTGAGTACTCTTTGGGGAAAAGACGGGAACTATAAATATGCTTGTCCATTAAAATTACCATCTACCGTTCCTATCAACTACATCAACCTTGAAGCCAGGAATTTGCTCCAGTTCACACAGATAATAATCAGCCCCCACTCAGAAAAGCACATAGTAATTGAAAGTCCACTGGATTAGAAAGTAGACTCATTGTACCAAATGACATTCCTCAGGTCCATTCTGGTATCTGAGCCCTTACATTCCCATATACCAATTGATTGCCTTCCACTTGAGAAACTCTCAAATATGCCTTCAGGTCCTGAATTATTTTTTATTTTAAGACAAATTGTAATTTTGCTTTCTCTTAAATATCTTCACCCTTTTATGTGTTTGAAACTCTGAACTACAATGATGAGTTAATTGCAAAGTTTGGATCTTTTATCTGAGACAGTGTTTAGATTTTTGGATTTATGTGACATAAATCAGTGATTAGATACTGAAATCTTACAACACAATGCTTTCAGCTTTGATTCCTATATGAGTGACTGCATTTCACAGAGAGAAAAATTTTCACTATGGCATCAGACTGGAGCCCTCAGCCCAATCATTTTTTAAATTTTGTGCAAGGAACAATGACAGGACTGTGCAAAGCTCAGGTCATCCCCATTAATGAGTAATTCAGTCAAAGTGTAAGAGTATTAACAGAATAGTTGAGAATTGATATGTCTCACACATCACAAACTCAGACTTGATTGCATAGCTTAATTTCAAAAAGAGTGTAGCATGTGTCATATCTCCAGTGGCATCTTAGAATCATGGAATGATAACTAGGTAAGAAATCCAATAATTTTGTCTTTTGTCATTAGTCAATTCCCTTTATACTCTAGATCTTAGTTTTTCCAAATATAAAACCAGGTTTTAGATAAGATAATTTTAAAGGTATTTTTGTAGTTCTGACATTGTATTACTTAATGAAATGTTTGTTCTGATACTTCCTTTAGGAAATCTCATGGAAGAATCAGGTTTTACCATGATGGAAAATGTTAGCTGCATGGCCTTGAATGTGGAAGATACCTTCTTTTTTTTCCCTCCATGTCTCCAATCTCCTTCTTGCACTTTTTACATCTCCTTGCATTTGTTCTTGACAACAAAGAGCTATCACTATTGAGCTTGTAGCAGATTGTTTAAAGTTCCTTCCATGGACCTCTCCCCTCACTGATTGATTGCCTTCCATAGTCTCCCTAATAAATAAACTTTTATGAAAGTCTGATTTGACTTGGGTGTCAGAGCTAGGTCTAAAAATCTCAGAAGTAGAAGAAATTCAGAATTTGAGTCATGGGTCAAAGGCAAATATTGAGATTAATCATCTCTCTAATGCTAATAACACTGAATTAGTCTGGTCAAGCCTCCGGATTGTCTTCCAAAGAATGTGGCAGAAATTTCTTCCATATTCCTTTGGCATTTAAAAAAAAAAAAACAAGTAATGGAACGACAGGACGTTGTATTCTGCTTGTAGGATTCCTGTTGCCTAACTTCTGCAAACTCATCATTAAACATCCTCCCTTTTGGACTCAGCCTTGAGACAGAGGTATTTACACATGTGCAGCTTTGATCAACAAGGCCCCACATTCTCACCGATCCATTTTGTCTAGAAGAACACCTACATTGTTGGTATCCATAAATGTCTCATGGGTCATTAGCCTTTTCCTTAAATTCTCTGGACACATTTTAACCCCTAAAACATATAGGGACACCTTTTTCTCTGTTACACTTCATATGTATTTTTTACTTCTATATGTACAGCAGACGAATAATATGCACTAATATGCTCTCTTCCCTTCAGAACTTTGCTCCCTACTGGCTTGGGAAAGAGCAGCTATTCTTCCCCTCACTACCTTGCAGGGCTGTGGTCAGAGTGTGTACATGTTCTGTTAGATCTTTGATCTTACGTCCCATGCTGATCACATGGTGAATACATGGCTCCAGTGAGAAGGAAACAATCACTTTTCTTGTGTCATATTTAGAGTTAATATCTCTGGGAAAAACTAGATATTCTCTAGCTTTATAGCATGCCAATTTCCATTGCTCCAAGTCCTGGGCTATGCAAGAACACCAAGAACTTCAGGGATCCTGGGAGGATTGTTTTCTAACATTATTGCTGTATCTTTGTTGACAAATCTTTACTTCTGCAATAATTAATTTGCTGTTAATGTCATCAAGCGAATTCTTAAAAATCTCAAATAGGCACTTTTAATAGCCTTGCATGAGATCTGAGCTCTGTTATCTCTAATCCTCTCTAATGACTCTCTCCTTACTTTGGGTAGTTTCTTCATGCACAAGCACCAATTGTTAACCTTCTGATCCCTTTATCCAGCTCTCCTGTGCAGTAGTCCTGCAGATACCAGCCAGTTTAGTCTCTATTTCCTTTCAACTCTATGTCTTCAACTCATAATTGCTTCATTGAGATTGCTTTTTTTGATTTCTAGAATCTCTTGCATTGCAAAAACCAAGGCCAACTACAGAGTTTAACTTATTTATTTTCCATCTGTTAGGGATCTGTCCTTCAGTGCCTGGTGTCCTAGTGTCATTGTTTTACATATTTGGTCTATTTTTGTTGTTTCAGGTAGGATAATATATCTTATCTGGTTTTTCTTGCATCATATTGTTTGAAAGTAGAAGTTTACTTTATCTTTTATCATGCCATTGTTCTTATTTTTTGTACTTCTTTTTTCTATGCTACCTCCTAAAGTCTAGACTAGAATACATTGTCATTATTCTACTCTAAGAATTCCAATGGATGAGATTTGTGCTCTATAATACTGCAAATCTTTTTAGTGGATAAGAAAGCACTGACTTAAACTGTCAATGAATAACAGTAAAAAGATCAGTAAAAGTAACATATTTTTCTGTCATTTGATAGTAGGCATTCCCAAAGAAGTGAAGGAGATCAGCATACATCTAAATGCAAGATGGCTTCCTTCTCATGCAGCCCCTAAGGATAATTTTCACAGGTCTCTTATGACTGCTAACGTAAAAGGAACATCCCCCTTTTGTGGTCCTAGCTCTGATAGTCACTGCCTGTGCTCTCATTTTTTTTCTCTCTCTCTCCCTTTGTCTTTGGCAGGTGACTTCAAATTCCTCCCTCTGATTCCCTGTATATTTTATCCTTTGGTTATTGATTAGCCCTAGGTTTTAGTCATTGGCATCTTCCAGCCCACCCTGCTTCCTCTGCATGACAAACCCACTCACATCTGTATTTACTCTGTTGCCTATATACGTATAACTCACTTACCCACGTCATGAGACTGTACCCACATTCTTAGCATCAGACACTGGACATCTTTACACACACACACACACACACACACACACACACGCAATTTAATGAGTTTGGACCTATGCATACAACCTTGAAAGCATCGTCACAATCAAGGCAGTAGACATATCTATCACCTCTAAAAATTTTCTTGTGACTCTTTGTTTTTATTACTGCTGCTGTTGTTGTTATTGTAAGAAAAAGTAACGAGACCTACCCTCAATCAATTTTTAAGTGCACAACACCGATTGTTAACTATGGGCACTATGTCATATACCAGATCCTCAGAACTTATTCTTATGTAATCAAAATTTTAAAACCATGAACAACAACTCCCCATTTCTCCCTCCCCCCAGTCCCCAGAAACTATTTTATTCTCTGTTTCTATGAAATTTACTATTTTAGATTTTTATTTTACTTTAAGTTCTGGGATACACATGCATAATGTGCAGGTTTGTTACATAGGTATACATGTGTCATGGTGGTCTGCTGCACCTATCAAGCCATCATCTAGGTTTTAAGACCCGCATGCATTAGGTATTTGTCCTAATGCTCTCCCTCCTCTTGCCCCTCACCCCGCAACTGCCCCAGTGTGTGTTGTTCCTCTCCCTGTGTACACATGTACTCATTGTTCAACTCCCACTTATGAGTGAGAACACGTGGTGCTTGACTTTCTGTTTCTGTGTTAGTTTGCTGAAGATGATGGCTTCCAGCTTCATCCATGTCCCTTCAAATGGCAGATTGAATTCATTTTTATGGATGCATAGTATTCCATGGTATATGTGTCCCACATTTTCTTTATCCAGTCTATCACTGATGGGCATTTGAGCTCATTCCAAGTCTTTACTATTGTGAATATTGCTGCAAAAATCATACATGTGCATGTGTCTTTATGGCAGAATGATTTATAGTCCTTTGGGTATATACCCAGTAATGGGATTGCTGGGTCAAATGATATTTCTGGTTCTAGATACTTGAGGAATCACTACACCGTCTTCCACAATGGTTGAACTAATTTACATTCCCACCCACAGTGTAAAAGAGTTTCTATTTCTCCACAGCCTCACCAGCATCTATTGTTTCCTGACTTTTTAATAATCACCATTCTGATTGGCATAAGATGGTATTTCACTGTAGTTTAGAATTGCATTTCTCTAATGATCAGTGCTCATGAGCTTTTTTTCATGTTTGTTGGCCTCATAAATGTCTTCTTTGAGGAGCAGACACTGGACATCTTAATTTCACTGGCTCTTGTGGAATCTTGAAAGTCAGTTTATCTAATATGGATCCTATGTTTTTCTAAGTTTGCTTCTACACATGTTTTGATGCAATGAAAATTAATGCTCTTATTCTCTCTAAGCCCCTTTTCACTCAAACTCAATTTTAATATACTGTAAATACATATTCCTTATGTTAGCTTACATATTGATCAAACCCATAAACATTTATTTAATTAAAGTCATCTTGTTTTAATATTATTTTACTATTCGTCTTAACTGTTATCTCAGGTTCCATTCTATTCTTCTGACCGTAATTTTCCATTTAAATATTACCTGTTAAAAATCACTATCCTTGGTTAGTTATAATAGAAATAAACATCTTAGTATGACATACAAGACACTTTATTTCTTCTGCAAAAGACACTCTCTAAGCCCAAGTTCAACTGTATGAACTCTTGTTAGGACTTGTAGCAAACCCTATTTGCTCATAAGGTGGCAGTAAAGCATTGCTCTTTAGACCAACAACTTTGACAATACTTTTGGTCAACTTGTCATATAACAGTATGATTTTGGGAAAACTGCTAGATCTCTATGAGCTGCAGATTTCTCGTCATCTAATGTGATAATATCCTTCTCCCCAGGAAGATGAAACCTCCTAACATAATCCAGCCTTTATGTTAATTCAGGTTCCACATTGGATGAGAGTACTGGGAAATGTTTCTAACTAATGGAATATTTGCAACTAACGAATGGACTAAATATTACTCTTCTAATCCTATGGAGTTTTTTTTTTCTTTCTGATTAGATTATTTTTACCCTGAGAAAGTTAATTCAGAGAGACAGACTTGTGTAAACTGTTTTCCATGTATTTTCCGAGCAAAAATTTGGAATGAGTTAGATATGGGCCTATGTAGGCTGCCAGAAAGTCATTATTATTTAAAATAACACGAAAACAAAGAGACAAATCTATACCACAGTTAATTTTCTTTAATTTAAAATTTATTGATTAATTATTATTGTTATTTTCAACAAATCATAATTGTGTACACTTTCGGGATATAATGTGATGTTTTGTTATATGTATAGAAAGTGGAATGATTAAATCCGTCTAATTCACATATCCATCACTTCACTTATTTTTTTGTGGTATGACGTTGCAAATTTACTTTCTTAGCTATTTTTAAATAGCTAACATGTTTTTATTAACTATAGTTATCCTTCTGTGCAGTAAATTTTATAAGCCTATTATTTTGTGTAACCAAAACTTTGTACAATTTGATAAACACCTCCTCATTCCTTCCTCCCCACCCCTACTTCTAGCTTCTGGTAACCAGCATACTACTCTCTACTTCTACTTCTAAGAACTTGACCTTTTAACATTCTGCACTTAAGTGTGAGTATGTGGTGAAAGTGGGCATCTCTGTCCTTTTCCCTATCTCAGAGGAAAAGCTTTCAGCTTTTCACCATTAAGTATGATGTTAGCTGTGGGCTTGGCATATATGCCATAACTGTGTTTAGGTACATTTCTTCTATGCATAACTGTATTTAGGAACGGGTTTTTTTTTTTTTTTTTTTTGTACCTGGCTTATTTCACTTAACATAATGCTCTCCAATTCTGTACATATTGCTGCAAAAGACAGAGTTTCTTTCTTTTTAAAAGATGAATAGTATTCCATTGTGTATCACACTTGGAAATATATCACATTTTCTTCATCCATTCATTTGTTGATGGACATATAGATTGTTTACATATGTTTTCTCTTTCAAACAATGCTGTAATGAATACAGCAGGCAGATACCTCTTCCACATGTTGACTTAAATTCCTTTGGCTATATACCCAGAGTGGGATTTCTGGATCATATGGTAGTTCTATTTTTAGTTTTTTGGGGAACCTCCATCCTGTTTTCCATAATGACTGTGCTAATTTACATTCCCACTAAGAGCATACAAAGGTTCTGTTTTCTTCACCTCCTTGCCAGCACTTCTTATCTTTCATTGTTAAAATAGCCATTCTAACAGGTGTGAAGTCGTATCTTATTCTGGTTTTAATTCGCATTTCCCTAATTATTAGTGATGTAGAGCATTTAAAAATAAACGGGCTTGCAATTTGTATGCCTTCTTTTGAGAAATGTCTGTTCAGGTCCTGGGCCAATTTTTAGTTACATTATTTGTTTTCTTGCTATTTAGTTGCTTGAATTCCTTATGTATTTTGGAATACTAACCCTTTGTTAGACGCATGGTTTGTAATTTTTTTTTTCCACTCTGTGGGCTGTATCTTTATTGTTTCTTTGGACGTGCAGAAACTTTCAGAATCGATGCAATCTCATTTGTGTTAATACGTTTGCTTTGTCGCCTTTGTTTAGAGTTCAGATTAAAAAAAAACATTGCTCATACCAATGTTATAAAGCTCTTCCCCTGTTTCCTTCTAGTTTTACAGTTTCAATACTTACATATAAATCTTTAATTTATTTTGAGTTCATTTTTATATATAGTATGAGATAAGAATCCAATTTTATTTTTCTTCATGCAGATACTCCATTTTCCCAGCACCATTTATTGAAGAGACTCTCCTTTTCCTTTCCTCATTGTGTATTTTTAACTTTTATTTCAAAAATCAATTAGATAAAAATCTGTGGGTTTATTTTTGATCTGTCTATTTTATTCCATTGGTGGATATATCTGTTTTTATGCCAGTTCCATTTTGTCTTTATAGCATGGTGCTGGCATAAAATAACTTTATAATACGTTTTGAAGTCAGGTAGTGTGATGCCTCCAGCTTCATTCTTTTTGCTTAGTATTGCTTTGGCTTTTCACGGCCTTTTGTGGCTCCATACAAGTTTAAGAGTTGTTTTCTCTATTTCTATATAAAAAGACTGAACTTTTTATATCGAATGTGTAGATCATTTGGGGTTGTATAAACATTTTCACAATATCAATTCTTCCAATCCATGAACACAGGTATTTCTCTATTTATTTTTTCTTCAATTTCTTTCATCAGTGTTTTATAGTTTTCTGTATCTAAATCTTTCACCTCCTTGATTAAATTTACACCTAAGTGTTTTCTTTTTTGGTTGCTATTGTAGATGGGATTAAAATTTTTTTTGGATTGTTCATTATTGGTTTATAAATACTAATTTTTGTATGTCGATTTTGTATGCTGCAACTCTACTAAATTTATTTTTTCTAGCAGTTTTCTTTGTGGCATCTTTAGGGTTTTCTGTGTATAAGATCATACTGTCCATGCGCAGAGGCAATTTCAGTTTTTCATTTCCAAAATTGTTCATTTAATTTCAACAAATAAAATGATTTTTGTTCTATGATAACTTTGTTTTCATTTTATGTGTGTATGTGTATATTATGTGTAAACATTTTTTGGTGTATGTGGCAATAATAGCTAAAATCTACTAATTTAGCATGAATCCCAATGTAGTAATGGGTGATTTTATTACCCATAGTTCTCATGTTGTATATTAGATCTCTAGACTGATTTATCCTACATATGGGCTATTTAAAAAAAATATTTTTACCTACATCTCTGTATTTTCATACCCTCCCCCACCAACCTTACCCCTGATAAACACTGTTTTTTTTTTCTATTTCTGTATATTTGAATTATTTTGAGATTCACATATAAATGAGATCATGCAATACTTTTATTTTTGGGTCTGGCTTATTTCACTTAGCATAATGTCCTCCAGACTCATCCATTTTGCAGCAAATGGCAAGATTTCATTTGTTTTAAGGGCTGAATAATATTCTGTACATTTATACATATGCCAGTGATTTTAATCCATTCATCCATCAGTGAACACAGGTTATTCACATATCTTGGCTATTGTGAATAAGGTTGCAATGAACATGAAAGTGCAGATATCTTTACAAGGTCATGATTTCTTCTTATTTGGGTATATACCCAGAAGAGGGACTGCTGGGTTATATGGTATTTCTATTTTGAATTTCTTTTGGAACTTCTGTACAGTTTTCCACAATAGCCTATTAAGCTACAGTCCCACCAACAATGTTTCAGGGCTCCCTTTTCTCCATACCCTTACCAAAACTTGTTACCTCTTGTATTTTTGAACATATATATATACACACACACACACACACACACACACGTATATATTTGAGTTGGGATCTCACTCTGTCACCCAGGCTGAAGTGCAATGTGGTGGCACAGTCATGGCTCATTGCAGCCTCCACCTCCTCGGGCTCAGGTGATCCTCCCATCTCAGCCTCCCCGGTAGTAGGGACTACAGGCGTGTGCTAACACATCCTGCTAATTTTTGTATATTTTGTAGATACAGGGTCTCACCATGTTGCCCAGTCTGGCTAGAAACCCTGGGCTCAAGCGATCAGCCAGCCTCAGCCTCCCAAATTGTTAAGATTATAGGCATGAGCCAATGCACATGGCCCCTTTATATATTTTGGATATTAATTTTTATCAGATGTATGGTTTACAAGTACTTTCTTTTAATATGTAGGTTCCTTATTCATTTTATTGATTGTTTCCTTTGCTGTGCAGAAGCTTTTTACTTCGAGGTAGCCCAATTTGTATCATTTTTTTTTTCTTTTTCCTTTTGGTATGATATCCAAAAAATCATTGCCAAGGCCAACGTTAAAGAACTTTTCCTCTATGTTTTATTCTAAGAGCTTTGGGGTTTCAGGCCTTATACTTAGAAGGTATTACAATACATCCCTCAAAAATAAAATGGATAATAAGGGTCAATAAATTGGATATCCTAGAGAAAATAATTTCTTAGAAAATACAGCCTACAAAGATTGAGTAAGAAAAAGCAGAAAGTCTGAAAAGTTCAATAACAAATAAGGAGACTGGAGTGGTAATTAAAACCTCCCAATGAAGATAAGCTCAGGACCAGACGGCTTTGTAGCTAAATTTTACCAAATAATAAAAAAGAATTAATACCAATCTTTCTTAAATTCTTCCCAAAATAGAATTAAGGGAATACTCCCAAACTCATTATATGAGTCCTTATATCACCAGCTTGATACCAAAGTCAAAGATACCACACACAAAAAAAAAAAAAAAAAAAAAAAAAAGACAAGCGATTCTCTGATGAGCATTAATTCAAAAATTCTCAATAAAATATTGTCAAAAGGAATTCGACAACAAGGCGTGGTGGCTCACACCTGTAATCCTAGCACTTTGGGAGGCCGAGATTGGCAGATCACGAGGTCAAGAGATCAAGACCAACCTGGCCAACATGGTGAAACCCCGTCTCTACTAAAACTACGAAAAGTAACCAGGTGCAGTGGCAGGTGCCTGTAATCCCAGCTACTCGGGAGGCTGAGGCAGGAGAATCGCTTGAACCTGGGAGGCGGATGTTGCAGTGAGCCGAGATCATGCCACTGCACACCAACCTGGCAACAGAACGAGACTTCGTCTCAAAAAAAAAAAAAAAAAAAAAGTACATGATGACCAAGTGGGATTCATCCTTGGCAAGCAAGCCTGGTTTAACCACACACAAATCAATCACTGTAATACATCACATTAACAGAATAGAAGATTTAAAAACTTCTTTACCATCTCAATTGATGCAGAAAAAGCATTTCACAAAGTTGAACATTATTTATTGATTCAAAGCTCTCTATAGTTTAGGTATAGAAGGAAAGTTCCTCCACATAATAAAAACCATTTTTGAGAAAACCACAGCTAATGTTATAATCAATGGGGAATAACTAAGCTTTTCCTCTAGGAACCAGTACCAGGCAAGGATGCCCACTCTTGTCACTTTGGTTCAAACACATTACAGTACTGGAAATACTACAAAGAGCAATCAGACTAGAACAAAAAATAAAAAGGCACACAAATCAAAGAATAAGGAAGTAAAGTTACTTCTAATGGCAAATTACAAGATTCTAAATGTAGAAACTCCCAAATACTCCACAAAAAAAGCAGTTAGAATGAATCAATGAATTTAGTAAAATTACTAGATACAAAATTGACACACAAAAATTAATTGCATATCTGTACACAAATCATAACCTATATGAAAAATTAATGAAGAGAACAATCCCATTTTCAAAAGCATAAAAAATACTTAGCAAGAAACTTAAGCAAAAATGTGAAAGATTATACACTGTAAACTACAAAACATTGATAAAAAAAGTGAAGACACAAATAAATAAAAAGATATCCCTTGCTCATGGATTAGAAGAAGAATATTGATAACATGTTTGTAATACCCGAAACAATATACAGAATTAACACAATTTCTGTAAAAATTCCAATGAAATTCTTTACAGAAATAGAAAAAAAAATCCTAAAATTTGTCTGGAACCACGAAAGACATCAAATCGTCAAAGTAATTCTGAGAAAGAAAAACAAAGAGGTGTCACACTTTCTTATTTAAAGTTATGTTACAAGGCTATAGTAATCAAAAGAGTGTATGGAACTGGCTTAAAAACAAAATCATTTCAATGTAGCAGAATAGGAAGCTCAGAATCAAAAGGTCATGAGAGGGAAAGGATAGTCTCTTTAATAGATGGGGCTGGAAAAACTGGATTTCCTCATGAAAAGAATAAGGTTGAACTCTTATCTTAGACCATACACAAAAATCAAATAAAAATGGGTATACTCAAGATTTTCTGCATTTTGTGATCTAATAGACATCCATACTATTTGTGTAAGACCTTTGAAATCAGGCTTCTGCAAACAATGATTTATGATTTCTTCTTACTTAAAAATATTTCAGGTTCAGTATACCTTATATGAAATATTTGGGACGAGAAGTGTTTGGGAATTTGGGTTTTGTTTATTGGATTTGGGAATATTTTCAGAAAACCCAGTGGTTGAGCATCCCTAATCCAAAAATCTGTTATCTGAAATGCTCCAATGAGCATTTTCTTTTGAGCTCCATGTTGGCGCTCAAAAAGCTGCAGATTTTAGAACATTTTGAATTTCAGATTTTTCAGATTATGCATGCTCAACCTGTGCTAAAGAAGATCATGCCATTTTAATGACTGGATAATATAGACATATAAACCTAATATAACTCTGAGGTGAAGTATATCCCTTCCAATGTCACATTCATTAAGTAAAGAGACAACGAAGAGATGCAGATTCAGTAGAGATCAAAAGAAATTTAATTTGGGATATAATGAATTTTAGGAAAAACTGGGACCATCCAATGAAAAATGTGTATAACTTAGCAAAATAAAATGACCCTTCTTAACTTTTCTTTTTGAGGAAATTCCTGTATGACTAAAAGCAATAATAATAGAATATGTGTGTTGTAATGGTAGGGGCCTTGCTCAATTTCTTCAGCTGGCTGAACATCTTCTGGCAATGAGACAGGAATACATAAGACTATTAAGAAAATATAAATATGTCAAAGGTATACTTTTTGCATAATAATAACTTAGCTTCTATGATTACTCAATCTCCTCCTTTGTCAGTGTTCCAAAGGAAACTATGACTTGTTAGCATTATGACTACGTTTTAGGAGAGGAAATTCCCATATTGCAAAGTTGCATCCTAAGCAGTCAAGCAGAAGTTTGTGTCTTTCTTTCTGTGAAACTGACTCTTACAGAATGGCCCTTGACTAAGGGGAGAAGTCATTACACTCTTTCCTGGGACTCTCTACTTCTCCTACCTAACACATTTATAATTATGTGGTTAAGTGACTACTTCTTTTGTTTTCGATATAAGAATGTAAATTCTAGGCAAGCTGATATTGTGTCAATTTAGTGCTTTTGGACTGATTCTAGGAAATAGTACTGTCTAATATCTATATTAGCTATAGGTATATTATCTATATCTAATATCATGAGCCAGATATTCCACAATAAGAAGGATCAGCATTCTGATCCAGTTCTTCAGTTCACTTTCTGTACAACTTTTGAGAATTCATTTAATCTTGCTAAGCATCGGTTTACTCGTGGGTAAAATTAGACTGTACCTAATAAGCACCTCACAGAATTGTGATATTCAAAATGAGATAGCACAGTAAATGCACTTTTTAAAATGACATACTCATGTAAAGAAGGTGAGGAATAGCTTATTTTATAGAGAAAAAGATTTTAAATATCAGTTTTTCTACTTTGCTTATTTTGCAAGTATTCCTGTATTCTGCAATATGATCTGAGGTTTGAGTTGCAATGCTTGCCTGAGATGTTAAAGCTCAAATCTTGAGCCTTGACAACTAGAGCACTAAATCTGCTTTTTAAAAACTGTAAATAGTAAAACGACACAATTCAAACAGCAATCATTACAAAAAACTTCATACTATAATATCTCCTTGTACAAGAAGATGAAAAAGTATTAAAAAACCACGTTACAAAAACCAATTTAAAAATTTTTAAAAAACATAAAAAACATCTAAAAAATATAACAATTAAATGAAAAAAGTAAAGTGAAAGTTGTCAATATTAATAGGAAGTAAAGCTGAATACAAGCCAAAGAACATTACATTTATTTCTTTTGGCATCCTTATTCTCAGATAAGAAAGATTCCTTTGTGACTGAGAACACAGAAGCAATTCCAAAAGATCTACAACAGGTTCCCACCAGCACATCAGCATCCAGACTGTACTCTTCTCTGTTACTGTGGAAAAGGTCTCTATGTCCCTAACAAAGACTAACCCTGAACATTTTCTTTTATTAAAAGAAAGAAGATCTCAAATCAATAATCTCAAGTTACATTCTGAGAAACTGGAAAAAATGAGGAAATAGTACCAAAATAAGCATAAAAAAGAAATCATAAATTGCAAAGGGGGAAAACAATTAAATAGCAAACAGAAAAGTAGTAGAAACAAATCAATCAAAGCAAAAGGTAGTTCTTTGAGATTAATAAAACTGATAAACGTCCAGTGACCAATCAGAAAAAAAAGACAGAAGACACAAATCACCAATAAGAAGAATGACAGAGGCAACAACCCTAAAATTCTTACATAAATTAAAATAATAATAAGGAAAGACTATGAGAAAATTTATATCAACTATTTTGTCAATTTAGTTGAAATGGAAGAATTCCTTTAAAGACATAAACTACCAAAATTCGCTCAAGAAAATTAATTTATATAGTCCTGCATCTCTTAAATTAATTGAATTTCTAGATAAAAATTTCTAGATAAGAAACTCATTGGTTCTGGTGCCATCACTGGTTAATTCTACCAAAAACTTAAAAGAAAAAAATACTGATTCTATACACATCACGTGTAATATTAAAGAAAACAGAATGCTTACTAAATTATTCTATAAAGTTGCCGTTAACCTACTAACAAATCCAAAAAAAATGAAAAAGACATTGAAAGAATAAATAAGAGAAGCAACTACTGCAGATAAATATCCCTCATGAATAGAGAGGAATGTCCTAAACAGAATTTTAGCAAATAGAATGCAACAATATATAATAAGGACAATTAATAATGAATAATTGGGGCTCAGGCAGAAATGCAATGTTGATTGACATTTAAAATTCAATCAATATAATTCAAGGTATTGACAAACTAGAAAAGAAAAACCAAGTGATTGCTAGTGAAAAACAAAAACACATTTGACTAAAATTCAACATAAATTTCTTGTTAATGTAAACAACAACAGCAATCACTCCGTGCAAATTACATACAGAAGGGAATTTTCTTAACTGGATAAAGGGCAGCTATAGAAAACTTGTGGCAAACATCATAATTATGAAAACTCAAATGTTTTCCTCCTTTAAACAAGTACAAAACAAAGATTTCCCCTCTCACTACTTCTTTTCAATATTTTTCTGGAGGTTCCAGCCAGCACAGTAAGACAAGAGAGAGAGAGAAAAAGAAAGAACAGAACAAAACTTCAGATAAGAAAGTAAGAAATAATACTGTAACTTTCTTTATTTGAAGATGAAATGATGGTCTCTGTAGGAAATGTGATGCAATCCACAAAAAAGGATATTAGAACTAACAAGTGAGTTTAGCCAGGTTGGAAGATATAATAACAAAATACGTTAGAGGATATGGCAACAAAATACAAAATACATTGTATTTCATTTTACAGTTTTATTTTTAACCGACAATGACAATATATGTATTTATAGGGTATAATGTGATGTTTACATTGTGGAATGATTAAATCAAGCTAATTAACAAATCCATCATCTCACATATTTATTTTTTTGTTGTGAAAACATTTTAAAATCTACTCTTTTAGAAATTCTGGAATATGCAATGCATTATTAGTTATTACACTCACCATTTTGTGCAATAGCTCACTAAAGCTTATTCTTCCTCTCTTACTGAAACTTTGATCATGTTCCCTTTCCCCACCTAACTGCCTCCACCAGCCTCTTGTAATCACCATTCAACTTTCAGAACAAATCGTATTTCTATAAACTAAGAGCAAACAATCAGAAATTTAAATGAAAGCAATTCTAACAGCATTAAAAATATGAAATCTGTTGAGCTTGTAAATATCCTATACATTAAAATTTTTTAAAAAACATGGTGAGGTAAATTAAAGGAAACTTAAATAAATAGAAAGACATACCTTGTTCATGGGTCAAAAAATCATTTTTGCTAAATATCAGTTCTTCTCCAATTGATTTATATATTCAATGCAATTCTTACTAAAATTCTAGCAATGTTTTATGTAGAAATTGACAAGATTATTCTAAAGTTAATACAGAAATCTAAAAGTCCTAGAATAGTCAAAACGACTTTGAAAAGGAGAACAATGTTAAAACTAACCTTACCATTTTTCAGGACTAATTATAAAGCTATAGTTATCAAGACAGTATATCATTGGAGTCAACATAGAAAAATCGATCAAAAGATCAGAATAGAAAGTCCAAAACTAGATCCATATACATATAAAAATGATTTTCTAAAACGATCTAAAGACAATTCAGTGGAAAAAAATGATTTTCAACAAGTGCTGCAGAAACAATTGAATGTACATAGACAAAAACAATGAACGTCAATTATAAAAACATTAATTCAAAATGGATCCCTGAACTAAAATCAAAACTATATAACTTTAAAAATTATGATTTTACAGTAGGCAAAATTATTAGATATGACATGAAAAACATCATCCATTAAAGAATAATTTGTAAATCAGACTTTATCAAAATTAAAAACTTCTGTTTTCTGAAAAAACTCTAATTGAGAAAAACAAGTTACAGGGTGGAGAAAGTATTTTCAAAGCACATATTTGATAAAGAAGAATTTATATAATGCTCTCGAAACTTAACCAGATATAAATGATTTTTATCATTTTTAAATGATTTGAAGTAGATACTCCATCAAAGAATATACATGAATGGAAAAATAATCCCTTGAAAATAACAGAGATGGATCTCAAAATAATTATTCTATGTGAAACAAGCCAGACAAAAAGAACAAATCCTGCATAATTTCATTTATTTCAACTCTAAAAACAATGGAACGAATCTATAGTCACAGAAAGCAGATCAGTGTTTGCCTGGGGGTGATGGGACATGAAGAAACTTTTGGGATGATGGATATGAATATTTTCTTGATGGTTGGTTTTATGGGTGTATACAAATGTCAAAATGTATCAAGTTGAACATTTTAAATATGTATGTTTTGTAGGTCAATTTTGCCTCAACTTCTTAGTCTTTAAAGATTAAGAAAAATTTTAAAAGACCAGCTTCTCCTCCTTGTTCACACACTCTACTCCTACTTTCTCAAGAATGTTGTTTCAACAATTCTGTTAATGTCCAGCTTTCTCGCTTTTACTTTTTTTCCTGGACCTTTCCAGATGGCTTATATACATCTTGTTATTTCTTTCATTTAAAAATAAAACATAAAGAAAAAGAAATACTTCCTTGATTCTATGTCTTCCTTGATTTTTTCTTCATTATCTTATTGTCATTAGGCCAAAAATCCTCTAAAGCATAGTCTAATACACACTAACTCCAGTGTGTTCTCTTCTATTTTTCCTAAAGTCTACTCTAATCAGGGTCCAACCCATGACTACATCAAAATTGTTATCATCAAAGTCAGAGATGCCTCTGTGTTGCAAAATCCAATGATCAGTTCTTGATCTTCATTTCATTTACCTATCAACATTTCATATAATTAATCACTCTTTCCTAAAACATCCCTGCTCCCACCTATGTGGCTTCCAACATAGCTTTCTTCTACACATTCTACCTCAGTCTCTATGCAAATTTCTCCTCACAGCCTGACCTCTAAATATTGGAGTGCTGCAGTTTCCGTCTTTCAACCCATTATGTATTTTACCTATATTTATTATCTTAGTGATCTTACCCTCTATCCAAATTTATGTCTTCAATCTGTATCTCTTCTTTGAAATCTACATTCCTATATACAATATCCTACTTAGTATTTTTATTTGAATAGTTAATCAAAATATCTCACTTGTTCTGTTTCAAACTAAGCTCCTGACATTTCCTCTCCTATAAAATTCTGTCTCTCTCATTATACCTCAACTCACAAAATGGAAACTCCAGTTTTTTCATTTACTAAACCAAAAGCCCTGTAATCTTCTTGACTTCACTTTTTTCTCACACTTAACATCCATCAGCAAATTCTTTGACCCATATTCAAAATACACCCCCAAACTAATGACTTTTCAACAGCCTCCATTGTTAATTTCTTAGCACAAACCACTGCTTTATCTCATTCAAATTATTACAATAATCTCCTAATTACCATCCTTGCTTCCATCATTTCAGTACAGATTCAATGTTCAACAGTGTGAATCAACAGTATATGTTCAGCCAGAATAATTCTGTCTAAATATAATTTTTATCGTGCCAACTTCTTAATCATAAATCTCCAATGACCAAGCACAGATTGCTAGTCCTTTGATTAAGGCCCAGTACAGCTACTTGGGAGTTTTCAGTTCTGCCTTCTGGTGTTTTGGTTTTTCCCTCTGAGTCACCTTTTAGTTTTCCCTCTTAAAAAATGATCTGTATTTATAGTTGAGCAGTTTTCTTAGACTGCTTCCTGACTAAAGATCAAATTGCACAAAACACAGTCTCTTCATTTTTTCTGTCTGTCCCATTTAATCTTAGCTTGTTTAATATCTTCAAAAATGTGTTGTGTTCTTTATGAATAATTTGATATTACACTTTATTGAACAAAAGTTATAACTCAAATCTCCTTGAGATAAACCCACCTTAGCCTTTGGCTCCCTTTATAGTTTCTGTCAAACAATATCATTTACAGAGAGGGTCTATTGTTTCACACAGTTTATGAGATATAACCTTGAGATATTTAGAAAGTCTATTGTCTAACACAAAGGACCGATGAGGGACCATCTGAAAACTATCCAATGTTTAAAGGATTTGAGTTACATATTTGAATTTCTCTTTACCTCAAGATGTTTTACTGGTAGCATCAGAATTTTATTTTGCTCTGAAATTCTCTGAGGATGACGATTATGTTTTCAAACCCAGAAAGTTCTGGATCCTTTATATTCCCCTAATTTCTACTTGGAGATAGAATTATTCTTTGATTAACTGATCTCTCTTTTTTATACCTTTTAATGAAATCAGTTGATACTTTCAGCATTTAACCTAGAAATACCCTTAGCAAGGTCTGCTAGTTCATTAGATGTAATTTTTCCTAGTTTTCATATGATTTCAGGCCTCAGTTTTGCTAAACTTTTCATTGCTCAATAAAAAAGTCTCATTTCCTCTAGCTTCCAGTAGCATTTTCCTCATTTTTAAGCTGTCATCAACAGCACCCTTGAGACTCACCAGGATACTGCTAAATAGTTTCCCAAGGATCTTCTAGCTCTAACAAAAAACTAGTCCTCATAACTATGCCACGGTATAGATTTTTATTATTGCCAAACACAACCTCCAAATACCAAACTTGGTACTACTCATGTGATACATTGCAAACCAGTCTTAAATTAGTGGTATAAAACAACAACCATTTTATTATACTCATGGATTCTGTAGGAACAGTGAGGAAGTGACAGGGGATAGTCTCTGCCCCATGGTGTGGAGCTTGATTGGAGACAATTCAAATGGTTGCAATGGCTCAAATGGCTGAAATCATTTGCACGTTGATCACCATCAGGGAAAACTGAAGGTTGAGCTCAGCTGGGACTATTGGAACATGGACATGTAACACCCCTGTGTAACTTGTGCTTCTCATAGTATGGTGGCTACAGTCCAAAAAGGTGCATACCAAGGAGCATCCTGACAGCAGGGATTCCCAGACAGCCAGGTGCACCCTCTGTGGCTTTGTATGACCTACCTTCCCTTTTGACACAGTCTAGTGACTAACACAATCCCAAGCCTACCCAGATTCAGAGACATTAACTATAGACCTTACTTCTCAATGAAAGGAGTGTAATCAGTTTTGAGACTGTTTTAAAATTGCCAGACTGTGATAAATTAAAAGTCAGATCATGTGCTGCCTGAGCCTGTCATTCTGGAGGAAAAGATTGGAAAGAGTCAGAGTGAACGTGTATTTTGACTTTTATTTTCTTATTTTAACATGATAGGATACAGAAAAGATCTTAGGCAGGTATTTGGAGACTTGTAATTAGAAATTAAAGGGAATGTAGAGAATACTAAGAAATGTGATGCTGTAAAGGAAATTTAAAAACTGTTTTATTCTAGACACCCAAAAGGTAAGAAATGCTTTTAGTAACAAAAGCCATATGAATTTTCTGAGTTTAAAAAAGGTTTTCAGGTTTGTTGCCATGATCATATTAAGACAGTTGACTTCTCACCTAAGCTTATAGTTTCAGATGGCCACAAACTAAACCACTACATTTAGAAACAGAGGTAGAAGATCAAAAAAAAAAAAAGGTAAGCTTCAGAATTGTGGTTGGAAAGAACTTAGGACACTTTTGAAATAGTTACTGGTATATGGAAAAAAAATAAAACAAATAGTTAAGAAACACTCTAAATGTTGAGGGATTTATATTGTCAAATAAACAACAAGCCTAGATTAAAGAACCTATGACCTTCAATAAATTTTCAAGACCCAGAAATTGGCCATAAAGAAGTAGCCTTTGAATGTAGTACAGCCCCAAAAAGTAAATGTGGTTTTCAAATTTTATCTCAGTTTGGTTCTTGGTAGAAGTTCAAGAGCCTATCAGAGGGCATGGCAAGAAACTACCAAGAACAGCTGACAAGGGCATTATTTTCAATAACAGACTCAGAGTCTTATAAAAGGATATATGCCACTGCCAGACCAGGGGGTGTCAACCAGTCCAGGTAAGCAAGTTTTATCAGTGCTGTGTGTCAATGACATCTACATGTATCTCATTACATTTTTTTTTTAAATGAGAGTTTAAATTATGTTATCCTGTTCATATTCTTCTACTGTATAAAAAGCATGGGGTAGGGGTGAGGAGTTGATAGCGTATAGGTCTCCATAAAGAGCTACTTTTGGAAACCCTGAACTTTCTGGTGGTTGCAATGACAGGATAAGACTTTAGATTGTGTCTTTTAAGGGGCAGGGTATGTCCCACATGTGAACAATAGGGTGTGCACAGTTTTTTATTGGTCACAGGGCCTAATTGTCTACAAAACTCATACTACAAAACTGTGATATAGAACATTGCTGGGAATTGGAAGTCTAATAAGGGAATCTATTTCTCTGTCCTTTTTGCATATGGTGTTACTATATGCCTAATCTCAGCAATGATGAACAAAAATGTTGTATTTCACTTTTAAGCCACCTTTAAAGAATCACAATATTTTATTCTTCTCACCACTTTGATGCAAATGAACAGGGCAAATTTGAGCCATGTATTGAAAATGGAAGAGCCAGAAATGAAAGGAGACTGGGTATCTCCACCACTGCCTGGAGGCAAACTGCCTGTGAATTAGGGACACTCATGTGGATGTTATACTATTGAGAAACAGACTTCTATCCTCTACAAATTGTTACACAAAGGGGTTATTTGTTGTATCAACTGGGATTACCCTAAGTAAAACATTTGTAGTAAAAGGCACAGTGCAAAATTTACCTGCATTAGGATATGGAAATAATATAGAGTTATTGGGTCATGCTAGCTTTAGAAATTAAATCATGCAGGTATTGATGATTCCACCCAACGTAGTTATTTTGCTTTTGTTACTTGTTTTAGTGGTTGTAAAGGATACTGGCATGGTAAACACTACTCTTACAGGCAATATTGTATTTTAAGTAATAAATAATTTATTAGCAGGGCATATACCCATGATATGCGACATGCTATATGCTATGAAAGATAAAATGTTATACTTCATTTTAAGTCAAAATGAAGAGATTGGCCGGGGGCAGTGGCTCATGCCTGTAATCCCAGCACTTTGGGAGGCTGAGGCAGGTGGATCACCTGAGGTCAGGAGTTTCAGAACAGCCTGGACAACATGGCGAAATCCCCCATCTCTACTGAAAATACAAAAAAAAAAAAAAAAAAAAAATTAGCCAGACATGGTGGTGCGTGCCTGTAGTCCCAGCTACTCAAGAGGCTGAGGCAAGAGAATCGCTTGAACCCAGGCTGCGGAGGTTGGCAGTGAGCCGAGATCGCACCACTGCACTCCAGCCTGGGCGACAGAGCTAGACTCTGTCTCTATTAAATAAAAAAAGAAAAAAAAATAAGATATTTATTGATTCCTTCTTGGATAACTGCAGAACACATTTGACAGTAGGCTTCATTTTAGATTAGTCAGGAAAATTGAGTTAGATTCTGAGAGGTAGAGGTGGCAAAATATGCTTTAGCAGAGAAAATATTAATCGGCAAAAGTACTGTAAAGTAACTAGTGGTTCAAGTCTCTGATAACTGGAAGGGAAACTGGGAGATGGAGTAAGAAGAGAAGTATGCCATATTGCAGAAGAACTTTGAATCACAAGCTAAAGCTCTTTAATTTTATTGAGTAAGCTTAGTTAAACAACGGGAAGGCACACCCAGTTATTTTTCCTTGGGGTGGCTTGGCCAGACCAGAGATAATAGGCTTGGGGGAGAATTTGTGTAGCAGATATAATGGGAATTTTTGAATTTAGAAATAAAAATATTGCAGAGGATTTTTATTCCCAAATTTGAGGGCAAACCTGATAACAATTTGTTTAAAGTAAGTCACCTGATGTGGGCATTACTGCTCCCTTGTTATTTTAAAAGACCTTTTGGCAAACTTTCCCTCTCATATTTCAGTGTCTTAGCAAACATTTAAGAGGCTTCCTCTGATGCTTATAATTAAACTTCAAAGGGAAGGGGAAAAACCAGACATGTAGTTGGGATGAAACTATTTCTTATTTTTTTCTCTCATTGTTACCAATATGCAATTCTACCTTGCTTATTTTCCATTACATTTTCTAGAGGGTTGCATTGACATTTATTATGTTCTGATTTAAGATGGTAGGGAAAGTCAGTATGTTGGCAAGAATTTTTACTACTGTGTGATTTAGACCCAGCTCTCATTTCACTTTGGGCCACTGTACTTACTGAAAACATCATGATGTTGCATGACCTATTTTGTACTTACTGGCCTCTTTTCAGTCTCCTTTTCAGCCATCTTTACCTGATATCCAGTGCTCTGGCCTCCTGAACTATTTGATGTTAATATAATCAACATTCTTCACACACTCATGTCTATCTTCATGAGTGGTAGTTTAATTTTCTTTCTGCATATGTGTCCCCTTCTTCAACATCCCACGTTACTATTCTTTCTACAAGTAGTCTTATTTTGCCACAGAACTCTTATTTAGCTTTCAAGATTCATACCTGTGCAACTGTATGTTTTAAATGGGACTTTCTGTGATGACATTGTGTTAGCAAAATTAATTGGTTCTTTATTTATGTATTCACAGCTCTTTGGGCACATTCTGTTTTCCAGGATGTTATCCCATCATGTTTGAATTATATTGTATGTATTGGACTTGCTAAACCATGAGCTTCTTGAGTACAGGGATAACACAATGTAAGTACTATATTCAAGGCAAGTGCAAATTAGTATGAGAACATAGAAGAATTAAAAACAAACAAACCTTTATAAACCATTGAAAAACTTCCACAAAGAATAGCATAAAAATATGAAGGCAGTTCACATAAGAGAGCAAAAAGACTAACAAATAAAAAATGGCTAGGCATAGTGGCTAAGGTCTATAATTCCAGCACTTTCGGAGGCCAAGAGTAGAGGATTGCTTGGGGCCAGAAGTTTGAGGCCAGCTTGGGCAACATAGCAAGACCCTGTCTCTACAAAAAGTAAAAGATCAAATTAAAAATATAAATAAATATTAAAACAGTTTGTATTTTTTCACTCAAGACATATTGTGTAAGCTCAGACTCAGCCCAGGAAAATCAGTAGTAGAATTTAAGAGAAAAAGAAAAGAAGCACACATTCTGCTTTAAGATCATTATAATCTCATGCTACAGACTAAGCATGAATTAGTAAATAATGTAACAGAGCAACTTAGTAGGAACAAATCTATAAAAGTTCTAGGAAGAGGGAAATAAATGACCACAGAATTAATTATTAATAGAATTTAGCTTGATTCTCTTGAACACTTTCCCCACTATCTAACCTGGACCTTTTTAAAAATTTGTTTTTAGGCTGGGCGTGATGGTTCATGCCTGTAATCCCAGCACTTTGGGAGGCCGAGGCAGGTGAATCACCTGAGGTCAGTTGAAGATCAGCCTGGCCAACATGGTGAAACCCTGTCTCAACCAAAAATACAAAAAAATTAGCTGGACGTGGTGGTGGGTGCCTGTAATCCCAGCTACTCTGGGAGGTTGAGGCAGAATTGCTTGAACCCAGGAAGCGGAGGTTGCAGTGAGTCAAGATCGTGCCATTGCATGCCAGCCTGGGCAACAAGAGTGAAACTCTGTCTCAAAAAAAAAAAGTTTTTAATTATGGTAAAATGTGTATAGCTTAATATTCACTATCTTAATCATTTTTAAGTGTCCAGTTCAACAATTCAGTGGCATCAAGTGTGTTCATTGTGTGTACAACTACTACTGCCATCCATTTCTAGAACTATTACACTACATCCTCCTCAACTGAAACTCTATACCTATTAACCAATAACCTGCATTACCCACTTTCCCCAGGCCCTGGAAACTACCATGATACTTTCTGTCTCTCTAATTTTGACCATTCTAAGTACTTCATAAAAGTGGAATAATACAAAATTTGTCTTATTGTGACTGGTTTATTTCACTTAGCATACTGTCCTCAAGATTCACCCATGTTACAGAATATGTAAGAACTTCCTTCCTTTTTACAGCTGAATAATATTGCATTTTTCTGTGCATAAATATGCTTGTGTGTATAGAAACACATACTACATTTAATAACAAGTATATATAAATGTGGTATATATACACATTGTTTTCCCATTTTACTTATCCACTTATCTGTTGAAAGACACTTGAGTTGCTTCTACATTTTCTACATTTTAGCTACTGTAAATAATGTTACTATGAATATATGAAATATTTCTTTGAGACCTCTTTTCAAGTATTTTGGGTAAATACCCAGAAATCCCACCTAAACTCTTTTTTTTTTTTTTTTTTTTTTTTGAGATGAAGTCTTCCTCTGTTGTCCAGGCTGGAGTGCAGTGGTGTGATCTTGGCTCACTGCAACCTCTGCCTCCTAGACTCAAGGGATTCTCCTGCCTCAGCCTCCTGAGTAGCTGGGACTACAGACGTTTGCCACCATGCCTGGCTATTTTTTTTTTTTTTTTTTTGGTATTTTTAGTAGAGATTGGGTTTCACCATGTTGGCCAGGCTAGTTTCGAAATCCTGACCTCAAGCAATCTGCCTGCCTCGGGCTTCCAATGTATTGGGATTACAGGCATGAGCCACTGCACCCAGCTTTGGATTACCTTGTAACTCTCACTCTCTTTGATCTTTTAAATAATCTTATTTTTTTAAAGATTCATTTTAAAAATCCAAATTCGGATGCAATCATTGAAGGTGGGATTCTATGTCAGGAGTCAAAAAGATCTTTATATACTAAAAATGATGAAAAGTCAAAATGAACAAGATGAAACTTGATTAATGGCTTTCTATGTATGTTAAGAAAATGAACCACAAAAAGTGGTAAACAGAGCTCTGATTTCTTATTTATAGTATGCTTCATATATCATCATTTAGGTTAGTTATAAACATACTGATTGGGACAAGATTCTATTCCTCTTGGTTATATTAATTAATCTATCGGCACTTTTTTGTTCAGTTGTTCAGTCAGGTATAATATTCTACCCGTGCATCTTTATCCATTTGCAAAGACAGCATGAGAGCTTATCTAATGCCTTGCTGAGTTCAAATCCATTGTATCTGCATATACCTTATACCTATCAGTTTAGTTATAGTGTCAACAAAGAAAACAAAGTTACTGTGACCTAGTTTTTTCTAAACCTAGGGATCTTGGCGACCTTTTGTCCTGTTCTCAAGGCTATGCTCAACTAATCGCTTCTTGAATAATTCTCTGAATTAATGTTAAGCGGAAACACTAAAACTTAAAAGCAAAGAGATTTGAGGAGACTTACCACAAAACACATGTACAAAATTCAACTTTAATAAATGTATTTAAGAAGAAATATCCAAAAACATAAAAAAATAAAAAATAAAGCAAATTAAGAAGAGATTTTGAAATATAAACTACTTAATGCTTTATTAATATTCATAATATCTGTCAACTTTCAAAAGTTTTATATTGCAAACTATACTTTGTGACGTAGTTCGATTTCCACTGTGGCAAACATAATTTAGAGAAATGTAGATTGCTTTGATCCTGGTGAAAAGGGATCTGAAGGGAGGATAAATGGTGGAGCAGAAGTGATGAGTAACACAGGTTATACGAATTGAACAGAGACAGAATTGTCACTCAATAATCTGCAAATTGGAAAAACTGACTTCCAATTATGTACTTAGTGAAATGTACTCTTCTGCAAAAGCCAGTGACTATTAGAAATTTTTCCTTTTATCTCATTAGAAAACAGATAAGAATA
The DNA here is from genome assembly GCF_049350105.2 of Macaca mulatta. Taxonomy (NCBI): domain Eukaryota; kingdom Metazoa; phylum Chordata; class Mammalia; order Primates; family Cercopithecidae; genus Macaca; species Macaca mulatta. The sequence goes on from NC_133411.1 coordinate 157,071,010, forward strand.
TAGAGATTCCCAAGTGAGACTGCTATTGTGTTAAAATATGTCAGAAAGAAATCAAAGAAATGAAAGCAATAATAGAAAACTAGAGATGGGCAAATATCTTCCATAAATATGGAAAAAGATAAATTTTGGAAAATGTCAGTATAGTTACTAATAATCCCTGATAATCATATAGTGGTAATTATTTTTAATCATACTTTTTGAATAAATATTTATGCAGTAATTGTTAAATATTACATGAAAATTTGAAGAATGAACGATTAATAAGGTACAGATTCTACTCATAAAGAGCAACTAGACAAATAGAAGAAATACCTTATAGGTGTAAGTTTATAATGTAGAACAGTTTCACAAGAAAAGTAAATACACATATTCTGAGAACTAAGAAGTATTATTAGTGTCAAAGGGCAGGATTCTCAAACTCAAATGCATCCAAGCGCCAACAATAAGCAAGGCAAAAGAGTGAAATAAGAGCACGTTTAAATGAGGCATGTACCACTAAATTCCAGCTGACGTTTGCCATGGCAATGAAGTGCCCAAATATTTTCAGAAAAATCTTCTGTTGTACTATTTTTCTCTTTCTTTTTCCTTTTTCTTTTCTTTTCTTTTCTTTTTTTCCCCCCCAGGCTGAAGTGCAGCAGCACAATCTCAGCTCACTGCAAACTCTGCCTCCCAGGTTCAAGAGATCCTTGTGTCTCAGCCTCCCAAGTAGCTGGGATTACAGGTGTGCACCACCATAGCCAGCTAATTTTTCTGTATTTTTAGTAGAGATGGGGTTTTTTCATGTTGACCAGGGTGGTCTCAAACTCCTGACCTCAAGTGATCCACCTACCTCAGCCTCCTGAAGTACTAGGATTACAGGTGTGACCCACTGCACCCGGGCTATTTTTCTTAAATATTCAACTTTTAAAAGCTGATGATTATTTAGAAATACATTTAAAATCACAGCATAGGCTAAATCGATACATTAACAAGCCTGAGTTTGTCTCTATGCTACCAGTTTAGAATGTCTGCCTTGGAGGATAAAGAAATGTTCTGTGAAGAGTAACATAATTTGGATTTTTATTGTTTGATATATAGAATTGAGAGATATAATGATTAAAGAAAATAACATCCCAGGCAAGGCAACACTGTGAGTTAAAGTAGGCAAATAGATATGTAATGAAAATAAATGAGAAATGAGGAAGAACTTATTTTAGAACAGGTGTAGAGTCTATGATGGGGAAGAGCAGGACATATGATAATATGAGCATTTAGGAAAGAAGGCGAGGATGACTAGTAGCCCACATAAATTCATTACAAGTGAGTCATGCCAAACTTCCTTCATTGTACTTCACAAGAATGAGAAGTTTGGTACCATACCATAAGATATATGAATATTGATTTCAGTAGACTAACGTTGGAAACAAGGTGGTGAAATATCTTTGAGTTTGCTTTGTTCAGCACTTCTGCAGTGACGTAGATGATAACCAAGAAGCCATACTTATTAAATTTTCAGTTGATATAAAGGTGGAAATTATCGCTAATGTGAAGTCATAGTCAAGCCTAAGCAATCTTGAGGGACTGAATGCAAAGTTTAGTCAAAAAACTAAAAGTGTTTATAATCAAAGACTGTCAATGAAATCGGCATATGATGTATGAAAATAACCCAGAAACCTACTCTTGTTAAGAATACTAAAACTCAGAAGGGTTAATTAACATCTCCCATATCATAGAGATTTGGCAGAAGTAGAATGCACATCCCATGTCTATCTGGACTCAAAGTCTGTGTTTATTCTAATCTATCACAGAGCCACAATGTGTATTTCTCAGTAGAACTTTAGGTCATTTTTAAATATTGACTGGAAGATTGGGGTAAATGTTTCTCAAAATGACAAAGAGTCTATGTTTTGTTTTATTCTGACAGAACATTGATAATAATTGAATCTAATCCATCAAGTAGAGTAGGTCAAATTTTATATAAGCTAAGATTTGCAAGTGTCAAAAATTAAAATGTTTATGTTTAATTGTTATCTTCATGTCAATGTAATATCAGAAAATATCTCATTAATTAAAGGTATTTCAATCTCAGTCATTCAACAAACATTTTCTGAATGGCTATTAATTGCTAAGCATGGTTGAAAGTACAATGGATACCACATTGAGAAAAAATAAAATCTCTCCCACTAAGCACTCACATTTTACATATTTAATGTGTCTCTCCGGTTCTACCTTTTTATTCCCCCTTTTTTCCCCTCCCCAAAGATAACATTTGAATCCAGGACAAAGCTTACATAACTTCATGACATTTGCATGACATTGGCACCTGGTGAGGTATTTCTTACCAATTGGTCCCTGGATATTGACTTCTCTCTCTCCAGGAATTTTTGCAGTGTAATATGACTCCTATGGTCACTGTATCATAGAGGACCTGGGTCTCCATTCCCCAGCTCCCTGTTATCTGTTTGATGTGTTAGTACACTTTTCGGAGTTATGTGATTCCTCCCATCAAGCTATCAACTGTAATGTCTCTTAACTCAAAGCCCCTTGTTCTGAAATAAAAACCGTTCTTGTTCATGAGCCCCCTCCCCACTTGACTATCTTGGGAACTATGAATTTCAGCTGCTTTTTCTGATCTTCATTGCAGCATGGCAGACCCCTGTAAGACTGCTATAAAGTCCAAATACCTGGATATCTTCCTCAATACTGCCCACTCTGTTTCACCCATGATAAGCCAAATAATGCTTTAGATGCCTCCAAAAGCCAAGGGATTTGAACTAAACCAGGACAATGAGGTCTAAGTTCGAAAACCCCCTTTTCCTTCTCTTCCCGAATCCCTCCTCTTAGTCCTAGGAAATATTTGTCATCTTTCCTATGTGATCTAATGGAAGTTCTAAGAAAAACAATCTTCACTCTGAATAAAGATTGGATTGTTACAAATAAAAAATTCTTGACTTTAGTCTATTGTACGGCTAAGGATGTTAACAAAGACCACTTTATAATTTAATGGCAAGCACTGACTTCCTTAATTAGTACATTTTTGGATTAATGTGATGGCTGTCCTTTTTTTTATTAAAAAAGAAAAACCTCTCTCTCATGCCCTGTGCCAAATGGTGGAAGGGTTCAGGGGTTTGAGAGAAAATAGAGTACATAGCTGTCTGAGAAGTGACATTTGAAAATAATACATTTTACTATATATAAACAATATTGGGAAAAGGAAAATTTATATGAACAAGTAAAATGTTAAAACACACAGGCACAGATATAGGTACCTCCTTGGACTCAGAGCTAAGCATTCTGAAAGTAATGGAGCTGCATTTCAATAAATGAAATAATATTATATATATAGTTGGCAGCAAAAATGATAGAATTAAAATTTACCTTAAAGTCCCTTGCATGTTTATTAAATAAAATGCAGATGATTTTATATACTACCGTAAATAGTAATATTTTAGTAAATGTATAATTTTTATATAATAAATTTTACATTGGCATTTGACTGCAATAATGATTTAAAAATTAATAATATAGTATAATAAATTTTACATTGAAAATACATTCTTATAGGGTCTGTGTCTTTACATAAAAATGTATGCATGGCTATATTTTGGAAGACCACTGTATGTATGTTGGGACTGCATTCTAGCACGTCTATATAAGAGCCATGCCTTCTACTGAATTCTCTCACATCTCCCTTTCTTTTATTTTTCCTGTTTCTTTTTTGCTTTTGCCTGAGTCAGTATATTGATGTTTACTTATTCCTAAATGTTAAGATTTTTAAAACTTTTCCTGTTTTTCTTCAGGGTATTAAATAAAACAAAACTAAAACTGCTGTCTTTTACTTACCTTGCAGCCAAAAGACTATAATTGTATACAGTCTGTGAATAATTGCCTATAATTCATTAATTTCTAGTATTTCCACTTCTAATATAAAGAGCCAATTAAGTGATTTCCCACAGAATGTTTCTTACTTTTTCCTTTAGGTTGTATTAAAACAAAACCAAAAACTTTCATGTGGCCTCAGAAACCTAACAGAAAGGATGATTCAATCATTAGGGACCAGATTATTTCTTAAACTATGTATATATATATATATGATATAATATTTCCTTCCCTATGTTTATCCACAGCCAATGCTTAATTTGTGCTTTCATGTTCCTAAGCGTTTTTGTGGTAGGTAGTGTAAGTGTTGAGGATACAGAATTGAAAACATTCAGAAAAGGAGGATAGAATCATTCTAAATAAGAATAATTCTACATTAAAAAACCTATTAAAAAAAAAACTCTTGAAGATCAGAGGAAAGCAGGCAAGGAAAGACTGGAAGATAGGGAGATAGTAATATTTAGGTGAACAGTGACTGAGAGTTTAGAGGTGAATATGAGAAGCAAAGACCAAAAATGAAACTCTAGGCAGAGAGGAAGAAGTTTAAACAGGAAGTTTAGAAATGTCACCATGAATTTAATGATGGCATATGATCGACTACCACTGTTACCTTGTTTTCTTTATTATTATTATTTTTTGATGCTTTCAAACTTTTGCCACTTTTTGACATAAGATTATGATTAGACTAATTCTGTACATTCTAGTCACAGAAGGAGAAAAAATGGTGGTCAAAGGAGGAAGAAACATAGGAAGTAGAATGGAAAGAGGGAGGAAGGTCACAGCAGTACCTAAAACCAACCAAGCTATGCAATGCTTTAGTTTTAAGAACTGATCTTTATATTATCTCATATTAATAAGAAAACATACTTAAAGATCAGAAGTGGGTAAATTGTACAATTGTTGTTTTTAAAGGTCATGACTTAAGCAATTTCCCATATATTCTGTTTTTCTAGATATTTTGACTCCTTTTCCCATAAAGGGTTCAAGAAAATTTTAAATACAGTTTTTAAGGTTTTTCAGTAGTGTCTTTGAATACTTTTAACACATGACCTACATCGTTCTGTAAAGGATTTTAAGATAATTTCCTTCATGATATTTTAAATAGCAGTTTATGATTTGAGGCAGACGTTCTCATTATCACTACAACCATTCTTTTCTGTTGTTGTTTCCTGAAAGAAGGTTATGGCATCACACTCTTTTATCTCTCTTGCAATTAAATTGGGCATGAGAGTTAATGCTATTCATCTAACTTTTATATGAAAAGTATATTTTCAAGTAGTGAAGATTATCAAGGTCTTTATGACTACTTCTTTTACTTTCGGATAAAAAAAGGAAATATATTGCTCATTTCAAAAATTCAATTCAGGCCGGGCACTGTGGCTCACACTTGTAATCCCAACACTTTGGAAGGCCGAGGCAGGCGGATCATGAGTCAGGAGTTCGAGACCAGCTGGCCATGAACGGTTTCACGAAACGGTGAAACTCCGTCTCTACTAAGAATAAAAAAATTAGCTGGGCACCTGTAGTCCCAGGTACTTGGGAGGCTGAGGCAGGAGAAGAATCGCTTGAACCCAGGAGGCAGAGGCTGCCGTAAGCCAAGATCGCACCACTTCACTCCAGCCTGGGCAAGAGAGCAAGACTCCGTCTCAAAAAAAAAAAAAAAAAATCAATTCAGTAACTTTAAAAAGTAAATTTTTGTTACAAATTAAAGAAAATAATTGACTCCCTATTTATTTTGACTCAAAACTGGACAACCACTGGCATTTGACTGCAATAATGATTTAAAAATTAACAAGCTGATTTCTGCTCAGAAAATGCTTCTTCTAATTCATTTCTGGCTACAGTGTGGAATATCTGTCTCCTTTGGGTACACCTTGGATGATTTGGACTCTAAAAATCCAAGTTACACCCAAGATTCCATTATCCTGTGGTTACTCACTTGGACCACAGACATGAAGGACCTGTCTGCAAGAAATAGAAGAATCAAGTGGAGCTCAACCAGTGAATCATCCCCATAATGTAGGGAAACCTTAGAGAGGAGAGCCGGAAGGATGTATGGGTTGTTAGGAAAATGTAGGCTACCAGGAGAAAATGACATCCTCTGTTAATAAAATCTGAGGTGCGACTCACATAATTGTCCCAATTTTTAAGATTGATGGGGAGCATGAAGCACTTATTTAAAGTGTTGACAGGCCCCAATAAATGCATAAACTGCATAGGACTCATGTGGTCTGAATGTATTTTAGGGCTTTCTGGGAATTGTCTTGACAGAGAACCTGAGCTGGACAAAGCAGCCTTGATCTGAGTGAGCCAACTGGCACAATGAAGCTGTCAGGTATCTTTCTGCTCCTCTCTCTGGCTCTTTTCTGCTTTTTATCAGGTAAGTTTTTTCTTAAATTAAGATCCCATATTTATACTGAACTGGATATGATGAGTAGTTGTTTATCATATTTCAAAATCCAAATGATTTTGATGTGAAAGACCAATTCTGAGAGATTATTGTAATGATGATAATGATTGTGATGACGACAATGATTATGGTGATAATTATAAAAATTACTGTGATTTGTTGAGTATATACCATATTCTAGGCACGTACCAAGGGATTTTATATATTGTCTCCGAGACTCATAATAACGCATTTCTGTCTCTGCTATTCATATAAGAAACTGTGGAACAGAGAAATTGAGAAAATTAGCAAAAGACTTACAACCAGTAGTTAGGATTTGGAATTTGAATCAGATTCTCTTGGCATCACATTTGATGTTTGTTCCATAAAACTAGACTGGAGGATGGATAATTGCATTAAATATTGGTTTTGCTTTCCAGAATAAAGGAATATTTTCCTCCCCTTAGTTATTATTACAAATAAATTCAAATAATTAAAATTAAGACAATAGGGAAAATGGAAAGTCAATGAGAAAATCTTTGAAAATATGTAATTGAAACTTGGAATGCAGAAACGTAAGTTTCTGGTGAGCTAAATAATCTTCAAGAAGGAGAATATCTTTGGCCACTTTATGACCAAAGCACAATCACACTTCAAGGTTATGTTTTTCATGACAGAGGCATCAGATGAGCAGGTCCATCATAAGCTATTTCTTTCCTTCCTTATTCTTCTACTCTTTCACATTGTAGGGGACAAAGCAAATGCTAGTTTTTAGATCCAAGACCTAGTTTTATCTCTTCTATTCATGGCCTGTGTCACTTAAAGAAATATCATAATACTCTGAGATATTTTCTCATCTGTAAAATACTAGAAATAAAACTAAGCCCTCGGACCCTCCATATCTTATGTATCATTTATGTGACAGTAGCAGATGAATTTTACTACTATGCAAGAGTTTAAATGGCTGTACAAGTAAAAAAAAATCAATGAGATTTAGTTGAGAGAGAAGCCAATGTTCACTGTAGCTGGTCATAATTACATAAACAAATACACTTAGAAATTAAGAAAAAAATGGATAAAGGATTCCTGTGATATTATGGAGTAAGCTTGACTACTAAAGCCAAATAACCTTAATGGGTAGTTCAATCAGCTGAGATGGCAGAAAAATATAGATCTGACTATGTAAAGTTTAGTTGCAAAGATAGTCTCAGAAATCAATTGTTATTCCCTTTTCTTCTCTTTACAAAGGTGAATTGAGGTTTAACAGGATCTGGTTGACTAGCACAATTTACCAAAGCATGGATGCTTCACAGACATACTAGATAGTATTTGGGAGGCCATAGTGCCTAACGGCCTTAATGTTGAGGCAGAGTAAAGTGAATTTTAGCCCTGGCACTTTCATCATATAGCTTTGTGAACTTTCTGATGTTTGTTTCACTCATATATAAAATAAACACATAAAGGACTATCTCTGTATGGAGAATTAAATGAGAAAAAGGCATGTATAATGCTTAACATAGTAGATGGGGTATAGTGCATGTTTAACAAATGTCTATTAACATTATTGCCATAATAAAGTTTAATAAAAAGAGTACTAAATTGGATTCTGTCATTGTGAATATTAATCCTTTTTTTGCCTTGCCACTTCCTACGTATGAGACATTAGACAAATCTCTCCTCTTTTGATGAGAGATTGGTACAGTAGAGAATTGACTGAAAATTATAATAATAAATTGTCCCTGGCTATAAAAACCACTTAGAGTTTAAAAAATATAGACTGTCCAGGAACTCTCTGATTTTATATAATAGAATTTTTAAGTGATTGCCCTAAGAATTTGTCATGTTAATAATCACCCATATTGCTAGTTATAAATCAATGAGGCCAGTAATCACTGCTGAAAAAATGAACAGTAACCTTCCTTCACATTAAAAAACAACAACTTGTTTTCTCCTTATCTTTATTATTAGAGATTGTGCTTTAAGGAATTTGCAGTTGTTATCCCATAAGTGTTGACCATCATTGGAGATAGATTGTGCTAATCCACACTCTCTTTGTGGTGCCCTTGGGCTTACATGGAGAGGGATTGGGAAAGGTGTCCCATAGAAATGGCCACAGATCAAAACTCAGCAGCCCATTCCAAGACTGGACTGAGGGATTTTATTATTTAAGTATTTTAAACCACTGAACTAATTAGTCATAAACTAAAATTACACATACAATATTAAGAGGAAGGAAAAGGGAGAGAAACAAGACTATATGTATATGAGATCTTTTCCCTTTTTAAGAATTTAGAGAGACGTAAAAGGAGAAATAAGTCGCAAGAATGAATGAGTTGTTCCTTACCAGTTTACATTTGGGCCAAGTTTTAAAAGTTGAGCAATTTCAAACTCAAAGAACAAACTACAAACTTCATCTCTTTCCCAACCGTCTGTGGCAAAGGCTTTTGGGAGGAACTACATGAAATGAACCTTGAAATGTCAAAGGTAGAGGATACTTTCCAATTCAACTTCTTCAAAGTGAGACCAGCGATGATAAGGTCATTTCCATAGTAAATTAGTGCTTGGGCCAGGACTGTAACATGAATTGCCAGATCCTTAATCCACTTTTTTTCTACCCCACCCTAACCTCCAACAATTGTTACCTCCTCATGGTTCATGTCTTTATACGACCTTTTTAAGAAGTGAGCAGATTAAAAAAAGAAGAAGAAGAAAAGAAAAGAAAAGAAAAAAGAAAAGAAAAGTATAACAAACAAAAAAACATGCCATGATAGTCAAGTACCAGGAATAGATATTAGGAATTTCCTAATGTTGAAAATCTCACTTTTTGCACATCAATGAATTACAATGTTTGACTTTTGCGCTTTTTTTTTTTTCAGGTGTCTTCAGTCAGGGAGGACGGGTCAGTGCCTATTTTTCTCTCTTCTTTCTGCCTGGGTAGTGCTTGGCTAGATCTTCACTGGCCAAAAAGAATTTGTCTATGGTTAACAGAGCAAAAACAATGAGCAGGCAAACTTTAGGCAGGCATCAGCAGAAATTATTACTCTTTAACTAAACTCTTGTCAGTTTAAAAGAACCTAACCACACATTCTCATACTTTTTTAGGGAAGAATAAATATACATAAAAATAGGAAGTATCTGGGATAAAATTCATGCTCTATCATTGATTTCACTATGTGATCTTGGGGAAGTTACTCAACTTCTCTGAGCTGCAAGTTCCACAATTATAGAAAAAGATAGTATTATTCACGTCATGGAATTGCAATTATATTTAAATTGTGTAAACAATGTGAAAGTATTTGGCAAGCCATAAAAGGCTATATGTGTATTAGTTATTGATTAAAAATTAACATCCTCTGAAGAAGTTAGGATATAGGTTATTGTTTCTTTCTTCAGAAATAAGAACTGAAAGTAGGCAAGAAACTAGTTTATTGCTCTGTATTGAGGACACACAGACTGATTCACTCAGATTTTAATAAAATTTGGTTTAAAAATTGGAATGAGCACAAGTTATCTTCATCGTTGGATCTTTTTCCCCCGAATTAGTTCACCAGTGTCTTTCTATCTTTTTCATTTTAACTGTCAAAGGACAACACAAATACTATTTGTTCTGCCAATCCTGCTCCTTTGTCCATATTAAGCATTTCTACTTGGTTTTGGAACCAGTTATTGTTTAGCCTTGGTGTACCTTGTTATGCCTTTGACGTGAAAATTTCTGGACACTACTGCTAACTGATTGGAGTAGGCAGTCATTGGAAATATTTTCCAACCCTAGTGTACCCACTGCATTATATAAGACTGTTTTTCTTTTCCATTTTAGCATCTCAGAAATTAGGATGCATCTTACAAGTGATGATGCATTTGTGTGTGTGTGTGCGTGTACATGCATGTGCACTTAGGTGTATGTCTAACACATGCACATGTGTGTTGGCATTGTCATATGAAACTGTATACCTTAAAGTTGTATTATTATGTTTAAATAAGCATGATAGTATGGTCTATACTAAACGTGAAAACAAACACCCAAGGAAAGGACACAACATCCAGCCAACACATTTCATATCTCATTAGGTAGTAAAATATAGTAAAACCATTACTCATAGAATTAAGAAATATGGAATTTAATCCTAGTTTTCTCATTAACACACACCTTACTTCCCTTCTTTGAAGCTTGATTTCTCAGATTTTTTTTTCTTACAAACAGAAGTTTTATTGCATTTGGTCCACAGACATATTTCACATTATCTCACAGAGTAGGGACCCTGGGTCGGGGGTCCCTGTGCAGTACTTGGTGGGGTGTGTGGCTGGGAGAGATGGAGCAGTATAGCTGGTCAGACCCAAAATGGGAGAAGGAGGGCTGGGAGCTCCTTAAAACCTACTGAAGGGCTGGGCACAGTGCCTCATGCCTATAATCCCAGCACTTGGGGAGGCCGACGTGGGCAGATCACCTGAGGCCAGGAGTTAGAGACCAGCCTGGCTAACATAGTGAAACCCCGTCTCTACTAAAAATACAAAAATTAGCCAGGCGTGGTGGAGCACCTGTAGTCCCAGCTACTTGGAAGGCTGAGGCAAGAGAATCCCCTGAGCCTGGGAGGTGGAGGTGCAGTGAGCCAAGATTGTGCCACGGCAGAGTGTTTTCTAAAGTTTATTTAAATTTTACTACTTACTGATTTTATGCTTGAGAAGGGCGAAAGTTTATAGTTTGTTTGCTTCATGATCACCTGGATTGCTTACTAAATATACAGATCCCCAGGCATCATGCAAGACATTGAATAATAATCAGAAAGATAGGGAGTTTGAGTCTGCATTTTAATTAACTATCCAGATGGCATTTATACATAAGAAAACTGAGCATTTTTCTCTAGGTAAGAGGAGGCAAGCTGTATTGGGAAGCATTGGCTCTGGAGTCAGATAGTACAGATGAGTGGAGTCCTCATTCATACTTACTTGCTGTATGACTTGAAAAATATTGTTTCCGTTCTCATTGCCTTTGTTTCCACATCACTAAGATGAAGGTTTGAATTCAATGATCTCTAAAACCCCTTCCTGCCCTAACTCTCTGAATTGTTATCAACCAAGCCTGTCCTGCCAAAGCTGCTGTCTCTTCTCCACTCAACTATAAATGACAGGGAAGTTCCTATACTTTTAAATGGCACAGAGGCTGTCATTTCTCTTTTCCATGCCTGGAGGGAGGGTGGAAGTTTCAATGCCAGCAGAAGACACTGAAACTATCATTAGGAGCATGCTTGCACAAGCCTGATCCAGCCAGAACAAAAGGAAGTAAGATTTCCCCCAACACTCAAGTCATTCTTCTCATGCCAAGAATTCTCTACATGATGAAACATCTGATGGGAAATTATAGTTAGCAGTCTGAATTATGGACTTTAAAAAATATCACATTAATTTGAAAAGATTATTCAAGCTAAACAAAATCATGTTGCCAGACTTTTGGAAATCATAGTCCAGTAAAATTTTCCCTGTAAATGTAAATGACTAATATGCTTACAACTCTTTAATTTGCCAAGGAGCTAGATTAAACAGCACAATAATAACTATAAGAGTAAAATAAAACTATTATTTATCATCACTAGCATTTCATTAAGTAATTTCCTGTATAGCACCAAAATGTTTAAAAGTCATATTTTCAGAATAAAGATAGCCCTTTGACTGAATACATTTTGCTTTTTGAATGTATTGCCTTTAATATTTAATATTACTGCATTGCTTTTAATATTTTTATATTTTCCTATCAGGCTCTGTATTTGGGAACCATATCCTCAAAGAGCTGTTTAGATGAATAGTCCGAATTGGAATGAACAGAACAAGCCTTTTAAAAGCAATGATTGGCAACCATTTTCTGTTACAATACTTTTTGAAATACTTGAATTTATTTTTGCTTGTATTTTAAGATAAGAACTGGTGAATTTTCATATCATTGGTAAAACAATGCTCCATGACTCTAATGAGTTTGGAGTTTTTTATTTTTCCTAATTAGCTTGATTTTGCTTAAAATTAATATACTGACAAAATGTCTAAATACGATTTGGGAATGGTATCTAGTACCTATAACTTAACTACAAATTGAAAAACTAAAGCCTCAGAAATGAGGTCTAGCTGACTTACGTCTACCAACAGCAGTAAAGCTGTCAAGTCAGCACTTGAAGACTTCTGACTCCATATGGAGTGAGCTTTCCATGGCTGCATACTGCTTTTAATCAGCAATAGAGGGTCATTGTGTAGTGCACGTGAAAGAGCTTTGAGCAGCACAATTTCTTAAGTAAATATAAGCTGGTGATTACTATTCTCACTTAAGCAAATAATATGATAAGCACATTAGTTGTGTCCACATGCAGGAAGAATTTGAAATTAGGAGGAAAAGGAGGAAGAGACACCATGTTAAAATGTCTCACACAGTGAGTTTAGAGGCTGTCTAAAATTAAAGGAGGAAGTATTTGGGCAAAAGTAGCTATCTCTCTCACCCAGCCGAAGTTAAGGAGATAAAAACTTATTTTATTGGTTCAGACAAGAAATGTTGAGGACTGGTATAGGCAGTAAATTTGGAACTGGAAAAGAAAATGAAGTAAAGCAATGAAGAAGGTGATACAAGGGAAAATAAATGGCAGTGTTTCAATCTGAGGGAAGGTTGGAGAATCTGAAAAATGCTGCTATCATGAAAAATGGAAAAAATAGAATATAAAACTAGTTTGGAAAGAAACAGTTGTATTTTGCACATAAATTTCTTAAGTATGAATGAAATTATTGAGTAAAAGGATATATATATATATATATATATATATATATATATATATGACAATTGAGAGTTAGAGTTTGAGATATTTATAAAAAATCAATTTTAAAAAGTCTGGAATTTTTCAGTACCATATGGGAAAGTATATGTCATTAGGAAGAGAAAACCAAGTATATTAAACTATCTAGGAAATGACCATAATTAATACTCAGGAAGAAAAAAGAAAAGACAGTAAGAGAGAGAAGAAACAGAGAACCAGAGAACTGACATATAATGAAAGTCTGGAAAGAGTTTCAAAAAGGTTGGAGTGATGAAGAGTAGCACATATCATAAGGAAATCATGAAAGTTTTAAAACAACCAATAGATGTATTCTGTATTTTTGAGAGCAGTTTCAATAGAGTAGAAAGGGGAGGGAAATAAGGGTGAGAGGAAGCCAAGTTTGGTAGCAATTAGGAAAACAGATATGGTAAAGAATGGAAATAATTTAACCACATAGGTAGGATTTATCAGTAATAGAAAGAAGAGATGCCATCCTATATCCCAAATCCACATTTGTGTGATTGCAAATTTTCATTGGTTTTATTTGTAAACCTAAAAATGCTAGACTTATGTATGAATAATCCTGAGTCTTTAGTTGACTGACTGACCACGTAAGCTCAAATTTCTAGAAGCATTCTGCACCTTCTTCAACCGCTGGGGCCCACAGAGAGTGGTCATCTCCTGCCCAGTCACCATGTTAAAATGTCTCACACAGTGAGTTTAGAGGGCTCTCTAAAATTAAAGGAGGAAGTATTTGGGTAAAAGTTGCTATTTCTCTCACTCAGCCGTAGTAAAGGACATAAGATCTTTATTTAAAACACATCACGGAAAGTATTCACTGGTAAATCTTGAACCATCAAAGCTAGAAGAGTCCCCAGATACTGTTTAATCTCATAGTGTTGACCATTTTCTATGAGTCACAGAGATCTTTTAGAGCTACTGTAGTTAGCATAGACCTGTAATGAGGTTACTTTCTACACTCCTAATCCAGAACTATTTCAAATATTCTATATGAACTCTTTACAACTTTTATATGACCGCATTTGATCCTTATAAAAACCTTGGGAATCTGAAAATGAAGTATGACATGTGTTCTTTGTTTGCTGTTTTTTGGTTAAGAAAATTGAGGTGCAGGCATTGAGTCCTGTGTTCAAGATAACACAGACAGTCGATGGCAGAAGAGGTTCTAAAACATGATTCTCAGCTTACTTCAGAGATCATCGAAGGCCACTAAAATTTAAGAGTATGATATTTATGTGTTCTATGGAAGTTTGTTCATATTCCACTTGACTGATTTGCTTTCATTTATTGAAATGCTTTGCTCTTCCTAGTCTTCTTCCATGGGGCAGAGGAAGAAAATAGTTGGGTGTGGGTTCAGTTGTGCTAGGCCCAACTGAGATAATCTATGTGAAAGTAGCTTGAATATTATGAAGCAATTGATAAACACAAGACAGTATCATTTTAGTGGAACTAGGATAGAGATAAAGCAAGTTTCCTCTCTCCATATATAAATGTCACTTCATTCCACACAGATATATTTGGAGGGGTTCAGCTTAACTATTGCTTATTGTCATTACTCTTGAAATAATGGCTCAAATGTTATTTACACACCAAATGTGGACTTAATTGACATTGTGTTGAAAACAATCTTTAAACTCCAGACCACTTTTGAAAAACAACTGTAGTTGAAAGGATATGTTAGTGGCACAGGTGCAACCATTCCTACTATGGAGCCCATAATAATAATTATTAATCAGGCATAACATATGTTCTCAACAATAATGCAACCTTAGAATCATTTTAAACACAGCAACTTAGCAGCCATTACTAAATGTTTGTAGTAAGCACAAAAGTTCAAATTCCACAGACTCTGAAACAGGGTAAGGTAATAAAAAGACATGAGATGCACCTATAATCTTAGTTACTTGGAAGGCTGAGGCGGGAAGATTTCTTGAGGCTAAGAGTTTGAGACTAGCCTGGAAAACATAGGAAGACTATCTCTGAAACATATATGTGTATATATGTGTGTGTGTATATATATGTGTGTGTATATATATGTGTGTATATATAGCAACACAGCAAGACTCTATCTCTAAAGTATATATATATTTAGTATATAAATATGTATTTATAATATATATAAGTAGATACATTTAGTATCTATATACTTTAGGTATAAAGTATATATGTACTTTAGAGATATACTTTATATATATGTATCCTATATATATATTAGTTTATGTCTTTACACATAAACACATTAGAATTTTGTTTTCAAGAGCTTATGGATGGATATTGCATCCACAGGGAAAAGTAACAAGCATCAGGTGATGTCTGGTGCCCATTGTAAGGTTCATCCATGTTTTGTTTTTGTTTTTGTTTTTATTTTTTGATGGAGTCTTGGTCTGTCACCCAGGCTGGAGTGCAGTGGCGCGATCTCGGCTCACTGCAAGCTCCACCTCCCGGGTTCACCCCATTCTCCTGCCTCAGCCTCCTGAGTAGCTGGGACTATAGGTGCCTGCCACCACACTCGGCTAATTTTTTTTTTTTCATTTTTAGTAGAGATGGCGTTTCACCGTGTTAGCCAGGATGGTCTCCATCTCCTGACCTCGTGATCCGCCCGAGTCAGCCTCCCAAAGTGCTGGGATTACAGGCCTGAGCCACTGCATCTGGCCCATCTATGTTTTGATAGCAATACAGAAGGAGTGCTGTTAGAGCACATTAATATGATGTTTAAAAAGTCATTTCATGACCCAAAACCACTCTCAGTTGGAATAGTTTAATGTTGGAGCAATAGGTTTTACCCATATAGTATTTGACTACATCATTAATTTACTCCTGAATACAATCTGTTTTCCTTGTAATGAGTTAACTGTGACTCAAAGAAAATGTCTCAAGTATATTTAATGTGTTTTACTTAAGCAGATAAGTAGAATACATTGGATAAGGAGAGCAATTTTATATTTCAGAATGCTTTATGTCGCAACTATTTATATATGGCTTTTAAAGTTTACTGTCTAAAGCTTCTGTTCTGAAGGATGATCTCTTAGAATGCACTGACGCCAATGTCACTCTGCTTACTTTGGTAGGTTGACTGTGGTGAGTTCCAGGACCCCAAGGTCTACTGCACTCGGGAATCGAACCCACACTGTGGCTCTGATGGCCAGACATACGGCAATAAATGTGCCTTCTGTAAGGCCATGGTGTAAGTATTATATTCATCAAAGCTGATCCTTGCAAACACAAACTTCCAGAATAAGACTATGACACTTTTTTGAGGTATTATAGAAGACACCCGTCCCTCCCCATAGAGACTGAAGAAGCAAGCTTCAGGCAATTTGATTGAAAACAGATGGGTCAAAAGCAGCAAAAACATTACATACTAAATTATTAGAAAACATAATCTTAATCACTTTACTTTATTATTAATTTTGATTATCTTAGAGAAGTTTTTTAAAACATTCATACATCTTATACAATATAACTTATTATATTTAATAATTTTGATGTTTTAAGGTTTTCATTTGTTTCTAATTAAAACTTGCAATATCAATATGTAATGAACATATGTCTATACTTATATATATATAACACATCTGACTGATTAATACCAAACTTTTCTCAGAATAAAGTTGGTGGTGTAATATGAGATTTGAATTAATAGATGCATATTACTGAGAGGGCTTGAATGTGTCACTTGCTCTAAAATGTCAAACACCTGAATATCTGGTTCCACTTCTTACGTCTTCTGTCAGAAAAGAACTATAGTCCCTTTGTCATTATCTCTCCTGTGACCTCTACCTTTTTTAATTGTATACATATTTACTCTTGGAGAATGAGCAATTGGTACCAAAAAGTCTAAGACTTATGAAAACTCTGAGATTTGTTTAAGATTCATGTTTTCCACAGTTGGCCAGATGTCACCTCTGAGTGCATTCAATTAACATTTTCTGAATCATATAAATGGAATTTATGGAATCAAATTATTAAATGGACAGTGCCATTGTTAAACCTGTTTTGAACTTCTGTGGTGAATACTTATGATAGTGCACTGAATATATATTTGTCTTTCTTTTTTTGTAGGAAAAGTGGTGGGAAGATTAGCCTAAAGCATCCTGGAAAATGCTGAGTAAAAGCCAGTGTTTCTTGGAGACTTGCCAGCTCTTGCGGCCTTCTTTTCTCACTTCTGCTTATACTTTTGCTAGTGGATTCTTTTAATTCATAAAGACATACCCACTCTGCCTGGGTCTTGAGGAGTTGAACGTATGTCTATTTCTCTTGATTCACTTGTAAATAAAGTACATTCTGCAAAAGCATTGACTGTGTTCTTACTTTGAGATCAAGAAAATATATGCATACAACAGAGAATAATTGACCTGGGATAAACTTGGATCAAGAAACCTATTTTCTTTATCTAAGTTAACCATCCAGTCATTGTGAGATCTTGGGAAAATCCCTTCCTTTCTTTTATTCTTAGAATCTCCAGGTTTATAATGAAGGATTTTGGCAACATGACCATATGTTATGCTTAGTTACTTAAAATAAATTTTAAGTTACTATCATTTATTAGATCACATAATATTCATTCTTCCCAATTTCAGAAAAAGTATGTTATATAAAAGTAAAATATTTGTTTTCTACAGACCATTTTTTTAGGCATCTTGAATGGAAAATTTGGACTATATAATTTCTAAAGACATACAGTGTTTGGTTTTCTGTAATAGCAATATCATAAGGTATACCAGATATAACGTAACAAAATATACAACAAATAGTGAATATTCAATCCAGTCACTTAGCAAATAAAACAGCTCCAGTTAAAAGAAGACTGAAGGTTAAAGCACAGCTGTGTTGATAATAAGCTCAATCTCAATGTACTGCCTCAACACTACGAAAATCCACAGTTTGATACATATATATCTTATTCTGAACATTCACATGAAAGTATTGAGAACTCTTTCTTTGAGTATTTTCATGTAGTAAAGCGTGCTTCTATAAATAACACCTTACTTGGGAAACTCAGACAGAATACATCTCTAGCTACAACGTAATAACCATCACTCCAGCAACAAACATTTACTGGGGCCTACTCTGTGGTAGATTCTGTTCTAGGTGCCTTGGATACAGCGTGGATGGGAGTGAGAGGGGCCAATGACCCTTCAATACTTAATGAAGTTTAAATTCCAACAGTAAGAAATAGACTAAAACAATAAATATTATAATAAATGGCATAATAAGATAGAATGTTATAAAGGCTATTAGAAAAAAATAATATGTTAATATGGATGAAAAATACTTAGGGAAAGGTGGTAACCATTTGCAGTACTAAATCAGTTGGTTCCCGTAGTTTTTATTGGAAGACCTAGAGATGAAGAGACTGGCCAAATAAATATATTGAAGAAGAGCAAAAGGAGACACTAAAAAATAGCCATTAAGGTTGTGGAGCATGCTTGTTTTGTTCAAGATTTAGAAAGAAAGCATTGGTGACTGAAGAGGACTGACTAAATGGGCAAATAATGGAAGATGTCAAAGAGGAATGAGCCTAATTCAGGAGAGACTTTGTAGTTACTGTTAATATTTTTTCTTTTACCTTGATGTGTGAAGTGTGTTTCTAACAATGCATATTAAGATTATATTTCTGATTTTAAAATATCAAATATATTTTATCCACATAGATGTTATCCCTAATTGTACATAATTAAAGAAGACTGAACTGGCCAGACTGAGAGATGTATTCAATATCTAGATAAAGAGCCAGGGAATAGGTTATATTATGCTAGAAAAACTATATGAGCATTCTGTTCCCTGGTTAAAGATTATTCCTCTTGAAGGACAAAAATGAACACATAATCTGTTATTTGGGTACAGCAGTGATAAGAGAGGGTATCCTCAAGTCACACAGACCAGAATGTGAATCATGGCTCTGATGTAAGTTATGTGCCTTTGAGCAAGTCATTTAGACTTCTTTGTATCATAGTTTCTTCATCTGAAAAATAAAGATAATAATATCTACATTCTCATTTTATGATGAAGACTAAGGATATGATGCATGTAAAGCACTTAATCGCTAATATGTAACACTACAGCTTACCCTTCAGATTTGGTGAGCATACTAAAAGAATCCAAGTAATAAAGCACAGTTATGTGTCTGCTTGGAATCATTCTACATCACTTTGGTTAGTATTGTCAGCTTAGCAATAAATTTTCCAATCCATGAGTAGAAGTTGTCTTGTGATGTATTTATGTCTTCTCTAGTTTCTATCACAGTGATTTGTAGTTTTCTTTCATAATTGACATTTTGTTGCATGTGTTGAAGGTCAATTCAAAGACATTTCAATTTGTACACAATTCTTAAGATACAAACTGAAAATCTAAACAGCCAGGCATTGTGATTTTTTTAAAAAAGGTATTCCAGTGGCTTTCTAACTTAAAATTTGGAGGCAAATTTTCCTTAAGAGGCTATAAAGTCCCAGTATGTTCACATGTTAATAAGTTATCACATATGCCCCACCAATTCACAATCTAATGCACATACTCTGTACTCAAAACTTTAATCTTTCACAGCACATTGACAAAGTTGTGAGGAAAACAGGACTAACATGACCAAAAAGATGTTACAGAGTGAACACAATTCTGACAGGGAGAACCATAATCAAGAGTGATTTTCTTCAGGAAGCAAACAATTCTACAAAAAACAACATGGGAATAGATGTAATTTAAAATATTGAAGACATTGAATGCAGGACTGTGACTCCATATTACCATTTAGTGTATGCGTTGTATTAGAGGATATAAAAATTAACCCCCCATTTATGGAATGTTAAACTGACGTCTAAGATAGTCAAAGCCTCCCATAATTCAATATCCCACACTACTTTCTGGTTGTACCCAAAAATAACTGCCAGTGAGCCATTTCACCTCTTAAATAAAAAGCACTTACACTTATATAATGGGAAGGTGGGATTCCCTCCTTCTTAAATATGTTTCTAGAGCTATTAAAAAACTTGCATTTACAAAATAATTGATTAAAATATTCCTTTGGATTGTACATGTAGAGAGACAAGGACCACTGATAAAACACGGTATATAGTTTTAATCAGACCTGGTTCCTTTCTCTCTGGCCTCATTAGAAGCTGGACTCTTCTCGGTTTTAGTTTCTCCATTTTAAGCAGGTAAATAGTTTCTGGTTATCAGCTTTGGCCTGTTTTCTCTTTGCTCCCACTTTCTCCTTTTTGTTTTTCACTTTTTTTGGTCTGAAGATTTATCCTTTCCTGATGCCTTTTTCGGGTTTGTTTCCACTTTTGCAGGAGCAGGTTCACCTGACAACTAGGCAGATCTTGGGCTCTTCCCTCACAGCCCCTACATTAGGCTGAGTTTGGCCTTCTTTTGGGCACGTTTGCCATTGGCAGGACAAGTGCTGGGTGCCTGCAGGCCCCAGTGCACCAAAAGCCTTGGTGAGGTTGAGCTACCTGGCCACTCCCGCTCCTCTGGCAGACAAAGGAACTGAGAACCACGGGGACAGTGGAAGAGGATGGAACTTGTAGTTTTCAATATACAAGGCTTTCACATCTTTATTAAAGTTATTTCTAAGTATTTTAATCTTTTTGATGCTATTGTAAGTGAACTTTTCTTATTTCATTTTTTGGGATTGTTGTTAATGTGGAGAAACACAAGTGGTTTTTGTGTGTTGATTTTGTACCTTGCAACTTCAATATTTTTATTAGCTTTAAAAGTTCTTTTACAGCATCTTTAGGGTACTGCCTATAAGATCATGTCATCTGCAAACAGAAATAATTTAATTTTTTGCTTTCAAATTTGGATGTATTTTATTGCTTTTTCTTACCTAGTTTATTTGGCTAGAACTTCCAATTCCATATTGAATGGAAGTAGAAAAAATAGACATCCGTATCTTGTTCCTCTCATAAGGAAAAAGCTTTCATTCTTTATCCACTGAGTTTGATGTTAGCTCTGAGTTTGTTATATATGGCCTTTAGTAAGTTGAGAAAGCTTCCTTGTATCCCTAGTTTATTGAGTGTTTTTATCATAAAGTCATGTTGAATTTTGTCAAATATGCATCAATTGAGATGATCATGAGCTTTTTTTCTCCCTTTTTTTCTACTAATTTAGTGTATTTCATTGGCTGAACTTTCTATGGTGAACCATTCTTGCAGCAAAGAATAAATCCCACTTGATCATGGTATGTGATTCCTTTAATATGCTGCTGAATATGGTTTGCTAGTATTTTGTTGAGCAATTTTTGCATTAATATTCACAGATGTTATTGATCTGTGGTTTCCTTTTTTGTGTACTCTCTTTACCTGTCTTTAATATCAGGGTAATACAGAGCTCATAGAGTGAGTTAGACAGTGTTCTTTTTTAATATTTGGGAAAAAATGGTGTTAATTCTTTAAATGTTTGGCAGAATTCACTAGTTAAGTCATCTGATCAAGAATTTTTCTTCAATAGGTGGTTTTGATTACCGAGTAATTCTTGTAGTTACAGGTTTAGTCAGATTTTCTATTTATTCATCATTAAATTTTGGTAGATTCTGTGTTTCCAGAAACTTATTCATTTTATTTAGTTAATCTAATTTGTTGGCATACAATTGTTCATAGTCTCTTAATTTTCAAAAATTTCCGTAAGATTCATATTAATATATAACTTTTATTTCTGATCTTAGTAATTCGAGAGCTCTCTTTTTCTCTTAGTCAATATATCTAAAGCTTTATCATTTTGAAAAGCCATGTTTTGGTTTTGTTGATTTTTTCTGTTGTTTTTGTAGTCTCTATTTCATGCATCTTTGCTTTCATCATTATTTTTTTCCTTTCTTCAGTTAGCTTTGAATTTAGATTGCCCTTCTTTGTCTAGTCATTTAAGTTACACAGCTTGGTAGCTGATTTGAGTTCGTTCTTCTTTTTTTTTAATGCACCAACATAGATATTTCATAACTACCAATCTTGCTATGAACACACATTTTATAAATAGTTTAATTTTTCCCAAAGAACTAATAATTGTTACCTTTTATTTTTTCTTTATCTCTTTAGGGTAGGGATATCTCGAGAGTAGGAGTATTCTTAGTCTTTTATTTATTGTATTCCCAATCTATAATGCAATGAGTGACACATACTTAGTGCTAATAAATGGGATGTGGGATCAAGAACTTAAATTATAACCAAATTTACATTAGAATGTTATTGGAGATTTGTTATATTTAATGGTTAACAACTTTGGCCTGTATAGTAAAGTTTTTTAAAAAATCAAATGTCTAGAGTCCAGTCTGGTGTAAAGCACCTGGTGATAGGATAATAGAAATTATAAGAAATGTGGTGACCTGTAAACTAAATGCCCCATCAAGACAAAAACCATAGCAACAAAGATAGAACAGAAAACATGTGAACTAGGCTCAGTCCGTGTATCTCTGCTGCTTTAGAAACTCACGCTTTTCCACTAGGGGAAGGCATGTTCTAATATTAAAAATTATATACTATATATGTATAAATGTGTGTATATGTATATGTGGATATATATATATGTGGATATATAAATAATTTAAAACACTTGGGGAAATATAGTTTGTGAATTAAATTATTAAAAAAGAATACAACCAAGATGACTTTTTAATCTAAAAATTTCTAAGGGGATGAAATGAGAATAGGAGATATATAGCAGTCAGAGATGGATTGATATTCAAGAATGGAGTAAGGGTACAAGAGTGGATGCCAACAAACTAGTAGTGAGAAATTAAGAAAATTAACTCTCAATTTTGTTGCCACAAAAGTATATGAGGTCATTTGCTGAGCAACGAAAATGGTAGTAGTAGAAAGAATCTCACAAATCTCAGGTCAGAGCAACAATGGCAATTACCTAAATTACTTTATTATATGAATATTTGACTTAATAAGCACAGTCCTTAAGCTCTCATTTCACAGGAAACTGTTAGCTCATCCAATAAAATCTAACTCATTCTGTGGCACTGATCTTGTTAGATGAGCAATGCTTTGGAAAGTTTTATAGGCTTAAACAAACATCATTAAATACTTTCTTACTGAGTTTTTAAAGTCATATCCAGCCCCTCCTATATGTGTCATAACTAATTATAGGTTGATTTCTGGGACTTACTGAAAACTTTCTTACTGTTTTATATTCACAAACACATAAGAATCTCATAAATACATCACTGTGTATGCATTCCTTCCCACCCCTCTAAGGACACTAGTGTTTTGTTTTTAAAATCCGAGAATCTGGAAAGAAACTCACTTCGACTTGCTAATAAGCAATGTACATACCTGGTTTGTAGGAAGTGCTTGTACTATTGTGCTTAGATGAGAAATATGACATGGTAGAAATACACTGAGAGGAATAGAAATGTGTAGTCTAGTAAGCAGACTGTGTAACGCCAAAATATGTTAAAGAAGAATGTTCACTTTTAAAAATAGATATGGGGGTACACCTGCATTTTTGTTATGTGAATTTTTGCATAGTGATAAAGTCTGGGCTTTCGATGTAACTACCACCCCAATAGTGTGCATTGTATCCATTAGTTAACTTCTTATACTTTACCTCTCTCTCATCCTCCCACTTTTCTGAGACTTCAATGTTTATTATTCCACTCCCTATATCCATGTATACATATTATTTAGCTCTCACTTATAATTGAGAACATGAGAACATGCAGTACTTGACTTTCTTTTCCTGAATAATTTCACTTAAGATAATGGTCTCCAGTTCCTGTTGCTGCAAAATACATGATTTCATTTTTTATGCCTAAGCAGTATTCCATTTTCTTTATGTAGATGTACACTTATAGACACTTAGGCTGATGGTTGATTCCGTATCTTTGTTATTGTGAATAGTGCTGCGATAAACTTCTAAGTGCAGGTATCTTTTTCATATAATGATTTCTTTTTTGTAGATACCTAGTAGTGGGATTGTTGAATTGAATTGTAGTTTTCTTTTTAGTTCTTTGAAAATCTCCATACTGTTTCAATAGAGGTTGTGCTAATTTACATTCTTACTAACAGTATCTAAATATTCCCTTTTCTCTGCATCCTCATCAACATCTGCGAATTTTTGACTTTTTAATAATAGCCATGCTGGCTGATGTAAGATGGCACCTCATTGTGGTTGTATTTTGCCTTTCTCTGATTATTAGTCATGTTGTGCTTTTTAAAAATATGTCTTTTTGGCCAACTGTATGTGTTCTTTTGGAAAATGCTTATGTTCTTTGTCCACTTTTTTTGTTGTTTGTTTGTTAGTTTGTTTGTTTTTCTTGCTGAATTGTTTGAGTTACTTGTAGATTCTGGATATTAGTCCTCTGTTGAATGCATACTTTGCAAATACCATTCTGTAGGTTTTCTATTCATTTTATTGATTATTTCTTTTGCTGTGAAGAAACATTTTAGTTTAATTTAGTCCCATTGATCTACTTTTGTTATTGTTGCATTTGTTTTTGAGGTCTTAGTTATGAACACTTCGCCTAGGACAATGTGCAGAAGAATTTTTCCTAGGTTTTCTTCTGAAATGTTTATAGTTTCAGGTCTTACATTTAAGACTTTAATTCATCTTTTTGTTAATTTTTTGTTTATGGTGAGAGATAGGAGACCAGTTCTTTTTTCTACATATGGCTATCCACTTTTCAAAGCACCGTTTAATGAATAGGGTATCCTTTCCTCAGTGTAATTTTTGTTGACTTGATGGCTGTAAGTATGTGACTTTTTTTCTGGGTTTTGAATTATTGATGATACTGGTATGAGATGCAATAAGTTAGAGAGGATAAGTTGTGAGATTCAATATTTAATACGTTAGTTGAGAATACAAGCTCTCACTTATTATTGCATATTTAGACAATAATTTCACAAATACACTCCAGTACCCCACAACCCTTACATCCTTCAAGTAATTTTTCACAAAGTGAAAGCAATGATCTTTGAAATTATTTTTAATCATGATGCTTTTTATATGACTCTCATTACCTTTATAGTAAGAATAATATAAACCCAAGTCTTCAGCATAAAACTCTAGATTCGACCAAGATGCAGTAAGAGGGAGTGGTTTTACCCTCATACCTAAAACAACTAATAAACTAGATAAAATATACTTAACAATGTTTCTCATACATTGGACACCAGGCACAGGACATTGATTCTCAAGGGAAGAAATAAATGAAGTGAGACCTAAAATGGCACCTGTTTGCTCCTTGGAAATTTTTCAGGTGAAAGCACAGGAAGGTGAAACCTAAGCGGACCTTAAATCTCCATGAGGTAAAGACAAGTAACTGGAGTTCATAGGGCAGAGTAAGAGAGGTTGGGAGCTCTACAGAGACACCCTTTCTAGTCTTCAGTTCGATGTTGATCATGATGTGTGTGTTAGGAAACTACACAAGGCCAAGAAAAGAACACCCCAAATGAAGTACATAGATAATAATCCTTGGAGTTCACACAGAACTGAAAATATTTTGTGGTCCTACCAACAGAGTGAAAAACTTCATAATACATGAGTAGCATGTAGAGTGTTTGGTAGGGCATTGCCTCTGTAGTGTGTGGGTACAAGTGGCCCTAGAATAAAGGCTACTCTGGTTTATCTAACAAAACATTAAAGCAAGTCTTACACACACACAAACATCAAACCCTTTCCAAGTAATTTAATTGTATCCAGGGACAGAGATGAAAAGTATTTAAAGAAAATTTTTTAAAATCCAGTGTCCAACAAAGTGAAATTCAAAGTCTGGTATCCACAGAAGCAGGAAAATATAACCCGTAATATGAAAAAATATAAATCAGGTAAACAGACTCAGAAATGAGACAAATAGTATAATTGATGATGAGGGCATTAAATCAGCTATCCTGTGTGTTTAAGAAGGTAAAAGAAAAATAGAACATATTAAGTAGATTCAAGAAAGATATGTATTTTTTAAAAGTGTATTTTTAAAGATGAGAAAACACAATGCTTGGAGAGGAAAATGTACTATATGGTTATTAACAACAGATTAGACAATGCAGAAAAAAAGGCTTGTAAACTTGAAGGCACAACATTAGAAATCAACAAAAAGAAAACAGAAAAAATATTCTGAAGAAAAAAATGAAGAGAGCATTAGTAAGTTGTGGGACTTCATGCAGCTTATGAGAAGTGGTAAAAATTATGAAAAATGTGAAGAAATAACAGAAATAATCTTAATTTGATAGAAACTACAAACTCATAGATACAGAGATCTTAGTAGATCTCAAGCACAAAAAACATGGACACATAAAAACCTTTTTTTAAAGTTCCATCTCTGCATTTGCATCTAACCATTACTCTCATTTCCAAAAAAAAAAAAAAATACTTTCATTCTTATTTGTTTTATTTCTATAGTATTCTTTATTCTTAGAATGCTGGTTATTCCTTCAAGTGCTTCAACACTTTCTAATATCTCTGAGGGGCAGGTCCTTTGTGGAGCCTGGTCATGACCATCTCTGCTCAACCACTCCTCCATCCTACTTCCAAGTGAATATGGTCTCTTTAGTAGTCCTCTACTTATTTGTGTATAACTTTAAATAAATTTTTTCTCCTGTTGCCTATGAGCTTCTCTTACTCATCTTTAAAATACTAATAATCAGTAGGTTCCACCCACTAAGTGTTTTAGAAAAAAATGAAGAATGTAAGCTCTATGAATATATCTTTGTTGTTACTATATTTTCCGCATCTAATAATACTTAGAGTAATCAGTCCTCAATTATTATATTCAAAGAAGAAAGGACTTTTCATTGGTTCACATTTGTAAAATCAAATGGTGTCTATGTGCTTCCATATGCAAAACAAAAGATCCATGAGCAATATCCTAGTGTGTATGCACCTGTGTTTGTATGTATATTTGTGTGTATGTAAGTGTAGATTTGATGGTGAGAAAATATACACATAATTAATGAAATAAAAAAGATAATTTCAGATGTTGAAAAGTATTATGATAACAATAAAACACATTGATTTAGGCTGGAATATTTTAAATAGTTGGGAAAATCTTTACTGAACCAGTAATGTTTGAACTGTTACTTCTGGAAAGAAGAAATGGCCATTTACATTTCTGGCTCAGTAGTTTTTCAGGAAGAGGAAACAGTAACAACAATAAGGTAAACAGTGAATGATGGATTTGAGAAAGAGAAAGAACACAAGTGTGCGTGGCATATATGTACAAGGACCAAAGTCAACCTGTGAATTACTTGTTAAAATTAACACGTAAACAAGAACAAGTAACAAGTAAACCAAGTAAAACAGGTAAACCAAGTAAACAAGAAACTATCATGCATAGGCTGACTAAAAGCAAGAGGCCGAAGGAAACAGCCCCATGATTCACATTCACCTTGAATGTCTAGAGTTTCTAATTCAATGATTGTTGAGAGTGCCCTCTTACTTTGTCCATTAAATCCCCTGACTTCAAAATTCCTCACATCAGCATTTTTATTTCCCTGATAGTTGTGCCACCAAGACTTATTAGTAATAAAATTGTACACAAATTGTGCAAATCATCCTATAGGTTACTGCATAGTGAAAGCTCTCTGATCCAAGGCTTTACTGGAGGGAGGCAAGTCTAACTTATGCAAATTGGAAGATGATGACTCGATTGTAATTATCACCATGGGCTAAACAGTGGAAACTATGGGTATGTTACTTGTAGTACATTTCAGTCTACCTAAACATTAGTTTTTGACTATTGTTCCTGTCTGTTAAGGGCTGACGTTTCTTTGGTTTCTGGTGTCTCTACTCTTTGGGGAAATACATTACATAATTAAGGTGGGGGTTGTAACTGATTGCCACATTTATAGGTACTTAGATTCATTCATATATCCACTTAAAATACAGCCTGTAGAACGTCAACAGTGAACTCTATTAACATATTTCTATAAACCATGCAGATCTTATTGACCAAGAAGCCATCAGGTACCCTTCTGCTTTTTATTAGTGTGGCCTGTTTATTCCTCTTTGCAGGTGAGTTTTATGGAATTCTGGAACAGACCGGTCAATGACTGAAGTTGTAACATGATTTTCTTTATGAAGATAATAAAGATGGTTAATCATAGTGACTACAAATCACACTTTTAATTTAGAAGGATTTTTTATTTACAAATTAGCTCCTTTAATTTTCACTAAAATGCTAGGGAAGAGATAGCTTTATCCAATTCAAAAAGCAATGTTACATGTAAAAATGAGAAGACCTGCTCAAGGTCAAACAGGCCTCTTAATCTAGGAGTCCCAGGATTAGGAGTTATGTTCCCCTTAGTAAACCACAATTAACAACATACGTTTACAGACAAGTTTCATCTTTAAAAAAATAAATGTATATTGAATCAGAAATTCTCATCTTAAGTCACCTCCAACAAATTATTGTCCAAAGAGCTTCAACCGCTAGAATTTTGCTGAGATCCTCCTATTTTACAAATAGCTGTTGTTATTTTTTACTCTCTGGGTAGGCAAAGTGAAGAGACAACTAGATAGGTAAGTATATAGAGAAAGAGGAGAGAGAGAGAAAGACAGAGAGAGAGAGATTAAGATTAACTTGCATAACACATAGCTAAAAAAGGACAGACACTTTGGGTCATTTGACTCCATTGCTATTGTTGTTTCCACCAAGTATAATGACTACTGAAAGAAAAGCCTTGGTCTATCATTTCACTCCAAGACATATGAAATACATTATCCTCCTCCTTAAATATGTGGGTGTGGTGAGCCTGCTCCAAGCCAGAATTTTGACCTTACTCTCAAATGTGAAGGAGAGTAAAAATGGAAGACAATTCCACAGGTGGGAAAATTTCCATTATTATAAGAAAAATTTAATGTTTCAGTTAAGATAACTGTAGCATCTAAAAAAAATTTGTCAAAAAGCCTTCTGAAATGATTTGGAAAATAAGTACATAAGGAGAGATGGAGCAATCTTACTCCATGCAACCAAGAACACCTTCAACAAACAGACAGTCTCTAAGACCTCAGAGTATGAACTTGATGAGAATTTACTTTATTACTGCCCGACCTACAAGACACTCAACAACATTTATTATTGATATTGCTATTGTGTTGTATCAGCAGTGCTAGAGTTAGAAAAAAGCATGGGCAGGACAGATGAGAGCACTGAGTGTTTAAGAGGCAATTGTTTAGGCAAAATACAAATGCATCTGTTGTGACCCATTTGTTATTTGGAAATTTACTACATTGAGTTCCATTAATGAATATCTGCATGTGAAAATAACTTCTATAAAATTTACCTATTTTGATAGAGATATAGTAGAAAAAATATAGCAAAATGTTAATTGACTAATCTTGATGGTGTGTGTATTGATTAGCTCATTTTCATGCTGCTTATACCGATATACCTGAGACTGGGTAATTTACCAAGAAAGAGGTTTAATGGCCTCACAGTTTCATGTGGCTGGGGAGGGCTCACAATCATGGCAGAAGGCAAAAGGCATGTCTTACATGGAGGCAGATAAGAGAAGAGAGAATCAAGCAAAAGGGGTTTCTCCTTATAAAACCACCAGATCTTGTGAGAATTATTCACTAAACAAGAACAGTAAGAGAGAAACTGCTGTCATTATTTAATTATCTCCCATTGGGTCCCTCCCACAACATGTGGGAATTATGAGATTCAATAAGAGATTTGGGTAGAGACACAGCCAAACCATATCAGTGGGTTTTCATTGCAGAATTATTTAATTTTATCTGTATATTACTGCAGATCACAATAAAATTTTTGAAAAATTAACCTGAGCTGTAAGTGTGTATACACACACACACACACACACACACACATATACATACACATGTATTTGTTTGTATATATATAAACAATCCATCCATATATGTTTGAGTGTGTATATATATTTATGTGTGTAAAATATATATATATATATATATTTGTGTGTGTGTTTGTTATATAAAAATCCAACTCTATCTGGTTCCATAAGTTTCCTTTGATACTCATGTGAAATCCAGTCAGTTTAGAAGATAATTATGCAGGGAGAAAAGGTTGCTTTCTTACTATAGGAAACTTAAACTTTGTCTCTTTTGATGCCATAAAATTGCATGTTTGATTAAAAGAAACCATCTATTATTTTCAAACTTCTCCTTCTTCTAATTAGTTGAAGAGAAAATCAAACACAATCCAGAACCACTAAATCTGAAAGTCTTAGAATTGGAAGTAATTGGAAAAATGGTCTAGTTCATCTCTCCTCCCAAAGTTGAAATTTTCTTTAGAACTCTAAAATATTTATCCTGAACTTCCTTATACTATTTCTGCTCTCTGTAACTAAACAGTTCAAATTATATCTTTCTTCTCCATAGTGATGCCCTTGAGAAGATGCAGCCAATGACCGTAACACTCCTGAGCTTGTGCTTTTCTGAGCTTACATTTCCTACTGCCATAAATCTACTTCATGCTTTATGGTCTCCAGACCTCACATTATCAAAGTTATCTCTTGGACATGCTCCAATTGATTCAAGGTTCTCTTATTTAGAGAAACCAATCTTGAAGACAATATTCCAATGTCTAATAACATTGAGCTTATGACCAACTAAAAATCCCAAGGTGATTTTCCCATGAGCTGTTGTTTGACGTAATAACTTGAAGCAACAATGCCTATTGTGTAATGTTATTTCTTAAACATGAGTTCTACTGTCTCCTGTTACCTCATAAAACTGCATTACTTGTCATCATTCATCTTGATGAATACTGTATGCATTCATTACTACTAATGACAAATATTCAATGCATTTTTACTTGCTTTTAAAAGATAATTTAAGGTAAATAATTGACACATAAATCACTTGAAAGTTTCTCTTGTGGCCATATAAACGTGGAGAACAAATAACACTAACTAAAGATAAGCCATCCCTTAACAATAAAAAAGTGAACACCGAATTTACCACTTTCCCAGATGGGTTTCATCATTTTAATTTTCTTCTGGAAGGAAGATATCTAATAGACAGATATTAAAGTTTGAATATTTATGGGAGTTGGGGCATGGATGGAGCTAGTTTTGAAAATGACAGTTTATTCAAGAAGCAATACCTTCCAGTTTGTGAAAATTACTCTGTAATTTATTAAAGACAGTGACAGTGTTTTCCAGTTAGGGTGAAGAATTTTTTCCAATATATAACATGGTGGTAGTGAGCATGGTTTCTTTGAAGAGCACCTACTGCAGAGTTAGGCTTAACTCCACCCAACAGCCAAGTCTGAAACAACTGGCGGTACCATGAGGGCTTTCGTTTTCTTTCTCTTCATGCTCCTGGCCATGTTCTCAGGTAAGAAAGTCACAGTCAATAGCTTTCCTTCCAAATCTCAAAGTAAAGAATTAAAAATGTTAAGTGATTTAGCAATATGTTGTCAAAATATTTAAAAATAGGCAATCCATTAGACAGAGAAATGGAAGAAGGTAAATTTCCAACAAAATAAATGTAGATCCAGAGTCATAAAAACAGTGACTGAATGAAATAAGAGTGAATAGTTTGGTGTGGCTGAAGAGAAACAGATACAAGGGAATAGGAAAGGCAAGACATTAGACTGGAAAGATGAATTTAGACTAAGGGACTTATGAGTTTGTGAATGTTCAAGTTCATAATTTGTCAGGAAATGGTTTTGTGATATGATCCTGGGTTGCATGTAAAATAATAATCTGTTCAAATCCTGATTCTTTTTCCCATTCATGTGATTCGAGAAAACTTGTTTAACCTACTTGAATCTCAATTTTCTCATTTGCAAAATGGAAATTATTATTCTTTCCTATAGGATTGTTTCAGGAACTATACAGATAATAGCTTTAGTTACCATTACTTGTGTTTTCTTAGGTACTTGACTGTCTTAGGTACTTTTCGCTATTCCTTACCTCAGTAAAGTTAAGTGATTTTCAGACATGTAAATTTCTAGCTTTGAGATGTAAATATCTCAAGGTAATAAACAACACAGTTAATATGTTTCTAAAGACAAAAGTTACTATAATGAAGCTGATTCTAATTTATCCCCAAATCATAAGCTCTGACTTGACCATCTTTCTTATACCTAGTGAAATGACATAATAAAAGTAAAGTGCCTCAGATCCCCCTCTTCTTATATTTATAACATCAAAATAGTGGTTCTCTTCTCATTGGAAAAATTGCAAAGCTGTTTCAGAGTTTTGAGTACAAGAGTGATAATATTCATCTTGTTAAGAAATATCCATCTTGTGGTAATATTAAAAATGAATTACATGTAAGAAAAGTTGTACAGTAATGCCACTGAGGAGCTGCTGAAGTAACAGAGTCAAGAAAAAAAAGGAGAGTTAAGTGATAGAATTAGAGAAAAGAGGAGAGCAATAGGGGTGTGTGTGTGTGTGTGTGTGTGTGTTTGTGTGTGTGTGTGTTTTAAGGGGGAAAAACAGATATTCAGATAAAATTCCTTTATAGAACATATATTTCATATTTCATGGTGGCAAGTACTAGAACTGTTGTGACCTTCAGTGCCTTGCTAAGTGCTAGAAGGTATTTTGTGATGGAAGAAAGTGTATTAACTAATACCAGATTCAGTGATTATGTAGATTGGAAGATGAAGAAGAGAGATGAATCAGAAAAGCAATGCAAAGCACATCCTAGAGTTTGTAAAATCAGAAGGGAAGAAATGCAAAATAAAACAAAGCTGAAGATACTTATTTTCCAAGTTTTTAGCTTAAAAAATAGATGGTGAAACCACATTATAATATCTTAATTGCCTCTTATTACTCAAAAATGTACCCCTAGTTTTTATTTAATAAATTTACTTATCTATGTAAGAAATGATGTATTATTAGGATTTTCATTGATTCATTACTTACGATAGCAAAAGAGGGAAATAAACTACCTGTTTATTACTAGAACACTGGTTAAGTAAATTATGGTAAACCCATAAAATAGGATACTATGCAACCAGTGAGGGGAAATAAATAAACATGCTCTATATGTATTGATGTAGCAAAACCTTCATTATATTGGTTGTCCTTGGAGAAAACAAGAATTCTGTGTAGATTGTGCCACCAATTGTGTGGATAATTATATTCATATATGTTTCTAAACACATAGGATATCCATCAAATAATTCACAAAAACCTGTAAATGTGATGGTGTCTTAGGCACTTTACTTTTACCATTTCCTAGGAAATAGGAAATAATTACGTCCTAGGTAGGAAATTATTTTTGTGGGGGATTTGGAGTGGGGGTACAGACCGGAAAGAAAAGGAAAGTAATTTTAAACTGTTTACTCTTTGTATCTTTAGGATTTGGCTCCATTTACTTGTGTCACCTGTTAATAAAACTGAAAATCATTAATAAAAATATGTTGCCAACTTTTTTTCCTATTTCATCCATATATCTACTTTAATTGATTTCTACTTGGTGTTAGTAACTGTTAATGAGCAATGTTTTATTCCTAGAACTGAAAGAATCCATACATGTACTCATCTCTCAGCTAAAGAAAATTATTTTTGCTCACTAATTTCTCTGATTGAATCTTACGTTTCTTATGTACTTCTCCTCCGGGAAGAAGAAAGGATTCCATACTCTCTGCTTCCTTGCTTAGGAGACTATTGTCTAGTTTACTCCTCATATGATAGCATTGATCATTCTACTAGAATATAAAGTCCTACTTATTTGCCCAACTACTCGACTTCTCAGCTTCATGTGGGCAGGGCCATGAATATCTTGTTCATTTCTAGCTCTTTCTAAGGTTCTTTTATAATAACAAATTCTTTAAATTTATATTTTTTGTTAAATTGAATGAATGTCTAAATTATACCCACAAACCATATCCACACTATACCACAGTTTAGTTAAGCAGGTTGCTAGCTACTAAGTTTCTGTGTCTTGACTAGGACCTTAATCACCTGCAGTAGTATACCATAGCATGCTCAGTGCATACCAATTGATTATCATTTGACTTTACTTAAATTGACTTGAAGGTACAAATGTGTATATTTATGGAAATGTAAAGCAGAGCAATTGAAAATTCAAGTGAGACCCTAAGTATACATCTGAAATAATCAACATCGGAATGATTTAAAAACGCATAGATTAAAAAAACTACCAAGAAAGCCTATGCAGAAAACAAAATGTAAGCCTAATTAAAACCTTTAAGAGAACCCCACATTAGGAAAGAGAATAAAGAAAGAGGAATTATCAAGCAAGAAAGAAAGGATGAGAAAAATAACACTTCTACCAAAAAAAAAAAAAAAAAAGGATAAGAAGCATATACCTAATGCATTACTTTTATACTTAGCTCTAAAGTCACTCCATTTGTTTATTTATTGTTTTTTAGATCCTGCTCACTTTGGAATATAATCTGAAAAAACATAAAACATATACACATACACACAATTATATATATTTCATTAGGGCATAGGTGGGCTTCCCAAATAAGTTGGAGAAGCAATAAAACATAGGTTTTAAGAAATAATTGTGATATTTACCATTTTCTTAAGTAGTTTGACTGAAACAGAAAGAAGAAATACAACTACCAGAGAGAGCGTCATTGATCCTAGGCCTTTTGTTGGAAATGGTGAACATAAAGCTGATTGAAAAAACATGTTCTGAAAGAGAAAGAAAACATCTGTTTTGGGGATGGAAATGGAAAGAAAGATGGCTACAGATAACATGTATAGAGATGGAAGAGAGAAGAATAAAGTGGGGCTCACGTCTGCCAGCCTTTTCCTGTCTGGAAAGTTGATGGCGTCACCTTTAAAGTGAAGCTGGAAAATTAGAAATAAAGTACTTGATGTGAAAAAATAAGTTTATAATGAGCATTGAGCAGAGCCAGTTTGATTCATCAGAAAACCACTTAAAGGAATTGGGGTAGAATGAAGGCTCAATTCAAATAATTCAGACTTTATGATTTAGAAATGGGGCAAGTTGGATTGATCCTCTGATTTTTGAAATCCATGTAGTACAGCAAAGAAAAAAAAAAGGAGGAACCCAAATATTCAGGATATGAGGAAGAATAGGAAGATTTTATCTTGGGGTTTGGTTAAAAAAACAAGAAAACATTAAAAACATACTGTATCTTGGACAAATGTTGATTTAAAATTATTTAATGTAAATAACTTTATTTTCATTTTTTCTGGTTGTGTTATTATTCTAGCATCTTCAACCCAGATTTCAAATACCACTGTTTTCAAACTAGAAGAGAATTCAGAACCTGCACTTATTCTGGAGAAAAAAAATGAAGCTAACCATCTAGGAGGACAAAGGGATTCTAATGAGCAAGGAGGTAGTTATACACAAGGAAATCTGGGAACATTTAGTCTTCAAGGACAACCAGGATATTTTAACAAGCTAGAGAAACCAAGAAACTTTAAGCCAGGGAGAGCAGGAGTTTTAAACCAGTCTGAGATTTTAAAAAATTCAGGAAAATCTAACCAAAAAGGGAATCCAGAATCTTCTAATATGCAGGAAAAATCAGGATCTTCTAGCCAACTAGGGAAACCAGGGTTTTCTACCCAACAGGGAAATCCAGGGTCATCTGGCCAACAAGGGAAACCAGGGTCATTTAGCCGGAAAGTGATGGTGGGGTCATCTAGCCAACAGGGGAAGCCAGGATCATCTAGCCAACAAGGGAATCTAGGGTCATCTACCCAGAAAGGGAATTTAGGATCTTCTAGCCTACAAGGGCATCTGGGTTTATCTAGCCATCAAGGGAAACCAGAGTCATCTGGCCAGCAAGGGAAGCCAGGGTCATCTAGCCAACAGGGAAATCTAGGATCTTCTAGCCAACAAGGAAATCCAGGGTCTTCTAACCAACAGGGGAAGCCAGGGTTGTCTAACCAACAAGGAAATCTAGGATCTTCTGGCCAACAGGGGAAGCCAGGATCTTCTAGCCAACCGGGGAAGCCAGGGTCATCTAGCCATCAGGGGAAGCCAGGGTCATCTAGCCAACAAGGAAATCTACATTTATCTAGCCAGCAAGGGAATCAAGGACCTTCTAGCAAACAGGGGAAGCCAGGGTTATCCAGACATCAAGGAAATCTACGATTATCTAGCCAGCAAGGGAAGCCAGGGGCATCTAGTCAACAAGGGAAGCCAGGGGCATCTAGCCAGCAAGGAGATCTAGGATCATCTAGCCAGCAAGGAGATCTAGAATCTTCTAAGAATCAGGGGAAGCCAGAGTCATCTAGCCAGGAAGGAGATCTAGGATCTTCTAAGCATCAGGGGAAGCCAGGGTCATCTAGCCAGCAAGGAGATCTAGGATCTTCTAAGCATCAGGGGAAGCCAGGGTCATCTAGCCAGCAAGGAGATCTAGGATCTTCTAAGCATCAGGGGAAGCCAGGGTCATCTAGCCAGCAAGGAGATCTAGGATCTTCTGGCCAACAGGGGAAGCCAGGATCTTCTAGCCAACCGGGGAAGCCAGGGTCATCTAGCCATCAAGGGAAGCCAGGGTCATCCAGCCAACAAGGAAATCTACATTTATCTAGCCAGCAAGGGAATCAAGGACCTTCTAGCAAACAGGGGAAGCCAGGGTTATCCAGACATCAAGGAAATCTACGATTATCTAGCCAGCAAGGGAAGCCAGGGGCATCTAGTCAACAAGGGAAGCCAGGGGCATCTAGCCAGCAAGGAGATCTAGGGTCATCTAACCAGCAAGGAGATCTAGAATCTTCTAAGAATCAGGGGAAGCCAGGGTCTTCTAGCCAGGAAGGAGATCTAGGATCTTCTAAGCATCAGGGGAAGCCAGGGTTATCTAGCCAGCAAGGAGATCTAGGATCTTCTAGGCATCAGAGTAAACCAGGATCATCTAGCCAACAAAGAAAATTGAGATCACTTTACAACCAACAACAAAGAAAAAATATCGACCACACTTTCAATGGCAATATAAAGGACTTTCAGGTTAGTGTTAATAACTTCTTTTTCTCAGTCAACTTGACCCAGCAATTCTCTTTTCCAAGACTTCAAATGCTTTAAAAACCACAATGTGTTAACAAAAAATCACTTGCAATGACTGATTAAACAAAATGCGAGAACTTTGGAGCTGATTATTTTCATGCATAACACTTATGATTATTAATGAATGTACTGCCCTTCTATTCTATCTTTCATTTCCCTCTATTATTTTCCACTCAAACCTCTCTACCTATACTAGAAAAACTCAAATCCTCATCAAATGAGCCCACAACTTTGCCAAGTTTAGTTTTCATGTCCATTTTTATCCCATCCATAATCTACAAATCACTGAAGTAATATTCCTAAATCAAAAATCCTACCCTACTTGAAATTCCCCAGTGGCTTCATACTACCTAGAAGATGTAACTTAAACTCCTAAACAGAATTTACAGATTTTCATGATTATACTGCATACTGTTTAGCCTCATTTCATGTCACTGTTGCTCACACACCACCCATGTCATACAGAGCCCTTTGATTTTCCACTCATGTATTCCTAATACTAATGATTTCTTCTATTATTAGACACACCTTATTGCTTTGTAATTGAGTGTCTATTTATTCAGCTAGATAATGAACTTCTTGAAGAAAGTACCATTTATTTTCAAACCTGTAACCCCAGAACCTAGAATAAGTGTGGCGTATAGTAAGTTCTCCTGAATTGCATGTTAGATGGATAGTTAAATGCCTGCTACTTGGAAGCCACCATTTCAAATAGGTGAACAGCTATCTGAGGCACATGTCTCCCGTATTCCCTTCTGAGTCCTGCTGCGCTCTTACTTTCACTTGCCTGCCTCTCTTCCAACAATCAGCCTCCTAATTTATTTAACAATTGCTTTGAATATGCCATTTGATACTCACATTCAAAACCATTTTCTAGAACACTTTCTCTAACTTATCATCTTAATGGAAACTTTATTTTTTTTACCTCATAAATTTTCATCCCTCACAAGCCTTCCAGACAAAGTCATTTGTTCTCTTAGTTATTGTCACTTGGCTGGCATGAAGTAGCAATCTCTCAGAGAGACTCCCTACCATTCAGATCTTAATGCCATCACCAGCAGGTCTCTGAGTTTTTAGGATGTCACTTAAAATTTTATAATTTTATATTTATTCTAGAATAGGAGAAATAACCATGTCCAGTTAACAGAGTAAGTGCGAAATAAATTGATCTTCATGAAAGGGTTGTATGATTTGGAAAATATGGAGGTATTTTTTATCTCCCTATAACATCTCAGCTCTGAGAATACCACATCCTCTAGCAAAAATGTCTCATCATTTTCATTAATGTCTCTGTTCTCACCTGCTAGTCAGAGCTTCCTTATATTCACAGGCTTCTGCCATTTAGCTCACATCCAAAGAAAACGTATCAGGAATTATTTAAATGAATCCTGCATAATCCTACTTCCTGTATTTTTTTTCCATGGATATACCAAAAAAAAAAGGGAATCAACAAATTATGACTGTATGTGTTTTGCATTTGCTTGTATGACTTTTCCCTGACTATTGTTTTTCCATGTAGAGGAAGAATAGCCTCCAGAAAATTAAAATAGAGGCAGTCTGACATACAGTAAGAGCAGACAACTTGGAGGAGATAACAGAGTTTGAATCACATCTTGGACATTTAATCTACCCATAATGTTAAGCTTGTCACTTAAATCCATTATGCCTTTATGCGTGCAGGTATAAAATAGGACAAAATATACTCTTTTTAAATTTTTGTAATTTTTTAATATTTTGAAGGTACATGGTAGGTTTATATATTTATGGGTTACATAAGGTATTTTGATACAGCCATGCAATGTGTAATAATCACATCAAGGTAAATGGGGTATCCATCTTCTCAAGCATTTATCCTCTGTATTATAATCAAACTATACTCTTTTAGTTATTTTAAAATGTCCAATTCAATTACTTTTGACTAGAATCACCCTGTAGTGCTAGTGAATGCTAGGTCTTATTCATTCTATATTTTATACTTACTAACCATCTTCACTTCTCCTCCTCTCCCAGCTACACTTCCCAGCTTCTAGTAAACATCCTTCTACTGTCTATCTCCATGAGTTCAATTAAAAAAAATAGCTCCCACAGATAAGTGAGAACATGTGAAGTTCGTCTTTCTGTGTTTGGCTTGTTTCACTTAACATAATATCCTCCAGGTCCACCCATGTTATGCTAATGACAGGATCTCATTCTTTTTTATGGCTGAGTAGTACTCCACTGTGTATATGTATCACATTTTCTTTATGCATTCATTTCTTGATGGAAACTTAAGTTGCTTCCAAATATTGGCTATTGTGAATAGTGCTGCCATAAACATGGGAGTGGAGATATCTCTTAAATATACTGACTTCCTTTCTTTTGGATATATGCCTAGGAGTGGGATTACTACATCATAAGTTACCTCTATTTTTAGTTTTTGAGGAACCTCCAAACTATTCTCCATGTGTTTATATTAATTTACATTCTTACCAACAGTGTACAAGGATTCGCTTTCCTCCACATTCTCGCCAGAATTTTTTACTGCTTGACTTTTGAAAAAGAGCCATTTTAACTGGGAAAGAAGATGTATCATTGTAGTTTGTATTTGCATTTCTCTGATAATTAATGATGCTTAGCACCTTTACATATACTTGTATTTATACTTTTGAAAAATATCTACTTATATTTATTCTTTGGAAAAATATCTGTACAGATTTTTTTGCCCATGTTTTAATTGAGTTACTAGATTTTTTACTGTAGATTTTTTGAGCTCCTTACAATATTCTGGTTATTAAGCCCTTACCATGTGAGTAGTTTGCAAATATTTTCTTTCATTCTGTGGGTGTCTTTTCACTTAATTGATTATTTCCTTTGCTGTGCAGAAGTTTCTCAGCTTGATGTGGTCCATTGGTCCATTTTTGCTATGGTTGTCTGTGTTAGGCATTACTCAAGAAATCTTTGCCAGTCCAATGCCCAAGAGAGTTTCACCAAAGTTTTCTTGTAGTAGTTTCATAGTTTGAGGTCTTAGATTTAAGTCTTTAATCCATTTTGAGTTGATTTTGGTATATGGTGAGAGATAGGATTGTAGTTTCATTTTTCTGTATATAGATATCCAGTTTTCCCAGCATCATTTATTGAAGACTGCCCTTTTCCCAGTGTATGTTCTTGGCACCTTTGCCAAAAATGGGTTCACTGTGTACATATGGATTTATCTCTGGGTTCTCTATTGTGTTCCACTGATTTATGTATCTGCTTTTATACCAGTACCATGCCATCTTGGTTACTATAGCTCTATAGCATAATTTGAACTCAGGTAATGCGATTCCCCAAGTTCTCTTTTTTGTTTCATTTTCTTTTGCTTATGATAGCTTTGGTTATTCTGGGTATTTTTTGTTTCCGTATAAATTTTAATATTGTTTTTTTCTATCTCTGTGAAGAATGTCATTGGGATTTTGATAGGGATTGCATTGAATCTGTAGATTGTTTTGGGTAGTATAAACATTTTAACAACATTGATCCTTCCAATCCATGAACATAAAATGCCTTTCCATTTTTTAGTGTCCGCTTTAATTTCTGCACCAATGTTTTATAGTTTTTATTGTAGAGATCTTTCACTTCATTGGCCAAATTAATACCTATGTATTTAATTTAATTTGTAACTAAGGTCAATTGAATTACTTTCTTGATTTCTTTTTCTGATTGTTCACTATTGGCATGTAAAATCCTACTGATTTTTCTGCGTTGATTTCCTTTCCTGCAACTTTACTGAATTTGTTTATCAGTTCAAATAGTTTTTTTGGTGGAGTCTTTAGGTTTTTCCAAATATAAAATCAGATTATCTGCAAACAGGGACAATTTGGCTTCTTTCTTTCCAATTTGGATGCCCTTTATGTCTCTCTTGTCTGATTGCTCCAGGAGGACTTATAGTACTGTGTTGAATAAAAGTTGTGAAAGTGTGCATCCTTGTTGTGTTCCCAATCTTGGAGGAAAGGGTTTTGGTTTTTCCTCATTTAGTTTAATACTAGCTGTGAGTCTGTTGAACACCGCCTTTATTTTGTTGAGGTATAATCTTTCTATATCCAGATTTCTAAGGCTTTTTGTCATAAAGGGATGTTGAATTTTATCAAATGCTTTTTCAGTATTAATTGAAATGATCATATAGTTTTTGTTCTTTATTTTGTTAACATGACATATCACATTAATTAATTTGTGTATGTTGAAGCATCCTTGCACCCCTAGGATAAATCCCAGTTGGTCATGATGGATGATCCTTCTAATGTGTTGTTGAATTTGGTTTGCTTGTATTTTGTTGAGAATTTTTGCATCAATATTTATCAGATCCATTGGGCTGTTGTTTTCTTTTTCTGATGTCACTTTGTCTGGTTTTGGTATTAAGATAATACTGGCCTCATAGGATTGGAAGTATTCCCTTCTCTACTTGTCAGAATAGTTTGAGTAGAAATGATATTAGATCATCATTAATTGTTTGATAAAAATAAGCAGTGAAGCCATCAGATACCGAGCTTTTCTTTACTGAGTGACTTTTTCATACGGCTTACTCTCGTTACTTGATATTTATCTATTCAGGTTTTAAATATCGTCATGGTTCAAGTTTAGGTTGCATGTGTCTAGGAGTTTGTCCATTTCTTCTAGATTTTCCAATTTATTTGCATATAGTTGCTTATAGTAGTCACTAATGATCCTTTGAGTTTCTGCAGTATTGTTGTAATGCCTCCTCATTCATCTCTGATTTTATTTATTTTTGAACTTCTCTCTTTTTTTCTTAGTCTGGCTAACAGTTTGTCTATTTTATTTAACTTTTCAAAAAAAAAAAAAAAAACCAACCTTATGCTTCATTGATCTTTTACGTTGTTTTCTTCATTTCTAATTCATTTATTTCTGCTTTGATCTTTACTATTTCTTTTCTTCTACTAATTTTGGATCTGGTTTGCTCTTGCTTTTCAAGTTCTTCAAGATGCATCATTGGGTTATTTACTTGAAGGCTTTTTTCTTTTTTGAAGTAGGTCCTTATAGCTACAAACTTACCTCTTAGTACTGCTTTTACGGTATCCCATAGGTTTTGGCATGTTGTGTTTCCGTTATCACTTGTTTCAAGAAAATTTTTAATTTTATTTTTAATTTTTTCATGGACTCACTGGTTACTCAGGTATCTTTTGTTTAATTTCCATGTGTTTGAATAGTTTTCAAAATTCATCTTATTAATGATTTCTAGTTTTATTACATTGTGGTCAGAGAAGATGCTTAACATTATTGCAATATTTTTTGAATATTTTAAGACTTTCTTTGTGAGCTAACATATGGTCTATCCTTGAGAATAATTTATCTGCTGAGGAGAACAGTGTGTATTCTGCAGCCATTGAATGAAATGTTGTGTAAATATTTATTAGGTCCATCAGTTCTATAGTGTAGATTAAATACAATATTTCTTCTTGTGTCTTCTGTATGGAAGATCTGTCTAATGCTGAAAGCATGGTGTTAAGTCTCCAGATATTATTGTATTGGGATCTCTCTCTCTTTAGCTCTAATAATATTTTCTTTATATATCTGTGTTTTCCAGTGTTGAGTAAATATATACTTACAATTGTTATATGCCCTTACTGAATTGACACCTTTATCATTATGAAGTGACCTTTTCTCTTTTTATAGCTTTTATCTTGAAATTTATTCTGTCTAACTACTCCTGCTCTTTTGTGGTTTCCATTGGCATGGCATGGGGTATTATTCTTCATCCCTTTATTTTCTGTCTATGTGTATCTTTACAGATGAAGTTGTACTTATTCTTTTTCTTCTTTCTTTCTTTCTTTTTTTGGGGGAATGGGAGGACAAACTCTCACTGTGTAGCACAGGCTGGAGTGTAGTGGCAAAATCTCAGATCACTGAAACCTCTGCCTCCCAGGTTCGAGTGATTCTTCTCCCTCAGCTTCCCAAGTTGTTGGGATTACAGGTGTATGCCACTACGCCCAGCTAATTCTTGTACTTTTAGTAGAGATGGGGTTTCACCGTGTTGGCCAGGCTGGTCTAGACCTCCTGACCTCAAGAGATCCACCTGCCTCAGCCTCCCAAAGTGTCAGGATTACAGGCATGAGCCACCGCACATGGCCTGAATTGTGTTTCTTGTAGGCAACAGAGCATTGGAAGTGTGTGTGTGTGTGTGTGTGTGAGAGAGAGAGAGAGAATGAGAGAGAGAGAGGAAGAGAGAGAGAGAGAGAGCATTTCACTCTGTTGCCCATGCTGGTGTGCAGTGGTGTGATCTTGGCTTATTGCAGCCTCTGCCTCCCAGGTTCAAGCGATTCTCCTGCCTAAGCCTCTGGAGTAGAGTAGCTGGGATAACAGGTGTGCACCACTACGCCTAGTTAATTTTTGTATTTTTAGTAGAGATGATGTTTTGCTATGTTGACCAGGCTGGTCTTGAACTCCTGACCTCAAGCGATCTACCTGTCTTAGCCTCCCAAAGTGCTGGGATTACAGGCTTGAGCCAGTATGCCCAGACTCTCGATATCATGAAAAGTCATTATAGTTATTATTTTTGATTGGTTCCTCATTTAGTCTCTCTTCTTAAGATAAGAGTAGTCTATATACCACAATTATGGTGTTATAATATTCTATGTTTTCCTGTGCATTTATTATTACCAGTGAGTTTTGTATTTGCAGATGATTTCTTATTGCTCATTCACAGCCTTATCTTTCTGATCGAAGTGTTCTCTTTAGCATTTCTTATAACACAGGTCTGATATTGATAAAATCCTTCAGCTTTTGTTTGTCTCATAAAATCTTTATTTCTCCTGCTTGTTTGGAGGATATGTTTCCTAGATTTACTATTGTAGGGTTAAAGTTGTTTTTTTTTTTTTTTTCCCTTCAGTATGTTAATTATATCATGCTACTCTCTCCTAGCATGTATGGTTTCCACAGAAAATCTGCGGCCAGACATATGGGAGATCCACTGTATGTTATTTGTTTCTTTTCTCTCACTGCTTTTAGGATTCTTTCTTTATCCTTGGTATTTGAAAGCTTAATTATTAAATGACTTGATATTATCTTCTTTGGGTTAAATCTGCCTGGTTTTCTATAACTTTCTTGTACTTGAATGTTGATAACTTCCTCTATGTTTGGAAAGTTCTTTTATTATCTCTTTGAATAAATTTTCTATTCTTATATCTTTCTCTGCCTTCTTTTTAAGGACAATAACTTTTAGAATTGCCCTTTCGGGGCTATTTTCTAGATATGTAGGCATGCTTCATTGTATTTTATTATTTTTTTCTCCTCCGTGTATTT
The DNA here is from genome assembly GCF_049350105.2 of Macaca mulatta. Lineage (NCBI taxonomy): Eukaryota > Metazoa > Chordata > Mammalia > Primates > Cercopithecidae > Macaca > Macaca mulatta. The sequence continues at coordinate 157,115,215 of NC_133411.1, forward strand.
TCAAATAGCCTGTCTTCAAGCTCACTAATTTTTTCTTTTACTTGATCAATTCTGTTACTAAAAGACTCTGATGTATTCTTTGATATGCCAATTGTATTTTTCAGCTCCAGAATTTCCCCTTGATTCTTTTCAATTATTTCAATCTGTTTGTTAAATTTATCTGATAAAATTCTGAATTCCTTCTCTGTGTTATCTTGAATGTCTTTGAGTTTTCTCAAAAGAGCTATTTTGAATTACCTGCCCAAAAGGTCTCTGTTTCTCCAGAATTGGTCCCTGGTGCCTCTCCCTTGGCCCCTGGTTCATTTGGCGAGGCATGATTTCTTAAGTGGTCCTGATGTTTCTGCATGTTCGTTGTTATCTGAGCATTGAAGAGTTAAGCATTTATTTTAGTTTTTGCAGTTTGGGCTCGTTTCTGCCCATCCTTCTTGGGCAGGCTTTCCAGATATATGAAAGAACTTGAGTGCTGTGATCTTGTGATCTAAGCTGTATTTGCATTAGGGGGCACCCCAATCCCAGTAACACTGTGTTTCTTGCAGACACATAGAGGTACCGCCTTGATCATCTTGGATAACATCTAGAAGAATTATCTGGATTACAAGGCACAGATTCTTATTTTCTTCTCTCACTTTCTTACAAGCAAATAGTCTCTCTCTATATTCTGACCTGCCTAGAGCTGGGCATCAGGTGACACAATTATCTCAGTGGCCACCATCAGTAGCTGGGTCAGTCCTGAAGACAGCACAGCACTGGGTCTCACCACTGTAACACTGCTGGGCTACTATGTATGTTTTCTCAGGCCCTGGAACTCTATAATCAGCAGATGGCAAAGCCTGCCAGGCTTGCATCCTTTTCTAGAGGGTGGTGAACTCCCCCAGTCCCTGGACCAGTTCAGAGAGAGGGGCCATCCAGGAGCCAGAGACTGGATTCAAAAAGCTTAGAAGTCAACCGGGTGTTCTATTGTGCTGCAGCTGAGCTGGCACTCAAACCACAAGATGCAGTTTTTAACACTCTTCCCCCTCCTTTCCACAGGCAGAGGAGCCTCACCCTGTGGTCACCACCATCTAAGGCCCATGGGGAATACTGCCAGCCTACCACCGATGTTACCTTAAGGTCCAAGCGCTTCTTAGTCAGCTTGTGGTGATTGCTGCCTGGCCTCAGACTTATCCTTCAAGGGACTTGGTCTCTGCTCTTACCCAGGGCAGGTCCAGAAATGCCACTCAAGAGCCAAGGCCTATAGTTAGGGACCCTAAGAGCCTGCTTGGTGGTCTATGTCCCTGTGGCTGAGCTGGTACCTACAGTGCAAAACAAAGCCCTATTTACTCTTCCTTCCACTTTTCTCAAGCAGAAAGAGTCTCTTCCAATAGTCATCACAGCTGGGATTGTATTAAGTCTCACCTGAGGCCATCAAGTCTCAGAGTCTCACTCAAGGCTCTTGGTGTACTACTTGGGAATTGCTGCTGATTATTCGGGGCCCAAGAGTTCTTTATCAGCAGGTGATGGTCCTGAAAGGACTGGATCCTTCCCTTCAAGGCAGAAGGTTCCCTCTTGGCCTAGGGTGTGCCATCTGGGAGCTAGTGTCTGGAGACGGGCCTCATGACTCTAACTGGTGCCCTCTCCTATTGTTGCTGAGCTGGTATCCAAGATGCATAACATCTTAGATATCTTTACTCTTCCCTGTCTTCTCCTCAAGTGAAAAGAAGAGGTCTGTTTTGGAGCTGAGAGCCTTTTAGCCTGGAGTTGGGGGAGGGGTGGTGCAAGCACTCCCTTAGTCACCCTGGCTGATGTCTCAGGTCATGTGCCCCCCAAGTCCAGTGGTTCTGAGCTCTGTTCAGCAGTAAGACTCACCTAGGATTTGCAGTCCTTGAGGTCTAGACTGTCTTTCAAATTTATGTAGAGCCCCAGAGCACGTTAGCCCATGGTAGCAAGGCTTGCCAGAGCTCAAGTTCTGATTGCTGAGATGGGCAATTCTCCTTTGACTAGGCGTGATTTAACTGCTCCCTCCATGGGTGGGCATCACCTGAGTTCAACTCAGTTTTGCCTTCTGCTGTGACAGAGCAGCACTGATTTCAGTGTCATGTCTCACAATTGCTGTGCTCTCTTTCTCCCATGTACACAGATTCTCTGTCCATGCCATGCTGCCTCTGCAACGGGATGAGAGTCGGGTGGCATCAGCAATTCCAGACTGTCTCTCTTCACCTTTTTAGTGCATCTTTCAGTGAAAAAGTTCAAACTAGATACTGTGAGACCTCACCTGATTTTTGGTTCTTACCTAGATGCTGCTTTTGTGTAGATAGTTGTGAAATTGGTGTCCTTGTTGGCGTGGGGAGGAAGATCAGTGGAATCTTCTCTTTGCTATCTTGCTCCACCAAAAAATACCCCTTTTCCAGTTCTGTTGTAAGAATTAAATACAAGAATCAATAAAATAATTGGTTGATTACAATACTTAAAAATTAATGCATAATGAATATTTTTATTACAATATCTGAATTAAATTAATTACCCTACTCCTACCTAATAATCTTTCACATTTCTACAGACTGGCAGTGCCAGCAGCGAAAACTCAATTAGAAAAACAAAATGTCAATCTGTCTACAAAGCAGTCTGTGGTTCTAATGGAAAAACCTATGGTAACCACCGCATACTTAAAGCAGCAAAGTGGTAAGAAGGTTTTATATCTCTTTATATGAGGAAGTGCTATTCTGTTTCACAGGGAATAAAAGATGATTACTCTTCATTTCTCTGGATTTTTCTCTTAATAGTACCAAGGCTATTATTTGCCCAAAGAAAACTAAAAGATACTTAAATTAAACCTTGAACAGTAAATTCAGTCAATTCCTGGAAGAATGTGGTTTATTCAGTTATTGAAGTAGAAGTAAGTTTACTTTTGAGTAATTTATTTAGCAAATATTTATTGAATGTCAATTATATAGCAGAAAGTGCTCTAAGAACTGGGCATAAAATGGTAAGCAAAACACAGAAATCCCTGCTTTCATGAGGTTTTTATTCCTGCAATAGAAGACACACAAATGAAACATAACAGAGCATGAAAAGGACTGTGAAGCCAATTGATTACTAATTGTTGCCTTCTCAATTTCATGCTAATCCTAAATAACAATAGCAAAGTTTGGATTTGGTGAGTGAATTGAACCTTTGAGTTACGCACTACCTAAAGAAATAAATTTTATAGCTGTTTTAAATTGTAACATGCAGCTAAAAAATGTTAGATAATTTAACTTTTAGAATTTTTGAATGTTCAGCTATGAAAGGTGGGGATAATGTAAGAATATTTGTTTTGTTTTCAAGAGTTCTATAATTTGTAAGTACTTTGTAAATTCTTATTGCAGAAATAAATTAATTAAAAGTTAAGTGTCCCCAGTAGCCATGCTGTTTGAATGAGGAAGGGCATTAGGTACCACTTCCCTCATATTATAGATAAGCCATCTGGCCCAGAGACGAGAAGGAACTGACTCAAAGGGCACAGATTCTTGGGGCAGTCAATGAAAACCGCACAAGCGAGCATTTAGGTCTGTTCCTTTCCAAGTGATTTTTGAATAATCTGATTTTATCTTTATGATGCTGCTACAACTACTCGATCCTTTATTTCTCTCATTTTTTTTCAGGTTGAGTAATGGAAAACTGAGTCTGAATCATGAGGGAGAATGCTCAGCATTTATGTGAACCAAATCACTTGGAAGTCAAAATTCACTGGCAAGTCCCCTTAAACAACGATTTCCCTGGGAGTTCCATTGTGAGATCAGCTTGAATCTTACAGATCTGATGAATCCTGCATACTTTTCAAGTTTTTTCCACATCAAATAAAGTCAGTTTCAGAGTAATTTCTGATTTCTTGGATTTTTTTTTCTAGACTTTCCCAAATTGTATGTGTCTGTGATTCCTCTGTTCCCAAAGTGCCAAAACAGTTATGAATTCTGTTCTTTCCTTCAGGGATAACACTTCAGGACCTAGGTCAACAATTTGTAAATCCTAATAGATCTAAGACTCTCAGAATTGCATGTAAAAAAATGAAGATTCCTCACTTTAGGAATACTGATTTAGGGATCTAGCAGAGCTAAAGAAACTGCAATTCAATACCACATTCCAGGTTTCTCTAACAAAGTTTGTCTCTGGACATGATGAAAAACTGATTTAAGATCTTTTTAAGGACACACTGATTGACTCAGAAGGCCCATCAAACCATATACCAAATAAATTTTCTATGTGCTTTTTTCTTAAGAGGGTATCCAAAGCTATTATTAGATTCTTAAAGGGTTCTATGACTACAAGTATATTATAAAATTACAGATCTTTATTCATTAAAATGTAAAAATTAACATATTTATATGTTAAGCCCATTATAGCCTGAAATTTAGATGATTAGAAGAAATCTCACCAGAATATTAATCATACTGATTAGCAACATGGAGCTCAAGAAAAGGAAAAAAAAATCTAGCAAATGGTAGGATAAGAGGTATTAAAAATGATTTGCAGAAACTGTCAGCAGAAGGGTTGAGCTAGATGTGGAGGCCAATGGTGAACGAAAGTACAGTTCAAACTCAGCATGTCCCCTATTCTAATGTCTGTGTTCCTACTGCATTTGTTATGCTGGATCTATATATTCTTAATATCAATTGCTGTCTGAATTCTTTACTGTTAAATCTGGCTTCAGTGATTGAAACCTTGGCTGTAAAATTACTTTCATTCATCAGTTTTTTATTATGTCAATAGATATACACTTCTTACTAAAAAGTAATATGCAGAAATTCCAAAAAAGAGAGAAAAATTAATTCTATAATCCAAAGGCAGCCAATTTTAATATTTTGGCATATTAATGTTTGATCTTTCTTCTTAATTATTACTATAGACTATATTCAAATTTCATATACTAATTTAAATATGTTTATGATTAGAAAAATATTAAATACACCCATTAGAATGACTATAATGAAAAAAGAAAGATAATAAAACATGTTCATGAGAATGTGGATAAAATGTGTACCCTTATGTTACTTGTGGGAATGTAAGAAGGTACACCATTTTGGATAATACTTTGGATAAAAGTTTGTCAGATTCTTAAGAACTTCAATATATACCTACCATGTGAATCATCCATCCATTCCACTACTGATATTTACTCAATAGAAAAAATAAATAAAATAAACAGATGTCCATGCAAATACTTTTACACTAGTGTTGATAGCAACATTAACCATATAGCCAAAAAAGTCGAAACAATCCAAGAATCTATCAGTTGGTAAATAAACGACACGATGTAGTTTATCAACACAAAAAATGCAATGCCATTCATTATTTAAAAATAATGAACTACTGATTCACGGTATTGAGTATATAAACTTCCAATGATTATGCCTAATGAAAATGCAAATTGTAAAGACTACATATTCTGTTTATATGAAATGTCCAGAAAAGGTAACACAATAGAGAATGTAGAATTGTAGCTGCTTGGGGATGGGGGTGAGAAGAGGAATTAACTGGAATCAGAAGAGTCTTTTGGGGGTGATATAAATGATCTAAAATTTGATTGCATGATGGTGTCGTATCTATGATATATTCACAAAAAAATCAATTTATTACGTCTAAAATAACTTTTTGGTATGCGAATACCTCAATTAGGCTGATTTAAGTTATTACTCACTTTAATTGTGGCTAAAGTATGGAGTCAATGCCTACTAGGATTTTTATAAGAATGAAGATGACATGTGGGAGGCTCCCTGACACAGCTTTTTCAGATTAATAGTCACTCGATGGAGAAGAGTTTCCATTTTCTAATAGACAATAACTTTAACAGATCCAGTGAATGATCCCAGAGAACAGTGACTGCATCTCCTTTCTCCGATAAACTTGTCTTTATCATCTCATATAGTGCTTGACACATTGTACCCTTTTATGTAATATGGTGAATAAATATATGCAATCTACTCATCTGAAAAGGGTTAATATCCAGAACCTATAAAGAACTCAATCAAATTTACAAGAAAAAACAAACAACCCCATCAAAAAGTGGGTGAAGGATATGAACAGACACTTCTCAAAAGAAGACATTCATACAGCCAACAGACACATGAAAAAATGCTCATCATCACTCGCCATCAGAGAAATGCAAATCAAAATCACAAGGAGATACCATCTCACACCAGTTAGAACGGCAATCATTAAAAAATCAGGACACAGCAGGTGCTGGAGAGGATGTGGACAAATAGGAACATTTTTACACTATTGGTGGGACTGTAAACTAGTTCAACCATTGTGGAAAACAGTGTGGCAATTCCTCAAGGATCTAGAACTAGAAATACCACTTGACCCAGCCATCCCCTTACTGGGGTTATACCCAAAGGATTTTAAGTCATGCTGCTCTAAAGACACATGCACACGTATGTTTATTGCGGCACTATTCACAATAGCAAAGACTTGGAATCAACCCAAATGTCCATCAGTGACAGACTGGATTAAGAAAATGTGGCACATATATACCATGGAATACTATGCAGCCATAAAAAAGGATGAGTTCGTGTCCTTTGTAGGGACACGAATGCAGCTGGAAATCATCATTCTCAGCAAACTATAGCAAGAACAGAAAACCAAACACCGCATGTTCTCACTCATAGGTGGGAATTGAACAATGAGATCACTTGGACACAGGAAGGGGAACATCACACACCGGGTCCTATTGTGGGGAAGGGGGAGGGGGATGGATAGCATTAGGAGATATACCTAATGTAAATGACGAGTTACTGGGTGCAGCACACCAACATGGCACATGTATACATATGTAACAAACCTGCACGTTGTGCACATGTACCCTAGAACTTAAAGTATAATAATAATAATAAAAGAATATGTATATGAGCATATCGTATTCAATGAAGAACTATTTTAAAAGCATCTATAAAGAAAAAGGCCAAGCAACTAGGTGATTATATTTTTATGTTCTAATGGAAAATATTACCTTAATGATAAAACGAAGTTACTTACTAAAATAAAGATAACATATTTAACTTTTTTTTGAGTGAGATATTTATTATTTTAATTTGCATTAGGTTTTACATTATCAAACATACACTTAAGATATTTTAAAAACTGTTATTGAATAATTGAACATCAGGAATCAAAATCCCGAAGTCAAAAATCTTAATAGTTGGAAATAATCTTGAACATGCTATGTTCCATCTTGTATTCCACAGAAGATTTCACCTGGACATCTATGAATTTGAGACTCTGATTAATTACTAATTCTAATAGTAGAATCCTTTGCAAAATGGGCTCACATTGATGTCATATGGTTATATAGTTCCATCAAAATTCAGCAAACACCATAATGATAAAATTTAAGTTTTTCACCACAAAATCTGTAGAGAAAGAAAGAGAGAAAAATGCATTATTAAAAGATCAGGTTAAGCTCCTCTGAGAAATGGACCAAATTCTTCTCAGTGAGGATTTGAACTTGGGACAGGACAAGGCTGTGCTCCATTTCTACAAATAGCTGGGACCCACCTGTTCACCACACCTACATTTGTCCCATTGTGGGGACAGTTGACCCTTCCTACTTGCTCAGGCCAGACTCAATTTTGAAACCTGTCCATATTTAAAGGAGAAGATTAATAATTATATTTGTGGTTCTTCAGAAAGAAATTATAGTAAAGGACGTGGAAAGATTTTATGAGAGGAAACACCTTAAGAAAAATGGAAATAGGGGCAGGAAGGCTGAAGGAACCTTCAGAACAACAACTCTTTCAGAGTGAACGAGAGAGGAAAGAGATTTTGGTGGAAGTGTCCTAGATGTCCCACAGTCTGAGGAAGATTTGGAAGGTTGTCCTGAGAGTTCAGGACACCATCAGAGAAATTCCTTTCAAACACGAATGAGCACATTGTGATGAATTTCAGTTTAGCTATAGGTTCTGACTCGATTACACTTTCTGTCACTGGAGATCTGCAAACTTGGTTTTTGTGGCATCACAGAGGTTTACTGTACAGGCTCAGGGCTCCTGAATTTCATCATATTGATCTTTAGTCAGCAATTAATAAATTATAATAAAATTAATTAACCTAAATTGATTGACTAATGCACTTGCAGAATATCCACCATGATTATGTAAAGAGCTCTGATGCAAAACTCTTTTTCAGAAATGAGAATTTTAGGTAAAGCTACAAGTGTTTGCCGTACATCTTTTATAGTTATTACAGTTATTTTGTCTACGTGCTGTGCCAAGTGTATCAGCATCATGAATTTCCCTATCTTTATGCAATGATTCTTTTCATTACTTTTGAAGAACACATATTGACAATAATGTTCTTACTTCTCACTGCAGAAAATACACACATTGCAATAAGTTTGGCCATTGGTTGCACAGATTGTTTGAATCTCCCTGGTGCAAGTATGCAATCCAGATTTCAATAGAAAACAGTTTGGCTGGAAAATATTAAGGCACATCACAAAATTTACCAAATAATTAACATTTTAAGAAACGTTCTTTATTTCTAATATAAAATGTCATACATCAAAATAGGACAAATATATTCTATATGTAGAATATAACCAATGTACACAGTGCTGTTAAATGTAGAATATAACCAATGTAACCATAGTGCTGTTACATGTAGAATATAACCAATGTAACCACAGTGCTGTTAAAATTTAAAAATATTATTATACCTCCTTTTACAAAAAATGTAATTTTGATGAATTTGCCAGCCAAATATTCTTTTTTCTCCTAACTCACACCATCATTTTTCTATCACACTAAAAAAAAATTTTACTTATTTATTTTTATTTTATTTATCTATTTATTTTTTGAGACGGAGTCATGTTCTGTCGCCCAGGCTGGAGTGCAGTGGTGTGATCTTGGCTCACTGCAAGCTCCGCCTCCTGGGTTCACGCCATTCTCCTGCCTCAGCCTCCCGAGTAGCTGGGACTACAGGCGCCTGCCACCATGCCTGGTTAATTTTTTTGTATTTTTAGTAGAGATGGTGTTTCACCACATTAGCCAGGATGGTCTCGGTCTCCTGACCTCGTGATCCGCCCACCTCGGCCTCCCAAAGTGCTGGGATTACAGGCGTGAGCCACCATGCCTGGCCTAAAAAAAAATTTAAACTGTATTTTCTATTTTTTATTTCCATCTTTTACCATAGTTTCAGCACTTACATACATACCCACAGACATGCCCCACCCCTGACACACACAAACAATTTGATTAGTTTTCATAGCTTGGCAATTTACAAAAATAAAACAATATTTTGTATTCTTACATGACCTGCACTTTGCACTTTCCCGTGACCTTTGTCGACTTTGATGTTCAGGGCTATAATTCACTTTCTTTTTAAACATTCCAATGTACAAATACATGGTGTCTTAGAATAGGTAATTTGGATTGGCTCTTTTTTCTTTTCCTAATGTTTTGATAGGCTAAACCTTTCTATGCTTAACAACATTTAACCTGTCTTAGATGTTTGTGTGCAATAAGATTTATGCCCCTAAACGAAATTTTTGAGTAATAAGAAATGCACATTTTCACCATATCAGGATAGTATAAAATGATTTTGCGTTTCTGGCAAGATGCAATTTCTTGAACTTAATTTAATAATTACAGATTTTTACTTTTTGAAGTTTCACCAAATCGCATTTAAGAAATCCCCATAAGACCTGCAGTAGTGAAAATAATGAGATGACATATTCAAAGGCACTGGACAAAGAAATCCTGTCAATTAAGAATACTGTATCCAACAAAGCTATCTGATATGGTTTGACTGTATCCCCACCCAAATCTCATCTTGAATTATGGATCCCATAATTCCCATGTGTATAGGAGGGACTCTATGGAGGATAAGTGAATCATGGGGGCATTTTTTTTCCCCATACTGTTCTCGTGGTAGTGAATTAGTCTCACAAGATCTGATGGATTGATAAGGGACTTGCCCTTTCACTTGGCTCTCAGTTTCTCTTGCCTGCCACTATGTAAGATGTGCCTTTTGCTTTCTGCCATGATTGTGTGACCTCCATAGCCATATGAAAATGTGAGTCTGCTAACCTCTTTTTTTTTGTTTATAAATTACCCATTCTTGAGTATGTGTTTATCAGCAACACAATGGGCTAATACACTATTCTTTAGAAATGAAGGAGAAATAAAAACCTTCTCAGACAAAAAAACTGGGGGAATTACTCACCACTAGACTGGACTTACAAGAAATGCTTAAAGGAGCACTACAACAATGAAGGACCTCTTCAAGGAGAACTACAAACCACTACTCAAGGAAATAACAGAGGACATGAACAAATGGAAAAACATTCCATGATCATGGATAAGAGTAATCAATATCATGAAAATGGCCACCCTGCCCAAAGTAATTTATAAATTCAATGCTATCCCTATCAAGTTACCATCGACTTTCTTAACAAAATTAGAATAAAAACTAATTTAAATCCCATTTGGAACCCAAAAAGAGCCCATATAGCCAAGACAATCCTAAGCAAAAAGAACAAAGCTGGAGGAGTCACACTACCTGACTTCAAACCACACTACAATGCTACAGTAACCAAAACAGCATGGTACTCATACCAAAACAGATACATAGATCAATGGAACAGAACAGAGGCCTCAAAAATAACAACACACATCTACAACCATCTGATCTTTAACAAACCTGACAAAAACAAGCAATGGGGAAAGGATTCCCTATTTAATAAATGGTATTGAGTAAACTGGCTAGCCATATGCAGAAAACTGAAACTGGACCCCTTCCTTACACCTTATACAAAATTTAACTCAAGAAGGATTAAAGACATAAATGTAAGACCTAAAACCATAAAAACCCTGGAAGAAAACCTGGGCAATACCATTCAGGACATAGGCATATGCAAAGACTTGACTAAAACACAAAAACAATGGCAACAAAAGCCAAAATAGACAAATGGGATCTAAGTAAACTAAAGAGCTTCTGTACAGCAAAACAAACTATCATCAGAGTGAACAGGCAACAGACAATATGGAAGAAAATTTTTGCAATATATCCATCTGACAAAGGACTAATATCCAGAATCCAAGGAACTTAAACAAACTTACAGGAAAAAAACAACCCTATCAAAAAGTGGGCTAAGGATATGAACAGACAATTCTCAAAAGAAGATATTTATGAGACCAACAAACATACGAAAAAAAGCTCATCATCACTGGTCATTAGAGAAATGCAAATCAAAACCACAATGAGATACCAACTCATGCCAGTTAGAATAGCGATCATTAAAAAGTCAGGAAACAACGGATGCTGGAGAGATGTAGAGAAAAAGGAATACTTTTACACTATTGGTGGGAGTGTAAATTAGTTCAACCATTGTGGAAGACAGTGTAGCGATTCCCCAAGGATCGAGAACCAGAAATACCATTTGACACAGCAATCCCATCACTGGGTATATACCCAAAGGATTATAAATCATTCTACTATGAAGTCACATGTACACATATGTCTATTGCAGCACTGTTCACAAGAGCAAAGACTTGGAACCAACTCAAATGTCCATCAATGACAGACTGGATTAAGAAAATGCGGCACATATCCTTTGCTCACTTTTTGATGGCGTTGTTTGTTTTTTTCTTGTAAATTTGTTTGAGTTCTTTGTAGGTTCTGTATATTAGCCCTTTGTCAGATGAGTAGATTGCAAAAATTTTCTCCCATTCTGTAGGTTGCCTGTTCACTCTGATGGTAGTTTCTTTTGCTGTGCAGAAGAACTAATTTAGTTTAATTAGATCCCATTTGTCAATTTTGGCTTTTGCTGCCGTTGCTTTTGGTGTTTTAGCCATGAAGTCTTTGCCCATGCCTATGTCCTGAATGGTACTACCTAGGTTTTCCTCTAGGATTTTTATGGTATTAGGTCTAACATTTAAGTCTCTAATCCATCTTGAATTAATTTTCGTATAAGGAGTAAGGAAAGGATCCAGTTTCAGCTTTCTACTTATGGCTAGCCAATTTTCCCAGCACCATTTATTAAATAGGGAATCGTTTCCCCATTTCTTGTTTCTCTCAGGTTTGTCAAAGATCAGATGGCTGTAGATGTGTGGTATTATTTCTGAGGACTCTGTTCTGTTCCATTGGTCTATATCTGTTTTGGTACCAGTACCAGAGGATGTGGAGAAATAGGAACACTTTTACACTGTTGGTGGGATTGTAAACTAGTTCAACCATTATGGAAAACAGTATGGCGATTCCTCAAGGATCTAGAACTAGATGTACCATATGACCCAGCCATCCCATTACTAGGTATATACCCAAAGGATTATAAATCATGCTGCTATAAAGACACATGCACACGTATGTTTATTGCGGCACTATTCACAATAGCAAAGACTTGGAATCAACCCAAATGTCCATTAGTGACAGACTGGATTAAGAAAATGTGGCACATATACACCATGGAATACTATGCAGCTATAAAAAAGGATGAGTTTGTGTCCTTTGTAGGGACATGGATGCAGCTGGAAATCATCATTCTTAGCAAACTATCACAAGGACAGAAAACCAAACACCGCATGTTCTCACTCATAGGTGGGAACTGAACAATGAGATCACTTGGACTCGGGAAGGGGAACATCACACACCGGGGCCTATCATGGGGAGGGGGGCGGGGGGAGGGATTGCATTGGGAGTTATACCTGATGTAAATGACGAGTTGATGGGTGCTGACGAGTTGATGGGTGCAGCACACCAACATGGCACAAGTATACATATGTAACAAACCTGCATGTTATGCACATGTACCCTAGAACTTAAAGTATAATAATAATAATAATAATAATAATAATAATAATAAAAGAAAATGTGGCACATATACACCATGGAATACTGTGCAGCCATAAAAAGGATGAGTTCATGTCCTTTGCAGGGACATGGATGAAGCCGGAAACCATTATTCTCAGTAAACTAACAGGAACAGAAAACCAAACACTGAATGTTTTCACTCTAGTGGGAGTTGAACAATGAGAACACATGGACACAGGGAGGGGAACATCACACACCAGGGCCTGTCAGGGGTTGGGAGGCTAGGGGAGGGATAGCATTAGGAGAAATTCCTAATGTAGATGACAGGTTGATGCGTGCAGCAAACCGTCATGGCACATGTATACCTATGTAACAAACCTGCATGTTCAGCGCATATATTCCAGCACTTAAAGTATAATAAAAAATTTAAAAAGAAAAAAAGAAAAAGAAAGACAATAATTCATACCATGAAAGTACAAAATTCACTAGTTTAGGTAAATCTATAGGCATACTCAGAATACCCCAGTGCTATAATAGTACTATATAAATCTCTTACTATTCTATTCTAATGGTTTAAAGTCTAAAAGGTCAGAAACATGAACAGCTACATTTAGTGTTGAAAAATTCACAAAATATAAAAATATAAATTAAGGCAGTTAAAGTACAAATTGTGAGCGGGAGGGGAAAAGGTGTAGAATGTTTTTATGTAAAAAAAAGTTAAGTTGTTATTAGCTTAAAATAGTCTATTATAACTAAAAGACTCTTTTAGTCCCTTGGTAATCATACACACACAAATACAGTAGGTATGCAAACAAAAGAGAGAAAGGAAACAATGCTTAGCACTATAAAAACCACCATATCACAGAGATAAACATCAAGATAGGAAGAATGAAACAAAGAATTCACAAAACAACCAGAAAGCAAAAACTGACTGGAATAAGTCCTTACCTATTAATAACAATCTTGAGTGTAAATGGGTCAAATTCTCCAATTAAAAGATAGGGATAAATCAAAAGTCAACATGGTGGATTAGTATCCAAGATGAAGTTGCTTTTGCCTCCATGCTTGTCAATAACGTCTGCTGAAAAATTTGAATGGACACATGCAGAAGAATAATACTAGACCCCACCCCTCACCATATACAAAAATCAACTCAAAATGGATTAAAGTCTTAAATATAAAATGCCAAACTATGAAAATACTGGAAGAAAACATAGGTGAAATGTTTTACAACATTGGGTTGAGCAAGGATTTTTAAATAAGACTTCAAAAGCACAGAAAATCTAAGAAAGATAGACAAATGGGATTACATTCACTAGAAAGTTTCATTTTGGAAGGATACATAAGCTCTGTATTCTTCCCTTGAAAAATTGCTAACAGAGTACATTTTAAATGTTCTCGCCATAATAATAGTAAGTGAGGTGATAGATATGTTAATTTGTTTGACTCTATCATTTCACAATATGTGTATCTATGAAAACCACATGCACTATCAATGTATACAATTTCTATTTATCAAAATGAATAAACAAATACATAAATTGTACTACTGGATAATTAAATAAATTGATACATCTATGCTCTATTAATTTTTGGCAAGTCAAAAAATGGCAAAAGAATAGTCTTTTAAACAATGGATGTTTTGACAATTAAATAGGCAAATGCAAAAGAATAAATTTGGGTCTATTCTTTACACCGTATAGAAAAATCAATTCAAAATGGATCAATGAATTAAACAGAAGGACTAATACTATGAAACTTTTAAAAGGAAACATAATAAAAATATGTATTACTGGATAAATACATAAATTGATACATATATGCTATATTGATTTTTGGCAAGCATAAATATTCACCATCTTGGATTTGACAGTGATTTCTTTTATATTATACCAAAAGTTCAAGAAGCAAGGGAAAAATAAGTTAGGATAAGTTAGAATTCATCAAAATTAAAAAACATTTTGTGCATCAAAGGACACAATCAAGAAACTGAAAAGACAATCCAAAAATGTGAGAAAACATTTGCAAGTCATATATCTGATAAAGTTCTAATATCCAGATTGCATAAGAACACTTCAAATTCAAAAATAAAAATACAAATAACCCAGTGTAAAAATCAGCAAGGCGTATGAATAGACATTTATCTACAGAAGATGTGCAAATAGCCACTATACCCATGAACAGTTGCTAAACGTTGTCAATCATAAGAGAAATGCAAATCAAACCACAATAAGATACTACTCACATCTACCAGGAAGTCTAAATTTTTTAAAAATGAAAAATAACAAGTTTTGTTGAGAATCTGAAGAAATTGGAACTCTCTTGCAGTTCTAGTGGGAAAGTGTAATGGTTCAGCCAGTGTGGAAAACAATTTGGCATTTCCTCAAAAAGTTAAAATAGAGTTATCATATAATCAAGTGATTTTATTCTTAAGTCTCTACCCAAGAGAAATAAAAATATATGGTCACACAAAAACTTGTACAAGAGTGTTCATAGTCGGCCGGGCATGGTGGCTCAAGCCTGTAATCCCAGCACTTTGGGAGGCCGAGACGGGCGGATCACAAGGTCAGGAGATGGAGACCATCCTGGCTAACACGGGGAAACCCCGTCTCTACTGAAAAATGCAAAAAAAAAAAAAAACTAGCCGGGCGAGGTGGTGGGCGCCTGTAGTCCCAGCTACTTGGGAGGCTGAGGCAGGAGAATGGCGTAAACCCGGGAGGCGGAGCTTGCAGTGAGCTGAGATCCGGCCACTGCACTCCAGCCTGGGCGGCAGAGCGGGACTCCGTCTCAAAAAAAAAAAAAAAAAAAAGAGTGTTCATAGTCACATTGTTCATAACAGCCAATAAGAATAAACAACCCAGATGTCTGTTTATGAATATATAAACAAATGTTGGTATATCCACACAATGGAATATTATTTGGCCATAAAAAGGAAAGACATACAGACACATGTCACAGTATGAATGAACCTTGAAAACATTGTGCTAAAGGAAAGAAATCAGTAACAAAAGACCACATACTATGTATATGTTTCTAACATATTAAAGTTATACAAATATTGTATTATTTATTTATGTAAAGTTTTCAGAATAGAAAAATCCATAGAGACAAGAAGTAGATTAGTAGTCGCCGAGAACAGATAGAGCAGGGAATTGAGAAGTGCATAGGTTTCTGGAGTGGGGTAAGTGATAGAAATGTTCTACAATCAGATAGTGATAATGGTTGCACAATATTGTGAATATGCTAAAAGTTATGTTATTGTAAACTTTAAAAGAGTGAACTTTAAGTTTAATACATTTTATCTCAATTTAAAAACACTTTTTTTCTTACCAAAGTTCAGTTTTCAAATATTATTACATTTCCTTGGTTTCACTCTCATTCTAGCTAAAATATGAAGCTAATGTGTGTCTAACAAGATTCTCATGAGAAATAATTACATAACGTGCAGGATGTGGGAAATTAACTCAGAGAGCTTGTGTGGAAAATAGTCATGCAATGAGTTAGTTTCCATTCATTAATGGGTACTAACTTCTGTCAGTACACCGAATGTTCCTAGAGCAGGGGTCCCTAACCCCCAGTCCATGACTGGCACCAGTTCATGGCCTGTTGGGAACCCAGCAGCACAGCAGGAGGTGAGCAGCAGGCCAGCAAGCATTGCTGCCTGAGCTCTGCCTCCTGTTAGATCAGTGGGACATTAGGTTCTCATAGGAACGTGAGCCCTATTGTGAATTGTGCATGTGAAGGATCTAGGTTGTGAACTCCTTATGAGAATCTAATGCCTGAAGATGTAAGATGGAACAGTTTTATCCTAAAACCATCCCCACCCAACCGCCTGTTTGTGGAAATGTTGTCTTCCATGAAACCAGTCCCTGGTGACAATAAGAATGGAGACTGCTGTCCTAGAAAATAGTGACAATATCTGCTTTTACTTAGCACATTTTTGTTAGCGTTATAGATAGGGCCTTATGGATACTAGAGTTTTTTTTTTTAAACAGTATGTTGAATGTAATAAAAAAGTGTGAATTTACTAGTATTCATTGAGTAATGTTTTTATGCATGCCCTATATAATTAAAAACAGAATATGATGTTGGCTGAATACATTTTTAAAGTGTAGCTCTAAAAATGTACATTCATCAACAATGAAGACTACATAGATAGATGAATAAGTAACTCACACACATCACTGTTTTAGATGTGAAATTTTTCACTGAAAAGGAGAGCGTGCCTGATATGGCATATAAGGCAGATTTATAGTTATCTTCCAGTAGTCAATCTACGTTTCTGCTGCTAAAATCAAGTTTTAAATGATCATGTGACCACCCAAATAAAGTCTTCTTCTTGTTGGTTGAGAGATGAGAGAAATGGAGGCACATTGGACTTGGATCACAAATGGGTATCTTAAGTTAAGGAAGGCAGGCCAAGTTGTCTGGCATGCTAGGATCTCCACCTTCTCTCTCTTGACTGATTTGTGCATGGAAAAATATACATACATAAATTTTTTTTCTCCCAATCCTCAGAAATCTTACAGTATCTGAATAGACTCGACTCTGCAATGCATTTAATTATAGAAATGTACTATGTCTTAGAATTTAAGTCCGTGTTACCTAACGTTCATGATCAGGAGATCCTAAGATTAACCTGGAATACTTGTTAGAATTCAAATTACCAGATACCTCTCCTAGAAGTTCTGAATCTTTAGGATAAATAGGAGCACAGTTATCCATACTTTTGATAACCACCCCAGTAGTGTATTATTTGGCCATCTTTAAAAATGTCTTTTTAGTTATAATTACCAAAAGTATTTATGTATACTAATGTACTACCCAGTAAAAGAAAAAATGTTTTAATAAAGCTAATATTTAACATTTTGAGTTAAATATTTATGATTGTAAATTTCATTACATTTTACAATATCAAACACATAACTAAGATAATAGTTTTTCAAACTATCATTGAATAATCAAATATAGAGAATAAAAATTATTTAATCACAGGTTCTTAGAGTCAGAAAGAGTCTTCAACATCTTATATTTCATCTTATGAGCTATAGAAGGTGTCAACTGGTCCTCTAAAAATTTAAGGTTCTGATTGAGAAGGTGCTAGTTTGTTGTAGAATCCACCATAAGATAGGATTACAATAAAATCCTCAGCAATGTTTAGCTCAGGCAAAAAGTCAGCATCTGCCATAATGATGAAATTCAATTTTTCCTCCACTTTCTCTGAAAATAAAAAATAATAGAGAAGGAAAAATAATTTATTAAAAGACTATTTTTTAGTTCCCTGGATATTGCATAATATGTTTCTCAATAAGGAAGATTTGAACATAGGACAGTTTGGAAAAATCTCTGCTCCACTTCTGCAAGCAGTGGGATCCCAGCTGTTCCCTGCACGAGTTCTATTGCCATCTGGGGCTACCTGGCTTTTTCTATATGCCTAGTCTTGATTCAGTCTTCAGACCTCCTCTGACTCAAGACAGGAGAAGATTAAAGATTGTCTTATGTGTGGTTTCTGTAAACACAAAAACCAGTTTGAAAATTAAATGTGCAAAGACTTTATGAGAGGAAATAACTGTGAGAGAAAATGTGGAGGGAGGGAGGGAAGAAGGCTGGCTGAACCTTTAGACTGCAAACTCTTTCAGAATGCAGGAGATAGGAAGGGAGATTGAGTGAAAGTGTCCTGGACTGCCCTGAGCTCCAAGGAAGGTCTAGAGGCTGTCATGGAGTTCAGGTGACAAAGTAGATCATCAGAGGAGTCCCTCCTTAGCATTAATGGGCCCATTGTGATGGACTTCAGATTTCTGTATTAGATTTCTTGCTCAGTTATACTTTCTATAGTTTGGCGCTGCATCATGGAGATTACCATTCAGCACCTGGGCTTTGGAATTACAATATTCCAGTCACTAGTTTACCATTAGTAATTCGTAATAATTAAATTAAATTAATTGATTTGTACTTTTATAGAATATTTACTAGAGCTATGCTGTGAGGTCAAATACAAAAATACTTTTAGAAATGCGAATTTAGAGAAAGGTACAAGTGTGTTCCTTTAACTTTCACAGAGCTAGTACAGTTATATTCTGTGTAAACTTGTACCCAAGTCATTAGAAACATGAGTTTTCCTATAATTTTGTGATGGTTTCTTTATTACTTTAGAAGAGCTAATATTTAATCCTGTGCACTTACAATTTTTTACGGCAGAAAAGGCATCTATTGTTGTAAGTCTGGCCATTGGTTGCACAGATTGGATCCATTTCTCTGGTGCAAAAAACTGATGAACTGGCATACACACTACAATCTGGCTGTTAATCATAAAAAGTAAACAGAATTTATCAGATAATGAACTTTTTGAATAAAATATTATTTATTCCACATACATAATGCTAAGCAGTACATCAAAATAAAATAACTGTATTTTATATGGAGATTTCAAAGCCATACAAATGACTGAAGTTGTGTGTATAATTTAGCCTCCCTGCCCCCACTTCTCCTTGGAGCCAGATCAACTATCTGCCATTATTTCATACCATAAGAAATCATAACACTGAATTTTAATTTATCATTCCCTTGTCTTCCCAATGATTTTACTTCATACTTATGTATTCATACATGTGTGTTTGCATGTATTTGTACAACCATATAGATAGTTAGTTATATATACTATTTCTTGTTGGAAGTACTGGTAATTTACAAAAAAATGCTGTCTGTATTCTTAAATAATCTGCTTTTTCAATGTTTTGTGACCTTTATTCAGATGTTCAGAACTATAGCTCATTTTCTTCACCTCTATGTAATATTCTACTATGTGACTACATGAAAATTATTATTTCATTTACCCTTATTTGTATAACTTTTTAATGTTGTTTTGCTAGAACAACATTTCTACTTTAAACATCCTTTAACGCATATTAGATGATTATGTGCAAGACTTATACCCATTAATAAAATGTTTGAATAATAAGATATTTTTACCTTGCTTATAATGCCAAATCATTTTATACAGTTGGCAGATGCTATTTCTTAACTTTAGTGTAACAAGAACACAGGAAAGTTCTTTTGATTTTTTTTTATTATTTTTGTCTTTACTTGTTGAAGAATCATTCTGTTATACTTTTCGTTTCATGAAATTTGCTTTTAAAATTTATAATATAAGAAAGTTGAAAGACAACTTCCATTTTAATCAGTATTAACTTACCATATCGGGAAATTTTGGTGAACGTGCAAAAGAAGTTTCTGCAACCAATGCACAAAGGACAAATTAAAATTAAGAAGAAGCAGTGGGGAAAGCATAATTTCTTATGGAAGCACATGTACTTCTTAGTAACAGAAAAATATGTAAATTCTTTACTCATGACCCTAAAGGTAATAAAGTAAGCTTTTGTGGCAATATTGATACAATACATTCCTAAAATGACTTCAAGGCTGTAAATATTTTGTTAGTACCAAATTAAGATCACTTGTGACAAATAATTTTATGCATTGTTTAATAACTCCCCAAATCTCCTTTTGAAGGTACCATACTGGATTTTTTTTTTCATTTTTACAGATGAGACAGCCAAGTTAGACAAGTCAATGCCTAAGTGACTTACTTAATATGAATACATTAATTAGTACTCAGTTCTAATATAAAGGATCTATCCAACACCTCACAGTTGCTTTATTCTGATATTCATGAGCCACTTTGAGCTTTAAGAAAGACAGATAACTTGTCAGCAGAAGGATCGGTGAGTCTTCTTACACAAGGCCTTGACTTTAGTAGACTCAGAGCTGACAAGCAAAAAATCAGATTGTCAAGGAATATCGGGAAATGAGAAAAGCAATTCACTAATTCAATTTTTTATAAAGACACTTATTCCCTACTTCATTTTACCAGTTTAAGGATGGCCAATCCAACAAAACAGGCCCTTCATTCCTAGGTTAGAGCAGTTATTTACTACATTTTCTAAGAAATGTGAAATACTTCATGCAGGACTGAAAAATTTACTCACCAGAGTGAAGAAGAAATACCAAGGCAATGATGAAAATAGCTTTGATCCATGATGAGAAGAAATACATTTTATGATGTCTGTGGAT
Organism: Macaca mulatta; assembly: GCF_049350105.2. NCBI lineage: Eukaryota > Metazoa > Chordata > Mammalia > Primates > Cercopithecidae > Macaca > Macaca mulatta. The sequence continues at coordinate 157,136,047 of NC_133411.1, forward strand.
GAAACCTTTAGAAATATTTAAAACACATAGAACAGGAAAAAATTACCCATTTCTAAATGAAAGTTTCTCAGAGGTAAAGGAACTATTCTAACCCTCCAGATTACTAATCATTGTGGGCTCTTCCCTTCATTCTTCCCCAACCTTCGGGAACAGCAAGACATGACATGTGATTAGAAGGCTCTGAAAGACTTGGAAACCTCAGGAAAAATCCTCTTCACACATGTAAGAAAAAGCTGTTCACTCTCCCAACCCTCTGGGTTAGCCAACAAGGAGCCTGGCTACATTTAAGGCAATATCCGCATTGAAATCTCAGTTTTCCTCAGAAAATAGAAACCGTTATTTCAGGAAGGATGAATCTGGAGCAGTGCTCACGACAACCAGACACCAGGGCTGTGAACTCCGACCCCACGCATTGAAAATAGAAAAGTGGTGGTAAATGAGGCCCACAGCTCTAGAGACTGTGTTTATTTCATTTACCTTTTACTTCTCCAGCACCTCTACCTAGCTAAGGAGTCTCCTTTACTGATCTGTTGATGAGCTTTATGGGGGTAAGACAGACAGATGGCCCAGGGCAGATAACACACAGAGGCATGAGGATTTCTGCCTGGAAGCTGTGAAGTAGCTCCTGTGACGTACCTCACATTTTTCTCAGCAGATCTTCACTCAGCAGGAGGTTTGGGACCATTTGATCTGATGTATCCAGAAGTTATCAGAGTACTTAGAGATCCAAGATAGAGGGCAGATGTGAAAGCTTTCCAAGCTGCTGAGTTAGAAAAGGCAACAGCATAAAAGAAAAAGAAAAATGAGTTTGGGGAATTGTAATTAAATTAGACACTTAGTATTTTGCAACCTTAGAAACTTAATTGGAGATTTGGATTTTATTAGACTTTTTATTTTGAAGTAAATGTAAATTTACATAAAATTGTAAGTACAAATGCAGAGTCCTTGGGTTCCCTCTTATCAACTTTGTAAATGAGAACATCTTGTAAAACCAGAGTACAAATTCATAACTGAGAATAGACATTACCTAGAGACATTTAACTCACGTCCAATTCCAGGTCCTAGAGTCCGAGGAGTAGGATAGCTTTCTGTGACTGTGGTTAAAATGCCGGAGGTATGGGTGTTGAGATGGTGGCCACAAAGTTAGGATTCATCATGCAGGCACAGAGAGAAATTCAGGCTCCACAGCCTGGGACAGTGCCAGCCCAAAACTGCCGTTGCTGCAGTGCTCTAGGCTTGGACGTGTGCAATGTGGTCACATAGCTGGAGTCTGAAATATTGACAGTTGTGAAGGAGCTGTGGAGCTGAGATCTGGAGAGTGGGCATGAGTGAAAATGCTGTGACTCTTGGGTTAGGAGCTTGCACAGGGTTGGGAGAGATAGAGTGTTACATCAATGCCTGTTTATTGGATGTGAACTCAGTTAGATCTCCTGTTGTTACCTTCATCGCAAGAGATTCCAGTGGCTTCTACAGACCAGGCTAGTGAAGGTTACATGACTGATACTGATACTGATAGTCATCATCCTTCTTCTCTGTACCTAGCCTTCTCTAGACGTCTAACCAATCTCTCCAAGGAGCCTTTCTGTGTGGTTACTCTCCATTTTTTTTTGTTTGTTTGTTTGTTCATTTGTTTTGTTTTGCTTCACTGTGTTACTGTGGATTTTTTTACTAAAATTTTATTTTATGTTTAATTTTTGTTTAATTTCCTTCTCCACCACCTCTACCTAGCTAAGGAGTCTCCTTTATTAATCTGTTGATGAGCTTTACGGGGGTAAGACAGATAGATGGCCCAGGGCAGATAACACACAGAGGCATGAGGAGTTCTGCCTGGAAGCTGTGTGAAGTAAATTTTGTATAATTTAATTTATATATAAATGCTAGGTGTATATATTTATGGGATACACAGGATACTTTGATACAAGCATGTAATGCATAATAATCATATTACTGTACATTCTTAATTGAACCCTTGGCCCTCCCTTCAAAGGCTATTTTTGTTTGTGGATAACTGTCTTTGTGTGTGTGTGTGTGTGTGTGTGTGTGTGTGTGTGTGTGTGTGTGTGTGTGTATGAAGGCTGGTATCTGCCACTCCACCTTATTGCTGATGAGACTCCCTACTAGCTTTTATTGAGTAACTTTTTGACAATATGACAATTCAGAGTTGTGTTTCTTCACAAATTAAAAGGCATTTCTTCTGTTTGAAGAAGAATTTAAAATGCCTTCTGTTTAAAGGCATTTCTGAATCTCCACATGAGAATTATGTCTCAAAGATTTTGAGGTTGTCCCTGACTTATGATGAATTTACTTATGTTTCTTTGACTTTGCAATAGGTTTATTAAGATTAACCCCGTTGTTAGTCTAGGAGTATCTGTAAAATTTTTCAACTTTATGATGGGTTTATCAGGGTATTAAATACATTTTTGTCTTATGATATTTTCAACTTATAATGAGCTTATAGATACATAACCCCATCATAAGTTGAGGAGAATCTGGAGTATGTTTATGAGTAATTTTTTTGTCTCCTAGTAGTTAGCAATTCACTTTTGGTGGGTTGGATCACTGTTGTGGAATCTGAATGGTTTATCAGACCAAATAACACAGTCACCTCTATTTAGATATTTGCATTTACTCTTGCTGTTAACATTATTCTTCAAACAATTTAAGCAAAGCTCTAGTACAAATTGTATCATAGTATGTGTGTGATTCTTTTATAGAATGGTGTTGCCTTTAAAAATGCAGGGCTTACAAGTGCAATGTTACAGTGTATGATCATTTATACACCATGATTTTAGATTATTATATTATAATTTATATATAATTTATACACTCATGATTTTAGATTATGTTTATCCTGAACAAGTTGAGTTAAAGTACCCACTTAGATAAAATTGGTTAGATTGTTTCATGAGGCAGTTTCTAAAGTCGAGTACATGGTCTTTGAATAGGTGTTCTTAAAGTAGATGAAGATAAAATGAAGTTTGATGGTGACCAAGAGAACTTTACAGAAATCTCTTCTGGAGGTTCTGAATCTTTAGAACAGAGGAAATCTAAAGTATCTGTACATTTTATAAACACCTAAGTAATATGAAACTTGATCTTTGGAAAGTATTTCTTTGTTTATAGGTACATATACACATGTCTTAACCTACTACCATAAACAAAAAGGCCTTTTAATGAATATAATAAAATATTTTAACATTTTATTGTGCAAAATATTTACATATATACATTGTGTTGGGCTTTATATTATCAAACAAAAAATTAAGATAGTTTTTTAAGCTGTCATCGAATAATTGAAGATAGAGAATAAAAATCTTGCAATTATAAGACCTAAGAGTTGGAAAGAGAAGAGCATTGAATATTTGGTATTTCATATTGTGTCCTATAAGAAAAATGACTTGCTCTTCTAGGAATCAAAGACGCTGATTGTGAGACTCATTGATTGTAGAATCCACTGCAAAATGATATCACGATAAAAGCTATGGGAATGTGCAGCTCCAGCAAAATGTCAGCATATACGATAATGAACAAAATTAAGTTTGCCACCACTTTGTAGAGAGAGTCAGAGAGAAAAAACAAAAAATGAATCATTAACAGAACACTCTGAACTCCCTGGCAGTACATAGAATGATTCTAAATGAGGAGGATTTGAACTTGGAACACAATGGAGAATATATGCTTCACTCCTACCCGCAACTGGGCCCCACCTTCTCTTCAACCCCACTTATATCCTTTCCTCATTATGGGGATACTTCCCTCTTCCTACTTGCTCAGTTATGACTCAATCTTTAGAGAAGACCTACAAAAAAATGGCATTCTATTATGTTATTCTAGGTCCTCCATGAGACAAACATAATTTTGGGATTAAATGGGCAAAGATTGTATAAAAGGTACCTCCTATATAAGAAATTTGGAAGTAAGGTATAAAAGGTTGGGAAAGCCTTACACCACAAACTTTTCCGGAGTAAAGGAAAGAGGGAAGGTAGTCTGGGTAGAAGTGTCCTGGACTGCCTTGAACTCTAAGAAATGTTTGAGGGGGGGCGGAGCAAGATGGCCGAATAGGAGCAGCTCCAGTCTCCAACTCCCAGCGCGAGTGACACAGAAGACCGGTGATTTCTGCATTTTGAACTGAGGTACTGGGTTCATCTCACTGGGGAGTGCCGGACGATCGGTGCTGGTCAGCTGCTGCAGCCCCACCAGCGAGAGCTGAAGCAGGGCGAGGCATTGCCTCACCTGGGAAGCGCAAGGGGGAAGGGAGTCCCTTTTCCTAGCCAGGGGAACTGAGACACACAACACCTGGAAAATCGGGTAACTCCCACCCCAATACTGCGCTTTAAGCAAACAGGCACACCAGGAGATCATATCCCACACCTGGCCGGGAGGGTCCCACACCCGGCCGGGAGGGTCCCACACCCACGGAGCCTCCCTCATTGCTAGCACAGCAGTCTGTGATCTACAGGCAAGGCAGCAGCGAGGCTGGGGGAGGGGTGCCCACCATTGCTGAGGCTTAAGTAGGTAAACAAAGCTGCTGGGAAGCTCGAACTGGGTGGAGCTCACAGCAGCTCAAAGAGTCCTGCCTGTCTCTGTAGACTCCACCTCTGGGGACAGGGCACAGATAAACAACAACAACAACAAAAAAGCAGCTGAAACCTCTGGAGAGGCAAACGACTCTGTCTGACAGCTTTGAAGAGAGCAGTGGATCTCCCAGCATGGAGGTTGAGATCTGAGAATGGACAGACTGCCTGCTCAAGTGGGTCCTTGACCCCTGAGTAGCCTAACTGGGAGACATCCCCCACTAGGGGCAGACCTACACTCCACACCTCACATGGTGGAGTACACCCCTGAGAGGAAGCTTCCAAAGCAAGAATCAGACAGGTACACTCGCTGTTCAGCAATATTCTATCTTCTGCAGCCTCTGCTGCTGATACCCAGGCAAACAGGGTTTGGAGTGGACCCCAAGCAATCTCCAACAGAGCTACAGCTGAGGGTCCTGACTGTTAGAAGGAAAACTAACAAACAGGAAGGACACCCACAACAAAACCCCATCAGTACGTCACCATCATCAAAGACCAGAGGCAGATAAAACCACAAAGATGGGGAAAAAGCAGGGCAGAAAAGCTGGAAATTAAAAAAATAAGAGCGCATCTCCCCCTGCAAAGGAACGCAGCTCATCGCCAGCAACGGATCAGTTGGACGGAGAATGACTTTGACGAGCTGAGAGAAGAAGCCTCCAGTCCATCAAACTTCTCAGAGCTAAAGGAGGAATTACGTACCCAGCTCAAAGAAACTAAAAATCTTGAAAAAAGAGTGGAAGAATTGATAAATAGAATAATTAATGCAGAGAGGACTATAAACAAAGTGACAGAGATGAAAACCATGACACGAGAAATACGTGACAAATGCACAAGCTTCAGTAACTGACTCGATCAACTGGAAGAAAGAGTATCAGCAATTGAGGATCAAATGAATGAAATGAAGCAAGAAGATAAATCTAAAGAAAAAAGAAGAAAAAGAAATGAACAAAGCCTGCAAGAAGTATGGGATTATGTAAAAAGACCAAATCTACGTCTGATTGGGGTGCCTGAAAGTTAGGGGGAAAATGGAACCAAGTTGGAAAACACTCTTCAGGATATCATCCAGGAGAACTTCCCCAACCTAGTAGGCCAGGCCAACATTCAAATCCAGGAAATACAGAGAACGCCACAAAGATGCTCCTCGAGAAGAGCAACTCCAAGACACATAATTGCCAGATTCACCAAAGTTGAAATGAAGGAAAAATCTTAAGGGCAGCCAGAGAGAAAGGCCGGGTTACCCACAAAGGGAATCCCATCAGACTAACAGCAGATCTCTCGGCAGAAACTCTCCAAGCCAGAAGAGAGTGGGGGCCAATATTCAACATTCTTAAAGAAAAGAATTTTAAACCCAGAATTTCATATCCAGCCAAACTAAGTTTCATAAGTGAAGGAGAAATAAAATCCTTTACAGATAAGCAAATGCTTAGAGATTTTGTCACCACTAGGCCTGCCTTACAAGAGACCCTGAAGGAAGCACTAAACATGGAAAGGAACAACCGGTACCAGCCATTACAAAAACATACCAAAATGTAAAGACCATCGAGGCTAGGAAGAAACTGCATCAACTAACGAGCAAAATAACCAGTTAATATCATAATGGCAGGATCAAGTTCACACATAACAATCTTAACCTTAAATGTAAATGGACTAAATGCTCCAATTAAAAGACACAGACTGGCAAACTGGATAAAGAGTCAAGACCCATCAGTCTGCTGTATTCAGGAGACCCCAAGCAGGAGGCTTGGGGATAATTTAAACTGATGAACCCTGACATATGAGGAAAGGAGAAGATAGTAAGTATGGTTATAGATCCTGAGATAGAGAAGATATGTGAATTATTTCTTCTAAGGAGATGAATTGGAAAGGGATAAGAGAATCAAGCAAGAAAAAGAAGAGAGAGTGGAAATTTTAATTCAAAATGTTCTAAACCGTTAGAAGTTTTTCAGACTAAATGTATATTAGAATCACCTGGAGACAGTTTTAAGTCTGTAAGATGCACCATGGTACCATCAGGATTGTGAACCAAGGGTTCATAAATGAGTCCTCGTCTTGGCATGTGTTTTAGGGTCCTAGATGAAACTTAGGTGCAGTCAGGTGTGGGAAAGCCTGAGAAAGTGCACAGAATGTATAATTAATAAGAGGTAATATGAAGGATAAGTTCATTAGCATAGAAATACAGACGCTAGCAGTTGGAAGTGGTCAGAGGAACTGATTCGAAAGGCCCAAAAGGACCTGAGCAGAGCACTGACAGCACTGCAACATCATAGTGGAGATATGAAGACCTGGAAGCTGAGAAACAATGATTAGAGACATAGATTTGGGATACATTGAAATAGAAGAAGAATAAAAATTCATGAGAGTAGATGAGATCACTTAGAGAACTAGAGAAAAGAACAGTACACTCAGTACTAGCACAGACATAACAACAAAGAAAAATCAATAAAAGGTTCTGATAAGGAGTAAGAAATGATATATGAGAAAAACCAAGAGAATTTGGTATCATGGGAGCCAAGTTTTCTAAAGAGTATCAAGAAGAGAATAATAAACCATATCAAAAGCTGCTGGAAGATAACAAAACTGATAAATGAGAATCCACTCTTATCTTAAAAAATATAGACGTCATTACTGACCACAATAAGAGTCTGCAGAATGATACATGTGAAAACCTGATTAGAATGTGATTAGGAGAAAATGAGCTGAAGAGAAATAATCCACCTTTCCAATGTAATTGAGTCCATTGGCATTTGTATAACAATGGACACGTTTTCCAGTAGACACATATCCTCATCAACATTTGGTATTACCAGAAAAATTCTAGCCACTTTAATGAAGGTTTAGTGATATTTCACTGTGGTTTAATTTTTATTTCTCTGTAGCCAATGATGTTGGATCTCCTGATGCAATGCAGTATGATAGAAGCCACCTGTTGAAGACTGAACAGCTTCTATCAAACTATTTCTCTGAATACTCGTCCAATGGAGAAACCCACTTCCCCAAAATTTGGAACCACTTTTGATTGTTTATGTGAGCAAGAATGTATGTCTGTTGTGTATCCTGAGCCATCGTACATGTTTAGGATTATTTGTTACCTGAATTTACTTGCATTAATAAGAGACATTGTCATTGTCATAATCATTGAATAGTGTCCAATTTTCATCAAAATGTCCATTTTAACTAAGGTAATAATTAGACATTAATTTTTAAGCCTATGGATAATACATTTATTATTCACTATTAATTTCAACTATTTCCACATGTATTTCAGACTACATAGTCTCTAATTCCTTAGAATTTATTGAGGCTGCCTATATGACCTAAACATGGCCTATTTTTAAAATAAATTTTCTCTGTGTGCTATAGAGAACATTTACTGTGGTTATTTGATTTAAATTTCTGCATTTATCTAAGAGCTCAAGCTAATCATATTTATGTACAACTCATGTTTGTTTTTGGCAATAATTATTTTCATTGGTTTCTAGTGTTCTGATCTTTGTCTTTCTTTCGAAGTGATAGTGCTTCTTAGCAGCCTAAGTGATTTGCTGTAGAAGTCCATGTTCCAATAATTCTGACGAATAATATAGACCAAGGAAGGGCTCAAGTCCAGGCTCTCGTCTGTGTTCTTCCTGGTAACTATGAGATGTGAATGTAAGTCCAAACGCAGAGAGGCCTGGAGAGAACCTAGACAGAGAGACCTAGACAGAAATTCAGTTGTCTGCTTCATATGCTATCCCTAAGTCTGGGACCTCCTCAGGTCAAAGGTCAGTTGCAAAGCATTGTGAATGCTTGCAATTTAACCTTAACTCTTACACAAATACAACTGTGTTAATAATAATTACCTTGGGAGTTTGGAGGGAAAGAAGTTGGAAGAGGGAGTATCCAAGAGAAAATTATCAGCTTACTCCTATTTACATCAATTCCAAGCCAAAGCAGGACTTTTGCACTAACATATTGTTTGCAGACACTTCTGGCCTGAGCTGTTGCTGCTGATGTCCATGGCCTAGAAGAAGAAGATGTCTGCAGTCATTGAGTATATTATTAACCTTCATATTAGGAAGTGTTTGTCAAATATAGGCTCCCTCAGTCTCTTGGGTGGCATCATGACCTGGAGCACCTGCAACCTGATTGCTGCCCATGCCAGGATCTCTTTACCTCAGCATGTCTTATAAATACTATTTCTTGTGTGGGCCATGATATGAAAAAGCTCGGGCCAGGCACGGTGGCTCACGCCTGTAATCCCAGCACTTTGGGAGGCCGAGGCAGCAGATCACGAGGTCAAGAGATCAAGACCATCCTGGCTAACACGGTGAAACCCCGTCTCTACTAAAAATACAAAAACAAACAAATAACAACAACAACAACAACAAAAAAAAAACATTAGTCGGGCGTGGTGATGGGAGCCTGTAGTCCCAGCTTCTTGAGAGGCTGAGGCAGGAGAATGACATGAACCCGGGAGGCAGAGCTTGCAGTGAGCCGAGATTGCGCCATTGCACTCCAACCTAGGGGACAGAGGGAGACTCCGTCTCAAAAAAAAAAAAAAAAGGAAAAAGCTTGTGAAATACTGTTCTCTATGTGTGTTCTGACTGAGTTGCTGAGAAGGAGAATTTGCTCAAGCTTTACTTATTGATAATACAGTAAAACGATGGTGGCATCCCATTGTTTGCAGTTCCAGCTTGCATTCCTTTCTTTTCCCTCATCACTGCCTGAAGATCTCTGTCACTCACTACCTCTGTTCAGTCAGCTGCAGTCTGGCTTCTGGGTACCCTGACATGGAAGGTAGCAAATCCTTTCAGCTCTCCCTTCAAAATTTGTCAAGAAGCAAGTTCCTTATTTCCATCCTTCCCAACATCTGGACACATGTGTCTCTTGAAACACTGCAATACAGTCTCCTAACTGCTCTCCTGAATTTCATCTTTGCTCTCTGTATTTATTTTCAACATAGCATTGAGAGAAATGCCTTTCATACTCACTCCCTTTTTCAAATTATGCAATAATTTCTAAGTTCCTTCAACATAAAAGTAGAAGCCTTGACAAGTCTGTAAATATCTGCATAGTTAGCCACCCTCCCTTCTCACTTCTGCTTCATTGTTGTCGAGAATAGTCTCATGTGAAAATGATTCTTGCTCTTTGAAGGTGATCTGAACTCTTATCCTACTGTTCTCTCCTTTGACCCTCTTCACCAACCATAGGGGTCTCCCTGTTCCCTAACTAACCACCCACATTTTAGCATCAAGGTCTTTGAACGGACCCTTCACTCTGTTCAACTATAACATTTTAAATAATTAATAGCTACATTGACCTCACATTTAAAATTGCATCATCTCTCCAGCCTTCTCAACTTCCCTTTCTAATGGAAAAATCGAAAATGCCCACACTTGGCCCCAGAAGGGTAACAAAGGAGAAGTGTTTGCTATTTTTGAAGTCATCTCATCAAGATGGGTGCAGGACTACCCTCATATTTTATTAACATCATCCACCAGTGGCAGCCACATTCCTTTGGACTACAGTTAAAGGTAAGCAGCACATTGGTTAGAACATCAAGATGTCTTGGCCTGTGCTTCTTTTTATGAGCGTTTTCTTCATATCCAGCTGCCTTTCTACTTCTCTAACAATAAATAATGCTTAGAGAGTAGCAATCATTTTACTTTTGATATTATATGATGACATGTGCAAAATGCAGACAATAAACATAAAAAGAATAATTCAAAATCCATTAAAAATTACACATAATCTCAAGAATGAACAATCATTATTAACAATTTGGAATTTATCTTCATATTTTTGCATGCAATTGTATATAAAATACACATTTTTATCTCATCTTTTGTTTATCAGAAATTATATGAAATTTAAATCATTCTATAATGTGTAAATTTATTAGTTACAAGGCATATAGTGAATTAGTTCCATGTCTAAATAATTTTTTAAAACATTCCTTATAATTGGTATTTATTTATTTTTTTCATAGAGAAACTAAAATCCAACCAACTCTCTATAGGGTGATTTCCATTTTGCAGTATCTCCAAAATTTCTATTATAAGTATATTTATATTGATTGAAATGACTTTATGACTACCTGGAGTACAAATTTATGCACTTACCAGAAGTTTCACCAACTTCAAAAATTCACAATGTTAATTTTTATATTTTACCATTTTCTTTCAAGCATGAATTAGATGTACATTAACAAGTGCCTCATCTCCTAGCTGATTGCCTTTCTACTTCCTAGTAAACCAAAAAGCTTTATAACCTGTTCTCTGGAAACAGCTTTGGGAGTCCAGTTCAAATTTCATCTACCATTGGAGAATCTGTTCTCATGGTCTGCATTTTCTATTACACATTTTATTTGTTTTAAATATGAGACTAATAATGCTAGCTTCATAGGTTTGTCATAATTGTTAGAAAGAAGCATTAAAACTTTGCACGCTTAAGTTGGGTGAGGTCCATATTTGACACTCTAAAGCTACCAGTGATTTTTAGCATGAAATATTCCAGGAAATAGAAGGAAATATCAGAGACTACGTACCTTAAAGATAATAGAGTTCACTAAATTATTCCAGATATGCACTGAACTAATAAACAGGCCAACTACCAAACACATTAGTACAAAGCCTCAGGAGTTTATGTGAAAGGAAATAGGATACAGATTTTTTGTAAAATGTAGTTAAAAAGCCCCATTTCCAAAACAAAAAAACAAAAATGAGAAATACAAGACACTGGAAAGTATGCCCCACATACATGGAAGCAGGGAGGGAAATAGGCAAATAACATTGCCTTTGATGGGGCTGAGATGTTGGACCTAATACACTAGAAAATCAAAGCAGCTCTTAGAAATATAATTAAAGACCTGAAGAAACCAAGTTGAAAGAAGTGAAGTGTATTATGATGAGTTTCTTACCAAAAAGTGAATAACATTAAAATTTAAAGCTTATTTATGAAAAAGGAATGAATGAATAAATAAATGAGAAAGATACAATAATGGAAAATTAAAAATTCACTATGTCATCAACAAAATACTTGACATAGCAGAAAGAAGAATCAGTGCATTGAGTTTAGGTAAATAAAGAAGAACAACTATGAAGAGGAAAAATACAATGTGTAAGTTTCATAGAGCCTCAATAAGTATGGGACACCATTGCATCCACCAATGCATGCATAATAGGAGTAGCAGAATGAGAGAAAGAGAAAAGAACAGAAATACATTATCAAAAACATAATTCTTTACTCAAACATATATTTTATAATTAATTTCTAAGACAAAGTGATAGTCTATTGTGTTCCTTTCACAATTTCCCTATTGTTAAGCGTTTATTTTATGCTTTTAAATATAAAAACTGCACTCATTTAGTGTATGCAATTTGATGACTTTGGACATGTGCATCTACCTAAGATATCATCACCACAATCAAGATGATGAACATAGGCATGACTTCCAAATGTTTTCTCGTGATTCTTTGGCTTTTTTTTTTTAATTGTTGTTGTAAGTTTGTTTAGTTCATTTTGGGTTTGTTGTTGTTGTTATTCTTGATCACAAGAACACTTAAGATCTATTCTCTTAACAAATTTTTAAGTGCACAACACCATATTGTTATCTATAAGCCTTATGTTGTTCAGCAGATATCCAGAGCTTATTCATCTCGTATAAGTGTACGTTTATACCCATTAAGCAACAACACTTCATCTACAATCCTCTGGATGTTGACAATCTCTTTTCTGCCTTACAAATGTTACTATTTTAGGTTTCTCTTATAAGTGGAAATATGCAGCACTTGTCCTGTGACTGGCTTATTTCACTTAGCATAATATCCTTCATGTCCATCCACATTGTCATAAAGGGTAGGATTTTTTTTTAAGGCCACCTGAATTGTATTCCAGTATGTGTATGTACCACATTTTCTTTATCTATTTGTCTGTCAATAAACACTTGAGTTTTCTCCATATCTTGAAATAATTACTGAAAATTTCTCAAATCTGGCTTTAAAACCATTCTTCTACACATTAAGGAAGCTGAACAAACTCTAATTAGGTTAAACTAAAAATAATCCAGACACATCTTAATCAAATATTTGACAACCAAAGGGAAAAAAGGAGTATATTAATACAGCAAGAGAAAATGACTCATTATATAAAAAGGAACAAAATATAATTATCAGCTAATTTCCCCTCAGAAAATACGAAGGTCAAAGGCAGTGGTATGAACTATTTCAAATACTGAAAGGAAGAAAACACTGTCAATCAAGAAACCTACATCCTGCATAACCATCTTTCCAAAATGAGGGCAATATAAAGGTATTTTTAGAAAGGTATACTAGACAGTTTCTTGGTAGAAGACTTTGGTCTCACCTTACAAGAAACACTAATAGCAGTTCTTCTAGATAAAAGCAAATGACACGAGGCAGTAATTTGTAACCACACAAAAAATGAAGAGTGAAATCAACTTCTGACATGACAGATGAGGATCTCCACTGACACTCACTTCAGAGAAACTAATGTAAATTATTTCTTAAAACTTAACAACTCTGGAAATGGTATTAAGGGCAAAGAGCAAATGAAGAAACATCTATTTAAAACTTTGTAAAAAAAACAAAAAAGGCAAGTCTGCTGTACTTGAAATGGTGTGCTCCCTTTCTCCCCTTGCCAGATTAACAAGGTGAACACTCCAGTCCAGACTACTTTAGCCAAGAACACAGTCTCCATCCCCCTGTGGCACCCAATGAGAGGATCTTCTTCTCAGGAAAAGTGGGACTTTAACATTTCTCATGCCTGTTGCTGAGGCTAAGTCCTGGGTGATTGAGTGCATACTGATAGTGGGGTTTTTCTTCTTCTGCCTGTTTTCGGAGCTCCCAGGGAGATTAAGATTAGGGTACCACAATGACTACCGTGCTCTAACAGAAAATAAAGCAGAACCAGAATCAGGGCTTACAGTGTATCTTTCATGCAATACTTTTTTACCTGCCAAAGGTCATAATGCCTACTTTTCTGATCCAGGAGCAGAGGGTTCTCACACAAGAAACTTGTTTCTATTGACAGATGTGCTCACGGCTCTTCTCTGACCTGTGTTCAGTTTATGCCTGCTCGACCATTTCTCACCTGCTAGGGGTCTGATGTGTGTTCTCCGGCTTTCGGGGGAAACAGCCTGGAGCTCCCCCTAGCACTTCAGAAAGATGGCACAAATTTAATATACTAGCAGAATAGGAAAGAAGTTCAAAGATGTATTACTTATAGACTCTAGGCAAGGAGGGAACAATGAGTCTGGAGGGCAATCTTTCATTCTTGCATCACAACAAGCCAGAATCAAGAATAAGGTGGAGAGAGAGGAGCATGTAACAACTAGCAGTATATAAAAAGCAAAAGAGTGTGGGTCACTGTACATTCACAAGCAAGTGCCTGAATGTTTTGATTAAAAGAAGTGGCAGGAAAGCAAGGAGCACAGTCTGTTAGGCCCCTAATTTCCTATCACCAGCTTGACCCATTTGTGAGGGGTTGGGGTCTGAAAACTGTGTCAACGGTAACTGAGTCCTGCTTCTGGTGAGAAGTTAAATTTATATTCAGAATGAATGACAAGGCAACATAAAATCATAACAATTTACTACACACCCAACTCCTAGTTATGAACTGGAAGCTCTACCTTGAGTGGGGCATACTGACAATATTACATTCCTGTAGCCCTTCAGTGAGAAGCAGGCCATTGTCCCCATGCTCAGCTCCCAGGCCCTGACTGGGAGTTTCTGCCTTAGAGGACAAGCGGGCCTTAAAACATGTAACTCCTGATTTCTTCCACAAGGAATGGACTTTATTTACAACAGAATGTGGATAAGCTGAAACCTAAGAGCCCCCTTAAAAGCAGTGAAGGTTGTTGTGAAGCGAATTAGAAGATTCATGGATCAAATACAGATATAGCCTAGATTGAAGGTCAGCCAGCTTCCAGGAGGGTACTCCAAAATAATATATTGAGAACGTTCTCTTGGGGTAAGAACAAACATCAAACATTGACCTCACAAACTATTCCACTCACGGAGATAAAATTTGATCAGATTAGTTTGCAGATAAATTTGTTCCAAGACATTGCTTCAAACGATACAGCAATCTTTAGGCAATTAAGGAGATTAATAGGTAGATGTGCTCAAAGTAAGGGGACAAAAGAGCTCAGTCTGTACCACTGCAATTCAAAGTCACCGTAAACATACCCAATGTTGTGCCCCCAAGAAGAGAAATATCAGAGACAACATTATTGGCAGTGGTGGAAAGTAGATAGCAGTAAAATTATTCAGCCAGTCACCAAAGATATAAAAATCAAATAACAGTAACAAGCCCCCGGGGAGTGGGGTAATAACCAGAGTTGCTACTAAGCTGCTACAATATATTATCTAAAATGTTCAGTTTTTCCAACAACAGAATTAGGAGTCAGGCAAAGAAATAGGAAGGTATAACCCATACATTGGGAAAAAGTAGGCAACAAAAGTGTATGTGACAGAAATCAGATGTTCAATTTAAAAGAAAAAGAGAACAAAATAGTCATTATTAGTAAGCTCACAGAACTAAAGGTAAGTTTGTTTTAAAAAGTAGCAAAGATAAGATGAAAATGGCACATCCAATAGAGTTCCAATGAAGAGATGGAAATTTTGCAAAAAGAGGCAAACAGAAATTTTTGCACTAGAAAGTACAAATATAATTTTTTTTTTTTGAGATGGAGTTTCACTCTTGTTGCCCATGCTGGAGTGCAATGGCATGATCTCAGCACACTGCAACCTCCACCTCCCAGGTTCAAGCGATTCTCCTGCCTCAGTCTCCCGAGTGGCTGGGACCACAGGCATGCATGCACCACCACGCCTGGCTAATTTTGTATTTTCAGTAGAGACGGGGTTTCTCCATGTTGGTCAGGCTGGTCTTGAACTCCTGACCTCAGGTGATCCACCTGCCTCCCAAAGTGCTGGGATTACATGCGTGAGCCACCATGCCCGTCGACAAATATAAATTTTTTTAAAAAATTACTAAAGCGACCTAACAGTAGATTTCAAGTACAAAGAAATAGTGAATTGTAAGATAGATCAATGGAAATTATGGAAGCCAAAGAACAGAGAAAAAACAAATTCAAAAGAACAGAACCTCAGATATATATGGGATGCCACTTGGGCACTAATATATGTGTTATGATAGTATCAGAGGATAAATTTATTTGGAAAAAGATCAGAAGGAAGGATAGATGAGGAAAGGAAAAAACTATTTGAAGAAACTACATCTGAAATCTTACAAAGTTTATTTAAAAAGAAAAACCTGCATATCTAGAAAGGCTAATGAATTCTAAATAGAATAAACATAAACCCACAAACATACACATCATGCTAAAACTGCTGAAAGTCAAAGACAAAGGGAACCCATTTTGAAACAGCAAAGAAAAAAATTATATTTTACTTCTAAGTAAAACCCAATATGGATAACAGCTAACTTCTCAAAGAGAACAACAGAGACCACAAAGCAGTGAGATATCACATACAAAGTGATCACAGAAACTCTATACCAAGTACAACAATCATACAAAAATGAAGCTGACATAAAGACAAGAAATGTGTTGCTAGCAGATTCACATTACAAGAAACTCTAAATGTTCTTAAGGCAGAAGATAAACTTCTTCAGATGGCAATTTAAACCCACATTACAAAAAAAACCCCACCAGTAATATATAAACATTTAATTATAACACACACTATTAATGTGTATGTTTTCAATTCTCTTAACTGATGTAATAAACAATTGTACAAAATATTATGTATATAAATGTATGTAGTATATTGTTGAGCCTATAACATCTAGAAATACATATGTAATGTATTTGCCAATAACAGCACAAAGGAAGTGGGAGGGAGCCAAGTTGCATGAGTTTAAAAAATAATGACAGAGAGTAAAGTCATAATAACGTATTGCTGAGATTGTAATATTAATAGATGTAATATGAATAACAACACCACTTCAGAAAGGAGGAAAGAGATATAGAGGAGAACATTTTCTATATATGACTGGAATTCCTCTAGTATGAATCTGAAGCTGATTCTGATTAAGATATATAATTTTCTCTAGCAACAGCCTAGAAAAAATCACTAGAAAATGTAAAAATGTGCTAGAAATTATTACTTAAGTTTAAAAGTTAAATTATTAAGTAGTCACTTGATGCAAAAGAAGACAATAAATAAAAATGAAGGAATAAAAATACATGAGACATACAGAATATGAAAAATAAGGTGGCAAACATAAATTCAACTATAACATTAAATATGAATAAACTTAACAATCTCATTAAAAGACAGATGCTCAGACTGATTTCAGAAACCATGATTCAATTATATGTTGGCGACAGGAGATCTACTTTCAATTCAAAAGACACAAAGAGATTCAAAGTAAAAATATGGCAAAAGATACATCGTGCAATAGCACCCTTAGGAAATCTGGCGTGGCAATACAAATATCAGACAAAATAGATTTTAAAACAGAAAATATTACTAGAGATGAAAAGGAACATTTTACAATGTTAAAAAGTGTCAATCTGTAATTAAGTTATAAAGAGTATGTATGCACAGAATAAGAGAAACAAAAATTGAAAGAAATGAGTAGAGAAATAAATACTTCAATAATACCAGTTGGAAACTTTTATGCCTGGATTACAGTAACAGATAGAACAACCAGACAGAGTTCAATGAGAAAATAGATGCTTGAACAGTCACAAACACCACCAAGACCTAATAGACATCTCTAAAACACTCCACCAACAATAGCATAATATATATTTTTCTCTAGCACACACATAATATTCTCCAGTGTAGATAATAAGTTAAGTCATTTAAATTTTTAATAAATGTCAAAGGATCCAAAAATAAATGTCAAAGGATCCACAGTGCATTAAATCATTAAATTAAGAATCAAAAAGTAGCAGATACTTGAGAAACTCATAAACATTTGAAAATCTTGCAGCACATACTTAAATAACAAATAGGTTCAAAAAGAAATCAAAAGTGAAATTATAAAATCATTTGAGATTAATGAAAATAATGACGAAGACTCACAAAGAATGTATGGAATGCAGCTTATAAATGCTTAGAGGAAGATTTATAGTTTTTAATGTATATATCAAGGTAAAAGAAAGTTCTCAACTCAATAGCCCAGACTTTTACATTAGGATACTTAAAAAAGAAGGGAAAGATAAATATAAATCAGACAGAAGACAGGAAATAATAATGAAAAGGAGTGATGATTTCACTGCACCCAGCTAGAATTTTTTTATTTTAATTTTTAAAACTTTCTTTAGCATTTCTTGTAACACAGGTCTCACCCTTTCTTTGTTAAAAAAAAAAAATTAGCTACCCTTTTTTGAAGGACAGTGTTGCAAAATATAGCATTTTTGTCAATTTTTTTCTTTTGGAATTTTGGATATGTTATACAACTGCCTTTTGTCATGAAATATTTCTGCAGCAAAATGCACTGAGAATATAATGAGGGCTCACACGTAAGTGGCAATCGTTTTTCTTTCTGCTTTCAATATTGTCTCATTTTTTCTTATTGAAAATGTGATTATAATGTGTCTTGATTTTAATTTCTTTGAATTCATCTTATTTGGGACTCATTGAGATTCCTACATATGAATGTCTACATCCTTCCCCAAATTTGGGAAGTTTTCATCCATTAGTTATATGATAAACTTTTTCTCATTATGTATTTCCATAAGCTGACATTTTCTCTATTTTCCTTCTGAGCTCCCGTAATGCATATATTGGGTACACCTGATGGTATCCCATAAGTTTCTTAAGATTTGTTCGCTCATTCACACTATTTTTCTCTCTTTTTGCACATCTCATTGGACAATTTGTAATAACATGTCTTTGAATTCACTGATTGTTATAGTCTGAGTGTTTTTGTTCCCCCAAAATTCAAGTTGAAATCTTAACTCTCAAGATGATATTAGAAGAGGGCTCCTTTGGGAAATGAGCAGGTCTTGAGAGTGAAGCCATTAGGATTAGAATTTGTGCCCTTATAAAAGAGACTCCAGAGATCTCGCTCATCTTTCTTTCTGTCTGAAAATACAGCAAAAAAAAGATTGTCTCTGAACGCATAAGTGGGTTCTTATCTACCAGTGCCTTGCTCTTGCATATTTCAGCCTCCACAATGGTGAGGAATAAATTTGTGGTGTTTATAAGCCACCCAGCCTATGGTATTTTGTTATAATAGCCCAAATGCACTAAGACACTGATTCTTTCTTTTTTTTAAAACCAGTCTGCTGTTAAACATCTTATGAATATTTCAGTTAATTTATTGTATTATTCAAACTCATGATTTCTCTCTGGTACATTTTATAATCTTTTTTTCTTTGTTGAAGCTCTCACTTTGTTCATGCGTTGTTCTACTAACATCACTGACCATCATTACCACAATTATTATTAATTCCCTATCAGGAAATCACACATCTTTATTTCATTAGGGTGAATTTCTGGATGTTTATCTTGTTGTTTAGTTTGTAATATATTTTCTTAACTCTTTGTTTCCTAGAAACTGTTTCCTTATTTTCCTTGGCTTTTGACGTCAGCGCATTATAGAAATCAGCCACTTGCATAAGCCTTTCCTGGCAGGCTTCATACAAGAAAATATCCTAAACGTTCCGCCCACTCAGTGATTCTAGGAGACTTTGTGTTACTTCGAACAACTGTCTTTGTTTTTCATATCATCCAGGTGTCTGGGGAATGTAATATTCTGTCATCTCTGTTCTGACAGGCAGGACATACCCAGTGCTTCCAATGGCTCGACACAGTCGGAATTTTGGATGTATGGTCCAGTTATTTCTATCCCTCTCAAAGAACAAACTGGGAAGTGAATTTTGATTAGTTACTCACTTTATGTTAAGCCAGGTAATGTGTCTGTGGCATGTGTTAGCTTGCTGTTGAAAACTGCAAATTTTTCATAGCCCTCAGTTGGCTACAGTATATGAGGTTGCATCAGTGTTCTGGCATAGGTAGAAAGCAGACAGTGCCTTGGGAGCCCCCAGAAAATTAAGAATATTGAATGCATGGTCTTGTCTTTTGATTCTCTGTCCATGGAGAAGCTGGGAAGTGCTTTTTTTTTTTTTTTTTCAAAATCATGTGGAGCTGTGCTGTGATAGGGCTTTTGATGAGAGATTATCTTGAGCTCTCTTAGTGCTTAGTGACTGACTTTATGCTTGCTCAAATATAGGATGCTGTCAACTAGTTTGTGGTCTTCTCACAAAAGAAATTGCTCTGTAGTGTGTCACTGAATCAGGGATGGTGAGTGAGAAGGAAGGATCCAGGGCTTCTTATCCTGACATTGTCTTGATAACGTCTTTATGCTCCACTGTTTCAAACAAATTTCAAAAACATTCAATGAGGAAAAGTAGTCTTTCCAAAACATGGTGCTGAAACAAATATGTAGTCACATGTAAAAGAAACAAATCTTATTTCACACCATGGATAAAAATAACTCAAAATTTATAAAATAACTAAAAATATGAATATATTTAAATATATATTTATATATAATTTATTATATATAAATATATAATATATAAACATATAATTATATATTTAAATATATATAAAATATATATACATTATATATATAAATAAAACTTTACTGAAGACACTTGGTCAGCTCTAATTAATTTCTTTTGGCTAAACTAACTGGTTCCATGATGCAGTGAGGCCACTCAAGATAAAAGCACCAATTTATAAGAGGCTTGCCTTTGTATCTACATGGCATGAGGTTGTGCTTGCTGGTGTTACCATGTATTCCTACTACCCTAAAATGCTGTCATCTACAAAACAAGAAGTGTCATTAATTTAGTCTAATCCAGTGTGTTTTGCCATCAAGTTTCACCTATGTTTGGCATTTGGACCATGAGACCATCTCGAAAGTCAGTAAAAATACAGCATCCTAACTGGTCAATTCTTGAATTCTGCTTACCAAAGGTAAGTCAGAACTTTCAGGTCACTGTGTGGTGACCACTACTGGTTGTTTGGGGCATTCTATGAGTATTCTTTGTGATCCTACAACTCTAGCAGAAGACTGGAGACAACCGTTTGTGAGATTTGCTGAAAGGAAGGAGAACACCCCCCCAGGGAGCATTACATATGGCACCTAAATTGCCTATAAGGAGTTATTTTTCAGATAAAGGTAACAATCTTGCTCATCTTTTGAAACGCTGCTTCTGTTGCATGGGCTCACCTAATACTCATGGCTATCAAGGTGCACATCCATGACAGTCAGTGGCCTAAGTGCTGATGAAAAACAAAAAACAAGCAAACATAAAACAGGCAGGGAGCATTTGGTACCAACTCCTCCTAACACAGCAGAAAAGGTAAGTGAACTGCTCTCTCAATGCAAAATCCCTAGCCAATGTGCTTGCGTGTTGTTCAGGAATGCTATTTTGCTGTTTAGCAGAACTTTAAAGAATAAATGGAGAAGGAGAGAGAGAGAGAGGTCACTAAAATTAGAAATGCATGTTAAGACATTATTACTTATCTTGCAGAACTACAAGGCCAAATGAAGGAAAGCAAAATATTTCTCCACAAAATATAGAGGAATGTTAAGTTAAAAACACTGTACACAGGCTGTACCCGTCACGTGGGTGAACACTCATCTTATGCTTCCCTAGTGGCTGGGCATCAATCCTTCCTTACTGGAAACAGCTCTTGCTGATTGGCCCAGTGAAGGACACAGCAGATGCCAATCTAGGAACAGATTTTACTATCTTCGCACATTTTCTCACGTTTTAAAAAAACTGGAACTTCTCTCTCCTTTGTCTTGTCACTATGAAGAATGTATGGCTCTTTGTTAAAATGGTATTTAAGTAATATCCCTAAGCCACTTCTTTGAGAGAGAAATACTTTTAAACTGAAAACACTCCGTGATGGGTACAGCCTGTGTTACTAAATTACTGCTTGCCTTTCTTTTGTTACTCTGACTTTAGTTTTCAAGACAATGTCTTAACTAAGAACATATAAAGGGAAAAAAAAGAAATTAGGCTTTCTCTTTTACACATAGAGTGAACAAAAATATGTCAACAAATTAAATAACAAATGGATGAATTCCTAAGAAGACACAAACTAGCGAAAATAATTAAACAAGAAATAGAATATCTATATAGCAGATATCCGTATTAAAGAAATTAAATTAATATTAAATCAATATTAAATCATCCCACAAAGAAAAGCACAGGCCCAGAGGATTTATTGAGGAATTCTAATAAATACTCAAAAGGAAAATCTCCATCAATCTATCTCAACCCTTTTCAGAACAAATATGTGAAAACATTTAACTCATCATACTTATCATGTATTATCCTGATACCAAAACTAGACAAACATCTCAAGAAAAGAAATATCCTTTAAATATCTCCTGTGAATCTAGATGCAAAACTCCACAACAAATACCAGGCAGCCAAATCTAGCAAAATATAAAAAAGATTATACAACTTAATGAAGAATGATTTATCATAGAAATTTAAAGTTAATTTACATTTAATATGTATTAATGTACTACCTCATTTAATTGAACACATGGCAAAAGTCAATTATTTTGATAGACAAGGAAAGCTTTTAGTAAAATCAAATACCTTTTAATGTTAAAAACGCACAACAATTTAGGAATAGAAGAAAAATAAATTTCTCAACCTGATTGTTTTTGAAAAGCTAGCATCATACTAAGTGGTGAAAGACAACACTTTTCTCCTAGGATTTGGAAGAAGACAGAGGTGTCCATCTTGCTACTTCTAGTTAAGATTGTATGGGATGTTGTATCCGGGTAATTAGACAAAAAAAGAAAGAAAGAAATAGTAAGAAGGAAAGAAAAGAGAAAGAAAGGAAGTAGAGAGGGAGAGAGGGGTGGATAAAAAGAGGAATGGAGGGAAGGAGGAGAAGAAGAAAGAAAAGGCATCCAGGTTAGAAAGTCTAAAATAAAACTGTATCTGTGCCAAGATGACACGAGCTTGTACATAGAATATCGCTATTATCTTCTCAGAATTTAATGTCTTTTATATTTTATTTAAATTTTCTTTTATTAAGATACAAGATGAAAACCCTAATTATCATTCTATAAGCCATTGTCTTACATAAAGTAAGTATAAAATCCTACATTCCAGAGCTTTTCCTTGAGAAAATTAACTGCCTTGTACCCTAATATTACAACCTTTCCTATGGTCCAGCAAGCATATATCATCTCTCAATAGAATTATAATATCTGTTTCAGTATTCACTATGTCAAAATTGTTAATAAGAAAATAAGGATATGAAAACTATATAAATTTATTATTTCCAAAGGCAAAATTTTGCCACTCACTGATACTGAATTGATAAACACTACAGAAAAATATCTAACATTAACTTTATTATATGTCAAATACCTATATATGAATTTTTGTCAACTATTTTATAAACTATATTAACAGACACCCTATTATGCATAGTAGTATATTTGCTCAATTAAAGCTCTAATTGAATTATGTGATTACCACTAATTTAAGCTTTCTCAGATTTTTAGTGTTAACTTTGAGCCATTGGTTCATTTCCAAAAGTTATTCTTTGGAATTTTATTAAAGTTCCTCCATCATAGTAACATACAGCATAATCTCTCTCATTCTACTTTACAGTGGGCCCATCTGAAGACATATCTATCATCATTTAGAAGTCTTATATGTGTGCCAAGAATGATGGTTTCCAGCTGCATCCATGTCCCTACAAAGGACACAAACTCATCCTTTTTTATGGCTGCGTAGTATTCCATGGTATATATGTGCCACATTTTCTTAATCCAGTCTGTCACTGATGGAAATTTGGGTGATTCCAAGTCTTTGCTATTGTGAATAGTGCCGCAATGAACATACGTGTGCATGTGTCTTTATAGCCACAGGATTTATAATCCTTTGGGTATATACCCAGTAATGGGATGGCTGGGTCATATGGTACTTCTAGTTCTAGATCCTTGAGGAATCGCCATACTGTTTTCCATAATGGTTGAACTAGTTTACAATCCCATCAACAGTGTAAAAGTGTTCCTATTTCTCCACATCCTCTCCAGCACCTGTTGTTTCCTGACTTTTTAATGGTTGCCATTCTAACTGGTGTGAGATGGTATCTCATTGTGGTTTTGATTTGCATTTCTCTGATGGCCAGTGATGATGAGCATTTTTTCATGTGTCTGTTGCTGACGAGTTGATGGGTGCAGCACACCAACATGGCACAAGTATACATATGTAACAAACCTGCATGTTGTGCACATGTACCCTAGAACTTAAAGTATAATTAAAAAAAAAAAGATGGGAAGAAATTTTTTAAAAAAAGACATTAAGTATTGTATTAAAGCTATTGTAATTTGGCATTGGAAAAAAAAGTCTTATATGTGTGAAGAAATTATCACTGCCTGATTGAATTAATATCTAGTATTTTCTCTCCTACAAAATGAGAACTTTAGAATATAAAAATCATTTTCAAATTTACCTAGCAAAAACTCCTTTTCAAATAAAATATTCTGCAGAAATTGTTGTTATGTAGAATAGAAAATAGTAGAACAGTTGTGTGAAATAGCAATGAGTGAGTTCTGATCTCCTACACTGTCATGGCCTTTACACTCAGAGTGTTCTTGGTTGAAAATAGTGAATTAGGTAATCAGTGCAGTCTCCTCTCCAGCAATTAGGAATCTATGAAATTTACAAAAGCCAGTTACACATTGAAAGCAGGGAAGAGTCAAATTTATGGACATGGATACAAAGAGAAATATTTGCCATAAAATTCTATGTAGGCAGGTAATTTCCAATATTAAGGCCAACAAAGAAAACTAAATCTGTAACCTGGAGGCTGGTAAAAAGTAATTACATCTTCCAGTTTTATGCAGATATACACTGTGGTCAGGTAATGGTCTCTATACCTGATTAAGTTAGAGACAGAAATGCTCAGAACACCTTATTTTTGAAAACATGTCATTACCCAAATTACAAAAGTTTAAAATACCACACTCATCAGAAAAATTTGACTCATGAGATTCTCTGGGGGGATATTTTGTTTCACACTCTAATTGAACAGAGAGTTGTGTTTATATAAAGCAAATTGTCCTTCATATGAAAGACAAGTTTGTATGTACCAGGTCAACCCAGTAGAGAAGTTATATCAGTCTAAAATATCTGTGTCAAAACCATCTTCCATTTTGAATCTTCTGGTCACCAGTTTTCTTAGTCTCTTGAGGTCACACATATATAAAGGCAACACAAAGGGCTTAAGTAGGTCCACAGAACAAAGTCCTACAGGGACCACGGTAAAGGCATCTGTGAAACTGCTCAGCAGAGCTCTTGGTTGTGAGTGGTTGCTCAAGGGCCCCAGTTTCCATTCAGTATTGGAAAATAATTCTAACTGATGTATATTCAATGCCTGGAGGAGAGTGGCTATATCTTCTTGTGCTTGCCATCTTATGGCTAACATAATGTATAGATCCTAATAGATAATGTTTATGAACATGTCAACAAAGAAAAAATGACTCCTTGCATAAATATATCACTGTTTGCTAAAGCATACCTTGTACAAGATCTCTACAAAGAAAAGTGCAAACACTTCTTTCAAAGCAAATTTATCAGAGACCAAGTTAAGATAGCCCAGTACATTTTCATTCTAATTGTTTGAGCTCCGTATGTATTCTAGCAAATAATTCTTTGTTAGATGAAGAGTTTGCAAATATTTTCTCCCATTCTGGGTGTGATCTCTACTTTGTTAACTGTTTCCTTTGCTATGCAGAAGCATTTTCACTTTATGTAATCCTGATCTATTTTTTGTTTTGTTTTTGCTTGTGCTTTTAAGGTCTCATTCAAAAAGGTTTTGCCCATGTGAATAACCTAGAGCATTTCCCCAACGTTTTCTTGTAGTAGTTACACAATTTGGGGCCTTAGATTTAAGAGTTTAATCCATTTTGATTTGATTTTTGTGCATTATGAGAGATAGGGGTCTAGTTCATCCTGATTATTTTATCTGATTCTCCCAGCACCATTATTGAAAAGACTGTCTTTTCCCCATTGTGTGCTCTTGATACTTTTGTTGAAGATGTGTTGGTTGAAAATATGTGAATTTAAATTTGGCTTCTCTACTCTTTTCCATTGTTTTATGTGTCTGTTTTCTTGCCAGTGCCATAGTGTTTTAGTTACTCTAGCTTTGTCGTAGATTTTGAAGTCAGGTGATATGATGCCCTTAGTTTGTTCTTTTGCTCAGCATTACTTTGGTTATTCAATGTCTTTTGTGGTTTCATGTAAATTTTAAGAGTTTCTTCTATTTATATAAAGAATGTCATTAGTATTTTTGTACAGATTGCATTGAATCCATAAATTGCTTTGAGTAGTATTGTTATTTAAATAATAATAATTCTTCTAATTGATGAGCATGAGATATTTACTTATTGTTTTTTATTCTTTTTTTTTTTTTTTTTTTTTTTGAGACAGAGTCTGGCTCTGTCGCCCGGGCTGGAGTGCAGTGGCCGGATCTCAGCTCACTGCAAGCTCCGCCCCCCGGGTTTACGCCATTCTCCTGCCTCAGCCTCCCGAGTAGCTGGGACTACAGGCGCCCGCCGCCTCGCTGTTTTTTATTCTTTATTTTTTTATTTTGAGTTTATAGTTTTTCTTTTAAAAGTATTTCCCTTCTTTGGTTAAATTGATTTCTAGATATTTTATTCTTTTTGTAGTTTTTGTTAATGGAATTTCAGTCCCAGCATCTAGTATTGCCCGTTGTATCCTAAAACTTCACTGAATTGGAAATTGCTTTTAACAGTTTTTTTTTGGTGGAGTCTTTTGGTTTTTGTAGGTATAAGGTCATGTCATCAGCAAACAGGGCTAATTTAACTTTTTCTTTCCAATCTGGTTGCTCTTTTTTATTCTCTTGCATAACTGCCCTGGCCACAACTACCAGCAGTATGTTGAGTAATACCAGTAAAGTGAGCATTCTT
Organism: Macaca mulatta; assembly: GCF_049350105.2. Classification (NCBI taxonomy): domain Eukaryota; kingdom Metazoa; phylum Chordata; class Mammalia; order Primates; family Cercopithecidae; genus Macaca; species Macaca mulatta. The sequence goes on from NC_133411.1 coordinate 157,162,584, forward strand.
CTTTTCCAGTCTTTGGAGGAAAGACCTTCAATTGTTTCTCATTCAGTAAAGTGGTAGCTGTGGGTTTGTCACATATGATCTTTATAATTTTGTGGTATGTTTCTTCTATACCCATTTTGATGAGGGCTTTTACCATAAAGTGATCTTTAAATTTATCAAATGCTTTTCTGTAAACAATTGAAATAATCATAGGACTGTTTTTTGGTCTTTCTTTTGTTAATGTGATGTATCACATATATTTATGTGCATATGTTGAACCATCTTGGCATTATTGGGATAAATCCTACTTAATCATGATGAGTGACGCTTTTAATACATTGTTGAATTCAGTGTGCTAGTATTTCCTTGAGGAGTGTGTATCTCTGTTCCTCAGTGCTATGGGCCTGTAGTTATATTTTTTTGTTGTACCCTTGTTGGATTTTGTCCTGGGTAATGTTGGCCTTGTAGAATGAATCTGGAGGTATTTCCTCCTGTTTAATTCTTTTTTGAAGAGTGTGTGTAGGATTGGATTAGTTTTCAACATGCCTGGTAGAATTCTGCAGTGGGTTCATCGGGTCCTGGGATTTTCTTACTTTGAAGACTTCGTTATTATGGCTTCAATCCTGTTACTCATTACTGGCTTTTGAGGCTTTCTATTACTTCATAGTTTAATCTTCATAGATTTTATTTCTTCAGGAATGTATTCATTTCATCTAACTTTTTCCATTTGTTGTCATATAGTTCTTCATAATTGTTTTTTAATCATTGTTTTTGTTCTTAGGTCTCAGTTATAATTTCCTTTTTGTTTCTGACTTCATTTATTGAAGCTCTCTCTCAATTTTTCTGAATCATTCTAGCTAAAGTTTTGTCAATTTTTTTGTAAATCTGTGTTTCTTTAGTCTCAATATTATTTATTTTCACCCTGATCTTTATTATTTCTTTGCTTCTAATTTTAGGTTCGATTTGTTCTTAATTTTCTAATGCTTTCTGCTGAATAATTAGGTCGTTTATTTAAAGTGTTTCTACTTTTTTTGTTATAGATGTCCATTGGTAGAAACTTTTCTCTTAGCACTATTTTGGCTGCATTCCATAGATATTTAGTATATTGCATTTCCATTTTTATTTGCTTCCACAATATTTAAATTTTCTTCTTAAATTTCCTCATTAATGCATTGGTTGTTCAAGAGTATGTTATTTTATTTTAATGATGTGGTTTGTTTATTTTCTGAGGTCCCTCCTGTTACTGATTTCTAATTTTATTCCATTGTAGTCAGGAAAATATATGTGATATAATATCTATTTTTTTCAAATTTGTACAAACTCGTTTTGTGGCCTAAGATATTTTCTACTCCGGAAAATGTTCCATGTGCCAATGAAAAGAATGTGTATTTCTCAGCAGCTGGTGAAATGTTTTGTAAATATCAGTTAGGATTACAAGATATAATGTGCAGTTTAACACTTCTGTTTCTTGTTAATATTCTGTCTGGATGATCTGTTCATTACTGAGAGAGTATTAATGTCTGCTAGTATTATTGTGTTGCTGATTATCTTACTGTTTAATTTTATTAATGTTTACTTTATATACTTGGGAACTCCATTTTGGATGCATAGATATTTAGAATTGCTATATCCTCTTGCTGAATTGGCACCTTTATCATATGTGGCCCTCCTTGTCTTTTTTACAGTCTTAAGTTGTAGTCTACTTATCTCATACAAGTGGCTACTCCTTCTTTTCATAACTTTCAGTTTCATAAGATTTTTTCACCCCCTCACTTTCAGCTTATGTGTGTTTTATAGATAAAATGGGTTTCTGCAAGGCAATATGTAGTTGGGTCTTGCTTCTTTATCTATTCAGCCACCCTATGCCTTTTAATTGGAGAATGAAGACAATTTTTATTTATTGTTATTAATGATAAGTAAGGACTCACTTCTGCCATTTTGTTGCTTGATTTCTGATTGTTTTGAGACTTTCCCTTTCTTCCTTTCATAAGGTCTTTTTTTATGGTTAGACAATTATTTCTGCTAGTATGTTTTAATTTGCTGCTTTTTGTTTTTAATGACTAAATTGTATGTGTATGCACTGTGGTTACCTTGAGGCTTACAAAAAACATCTGTTAGAGATAACAAGTTATTTTAAAGAGATGACAGCTTATCTCAGATCACAAATTTGAAAACAGAAACAAAGGAAATAAAAATACACAAGAAAATTCTTTAACTCCATCCCTCTCCCCACATTTTGACTTACAGTTGTCTCAATTTACATATTTGTATATTACTTATCTTGTAACAGGTTGTTGTAGTTAGAGGATTCATGTTAGAGTTAGCAGTGAATTAAACATCACAAATACAGTAATACAGTATTCTGGAATTTTCTGTGTACTTAACTTTTACCTGTGAGTTTTACATCTTGAAGATCTTTCTTTTGCACATTAGGGTTTTTTTCCTTTCAGTTTGATAAACTCCTTTTAGCATTTCTTGAAAGACGAGTCTCCTGGTAGTGAATTCTCTCCACTTTTGTTTGTCTTGGAAAGGCTTTATATCTCCTTCATATTCGAATGATATTTTTGCTGGTTACAATATTCTTGGATGGCAGTTTGTTTCTTTGAGTCCTTTAAAAACGTTGTTCCACTTCCTCCTGGCCTGTATAATTTCTGTTAAGAAGTATGTTGACACACAAACTGGAGTTCCTTTATATGTTACGTGCTTCTTATCACTGCTTTTATGATTTTCTGTTTATTCTTGACTTTGAAAGTTTGACTTCTGCATACCTTGAGGTAGTCTTATTTGGATTGAATCTGTTTGGCATTCTAAGATTTTTCTGTACCTCGATATTTATGTTTTTCACAGGTTTTAAAAAGTATTTTCTTATTATTTCTCTGAATAAACTTTTGATCCCTTGTTCTTGCTTATCTCTCCATTGAGCACTAATAGTTATTTAATTTTCTGTGTTGAAGTAATTTTCCATATCTTTTAGGTGGTCTGGATCTTATTATTTATCTTTTCTTTATCTCTTCTGAGTGTGTATTTTCATATATCTGCTCTTCATATTCACGGATTCTTTTTCTGACTAACTCTGCTGTTGAAAGCATCTAAAGAGTCCTGCAGTTCAGCAAGTGTATTCCTCAGTTGCAACATTTTAGTTTCAAGTGTTATTATTTCAATCTCTTTAAGTGTAGTACATATGTACCAGGGAATACTACACAGTCATAAAAAAATGAAATTATATTCTTTGCAGCAACATGGGTGCATCTAGAGGCCATTATTCTAAGCAAAATAATGCAGATTTGGAAAACAAATACCCTATGTTCTCTCTTAAAAGTAGGAACTAAACATTGAATACACATAGACATAAAGATGGAAGCAATAGACTCTGGGGACTACCAGATTGGGAGGGAGGAAAGAAGATGTGGGTTGAGAAAACACCTATTGAATACTACGCTCAGTACTTAGGTGACAGGATCATTTGTAACCCAAACCTCAGTGTTCCTCAGCATACCCATGTAACAAACCTGTACATGTTCCATTTAATCTATAATAAAAGTTGCAATGATAGAAGAACTTCTCAGTCTAGCTAATGTAAAGCATAATCTCTGTCACTTACCTTTAAGTTATATCAAAAAACATTTTATTCTCTCACCACTTATTCAAATTGTGTATGTTTCAAGAAGTTATTGTATCTTCATTGAATTAACATCTAGATATTTTCTGTCATCTTTGAAAATAAATGTAAAATTTACATAATAAAACTCCTTTTCCAAGTGAAACATTCTGCATAAATTCTTGTTATGTAAAATAGGAAATGGAATAGCTATATAAATAATGATAAGTGAAACCTAATCTCCAAGCCTGTCATGTTCATTTAAATGTGAGATACTCATATGGGTTATTAATAAGGTCTCCTCTCCATGACTTTGAAATCCAAGAGCCAGTTAAAGCTTAAGGCAGAAAACAGCGAAATTTATGAAGGTCATTATAGAGAGGAATATTGATCATGTTCTCTTGAGGAGAGCAACTGTACCTTATTATGCTAATCATCTTACAGCTAGCATAATGCATTGATCTTGACAGATAGTAGGTATTTAATCAACATGTCAACCAGCAAAGAACAAATAACTACTTGTGTAAACATACCACTGTGTGCTAAAGCATGTATGGTACAAGATTTCTACAAAGGACAGGACAAACACTTGGTTCAAGGCAAATATATTAGAGGCCAAATTAAGATAGCAATATACTTTTTAAAATTCATAATGAATACATAAAATAAAGAATAAACACATAAGATATCAATTTTTACCTCTATCATGTTTATTCACTACTGCAAGTATTTATGGGGTAATAACCATAAACCAGATACAGCATTTATAATACATTGTTATATTCCAATATCAATTCTGTATATATTTGGTTAAATAAATTTTAAATGGATATTTCGTCTTTAAATTAAGCATAATTCTCAGTTGCTAAGAGGTGAAGAGGAACAAACTACTGCCTGCACAGTACACCAAAATGCAAGATTTCAGTTGTAGATGGCAGAGCTTCCTTCAGCCCAAGGATATCAGCTTACCTCAGAGCCAATATGTAAAAAATAAGCAAAATCACAAGTTACTTAAGGTTCATATTCTTTATTGTCTGTTGTATTGACTTAACCTGTACCTGAAAAAATACAGTAAAATTCTTCAAAATTCCATATAGAAGCTGAATTCCTCTCAATGTTAACTCATTTTAGGACTAGAAGTCTCTCAGTGTTTGCCTCACCTAGGGTACCAGTTAAATTTTAGGAACCTGACCTTTCTCCTGAGGATTTTATTTTATTTTATTTTATTTTATTTTATTTTATTTTATTTTAGACAGAATCTCGCTCTGTCGCCAGGCTGGAGTGCAGTCGCATGATCTCAGCTCACTGCAACCTCTGCCCCCCAGGTTCAAACAATTCTCCTGCCTCAGCCTCCCAAGTAACTGGGATTACAGGCACACTGTAATTTTTGTATTTTTAGTAGAGACGTAGAGACGGGGTTTCACCATCTTGGCCAGGCTGGTCTTGAACTCCTGACCTCGTGGTCCAACCACCTTGACCTCCCAAAGTGCTGGGATTACAGGTGTGAGCCACTGCGCCTGGCCTCTCCTGAAGAATTTGATTCATGAGAACTGGGAGTGTCTTAGGTATCTAAACATTTTATAGCTACTGAAGATAAGTCTGAGAAACATTGTGGTAAGTGACATCATCTATATTATATATTTGTGTAACCACATTGTAAAATCACAATGGTAGAAGTCATTTTAATAAGGTAAAAACCATGCAACACATTTATTGAGCAAAGCTTATAATTGAGAAATATCTATGTTTCATCATTTAAACATATAAACTATTGATTTTTCAGAGTTTCATCAAATGTTTGAACGTTGACAGAATTATAATTTTTAATTTAAGTGATTTTCACATTGCAAGGCTATTCCAATTCTTATAGTCTATCCTGCTTCCAAGTAGAATTCATCTACTTCTGTAGGACCTTAAGGCGTTATAGACAAATATTCTGTAGAATCCAACAGCAGAAGGGGATTACAAGAGGAGTCATATGAATGTATACTGTCACAACACAAAGCTCAACATTGGCCCCAATGACTAAAAGTAATTTCCGGGTTACTTTGTCTGTAGAGAGAGGAAAGAAAAAAAAAAAAGTTTGTCATATTCCCTCATAGTGTCCAAACTGCTCCTCATTGACTAAACATTTGCAGAAGACATAAGTTTGAGAGCTTAAACTTTATTTCTTCAAACAACTCTACCCTGCTATTTCCCAGACCTTGCACATGTCCTTTTTCTTGCTGTGGAGCTATTATCTCAGTCTCAATTCAGCACAGGGACCTACCCTGAGTTGAGGAAGGAGAGAATAAGAAGGATGCAGTATAACTGTTGAGTCTCTCACTTTACAACATATTGATCCAATTCCAGTTACTATAAAAGATTATACTAAATGAAGTATGTTAACTAACTTGAGTATTTGAAAGCAAGTCAGCTGCACCATGTTCATAGTAAAGTTAACCTACTTTTAGAAATAAGGGTTCCAGGTAAATTCAAGGATGTTTCCTTAAGCTTTAATAGAGCAAAAAAGGATCTGTTTCCTGTATACACGGTTGTAGATTAAGAAGAATCCAGTAGTTCCTAGCACACTGACACAGTTATTTGAGCAAATAAGAAAAGAAAATATTTACTATTGTGCTCTTACTTTTGATGAAAGCAAAATGCACATGGGTTACCATAGGTTTTCTTATTAGTTGCACAGATGGGATCACTGTCATAGGTGCAAGAAAATGGTGGATCTGGATATATGTCACAGTTTGGCTGTAAAATGCAGAGACAAAATAGAAATAATCAGAGAATATACATCTGAAAATAATGTTCTTCGTACGGCATTATGAAACACCATATATAAAAAAGGCAATAAAGAATCTATATGTTTTTATTAAAGGCTTGTAACGAAACCTTGTGAACAGAAATAAAAATATATTTTTTTCATAAACTTTGTAGACCTCCCTATTAATTGCTTTTCTCAAATCTCATTCTGTTACTGTTTCAGAGGTAAACATTAAACTCAATTTCTACTTATTATTCAGGGTTTTTTCATAGTTTAATCTTACATGCATTTTTGTTTTCTAAAAATATGCTAGCAAGTATAGATTTCTTTCACTGAAAGTTTTCACAATTGCTTACTGACATTGTATAAATCCTAATGTTTAACACATTAATGAGGTAAATTATTATATCCTTATTTGAGTCAATCATACACTGCTAGCAAAAGAACTATCATATTTTGTGAACATTTTTATATATTACTATATTTTGTATGCTAAGATTTTAAGATTTTTCGATCTATGTTGAAGCCTAACATTTTCTTCCATTGTTGATGTTGAGAAGTTGGCTGACAATTTAATTGTATAATTCTTATTTTTCTCTGGGTACTCTTAAGACCACTTTTTAAAATTCATTGATTTGTAGCTTTATTACAATGGATTTAGATGTGATTCTCAAACAAATTTTTATTAGAATGCATTTAGACTCTTAAATCTATTCATAATTGCCAAAAAGCAGAAAAAACTTAAATGTCCATCACCTGATAAATGGATAAATAAATGTGATGTATCTTCAATCAATGGGACATGTATTGATGGATAAAAAGAAATGAAGTACCAATTCATGCTGCAATATGAGGACAATTGAAAGCATTATTCTAAGTGAAGAAGCCAATCACAAATAACACATAACACATAAGTGTATGAAATGTCTAGAAAAGGTAAATCTATAGAGACAGAAATTACATTAGTGGTTCCCTGGAGTGAGAAGTGCAGTGAATGGTGACTAACAGTCAGTGGGCACATGGAACCTAATCATAGTGATATAAAATGTTCTAAAAATCAATTACGGTGATGATTTCACTGCTTGGTAAATTAATTTTTTAAAAGATTAAAATTTATTTTAACTGGGTGAATTACATGGTATGTAAAATACGTCTCAGTAAATTTATTAATATAAAACATACACTGATAGAAAATAACATATTTTTTAATAAATGCATTTAACTTCCAAGTAGCCCAAATGCAACAGGGACCACCTTAATCTATTAACCTTCCAAAAACAATATTAATTAACAACAAGAACTAATAAAACCACGTAAGTCACTTGTAATCAGCATAGCTAGAAGACAGAATAAATAAGAATACTAACTTCCCATTACGCATACATACAAAAACAATCACCAAATTTCAGTAGGATTATTACTTGACCTCCCAGTGCAAGGAAGCCTCTTGCAGAGAACAGCGGGTGGGAGAACAGGGATTGAAGGGAGGGCAATAGAAGGAAAAAGAAAACCTACAAAGAGAGAAGAGGGCAACTGAAGATCTAAGAGTCAGCTCATATCTGCCAAAGAAAGCCCATCATTTGCTAAAAACTATAAAAGAGAACTGCCACCAGTACAACTGCATGTTTAAGGGAAAGACATTAAAAGTAACTGAGATTCAAGGTGGGAGTCTCAGAAAGGCATTACCTTTCCATGAAGAAAACAAAAAATTAAGCAGGGATGGAGTGGAGAAAGGTATCCTCCAGGGTGGCAAAAGTAAAAAGAAGCACATATAGGACCTTTGGAACAATGCAGTAACATAGATAACCACACAGTGCAGCAGGATAACAACACGCACACATACTCACCTCTCATCACCTCACTGAAGTAACTACATTTTGCCCTATTGATTGAAGAGGGCACTAGGTACCTTATAAACCCACCCATATTGACAACCACTGTATCCATAATAACATAGGGGAAAAACGTGGTCTTTATCTATAGAAAACATTTATAAGACAAAAATAAATAAGTAAAAATACTGAGAATCACATAGCTCAGCTGAAACTCCGTAGCCTGAAACACAGAATACTATGAAGCAGAAGAAAAGCTTAATGAAACACTCAAAACAAAATGAATTAAATAACATCTGACAAGTATTTGGGGACAATAAGACAAACTCCATATATATCTAAAATTGAGGCCCTGGATAAAACTGATCTGTTAAAAAAAAATATGTGAAACAACCCTTGATTGAAATCAGGGAAGAGATATCAGGTAAAAATGAACATACTTCAGAAAAAAAATTCAGTTAAAAGTGTCCAATTAAGAATAGATTTCAATAAATATCACAGCAAAAGAAAAATCATGCTTACTCAAGCAATATTGAGCTGTACTTTAGCAATTTACTAATGAGCAAAGTTCTCCAAACAAAAGATTACGGAGCAACGTTTGCCAAAGGAATGATTGTGAGTGTTTAAATATTTAATTCTGATTTTATATAAAACACAAGTGAATAAAATGTGAAAAAATATATACATTTTTATTCTGAAAAAGTAAAATTATGCAATTTTTAAATACAAGAAAGGAAAAATAGAGAGTATAGTGAAGGTCATTGTTTTTCTATAGTAAATAGGTAAGAGGAAACAAATGCCATGAAACCCAAGCAAGCCAGACACTCAATACATAAATAAATATTTTAACAAACTGAGAACTACATGAATTTAAAAGGTATAAGACTAATTACTAGAACAAAAATGAAAATGATCTCAATGTTAAATGCTTCATTGAACATAAAAAGAAAGAAAACAAATTATACAAGAAGCACCAATAATAGAGCATTAAAAAGCATAGTAATTTTAACAACACATTATATAACATTATTGAGACCAAATGTATCTATCTGTCATATCAATAAGCACACATGGACCATACTTATCAATTAAAATAAACAGATTTTCACTTTGGCATATATAACAGTACCTACTCTATGCTATATATATGATATACTCCCAAAACTAAGTGAATTTTATAATTAAAAATTTTAAAAATAGGCAAATATGTGCCAAGGATAAGGATAAAATTAAAAATCCTGTGTTGTACTTCCACTATCAGACAAAGTAGAGTTCAAGTCAAAAGTCATTAAATAGGCTGGGCGCGGTGGCTCACGACTGTAATCCCAACACTTTGGGAGGCTGAGTCAGGCGGATCACGAGGTCAAGAGATCAAGACCATCCTGGCTAATATGGTGAAATCCCAACTCTACTAAAAATACAAAAAATTAGCTGGGTGTGGTGACATGCACCTGCAATCCCAGCTACTCGGGAGGTTGAGGCAGGAGAATCACTTGAACCAGGGAAGCAGAGGTTGCAGTGAGACAAGATCACGCCACTGCACTCCAGCCTGGGTGACAGAGCGAGACTCTATTTCAAAAAAAAAAAGTCATTAAATATGACAAAGAGTGATACTTTGTAATGCTAAGAGCTGCAATTCTCAAGGAAGGCACAACAGTTACTGAGATAGGAGGTGGGACTTGACTCCGGAGGCAGGGCTTGAACACTGGATCAGATTGAGGACTAGCTAAAACAGGGCAAAAGTAACTTTCAATCAGACATGCCCACCAGTGTGCCACGTCAAGTTTGTGTTGACATGGCAACAACCAGGCATTACCAACCCTTTCCATGGCAATGACACAATGACCCAAGGGTTACTATCTCTTTCCTAGAAATTTCTGCACAAACCTCTCCTTTATCTGCATGCAATTTTAAGTGCATATAAGTGTGACTGCTAAATTGCCCTGAGCCTACTCTCTCTGTCTGTAGGGTAGCCCTGCTCTGCAGGAGCAGTCACAGAACCATAACACTGCTGGAGCTGTAACACTGCCTCTTCAATAAAGCTCTTTTCTTTTACCTCTGGCTTGCCCTTGAATTTTTTCCTGAGCAAAGCCAAGAGCCCTCATGGGCTAAGCCCCGTTTTGATGCTTGCCTGCCATGCATCAGCTTGGCGCCTAATGTGGGGTGAAGAAAAAAGATACCGGCCGGGCGCGGTGGCTCACGCCTGTAATCCCAGCACTTTGGGAGGCCGAGGCGGGCGGATCACAAGGTCAGGAGATCGAGACCACGGTGAAACCCCGTCTCTACTAAAAATACAAAAAATTAGCCGGGCGCGGTTGTGGGCGCCTGTAGTCCCAGCTACTCGGGAGGCTGAGGCAGGAGAATGGCGTGAACCCGGGAGGCGGAGCTTGCAGTGAGCCGAGATCGCACCACTGCACTCCAGCCTGGGCGACAGAGCGAGACTCCGTCTCAAAAAAAAAAATAAAAAAATAAAAAAATAAAATAAATAAATAAATAAAAGAAAAAAGATACCTTCATGAGAGATGGTAGTTGGTGATCCTAGTGTGTCAGTCTAGGAGTCAGCGATCAGCCAGATGCAGTTAGCCAGCAAGGGGACAGTGATTATAGGACAGGAAGGCAACTGGCAGGATGGCAGTTGGCAGGGCGGTGATCAGTCAGCAGGACAAGAAGTCAAGAGGCAGCAAAACAGTTTTAACACCAACACTAACCATCTTTTTCCCTGGCAGGTAGTGGAGCCAGTCAGATGGGCAAATGGACTGTAGTGCTGCTGCGATGTGAAGTGCCTACCTCTCTACCTGGCAGCCCCGTAGGTTACTGCCTAGTGCAGGTGCCCCCACTGCAGCCTCCAAGGAGAACTCACCCAAAGTGAGATATCCTGGAAAGATCTCACCCAGGTCCCATGTGATAGGTGAGTCAGCACCATTCCAGCGCCATTTCACTCACCAGATGAGTAAGTATCTCTTCTCATTCCACCCCCATATTATGGGGAGAAGAAAATCAAGCCTTTGGCTAGGTGATCGGTTGGGAGTCCCTCATTGTTTGCCCTAAAGCACATTCTTGTCACCACTTCCCCTGGTTTTTTCTCTTCTGACTCCATTGTATTGTTCCATCAGTCATTTTATTTTCAGTCCTAAGATGTGTACAGTCTTACGTTTGCTTTTTTAACTTTCTGTTAATTGTATGTGGGCAACTAAGGCAGGACACTGGTTGTGAGAGGTCCCCCATTGTGTTGACTCTGGGATAACAGAGTCACGTTGTTCTGTGACCCCAACTTGTTCTTGGGTTCACTGTTGGCTGCCCCATGGTTACCCCAAGGTTTTTGCCATTTGGTGAGGGGACCCTCATTGGCTGAAACTTGGGCATTCTGAGTTTTCAGCACTGATATTTTGGCTGCCCCCTAGATTCTCCGGAGTAGTCAATGTTGACATTTCCCTCTAGGATTGTTGGTTATAGCCCCTCTGCCTAGGGAAATATTGGTCTTGCCTTTTTCTGCCCTCGAGTTAAACATATTTTCCTAATAGCTAGTTTCTAGTCCTTTCCTGTGTGCTGTCCTAACAACTTCCTTGCTCAACCCTCTCTTAGTCAAAGGAACTGGGAGTTCTCAGGCACCTGGTCTGATGAACAGCCTCCTATAGTGGTAAACAGGTAGACACTAGAGTATTTTTTTCAATATCTTCACTATGGGTAGGTTCTCTGGCAGGTCAGAGCCTCTGAGGTCTCCCTCGGGGCAATGCTGTTTACCTTTCTTTTCCTCCATTCCACAGTCCCCATTTGATTAGCCCCTCTCTCTGCATAAGCCTCAATCTCTATGATCTCTATAGAATTTAGGCTTAACATCCAGTTGCTAATTTAAGGCTCCTAATCTGCTTCTGTAACTCCTTGCTATCTAAAGAAAGTGAGAAGATAAAAGGGAAAAGTAAGTAGGCGTTTGCTAAACTTCGGCTAACTGAAACCTCTTGTGGTGAGCCTTACAAGACATGGGGACAACAGCAAGCATCCCAAAAGACTCATCACTGGATGTCTTTTAGGCAACTAGAATAAGTTTAGATTACTAGACGAGGTGAAAAAGAAAAAAAATTCATTTTCTATTACAATAATGTTAAGGTTCAATACGAATTGGCCAACCAACAGATTTGGCCTAGATATGGTTCTTCACATTATAATGATGTTGTACAATTAGATTTGTTTTGTAAAACAGAAATAAAATGGGAAAAAAGTTGTCTGTGTGCAGGTTTTTTACGACCCTCTGTCAGGATCCTAACTTAAGGGCTAACTGTAATATGTTTCTGGCTCGTGATACTCCCATGTATCCAGAAGCCACATTAGATAACTTAGATGACCCCCTCCTTGCTGCATCCCCTAAGAGGTCTGTGTGCCCCACTTCAGAGCCTCCCAAGTCCCCTAGTGCTGTGGTGAGCCCCACTAGGTATGTAGTGCAGGATTCCACCCCAAGGTCATCAGGAAACCCTCCCCACTTATCCAACAAATTCTGATCCCTATACCCCACTGCTGGGGGAAGTAAGACCAACCAGTACTACCAGAAGTGGGGCCCCATATCAGTTCCCCAAATCAAACTTGTGTCCATTGTGGGAGGTAGCTGATGGAGATGGAGGAACAGTCAGTATGTGCCTTTTTCCATGTCTGATTTGGCTTCATGCAAGGAAAGATTTGGTCAGTTTTCAGAGGACACAGGGACGTTTGTAGAGGAGTTTAAGTTTACTATGTCTTTTGATTTAACTTGGCATGACATGCAGATATTATTGTCCACTTGTACTGTAGAGGAAAAACAAAGACTCTAGGTCCTGCTCATAAACATGCAGATGGAGTGGATGCGTGAAATCCAGGACATGTCATTTACCATGTGGGAGGAGCTGCAGTTCTAGATGTAGACCCTCAGTGGGATTACCAGAGAGGATCTCAAGATCTTGAATGCAGACGTCATATGTTAACTTATTTAATAGACTGGATGAAAAAGCATGTGGTTAAGCAAGTCAATTATGATAAGGTGAGAGAAATAACTCAGGAAAAAGAAAAAACTCGTGCTCCATTTCAGGGCTGTTTAGTTGAGGCACTCAGGAAACACACTAACAAAGACCCAGACTCCGCAGAAGGGTCAGCTCTCTTGGGTGTGCATTTTACTACTATCTGCCCCTGACATTAGAAGGAAGTTACAAAACATAGCAATGGGATCCCAAACCCTCATGAGCCAACTCTTAAACATTGCTTTTGAGGTTTACAATAAAGGGACATGGCAGAGAAGATGCAAAAACCAAAAGAATTGGCCCAAAAGCACAATTTTTAGTGGCTGCCTTAGGCCTCCTGCTGCCTCAGAGTTACTCACTTCAAGAAAATGCAGTGAGATCAATGTCTGGAACACTCAGACGACAGCTCCCTACTTGCTGGCTTCTAGGCCAAAATCAGCATGCCCTCTGGAAGCAAGAAGGCCACTGGAAGAAAGATAGCACCAACCATAAGAGGAATTCTGAGTGACCTAGGCCCAAAATGGCTGAGAAAGTGGAGGACTGTCAGGGTCTGAGGTCCTCTAAGGCTACCACTGGACACTTTGCCATCTCCACAGAGGAGATGTGGTAGGCGAAAATACTGAGTTCTTATTGGATACAGGAACAGCCTACTCAGTTTTAACTCATTTCTCAGGGCCACTGTCTTCCCACTCTTGTGAAGTAACAAGAATTGATTAGGAGCCAAAATTTAGGAGATTCACTCACCCCACTGGTTACACCATGGAGGACCATATGTTTTTCCACAGGTTTTTGCTCATGCATGAGTGTTCTATCCCTCTACTGCGGAGAGACTTACCTTGACAATTATAGGCCATAGTTTGTTTGGGGTGTCTCATGAGAAGTCAACAGGCGAAGGAGCACTTTTCCCATCTCTGAGTGTTTGCCTTAACAGAGACCAGGAAAAGACCTCCCTTCCACCACATACTGCTTCCCAAGTAGAATCCTCTGTTTTGGACATGGAAGGTCCAAGCAGAACTGCTAATGTACCCCAGTCCAGGTGGTTTTAAAACCTAGTGTTAATTACCCATAGAAAAAACAGTATCTTCTGTTACCTAAGGCTCAGAGGGGCATCCATTTCCTAATGATGAACTTTCTAAAGTATATAATATTACAATCCTGTCAGTTTCCATGTAATGCCCCCATTTAACCTGTAAAGAAACCAAATGGGGAATGCATTACAGGGTCTAAGGGCAGCTAATGAGGCAGTGGTCCCAATTCACCCAAAATTTTTTAATCCTTACACAATATTGACCCAAGTCCTTGAAGATGCTCATTGGTTCACAGTGTTACACTTAAAGTATGCTTTCTTTTGTATATCTGTACACCCAGACTCCCAGTATATTTTTGTTTTTGAATGAGCTGATCCAGACACTCATGCTGAATCTCAGTTTACCTGGACAGTCCTTCCCTAAGGTTTTAGGGATAGTCCTCATCTCTTTGGACTTAATTATCCAAAGAGTTAAAGGCATTAAAGGAACCACAGCTAACTAATGGGTTTCTCTTGCAATGTGTAGATAACTTAATAGTTTCTAGGCCTACTAGGGAAGACTGACAGAAACACAATCAAAGTTAGAGAAATCTTTTTTAAAATGACAACAAAGATAATAAAATAGCTAGGAATACAGTTATCAAGTAATGGGTGAATCTTATATGAAGAATAATAAAATTTTCCCCCAAACCACAAATGTATACTTGGACAATTGGAAAGATATTTTATGTTCTTGGATAAGATTATTGAACATCTTTAAGTGATGTCTATTTTACAAGGTAAAAATAGATATTCAACAATAGAAAAATGCTGGAAAACAATAGCTATAGGCTGGGTGAAGTTTCTTTACTGGATATTGAGATATTTTGTAAATTTCTATAATTTGAAAAATATCTTACAGATCAAATAAGCAGGTACAAAAGCAGGGTAGAATAGAAAGTCAATAAACACACCAAAGTGCATTTGGAAATTTAGTATATGCTAAAGGTGACACGTCAAGTCACCGTCCCAAAGATGGACATTTTAATAAATGATCCAGGGAAAATTTATTTGTTGTTTAGAAAAGATATAATTTGAGATAAATTTCATATTATGGCTAAAAATAACTCCAAGGATATCAGAGAGTTAAGTGTCAACATGAAACAACAAAAACACTAGAAGCCAACAAGAATGAACCTCTAAAACTAGAAGGTTGGAAATTTTCTAAATATAATCCAAAATCTATTTTTATGTAGAAAAAGAATGAAAAATTTAACTACCTAAAATGTTTGCATGGTAAACAAACACGATAATCAAGTTATAAAACACTGTCAATATTTTTGACATGATAGCATAATAAAGTAATTATAACATTCAAACTCATAAACAAAAAGGGGTTTTAAAAAATTAATGCCCAAGATAAAACTTTTAAAATATACGAACAAAAACTTTCCTCTAGAACTTGGAGAAATGCTTCTGAAATACGTGAAAAGATGTTCAATTTTAGCATATTTAGAAAAATAAAAATAAAAATTTTATGATCACTTAAAAAGATCTACAGAAATTTAAAATCCTTGACAAAGAAGGCAACCCCATTTACAATACCTGTAAAAAAATAAAATACCAAGGAATATAATTTATGACAGAGACAAAATATATCTACAAGGAAAACTACAAAATACTGATAAAATAAATTATAAAAGACACAAAAGAGTAGATAAACTTCCCATGCTTAAAGACCGAAAAAATTAGTATTATTAAAATAACCGTATTTCCCAAAGTAATCTTCAGATTCAGTGCAACTCCTATAAAAATACCAATATTGTCATTTTTCACAGAAATAATGAAAACAATTCTAAAATTCATGTGGAAACAAGAAAAAGAATGAATAATCAAAGCCATAGTAAGCACGAAAAAAACAAAAACAAAAACAACATTGGTCTGGGCGAAGAACTCATGACCAAAATCTCAACAGCAAATGTAACAAAAACAAAATAAGTAAATACAACCTAATTAAACTAAAAAGCCTCTGAAAAGCAAAACAAATAACAAAGTGAACAGACAACCTTTAGAATGGGAGAAAATACCTACATACTATGACTCTTACAGGAGATTAATATCCAGAATTTACAAAGAATTCAAATAACTGAACAACCAAAATCTAATAATCTCATCAAAAATTGGGAAAGGACAAAAATAGACATTATACAAAAGAAGACATACAAATGGCCAACAGGCATATGAAAAAATGCTCAACATCACTAATCACCAGAGAACTGCAAATTAAAGTCACAAGGAGATACCATATTAAACCAGTCAGAATGGTTATTACTAAAAAAACAGAAATAACAGTGTTGATGAGAATTTGAGGAAAAGGCAACTCTTATACACTGTTGGTGGGAATGTAAATTGGTACAATTTCTATGGAAACCAGTATGGAGATTTCTCACAGAACTAAACCAGAACTGCTATTTGATTCAGCAATCCCACTACTGGGAATCTACCAAAAGGAAAATAAATCATTATATCAAAACACTACCTGCAATCATATGTTTGTCATAGCACTATTCAAATTAGGAAAGATATGAAATCAACTCAGTGTCCATCCACAGATGACTGGACAAAGAAAATGTGGCATATATACAAAATGGAATACTATTCACCCATAAGAAAGATATCATGTCTTTTGCAGCAACATGGATTGAACTGGAGGCCAATATCTCAAGTGAAATGAGTCAAAGAAAGACAAACACTGCATGTTCTCACTTGTAAGTAGAAGCTTTATGTACAAGGACACAAAGTATGGAATAATAGACCATGGAGACTCTGAAAGGTGGGCAGGGGAGGATGATG
The DNA here is from genome assembly GCF_049350105.2 of Macaca mulatta. Taxonomy (NCBI): domain Eukaryota; kingdom Metazoa; phylum Chordata; class Mammalia; order Primates; family Cercopithecidae; genus Macaca; species Macaca mulatta. Next base: position 157,179,589 of record NC_133411.1, read on the forward strand.
AGAAATCATTTAATGATACAATGTAATTTATTGTATGATGGATAATCTAAAAACCCTGACTTCACCACTACAAAACCTGTGCATGTAACAAAATTACACATGTAACCCATAAAGTTACACAAATTAAGGGGACATCCTTGACAGGCCACTTTGGTGACAAGGCTGTGGAGGCCAAGGCACTCTCGTTGTTAATGAGAATGAAAATGAGGACAACCCTTATAAAGGATACTTTTTCCAATGTAGTAACATTTATGGCAATATCTAGAAAAATTACATATATTTTTAAATTTTATCCTAGTACTCCCACATCTAGAAATTTATTTTGAAAATACATATTCACACTTTTATTCAATGAAACATTATTTGTAATTGTAAAATCTTAGAGACAATTTACACGCTAGTATAACAGACTGGATTATCTTGTATTTCCACAAAATAGAGTACCATACAGCTAGTAAATAAGGAAGGATGCCTGCAGGAATAAGAGCAAATCTGTAGTGATGGAATTTCTATATCTCCTCCTGGAGACGGTCAATAACTTAGTGTTTTACTTTATAATACATACTTTTTTGTGAGCATTTTTCTACAGAACAGTTCATTTTTCAATAACAACATTTTACAAATAACGTGTTTTCTACATTCTAAAAACTTAGAGGTCACTTACTGGCGTCATGACATCAGGCAACTGAGACAATACAGCATCTGCACAAATAAAAGAGATTTTAAATAATCTGGTATCTCTTATTATACATCCTCATCTATTTTAAGAGGACATCAATGCAGGTCTTTCAATGAGGAAACTATAAGGCACAAAGTGAGCCTTCTCTGGCACTGACTGTATTTGACAAAGTCAATTGCAACAGTGAAAAAAGCCTTGAATCTGATAGTTGAAATAATACTGTCTCGAATGCATTCTATCATTTAAACCTGCAATACTGTCCCTTGAAGATATTATTTTATTTTTTACATTTTGTAAATGAGGAAACTGAATATAAAGGAAGACTATGACTCCCAAATATGAAGGGAATTTATAAGTACTCGAAGTCAAGAATTCACCTCTATTTTCAATGCTTTTCTCAATGCCAGTACAATTGCCTGGCAATGATGCTAATAAACAATAATTTTTTTAAGGCAGACTAATTGTACCAAAAGTTATCAGTGAAGACTGGCGTGATACAATACTTTGATGTTAGAAATGATGACTGAAAGTATCAGATCTGGAAGTTTGTTCTAATCAATTTCATTGGAGAATACAATCTAAAAAGCAGGGAAAGAATTTAAATACTTTAGCTAAATTCAGTGGTCATTTCTATTCATGTAGAGTTTCTCCTTTCTTATAATATGGGGAGGGATCCACCAATGTAATTTTAAAAAGGCATCTGTCATCTGTTTATTTGATTTACCAATTCAAGTATAATAAAATTTTTTTAAAAATCTAGCTCTAAGGGACATCAAATCTTGCCTGAATTTTCTAGGACATGAGAAATGCCCTTACAAGGAATAGAAAATGTACTCACCAGAACAAAGATAGAATGCCAGCATGATAAAACTGGTTTTTATCCACAATGAGAAGTGAGCCATCTGAACTTCTCAGTCACCCTGAAAGACATTTCTACAGAAACGTTCAGAATTTTTATGACATGAGCCCCATAAACCTTCACTGAACAGAATTGGAAAAGGGACTACCTCCTGTACCCTACCACTTGAGGGAACAGTTACAACCCGTGAGATTCTATATTCCTTTACTCTTCATTAGGAAAGACTATTCCCTTTGCTCCTCCACCCCTAAAATCAACAAGAAATAAGCACAATAACAAATAAATATGGATAACTGCTCAAGATAACATTCTGTGTGGCATTTAATATTACATGCAATTTTGAGAGTTCAAATTGTCCTTCATAGAAGCTGGAATAGTTATTATGAGAAGGACATGATGTGGAGAAAGCCTGAGAGCAATTCAATACATACAAGTCACCGTAACATGTGTCTCAAATTATTATACCCACCTCAAGAAGAAGAAGGTGCAAAGGAAAATTGCGTCTGTTTTGTTCACTCTTGCCTCCTCATCTACTCCCACTATGTTGAGGTGTCTCTTTTAAATATCTCTGAATAAGGAAGACAAATGGGTCAGAAGAGATAAGACACAGAAGGCTCATGTGTACTGGCAGGTGCTGGGAATTTGCCTCATACAAATGTTATCAAAGCTATACCTACACCAGAAAGTAAACAGACAGACAATTTCATCTGATGGGCACAAACAAACGAGAAGGAAAATAATTGATAAGCCTGTTTATACACCCTACAAAATGTGAAATCTTTCCAAGCATGGGAACTGTTCAGAGTCACGAGAACTAAGTCAAAAAAAGTAGGATTCCAGGAACTTCAATTTACAAATAAGGATAGAACTTCAGTAGTTTAAAAACTTCGACAGATATTAAAAGAATCTGGAAAGCTTGGTGAAAATATCAATGCCTAAGGTTGTTCCCCAAGATTGTGATTCCGTTTTCTACATTAGATTACAGTCATTGGTGCTTTTTGTAAGTCTACAAAATGATAGAAACGTGCAGCTAAGATTTGAGGTGACTGAGTTGGAGCTGCAGAATGGTCTTGCTTGGAGCCTCATTACATCAATCTGTACACTTCTCTATACTAGAGCTTTGAAATTTAATAAAACAGGATACAAACATCTGTAGCTAGCTTTATTTACATAATACTTAAATTGAAATTTTTTCATATCATCATATACAGTTACAATATTAAAATAGTCTCTTTTTGTCTGTATGATTATTATTACCATTGAAATTTATACTTTCTTTTTTTTCATTATACTTTAAGTTTTTGGGTACATGTGCACAATGTGCCAGTTTATTACATAGGCATACATGTGCCATGTTGGTTTGCTGCACCCATCAACTTGTCATTTACATTAGGTATTTCTCCTAATGCTATCCCTCCCCCAGCCCACCCCACGACAGGCCCTGGTGTGTGATGTTCCCTGCCCTCAGTCCATGTGCTCTCATTGTTCAGCTTCCACCTATGAGTGAGAACATGTGGTGTTTGGTTTTCTGTCCTTGTGATAGTTTGCTGAGAATCATGGTATCCAGTTTCATCCATGTCCCTGCAAAGGACATGAACTCATCTTTTCATGGCTGCATAGTATTCTATGGTGTATATGTGCCACATTTTCTTTATCCAGTCTATCCTTGATAGGCATTTGGTTTGGTTCTAAGTCTTTGCTATGGTGAATAGCGCTGCAATAAACATACATGTACATGTGGCTTCATAGTAGCATGATTTATAATCCTTTGGGTATGTACCCAGGAATGGGATCACTGGGTCAAATGGTATTTGTAGTTGTAGATCCTTGAGGAATCGTCACACTGTTCCACAATGGATGAACTAATTTACACTCCCACCAACAATGAAAAAACGTTCCTATTTCTCCACATCTTCTCCAGCATCTGTTGTTTTCTGACTTTTTAATGATCACCATTCTAACTGGCATGAGTTGGTATCTCATTGTGGTTTTGATTTGCATTTCTCTGATGACCAGTGATGATGAATATGTCTGTTGGCTGCATAAATGTCTTATTTTGAGAAGTGTCTGTTCATATCCTTTGCCCACTTTTTGATGGGGTTGTTTTTTTCTTGTAAATTTGTTTAAGTTCTTTGTAGATTCTGGATATTAGCCCTTTGTCAGATGGGTAGATTGCAAACGTTTTCTCCCATTTTGTAGGTTTCCTGTTCACTCTGATGGTAGCTTCTTTTGCTGTGAAGAAGCTCTTTAGTTTAATTAGATCCCATTTATCAATTTTGGCTTTTTTTGCCATTACTTTTGGTATTTTTTTTTTCTTTTTTCTTTTGAGACAGAGTCTTGCTCTATCACCCAGGCAGGAGTGCAGTGGCACAATCTCAGCTCACTGCAAGCTCCGCCTCCAGGTTCACGCCATTCTCCTGCCTCAGCCTCCCAAGTAGCTGGGACTACAGGCGCCTGCCACCACGCCCAGCTAATTTTTTGTATTTTTAGAAGAGACGGGGTTTCACTGTGTTAGCCAGGATGGTCTCGATCTCCTGACCTAGTGATCTGCCTACCTCAGCCTCTCAAAGTGCTGGGATTACAGGCGTGAGCCATCGCTCCTGGCCACTTTTGGTGTTTTAGTCATGAAGTCTTTGCCCATGCCTATGTCCTGAATGGTATTGCCTAGTTTTTCTTCTAGGGATTTTATGGTTTTAGGACTTACATTTAAGTCTTTAATACATCTTGCATTAATTTTAGTATAAGATGTAAGGAAGGGATCCAGTTTCAACTTTCTACTTATGGCTAGCCAGTTTTCCCAGCACCATTGATTAAATAGGGAATCCTTACCCCATTTCTTGTTTTTGTCACGTTTGTCAAAGATCAGATGGTGTAGATATGTGGTGTTATTTCTGAGGCCTCTGTTCTGTTCCATTGGTCTATATATCTCTCTTGGTACCAGTACCATGCTGTTTTGGTTACTGTAGACTTGTAGTATAGGTTGAAGTCAGGTAGCATGATGCCTCCAGCTTTGTTCTTTTTGCTTAGGATTGTCTTGTCTATGCAGGCTCTTTTTTGGTTCCACATGAACATTAAAGTAGTTTTTTTTTCCAATTCTGTGGTCTTTGGTAGCTTGATGGGGATGGCATTGAATCTATAAATTACCTAGGGCAGTATGGCCATTTTCCGTGATATTAATTCTTCCAATCCATAAGCATTGAATGTTCTTCCATTTATTTGTGTCCTCTTTTATTTCGTTGAGCAGTGGTTTGTAGTTCTCCTTGAAGAGGTCCTTCACATCCCTTACAAGTTGGATTCCTAGGTAGTTTATTCTCTTTGTAGCAATTGTGAATGGGAGTTCCCTCATGATTTGGCTTGAATGCTTGTGATTTTTGCACATTGATTTTGTATCCTGAGACTTTGCTGAAGTTGCTTATCAGCTTAAGGAGATTTTAGGCTGAGACGATGAGGCTTTCTAAATATACAATCATGTCATCTGCAAACAGGGACAATTTGACTTCCTCTTTTCCTAATTGAATACTCTTTATTTCTTTCTCCTGCCTAACTGCCCTGGCCAGAACTTCCAACACTATGCTGAATAGGAGTGCTGAGAGAGGGCATCTTTGTCTTGTGCTGGTTTTCAAAGGGAATGCTCCCAGCTTTTGCCCATTCAGCATGACATTGGCTGTGGATTTGTCATAAATAGCTCTTATTATTTTGAGATACGTCCCATCAATACCTAGTTTATTGAGAGTTTTAGCATGAAGAGCTGTTGAATTTTGAAGGTCTTTTCTGCGTCTATTGAGATAATCATGTGTTTTTTATCCTTGGTTCTGTTTATGTGATGGATTATGATTCTTGATTTGTGTATGTTGAACCAGCCTTGCATCCCAAGGATGAAGTTGACTTGATCATGGTGGATAAGCTTTTTGATGTGCTGCTGGATTCAGTTTGCCAGTATTTTATTGAGGATTTTTGCATCTGTGTTCATCAGGGATATTGGTCTAAAATTCTCTTTTTTTTATTGTGTCTCTGCCAGGCTTTGGTATCAGGATGATGCTAGCCTCATAAAATGAGTTAGGGAGGATTCCCTGTTTTTCTATTGATTGGAATAGTTTTAGAAGGAATGGTACCAGGTCCTCTTTGTACCTCTGGTAGAATTCGGCTGTGAATCCATCTGATCCTGCCTGAACTTTTTAAAGTTGGTAGTCTATTAATTATTGCCTCAATTTCAGAACCCATTATTGGTCTATTCAGAGATTCAACTTCTTCCTGGTTTAGTCTTGGGAGGGTGTACATGTCCAGTGATTTATGTATTTCTTCTAGATTTTCTAGTTTATTTGCATAGATGTGTTTATAGTATTCTCTGATGGTAGTTTGTATTTCTCTGGGATTGGTGCTGATGTCTCCTTTATCATTTTTTATTGCATCTATTTGATTCATCTCTCTTTTCGTCTTTATTAGTCTTGCTAGTGGTCTATTTTGTTGATCTTTTCAAAAAAACAGCTCCTGGATTCATTGATATTTTTGAAGGATTTTTTGCTTCTCTATCTGCTTCAGTTCTGCTCTGATCTTAGTTATTTCTTGTCTTCTGCTAGCTTTTGAATTTGTCTTCTCTTGCCTCTCTAGTTCTTTTCATTGTGATGTTAGGGTGTTGATTTTAAATCTTTCCTGCTTTCTCTTGTGGGCATTTAGTGCTATAAATTTCCCTCTACACACTGCTTTAAATGTGTTCCAGAGACTCTGGTACGTTGTTTTTCTTCTCATTGGTTTCAAAGAACATCTTGATTTCTGCCTTCATTTCATTATTTACTTAGTAGTCATTCAGGAGCAGGTTGTTCAGTTTCCATGTAGTTGGGCGGTTTTGAGTGAGTTTCTTCATCCTGAGTTCTAATTTGATGGCACTGTGGTCTGAAAGACAGTTTGCTGTGATTTCTGTTCTTTTACATTTGCTGAGGAGTGCTTTACTTCCAATTATGTGGTCAATTTTAGAATAAGTGTGATGTGGTACTGAGAAGAATGTATATTCTGTTGATTTGGGGTGGAGAGTTCTGTAGATGTCCATTAGGTCCACTTGGTGCAGAGCTGAGGTCATGTCCTGGATATCCTTGTTAACCTACTGTCTCGTTGATCTAATAGTGACAGTGGGGTGTTAAAGTCTCCTATTATTATTGTGTGGGAGTCTAAGTCACTTTGTATGACTCTAAGGACTTGCTTTATGAATCTGAGTGCTCCTGTATTGGGTGCATATATATTTAGGATAGTTAGCTCTTCTTATTGCATTGATCCCTTTACCATTATGTAATGGCCTTCTTTGTCTCTTGTGATCTTTGTTGGTTTAAAGTCTGTTTTATCAGAGACTAGGATTTCACCCCCTGCTTTATTTTGCTTCCCATTTGCTTGGTAGATCTTCCTCCATCCCTTTATTTTGAGCCTATGTGTGTCTTTGCATGTGAGATGTGTCTCCTGAATACAGCACATTGGTGGTTCTTGACTCTTTATCCAATTTGCCAGTCTGTGTCTTTTAACTGGGACATTTAGCCTGTTTACATTTAAGGTTAATATTGTTATGTGTGAATTCGATCCTGTCATTATGATGCTAGCTGGTATTTTGCCCATTAATTGATGTAGTTTCTTCCTAGCATCAATGGTCTTTACAATTTGACATGTTTTTGCAGTGGCTGGTACTGGTTGTTCCTTTCCATGTTTAGTGCTTCCTTCAGGAGTTCTTGTAAGGTAAGGCAGGCCTGGTGGTGACAAAATCTCTCAGCATTTGCTTGTCTGTAAAGGATTTTATTTCTCCTTCACTTATGAAGCTTAGTTTGGCTGGGTATGAAATTCTGGGTTGAAAATTCCTTTCTTTAAGCATGTTGAATATTGGCCCCCACTTTTATGGCTTGTAGGGTTTCTGCAGAGAGGTCTGCTGTTAGTCTGATGGGCTTTCCTTTGTGGGTAACCTGACCTTTTTCTCTGGCTGGTCTTAACATTTTTTCCTTCATTTCACCCTTGGTGAATCTGACAATTATGTGTCCTGAGGTTGCTTTTCTCAAAGAGTATCTTTGTGGTATTCTCTGTATTTCTCAAATTTGAATGTAGGCCTGCCTTGCTAGGTTGGGGAAGCTTTCTTGGATAATATCCTGAAGAGTGTTTTCCAACTTGGTTCCATTCTCCCTATCAGTTTCAGGTATGCCAATCAAACATAGATTTGGTCTTTTCACATAGTCCTATATTTCTTGGAGGCTTTTTTCTTTTCTTTTCACTATTTTTTCTCTAATCTTGTCTTCTCACTTTATTTCATTAATTTGATCTTCAACCACTGATATTCTTTCTTCCACTTGATCGCCAATTGGCTATTGAAGCTTGTGCATGCATCGCAAAGTTCTTGTGCTAAAGGTCATTTAAAGTCTTCTCTACACTGTTTATTCTAATCAACCATTCATCTAACCTTTTTTAGCTTCCTTTCAATGGGTTAGATCATGCTCCTTTAGCTCAGAGAAGTTTGTTATTACCTTCTGAAACCTACTTCTGTCCATTCATCAAACTCATTCTCTATCCAGTTTTGTTTCATTGCTCACAAGGAGCTGCAATCCTTTCGAGGAGTAGAGACACTCTGGTTTTTGGAATTTTCAGCATTTCTGCTCTGGTTTCTCCCCATCTTTGTGGTTTTATCTAACTTTGGTCTTTCATGTTGGTGACCTATAAATGTAGTTTTGGTGTGGATGTCCTTTTTGTTGATGTTGATACTATTTTTTCTGTTTGTTAGTTTTCCTTCTAACAGTTGGTCCCTCAGCTGCAGGTCTGTTGGAATCTGCTGGAGGTCCACTCCAGACCCTGTTTGCCTGGGTATCACCAGTGGAGGCTGCAGAACAGCAAATATTGCAAAACAGCAAATATTGCTGCCTGATCCTTCCTCTGGAAGCTTCATCCCAGAGGGGCACTCACCCATATGAGTTGTCTGTCAGCCCCTACTGGGAGGTGTCTCCCAGTCTGGTTACACAGGGTCAGGGACACACTTGAGGAGACAGTCTGTCCATTCTCAGAGCTCAAATGCCATGCTGGGAGAACAACTGTTGTCTTCAGAGCTGTCAGACAGGGATGTTTAAGTCTGCAGAAGTCATCTGTTGCCTTTTGTTCAGCTATGCCCTGCCCACAGAGGTGGAGTCTAGAGAGCCAGTGGGCCTTGCTGATTTGCAATGGGCTCCACCCAGTTCGAGCTTACTGACCACTTCACTTCCCTACTCAAGCCTCAGCAATGGCAGACGCCCCTCCCCACACCAGGCTGCAGCCTTGCAGGTTGGTCTTAGTCTGCTGTTCTTGCAGTGACCAAGGCTCCATGGGCGTGGGACCCGCCAAGCCAGGCATGGGAGGGAATCTTCTGGTCTGCCAGTTGCTAAGACTGTGGGTAAAGTGCAGTATTTAGGTGGGAGTGTACCATTCCTCCAGGTACAGTCTGTCACGGCTTCTCTTGGCTAGGAGAGTGAAATCTCCTGACCCCTTGCACTTCCTGGGCAAGGTGATGCCCCACCCTGCTTCGGCTCTCCCCTATGGGCTGCACCCACTGTCCAACCAGTCCCAATGAGATGAACCAGGTACCTCAGTTGAAAATGCAGAAATCACCCATCTTCTGTGTCGATCTAACTGGGAGCTGCAGACTGGAGCTGTTCCTATTCAGCCATCTTGGAAGTGTCGTGAAATTTATACTTTCATATGCTTTTGTATTTCTGTTTAGAATTTTTTTTTTTTTTAGAGATGAGGTCTCTATGTTGCCAAGGGTTGTCTGAAATCTGTGGCCTTAAGAAATTCTCCCATCTCAGCTTCTATAAGTACCAGAGTTATAGGTATAAGCAACCACACCTGGCTAGAATTTGTTTTATATAAAAACTTTATTTTGCATTTATTGTAAGAAAGGTTTTCTTTTTTCTTTTGTTTGTCAAGAATGTCTTTAGCTCTCTTTTACGAAGAAGAGTTTTATCAGGTACAATATTCTTAGTTGTCAGATTTTGCTTTTCTTTTAGAATTTTGAATATGTTGTGTAATTCCCTTCTGGAATGAAGTATCTCTACAGCAAAAATCAATAGTATTATTAAGGTTCCCATGGCTGTGACAAGTATTTTCTCTTACTACTTTCAACATTGTCTCTTTATCTTTGATTTTTGACAATGTGGTTATAATTTGTCTTGTTTTGGATTTCATTATGCTTATCTTATTTAGACCTCATCGATATTTCTAAATCTGAATGTCCACATTCTTCTTCAATTTGGGGAAGTTTTCATACATTATTTCTTTGAATAAGCTTTATCTCAATATTTCTTTTAATAAGATGAACTTTCCCTATTCTCCTTGTGCTCCCATAATACATGATTTGTTCACTTGATAGTATCCCATAAATTCCATAACATTTCTTCAGTCACTTACACTCTTTTGTTATTCTTTTTGCTCATCTCATTGGATAATTTCCAATACCTAAGTTTGAATGTACTAACTGCTCTATTTCAGGTGTTTGTGTATACCTCCAAAATTCATGTTGAAATTCTAGCTCTTAAGACAATGATTTTAGGAGGAAAGGCCTTTGGGAAGTGATGAGAAGCAAGGTCATGAGAGCAAAACTATCGTGGTCAGGATTAGAGACCTTATAAGAGAGACCCAAAAGAGCTAGCTTACTTTTCATTCCATGTGAAGACAAAGCAGGAAAATGCTGTCTCTGAACAAATAAGCTGATTTTCACCAGAAATGTAATATCAGTTCCTTAATCTTGGATATTTCAGCCTCCAGAACAGTAATGAATAAAATTATGTTGTTTATAAGTCAACCAGTTTATGATATTTTTATAACAGCCCAAATGCACTAAGATATTAATCATTTCTCCTGTTTGATATAGTGAACTGTTAGATATCTCATGAATATTCTAGTTGTTATTATATAGTTCAGTTTTATGATTTATATTTAGCACTTTAAAGATATTTCTTTGCCAAAACTTTTATTTTATTCATGCATTATTCTCCTTACATCATTTATTATCTTTATGACAGTTATGAATTCTCTTAGTAAATCATATATTTTTATTTTATTAGGGTCAATTTGGGAAGATTTATCTTGTTCTTTCATTTGTAAAATGTTTCCTTGAGTCTGCATTTCCTTGACAATGTTTCTTCATTTTCCTTCACTTTTACTGTTAGCTTGTTATAGAAAACAATCACTACTCTCTGTCTTTCCTGACTGGCCTCATACAGAAAAATACACTCACCATTCAGCCCAGCCAGACATTCTAAGTGACTTTATGTTGCTTCAAACTGCAATCTTTGTCTTCTGTGTCCCCCAAGTGTCTGGAAAATGCCAGGTTCTGTCATTTCCATCCTGACAGGCAAGCCATAAGCCAGTAGTTCACATGGATCCCAGCACAGTCAGAATTTTGGATAATGTGGTCTGGTAATTTTCTTCCTTCTCCAAGAAGAAACTGAAGGCTGTGCTTTATCTACTTCTCAGTCTGTGCTAAGTCAGAGAGTGTGTCTGTGGCATGTGCAATCCTGTTATTAGAAACTTCAGTCACTTCTCCATGGCCCCCACGTATCTATTGTATGGAGGTTGTATCAATGTTCTGATACAGGTGAGAAAGAAGACAGTGGCTTGGGAGACCTCAGAAAATTAAGAATATCGAATGCATGGTCTCATCTCATCTTTTCTCTCCCCATTGAGATGATAACAAGTGGTTTTTGGTTTTTTTTTTTTTTCCAAAGTCATGTGGAGCTGTGCTGTGATAGGGCTTTTAATGGGACAATGTCTTTGAGCTCTCCTACTGTTTTCAATGCGGTTTGTTTAATGCTTGCTCAGATATAAGATCCCCTCAACTAGTTTCTGAACTTCTCACAAAGGATATTGATCTGTATTGTCTCTTTGGAATATGAGGCTGGTTGTAAAGGAAAGGTCCAGGGCCTTGTCTTGGCATCTTGACGATATCCTTATAATCAACTGAATTTCAATGACTATCAAAAACATTCCATGGGGGAAAAATCCTCTTTCTAATAAATGGTACTGGCACAACTGGATAACACATGCAAAAAAAATCAAGTTGGACCCTTAGCTCACATCGTATAAAAATATTAATTGGCAATGATTACAATATCAAAGCATAAAGGCAAAAACTATAGCACTCTTAGAAGAAAACAGAGGAGTAAATTTTCCTGTCATTGAATTTGGCAACATATTATTCTTTATAACACCAAAAATATAAGCAGTAAGAGAAAAAAAAGTATAAATTGGGCATCATCCAAATTAAAGTTTGTGTTTCAAAGAGCATCATCGAAAAATGAAAGACAATGCAAATGAAGTAAAGCAGGTATAAATATATGTCTGATAGGGTACTAGTGCCTAGAATAGATAATGGAGACTGAAAACATTATAAAAAGAAAACAAAATCGAGTTAGAAAATGGGATGCCAAGTACCTGACTGGACATTTCACTAAAAAATATTTTTTTTTTTTTTTGAGACGGAGTCTCACGCTGTTGCCCAGGCTGGAGTGCAGTGGCGCGATCTCGGCTCACTGCAAGCTCCGCCTCCTGGGTTCACGCCATTCTCCTGCCTCAGCCTCCTGAGTAGCTAGGACTACAGGCGCCCGCCACCGCGCCCGGCTAATTTTTTGTATTTTTAGTAGAGACGGGGTTTCACTGTGGTCTCGATCTCCTGACCTTGTGATCCGCCCGCCTCGGCCTCCCAAAGTGCTGGGATTACAGGCTTGAGCCACCGCGGGATATTTTTAAATGGACAGAAATCACATGCAAATATGATAAACATCATTAGTAACCAGGGAAATGCAAACCAAAACTACAGTGATATAGTATCCACTAAAATAACTAGAATCAAAAAGTGAGAGAGAAACAAGTTAACAGAATAAAAAAAAATAGAATGCTCATACATTGTTTGTGGAAATGTGAAATAATTGCGGTGCTATGAAAATATTTGGTAGTTCTTGCAATGTTTAAACATGAGTTACCCTGTGATGCAACATTTTCCCTCCTAGATATATACGAAATATTAACTAAAAAAATAGGTCTACAGAAACTTGTACAAAACTGTTTATAGTAACATTATTCGTAATAGACAAATGTGGAAATAACCCAAATGTCTATAAACTAATAATGAGTAAAAAATATATGTGGTATACAGATATAATGGAATATTGTACAATTATGAAAATGAGTAAATTGCTACCATACGCTGCAACATGATGAAAGATTAAAACATTATGCCAAGTGAGAGAAGCCAGTCACAGAAGACCACATTCTACATAATTTCATTAACATGAAAATCCATAACAGGAAAACCAAGAGAGACAGAAAGTAAATAAATTGTGGCTTAGAGCAGGGAATCTGAGGGAGAGTGAAATAGGATTAAGAGAAATCATACCTCAATAACAGTTGATTGAAAAGGTAATTGCATAACAAAATATTTATGTATATTTCAAGGCCCAAAACACATAGTTTGTAATGTATTGGGCAATAATAACACAGGCAATGTGGGCACAAATTAAGCTGTAATGAAGTGAGAAATAAATTCAGAGGAAAATCAGAACTAGATATTGTGAATAAGAAAGCAAATATAACTATCTCAATAAATACATACTTTCTCTCCTTCCTTCTCTAAACAAGTAAGATTTATTAATGCAATAATTACACAATGCATGTGGATATTGTTATACTGCATTCAAACATCATCCAACTATGGTGTCTACAGGAGATACATTTTAGTTTCAAACACAAACATAAGTTAAAAGTAAAAATATAAAATAAAATATACCATGTTAACAGCAACTATAAGAAAGCTACAGTAACTAAGCTAATAAAATTTATAGACTTTAAGTTCAAATCATTAAAAATAAGGAGAGATATTTTGTAATAAAAAAGGACAAATCATTTTAAAAGATTGCAAAAATTTTATTTATAAATATTTAATTGTAAATAATTGTAAATATTGACCATCCTAGTAATGACCTAAATTAGACAAAGAAAAATTGAGAAAATTATATGGAAAATAAGCCATTAACACTAATGATCTGAAGTTTCAATACACCATTTTTAATAATGAGCAGAACAACTAGGCAGAAAATCAACAGACATATATAAGACTTCAAGAAGCCTGCAAGTTAACTAGACCTAACAAACATACATAAAACACTCCATTCAGGAAGATGAGAATATTCTGTTTTCTTAAGAGCTTGTGGAAAAATATTTAAGATGCACCCTGGGTGTGATGTAATTCCTAAAATTAAGAGCCAATATTTTATGCTGCCTTACCTCTGAAACTGACAGGGCTGTGAATGATCTAACTTCAAGTTCTACTCCACAATCTTCTACAGATGAAGTAGGCATACAATCCTCCTTATAAAGAGGACTAGATAAGGTTTCTACCTACTCTAAAGAGTGATTTTCAATTCAATTCTTTGTCAGCCCATGAAATTTTTTAAACAAGCCAATCACACCCCCATGTGAAAACCAGGGATTATTTACCCTCTTGGTACTGTAAAGCCTGCCTTCTATAGATCCTTGTGGTTTACTTTGTTCCCAAGTGAAATCCTGATGTGCCCCAACATAGTGTTCAGTGACTTGTCCCCGAGACTCTGAGTATACATTACTAACAAAATGTCGTTCATCTCTGACCAGTGTTGGAAGTTGTGCATTTGGTCGGTGTCATAAGGCCAGAGTGAGAATTCTGCCCTCACTAACAGGATGAATAATTGTTAATTAAAAATTAAAATGACTGGTGTCACAAAAGAGATGTTCAAACCTTGACTGAGGACACTTCTTAACTCACCCCATAAACCAGGTATTATCCTGATACCAAAGCTAGACAGACATTTCAAGAAAAGAAATGTCCTTTAAATGTCTCTTATAAATCAAGATGCAAAAATACACAACAAAATGCTAGCCAAACAAATCTAGCCAAATATATAAAAGATTATACCACTTGTCCAAGAAAAATTTATCACAGAAATTCAAGATTTATTTAACATTTGATATGGTTTGGCTTTGTGTTCCCACCCAAATCTCATCTTGAATTATAATCCCCACATGATGAGGGAGGGAGGTGATTGGCTAATGGGGAAGTTTCTCATGATAGTCAGTGAATTCTCACAAGATCTGATGGTTTTTAAAGTGGGAGTTTTTTCCTGTACTCTCACTTCTCTCTGTCACCATGTAAGATGGGCCCACTTCCCCATCTGCCATGATTATAAATTTCCTGAGGCCTCCTCAGCCATACAGAACTGTGAGTCAATTAAACCTCCTTTCTTTGTAAATTACCCAGGCTCAGGTATTTCTTTATAGCAGTATGAGAACAAACTAATACAGTAAATTGGTACCATGAATAAGACATTGCTATCAAGATACTCGAAAATGTGGAAGCAACTTTGGAACTGAGTAACAGGCAGAGGCTGGAATAGTTTGGAGAGTTCAGAAGAAGAGAGAAAGTTGTGAGAAAGTTAAGAACTTCCTAGAGACTTGTTGAATGGCTTCGTCCAAAATGCTGACAATGATGTGGACAATGAAGTCTGGGCTAAGGTGGTCTCAGAATGAGATGAGGAACTTTTTGGAAATTGGAGCAAAGATCACTCATGCTATGCTTTAGCAAACAGACTGGTGGCATTTTGCTTCTGCCCTAAAGATCTGTGAAACTTTGAACTTGAGAGAGATGATCTGAAATTGGAACTTATGTTTAAAAAGGAAGCAGAGCATAAAAGTTTGGAAAGTTTGCAGCATGAGGATGAATTACAAAAGAAAAACCCATTTTCTGGGGAGGAATTCAAGCTGACTGCAGAAATATGCATAAGTAATGAAGAGCCAAACGTTAATAGCCAAGACAATGGGGAAAATGGCTCCAGGTCATGTCAGAGATCTTGTCAGCAACCCCTCCCATCACAGGCCTGGGGGCCTAGGAGGAAGAATGGTTTCGTGGGCAGGGCCCAGGGACCCCGCTGCTCTATGCAGCCTTGGGACATGGTGACTTGTGTCCCAACTGCTTCAGCTCCACTTTTGGCTAAAATGGGCCAAGGTACACCTAGGACCATTGTTTCAGAGGGTGCACACCCCAAACCTTCGTGGCTTCCACATGGTGTTGGGCCTGCAGGTGCAAAGAAGTCAAGAACTGAGTTTTGAGAAACGCTGCCTAGATTTCAGAGGATGTGTGGAAATGCCTGGATGGATGTCCAGGCATTTTGGCATGTTGGCATGATTGGTTTTGAAATATAAAAAGGACATGAGATTTTGGAGAGGCCAGATATGGAATGATATGATTTGGTTCTGTGTCCCCACCTGAAACTCATCTCAAATTGTAATCTCCATGTGTCGAGGGAGGGACCTGTCACCCCTACTTGTTGAGGGAGGAAGGTGATTGAATCATGGGGATGGTTCACTCATGTAGTTCTTGTGATAGTGAATGAATTCTCAAGAGATCCGATGGGTTTAAAAGTGGCAGTTTTTTCCTGTGCTCTGACTTCTCTTTTGCCTGCCACCATGTAAGATGTGACTGCTTCCCTTTCCACCATGATAGTAAGTTTCCTGAGACCTCCTCAGCCATGTGGAACTGTGAGTCAATTAAACCTCCTTTATTATTATTATTATTACTATTATTATTACTATTATTATTATTATTTTGAGATGATGTCTTGCTCTATCACCCAGGCTGTAGTGGAGTGGTGTGATCTTGGCTTACTGCAATCTCCACCTCCCATGTTCCTGTGATTTTCCTGCCTTGGCTTCCTGAGTACCTGGGATTATAGGCATGCATGAACATGCCCGCCCAATTTTTTTTTTTTTTTTTGTATTTTTAGTAGGTATGGGATTTCACCATGTTGGCCAGGCTGGTCTCAAACTCCTGGCCTCAGGTGATCCACCCGTCTCAGCCTCCCAAAGTGCTGGGATTACAGGAGTGAACCACCAAGCCCGGCCTAAACCTCCTGTCTTTATAAATTACCCAGGCTCAGGTATTTCTTTATAGCACTGTGAGAATTAACTAATACAACATTCAACAATACATTAATACATTACAACATATTCATTGAATAAATGGCAAAAAAATCAATCATTTTAATAGACAGAAAACTTTTAATAAAATCAATACTATTTAATGTTACAAACATGCATTAATCTAGGGATAAAGGATACAAAATTTCTCAACCCAGTAAAGACATCTAAAAGAGAAAGCAAACAAAAAACAAAAGCTCATATGAAACTAAGTGGTAAAAGACTAAATGCTGCGAAATGGAGCAAAGCAGAGATGTTCATCTTGCTACTTTTGTTTAAGTTTTTATGAGATGTTGTATTCAGGGTAATTAGACAAAAAGAAAAAGAAAAAAATAGAAAAAAGTAGGAAAGAAAATAAAAGGACAGGAAGAAAGAAGAAAGAAAAGAAAGAAGAAGAGAGGTAGGAATAAAGAGAAGAAGAGAGGAAGAAAAAAAAGAAAGAAAACGCATTTAACTTAGAAAGCCTAAATTCAAACTATTTCTTTGCCAAGATGATATGAAATTGTACATGGAATATCACTATTATCTTCTCATAATTTAATGTTTTTATATTATATTTACATTTTTAATTTTTAAGATTAAGATATGAGATGAAGACCCTGATTATCATTCTATAAGCCATTATCTTACATAAATATATGGAGAAAATCCTACATTCCAGAGCTCTGCCTTGAGAAAATGTGCTGCCTTGTACCTTGATATTAAAACCTTCCCTATAGTCCAGCAAGCATATATAAACATTTAATAGAATTAGTATGTTTGTTGTTGTACTCATTAAATCAAAATTATTTTTAAGTATATGAGAGATATATAAATTCATTATTTCTAAAGGTATGATTTTTGCCACTTAGGGATATTTAATTATTTAACACTACATAAAGATATCTAATATCAACTTTATTGTATATTCAATATGTATACATGAATATTTCTCTTTATGCTAGTGTGTATTAAACCTTTGTTTCAATATTTAGAACTCCTTTCAGCATTTCATGGAAGGCTGATCCAGTTGTGACAAATTCCCTCAGCATTTGCTAGTCTGGGAAAGATTTTATTTCTCCCTTATTTATGAAATTTTGTTTGCTGTGGAAAAACTCTTGGTATGTTGGCATGTTGACACTTATTCTATTTGAGGAGACTAAAGATAGGATGCTAATATTTTCTGGATTGTTAGGTTTCTGCTGAGAAGTCAGCTGTTAGTCTGATAAGTTTCGCTTTGTAAGTTATTTGATGCTTTTATTTTGGTGCTCTTGTAATTTTTTTCCTTCACATCAACTTTAGATAGCTTTAAGATATACACCTTGGTGATTTCCTTTTTTTAATGAATCTCTCAGGAATTCTTTGAACTTCTACAATTTGGGTGTCTAAATCTCTAGGAACATCAGGAAATTTTTCCTCAAAGAGGTTTTTCAATTTTTCAAACTTTTGCCTTTTTTTTTTTTTTTTAACTTAGGACACATATGCTTCTTAGGTTTGAATGTTTTATATAATTCTATGTTTCTTGGATACTTTATTTTTTAATTTTTTCCTTTTTTTTGTAATTATTATTATTATTAGCCCTGATTGGTTGAATTCAAAAGGCTTGCATTCAAGCTCTGAAATTATTTCTGCTATTTGGTCTAATGTATTGACAAAAACTTTTTACTGCATTTTGTAATTTTCTAAATGTAATTTTCCTTCTGGGGTGCTTTCTGTCTTCTTAAAAATATCTATCTCTTTGGAAAATTTTTCATTTATATTTTGAATTGTTTTATTTGATTTCTTTATGTTGGTTTTCAGATTTTTCTGCAATCTTACCAAGCAACTTAATAATCAGCATTTTAAATTCTTTAACTGCTATTTCAAAGATTTCATCGTGGTTAGGTGACACTGCTGGAGAGCTAATATGATCTTTTGAGGATGTTATAGAATTCTGCTTTTTTTATATTGCCAGAATTATTTTTCTGGTTCTTTCTCATTTGGGTCAACCATTTCTTCTTCTTCTTCTTGGAATTATGTTTAATTCAACTTGATTTTTAAATTTTTTTCCTTGTGAGCATATAACTTTAATGTGTTTATTTTATGGTTACCTAGCTTTGGCTCTGGGTGCTTTCAGTGGCAAAGACTCTGCATGAGTTCCCTTGTTATAGAGAATCTTTGTGTTAACGGCTTTCTCAGATGCTGGTTGTGGTAGCAATGTGCTGGCTGTGTGAGCAGGTTTGTTGTCTCCTGTGGGGCTTGAATGAGAGAGGGCTCATGAATCTCATTTTGTTCTGTAGCAATGTACACTTTTTAATTATTTTTCCATTATCATGATTATTATTATTATTTTACTGTAGTGTACAGTTCAGGCTTCAGGCCAGTACGAGTTTCCCAAGAGTAAAATCTGGCTGTGGCTGAATTATGTGGGTATGAGCAATTCCCTAATGGTGGGCAGAGGTCCCAACCTTGAAAGAGGTGGCTAAGGGAACTCTCAGTGAAAAGCAATGAGCTCCTCATAGGGGCAAAAGAGAGAACCTCCTTAGCTCCACTTCCAGACCAGCAGAAAAAGGGTCTGTCTCCTTCTCACACACAAATCCTAGTGTTCTGGCTATTCAGATCAGACAGACACCTCTTCCCAACTACAGGAATGCTGATGTTCCATGTAAAAAAGGATTGTGACTCTACCCCTCATGCAAGTCTGAGTCCAGAGGGCACTTCCCCTGTGGGATGCAGTCTCCCTAATGTGGTCCAGAAAAGCTGTCTACAGGTAAATCTGTCCTGAGCTACCATGGGAGAAGCCTCAGCTGTGTTGGCGGTGGAAGGTGGTGGGGAGAAGAAGTCCCCTTTTTCAGTAATCTTCAGAAGTACTGTGGCTGCCTGTCTGTTGGGTAGAATAACAGGTTTTCTCCACTGAGCCCAGCACTGTACCTGTGCCTCTGCTCAAAGAAGCTTTCCACAAGTGGAAAGATCTGGGACTCAAGTCCTACAATCTGGTTTCTTGTGTCCCATTGGGTGCTCCCTGGATGTGCTGCACTCTGCCTTCCTTTAGGAGTGGCAGTTCTTGGGGGCCAGACTACTGTGAATTCTGCTGCTTCTCTGAGTTTAGTTGCCCTTTGGGGCTGCCAAAATCCAGGCTCGGCTGGGGACTGTCTACAAGAGATCCAGTGTTGTGAAGATACACAGGTTGTGAAGATGCACAGGTCTGTCCGGGTTGAAGGTCTATGGACAGAAGAAGTCCCACAATGGGTGTGCAACTAGTATGGTGCTTGTCACCACAGCTCAGGTCCAGTGGGTAAAGGAAGATACCTTGTGTAAACAAGATAATGCCCTTGAGAAGTCCCCAAATTACAGCTCAGTCCAATACTTGTGCTCTTGAGGGCAAAGAAGCTCTCATTGAGCTTGGACATCAATAATCTACTGTAGGGGATAGGGAGGCTGAGAGTACTCCCACTTACAATGTTCATGGTTTTCTGAGTATCTCAGAGTTTGATATCTGCCAGTTTCTTATTACCTTCTTTTTGTGTGTGTCTCACAGATTTTTCCAGTGAACTCTCCAGTGGGCTCCAGCACTCTCCCCTTAACACTTTATTTGCACTATGATTATTCACCTGTAATTTTGGTTCTACTTTCTGAGAAGAATTGGTCACTGATATTTCTTGTCAGCCATCTCAAGCTCTCTGGTGCCTCAGGCTATGGACAAGTCTGGTATTTGCAATGGCTGGGGCTCTGCTCTTAGCTCCAGAGGGGGGTGATATTGTGTGAAGCTAGACTAAGCTAACCTATCCTCTGGTCTCCCAGCATTAGATTGAAGCACCAACTCTGATGAGAATGGCAGGGGAGTGACATAGACTCTAAGATTTCCTACATTATCAGTAGCCTTCTCAAATGCCAGCTGTAGTAGTAATGTACAGGGCATGTGGACAGGTTTATGACCTCCTAACTAGCTGAGATGATGTGGGCAATGTTGTAAGCTGAAGTTGCACAAGTGTTTTGACTGTTGTTGTTTTTTCTTCACAAGCACTGTGTTACTGTGGCAGCAGATGTTCTAATGGGTCATGCCAGTTGGTCTCCAGCCAGGAGGTGACACTTGCAGGACAGAGTAAGCTGTGTTGGTGGTTGTGGGATTTGTGCTTTGCTTATGTTACCTAGGAGAGATACTCAGATGTCTCAGGCAATGGGCAGGGCCATGGAATTGGCAAATATCTTTTTGTTTTGTTATTCTACCAGAGGAGGTGGAGGAAAAAACATGGATAGGGGTTGGGTCAAGCAAGTCCATACTCTGGGCTCCCCGTGTGCAGGCACCATTG
This sequence comes from Macaca mulatta, assembly GCF_049350105.2. Lineage (NCBI taxonomy): Eukaryota > Metazoa > Chordata > Mammalia > Primates > Cercopithecidae > Macaca > Macaca mulatta. Next base: position 157,200,386 of record NC_133411.1, read on the forward strand.
GCGGCCCCAATAGGAACCAGAGGGCAGTCCCCTAGTTGCTGGTGTAATGTTCTGGGGAGGAGCACAGCTGCCTCTGTTGTACATAAGTTTCTGCATGGGGAGATGGGGTAGCATGTGGTAGTAAGACCCACCCAGTTCCCACACCCTTGGCAAGGCACACCTTACACATACAGACTTCTGCTGACAACAGTTTTCTGGGTCCCAGGGCAATGTACACTCAGAACATACAATTATCCCAGGCCACAATTCTTGCTACTAAAGACAGAAACCGAAGCTTTGCAGCCATGCCACTCCACATTTTCCTATGAAACAGGTATGCCCAGCTCCTGCACCTGTGGTAAAAGCATACTTCCCACTCATCCCTCAGTTTTGGCCAAGGAGTTTGTTCTCACTTGAGATCAGATTGCAAACCTAGATTGGGAGACATTAGAAAGTTCAAACCTGTGACCACCACCTGAGTTAGCTGGCAGACATCTCCCAAGTCGAGTAAGAGGTAGGATCAGGAATGGCTTCCTTCCATCCCTGCTGGGTTCTGAGAGTGCATGCAAAGCAAGTCCTGATGCTGCTCCTTCTCATATACTCTCCACCCCTCACCAGATCAGCTCCAGTGCTGGGTAGGGTTAAGGCACTCCACTGTGGCCTGGATTGCCCAGCTCCCCCATAGGAGATGTGTATCACAGAGGCAGTCTCCCCCACTTTCACTTTCTGAAGACACAGTTTTCCACTTGGCTCACAGTGCAGGTTGCTGATCACCATTTCTCTCCAAGAGTCTGTGATTCCTTTCTTTTTTTCTGTTGAGTTCCTATATTTCTTCTTGGTTAAAAGTTCACAGCATGAATTCATGAATTTCTACACAATCTTTTGCTCTGTCCAAGTGGATGAGGCATGCTAATGAAGCCTTCAATCCACCACCTTGGAAAACACAAAGAGTTAAAAAATATTTAAGTGAGCATTTGGACTTTTGATTAAGCATAATTCTCACTGTCTGAGAGGTAGAGAGAAACTGACTACCACCGGTATGGTACCCCAAAACGTGAGACTTGATTTGTGGATGGCAGGGCTTCCTTCACGCCAAGGTTAGCAATGTACCTTAGACCCAGTACATAAAAATAAAGTAACATCACAAATTAGTTCAGGTGCATACTCTTTCATGTCTGTTATATCGATTGACTATGCCTATAGCTCAACAAATACAGTACAGTTTTCCCAAATTCTGCACCAAAGCTGGATTTTTCTAAATGCTAAGCATATTTTCAGACTAAAAGTCATATCATTTTTGCCTCACCTTGGATGCTGGATAAATTTTAGGCACCAGATCTTTCTCCTGAAGATTCTGATTCATGAAGACATGGCAGATCTTAAGTATCTATACTTTTTATAGACACTAAATGCAAGTTTTAAGAAACATTGTTGTAAGTAACATTGCCTGTATTATACATGTTGGTGATCCCATCATGCAATCACAATAGTCAAAGTCAATTTAATGAAGTAAATACCATGGAACATGTTTATTCAGCAAAGTATTCAATGATTGAGAAATGTGTCTGCTTCATCATTTAAACATATAATTAGACTACTGATTTTTCAGAGCTTTATCAAATATTTGGACATCAACAAAGAACTAACATTAAATTTTGAAATTGCAAGAATATTCCAATTCTTATAGTCTATCCTGTTTCCAAAGCAGATTCACCTCCTTGTGTAGGAAGGCACTATGTAATAGCATTCTCTAGAATCCAGCAGCACAAAAGGATTACAAGAGGAGTCATAGGAATGTATAGCACCAGATCATAAAGGTCAACATGGGCCCCAGTGGTCATAAGTAATTTCACCGTTACTTTCTCTGTAGAAAGGGAGAGAGAAAACAAAACAAAACATAACAAAATGTGTCAGATTCCCTCATGGTGTCCAAAATGCTTCTCAGTGACTTAGAATTTGAAAAGTACATGAGTTGGACAGCCTGGATTCTACTTCTTCAATATCTATACTCTGCGATTCCCCAGATCTTTCACATATTGTTTGTCCTGTTGTGGGGCTATTTTGTCAGTCCTGATTCAGTACGGAGACCCATGCTGAGTTGAGGAAGGAGAGAATGAGAAGGAAACCGTTTAACCCTTACGTCTCCCACTTTACAGCATATTGATCCAGTTCCGGTTATTATAAAAGATTCTATTCTGTAATCCCAGCACTTTGGAAGGCCTAGGAGATTTCTTGAGCCCAGCAGTTCAAGACTAGCCTATACCATACAGTGAGAGCTTTGTCTCTACCAAGAAAAAAAAAAATTAGCTGTCTGTGATGGCAGCACCTGTAGTCCCAGCTCCTGGGGAGGCTGAGATGGGAGAACTGCTTAAATCTGGGAGGTTGAGGCTGCAGCAACAATAGTTGTGCCAGTGAATTCCAGCCTGGGCAACAGAGTGGGAGACTGTCTCAAAAAATAATATAAAAATAAAAAAAGATATTTTATCAAATTAAGTATGATAAACTAATTTGAGTATTTGAAAACAAGCCAGCATCATTATGTACATAGTTCAAGTTAACCTACTTTGGGAAGTAGGGGGATCTTGGGTAAAGTTTGAGTGTTTTCTCAAGTTTCAGTGGGAAAAAATAGCTGTTTACTGTGTATATGATTGTAGGTTGAGAGGAACTCAGTAATTCCTAGCATATTGACACTGTTTTTTCTATACAAAGAGAAAATATTTACCATTGTGCCCTTACCTTTCTGCGATGCAAAACAGGCATGAGTTATCATAGGTTTTACCACTGGATCCACAGATAGAAGGAAATTTCCTGGTGTAATCAAGTGTTGGGTCTTTGTATATGTCACAGTTTGGCTACAAAATCCAGAGACAAAAAAAATAAACAGAGAGTACACATCTAAAAAATATTCTTGACATTTTCATAACTTTTGTTTCTCTATCAGTGGGTCTCCTCAAAATCCATTCCACTTCCATCTCAGAAGTAAACATTAAACAAAATTTTTAATTTATAATTCAGTTGCTTTTCTAATACTTTCACCATATATGTAGTTATTCTGAAAATTATGTGTTAATTAATTTTAGAAGTTTTTGAAATGTAAATGCATAAATATAACTTTCTGGTTTTCTAAAAATATTTTTGCAACTATAGATTACTTTCATTGAAAGCTTATATAATTACTTATTAAAATAATATATTTTCTCATCCTTAACACATTAATATGGTAAATCATTATATACTAATTTGAGTATATATTTTACTAACAATAGTAAACTTAGTAAAATAAACTTTCTTATAAAATTAAATAAACTTTGTTATATTTTGTCAACATTTTTATACATTGCTGTATTGTGTGTGCTAAAATTTTATTTAATATTTTTGAATCTATGTTAATACTGACATTTTTATCCATTGGTAAAATTGAAAGGTTGACAGTGAATTCAATTGCATAAATTTATAGATAATTGATCTTTCTTTCAAGGTACTCTTAAGAGCACCTCCTTGAATTCATTGGTTAGTTGTTTTGTTACAATAGGTTTAAATGTGGATTCTTATATAATGTTTTTGTGGTTAGAATGCATTGAAACCCTTAAATTATTCGTGATAGCCAAAAAGTAGAAGCAATCAAATGTTCTTCAACTGATGAATGGATAAATAAACATGCAATATCATCCGTCAATGGCATTCATGGATAAAAAGAAATGAAGTACTGATTAATGTTACAAAATGTACGAATCTTTGAAACATTATACTATGTTAGAGAAACCAGTCACACATATTGTACAATTCCATTTCATATGAAACGTCTAGAAAAGGTAAATCCATAGATACAGGAATTGCATTAGCAATTCCCCGGAGTGAGAGGTCCCAAAATGGCGACCAACAGTAAATGAGTATTTGGAATCTAATAACAGTAACAAAAATGTTCTAAACCTGAACTAGCGTGACAATTTTACTATTTGATAAATAAATTTTTAAGACAATAAATTATTTATTTTAATTGGGTTAATTATGATATATAAATATATCACAGTAAATTTATTCATAAAAATGTATACTGATAGTATAAATGTAAATAAAATCAAATTCACTTAACTTCCAAGCTGCCCAGAGGTAATGAGGACCACCTAAATCTCTCTATGAGTCCTCCAGACCTATATTAAGTATCAAGAAAAACAAATAAAATTGCATAAATCACTTGTATTTGACATAATTTGAAGACAGAATAAAATTACTCACTTCCCATTAACTGTACATATAAAAATGAGCATCAAATTTTGGAAGAGTCATTACTTAACGTCCTAGTGCAAGCAAGCTTCTTATAGAGAACAGAAGGTGAAGGAATGAGCTTGAATGAAGGCCACAGAAAGAAAAACGAAAACCTACAAAAACCACGAAAGAGAGAAGTGGGAAACTGAAAACACAATTCAGGTAAAATCTGGGGAAAGTCTATAATTCATACTAAAAAATATAAAAGAGACTTGGTAGGCAAGAACATGTTTAGCATGAAATATATTAAAAGTAAATGAGATTCAAAATGGAGGTCTCAGAAAGGCATCACCTCTCCATGAGGAAAAGTAAAAAGAAAAAAAAAGGAGGGGGAGTACAGAGAGCAGAGAAAGGCATCCTTCAGAAACAGTGTGGAAAAAGTAAAACGAAGCACATAGAGGACCTTTAGAATAAATGCAATACAATAGAGAACTAGAGTAAAAGGATAACACCACACACACATACACACACACACACACACACACACACACACAGACCCCTCGCATTACTCCAGTGAAGTAACTACAATTTGCTTTAGTGACTGAAAAGGACACTCTTTCAATATGAACCTTGTAAACCAAGCCACACTGACAGCTACTGTTTCTACAAAAATGTAAGAAAAAAATGCCGTCTTCATATAAAAATACATACAACTCTTATAAGAAGGAAACAAATAAGCAGCAAAATTGGGAATCACACAGCTTCACCTGAAACTTCCTGGCCTTGGAAATAGAAAATCACAGTAAAATGATAATTTAATGAAACACCTAAAACAAAATCAATTAAATAATCTCCAGAAATCATTTGCAGATGTGAAAACAAACCCTTTGTATCTAAAGTCGAACTCCAGAACAAAAATTGGTATCTTCAAAAATGTGTGAAATAACACTTGATTGAAAATAGAACAAAATCAAAGTTAATGCAAACATATTTCAGAAATAAATATTAAATTGAAAGATGCCCAATGAAGGATAGGTTTCAATAAACATTCAGGCAAAAGAAAACGTGTAGTAAGTGAATATTAAGCCTTATTTTAGCATTTTAGTAATGAATGCACTTTAGCCAAATGAGAGATTATTGGACAATGTTTGTCAAAGGAACGATTGTAAAGTATTTAACATATTTATTTTTATTTAATATAAAACATAGGTAAGATGTAGAAGAATGTAGAAAATTTTATACGTTCTAAAAATTTTAAAACATGAAATTTACCCAAATAAGAAGAGAAAGATAGATTATAAAGAGGTTGCTGCTTTTCTATAGGGAATAGGTAAAGGGGAAGTATTTCCATGAAACCCAGACAAATCAGACATAATAAATAAATAAATAAATAAATAAATAAATATTTTTAAAAACAAAGAAGTGCTTTAATTTAAAAAGTAAAATGAAACTTTTCTAAATGTGGAAGGATGTATAGAGCACCAAAACAAAGAAATCACATAGGCTAGAGATAACAATAACATAGCATAATAAACATAGTGATTTTAACAATACGTTATATAACATTATTGAGACTACATGTATCTGTTATCTTAATAGGCATGAGTGGAACATACTCACTAATTAAATTAAATAGATTTTCAATTTGACACACATCGCAAGACCCACTGTACGCTATATATGTAATATGCACCCAACTCTAAGTGAATGAAAAGCTTACAAATAGAAAAATATGCAAATGTATGCCAAGCATAAGGATAAAATTAGAAATCATGTACTGTTCTTCCAGTATCAAAGAAAGTATAGTTCAAGTCAAATGTCATTAAATATGACATGAAATGATACTTTGTAATGGTAGAAGCTACAATTCACAAAAAAAAAGGACAGTTCTGAATATCTATTACAAAGCTAAGAAGGCATATCTATGAAACAAAAACTAAAAAAGATGACAGAAATAGATAAAAACAGAATAGTAATAAGAGATTTCAACATTCCACCTATGGTGAAAGACAGATCAGTGCATAAATAACAGATTAGAATACAGATTTAAACATATAATCATAAGTAGTTTTATGAATATATCAAGTGATATACTCTGATAATAAGCATACATCTTCTCAGGTACACATTGGATGTACACAAAAATTGTTCTATATTAGATCACAAAAAAAATCAGTAAGCTCCACTGGGTAAGTGTAATATAAGCAAAATTCTAATCACAATTACATAATATTAAAAATTAGTATCAACATGAAAAAGTCCATCACACCGAGAAATAAATAAAAATATTATAAACAATACTTGGAATTTTTCAAAAAGTGATAAAATTAGATTATTCACAAAATATAATGAAAATGATAATGATCTTTATTAGAATCAATTTGATGCATTTTAAGCAGTGAACAAAAAAGAAACCTCATAGCATTAAACACGTGTATCAACAAAAATGAACAGAATAAAAATAGAATTAAAATTGCCATTAAAAAGCTAGAAATGAATAATGAAAAAACAGAGGGCATAAAGATAACTACAAAATAAAGCCACAATTGAATACAGTAGATTTCATTAAGTGTAGTTGATAATCCAGGGTTTTTGAAAAAATAACAAAATAAAGAAACTAATATAATTAAGAAAAATGTGAGAGACATAACAATGCAGTGTATAATAGGAACAGTCATTGAAATGCAGAAAATTGAAATAATACAAAAGACTAATTTGCATAACTCATTACAAATAAACTTGAAATTCTAAAAGAAAGAAACAAGCTTTTACAAAAACACAATCTGTCCAACTTAACCCCCTGAGATGTAAAAAACTTGCAAAGACTAGTTTCTTTCTCTTAACAAATGTTCCAACATTTATTAAGAGAAAAACCACACAGAAAATAACAAAGTCCCAATGGATTTCAAAAAAGTTCAACTCTCAAAATTAGACAGCCCTCTATGTTATACAGAGAATACAAAAATCCAAGGAAATGTTCATGTTTTAATGAAGCAAGTAAAATATACATACCTAAACTTGATAAAAAGAATACATGACAGTAAATTTGCAGGCTGATATCACAAATGTTAACAAATAAAATATTATTGAACAGAATCAAAAATAAATGTTTTATAAGTAAGCGATGTCCACATGGGATTTACCATCGTTAAAGTTTGATTCAATACTAGAAATTCATTCATTATTACATATTAATAGTTGCTAAGAAAAAATTATATAATTATCTTTATAAGGGCTGTAAAAGCATTTGAAAAACTAAATATAACTTTCAAACAAAAATATTTAAGAATACAGCATTTACTTAATTTCCAGTCACATACATACAGATAGTCTCACACACACATGTATCTCTTCTTATGTCATTTACTTAACGATTTCCAGTCACACACATACAGATAGTCTCTCTCACACACACACACACATATCTTCTTATGTCAGCACCTTACTAGAAGCATTTTTGCTAAATAGAAAAAAAAGCAAGGATGTTCATATCTCTAGTGTTACTTACTATTGTTTAGCTATTAGCCAGTGTATTAAACAATATAATTCAACTAGAGGCATAAAAAAGAAAAAAAATAAAATTGCTAATTGCATCTGTTTGCAGATACTATTACAGTGCAACAGGGAGATATGAGGAATCATTTAAAATGAACTTAAATGGTGAAAGAATATAGGACTTTAATAGAATATAAAGTTAACATACATGACTTGATTACTCCTATATATATAAACCTAGTCTGTTGGAAAGTATAATTAATGCTAGAGAAAGCCTCTTTAAAATTACATCAAAGATAAAACAGGAATACAATTAACAAGTGATGTGCAATTTTAAATAAAGAATAATTGCTGTGATTTTGCAAGATGACCGACTAGATGCAGCCAGATGGAACAGCTGCCACCGAGGGACCAGGACGACTAACACACTCCTAACAGATCTTTAGGGGGAAGGCACTGAGAGTGGATGAAGGGAAGACACAGAAGCTGGGCTACAGGTGGAGGAAGCTGGGAACACTGCACAGGGCTACCATGCACCAGGGACTCATTTCCTGGGACCCAGTGACTCCAGGGGACCAGGTGAGTTGAACTAGCAAGAAGCAACCAACAATCGTCATGAACCTCTGGAATCCTGGCAAGATTTCATGGTGCCAGGATTTTGATGAGGTGCATGAAGGCTGGCACCCCAGCACCCATTAGCACCCTGTAGCAACTGATGATGAACATGCACCCTGCATGGATGGATCTCACTGCCACCACCCTACAAAACACATCGGATGGCACCACTTAACCACCTCAGATACTTGAGTTGGCAGGGAGAGCTGCTTAGAGAAGTGGTAGGGGCGGCAGTCAGCCAGTGTGGAGCCCAGAGGGTTTGGTATGAGAGTGTCTGCTGTGGGGCATGGCCCGGGGTGTCCATCCCACTAGGTTCGACTTGCTCTCATAGGATTCTTTAGCCCTAAGGGAAATGTAGGACCTAAACTCTGCAAGGCAGTCTTTCCCATCAGATGGGGCCAGTCTGACCCAAGCATCCCTTGGTCTGCTGACCTTTCCCAGGGCCCCAGCCTGGGTGCACCTGCTTGCAGTGCAGCCTCAGGTGCCTTGGGGCCTGCATCACAGCTCCTGCACTGCTGGACCACATCTTGTGCATAGGTGGAGTGCTCCAGTGAGGCATCCTGGAGACCACACACAAGCCTACCAGCTCCCTCCTTCAACTGCAGCTTCCCCAAGGTCCACAGACACACCCCACATCACTTTGCAGGTACCTGCGAGTGCGGGCAGATTTAGCCTTTCTTTCCCTGCCAGTGCATGTGGGCACATGCCCCCTTACCCTGCACTGCCTGTGCTGCTGGTGTCAATGTACTCCACCTCCCTCACCCCACTAACCACCATGGCAGTAAGAGCCTTGGCAGGCAAAGCTTGCCAGCCCCACCCTTGTCAGTGCCCTGCCCCAGTGCCAACACTGCCACAGGAGTGAAACTAGGCATGGAGAACAGCACACACTCCCCCACCCTGAGTGGCCACCCTCACCTGGATAAACACACAGACCTGCAACCACCACATTAGCATCCCATCCTTGTACTAACACAACCACCGGCAAGACCATGCACACAGTCACCAGCAGGGGCCCTCTGACCCCTGAGCAATGCTGCTGTGAATGACTGCATGAAGGCAGACAACCCCAGAACCCACTAGCATCCTGTTGCAACTGATGATAAGTATGCACCCTGCCTGGATGGATCCCATTGCCACCACGCTACGAAACACATTGGCTGGCACCACTCATGGAATGTAGTGATCAGTGGTCTGGGAACACTAGTTGATGCAGCACAGTGGGTTCCTAAGGTCAAGGAGCCAGAGAACAAAGTTGGGGCCTGATACAAGCCCCTCAACATTAAAGAACACAGTAGTGAAAAGTCAGGAGCTAAGCCTTGGCCCCCTAAAATCTGCCATTAATGAAGTCAGTGAACCAAACCCACCTTACAACAATCAAACCCTCAAGGTCATCAAATAAAATCAAAGCAAAAAAAAATTTGAAGGACAGAAATGTCAAAGATGGATAAAACATTAGCCCACAAAGATGAGAAAGAACTAGCACAATAACCCTGATAACTCAAGAAGCCGAAGTGCTGTCTTTTCTCAAAACAACCACACTAGCTCTCCACCAAGGGTTCTTAACTGGGCTGAGGTGGCTGAAATGACAGAAATAGAATTCAAAATATGGATAAAAACAAAGGTCATTGAGATGCAGGAATACATAGAAACCCAAGCCAAAGAAGCTAAGAATCACAATAAAACAGTAAAATGGTCATACTGCTCAGAGTGATTTAAAGATTCAGTGCTGTTCCTATCAAACTACCAATGACATTCTTCACACAACTAGAAAAAAATTATTTTAAAATTCATATGGAACCATAAATGAGTTCAAATAGCCAGTGCAATTCTAAGCAATAAGAACAAAGCTGGAGGCATCATTCTGCCTTACTTCCAACCATAATACAGGGCTACTGTAATCAAACAGCATGGGACTGGTACAAAAACAGACATACAGACCAATGGAACATAATAGAGAGCCCAGAAAATAAGGCCACACACCTACAATCATCTGATCTTTAACAAAGCTGACAAAAACAAGCAATGGGGAAAAAGCTCCCTATTCGATCAATGGTGCTAGGATAACTAGCTAGCCACATATAGAAGACAGAAATACCATATACAAAATCTTTACACCATATACAAAAATCAACTTAAGATTTATTAAAATCTTAAATATAAAATCCAAAACTATAAAAACCCTGGAAGACAACCTAGGCAATACCACTCTGATCATAGAAACAGGCAAAGATTTTATGACAGAGGTGCCAAAAGCAATTGCAACAAAAGCGAAAATTGACAAGTGGGATTTAATTAAACTAAATAGCTTCTACACAGCAAAAGAAACTGTCAACACAGTAAAGAGACAACTTACAGAATGGGAGAAAATATTTGCAAACTATGCATCTGACAAAGGCCTGATATCCAGCATCTATAAGGAACTTAAATTTACAAACAAAAATCAAACAGCTCCATTAAAAACTAGGCAAAGAACATAAACACTTTTCAAAAGAAGACATACACACAGCCAACAAGCATACAAATAAAAGTTCAACAACACTGATGATTAGAAAAATGAGTCAAAACCACAACGAGAAACCATCTCACGCCTGTCACAATGGCTATTAATAAATGTAAAAAAATAACAGATACTGGCAATATAGCAGAGAAAAAATAATGCCTATACACTGTTGGTGGGAGTATAAATTAGTTCAACCATTGTGGAAAGCAGTGTGGTGATTTTCCAAAGACCTAAAAAGCGAAATGTCATTCAACCCGGCAATCCCATTACTGGGTATATACTAAAAGGAGTATAAATCTTTCTAAAGACACATACTCACATATGTTCATTGCAGCATTATTCACAATAGCAAAGACATGTAATCAGCCTAAATGTCCATCCAAGGTAGACTGGATAAAGCAAATTTTATATATACCATGGAATACTATGCAGCCATAAAAATGAATGCTATTATAATCTTTTCAGGAACATGAATGAAGCTGGAGGCCATTATTATTAGCAAACTAACGCAGGAACTGGAAACCAAATACTGCATCTTATCACTTATAAGGGGGAGCTAAATGATGAAAACACATGGACACATACAGGGGAACAACAGACACTGGGGCCTAACAGAAGGTGAAGGCTGCGAGAAGAGAGAAGATCAGGAAAAATAATTATTGTATACTAGGCTTGATACCTGGGTGATGAAATAATCTGTACAACAAACCTCCATGACATGAGTTAACCTGTGTAACAAACCTGCACATGTGACCCTAAACTTAAAATAAAAGTAAAAAAAAGTCCTGAAAAACACAAACAGAAAAGTATATTTGGACAATAAGAAACAGATTTTATGTTCTTGGATAAGATGATTGAGCATCTTTAGTTGATATATATTTCACAGGGAAAAATAGATATTCAACAACAGTTAAAAACTGGAAAATAAAAACTATATGCTTGATGAATTTGCTTTACTAGATGTTTAACATGTTTTAAAACTTCTATACTTTGACAATGTCATACAGATCAAAGAAGTAGGGTAAAATAGAAAGTCAATAAATAGACCAAAGTACATTTGGAAATCAAATATATAATAAAGTTTGGAAATCTAACATATAATCAAGGTAGTTTCTCAAATAACTCAAGCAAAGGTATATATTTCAATAAATTAACCTGGGAAACCTTATTTGCTTCTTGGAAAAAGATAAAATTGAAGATACATCTCACACTCTATTAAAAAATACACTCCCAACATATCAGAGCCTTAAGTGTAAATCATAAAACGACAAGAACATTAGAAGTCAACAAGGGTGAATTTCTCTAAAACCAGAAAGTTGAAAAGTTTCTAAATATGACTTAATGTCAATATGTTATATACCTAAAGAATAATAAATTTAACCACATAAAACATTTGCATGGCAAATAAATGCCACAATCAAGTTATAATGTGTTGATATTTTCAACATATGTAGCATAATATAGTGATGATATTATTGAAACTCATAAATAATAGAGAGATTTTTAAAATGCCAAAGAGAACAGTGTTTAAAATGTATGATCAAAAATTTTCTAAAGGACCTGGAAAAGTGGTTCTGTAATATAAGAAAAGGTGTTAAATTTTACTTCTAATTAGAGAAATTAAAACATAATATTCACTCCCACACACAAGATCTACAGAAATTTTAAGTCTTTGAAAAAGAAGACAATTTCACATACAATAGACCCCAAAACGTAAAATATCTAGGAATATAATCAACCAAGGAGGTGAAAGATCACTACAAGGAAAACAATAAAACACCAATGAAGTAAACTGTAGATAACAGAAACAAATGCAAAAATATTTCATGCTTATGGTTTAGAAGAATATAATTAAAGTGACCATAATGCCCAAAGCAATTTACAAATTCAAAACAATCCCTAACAATGTAAAAACGTACCAATGTTACCATTTTTCACAGGATTAGGGAAAACAACTCTAAAATATATATGAAGGCAAGAAAGCCTGAATAGCCAAAGCAATCCTAAGCACAAACACACAAACAACAACAACATCATTCTAGGCAATGAATTTGTGACTAAAACCTCAAAAGCAAATGAAAAACAAACAAACAAACAAACCCAGACAAATGGGACTTAAACTAAAAAGGCTCTGCACAGCAAAATAAATAAACAACAGCATGAACAGACAACCTGTAGAATTGGAGAATGTATTTGAAACTATGAATCTGACAGGGGACTAATATCTAGATTTTACAAGGACCTCAAACAACTGAGAACAACAACAAAACCAAAATAATAATCTCAATAAAAGTGGGCAAAGACATGAATAGATATTTTTCAAAAGCAGACATACAGATGGCCAGCAAGCATACAAAAAATGCTCAACATTACTAATCATGAGAGAAATGCAAATTAAATCCACAATAGGATATTGTCTTTCACTAATTAGAATGATTATTACTAAAAAGATAAAAAATAACAGGTGTTAGTGAGGATGTGGAGAAAAGGGAACTCATATACTGTTGAAGGGAATGTAAATTAGTGGTACATCTCTGAAAAGCAACATGAACTTTGAAGAAATAAAAATGGAACCACCTTTCAACACAGCAATCCAACTACTGGATATCTACATAAAGGAATAGAAATCATTATGTCAAAAAAAAACAACAAACACTTGCATCTGTAGGTTTATCACAGTACTAATCACAATAGTAAATACATAAAATCAATCTAAGTGCCCATCAATGAATGTTTGGATAAATAAAATGTAGTATACATACACAGTTGATTTCTTTGCAGCCATGAAAAAGAACCAAACCATGTCTTTTGCATGGATAGAACTGGAGGCCATCTTACATGAAAGTCAAACGAAGAAAGACAAATTCCCACTTATAAGTAGCAGCTAAATAATGTATACTTGTGCACATAGAGTATGGAAGGATAGAAAATGGAGACACATGGAAGAGTGAGGGAGTGGGGAAGAATGATGAGAAATGACTTAATGGGTACAATGTACCTTATTTGTGTAAAGGATAGCCTAAAAGCCCTAGCTTCACCACTATACAATCTATGCATGTAACATATAAATGTATCCAAATAAACAGAAAATTTTTGACAGCCCACTATGGTGACAGACTATGGAGATCAAGACACTCTCAGGCCGGGCGCGGTGGCTCAAGCCTGTAATCCCAGCACTTTGGGAGGCCGAGACGGGTGGATCACGAGGTCAGGAGATGGAGACCATCCTGGCTAACAAGGTGAAACCCCGTCTGTACTAAAAATACAAGAAAATTAGCCGGGCGAGGTGGCGGGCGCCTGTAGTCCCAGCTACTCGGGAGGCTGAGGCAGGAGAACGGCGTGAACCCGGGGGGGCGGAGCTTGCAGTGAGCCGAGATCGCGCCACTGCACTCCAGCCTGGGCGACAGAGCGAGACTCCGTTTCAAAAAAAAAAAAAAAAAGACACTCTCATTGTTAATGTGCATAAAAACTAGGAACACTCTTAAAGAGGATATTGTTTCCAATATGGTAAAATGTATAACAAAATTACCTATATTTTTACATTTCATACTAGCATTCTCACAGCTAGAAGTTTACTTTGCAAATATATATGCACAGATTATTCACTGAAACATGATCTGTAATTGCAAAATCTTGGAAACAATTTAAATGTTGAAATATAAAAGATTGGATTATATCTTCAAATTCTACAAAATAGAGTACCACCGAGCTAGTAAATAAGGAGAAATGTCTGCATAAATAAAAACACTTCTGGAATGCTGACATTGCTGTATCTCCTCCTGGAGAAGCAATAACCTACTGTTTTACGTTGTAATACACAATTTTTGTTGTGAACATTTTCCATGTTAACAGTTAGTTTTTGACTAACAACTTTTTAAAAATTGTTTTCTACTTTCTCAAAAATTAGAGGTAACTTACCTCAGCCAACACAGCAGGCAACTCAGACAATGCAGTATCTGCACAAACGAAAAGTATTAAATAACTTAGTCTCCCCAATGATATATCCACATCTCTTGTAAGATGACATGGATGCAGCTCTTTCAGGGGGGAAGCTACAAGCCATACAATGAGTCTTCTCTGGCACTCACTGTGTATGGGAAGGTCAGATTACAACACTGGTAATAGTCCTGATTCTTACAGCTGATCTCACTCAGTCTCAAACACATTACATGCTTTAAACCAACAACACCTTCCCTTGAGGATACCATTTTATTTGTTATCTACATTTTATAGATGATGAAATTAAAGGCTAAGGATGACAGTTACTTCAAATATAAAGGAAATTAACTAGAACTCAGAGTCAAGCTCTCTTCTATTTTCACTGCTTTTTCCAATGCCCACATAATTCCATCATAATGACAGTAATAGACAATCATGGGTTTTAAGGCAGGCCAAATGTCTTAAAAGTTATCAATGAGGACTGGCTTGATACAATACTTTGATGTCAGAATTTGTAACTATAAATATCAGATCTGAAGGTTTATCCTAACAAATTTTACTGGAGAATATGACCTCCAAAATAGGGAAAGAGTTTAGCTGAAGCACTTGAAGAGAATTCACTGGGCATTTATATTCACTGTAGAGTTTTCTCCCTTTATAACATAGAGAGGGGAATTCACCAATGTAATTTTTTTTTTTTTTTTTTTTTTTTTTTGAGATGGAGTCTTGCTCTGTTACCCCGGCTGGAGCATAGTGGCGATCTTGGCTCACTTCAATCTCTGCCTCCTGGGATCAATTGATTCTCCTGCCTCAGCCTCCCAAGTAGCTGGAACTACAGGTGCACACCACCATGCCTGGCTAATTTTTTTACTTTTAGTAGAGACGGGGTTTCACCATGTTGGCCAGGCTGGTACCAATGTAATTTTAAAAGGGCATTTGTCCTCTGTTTATTTGATTTACCAGTTCAAGTATATTAAATCAAATGGAACAACGAATTTTATTCCCAGGTGATATCAAATCTTGCCTGCATTTTCTAGGACATCAGAATGTCTAACCAGGATTACAAAACGCACTTACCAGAACAAAGATAAAATGCCAACATGATGATAAAACTAGCTTTGATCCACAATGAGAAGTGAGCCATTTGACCTCTTCAGTTACCCTAAAAGAAATATGTAGAGAAAAGTTCATAATATTCATGACACAAACCCCATAAAGCTTCAGTGAACAGAATTGGAAAGAGGGACCACTTTCTGTACCCTTCCAATTGAGAAGACAGTTAGAACTTCTATATTCCTTTAGGGAAGAGTAATGAAGAGTAGTCCCTTTGCTCCTCCACCCCTAAAGCCAACAAGAAATAAGCACAATAAATACATATAGGAAAATGTTCAGGATAACCTTCTGTGTGGCATTTAATATCACATGGACTTTTGAGAGTCTAATTTATTCTTCATAGAAGTTGCAAAAATCATTATTAGAAAAACACGATCTGGAGAAATTCAGACAGCAATTCTACACATGAAAGTCACCATAATATATGTCACAAATTACCCACCTCAGGAAGGAATGGTCCAAAGGGAAACAGTGGCTGTCCTGATCACTCTTGCTTTCTCATGTATCTCCACTATACTGAGGAGTCTTTTGAAATCTCTACATAAGGAAGACATGTAGATAAGGAGAGATAAGACACAGAGTGATTGTGTGTCCTGGCAGGTGCTAGGAACTTGCCTCATACAGATGTTATCAAAACTACACCTACAGCTGAGAGTAAGGGGACAGACAATTTTACTGATGGGCACAAACAAATGAAAAGGAAAGAAAGTGATCTCGTGACAAGTGTATTAAGAGTCTAGAGCTCTTAAAATCATCTTTTACACAGATGATTTTGTTGATGGCATGACAACACTGATTAAACAAATAAGGACAGCAATATAGGAATTATTTTGTTAGATAATTCTCATAGTCTAGCCAAATTTATTTTATACCTCCTTTTAATTCATTGGCACATTTCCTTTTGTAAAGAATATTTTTAACCAAACACCACCTGTTTCCCAATAACTTACAAAAATAAAAAATTAATATAAATAAATAAATAAAAGAACGAATGCCATAAATAGCAATATACATTATTAATGTGGGACACAAAGAGGGGTAAAATTTTCTTAAGGAGATTTGAAAATGATTACACTTGACATAGAAAAGTTTTTTGTAAAAGTTCAACATCAATAAATATGTCTCTACTATAAAAAAAGAATATTTTAAAAAATGAACAAAGTTCCTCATTGTTTAAAGGTGGAGCTTTCATGTTTGGAATATGCTGCTTGAATGGCAGACATTTCAGCTCTGTCAATAAAATCATTACCTTTAGGAACTTTATCATTCTGACCTGGGTGATCCACAATGAAATCCTGGTATCTGAGCAGGTAGTTGTAAAGCTTCTAACAAATCAGCTATCAATTTTCCATGAGATAACTTAGTTCCAATAAAAGATAATTCTTCTACTTTCCAAATTTACCCTGTTGCATAACACACCAAACCTATCTCTTATAAGGATATATTTTCATTTTAAATCCAGAACCAAGAATTCCAGTTGTAGTAATTGCTATTAACTCATGTGTTTGTGCACACTTAATTTCATATAAAAACATGAGCCTCCAAAATTTCATGCAAAGTCACCATAGCATAGGAGAGCTAAAGGTGGCCAATATTATTTTGAGCATATAACCTATCATAAACTTTAACAAATATGCAATATGAGCAGAAATATTAGATAAGTCAGATCCTTTATTCTCTTCGTTCACAAGAGAACAGTTAGAATCTCCTACTAGGAAGGGGAAAGAAGGGCCTATTATACAAGGTTATGTTTGGCAGGATTACCATCTCTAAATTTTGAAGTTTGAAGCAGTGACAGTCTGTATCTGACCAAGAATTATAGTAGTGAATATAGCACACTGATGTATGAACATGTAGGAGATATAATATCCTGAACAGACTGTGCTTGCAGGGGGGCATGTGAATAACTCAAGCCAACAAGTTATAAGTGGAAGCAGAGCCAAGCATTCCAATGCTAGTGAGACATGCTCCAGAGTTCCTTTCCCCTTGACAACATGCCTGCTGATGCTTCAAAACCTAATGGAGCGGTAACTACAGATCCAAGGATGATGAATTTGATGTCACTGTAATCTTTCTACACCTGATATTTAATTCATGTTTCATTGCAAGGTTTGATGTGGCTAAAATTCCACTGATAATGTAACAATAACGGGTCCACTTTGATGGGCTTGAAATTCCCAAAAGAACTTGTGTGATGAGGGAAATGGAGTGTGATGAAACTAGCTTATCTGATTTGGATAGGTACCACCTATGTCATGATATTGGTCCACTGTTTTCATGAGAATATTAGTCATCTGATCTATCTGTCTGCTAAGTATCCTGTGCATCCAGAGAGAAAATCAGATAGATCTTAGGAGGCAGAATAGGGAGCTGTTAGTTGACACAATTCCCTAGTCCTCTTTCCGGTCCTACTCAATCAGAACCTCCACTGGAGAAGCCAAGAAGTCAGAATTTTTTAATGGAATGCTCTGTGGTTTCTAATTAGGTAAATGCTAACTTCCAAGGTCTTTGGAATGAAAGGGAAGATTACAAGGGTGGTGTCAGCAGAGTTAGATGCTTCTGTCCATAGGTGAGATGTGGCCATACTAATGTGGATACATTTTTCAATAACACAGGATTTTAAAAAAGCATTCTAGAAAGTTTGCCTTGACAGAGATAAATGCAATAAGTACACAATAGTATCTGGGCCTTTGGGGTTTATGTACCACTGTCATGATTGTAGTGGAAAGGAAAAGGCAAAATGAGAACATATGTAAAGCATCACACTCTGAAATGTTTCATTAAAAATGTCATCAGTCCAAGGAGGCTTATATTAAGTTGAGTTTCTTGTTTGGAAGTTAGTGATTTTCCAGTTTTGGATTTACAGAATAGGTTCTCTAATATACACACATAGACGATACAAGTACACTATTCTTCTGCTCCAAGTAATTTTTCTGATTTAAGAAGAAGCCTCCACAAATCTCTAGTCTCCATTATGAACAGAGGTGATAATTAGGGCTAAAGATTATTGAAAGATATGTTTATAGTTGAACAAGGGCTTGGCCCAGGCATAGAAAATATTCTTGCCCTCACTAACCAGTCTCATGCTATTTAGTAAAATAAAGACATTATGGTGCTAGCAAATATTACAGTCTATTAAAAGCTGGTCCCAGACCATTCCTCTCACTTGGGTTACAGAGAACATCTCCTGGGAAGGAATGAGAGTCGTTTGTGACGCTTGTGGAACTGAGCTTCCTTCAGTCTAAAATACGTGTCCAGTTTCTAGGAAATGTTCTCTAATGCGGGGATGTACACTTTTTAAAGAAAAATCAGAATCTACTAAAAACTTTAAGGACTAATAATCAACATTAAAAGAAAAAATTAGTCTCAGAATTTACAGGAACTATGGCACTTTTGGAGATGATAATGCAGGTTTTTATTGGTACATATGGAATATATAATTTAAATAAAATTTAAATATATTAAAATAACAAATTTGAATAATCTTAACAACTGTATTCAGATGTCACTGACATATAAAAATTGTACATGTTTAAGATTTACAACCTGATGTTTTGATGTACCTATACATTGAAAGATTATACCCACAATCAAAGAAACACATCCCTTATCTCTACATAGTTACCATTGTGTGTCTGTATATGTGTGTTAACAAAAAGATTCAACTTAGTTTATCCTAACCTCTTAGCGAATTGCAAGTATACAATACAGTTATATTGCCTTTCTTCACCATACCGTGCATTAACTTTCCAGAAATTACTCCTTGCATTACTGGATTTTGTACTGTTTGACCAGTGTCAGAGAGGTGTGCCGGTCTGTCTCTCTTTTCTCCTGCTGGCTGATGTTTGGGAAAAAAAAAATATCTTCACATGTTAAGTTTAAGATACATGTTAGATATATATCTTAGTTTGGATTCCTCCAGAAGGTGATTCTGTGTAAAGATTTGACTATAAGGTAGTCTGTTTGGGAAACATCAGTAGGAGACTGGGAAGATGAGGCAGAAAAATGAAGGGAGTCAAGGAACAGGGTGTCATCCAGCAGGTTATCACAGTGGGAAAATGAATCCTTCTTCCACAGTGGGATTCTAGAGGTAGTATGAAGCATCAACACCAGGTTTATCCTACCCAAAAGGCAAGGATGGTGGCATATTTATACACCAACTCTCATCACTCATTGATGGAGAGATACTCACAGGGTGTGTTGACTGCATGTAGCTTCTGGCACAAGGTACATGGACAGAGTATTCAGAGAAAGCCCATTAACAAAGAGATACAAGATGCTAACAGTTGGAGCTACACAAGATGCTAACAGTGGAGCCACACAAACCGATGCACAAACCCAAAAAGATATAAACAGAGCACTGACAGTGAGGCGGAAAATTAAAGAAAAATAAAATTAAAAAGAAAGAGAAATAAGCTTTCCTGTGTTAGGCTGACTTGTCCCAGAGGCAGCAACGAACACAGCTCAGACCCAGGAAAAGTCTTAATAATATTATCTAATGTGCTCTGGAGACTCTGCCAGCGCTCCCTCAACATAAGGAGAAGAAAAACAAAAGTCCTTTGTTTTATGGTATGAGTTTGTAGATTCTTGTTCTCTGTAACTAGTAATTTCAAGTATTCTGTTTTATCTAAGAAGTACAGCGAAGGTCATGAGAAGGCTGAACAGGCCTGAACTACAGCTGTCTGGGCACCGTAGTGAAGGTGATGAGATAAACCAGGGCAAGGCTTGTTAGAGCAAAACCTAGATAACAGACATCTGAGTTGCATAGCAATGGTCACGTGTAATCCTGAGTTACGAACCTGTTACAGTTTCGTTAAGAGTCTTTGTCCTGCCTCTGTATCCCTGCCTTCACGCCACTGTAAGCTTGCTTCAAGCTAGCCCACTCCCTTTTGTGAAGTGTGTATAAAAGTCAAGTGCTGTCTTTGTTTTGTGCCCAGTCTTTGGACATTGAGTCTGCTGAGCCTGAGTGCACTCAATAATAAAGATACCCTCCTGTATACACCCCAAGATCTTTCTCTCTGGTCCTCCTGATTCCACAACAACGGCATTACAACATCATAGTGGGGACATAAAGAATCTGAAATTCAGGAACAGTTATTGGAGATATAAATTTGGGAGTCATCGACATATAAGTGGAATTAAAATTCATGAGCTGGATGTGATCACTTAGGGAAATAGAGAAAAGGACTCTTTTCTCCTAGCACAGGAATAGCAACAACAGCAAAAATTAAGATCTTGTTAAAAAGAAAGAAATTATACAAAAAATAAATAAATAAATAAGAGAATTTGATAACATGGGAGCCAAGTGTTTTAAAGTGCATCAAAAAGAAGAAGAGAGTAACAAACCATATCAAATGCTGATGTTAGATAGCAAAGCTGAGATGTGGGAATCCACTCGTGTCTTTAACAATATAGATGTCGTTACTGACCTTAACATGAGTCAGCAGAGTGATACATGTTAAATCTGCTTAGTATAGGATTAGGAGGAAATGGGTAAAAGAAATTAGACAGCAATCAGTTAACAATTTTTTATGAATTTTGTTCCAATTATAAATGAAGAAATGACACAATAGCTGGAAAGGAATATGGAAGTAAGAGAATGTTTATGACATGGGATAAAATTAGCTGTATTCAGATGGGAAAGATATGGGAGAAAGGGGGAAGTAATGATCTAGAAGAAAGAGGAATTATTCTTCGTGAGGTGAGAGGAAACGGAGTCAATCTGAGTGCATATATGTATCATGTTTACAATAGAAATGCTTGGTCTTAGTGTATATATATATGTGTGTGTGTATGTGTGTGTATATATATACGTATATATGGCTTTTTTGTTTTTTGTTTTTGTTTTTCTTTTAGATGGAGTCTTACTCTGTTGCTCAGGTTAGAATGCAGTGGCGCAATCTCAGTTCACTGCAACCTCCACCTCCCAGGTTCAAGTGATTCTCCTGCCTCAGCCTCTCAAGTAGCTGAGACTACAGGCGCGCACCACTACGCCTGGCTCATTTTGTATTTTTAGTAGAGATGGGGTTTCACCATGTTGGCTGGGCTGGTCTCAAACTCCCGACTTCAGAAGATCCACCTGACCTCGTGATCCACTCACCTTGGCCTCCCAAAGTGCTGGGATTACAGGTATGGGCCACCATGCATGGCTGTATTTGTTTTATTAGCCATAATAAATAATACATCTTTCCAAAGTAATTGAGTCCATTTACACTTACATAAACAATGAACAAGTTTTGCAGTTGCCACATATGCTGATCAGCATTTTGCATTATCAAACTGATTCTAGCCACTTTAGTGAAAGCTTAATGATATCTAGTTGTGATTTTTTTATTTATCTTATAACTGATAGTTGGCTCTTATGATGTAGTACCGTGAAAGCCACCTGTTGAAAACTAAACAGCCTGTATTCCACTATTTGTCTAGATAATTGTATGAAGGAGAACACCACTTCCCCAAAAATCTGGAACCACTTTAGATTGTTTATATGAGTAAGAATGTATGTCTATTGTGTATCCTGGGCCATTGTACATGTTTAGGATTATTTTTTACAAGCATATATGTACACTGTACACATTTTGGAGTGTTTGTTAAAGAGTTTGCTTGCAAGAATAACAAGTATTTTTACTGCCATAGTCATTTAATAGTGTACAATTTCCATTAAGATTCTATATTTAACTCAGGGAATATTTAAATATATTAATATGCAATGCATTTATAATTCGTTATGAATTGTAAATACTATCACATGTATTTCAGAGCACATAGCCTGTGGTTCCTTGGAATTTACTGAGGCTTCCTTTATGGCCTAAAATATGGCTCATTTTTATTAATGCTCCCTGTATGCTTAAGAAGAAAGTTAATTCTGTTTATTCGTTATAGAGTTTTACATATATCTAAGATCCCAAGCTAATTATGTTTATGTTCAACTCATATCTGTTTTTTGCAATAATTGCTTTCATTAGTTTATAGTGTTCTGATATTTGTCAGTTGTTTATGGCAATATTTCTTCCTAGGAGTCTAAGTGATTTGCTTTGGAAGCTCAAGTTACCATGAATACTGCCTGAATATGTGGACTAAGGCAGTGCTGAGGTCCAGGCCCTCATCTGGGTCCTTCCTGGTGACTATGAAAGGTGAAACTAAGCCTAAATGCAGAGAGGCCTACATAGAACCTCAGTTATCTACTTCACATGCTATCCCTAAATCTGGGACTTCCTTTGGTCAGAGTCAGCTTAAACTCAGATAAATACAACACTAGTAACAATGTTTATCTTGAGAGTCTGGAGGGAAAGGGTTGGAAGAAGAAATACCCAAGAGAAAATGGTCAGCTCGCTTCTGTTTGCATCAGCTCCAAGACAAGCCCGGCTTTTGCACTAACCTAATATTGTCTGTGGACACTAGTGGCCTGAGCTGTGGCTGCTGATGTGTATGGCTTAGAAGCAAAAGTTAACTGCAGTAATTAAAGAAACTACTAACCTTCATTTAATCAAATGTTGGTAAAATATGTGCTCTCTCAGTCTCACAGGTGGCATCATTACCTGAAAACAGGACTCTCCAGGGTAATTTCTGCCCATGACGGGTGACATTATGCCTTTACCTCTGTGGCCTTGTATATATTATTTCCTATGGGTACCATGATGTGAAAAAGCTTGGGGTGCCCTCTACATGTGTACTGTCTGGGTTGTTGAGAATGAGAATTTGTCCAAGTTTTACTTGTTCAGTAAATACAGTGAAATGATGGCCATATCCCATTGTTTGTAACTCCAGATGTCATTGCTTTCTGTTCCACCACCACTGTCTGTAGATCTTTGTCAGTCGCTACCTCTGTTTACCAGCTACAGTCTAGCTTCTGAGCACCCTAAGGAGTAAGGAAGCAAATTTATCTGGGGGCAAATGCTTTCAGAACTCCCTTCAAAATACATAAAGAAACTTACTTCCATCACTCCCGGAATCTGGACACATCTTTCTTGTAATACTGTAATACAGTCTTATAACTGCTCTCCTGAATTTCACCTTTGCTCTCCCTATTTATTCCCAACATAGCACTGAAAAAAATGTCTTTTAGTACTCACTCCATTATTTAAATCATGTAACTGTTTCTCAGCTCTTTCAACACAAAAGCCAAAGCCTTAACAAGCCTGTAAATCTCTGCAGTTAACCCTGCTCCCTTCCCACTTCTGCTTCACTGTGGCTCCTGAAGAGTCTGATGTCAAAATGATTCTTAATCTTTGAACTCAAAACCTACTACTATTTCCCTTATGCCTTTTCCCCAGCCACAGGAGTCTCCCTGTCCCCTAGAACACCACCCACATGTTAGCTTCAGGACCTTTGACCTCTTGACCTGACTCTTCACTCTGTTCAACTGTAGCTTTTTAAATAATTGAAGTTTACCTTGCCCTTATATTTTAAATTGCAACTTCTCTCCAGCCTTCCCAATTTCCTTTCCTCACAGGAAAAATCTAAAATGCCCACAGGTAATAGTTTCAGGAAGGTAACAAAGGAGCAGCATTTGGTATTTTTGAAGTGGCCTCATCAAGATGGGAGCAGGAAGTCCCTGATATTTTCCTAACAACATCCACCAGCGGCAGCCCAGTTTCTTTGGACTACAGTTAAAGGTAAGAAGCACATTGGTTAAGACATCAAAAAGTCTTGGCCTTTGCTTCTGTTCATAAAATGTTCTTCAAATCCAGCTCCCTTCCTTGTTATCTAAAATAAAAAAATGCTTAGAGGATAGCAATCATTTTATATTAAAAATCCTAGAAATACAAAAAGATAATAAAAAGAAGCCTATACAATGTAGTAGCATGTTGAAGAATAGTACACAGTGAATAAGTAGGAATTAAAATGAGATGATTACATATTAGAAAGGATATTACTATAATTTATCACATCAATATATATAAAAAGTATATAAACAATTGATAGATACTGAAAAGTAAATTTAATAATATCTCCATCTATATTTGAATGTTCTTTGCAATAAAAAAAGTGCTTAAAAAGAAAAAATAACCTATTGAGTACAATGTTCATTAAAAGACCAAACTTTACCGCTCTGCAATATATATGCATGTAAGAAATCTTCACTTGTATCCTCTAAATCAATCAAAAAGGAAAAGACACGGTAGATTTTTGAAGTTAGTGATATTGCTGGTGGGAGCGTAAATTTGTATAGTTGCTAGGAGTTCATCACAAAGTCATTTCCATAAATATAAATATATATAAGTAATATGGGTTTTTCTGATACTGCAAAATGGAAATCACCCTATAGAGAGTTGGTTGAATTATGTTTTATCTAAAAAAGAAAATACAAGTAGCCATGAACTCAAACTGGGTTATAGCCTTTCTTTTAGTAGAATAAACTGGAAGAAAATAGAATAGAAAATTTGCAGTACACTGCACACAGTGTAACGGCAGTTTTGTGAAATGTCTGTTTCAGATGTATGTGTGTATATTTGTGTTTGGTTTGCAATTAAAAATTTATTTTCGCTGGGCATTGTGACTCACGCCTGTAATCCCAGCACTTTGAGAGGCCAAGGCAGGAGGATCACTCGAGGTCAGGAGTTCGAGATCAGCCTGACCAATACGGAGAAACACTGTCTCTTCTAAAAATACAAAATTAGCCAGGCGTGGTGGTGCATGCCTATAATCCCAGCTACTTGGGAGGCTGAGACAGGAGAAGCGCTTGAATCCGGGAGACAGAGGTTGCAGTGAGCCAAGATCACGCCATTGCACTCCAGCCTGGGCAATAAGAGCCAAACTCCATCTCAAAATATATATATATATTGTTTCCTACTATGTGTTGCAGTCAAAAATAAGAAAAGTCCCCATATATTTTAACTGCACGTCTTCATCTCTTTCTAAGGGACAGCATATTATTAATGAGTATCATATGTTTTGTTTTAGACTTCAAGAAACGCTATATAAGTCCTGCCAGCAATAGAAAGAAGCCAAATATCTCTAGTGAAAAGACCATTTAGTAAAGGCTGAATCTTGTTAGAAGTGAACCTTTGATCTCTCCAATTCTTATTCCCCCAAATACATGAATGTGTTCTATCTTTTTAGATCTTATGTTGGGCAACTTCCCCTCTATTCCTCTGATTTAGTTCCACACATGACTCAGGTTTGTATTACCAAGTGTCACATTTCCTAACTGATCCAGCCTTTCTACTTCTTTGGATTTCTCTGCATGTTGCTTGCTTTTATAATAATAAAACTCTAAGACTCATGAGGACAGTAAGTTTAATGTGCATCATGCTCTCTCAGTGACCTTGCAAAATGCCTCGCACTTAGAAGGTAATCAATAAGGATAATCAATAAAAATCAAATAAAATTATGACTCTCCTTTTTTCTACATACTGATATCCAATTACTGCCATTAACATAATTAGACCTATAGTACAATATTATGCAGAAACAGCTACAATAAATTTATTATTTGGATTTTGTTAAAAATATATTATGCTAAATTGGGTAATTTAAGGAAAAATTAATAAAGGGCAATTAAATGCTGGTCAAGGTGAAGAAAAAACAAAAGAAACTTAGAAGTATCTCGGGGCTAATAACAGGGTTGTTCTGTTACCAGCTCCAGGTCTGACCTGTGAAAGCAGAACACATAAGTCCACGAGACTGTGTGGAGAGGGTTCTGAGACACAGCTGTTTCTTTTGGTTGAAGTGTGCAGACAAGACAAGATGTAGATCCCCTGGGAAAGAACCAGGAAAATAAGTCTTCATTCATTTTACTTTCTCCAGTCTTCCAGAGATGCCTCTGATTGACTGAACCTAACTTGAAGCCAAAGAGGAAAGAACACATTGATGTTATTCCTAGGAGTCAGTCTCCCAAGGGGAAAAGTATGTGTGGGAGAACACAAGGATACATTCAAAAGGGTGAAAAGAATATGTCACCCTTTGACACTTATTTCATACTAACCTCAAAGGACATTTCCCACGTTTTACCGTTGTTGTCTTGGCCCAACATGGTCATGATGAATTCTTGTTTTTATATATTATAGATTCAGTTTGTCAATATTTTGCTTAGTCGTTTACACTTATAATAATAAAAGAGATTGACCTGCAACTTTACTATTATTGTCAGATGGTTGATGATTGTATCAAGTTTGTGCTAATCTCGTCAAACAAGCTGGGATATATTGTTCCTTATGCTAGTCTCTGGAAGTGTTTATGTAAGATTACTGCTATTCCTTCATTAAATATTTATTATAATTTACCAATAAAATCATCAGGGTATAACTTTTATTTGTGGTAACCTTTAAAACAGTAATTTAAAAATATATATCATAGACTTCTTGAAATTTTCTATTTCCTATTTGGTTCATTTTACTATTTTATTTTCTATAGCTTGTCCATTTTAATCTAAACTTTGACATATATTGACCTAGAATGGATCATAACATCCTCTGATTATCATTGCTGTCTTCAGGGCTGTTAGTGAGACCCGTCCCCCTTTCATCCATAAGACTTGTTGTTTAGGCCTTACTTCTTTTCTTTTCTTGGTCAATTTCAACTGGTATTATTTTAGTCAATTTTATTGTATTTATAGTGTCATTTTTTCTACTTTCTTTGGGTTAGTCTGATGTTTGTCAGTTTTTATAATTTAGTGAGATGAATATTTAGCTGAAAACAATTCAACATTTCTTCCTTTAAAATTGTGATTTAAGGTCATAAGTTTCCTTTATGTGCTACTTTAGTTTTATTTCATTAAGTTTTAATATTATTATTTATTTAAAAATATGTTCTAATTTTTACTGATTTTTTTATTTATTGAATTTCTATAAATGTACATCTTAGTTTTTAAGAGTGAAATTTTATTACCTTTTCTTATCATTTCAAATTAAGGCATTACATTTTGAGTAATAAGGCTGCAGGAAACAATTTGAGTGTTTTAAAAGTCAAAACCCAGAAGATTGAGTTGTTAGTTTAATAAAATAAATATTTACTTTATTTTTTTCATTTCTAGAACACTTTTGTCAATTGTTCTACATTTTTATTTTGTATTTTTCAATTCTTCTGTGAACTTTCCGATCTTGTTATTTTTCTTCACACATTGCCAAAATGTATTTCTTTTAAAATGTGTTACTACTAATTCCAATATGTGAAGTATCTCTAAATTTCTCTTATTATTTCTGTTCATTATCCTTATGTTGTCTTGTTCCTTTTTTTGTTTTTGACTGTGTTCCTTGCATTGTATTTGAAACTTCCTTTGTGGAAATAATGTGTGGTCTAAAATAATACTATCTCCCTTCAGAGAAAGTTATCACTTGCTTCTGGTAGGTACCTGGAGGCACTAGAAATTTTGGACTCCCATCTTGACTGTCTTGTGACTGCTGGTTTAATTCTGGTTCCATCTTCCTCCCAAGGTGTGGTCCTTCAAGATCCCAGCCCCATCAGGTAGGCCATACCTCCAGCTGCAGTCCCCTCATGTCCAGGTATCTACCCACAAGACGGATTCTCTCCTCAGCCTCTCAGCTGCCTTCTTTCAAATTAGCAAAGGCACCCAGGGTAAATATCCATGAAACAATTCCAACAACCTCTCTTGAATTTTGACCTCTCTCAGACTTTGACCTAGTATTACTGTTTGATTATCCAAATAATTTCTGTCCTTAAACTTTTAAATTTTACTTGGTCTTATGATTGTAATCATTAAAATATTTGTTTTCTAGGAATACCATGAGTTCTTATTATTTAGCTTCAACCTATAAGTAAGAAAATACGGTATTTACTTTTCTGTTCCTGCATTACTTGGCTAAGGATAATGCCCTCCAGCTCCATCCATGTTCTTGCAAAAGACATAATCTCATTCTTTCTTATGGCTGCATAGCATTCCATGGTGTATATATACCACATTTTCTTTAATCTGTCATTGACAGGCATTTAGGTTGATTCCATGTCTTTGTTATTGTGAATGGTGCTACAATGAATATACACATCGCTGTGTCTTTATGATAAAATGATTTATATTTCTTTGGGTACATACCCAGTAACGGGATTGCTGGGTTGAATTATAGTTCTGTTTTTGGCTCTTTGAGAAATCACCCACTGCTTTCCACAATGATTAAACTAATTTACACTCCCATCAATGGCGTATAAGTATTCCCTTTTCTCTGCAACCTCACCACCATCTGTTATTTTTTGACTTTTAAATAATAGCCATTCTGATTTGTGTGAGATGGCATCTCATTGTGGCTTTGAATAGCATCTCTCTAATGATCAGTGAGATTGAGTTCTTGTGCTTGTTGGCTGCATGTATAGGTCTTCTTTTGAAAAGTGTCTGTTCATATCCCTTGCCTACTTTTTAATGGGGTTTTTGTTTGTTTCCTATAAATTTGTTTAAGTTCTATATAAATACTGGCTATTAGCCCTTTGTCAGATGCATAGTTTGCAAATATTTTCTCCTATGTAGGTTATGTTTACTCTGTTGATAGTTTTCTTTGCTCTGCAGAAGGTCTTAAGTTTAATTAGATCCCACTTGTCAATTTTTGCTTTTGTTTTGATTGCCTTTCTAGTTGATGTTTTATTTTCAATATTGAATTGTTTGAATTTAATTGTACTTTTTATTTGTCCTGATATATTTGCATACTAATTTAAATTATTAAACTCCACAGGTTAATTCATTTCTTTGGAGAAAACTAAATACCTTAAAGCAAAAGATTTGTGATTGCTTCTGACATCTTTGCCATGAAATCTTCGCCTGTACCTATGTCCAGAATGGTAGTGCCTAAACCCCAAGTCCTCTAGGGTTTTTATAGTTTGGGGTTTCACATTTAAATCTTTAATCCATCTTGAGTTGATTTTTGTCTATAGTATAAAGAGGTTCAGTTTCAATCTTCTCCATGTGGCCAGTTATTCTAGCACTATTTATTGAATAGGGAGTCCTTTCCCCATTGCTTGTTTTCATTAGCTTTGTTGAAGATCAAATGGTTGTACGTGTGTGGTCTTATTTTTGGGCTCTCTATTCTGTTCCATTGATCTATGTGTCTGTTTTCGTACCAGTATCTTCTCGGTTTGGTTACTGTAGCCCTGTCATACAGTTTGAAGCCAGGTAACATAATGCCTCCAGCTTTATTCTTTTTGCATGGGTTGCCTTGGCTATTTGGGCTCATTTATGGTTCCATGTGAATTTTAAAATCATTTTTTCTGGTTTTGTGAAGAATACCATTGGTAGTTTGATAGGAATAACTTTGAATCTCTAAATTGCTTTAGACAATACAGCCATTTTAACAACATTCACTCTTTTTATCAATGAGCATGGAGTGTTTTTCCTTTTTTTGTGTATCATCTCTAATTTCTTTGAGAAGTGTTTTGTAATTCTCATTGTAGAGATCTTTCTCTTCCATGGTTAGATGTAGTCCTTGGTATTTTATTCTTTTTGTGGCAGTTGTGAATGGAATTGCATTCCTGATTTGTCTCCAGCTTGACTGTTTTTCATGTATAGGAATGCTAGTGATTTTTTTATGTTGATTTTGTATTCTGAAACTTTGCTGAAGTTGTTTATCAGCTGAAGGAACATTTAGGCCAAGATTATGAGATTTTCTAGGTAGAGAATCATGTTGTCTGAAAACAGGGAGAGTTTGACTTTTTCTGTCTTCCCATTTGGATGCCCTTTATTTTTCCTCTTGCCTGACTGCTCTGGCCAGGACTTCCAATACTGTGTTGGATAGGAGTGGTGAGAAAGGGCATCCTTATCTTGTGCCAGTCTTCAAGGGAAATACTTCCAGCTTTTGCTCATTCAGTATGAGGTTGGCTGTGAATCTGTCATGCATCCTTCTTGTTATTTTAAGGTATGCTCCTTCAAACTTAGCTTTTTGGGAGTTTTTAACATGATGTGATGTTGAATTTTATCAAAAGCTTTTTTGCATCTATTTTGTGGTTTTTGTCTTTAGTTCTGTTTATGTGATAAATTACCTTTATTGATTTGTGTATGTTGAATCAACCTTGCATCCCAAGATTAAGCCTACTTGATCATGGTGGATTCACTTTTTGATATGCTGCTGGGTTTGGTTTACAAGTATTTTGTTGAGGATTTTTATGTCAATTTTCATCAAGGATATTGGCCTGAAGTTTTCTTTTTGTTGTCTTTCTGCCAGGTTTTGGTATCAGGATGATGCTGTCCTCATCAAATGAGTTGGGGAGAAGTGCCTTCTCCACGATTTTCTAGGATAGTTTCAGTAGGAGTGGTACCAGCTCTTCGTTGTACAACTGGTAAAATTCACCTTTGAATCCATCTGGTCCTGGGATTTTTTTGGTTTGTAGGCTATTTATTACTGATTCGGTTTTGGAGCTCATTATTGCTCCTGGCTCAGTCTTGGGAGGGTGTATGTGTACAGGAATTTATCCATTTCTTCTAGATTTTTAGTTTGTATGCATAGAGTGAACACAGTAGTATTATATTGACATTTTTCTTTCTGTGGGGTCAGAGATAACATGCCCTTCATCATTTTTAATTGTGTTTATTTTGATGTTCTCTCTTTCTTTATTAGTCTAGCTAACAGCTTATCTTAGTGTTTCAAAAGAAAAAAAAACAGCTCTCATATTTGTTGATCTTTGGAATGTTGTTTTTGTCTCAGTTTCCTTCAGTACAGCTCTGATTTTGGCTATTTCTTGTTGTCTGCTAGCTTCAGAATTGATTTGTTCTTGCTTCTCTAATTCTTTGAGTTGTGATATTAGGTTGCTAATCTGAGCTTTTTATAACTTTTTAATGTGGGCATTTAGTACTAAAAATTTTCCTCTTAACATTGCCTTAGCTGTATCCCAGAGTTTCTGGTATGTTGTATCTTTCTTCTCATTAGTTTCAAAGAGCTTCTTGATTTCGACCTTAATTTTATTAATTACCCAAAAGTCATTTGGGGAGCATGTTGCTTAATTTCCATGTAATTGCATTGTTTTGAGTGATTTTCTTAGTCTTGACTTGTATTTTTATTGTGCTGTGGCCCTAGAGTGTGTTTGTTAGGATTTTGGTCCTTTTGTATTTGCTGAGGATGGTTTTATATACAATTATGTGGTCGATTTTAGAGAATGTGCCATGTGGCCATGAGAAGAATGTATATTCTGTTCTTTTGGGGTGGAGAATTCTGTGGAAGTATATCATATCCATTTGGTCCAAAGTGGAGTTCTGCTCCTGAATATCTTTGTTAATTTTCTGCCTTTATGATCTGCCTAAAACTGTCAATGGAGTGTTGAAGTCCCCACTATTATTGTGTGAGATTCTCTGTCTCTTTGTAGGCCTCTAAGAATTTGCTTTATGAATCTTTGTATTCCCGTGTTGGGTGCATATATAGTTAGCCTAATTAGGTCTTCTTTTTGAATTGAACCCTTTACCATTATGTAATCCCCTTTTTTGTCTTTGTTAATCTTTGTTGATTTATAGTCTGCTTTTTTTTTTTTAATTAGGGTTAAAACTTTTGCTTTTTTCTGGTTTCTTTCATCCCTTTATTTGGAATCTGTGGGTGTCACTGCATGTGACATTGGTCTCTCGAAGACAGCATACCATTGGGTCTTGCTTTTTTATCCATCCTGGCCCTCTGTGCCTTTTAAATGAAGTATTTAGCACATTTACATGAAAGGTTAGTATCTATATGTGTGGATTTTATCTTGTCATTGTGTTGCTAGCTGGTTATTACACTGACTTGTTTGTGTGCTGACTTGTTTGTGTGGTTGGTTTGTAGTGCCAGTGGTCTGTGTACTTAAAGTGTGTTTTTGTATTGACTGGTAACAGTCTTTTCTTTCCATATTCAGTGCTCCTTTCAAGATCACCTCTAAGGCAGGTTTGATGGTTAAAACAAAACAAAAACAAAAACAAAAACAATAACCTCCCTCAGCATTTGCTTATCTAAAAACAATCTCATTGCTCTTTGGCTAAGGAAGCTTAGTTTGCATAGATATTAAATTATTGGCTTAAGATTTTTTTCTTTAAGAATGTTGAATATAAACTCCCAAATTCTTCTGTCTCATAGGGTTTCTGCTGAGCAGTTCACTGTTAGCCTAATGGGCTTCCCTTTGTAGGGAAATGGCTGCTTTTACTTGCTAGCTGCCTTTAACATTCTTTCTTTCATTTCAACATTAGAAAATCTGATGGTGATGTGTCTTGAGGATGATCTTTTTGTGTAGAATCTCACAGGATTTTTCTCTATTTCCTGAATTTGACTGTTGGCTTCTCTAGCGAGGCTGGAGAAGTTTTTGTGATGATATCATGAAATATGTTTTCCAAATTGTTTGCTTTCTTCCTGTCCCTTTCAGGGATGCAAATGATTCATAGACTTGTCCTCTTTACATAAATCCCTTTTTCTCAGAGTTTTTGTTTCTTATTTTTTATTTTTTTATCTTTATTTTTGTCTGATTGTCTTATTTCAGAAAGCCACTCTTCAAGTTCTGAGATTCTTTTCTCAGTGTGGTCTATTTTGCTGTTAATATTTGTGATTGCCTTGTGAAGTTCTTGTCTTGTAGTGTGTTTTTTGCTTTATCAGATAAATTAGATTCTTTTTTAAATCGGCTGTTTCATCTGTCAGCTCCTGTACCCTTTTGTTGTGATTCTTAGTTTCCTTGGATTGAATTTTGCTCTTCTGCTGAATCTCAATGATCTTTTCTATCCAGATTCTGAATTATATTTCTGTCATTTCTCCAGATTCTGGAGAGTTCATAAGGACCAGGGGCCTGGAGACAGCAAGGACAAGTGTTGTGAAACAGCAAAGACCACAACCCACCCTTCCTACTTGGCACTCCAACCCAGGAACTGCAGAGATGCTACTGGTTTGATACCCCTGGTTGGGGATGGCTGGAGACTCAGGCCAGGAAGGATCCACCCAGTGAGAAGATATGGGATAGGGGACCCACCTAACAAATAGTCTGGCTACCTTTGTGTAGGGCTACTGCAGTATGCTGGGGGTCCATCACACTCCCTACTCACCTTGGGTTTTCCAGTACCTGAAGGTATCAACGGTGAAGGCTGTCAAAAAGTAAAGATAGTGGCCTGCCCTTCCCTCTGAAAACTCTGTCGCAGGGAAGTATGGACATGTTGTGAGCCCGAACATACCTGCAGGATGTGGCTGGAGACCCCAGTCAAGAGAGCCCACCCAGTGAGGAGTAACAGGATTGGGAAACTGCGTAAACAGGATTGGGAATCTGGCTGCTTTTTTTGTAGTGCATCTGTGCTGCACTGGAGGCCTACTCAGCCCCCAGTCACCTCAGACTTTCCAAAGCCCAAAGGCAAGAACAACTAAGGCTGTCAAACATCACAGATGGCTATCTGTCCCTCCTTCTGGGAGCTTCATCGTAGGGAGGTATGCAATCACTGTCAGCTGGAGTTTGGATGACTGGAGACCCCAGGTGGGGGATTTTGCCCAGTGAAGACAAATGGGATCTGGGATCCATGTGAATAAGCAGTCTAGCTGCCACTCCATAGAGTTCATGGGCTGTCCCCTGGGACCACTCCAGCTCCTAATTGCCTTGGACTCCCACTTCTTTGGGTGAAGGAAGCTCCCTTGGCTCTGGGTCACTCCTGGGAAGACTGTCATCCTGCCTTGCTTTTCTCCCTTTTCCATGGGTTATTTCTTTGATGACTCCCAATGTGTGTACCTGGATATTTCAGTTGAAGGTGCTATATTTATTATTACTTGTCCCTTCCTTTTCTCTTCATGAGAGTGGCACACATTAACTGCTTCTAGTTGGCCATCTTGACCAACCTCCTTATAATTGTTTATAGTTTCATATTTTCTTTTTCTCTCTCAAACTCTACAAGTAATTGACCAAGAGACGAAATTTTTAATTTGGTTTTAACTTTATTAATTCAAAATTTAAATCAGCAGCAGAAAAAGCTGAGCACTGGGGCAGAGTGCATGACATTTTTATGTGTGAGGATTTTCTGGAAATAGGGGTCTTATAGTGAAGAGAGAGGATGATTGAGAGTCAGAAGCTAAGGATTCCTGTTTTACCTCCCCATATGTTTAACAGGTGAAAGTTCCCTCCCCACTTTGAGCCTTATGCTCCCCCAGTGTCCAATGAAATTAACCTCGATTAGTGCTCTCAAATTTTTATTCAACAAAACAATTCTTTCCTCAAATAAATCATCCTCAAAACACCTGTATAAATAACAGATTAATATGCCTGAGAGATGAGGGTCAGGCTGACTTTGGATGAGATTGGAATCTTACAACTGGATACTTTTTTCAAACCTAACACACCACTCTATTCCACCCACAATGCTTTCACAGGTTTTTTTGTAGTCATTTTTGTATTACTGTTTTAGATTTGGCAGACTAGCTCTAACCTTTTCTAATTCCCCTCTTTCCTTTTTGCTTCCATTTGAAACATAGTCTAAGAAACTTAACACTTTTTTAAAAAATTGTATTAATTTAAATCTAAATTTAAATAGTCACAGTTCCTTTGGCTAGTGACTACTGTGTTGGGTGTGCAGGTCCTCAGTTCATCACATCAAACTGAGAAAGAGTACGAGCTTTATTTCTGAAAGTTTTTTTTCTGAAAGCTCTGTCCTCAGACACTCCTGCTCTACTGTGCCTCCTGTAGTCCTGGTAGGTTAACTCTTTTCTGCTTCTCCTCCTTTTACAACTGCTCTCAGTTCCAAGAACCTGAGTTTATTCCACTATTTTATCTTATCTTATCTTATCTTATCTTATCTAATCTGATCTCATTTTGTTTTTTGAGGCAGAGTTCCATTCTTGTTGCCCAGGCTGGAGTGCAATGGTGCTATCCCGGCTCACTGAACCTCCACCTCCTGGAGTCAAGTGATTCTCGTGCCTCAGCCTCCTGAGTAACTGAACTCCATCATT
Source organism: Macaca mulatta (assembly GCF_049350105.2). Classification (NCBI taxonomy): domain Eukaryota; kingdom Metazoa; phylum Chordata; class Mammalia; order Primates; family Cercopithecidae; genus Macaca; species Macaca mulatta. The sequence goes on from NC_133411.1 coordinate 157,236,029, forward strand.
TTTTCTGCTGTTTTTCAATCATAGGTTGCTTCCAGGTCCCATCTGCCCTTGCATATGGAGCCACTTCTAATTCTTGAATTTCTCAAATACCTCACCTATTACGATTTCTTGTGTTTTCCTACCATTTCAATTCTCATTTCTTCAGCTTCTCTTGTCTCCCCTGTTGTATTCTTCTTCAAAAATATTCTCACAGTTTAACTCTTTATACACCCTCAAAATCTTAAAATGGGGTCTTAAAATAGAAATCAAAAGGCTAAAATAACAGATTCTTATGACAATAAGATACCAAATTATAAACAGGACCTAAGACCATGCCAGACAAGGGTCAAATCACACACCCCTACAGGTCACTCTGACCCAGTGTATTGATTAACAGACTTTCTGATTTTAACTTAAACATTCATTTCTGCTGACTACAAGTATTTAGACTAAGCTTTATTCCTTTAACCAAACGAAAATTAAAGAGTTTCTGAAACCACCTATGACCTGTAAGCCATTTCAAGATATCCCATCTTTTTAGGCCAAACCAATATATAAACTTCATGTATTAATTTATGACTTTGCCTGTAACTTCTACTTTCCTAAAATGTAAAAAACGGAGTTGTGACCTAACTGCCTCAAGACCTCATACTCAAAGCTTCTTAGGTTTGTGCTGCCGTCTAGCTGTGGTCACTCATGTTGGCTCACAATAAACTTCTCTTAAATATTTCACATGGTTTGGGTTTTCCCCGAACAAGTCAAGTGATAAGGGTGCTCCAAGGGTGCTCCCTACCTACTGAATTAATAAATATATAAGTATTTTGTATCACTCAATTTATTTGAGAAAAGAAGATATTTTACACTGAACATTGCCTTAATCACTCTTCCATTCAGGAGTCCTAGTGGCTTCTTCTTTGTCTAAATTTTAATCTAGGGAACATGAGGATGATAGTCTAACATTTATTGAACACTGACTATTCACCAGGCCTTGCAAAAAGTGCTTTAAATCTGTTATTACACTTACTTCTCTCAAAACTACTTCGAAAAAATACAACTATCTTCTCTTCTTTCTATATGAGAAAATTGAGGTTTGAAGAGGCTAAAAATGTTTCTTAATTCCAGAAAATGTGTTAATGATGGTTCTATTCCTGACCTCATTCTTCTGACTTTAGAGTCCATATAATTACTTGCTGCAGTCTACGATATGGGTGTGTGAAAGCTCCTTTTCTCCTTGCAGCTGGATTATGAGAGATATAATTCAAGGCACAGGAGCATCTTGACATTCTGAGTTAATCTTCACCTCTGTGTATGGTACAGACGGAATAAATTAGGATAATCCTAGCCAACTCTCCATGGAAATCAAGTGACGATATTAATAGGAGTATGATGTACAGTATAGGCTAAATATGCATGTCTACTTAGAATTCTTGCTTTTTAGAGCAGGAAGAGAGCAAGTCAAACGCCCTACTTTACAGATGGACACACTGAGCTCCAGAGAGGGAAATGATTCCATACTCATATTCCTTACTCATAATGATTCTTTACTCATATACATTAGAACTAGATCCCAGGTCTGCTGACTCCCAATCGAGGGCCCAAGTAGTACTGAGATCTGCATCATGAGACAGTTAACTGTCAGGTTGTGGACCTGAGACACAAGGTGCATTATATTTCTACTGAATATAATCCTAATCTCATCAGATTGTCTAAATATAAATTCTTTCCTTTTTTGGTGATTTTGTCATCTATGGCAACTTAGTTTCCTTCTTTTTAGCCAACCTTGGGAGTGACTTTGGTTTATGATGGCTGTATTTTCTAAACCTTTGACAGAGACACTTCTTGTGTCCATGGTTAACCCATAGAAAGGCTTATTGGTGTCAGTCACATTCAGCATGAGTATACTCTCTGACCTTCTTTGTTTGAGGAGTATTTTGGACTAGAAGTTCTTTCTGGTGTTTTCTTTTGAGGACTCCCATTTTCTCTGGTCTCTCCTGCTCCTACCATGGGAATTTCTCCGTTGACCGGACCCCTTCCCCTCCTCTTCTCCAATCCCTGCTGACTGTATGCTCCACTACTATGATGCCAATTCTGTCCACTTTCTTCTGTATTGATATGAATATATTAACTTTAAGCCCTCTGCCTCCATTGGATTCAGTTTTTGAGAAATACAGAAACCCCAAAAGCAACCACATATGGCCAAAGCCATTTTCTCCATAAAATTATATGTTAGAACAAAATAATATATTAAGAGTCTCCTCCATAATATTGGAGGAAAATTTTCACCCTCATTTAAGCAGATAACCTTAATGTGTCCAATCTTCCACAGAAAGAATTCTAATAAAAATGTAAAGTGGGAAAAGATGAGAACGAACTTTTATATAAATTAGTAAGTTTTATGTTTTTGTATTTGTGCCTAATTCATTACTAAAATTTTAAAATGAAATCTGTAAGGTTTCTATTTGTGTCGACCTATATGTTTATACATGTTTGTTATGTATATCTGACATTTTTCTACCCCCAGATGATATTGTCTTTTTTGTTTGTTTGAGACAGAGTCTTACTCTGTTGCCAGGCTGGAGTGCAGTGGTACGATCTCGGCTCACTGCCAACCTTTGCCTCCTGGGTTCAAGCAATCCTCCTGCCTCAGCCTCCCGAGTAGCTGAGACTACAGGCACGCACCACCACGCCCACCTAATTTTTTGTATTTTTGGTAGCGGTGGGGTTTCACCATGTTGGTCAGGATGGCCTTGATCTCTTGACCTCGTGATCCACCTGCCTTGGCCTCCCAAAGTGCTGGGATTACAGACGTGAGCCACCATGCCCGGCCTGGTATTGTCATATTAATTTATAAAATCTCTGTATTAGTCCATTTTCATACTGCTGATAAAGACATACTCAAGACTGGGCAATTTACAAAAGAAAGGTTTAATGGACTCACAGTTCCACGTGGTTGGGGAGGCCTCACAATCATGGTTGAAGGTGAAAGGCATGTCTCACATGGATGGCGGCAGGCAAAGAGAAAGAGTGAGAGCCAAGTGAAAGGGGTTTCCCCTTATAAAACCATCAGCTCTCATGAGACTTATTCACTACCACGTTAACAGTCTGGGGGAAACCACCCCCATGATTCAATTATCTCCCACTGGGTCCCTCCCACAACATGAGGAAATTATGAGAGTTACAGTTCGAGATGAGATTTGGGTGGGAACACAGCCAAACTATATCAATCTCTTATAAAGAATTCTATGCTAATAGGCTTACAAAAAAATAAGCACCTCCTTAAAACTCCCAGAAATTTACTAACTAATCCAAATGTTTATCAAGGGTATATAATTTGTGTAAATCTTTGATAAATAAGACAGATTTGATAGCATTGGCTAAATAAAAGCAGATATGTGACTGAGTTGCCAGCATGAAGTATAATGGAGACATACATTTTATTCTACTTGGGTTTCCTAGCCAAATAAGCTAATATTATATTTGCTAGATGTTTAATATTATAAAACTTATAAATCTGATTTTAATCAAAGTGAGTAATTATGCTAACAACATTTTTTAGTGATGATTGTGTTTTCAGCTAACATTGTACTCAATGGTGAAAACTGAAAGCTTTTCTTCTGAGATCAGGAACAAGATACGATACTCACTTTAACCATTTCTTTTCGGTGTAGTACTGGAAGCCCTAGCTGGAAAATTAAGCAAGGAAAAGAAATAAAAGTCACCCAAATAGGAGAGGAAAAAGTAAAATTGTCTCTGTTTGCTAATGACATTATCATATATATAGAATCCCTGAAGACTTCATCAAAAAAAAAAAAAGTTAAAACTGATAAACAAATTCAGTAAAGTTGGGTGCAGGATACAAAGTCAACATATAAAATCAGTAGTGTTTCTGTATACTAACAACAAACTGTTTAAAAAGTAAATCAAGAAAATAATCCTTGTCATGGTCTGAATGTGTCCTCCAAACTCTGTGTAGAAAACTTAATTCCCAATGTAACCATGCTGAGAAGTGTGGCCTTTTGGGAGGTATTTAGGTTATGAGGGTTTTGTCCTCATGAATGGATTATTGCCATGATAAAATGGGCTTCAGGGAATGGGTTCATTTACTTTTACACATACACCTTCTGCCATGTGAGGATGTAGAAGGAGTAAGAAAGCCCACATTAGATGCTAGTACCTTGATCTTAGACTCCCCAGCCTCTAGTACCATTAGAGAATAAATTATTTTCTTTATAATTTATTTCAGGTACTTTGTTATAGCAGCACAAAATAAACTAAGATAATCTCACTAACAATAGCATAAAACAAATAATAAAATACCAAAGAGTAAGTTTAACCAAAGAAGTGTAAGATAAGTATACTGAAAACTATAAAGCATTGATGAACAAAATTAAACACAAGTAAATGAAAAAATGTCCCATGTTCATAGATTCGAAGAATTAATATTGTTGCAATATCCTTAGTACCCAAATCAATCTACAGATGCAAAGCAATCCCTATCAACCTTCCAATGTCATTCTTCACAGAAGTAGAAAAAAAAATCTAAAATTCATATAGAGTAACAGAAACCTCAAAGAGCCAAAGCAATCTTGATCTAAGAGAACAAAGCTAGAGGAGCCATGCTATTAAATTTTAAAATATATTACAAAGCTATAGTAATCAAAACAGCATGGAACTACTATAAAAGTAGACACACTAAACAACGGATAGGATAGACAGCCCAGAAATAAACCCACACATATGTGATTTTCAACAAAGGTGCCAAGAATCTACAATGGGGAAAGAACAGTCTTTTCAATAAATGGTGCTGGGAAAACTAGACATTCACATGCACAGAAATGAAAGTGGATCCTTAGCTCATCCCCTATACAAGAGCCAACTCAAAATTCTTTAAATACTTAAATGTAATACCAAAAACTAAAACTACTAGAAGAAAACAGAGAGGGAAGAAAGAGCTCAGTAACATTGATCTGGACAATAATAATTTCTTAGATATGACCCCCAAATCACAAGCAGCCAAAGCAAAAATAGACAAATGGGATAATACCAAACTAAAAAGCTTTGCACAGAGAAAAAAAAAAAAAAAAAAAAAAAAGAGTGAAGTGACATGGAATGAGAGAAAATATTTGCAAATCATATATCTGATAAGGGACTAAAACTTGAAATATACTAGGAACTCAAACACATCAATAGCAAGAAAACAATAAACCAACTGAACAGTGGGCAAAGGACTTGAATAGAGATTTCTTAAAAGAAGACACATAAATGGCCAATAGATACATGAATAAATGTTGAAAGTTATGTTACATAATGGATATTTATTAAATACGTAGATCATTTCTAGCTAAGAAACTACTAAAACATTCATTGCTAAACCTAAATTTGAGCTTACATAATTTTGGCTTATAATTTTTATAGAAATATTAATATTAATTACTAAACATGATCTTTTTCTACATTGAAAAATTTCACTATTACAGCATATTTATAAAATTTGCTAATCTGCTATAAAATCATTATATATGACAGATAAATCACAACAATCTACTTTCTCATTTTCTCTGTAAAAGAACAGTTACTAATGGTTAAACATTATAATCAATATATGTGCATAAAAACACTAGAAATAATGAGGGTGAAGGGAAGCAACATTGCATACATGAAAAGTATGCAAGGAATATTGTGTGTGTTTCAATTCGGGGGAAAAAAGAGGGTAACTTTATCCTTAAGTAAAATGAACAAGTTGATTTCAGTTACGCAAAGTAAAATGTTACTTTCTTCATACCCAAGTATTATTACCATAAATAATAGTACCATAATATAAGCAATGAAGAGCCAATGGAGGACTTGAGTAGGGCAACAAGATCAGATTTGTATTTAGTTTTGTGTCCACCATTGAGGTAATATCTGTATATAAATAAAACGGATAAACTACCCTGCAAGTCAAAAAGAAGGCCCATCATATTCACGTATAAAGGAGCTGCATTATAAAAATGTTACTTTTCCAAAATATATGTGACTCCTTAATCAAAATTAGGTGTTTTTTGTTTTTTTATTTTTATTTTTGGTGGACTAGATACAATGTCATCTGTGAAAACACATTTTTAAAAATATCCAAGAACACAGTAAACAACCTAATTAAAAAAGGATGGGTGGACTACTCTATTTCTTCTTATATCTATTTACTGAATACTTACCTTGTGGCAAATTCAATGCTCTTCACTGTGATTACAAGGTAAAAATTATTAACAGATATAGGCAAGGCCTTTTCCTTCATAGAGCCTATATTCTAATTAATTAAAAGGCAGTATTTTGAAGAGATTAAAAGCACTGGCTTTGGGAAAAGCAAGATTTAATGAAAGGAAGAGGGGTACTTTTATTTTTATTTTTATTTTTTTTTTTACCAGAAAGGTGAAACGTGTTATACAAGACATCCCTGGTAGGGTTCTAAGAAGACTGTTGGAGGATAAATTGAAGAGATTATTTTTTCTAAATTTAGAGCAAATGTAGAGAAAGCAAGTGAACATGGCCTTTGGCATGAATGTCATCTCTGTCCATTGTAGCATGGTTAGTAGCTAGTTGGTAGCTTCAGCAAATGAATTATCCCTTTGAGTTATCCCTATCTCAGTTTCTTTTTCTCTTATACAAGACTCAGTGGTATATACCTCATAGGATTGTTACGAGGAATAAATATGATGAGAAATGTAAACTCCATAGCCAGGTGCCGACAGAATGAAAAGAATGAATGAAGGTGTAGATCCCTCAGTAAGTTGATATGGAGTGAAGAATAAAAACAGAGGGAAAAAAGGTAGATCATAAAAATTCCAGAATTTTAAAGTAAAAGGAAAATAGTGGACAGGGCTTGTTCATCCTGAAGCTTGTTTACTCAGTAACTAAGAGATGAAGTTTTCCACTCAAAGTCATATGGGTGGAATGGGATCAGATAGTGGAAACAAATTGCATAAAACAAAGAAAATGGTATGGGACAGGTGGCATAAGGTAGGAAAATGACATTAAATAAGAAGCTTTCACTGGAGTCTAAAGAGTTTAGGTAAATAATGATGTTATCAGGATCACAGAGTCCCCTGTATGGAACTTTTTCTATCTTTCTCCACAACCAAGGTCTGGAGCAGGAAAATAAGAAGCTGAATTTATCCCAACTTGGAAGAAAGAAGGAAAAATAGAGAACAGGACATCAAGAGAGGATGGACATGTCAAGGAGCTAAATATTAATGACAGACTATGGAATTCAAGCTAGTACGGGAACACAAAGCCATAAAAGAGCACTAACTACTCTAGGAGAGTTTAAAGCCTGTGAAATAGAACTTTTCCAGATAATGGCAAGTTTTTAGGCTTGCTTATGCTGAAGCGTCATATAAGCTAATAAGTAGAGAAATTAGGAGGCTTGGATATTGCAAACCTTATTGGTTGGGGAGTTACCCAGGCTAATAGAAAAACAAACATTATATCCTAGAAAGACAGAACAGGTGTGACTTCTGAGAATAAGGGTCAGAGAAGACTAGAAAGGCTGGAACCACCTTGAAATTGGTGCGCGCGCACACACACACACACACACACAGACACACACACACACACAATCACCAAATGATCTGGAATGTGGTAGGTCATTAATCTGCTTTGCAAATGTCAGAACTTTAGGATCCCAGTACTTCTTGTTCTCAAGATCCACAACCAGAAATCACAAGTACAGAACCTCCAGGTCTGTCTCTTCCTGCTGGAACAAGACACATCAGAGGGGGTGGTTCAGGAGAGGGATCAAACTCAGAAAGAGCCATTAGAGTAAACTCATGCCAAGCAATTGGTCACTCAGCTATGCAATGAGTCAGCCCCCACTGCTGCATGTCCTTGGCTACAGACTTCTGGAACAGCAGCTCTTCTGAAGGCTAGTTGTGACACCCAAAGTGACAAGAGCAGGCCCATCTTCAGCCACCTCATCCAGGTAACTACTCTTTGATTTCTCTCTCCTTAGTCTAAGTCAGTGGTGGGGTCTCTTCAGCTTTCCTCTCTGTCAGTGCATTTCCCTCTTTTCCCTCTAATACCCTCCTTTTGTTTCCTCTGCATATTAAAGTGGAGAAAATGTCATGCTTATTTACGATTCTCCTTCATTTCTCTATATGCCTCGCTACAATTTTGAAAGCAGACAGAATGGATAGAATAGGGCGTGAGCAAGTTAAGGAAATGGACTGGGAAGGTATCTTCTCCCTGGGCCTAAATATTTCACTCACAGCAAAGAAAAGTTGGGCTAAACAAATTATCAATTTAATATGTTTAAACTCTGCTTATATTAATACCAGTTGATTCTTTCAATATCCTATGAAGTTCATACTTTCTGAGGCCTACAATTCTCAGAGACGTTAAACCAAGAATCTGAACTCCCATCTAACTCCAAATTCTGTGATTTCTAGCATCTCACTCAATTCAAGGTCATAAGTCACATTTTTTTTTTTCCTGATTCTTCCATCAGGGAAGGTATACACAATTTTTATTAAGCATAACCAACGATTCCATTTTTAACCCATTCTTTATATTTGAGCCCATGTGACTGACCTGGCAAAGAGAAATTTAGCTGGGAAATAAAGGGCTTAAATGTGGGAGAAAGTGGTCCATCCCAGGGAATCACATGTTATAGGGTGATAGGTCCAAGACTGTACAGGACAGCCCTCAGTTTACACCTGTTACCTCAGAATTCTTATGAATTCTTTAAATGTTTGTGTTCACTAATAAGAAGGCAGTAGCTTAGGTAATTAACTGTGAGATAATTAAATAATTGTAGGGTGAACCTATGTATAGGTGATAGAATTTGAGTCAACGCTGATGAATCTTGAGGTTAATTTTTCTCCCAGGCCAGAACTGTGATTGTCAGCTAGGTTTTGGCAGAAAAAAAAAAAAGTCATGTTTTTATGTTTTTCATTTTCCTCTTGAAAGAAAAAGGGGTCTCAGGCCTGAGTTCCTGGAGACCATGTCAATATAAGAACCACCAGGGCAAGTGTACGGGAATGGTATCACCACAGGGTATTGCGTTCTCTCACATTGGAAAAGCTAGCTGTGCAGGAAACTAAAAACAAAGAATCTTGGGCATGTTCACAGGCCTTATCAAAGAAGAGTGCCATATGAGATCAAATGGCTGCCTTTCCCCACAAGATTATATTTTTCCTGATATCCTCTACTTTGACACATATGGTTTCCTCAGGTGAGTAACCTAAGAGGTTTTGGGAGATAAACTCTGATTTTCTTAAAGTTATAGGAAAGAAAACGAGTAATTTTTGACTTTTATGGGAATATTTTGCTGAAATGTAAGCCAGTGTAGTCCAAATTGGGTATAATTAAAATATATATTCTTAAATAGAAAAATCAAACTTGTTTTCTACATGGTGGAGTCACAACTTCGTGTCTATTCTGTCGATCCAAAAGAAATCCTCTAGAGCAGAGAAAATTGTGATTTTTTTATTGTAAGCAATATACACTACAATTGTTATTTTTTCCTAGAAAAAATGATGCATTTTCTTATGGCTTTCAAATATGATAAGTGATATGATAAATATGAAAATGAAAAATAAGCCAATGAAAAATAAAAGCTATTTCTGTGATTGATGTTTGGTTGACATGTGTCTTTAGAGTTCAATAGTAAAAATCATGAATGTATAAAAACAAAACCTATGTTACCTGCTGATTATAGAGGGAATAATGCCTCCCCAAAATGTCCAAGTCCTAATCACTTGAACCTGTGAATATGTTGCCTTGCATGGCACAGGGGACTTTGCAGATGTAATTTAGTTAAGGATCCTAAGATTGAAAACTAATACTGGATTACTCAGGTGGAACAATATAATCACAAGGATTCTTATCAGAGGGAGGCAGGAGGGCCGAAGTCAGAGAAGATGTGACAATGGAAGAAGAAGTTAGAATGGTGCAGTAAAAGGGCCATGGGCCAAGGAACTCAGACAGCCTGTAGAAGCTAGAAAAGGTAAGGAAATTAATTCTTCCCTAGAAACTCCAGGAGGAATGCATCACTGCTGACATCTTGACTTTAGGACTTCTAACCTCCAGAATTGTAAGAGAATAAATTTGTGTTGTTTTAAGTCACTACATTTGTGACAATTCATTACAACAGCAATAAGAAAATAGTACACCTGCAAATCAGTTACAAATTAGTAAAGCAGACAGTACAACCTCATGTTTGCATTTCCAGATCATCCTTAAATACATGATACAAAGTAAATGCTCAATAAATGAATGTTTAAAAATGTAGCTATTATCAATTGATTGCCTGCTGTGTGTAGGTTCTCTGTAATATACTTTATTATTTTAAATATGCCTCAGTTGGATAGAATTGGATTAATCACAATACTTGGTTCAATAAATTCCATTGGGTTCAATCAAAAAGCACCATGAATATATAATTCCTGCAAAACTCTAGACTACCAACAAAAGCTCAAATCCAATAATGTAGTATTCAGTGATCCAATTCTCTTGTCTATCTTCATCCAATAAAAACACACTTCTACATCTTTTTTTAATTTATTTTTTCCCAAAATTCTTACTTCAGTTTCAGTCATTCTAAATCTTATGTCCATTCTTCTCGTGCTCTTATTTTTAATATAGTCTTTTATTTATACACATCATGGAAAATATATTTTTATAATTATTTTAACATTTATGTAACATTTATATAACTTGTCATATACAACTTTTTTTTTTTTTTTTTTTTTTTTGGAGACGGAGTCTCTCTTTCTGTCGCCCAGGCTGGAGTGCAGTGGTGCGATCTCACTGCAAGCTCCGCCTCCTGGGTTCACGCCGTTCTCCTGCCTCAGCCTCCCGTGTAGCTGGGACTACAGGCGCCCGCCACCATGCCCGGCTAATTTTATTGTATTTTTAGTAGAGACGGGGTTTCACCGTGTTAGCCAGGATGGTCTCAATCTCCTGACCTCGTGATCCGCCCACCTCAACCTCCCAAAGTGCTGGAATTACAGGCGTGAGCCACCATGCCCTGCCTATTATTAGGACTTTTTAATTCAATATTACATAAGAGAATCTTTTCATCTTTTGAGATTTGCTTTTTCCTACCTACTGTTTAAATTTATACATATTCATGTGTGCAGTTGTTCATTTAGTTTCATCGATGAATAATATCACACCAATGAATAATATCCCAACGTGCGACTATACCCTAATTTCATTACTCTTCTGTTGATGGACATTTGGTTTACTTACAAATTTATGATGTTAAGGGCAGAGCTGGTAGAAATATTCTTACACATGTTTTTTGATGCACATGAACAAGCGTTTCTCTTAGGTATGTATCTAAGAGTAGAGTTGCTATGCTACAATGTGTGTGAATTTTCTATACCAGAAGATAATGCCAGATGGTTCTCCAAAGTTGCTGCATGAACTAATAACTTTTCATTAGAAAACTAAAATTTAAAAAATATTAGATAATAAAAAATGTTTCAGATGATAGTGCAATATATAAATTGAGATTCTTTTTTTGTTTTCCTTCCAGAAGCCCAGTTGTTTTAGTGTGATTTGTGGAAAGGATGATTCTTTTTCCACTAAATTGTTCTTTCACCTTTGCCAAAAAGCACTTGTCCACAGAAGTGTGTATTTTTGAACTTCTTAGATGCCTATATTTCTGGACTCTATCCTTTTCACTGATCTATTTTTTATCTTTATGCCAATCTGTTATGCAAATGTCAGACCTTTAGGATGCCAATACTTCCTGTTCTCAGGATCCACACCAGAAATCACAAGTACCGAAACTTCAGGTCTGTCTTTAACAAATTAAGTAAGCCATATTTTAAAAGAAAAATATGTTTACACCAAAATGGGAGGAATGGAACTAACCCAACTTATCTTTGAGTCTATTAGCTGAACTATATACTCTTACTCTGAAGACAAAAAAGTCATTTATACATTGAATTCTAATTTGTAGGCTCACATTTTGCAAAAGCATGGAATAAGAATTCTGTAAATGCAAATATAGTTTTGTTCAATATTGTGAAATTTTACTTCATAAACATTCTTCCCATTTGGATTCCCACCAGGAACCTCTTTCTCAACAGCTAATCTGATCGGTGATAAATGGTATTTCCATATAGTTTTAATTAGCATTTTTCTTAGCATGAGTAAGGCTGAATTTCCTTTAGAGATTCAAGGCTCATTTCTGTATCTTTTTGAGTATGTATACTTGTGTAAATTATATTTGCATGTATATTGTCTGTTCTTCAGTTAGGTTTCTTGTTTTATTCTTCCCTCAATTTTAATGAGTTCTTTATATTAAGAACTTTATCAAAAATCTTTTTAGATTGTATATGTTTATTTTTTGCCAGGAAGTTGTTTTAATTTTTAAGTAAAAACATGCATCTGTGTTTTCTGTTATTGTATTTAGATTAATGAATCATTATAATTAAAAAATTATGTCATTTTAATTATTATATAGTTTTATTTTTTATGTTTAGATCCTGATTCATCTGGAATTAATTCTTATGCATGATGTGCAGTATATACATGTAATTTTGTTTCATTTTTACTAGATGAAGACCTTTATTTTTTTTTCTTGTAACTATATCCAGTTACCTTTGTCGTAAAAATATTCTGACCTTTCAGAAGTAGATAAAAGCATTCTATCTTTTTTGTTCTCTGAAAGAGGGTACATGTAATCAGCAAGACCTATTCCTCAAAAGGTTGGTAGTCTTTTCTTTGTGGGAAGATTTCTAAATATCATGCAGAATTTTCCTCTTAACTTTTGAAAATTCTAACTATATTTTAAATATCACTTAACAGTGACAGATAAGTAAGACCAAAATACAATAAGTACTTTCTTATTTCATTTTCCCACGGGCAGCTAGTAACCCTCTATCCCAGGCAACACCAGCAACCCTCATACAAGCACCCCATAAAGTCAGTATCCTGAAAGCCAGCGAACTCCCTCAGTTTTCTTATCATCCCTGTGTCCACTTTAATTCGGCATCTTGGTAGGAACTGGCCTGATACATTACTTACTATATCATATTTATTTTCTAAATTTTAAAAATGCATGTAATTAACCCAATTGCAGTGAAGAGGAAGCTAAAGCCAACAAAAGTGAAAATAAATAAATAAAATTATTTGTAAATTATATATACAACCTCAAACAGTTTTTACTCTTTCCTTACTGACACAGCAAATTTATAAATAAAATCAAGACTGTGAAAAAGAAAGAATAAATGGATAAAGTAATTTTAAAAGGAATGTTACTGCAAATTCTATTGTTATTAAAATTATTTTGTATACATTTTTGTAAATGAGAAATTACGTTATTCAGTCAGTGACTTCAATAGGTGATATGATATCCCATGGAGAACTATTTCCTTTAACTTACTGTGTTTGTTCTTTATTTGCAGCAATTTTCAAAAAACACGACTTCACTAAATGGCCTAAGGTAAGTTTAAAATTCACAGTTCTAGATCGTAATTCTAGTCTAATCACGCTCTTGACATGAGATCTAAAACTTCATGGAAAGTCAGGCATAGTGGCTCATGCCTGTAATTCCAGAACTTAGGGAGGCTGAGGCGGGAGGATCACTTGAGCCCAGGAGATCAAGGTCAGCCAGAGCAACATAGCAAGATCTTGAGTCTAAAAAAATACAAAAATTAGCCAGGTGTGGTGGGGCAAGCCTATAGCCAGCTACATGGGAGGTTGAGTTGGGAGGGTCACTTGAGGCCAGGAGTTGGAAACTGCAGTAAGCCATAATGGCACCACTGCACTCCAGCCTGGGCAACAGAGTGAAACCCTGTCTATAAATAAATAAATAAATCTTCATGGAGGTAAAGCAGAATGGAAGCATTCTATGTGACCTTGCACATAGACCTCTCCAGAATTAGATTGTCTCCATGTAGCACAAGCTTTACTATGTGGTACATATACACCATGGAATATTATGCAGCCATGAAAAAGAATGAGTTCATGTCCTTTGCAGAGACATGTATGGAGCTGGAAACCATCATTCTCAGCAAATTAACACAGGAACAGAAAACCAAACACCACGTATTCCCACTCATAAGTGGGAGTTGAATAATGAGAACACATGAACACAGGGAGGTGTATATGTGCCATATTTACTAAAATATAATATTTTAGTAAAATAAATATCTTTATAGTCAAATAAAATATTGAGTAAATATATCTCTGAGCATTAAGTAAAATAATACCTTCCATGTGTTCAAACTCACAAAGCTAAACAGTGGTAAATACAGGGTTTATTCTCAGTTTTAATAAGTTTTGGGATACATGTGCAGAACATACAGGTTTGCTACCTAGGTATACATGTGCAGTGTTGGTTTGCCGCACCCATCAACCCATCATCTACATTAGGTATTTCTCTTAATGCTATTCCTCCCCTTGTCCCCATTCCCACAACAGGCCCCAGTGTGTAATGTTCCCCTCCCTGTGTTCATGTGTTCTCGTTATTCAACTCCTACTTATGAGTGAGAATATGTAGTGCTTGGTTTTCTGTTCCTGTGTTAATTTGCTGAGAATGATGGTTTCCAGCTCCACACATGTCCCTGCAAAGGACATGAACTCATTCTTTTTCATGGCTGCATAGTATTCCATGGTGTATATGTGCCACATTTTCTTTATCCAGTCTATCATTGATGGGCATTTGAGTTGGTTCCAAGTCTCTGCTATTGTGAATAGTGCTACAATAAACATATGTGTGCATGTGTTTTTATAGTAGAATGATTTATAATCCTTTGGGTATATACCCAGTAAAGAGATTGCTATGTCAAATAGTATTACTAGTTCTAGATCCTTGAGGATTTGCCACATTGTCCTCCACAATGGTTGAACTAATTTACACTCCCACCAACAGTGTAAAAGCATTCCTATTTCTCCACATCCTCTCCAGCATCTGTTGTTTCCTGACACTTTTTCTTTTTCTTTTTCTTTTTTTTTTTTTTTTTGACAGAGTCTCACTCTGTCACCCAGGCTGAAGAGCAGTGGCGCATTCTCGGCTTACTGCAAGCACCACCTCCCAGGTTCACACCATTCTCCTGCCTCAGCCTCCCGAGTAGCTGGGACTACAGGCACCCGCCACCATGCTCAGCTAATTTTTTTTGTATTTTTTAGTAGAGATGGGGTTTCACCATGTTAGCCAGGATTATCTCTATCTCCTGACCTGTTAATCCGCCCATCTCGGCCTCCCAAAGTGCTGGGATTACAGGCGTGAGCCACCGCACCCGGCCTGTTTCCTGACTTTTTAATGATTGCCATTCTAACTGGTGTGAGATGGTATCTCCTTGTGGTTTTGATTTGCATTTCTCTGATGACCAGTGATGGTGAGTTTTTTTTCATATGTTTGTTGGCACATAAATGTCTTCTTTTGAAAAATGTCTTCTTTTGAAAAATGTCTGTTCATATCCTTTGCCTACTTTTTGATGAGGTTGTTTTTCACTTGTAAATTTGTTTAAGTTCCTTGTAGATTCTGGATATTAACCCTTTGTCAGATGGATAGATTGCAAAAATTCTCTCCCATTCTGTAGGTTGCCTGTTCACTCTGATGATAGTTTATTTTGCTGTGCAGAAGCTCTTTAGTTTAATTAGATCCCATTTGTCAATTTTGGCTTCTGTTCTCAATTGCTTTTGGTGTTTTTTAGTCATGAAGTATTTGCCCATGCCTGTGTCCTGAATGGTATTGCCTAGGTTTTCTTCTAGGGAATTTATGGTTTTAGGTCTTGCATTTAAATCGTTAATCCATCTTGAGTTAATTTTTGTTTGAAGTGTAAGGAAGGGATCCAGTTTCAGTTTTTGGCATATGGTTAGACAGTTTTCCCAACACCATTTATTAAATAGGGAATCCTTTCCCCATTGCTTGTTTTTGTCAAATTTGTCAAAGATCAGATGGTTGTGGATGTGTGATGTTATTTCTGAGACCTCTGTTCTGTTCCATTGGTCTATATAGCTGTTTTGGTTACTGTTGCCTTATAGTATAGTTTGAAGTCAGGTAGTATGATGCCTCTAGCTTTGTTCTTTTTGCTTAAAATTGTCTTGGCTATATGGGCTCTTTTTTGGTTCCTTATGAAATTTAAAGTATTTTTTTTCTAATTATGTGAAGAAAGTCTATGGTAGCTTGATGGGAATAGCATTGAATCTATAAATTACTTTGGGCAGTATTGCCATTTTCACAATATTGATTCTTCCTATCCATGAGCATAGGATGTTTTTCCATTTGTTTGTATTCTCTCTTACTTCCTTGAGCAGTGGTTTGTAGTTCTCCTTGAAGCGGTCCTTCACATCCCTTGTAAGTTGTATTCCTAGGTATTTTATTCTCTTTGTAGCAATTGTGAATGGGAGTTCACTCATGATTTGGCACTCTGTTTGTCTATTATCGGTGTATAGGAATGCTTATGATTTTTGCACATTGATTTTGTATCCTGAGACTTTGCTGAAGTTGCTTATCAACCTAAGGAATTTTTGGGCTGAGGTGATGTAATTTTCTAAATGTATGATCATATCATCTGCAAGCAGAGATAATTTGACTTCCTCTCTTCCTATTTGAATACCCTTTATTTCTTTCTCTTGCCTTAATGCCCTGGTCAGAACTTCTAATACTATGTTGAATAGGAGTGGTGAAAGAGGACATCCTTGCCTTGTGCTGGTTTTCAAAGGGAATGCTTCCAGCTTTTGCCCATTTAGTATGATATTGGCAATGGGTTTTTCATAAATAGTTCTTATTATTTTGAGATACATTCAATCAATACCTAGTTTATTGAGTGTTTTTAGCATGAAGGGGTTTTGAATTTTATTGAAGGTCTTTTCTGCCCCTATTGAGATAATCATGTGGTTTTTGTCATTGGTTTTGTTTATGTGATGGATTGTGTTTATTGATTTGCATATGTTAAACGAACCTTGCATCGCAAGGATGAAGCCAACTTGATCATGGTGGGTAAGCTTTTTGATGGGCTGCTGGATTCGGTTTGCCAGTATTTTATTGAGGATTTTCATATCCATGTTCATCAGGGATCTTGGCATGAAATTTTCTTTTCTTCTTGTGTCTCTGCCAGGTTTTGGTATCAGGATGATGCTGACTCATAAAATGAGTTAGGGAGGAGTCCCTCTTTTTCTATTGTTTGGAACAGTTTCAGAAGGAATGGTATCAGCTCCTCTTTGTACCTCTGGTAGAATTCAGCTGTGAATCCATCTGGTTCTGGGCTTTTTTTGGTTGGTAGGCTATTAATTACTGCCTCTATTTCAGGACTTGTTATTGGTCTATTTAGGGATTCGACTTCTTCCTGGTTTAGTCTTGGGAGGATGTATGTATCCAGGAATTTATCCATTTCTTCTAGATTTTCTACTTTATTTGCATAGAGGTGTTTATAGTATTCTCTGATTGTAGTTTGTATTTCTGTGGGATTGGTGGTGATATCCCTTTATCATTTTTTATTGTGTCTATTTCATTCTTCTCTCTTTTCTTCTTTGTCTGGCTAGCAGGCTGTTTTCAAAAAACCAGCTCCTAGATTCATTGATTTTTTGAAGGGGTTTTTGAGTCTCTATCACCTTCAGTTCTGCTCTGATCTTAGTTATTTCTTGTCTTCTGCTAGCTTTTGAATTTGTCTGTTCTTGCTTCTCTAGTTCTTATAATTGTGATGTTAAGGTGTCAATTTTAGATCTTTCCCACTTTCTCCTGTGGGCATTTATTGCTATAAATTTCCCTGTAAACACTGCTTTAGCTGTATCCCATAGATTCTGTTACGTTGTGTCTTTGTTCTCATCAGTTTCAAAGAATATCTTCATTTTTACCTTAATTTTGTTATTGACCCAGTAGCCATTCAGGAGCAGGTTGTTCTGTTTCCGTGTAGTTGTGCAGTTTTGAGTGAGTTTCTTAATCCTGAGTTATAATTTGATTGCACTGTGGTCTGAGAGGCTGTTTGTTATGATTTCCCTTCTTTTGCATTTGCTGAGGAGTGTTTTACTTCCAATAATGTGTTCAATTTTAGAATACGTGTGATATGGTGCTGAGAAGAATATATATTTTGTTGATTTGGGGTGGAAAGTTCTGTAGATGTCTATTAGGTCCACTTGGTCCAGAACTGAGTTCAGGTCCTGAATATCCTTGTTAATTTTCTGTATCATCAATCTATCTGCCATTGGGGTGTTAAAGTCTCCCACTATTATTGTGTGGGAGTGTAAGTCCCCTTGCAGGTCTCTAAGAACTTGCTTTATGAATCTGGGTGCTCCTATATTGGGTGCATATATATTTAGGATAGTTAGCTCTTCTTGTTGCATTGATCCCTTTACCATTATGTAATGGCCTTCTTTGTCTCTTTTTGTGTTTGTTGGTTTAAAGTCTGTTTTATCAGAGACTAGAATTGCAACCCTTACTTTTTTTTTGCTTTCCATTTGCTTGGTAAATCTTCCGCCATCCCTTTATTTTGAGTCTATGTGTGTCTTTGCACATGAGATGGGTCTCCTGGATACAGCACACTGATGGGTCTTGACTCTTTATCCAATTTGCCAGTCTGTGTCTTTTAATTGGGGCATTTCGCCCATTTACATTTAAGGTTAATATTGTTATATGTAAATCTGATCCTGTCATTATTATGCTAACTAGTTATTTTGCCCATTAGTTGATGCAGTTTCTTCATAGTGTTGACAGTCTTTACATTTTGGTATGTTTTTGCAGTGGCTAATACCAGTTTTTCCTTCCCATGTTTAGTGCTTCCCTCAGGAGCTCTTGTAAGGCAGGCCTGGTGGTGACAAAATCCCTAGTATTTGCTTGTCTGTGAAGGATTTTATTTCTCCTTCCCTTATGAAGCTTAGTTTGGCTGGATATGAAATTCTGGGTTGAAAGTTCTTTTCTTTAAGAATGTTGAACATTGACTCCCACTCTCTTCTGGCTTGTAGAGTTTCTGCAGAGAGATTCACTGTTAGTTTGATGGGCTTCTTTTTGTGGGTAATCCGACCTTTCTCTCTGGCTGCCCTTAACATTTTTTCCTTCATTTCAACCTTGGTGAATCTGAAAATTATGTCTCTTGGGGTTGCTCTTCTTCAGGAGTATCTTTGTGGTGTTCTCCGTTTATCCCAAATTTGAATGTTGGTCTGTCTTGCTAGGTTGGGGAAGTTCTCCTGGATATTATCCTGAAGTGTGTTTTCCAACTTGGTTCCATTCTCCCCATCACTTTCAGGTATACCAGTCAAACGTAGGTTTGGTCTTTTCACATAGTCCCATATTTCTTGAAGGCTTTGTTAATTCCTTTTCATCATTTTTTCTCTAATCTTGTCTTCATACTTTCTTTCATTAAGTTGATCTTCAATTTCTGATATCCTTTTGTTTGCTAATTGATTTGGCTATTGATACTTATGTATGCTTCATGAAGTTCTCATGCTGTGTTTTTCATCTTCATCAGGTCATTTATGTTCTTCTCTAAACTGGTTATGCTAGTTAGCAGTTCCTGTAACCTTTTATCAAGGTTCTTAGCTTTCTTGCATTGGGTTAGAACACACTCCTTTGACTCACAGGAGTTTGCTATTACCCACCTTCTGAAGCCTACTTCTGTCAATTTGTCAAACTCATTTTCCATCCAGTTTTGTTTCCTTGCTGCCAAGGAGTTGTGATCCTTTGGAGGGGAAGAGGCCTTCTGAGTTTTGAAATTTTAAGCCTTTTTGGGCTGATTTTTCCTCATCTTCATGGATTTATCTACCTTTGGTCTTTGATGTTGGAGACCTTCAGATCGAGTTTTTGCATGGTCATCCTTTTGTTTGATGTTGATACTATTGCTTTCCATTTGTTAGTTTGCCTTCTAACAGTCAGGCCCCTCTTCTGCAGGTCTGCTGGAGTTTGCTGGAGGTCCACTCCAGCCCCTGTTTGTCTGCTTATCACCAGTAGAGGCTGCAGAACAGTAAAGATTGCTGCCTGCTCCTTCCTCCAGAAACTTTGTCCCAGAGTGGCACCCGCCAGATGCCAGCCAGAACTCTCTTCTTGGAGGTGTCTGTAGACCCCTGCTGGGAGGTGTCTCCCCATCAGGAGGCACGGGGGTCAGGGACTCACTTGAGGAGGCAGTCTATCCCTTAGCTGAGCTCAAGCACTGTGCTGGGAGATTCACTGCTCTTTCTAGAGCCAGCAAGCAGGAACCTTTAAGTCTGCTGAAGATGCACCCACAGCAGCCCCTTCCCCCAGGGGCTCTGTTCTAGGGAGATGGGGGTTTTATCTATAAGCCCCTGACTGGGGCTGCTGCCTTTTTGTTAGTGATGCCCTGCCCAGGGAGGAGAAATCTAGAGAGGCCATCTGGCTACAGCAGCT
Source organism: Macaca mulatta (assembly GCF_049350105.2). Lineage (NCBI taxonomy): Eukaryota > Metazoa > Chordata > Mammalia > Primates > Cercopithecidae > Macaca > Macaca mulatta. The sequence continues at coordinate 157,256,301 of NC_133411.1, forward strand.
TTGCTGAGCTGCAGTGGGCTCCACCCAGTCTGAACTTCCCAGCGGCTTTGTTTACATTGTGAGGGGAAAACCGCCTACTCAAGCCTCAGTAATAGCGGACGCCCCTCCCCCCACCAAGCTTGAGTGTCCCAGGTAAACTTCAGACTGCTGTGCTGTCACCGACAATTTCAAGCTGGTGGATCTTAGCTTGCTGGGGTCTGTGGGGATGGGACCTGCTGAGCAAGACCACTCGGCTCCCTGACTTCAGCCCCCTTTCCACAGGAGTGAACAGTTCTGTCTCGCTGGCGTTCCAGGCACCTCTGGGGTTGAAAAAACTCCTGCAGTTAGCTCAGTGTCTGCCCAAACAGACACCCAGTTTTGTGCTTGAAACCCAGGGCCCTGGTGCGGTAGGCACCCAAGGGAATCTCCTGGTCTGCAGGTTGCGAAGACTGTGGGAAAAGCATAGTATCTGGGCTGGATAGCACTGTCCTTCACAGCACAGTCTCTCATGGCTTCCCTTGGCTAGGGGAGGGAGTTCCCTGACCCCTTGCACCTCCCAGGTGAGGTGACGCCCCACTCTGCTTCTGTTCACCCTCTGTGGGCTGTACCCACTATCTAACCAGTCCCAGTGAGATGCGTCAGGTACCTCAGTTGGAAATGCAGAAATCACCCACCTCTGCATTGGTCTCATTGGGAGCTGCAGACCAGAGCTGTTCCTATTCAGCCATCTTGCCTGAGAGTTTTAATAAGTTTTAACACAAAATCCTTATTCTGACCAATGACACTTGAGGGCTGTCCTCTAGAAGTTAACAAACACATACGTATCTCCACTCATAAACTTCCTACTGGAACTGAAACATGAAGGCTAAGTGAAAACTTTGCATTCAAGGTTAAACAGGAATATTAAAATGGTTATGACTTGAAGAGATGATAAGATGGGTGGAGACACTACAATCAGAAAAAGAAACTGGCCTGACAGAAGACCACAGCACAGGGAATCCTTGATAAGATTAATTGACTGTTATGATTTAATATTATTTTTAAGTTGGGCAGAAGTGACAGGAAGAAATAGATGGAAGAGAATCTATTATTTGTTATTTTATGGTATCATGTACTTGCAGCCCCCATGTAAAATGTATCAGCCACCGGAACCATTTTACGATGTAGACTGCCCTGATGTAATAGCACCTGTTTGTGCCTCAAATGGCCGCACTTTCCAGAATGAGTGTTACTTTTGTGTGGAGCAGTGGTAAGTACAGAATAAACTGCCATTACTTTTTGCCTCTACTTCTTCACGGAAATTTCAAAGAAACTTAGTCAAGGAATTGGGTTTTACTGATGCATACTTTTTCTAAAAAAAAATAGCCTGTATTATTTACAAAAACTGGGGACAGACTACAGACAGAGTGAAGAAAGAAAGTCTCCTAGAATTTAGTTAATATTCAAAGTTGAATCATTTAAAAAAGAAAAAAGGCTTACATAATGTTTTGGGAGAACTGTACAGAGATTATATTTGTGAGTAATCTATAGATTATATTCAAGGAATGAATGGAAATCTAGTTATTTTTTTTAAAACTCAACTTTTTTTATACGTCACATTGACAAACCTATGAATAGCACCTATCAGTGTTTGGTAGCTATTAAGAGGCATAGAAAAAGATGCAGATGCAGATGCAGCTATAGACACAGACAAAGGTATAAACATAGATGCAGGTATAGATACACACACAAGTAGCAAAGGGGTTTTGTGTTCTCACATGTATAAAAATTGACGGTCAACTTTTCATATTGTTTTTGCCTTTCAAATAAATTCAGTAGGAAATTTAGACTAAAGAATCAATAATATTCCTTATAATATATATTTAGCTCCATTCAAAATTGTTTTCACAAATTAGTCCTGCATCTTGTCAGTTAACTTCTTCATGACCTGTGAGATGTTCTCTGTTGGGGATCCCCAAGACTATCTTCAGGTTTGAGGATTCAGGAGGACTCATAAAACTCAGAAGAGCTGTTATATTCATGGTAACTGTTTATTACAATGAAAGGATACAAACTAAAATCAGCAAAGACCAAAGATGCATGAGGTGGAGTCCCCGAGAGAGCAGGCACAAGTTTCCAGCTGTCTTCTCCCAGTGGACTCACAGAAGTGATACCTAATTCTCCCTGCTACCATGACAACACACATGAAGCATTGCTGCTACCATGACAACACACATGAAGCATTGCTTACCAGGGAAGCTCACCCAAGATGTGGTGTTCAGACTGTTTAATGGGGGTTAGTCAAGTAGGCACAGAACACCTACATGGCTGATCTTAAATACTTAATCTCCAGCTCCTGCCCAGCCAGAGATCAAATTGGCATAGACTGGTTCAGGACCCTAGGTAAACAACAACAGGTGTTCATTATAAATTTCATGGCAAGCATAAACTCTTTGGCAGACCCAGGTCCTAGATATACACACATACCCTATTGCACAGAATATTCCAAGGGCTTGTAGGTTATCTGCCAGGAGCTGGTTTGAGCATGCCAAGCCTGCTGAGCCAACTCTTCTGCACAGCTTTCTTTGAAAATAATCCTCATGAGCTTCTAGTATCATGTTGCCCTTCCATGAGGATTATTCCATTTCAGAGGATAATTGAAATGTCCTTTAACGAAAAAGAATGTAAATGTATAAATGTAAGTTAACCAGGTCTCTACTAATGGCGCTACTGTTCTCATTCAAAGATGAGCTAGAATTCAGGAGTGTTACCAGACTATATAGAATAATTAAGTTACATTATCCTTCCTTCCTAATGTGGTTACTGTTGGTTTCTTAGGAATGAGATAGTCAGAAAAGAGACTTGGAAATGTCTTTGTAGCTCTTCCATGTAATATTTCTGTAATACTCTGTGGTGTTTGTACACACACTACTAAAAAGAGCAGTGTAAGAGGGTCTCCCTCATAATGCCCTGGCCTTTGGAAAATCACATAGAATGAGGCAGACACGCAGTGTGGGCCTTGATCTGCTGGACTATTACTTCACAACTTCCCACAAAGATCATTCTGAGATTCCTTTCAGGCTCACCTAGGAAATGTGAGGAGGCCATAACCTCACAGAGCAGTGTTAGCAGCTCAAATATCAGGCCTCAGATATCTTTGGCAAAAACGGGGAAGAGGTTAAAGAAACAATCCCTTCTTTCCTTCCTTCCTCTCTCCCTTCCTTTCCTTCCTCTCTTCCTTCCTGTCTTCCTTCATCAATTCCTTCCCTCCTTCCTTCCTTCCTTTCTTCCTTTCCTTCCTGCCTTCCTTGCTTCCTTCTTTCCTCCCTCCCTCCCTCCCTTTCCTTCCTTCCTTCCTTCCTTCCTTCCTTCCTTCCTTCCTTCCTTCCTTCCTTCCTTCCTTCCTCCCTCCCTCCCTCCCTTTCCTTTCAGTTAACTTAAAGGTTATCTGAAACCTTCCTGCCTTCCCTTGCTTCCTTCTTTCCTCCCTCCCTTTCCTTCCCTCCTTCCTTCCTTCTTTCCTTCCTTCCTTCCTCCCTCCCTCCCTCCATCTGTTTCCTTTCTCCCTCCCTCCCTCCATCCATTTCCTTTCTCCCTCCCTCCCTCCTTCCCTTCCCCTTCCTTCCTTCCTTCCTTCCTTCCTTCCTTCCTTCCTTCCTTCCTTCCTTCCTTCCTTCCATTTTTCCTTCCTACTTTCTTCCATCCTTCCTTGGGCTTCTAAGTCATCCTCCAGAAGTTGGTAATAATTCCTGGTGTAGTAATTCCTTCCTTCCTTCCTTCCTTCCTTCCTTCCTTCCTTCCTCCCTCCCTCCCTCTCTCTCTCCCTCTTTCCTTCTTTCCTTCCTATCTACCTTGTAACTCTGAGAGATGTACTGTGACCACTCTAGTTTTTATTTCTCAGTCTAAGAATAAATGAAGAGCTCTGGTGGTTAAAATAGTTAAAAACTGTTCAGTAACATTGTAGCCAATATGAGCACAGTTCATATCAAACATATCTTATTCTGGAACACAGAAAATTAATTCCAATGGCAGGAATGGTGCAGTGACATGCATATTTGCTTAATTCTCCATATGACCTGAATGTGTAAACTTAATTTCCATGCCATTTCTATATCTTGGGGCAAGAAGAATAGTCCTAATGCTCTTTTGAGTGATGGGAGGAGAAGGGTAATTCCTTGGTCTCTGCTCTTGGCAGTGTTTTGAGGAAAAGGCCCTGGCAAATTGGACTCACTGCTCTCAGAGAGATCTGCCACTTGTAAACAATGTAAAATCTTTGAAAAATAATGATGAATCCAAGACTTGGCCAGAATTTATAAAGTCATATTCACTATCCTTAATGAATCCCTCAAGCCTACTCAGTCTAGCACTCTGGTAATATATGCTAAGAAAAGAGAACATTACATGAAACAGTCCATACTCTTCAAAAGCTTGTGGTCTTATTTGGCAAAAAGAACATATGCATACAAAGTTGATGAGAATAGAAAGCAACCTTGGTTTTGTTGGAAAAAATGATGTTTTAATAAGTTTTGAAATCATTGATAGAATTTACCCACAAATACAGATTTCAAACTTGCTTAGTGATACTAAGCAAGGATTTATCAGGCAATAAATAAGCCTCAACTGCCTCATAGTAGCTCCCTGTTCAAATGGAGATCACATGTTCCAAACAACCATAGTTCTTCCTCTCTCTTTTGTAATGGAAGTGGTTCACATCACTTATTTATATTACCCACTAGGCTCCAAGCATTTATGTTTGCCATTCTTGAACCAAATGAGTGCATTAGATATATATCAAAGGTGAGCCTGATTATAGGGGTTGGTGTGGGAAGTCTCTTGAAGAACGAGAGGGCTAAAGGAGTTTTAAAGAAATGGAACACAAAAAAGAAAAAGGATTGTTCAATCTACACAGTGCCAACTGTTTGGGAAAACACTTGGAATCAAGAAAGTGTGCAGTGTCTTTAGAGATGTAATACAAATATGATGCTGAAAGAAATATTATGTATTTAGAGAATGGTAATATGTAAAGATGGAAAATAAGAGGTTAGTCTTCTGTGAAACATAAATGCCCAAGGAAGGGGAATAGACTACAATCAATAGACAGTGTGAAAACAGTGAAAAATTTGAGCACAGAGCAAACTGTGTGAATTATGCATAGCATTATTGCTGTGGTTATCTTTTACCTCTTGGTAAAAAAAAAAAAAAAAAAAAAAGAAAATCTGGTATTTCTATGTTGAACTGAAAGGTATTGAGATGGGAATGGGTTAGGGGATGAAAAACTCTACATAAAAAATGTCATAGGACACCTTTTGAATAATCAAGACATGGAGAAAGAATGTACAAACTATAGTGGTAACCAAGAAAAATGAAGAATGTAAAGGGAATTTAAAAGCAGCTCCCTTCTCAGGACCTCTTTTAGAAGATAAGGAAAAGTACATTCAATACCAATGTTCACTTTCCTTATGATACTAATCTGCTTTTTTTTTTCTCTTCTCTTTAGGGAATTTGGTTTTCATATAGAATTTGAAAAATATGGAAAATGTGATTAATGGATAACAGAGGACCTACACTTGCTTATTCTTTTTTTCTACTTAATTCAGAAAAGTATTTCTTTTGGAGTGTGAGGATGTAAATTAAATAACATCCCTATGCTGTACTTAAATGTCGAACAAAATGGGAGACAAAAATAAAGGAATCAAACTAACAAGAACCAAATATCACATTTATTACAAATAAACAACAAAAGAGCTGATATTCATTTCTATGTATTGATTGTTTTAAGTCATCTTCCTCCCATTTTGGGTAGTTTAAATTATCTTCACCAGTTGGGCTTGTTAACCCAACTGTTATATCTTGTTGTATCTTGTTATATCTTGTTACCCAAAATTATACTTACCACCAATTGCAGGCCTATCTGCAGAATTAAACCCTACCCCATTAATATAATTAAAAGACATGGAGCAAAAGAGAAAATATCCTTCCTACAAAAGACAAAGTCCAAAGGAAGGAATCACTGAGTTACCCAGGCCTACTGCTGTTTTTTACCATTTGCAAATGGATGTTATACTTTCTATGGTTGGAGAAGTAAAAGACCATGGAGAGAGGAGGAGTATTAGGCTACTGGATGATTCCTACTCAAAGAAAGAAAGGACGCTGGTATGGAAATAAGGAGACATGAATTTTGCCCTCAATTTTGCCACTGATTAACTATAATTTTGGGTCACATTCACTATCAGTGTCTCTGGCCATAGTGGCTTTAAATTTTTCTTGATTCCACTTACTGTTTTGTTTATGCAAAAGAGTAAGTCATCCACTTTACTGGTATCTAGCCTTATATATATATTGAAGATCCTGATGAAATACACTATGGCTCCTTCATTTGTTAGCAAGATTGGGATTTGAAAATCCACTATAGGTTTACATCAGAAAGGAGAAATATTGTAGCAACAATGAGTGTTGTTAGTAGCTAGTATGGGAACTAAGGAGTGAAAAAATCAAATAGAGTAGACATCTTTTGCTGATGTTTCTATAACCAGCCATCCATATTCTAGAAACTAACATTCAATTATCTTTTTGTGATTAACCTTACCCTCAAGGTTGTGTCTTCATTTGTGTTAACTTCATCATGATCTGGGGTGGAACACATAATCTGGGCCTATGCACATCTACAGATGGAAGTCCCTTGGTCACAGACACTAGTGCAGGAATCAGCACATGACCTAAAACAGATCCATTGATATTCTGCTCCTTACCTAGAAATCCTAAGAGAAAGATTGTCACTCTTTTTTCCTGGGATGTGTTTTCTCAGAGCCACAGGCAGCAATCTTGTAAGAACAAATGGGAGCCCCTTTAAGAATGAAGTTAAAGAGCAGAGGAAACAGAAACAAGAGATACAGGGAAAATATATTCTGATGGCACTGATTTTCTGTCTCCAGCCATGCCATGCCTAAATTATTTGTTTTTGTTTTTGTTTTTGTTGTTTTTGGGAGGGGGGATGGAGTCTCGCTCTGTCACCCAGACTGGAGAGCAGAGGCGCAATCTCGGCTCACTGCAAGCTCCGCCTCCTGGGTTCATGCCACTCTCCTGCCACAGCCTCCCGAGTAGCTGGGACTACTGGCGCCCGCCAGCACACCCGGCTAATTTTTTGTATTTTTAGTAGAGACGGGGTTTCACCGTGTTAGCCAGGGTGGTCTCGATCTTCTGACCTCGTGATCCTCCCGCCTTGGCCTCCCAAAGTGCTGGAATTGCAGGCGTGAGCCACTGCGCCCGGCCACCATGCCTAAATTATATCTACTCTTTGACTTTTCTTTTATAGGTAATAATACATTTCTGCTTCTCTTACACAGTTGGCATCATGTTTTCTGTTCTCTGAGATAAGCCAAATGATAAATTAAAGAACAGTGTATCAAAGGAAAACAGACTCCCTAGATTTTTCACTTTTGCAAAGATCCTTTCCCAAAGCCTATTTGTATTGGAGACCAGAGCCTTTTCCCTGGTTACAAAGGCAGTATAGGCATCCAAGCGCAGACATTTTCTACTATACATAAAATGTTAACATCTTACTTCAACATAATAAAAGTCATATATGAGAGACCCACAGCTAGTATCATGCTGAACAGGGAAAAACTAAAAGCCTTTCCTCTAAGTCTGGAACAAGACAAGGATGTCCACTTTCACCACTGTTATTGGACATAGTGCTGAAAGTCCTAGCCAGAGCAATCAGACCAAGATAAAGAAATAAAGAGCATCCACATTTTTTAAAGAGTTAACTTCTATGACAAGTTGAATATACATTGCATGGTTACAGAAAGTCATCTTCCTGCAAAAACAAAGGTTCAAAATCTATATACTCTATTAGAGAGCTCATAATCAGGACAACAGAGCCTTTTTGTCCAAGGAGACTAGAAGACCAGCTTGACCGCTGCCTGTGCAGAGTTTTGGCAAGCAGCCTTGTCTAAGTCGTATCACATTCTCTTACAATTTTGTGCTTCTTATCCCCAGCCCTTCTTTCCATGGCTCTCTTCCCTCATGAATATTTCCACTGTATCCTACAGACCTTTTGTGCTGTTTACCAAATGCTACTTGCGCCTCCTTGCCCCTGCTGACTCGGGTGTTTCCCCCAAGGACACTCTTGACATTGGAATAGTGAGAATAGGGGATGCCCATTCTTCTCCAGGGTTGTGGAGAACAGACTGGAATCATCTTGATTTTCTGAGGCAGCTTTCAGGCCATCATTTATCTGCCCTGCTGGAAAAGCAATGTTAAGGCACATGCCAGGTGAATCGCTAACGATACCTCATCTCTGCTGTCTAGACCCTGGTTATATCCCCATAAGTAATCCAGGCCTTTTGGCCTCTAACACACACAGCCTTTCTTGACAACATTCATGTCAATCTCCTACAGGGCTTCTATGTCCACCTAGTTTATTTATCCAAACCTTTGGCCTCACATTTTCTTAGTCCAGACATTTTAAATGTCAGGCGTGGTATGCTTGAGTGTGTTTATATGCTTGTGATACACATTTGTGCCATTCTAATTTAAGATTCATTTCTAGTCTAAGAGTTCATGACACAGAGAGCTTTCAAGGCACTCAACACCTCTAGGATCAGTACTGGTGGATACATTTTACTTATGAAGGAAATGCTCTCCCCCTAACAGAAAATAATGTCTGTTCTTGAAAACTGTAAAGGATGCTACCCCAGTGAATGTCCGTGGGCAGAGTAGGTTTTCTCAGGGCTAAGTGTGGCACTGAGGTGCAGTGAGCTGAGGGATGGACATGCAGCACTGAGGCTTAGGTTCACTTCCTCCTGCCACATATGTGACTGCCATTCCTTGAGTACCCCCTTCTCTACCTTCAATGCCATTTTTTACGCCTAATGTATGGGACTCCAGCAAACACTAAAGAGCATGTTTGAGAAAATGCCTTTTATAGAGATGGGTGTGTAATATCACTCACTACATTTTACATTATTAATAATTGGTTTATTGCCACATATATATATATATAGTTGTATATATATGACCATGCTTTTCACACACTCAACTCATTTCAAACGGATTCCAGGCTAAACTGAAATATGTATCTAACAATGCCCTGAGATGCAGTAGGGACAGCTCCATTTACGGGCTTACCTGAAGTGGGAGAAGCTCTCTGCTCTTCTCTCATTTATATTAACAAATGCAAACAAACACTTCAAGGCACAACCTGAAGTGTACTAAAGGATATTCTGGTGGTAAGGTGACTTTCCCTGGGTGTGAAAAATATATTCTTTCATGTTACAAATTCACTTGAGAAACTATAGGATAAAAGATACAAGCTTAAAAATATCTTTTGTATCCTCTTCATTCATTGGTTATGAAATTATGCATGTCAAGCGTTTTACTGAATGTTTTTCCTGTTATTTCATTTAATCCTCACAACAAAATTACGTTACACATGATGCATCTCCACTTTGCATGTTCGACATATATTTATTGAATGAACATGTATCAATCAACTTATAAATTCTGATCTCTGATGAAGATCCAAGGGGAATTTAAAGATAGTATCACCGTCAACATGGAAGAGAAACACAAATAGCTAAGGATAAAAACATAAGAAAAGTAGCACCTTCTATTTTGACTGCTTTGTAGTTGAATGACTTATTAGACATCTAGGCCAAATTGCCCTCTAAATATCTAGGTCTGGAAATCAGAATTAGGATAGGGCTGACGAAAAGTTTAGAAGTCATCAGTGGATAGGTATTGGAGCAGAAGAGGTGAACTAAGACCTCCACCCCCTCCCCACCCCCCAACACACACACACATATACACATAGCTGTGGCCTTTTAACTCATTTCCTGGGTAAAGCCCATGATAGAATAGTGACCACATGTTAATAAAAGGAAGAAGAAGGAGAGCCAAGCATTTTTGGGGAGTAGGTATGCTTTTGAGCAGGAGAGAGTGAATTGATATCATTTGATCCCCTAGTTCCAGCATACCTAATGCTCACTCCATCTCATCCTACTCCAATTATATCATTGTATTACTCCGTTCTTTCACTGCTATAAAAACCTGAGACTGCATAATTTACAAAGAAAAGAAGTTTAATTGGTTCATGATTCTGCAGGCTGTGCAGGAAGCACAGAGGCTTCTGCTTCTGGGGAGGCCTCAGGAAGCTTCCAATCATGGTGGAAAGCAAAGGGGGAGAGAGGTGCCTCACGTGGTGGGAGCAGGAGCAAGAGGGAGAGAGAGGTGAGGTGCCACACACTTTGAAACAACCAGATCTCATGAGGACTCATCATCGCGACGACAGCACCAAGGTGGATTGCGTTACACCATAAGAAACCGCCCACATGATCCCATCACCTCCCACCAGGACCCACCTCCAACACTGGGGAATACAATTCTACATGAGATTTGGACGGGGACACAAATACAAACCGTATCAATCAGTCAATAAATTATTTTACTTTTTGGTTTAATCTGGTTATAATTCGTCATTTATAATGGGAAGATTTTGACTAATACAGAGGAATGAGATCATTATTATGCATGAAGACTGCACAGATTAAAAAGTGAAGCTCTCTGCCTTTGGCTCCCTTGTGCCCTGGAACATTACCTGTTACTACCTCTAGATGGCAGCCTCATTCTTCTGTCTTGCCTTATTTAACTAGTTCTTTATTTCACTAGAAGGGTCCAGAGAGCCGTGCATAACTACATTCTCCATCACCTTTCCAGTTAAACACACAGTCCAGTTCTGCTGGCAATAGAGACCCTCACCTTCTTTCATCTCTTCCCTCTTTTCTTTTGTGTCCTCCTGGTCAGTAGGTTCCATCAGGATGGCTCTCTCTGGAGCTGGAAAGAAAGAGTTTCAGGTTTTTCCCGTTTCAAAAAGTAAAGCAGCTTCTAAAATACAGACATTTGTGTTAATATTGTCTGTCTATTATAGCCCAACACTATTTCATTATTTAGTCTATATCTCTGCTTTACACAAAATAACAAAAACAAAAATGACATCTTCTCTTCAAAAGAGAGATTGAAAGGAACAATCCTGTATTACCACAGAATACAAAAAAAAAAAAATCAAAGAAAATTGTATCCTTTCTTTTCCTCCCTTCAAAATATAGAGCTCACAATTATTCTATTTTAGTAGGAAAACAAACATGCAAAGTCTAGAAACCCCTGATTTATAAATGTCTTCACTATTGTGTGAAAATCCTGTGCCGGTTCAAAGACAAACATGAATACAAACATGAAAGCGAAGACGTTTGGAGGGGGCTCTGGGTGTGAGCTGAGAATGGAAATAATCATCCGAGGTTCCAGATGAGAACACAGGTGTTCCATTACAGGAACAGGCAGTGTGACACTAGGACACAGCACATGGGCAGAGATAGAGCTGTAACAATAATTAGCCCAGGTTCAGGGAACACATGTACCATGCCAAGTACCATAGCATATTTTATGCGCCTTGTCTCAATTGATCCTCTCCACAGTCTTATAACCCTAATACCATTATCACCCCTATACTACAAATGAGGGAACTAAACTCACACAAGGTAAGTAAACTATGTAATTTTGTAGTTCACGAAGAAGGACTGACATTCAAACTCAAACTATCCTGCTTCTAACCACAACCTTCTTGTCAAACCCAAATGGAACCAGAAAAAAAGAGGAGAGGTAAAGGTGATTATGAGAGATTTTCAAAAAACTACAGACCCATATCTTCTTAAAAATATTAGTCTCTTCTTTAAGAAAGTATTCTGCCTAGATGTAATAATGAATTAATAGTAGTTTCAACAATTTAAGGACATTGAACAAGAGCCTGACTCCTCTAGATAAAAGTGTAGAACATAGTTTACCTCTAACCACTAGGACAGGTTCCTCATACCTTAATCTGCCTCCTGACTTTGCAGACCCTTGCTCTTCAGAGTGTGGGTAAGGGCCAGCATTGGGAGCTGTTACCAATGCAGAATTACAGCTCTCACCTCAGACCTACTGGGTCGGATTCTGCATTCTAGCAAGATCTGCAGGGAACTTGATCTGCAGGGCACAATGCAGTTTGAGAAGAATCGGTTTAGACCCCTTAGAGCAACCTTTCAGAAAAATAAGTGGATTATTAAAAAATGGCTTTGTTTTTTCCCTGAAAGCCACACATACTTCCAAGATATTGTGTAGCTTGTTGTTAATGACTCTGAGAAAGATTTACTTCAGCTTCTTTAATGGTTGGCAGTCAATGGTTAAAAAAACAAGCTCTAAATCCAAACAGTCTGAATTCAAACCTCAACTCCACCACATATTAAGTGACCTCCAGCAAGTCACTAAACTTAACCCCTCTGTGCCTTAACTTTCTTGTGTGAAATAAACTGCCCTTGGTACATAAGGAGTACATAACGACTTGTTTTTATTATTACTATAGCTTTACAATGATATCATCATTATTTTATTATTCTTATTGTTACCATCATCATCATCATCATCATCATTGCTCTGTTACTTTCTCTTGTTACAAATAGGAAAATTTACATTAGTTGGGAGAATAACAACCTTGATAGGAGGTGTAAATCAATTTTATTTAAAGCCACTGAGTGAAAAAATATAGCTGCTCAGATCTCACAGGACATCATTCTTTTCTTTGAATCTTACAATTTCTATGATTCAACTATGACTTCAGGCAAATGATCCTGGTCTTATCTTTTCTATGACCTCAGCTCCAGCTCCAGAGCTCCAGTCTCCTGCTAGACCCTGTATCTGAATTTTCTGCCATCATCTTACAATCTAGAGATCTAAAACTCAAACAAGCATCTCTCCCGACAGGCCAGCTCCTCTTCCCTATTTCGGGCCATGAAGCTTCATTTTCCCAGTCATGAGGCTGAAGAATTTTGCTCTTTCCTTGTCTCTCCATGGCTCCACCTATGGCCATATAATCGTCAAACTCTCTATTGAAATTCTTAAACCATTTGTGTTTAAGGACCATTTTTTCAAAAACTTTCAAGCCTTCAAAGGCCAATATTTATATAAAAGACAATAAAATGGATCAATAGAAAATGAAACAATAAAAAGTCAAAGAAAGTATAAGACTAAAATTTTTTTATCACATTCAGATATAAAGTAAATTTCAATAAATTCAGTAAGTACAAATACAGGGAAAGAAAAAAATGAGAAAACTGAACTCATTTATAGAAAGTATGCATACAGGTGATCAATATACCTAGTTATTACATTCATAATTTTTGCTTTTCTGCAATTATAAATATTGAGTAAAATAGCAGTTTTACATATGAAACACCTACATGAGTATTTTGAAAGAACATGTTCTTGTAGCTCTTAAAAGATTTAGTGTACTCCTTGATTATTAACTCATCTAATTTATTGGTATCAATGCTGCCTCCAGAAGAGTCTATATATTTAAACTCTTTTTGTGTTGTTTTGCTTAAATAATGCTCATGTTTGAAAAGCAAATCTCACAGGAAATATTTATGTTAAATTTAGAAAATACATGTTAAAGCAGTTTCAGCAAGCTCAGGATATTCTATTTTAACTGTTAGATGATATTAAGAAAGTGATACTGAAGTTTCAAAATTAATCTTCAATCCTCATTAGTATTCAGTTCTAAAAAAAAGTGGTATAAAATTACAGTTAACATATTACATCTGATGAAAGAAATAGATTCTGGTTCTATAAAGTTTTGATGTATAAGTATTCTTTTGATGGAAAATAAAATTTAAATTGGAAACAAATGTGTAAGGTTTTGCTGCTAACTTTTCACAGATGTTTAATACCACAATTACCACCACCACTTATTGCTAATTGTTGAATCATTTACACATGTCATAAGAACTTGTAGAAACTGTTCATCCAAGCATTTAACTTTTATTTTTGTCATTAGTTCATGAAAAACATTCTATATTCTTTCCTTGAATGGAAGTATTAAAATCATTAAAAATATCGAAGATCTCAAACAAGTAAATAAGCATGGCTCATTCATATCCTTAAAAGTCTGAGGTCAAACTGGTTTCAAAACTTGCCATAACAGGACATTTGTGTGGTAGTTGAAATATTTAACAGAGTAGTTCTACTTAAAAACTAGAAAAGGCAGTAACTAGTGTTCAGATCAGCATCCATAATATTACATAATAAAGATGATAGTATTCAAGAAGTAATGCTGTAACCTTATGTAATTCAGTTTTTAATGTCATTAAGAACACTTTAGTTCAACTGCTTTTCTTTTCCATAGTGAGACTTTCTCCATGAAGGAAATAGTGACTTATATTCTAGTACGAGTTCTTTCATCTAGGCAACCAGCATGTTTTCTTGTCATCATAGGTTCAGTATAAAATATATAACTATGCAAAACTTCAGTTTAAGACCATATTTGCTTACAATGTAATCTTTCAGAATTTTAGGTAGCTCAGAGTTAATCACATTTGTTGCCAAAGAGGAAAAAATAAATCTTCATATTTACATCACCATGTGTAAATTACACAAGTACTAGTCAAGTGACAGTGGAAGATGTTTCAGCAGCTTCACTTATTCTATGAATTAATATTTTATACCACATGTCAGCATGTTATGGTATTACTAGAAAGTGATAGCTGAGCAACCATCTTTGCCAAAACTTCACCCAATACTTCCAAGTAAACATCTTTGATCCAATCTTTCACTGATGTCTCAGCAAATGTATATGCTTATACTAATCTAAGCAACCTGTAGTGACATTTAACAAGAAGCCCACAAAGCACTAATACACTTATGTGAAACTTTAAACTTTTTTTTTTTTTTTTTTTTTTTTTTGAGACGGAGTCTTGCTGTCTCTAGGCTGGAGCGCAGTGGCGCGATCTCGGCTCACTGCAAGCTCCGCCTCCCGGGTTCACCCCATTCTCCCGCCTCAGCCTCCCGAGTAGCTGGGACTACAGGCGCCCACCACCACGCCTGGCTACTTTTTTTGCTTGTTTGTATTTTTAGTAGAGACGGGGTTTCATCATGTTATCCAGGATGGTCTCGATCTCCTGACCTCGTGATCCGCCCGCCTCGGCCTCCCAAAGTGCTGGGATTACAGGCTGAGCCACCGCGTCCGGCCAAATGTTAGTGTTTTCATTGCTTCATTTGCCAAAACATTTCCAAAGGGTTGAAATACTATGGTTTAGCTGTTCACAATGGCTATGAAATTAAATTCACTTGAGTAAAACCAATACAAACTCATTTCATCTTTATTTCTTCTGAGTCAATTTTATCATCATTTGTTTTACTACTTGTACTGCCCTCAGAATAGGTGTGTCTATTTCTTGTTAAAAAAAAAATCCAGTTAGGCTTATTTTTCTCTATATAAATTATGGGTAAAGTGAATACAAATTTGAGTTTCCTAATTTACTTAATAAGGTTAAATAAATAAATTTTTAAAACAGGTTCATCTAAAATTAAGATAATTCTAAAAATTAAAAAGCTATAATATAAATTATTCTATTTTTTTTTGGACTGTTATACATTTTGAGGACAAGTAGTGTTGGAAGAAGCATGAGCAAAAGCCCTAATTTGTACCATTTGTTCATTTTTGCAGTGTAAATACTCTCAAGTGGTCAAATTTAAGCTGCCCTTAGCAATCTGTTTGCAAAATCCCTGAATACTTGATAATCAATTATCAAGGGCTGATGTAAGCTGACTCCAGCACACTGCCTTTAGTAAAAAAACTAAGCTTAAAATGTTACATATTATATCTTATCAAAATTTAAAACTATTTAATTCTTTCACTTTGTTAAATAGCCTATAAAAAGATGGAAAGACAAACTCTAGACTGCAACAAAACATTTGTAAACCACATATCCACTAAGAACTAGTGTTTAGGATATATAAATTCAACAGTAAAGAACAAACAACCCAATAGAAAATGGACCAAAGTCTCTGTCAGCGTGTACTGTCTATTCTGCACTTAACTTCCAAATATTATTTTTTCTTTGCAATAAATTGCCCTATGATGCACCTCATTTGCTGTGTGTCTCTTGTTTAAATTCATTTAAACTATGAAGACAAGAACCAAGGTCTCACAACAGCCATCAACATTGTTGGTGATAGGTTGTTTTATTTAAACTTTTATATATTTAGCTATATTTTATCCCCTTTGACAAGCGAATGTCTAATACTAAGAGTGATGTGTTAAAGTTTTCTATTATTATTTTGTTTCTGAACACTTCTTGATAGTTCTGCATCATAAAATTGGCTGTATTTATTGTAATTGGAGTCTTTAGCATTGTGAAGTGTTCATATTTGTCTTAATTTGATGACCTTTGGCCTAAATTCTACTTTGTCTGTTATTGACTAAGGATCAAGGGGCTAAGAATAGCAGAGATAAGCATCACTGGAGGATGAAATTCATATATAACTAATTTATCTTCCCATGTTTCTTCCCTTGCTGTATTACTACAGTTGCCAACAACAACAACAACAACTACAAAATCTGCCACCTACTACTAGGTTGCTTAGGACAGGCCCCTGATCCTCTCTGATATCTACCTTCCACATGTATAAAATGCAGGTATCACTTCTTAGTGTTGTTGTCAAGACTAGCAGCACTGACAGGTAAATTGTGAACTTTTTACATGGTTATATTTGAAAATGGAGTGATACAGGCTTCATTATCAATGATAAGGTGGAAGTTTATTCTAGAAAGAGTACTGTGTTGTCACAATATCCTGGATCAGCCTCCACTGGAAGAGGAACTCACAGAAAATCATCCACCCAGATTGGGCCTAGATTTACTTACATGGCACTTTGATATTCCCTTCATGTGCTCCAGAATTAAACAAAGATATCCCAGACAACCTGCAGGGAATTCATTGAACGTAGAAGAGACACATGGATATATCAGTCACACTCACAGGAGAGTGAGGGAACACCTAGTTGTATTGGCTGCTTCTTTCCTGTCTCAGAGGAGAGACATGGGTAAGAAAAAGACTCAAACAATCGAACCAACCCTTTGTTACAGACTTTGCTATCAATAGGTCTATACAAATCCCATGGATACAGATTCTGTCTCTGTGATTTACCATGACACACAACACACAGAATTATTAAGTAGGTTGATAAAGTGTGTTATGGAAGCACCAATGTCACAAACAAAAAAGAATACAGAAAAGGATTGAACAACATTCCTAACAAGCACAGTCATGGTTAAGAGAGTGAAGACAAGACAGATTCCAGCCCTTTCCTCTTAATCCAGGAAGGCTTTTTAGAGTAGGCAGGGTTTCACAAGCCAATTGACTATATAAACATTTGAGCTAGGTTGGTTCTTGCATTGGTATAAAGAAGTGCCTAAGACGGGGTAATTTATAGAGAAAAGAGGTTTAATCGGCTCACTGGTCTGCAGACAGTGCATGTCTGCCAACCCCTTCCCTTCACTCCTTCTGAGCTCTGTTGCACTCTCAGACACAGCCCTTCATGCTCTCTGGTTCCAGTAGCCTTGACTGCCACTGTCTCTTTCACTTTTCCCTCTTGCTGTCATTTGTAAGTTTTTATTTCTGGAAGGCAGGTATTCTTCTTTTACTGACTTGTATCTCCTAAGATCATTTGGTTTATTTTCCTTCTTGGCCTTCAGGGGCCAAACTGCCTAATTCTCACAGCTGCACCATTTCCTGTGAGTCTCTTGCCTTAGGCTTTACCCCATTTTTCAATGACTCAAGCCTCTTCTAATTGGGCCAGTCCTGTCTCTGGGGCTTCTTTCATCATCTGGGGTGTAATCTAAGTTTTCGCTTCTGTATTACTAAATGTTCCCAGCTCCTCGGCTCCCTCCATCTTCTGTGGCCTCACCATTTGTTCTTTCGTCATTGCTCTGGCTTTACGTGTCACTTCCATCATTCCGTCTCTTGCACAGCTGTTATTCATTTAGCTACTCCCTCACTTCAACTGCTATCATTTCCTCACTGACCCAGTTGTCACCTCGTGGAGAACTAGAGTAGAGCTTCATACGCACATTGGAATTCCTAGGAATTTTGTAGACCGTATCTGTCTCCAAGCTCCTCCATTCACTTTGTTTCTCTACTCTGTTTTCTAGCTGTTTCCATATCAGCGAAATGTCTATTGTCTCTACTGTCCTTATATGAACGTTCCCTCTTTCTAAATGCTATTCATCTTCCTTGAGCTGATTTGAAAAGTGCTACGTTCCCCCAGTGCCATTTCTTGCTTTGGTGATTTAGCTCTTCTCAGCTACACAGCTTGTCAGCTAATCTCACTGACCAGATCTGCATCCCTTCCTCAACACACACTTATTTTGCCCTTAGCTACTTTTTACTCCTCAGTTGCTCACCTATCCCAGATGCTCTTATAGTATGGAAACACATCCATTTCCTGAACTTTTCTTATCTTCTCCACTATTTAATCCACTGTTGTGCTGTCTACCATTTCCACTCTGCTCATTTCTTCAACTTTTCACATATCCTACTAAAATGTTCCTGCAGCTATAATCTTTTGCCCTTGCCAAGTCACTTGAGTTGTCCCGATGTTCCTGATCAATTGTCAGAAACTGTCCTCAAGTGCTTTTAAGAAATTTGTTTCTTCATTGCTCATTATACTAATTGTCTCCTTGTTCCTTTAATTCTTTCAAATTTCTAGTTGATTCTATACTTCAGCCTTTCTCAGACTCTTAAAACTGTTCCCAGCTGTTCCTGCTGACCCCAGTCACAAAGCATATTTACTATCTTGCTCTATTCCCTAAAAAGTGCACTTTCCTGTTGTTTGCATTTTATTGTATTTGTTTTGCTTCTAATTGATGTTTAAATTATGCACATGTTCATTCCCTAAATTGTTCCCATATCCCACATTACTCCCAAATTCAGTAATGATCCCTATCTGGAGTTAGCCAAACTATGGAGATTAAGGGCATAGTCCTTCACAAGACTGCTCTCACTTCTGACACAAATTGAAAGTTCGGAAGTTCCCATAACCACTCTCAGATTCAAAAATTTGCTTGAGAACTCCCTGAAAGCTATTGTATTCATGATTATATTTTATTCAGGAAGAAGATACAGATTAAAACTAGTCAAAGGAAGAAACATAGAGCAGGGGAAGGCAAAGCTTGCTTTGTCCTCTTTCTGTGGAGTCAGCAGACATTACTTTCTGCATCAGTGTGTGACATTACATGTGGAGTAATACCAACCAGGGAGTTTCCACAAGCCTTGGTGTCCACAGTTTTTATGATGGCTTTATAGGAAAAGCATGATTGATTGATTGCTTGATTGCCCACATGGTCAAACTCAGTCTCCAGGTCAACTGGAGCCCTCACCCTAAATCACATTGTTGGTCTTTCTGGTATGAATAGCCCTACCCTAAATTGTCAGGTGTGGCCAGCCATATCCTAAGATCTGTTGTGGCCAGACACTGCTCTAAACAAGGACACTCTGACATAAATTACATCTCAGAAGTCAAGGGCAAAGGCCAAACTCTTTTTTGGAAAAGACCAAGTTCTTTATGACACAATTCCGTATTCTCTTTACTACACAATTCCATATTCTCTGATGTTACCATATCCTATACAGTTTTGGGGTTAATTTAGTACTCGTTTCTTCAGCTCTTTCTTCTCTGTATTTATGCTATTGTTACTCTAGCTTTTTTCACTTTTCTTATTTCTGAGACATTGCCCAAATAATCTCACTTCTTTTTCATGGTTCCCATCTCATCATATACTTTAGTTTTTTTCATCTCCTACATAAAACTGGAATTGGAGTTTGTAAGGAGGTCCCATTTTTTAAATTAAAAAAAGCTACCACTACCTGGCTGGGCACGGTGGCTCACACCTGTAATCCCAGCACTTTGGGAGGCCGAGGTGGGCGGATCACGAGGTCAGGAGTTTTGAGACCTGCCTGGCTAATACGGCACAACCCCATCTCTACTAAAAATACAAAAATTAGCTGGGTGTGGCGGCGTGTGCCTGTAGTCCCAGCTACTCAGGAGGCTGAGGCAGAAGAATCGCTTGAATCCAGGAGGTAGAGGTTGCAGTGAGCCGAGATTGCGCCACTGCACTCCAGCCTGGGCAACAGAGCAAAACTCCATCTCAAATGAATAAATAAATAAATAAATAAATAAATAAATAAATAAATATAAAGCTACCACTATCTTTACCTATATGTTTCTAATCCTCTTGCCATCATCAGGAATGCATCTTTTGTTGGAGTGCTTTTCCTTCAGTATTGTCCCAGGGTTCACAGAGCCTGATTGCTTTCTTTCATGCTTTCTCTTTTTCCCCTCAATCCATCTCCTGCATCAAGGCTTTTATCTCAGGGTCTGTCTCATTTCCCATTATCATTTAAAAAAAAAATGTTTTCCAATGTGGAAAAAAAACTGAAGGATGTTTTTCATAGTTTAAAATTTTGGTCAAATTATAGCAAACCCATTAAACAGCAATGTCATTAGTAGCAAAGAACCAGCTGAGATGGGTGGTATAATAACACCCATCTCTTAAAGTTAACAAGACATTTCATTTTTATTGTATCAATGCATCATGGATTTTTCCAGCAAAGCATTTTGATTTATATTATTTATTTGTATCCAAAATGGAAGCATTATCTTGCCCTGCTTAATAATTTAAAATATCATGCATTATGTTAAGGCAAGTTAAAAAGTCCTACTAAATTTTAATAATTTTTCTTTAAGATGGTTTTCTTTAAGGTTTTCTATATCAAAGATGAAACACTCAGTAAAACATGTACATTTATAGAAATGTTAGGGAACTTCCATGCACCTGTGTGAGTTCAATAGGTACAAAGACAAAAAACTACTTTAATGAAAAATCATGAGAAAAATTAACACATATAAATATAGCATGTAAAACATCTATCACGAACCTTTTTATAAATATTGCATTTTTAAACTACCAATTCCCTCTTAAATGAAATATAATAATTATATGATTAACATTTTCAAAATAAACTATTAAAATACCTGGCATATATTAAGTGATTAATTATAATCCTTTGACTTTCATTGTATGTTTTTACACCAGTTTGTTAAAACTTATTGTTTTTTACTGCAATATACAACCATTGAGTATATAAATGCAAAATCTCTGGGAAATTTATTTTCTAAATACACTAACCAAAGCTTCATAAT
Source organism: Macaca mulatta (assembly GCF_049350105.2). Taxonomy (NCBI): domain Eukaryota; kingdom Metazoa; phylum Chordata; class Mammalia; order Primates; family Cercopithecidae; genus Macaca; species Macaca mulatta. The sequence goes on from NC_133411.1 coordinate 157,277,328, forward strand.
TCCTAGACAATTCTTCTTCATATGATATGATTTTTATTGTTACATATTGTGCTTTATTATGCAATATTTATTTCAGCCAGAAATATCTCATTTTTGAATTAAACAATTTTTATAGAATTATATTGCAAATATAAAATTTAAAAGTTGTTCTACTACACTGAAAATAATCCATCTTTAAATATTCTGATTAACACAAATGTCATGAGTTCTCTCACTACTAATTTGCTCCACTTTCTTCTGGAGGAGAGTTTGTGTTTATTTTGTGAGGTCTCTAGCTAGCATGTTGCAGAAGAGCCGTGGGCTTTGGTTTCTGCAGACTGACAAGCTTGCACTTCTCTGGTCTTTGGGAGTTTTGGGAAATGATGATAAGATCTCACCCCCACACCAGTATCCTGGGTCATAAGCCTGAATCTGGAAAGACAACATATAACAGCAAAGATACGTCTCTACAGATAAATTCAGGTAGCTCTGTATCCTTATCCAGCATCTAATTCTGTCCAGGTCCCAAATACCAACTCTCATATGTAACACCCCCTTCTCTCCAGTTCGGTCCAACCACTCTTCAAAATCCCCTTAATCCTACTTTCACACACTCCTCCAGGGACAATGTAAGTCTTTCAGGCACGAAGTGCATGATCTGTCCCATCTTTGATTGTGGATTATGACTGTGACCAACCCCATTATCTCTATTCAGAATTTGGAGTAATCAATCAGTATGTGGAAGAGATATCTGCATTCCTGTGTTCACTGCAGCATTATTCACAATAAAAGTGGTATGTACACACAATGTAATAACATTCAGTCTTAAAAATATAAAGAAATTCTGTCATTTGAGACAATATGAAGGAACGTGGAGAACATCATGTTAACTGAAAGAAGTCAGGCACACAAAGGTAAATATTACATGATCTCACTCGTATGTGGAATCTTCAAAAGTAAAACTCATACAAGCAGAGAGAAGAATGGTAGCTACCAAAGGCTAAAGAGGAGAGGAATTGAAAAGATGTCGGTCAAAAGACACAAAGTACAGTTAGACAGGAGGAGTAAGCTCAAGAGATCTGTTGTACATCATGATGACTGTAGTTAATAACGATGATGACTGTAGTTAATAACGATATATTGCATACTTGAAAATTGCTAAAAGAGAGACTTTTAAGTGTTCTCATCACAAGTAAATGATAAGTAGGTGAAGTGGTGCATATACTAATTAGCTTGACTTAGCCACTCTACAATGTATACATATTTCAAAACATCATATTGTATAATATGAATCTACACAATTTTTATTTGTCAATTAAAAAATAGGAAGAAGGGAACAAAGAGTGAGAATGCTTTAAGAAGAAGCCACTGTCTACACGCTCTGCCAAATACCCACATGGATTGACTCTTCCAAACAGGAACATGGAAGCTCCTGATGTCATCAGTCATCTTAACCTGGCAACCAGGGCAGTTGGAAGGAAAACATGGAGGGATGGCTCACATTTCCTGGAGATCAGAGTTAAACAAAATCCCATGACACTGATGCAACCTTTTCTAATCCTCCAACACCATCTTTAATAACTCACAGACATTTTTTAATCCTTTCCCCACAAATGCCACATTCTCTCCATTTAAAACACAAAATATTTTGGAGCCCTATCTACTCCTTTCCATTCTCATTTCAGACCTCAGAATGTTGAGAGGACATTTGACAAGGAATTGACAAGGCTGACATGGAAACTTAGGGTAAAAAGAAATGGTAAGACCTCACAAGAGGGAGACAAGTATATAAAAGGACTCCAGGTACATTGTCTTATTGAATGAAAACTTTGCCCCAAATACTATGTTTTGCAAAGCTGTTTTCCTTGCCATTTACTAAAATTTATGTGCATAGCCCTGTATTAGAGAAAATTATACGTTAGTCCAAACTGCACCATTTTGTAAGTCCCCCCTCCATTTTGCAGACCTTGGTCAGACTCAAACATTCCATGGGGGTTCAGGCCATGAGAAACATCCTGCCTAGCCACCTGAGCCCAAAGCACAGGAACATCCTTATCATACCCTGCTGGGCAAAGACCCAACTAAAGGACCATCCCTATTATATCCTGCTGGGCAAAGGTCCAAGGAATATCCTAACCATATCCCACCAGAAAAAGGGCCAACCCATCAGATCATATAATCATCTTATCAATATTTTCATAGGCAGCAAGCCATACTGCCCAGACCCATTCTACCCAGGCCTATAAATTACCCCAGCCTGTAAGCAGCAGTGGACTCTGACATTAAGCTGGTCCCCAACTTCCATAGGTTGCACCGGCAATAAACCTGCATTGCTGTAGAACCACCAATTCTCCCTCTGTGTGTCTTTCTTTAACTCTTGCCTTCCCTTCAAAACCTAACAATATATACAACTCTATTCTCAGGATCTTAAAGTCTAAGACATGTTTTGGGATTAAAGAGAAACCCCTTTGAGATGCTAATAAAAAGACAGAAAATTATACATACGTTCACATATACTTCATATTGTGCATAAAATTTAAGGGAATCTGTAGTTACTCTAGTGACTGTCTTTCAATTATAACTCAGAAACTTCAGATATAACATTTCTAGATATATAGATACTTTGATCCAGAAATTTCACTACCATTGATGTTATCTAGTATAATATCACCTATAAAAAAGACTCATAGGAAAAAATTTCTATTTCAAGGTGGAATATGATGCTTTGGTGCAGGTGGGAGAGAATGCCATGAGAGGACACATTTTTTAAAAGGGAAAGTCACCATCACAGAATGTATCACCATATCCGGGGAAGCTTCTACTGACACGCCTAACTTGTCATTCTAACAATCTTAAATACGTTCAGCTTTCCATGGAGTCTTTTAAGTCCTGATTGTGATCCACTGCTTGAACTTTGGCAATAACACATCTAACATTTCCACCTGTACCAAAATTTTATTTTGTATTTTTCTCACTTAGAAGTTACTAATAAAACATTGTCAAAGCTAAACGAAGCTTGACACTATTCAAGTGGTCAGAATAAATTTTATCAATACTACTGTTGCTACAGGGAAACAGCCCAATGTAAACCAAACTCAACTTTGATTTGTGCAGAAGTGACTGAGTGTTTTAAGAAGAGGACGAGGAATCGAGAGTAGAGAATAGTAGGGGCTTGAGCAGTCAAGAAGGTCAAAGTTCACAAAGATCAGGGCAAGAGGAGTTAGTTAATGTGGCCAGGCCAGCTGGGTTTGTTAACTGGTGCTTATTGCAAGAAGAAACAAACTTCTTTTTTTATGACAGGAGCAGACATGCAAGATACAGTGAGGCTCCCACTTAAGTAAGGTCCTTATCCTCTCAAGGGGACTGAGAACAAGATGAAGTGGTATCTCCCTGAAGGCTTGCAGTTCAAAGAGACAGTGCTCAGGTCCTTGAGGAAACAGTTTTGACTTTATATTTTAAAGGGAAGAGAAAGGATTTGTAATTGCAAGCTTTCTAAAGTAAGTGCTTTAAGAGGGGTTTTAGGGGTCTATCGGTCCATCACCAGGTTTTGGTTGGAACAAAGTAAATTCTCCCAGCAGTGTTAAGTTTTTGTAGGCTAGCATTTTATGTAAGGCTGGAGTCATCGTAGGGACGTGACCTTGAGCTTTTGGAAACTATGCTAGGGTTTGTTCAGAACTCTTAGTACATTTTGGTAAATACGGGAAGGAATAAACAAAATCTTGGGTGTTAAGAGCCTGCAGTTTCTCGAGGCCTAGGTGAGAAGAGGACTCAAAGGAGCCTGGCTAGGTTTGGTCTAGGAGGAGCCTTTGTCACTACAGAAATACCTCGTTTTGCTGCATTGCATTTTATTGCGCTTTGCAGATATCGTGCTTTTTATACATTGAAGGTTTGTGGCAATCCTGTGTCAAAGAAGTCTATTGGCACCATTTTTCCAATAGAATGTGTTCATTTTGTGTCTCTGTTTCACATTTTGGTAATTTTCACAAAATTTCAAACTTTTTCATTATTATTATATCTGGTATGGTAATAGTGATCTTTGATATTACTATTGTATTGTTTTGGGGTGCCACGAACCATGACATATAAGATAGTGAACTTAATTGGCAAAAGGGTATTGTTCTGACTGCCCCACTGAGTAGCTGTTCTCCCATCACTCTCCCTCTCCCTGGGTCTCCGTATTCCCTGAGACAGAACAAGATTAAAATTAGTCCAGCTGAAAAACCCTACAATGGCTTCTAAGTGTTCAAGTGAAGAGAAGAGTTGCACATCTCTCATTTTATTTTATTTATTTTATTTTATTATTATTTTTTTTATTGAGATGGAGTTTCGCTGTCTCCCAGGTTGGGGTGCAGTGGTGCTATCTTGGCTCACTGTAAACTCTGCCTCCCGGGTTCACGCCATTCTCCTGCCTCAGCCTCCTGAGTAGCTGGGACTATAGGTGTGTGCCACCGTGCCTGGCTAATTTTTTGTATTTTTAGTAGAGACAGGGTTTCACCATGTTAGCCAGGATGGTCTCGAGCTCCTGACCTCGTGATTCACCCGCCTCAGCCTCCCAAAGTGCTGGGATTACAGGTGTGAGCCACGGCACCCGGCTGCATATCTCTCATTTTAAATCAAAAGCTAGAAATGATTAAACTTAATATGCTTGGAAGGCACATCAAAAGCTAAAACAGGCCAAAAGCAAGGCCTCCTGCAACAAATAGCCCAAGTTGTGGATCCAAAGAAAAAGTTCTTGAAGGAAATTAAAAGTGCTACTCCAATGAACACATGGAAAAGAAAACAAAACAGGCTCATTGCTGATATACAGTTTGAGTGGTCTGAACAGAAAATCAAACCAGCCACAAAATTTCCTTACGCCAAAGCCTAGTCCAGAGCAGGTCCCTAATTCTCTTTAACTCTGTAAAGGATGAGAGAGGTGGAAAGCTGCAGAAGAAAAGTTAGAAACCAGCAGAGGGTATTCATTAAGGAAATAAGTCGTTTCCATAGCATAAAAATGCAAAATGAAGTGTTGATGAAGAAGTTACAACCAGTTATCCCAAAGATTTGCCTTAGATAATTGATGAAGGTGGCTGCACTACACAACAAATTTGTAATGTGTACAAAACAGTCCTCTATTGGGAGAAATGCTACCTAGGACTTTTATAGCTAGAGAGTGGAAGTCAGCGCCTGGCTTCAAAGCTTCAAAGGCCAGCTTGACTCCCCTGTTAAAGGAGAACGCAGCTGGTGACTTTAAGTTGAAGCCAGTGCTCATTGACTATCCTGAAAATCCTACTGCCCTTAAGAATTGTTAAGTCTACTCCATCTTTGTTCTATAAATGGAACAACAAAGTCTAGACGACAGCTCATCTGTTTACCACATAGTTTACTGAAAATTTTAAGCCCACTGTTGAGAACTACTGCTTAGAAATAATGATTCCTTTCAAACTGTTGCTGCTCATTGACAATGCATTTAGTCACTCAAGTGCTCTGATGGAAATGTACAAGAATAATGATGTTGTTTTCATGCCCGCTGACACAACATCCATTCTGCTGACCGTGAATCAAGGACTAATTTTGACTTTCAAGTCTTATTATTTACGAAAAACATTTCATAAGAATATAGCTGCCATAGATGGTGATTCCTCTGATGGCAAAGTAAATAGAAAATATTATGCAAAGGATTCACCATCCTAGATGCCATTAAGAACATTTGTGATTCATGAGAGGAGGTCAAAAGAACATTAGCAAGAGTTTAGAAGGTGAATAAAACTGTCATGGACAATTCTGAGGGGTTCAAGACCAGTAGAGGAAGTCGCTGCAGATGTGGTGGAAATAGCAAGAAAACTAGAATTAGATTGGAGCCTGAAGATGTGCCTCAATTGTTGTAATCTCATGATTAAACTTCAATGGATGATGAGTTTTTTCTTATTAATGAGTAAAGGAAATGGTTTCTTGAGATAAAATCTACTGCTGATGAAGATATTGTAAACACTGTTGAAAATACAATAAAAAATTGAGAATATCACCTAAACTTAGTTGATAAAACAGTGACAGTTTGAGAGGATTGACAATTTTGAAAGTTCTTTGGGTAAAGTTCTATCAAAAATCACTACATGCTACAGAGAAATCTTTCTTGAAAGAAAGAGTCAATTGATGTGGCAAACTTTACTGTTGTCTTATTTTTTAAACCTTCTACAGCTACCCCAACCATCATCAACCACCACTCTGATCAGTAAGCAGCGATCAACATCAGATCCTCCACCAGCAAAAAAACAACTTGTTAAAGGCTCAAATAACTGCTAGCATTTTTTAGCAATAAAGATTTTTAAATTAAATTATGTCTACTGTTTTTAGACATAATACTATTGTACATTTAATAGACTAGAGTACAGTGTAAACATAATTTTTATATCTACTGGGAGACCAAAAAAAATCTGTGTGGCTTGCTTTATTGCAATAATCACTTTATTTTTGTGCTCTGGTAATGATCCTGCAACATCTGCAAAGTATGCCTGTATATCAGACATGAGTAAAGGAAAGTCTTTTGAATCCACAATACACTGACTGAGTTTAACCTGGGTATAACCACAGGTTTTCAGAGTTGGCTGAGGACTCAGAGACCATCTAAATCATCTCCGATTTCTTTCACAGTATTCCTACTAGACCAGCATCTACAGGATTTTCCACAAAAAGGAAACACACCTCATGATGAAGCATGAACGTTGCTATAGAGATCTGATTGATAGGCAGCTCTGCTTACCTTAAATCCACAGCTACATTTGTGATGCTTTCAACCTTCAGAGCCTTTCACGACAGAACAGGTTTTTACTCTCTCTCCCAGTTAGTCATATAAAATCCATATTCCTACTTCTACTTAATGCATTCTCAAATTGTCCTTCTCCATTAAAAAAAGAAAACCCTCAAGTTACTAGAGTCATTTCTAATGACCTGTCTTTTTTTTTTTTTTTTTTTTTTTTTAATTTCTTTCTACCCTGGGCCATTTGATCTGGACATGCTACATTTAGGCAGTATCCATGTTTTAAGTAAGTAGATACAACCTTAATTAATAAAGTCTTTTGATTAGCTGATAAATCTGTTTATAGACTATGTCTGGGCACTGCTAGGACTGGTGTATTCCTTGTATTGATGCAGTGGTGGTAGCAGCTAAGGGGGAGTAGGCAGTAATTTTCCCTCAGCCCTAAGGCATACATTTATCCTTTGGCCTTCTCTCCTAACAGCAGCTCTGCAAAGGGGTCTCTGCATGCTCAGATAATAATTATTTCAACTTAAACATTATTATGAGTCATTAGGGGGGAAGTGAAAGAAAATGTGTTAAACATCTTAGTTTCTTCTTATTATTGAAGTTAAATTCAATAAAAAAGGGTTAAATTATTTTAAGTTCCAGTGAGGTAAGTTTACTTATTATTTTTTTTAATCCACTAAAGTAAAAGACATGATTTCTCCCGAATGCTGGATGAATTGTGAGTTACTCTACAATTTGGCTAATGCTGTAGAATCTTAGGGCTACTTAGTAATTTAGCAATTATGTATTGCATAGTTCCTACTCTGGGCAATGCATTGTGTGAGGTGCTAGATAGGCAAATTAAAAACAGGCAAGAGCTCGGTCTTGTGGAAGCTAAATTCAAGTGGTGAAATACAAATAATATATAAATAAATAAATAGGCGATGTCATATAGTCAGTATGTCAGTAATGAATGCTGTTGTATAAATGAATTAAAAGTCATAAGATAAAAAGTGAGGCATATAATAGGAATTGAATAAATAGACGTTGAATGGAAGTTTGAGACTATAAACTCCTGGACAGAGACTCCACTTGAAATCACTGGAAGGAATACTTGCAATAAAAAATAAGAGAGAAACGAGGAAAAAGAAAAGGTGATTTAAGAAAGAAACTAGATGGAAGAATTTTTCAACTCAATGCCATGTAGAATTCAGTATAAGACATTTTGCCTAGTTAGAGAAGATACAGGCTACAACTTGCTTGATTTCCAAATTGAATGTTTTAAGGAAAAAAACAGTCATTTTATATAATGCTGGAATTGAAGAAAACAGAATCCTTTAATGTGTTAACCACCCCAGCTATTCCTTCTACACTACCTGAGCTTTTTGCACTCCCAGACTGGCTCCTTCTCATAATTAAGGTGTCATTCAAATATCACCTTCTTTGAAAAGTATACCCTAGTCACCCAATCCAATTCATCCCCCATTTCCATGTTATCTCCTATCTCAATATCATGATACATATTTTTAAAGATACTTGTCAGGATCTGAAATCATCTTATTATATTTCTTGATTTTTTTTTCTTACCCTACAAGAAAGTAAGCTTCATGAAGTAGGGATCCTGTGTGTCTTTTTCCACTCTGTATCTCTAGTGTGGGGAACACTGCCTGGAACAGAGAAGGGAAATAGTAAAATTGATTATTACTTGGTGTTTCATTTTTATTAAGCAAACTTGTATTAGTATGTCAGCATAAGGAGGACTTACAAGACTTCGTACTATAAGCGGAAATATTAAGAGATCTAATCATCTGGAGAAAAAAAGACCTTGACAGTGCACTCTAGAACTGCCTTTGCAGGTCTGAAGGGCTATACTTGAAAAGAGGGTGCAGACTTGTTCTGTTGGGCTCCATTGTTGAGAACTAGAATGTTGGAGGCCACATCCAGTGGAGTTCTGTTCAATGTGATAAAGAACTTCTGAGCAGTCGAAGAAGACCAAAAATTCAATGACCTTCTTTGGTGACGAGTCTGGAAAATTGGAGTAAATCCTTATTTTTTTTAATGTTCAAGAAAACATTGGCACCCTTTAGACGTTAGTAAGTGTTCCATAACATGATAAATAAACTGTAGCCAGTTAAGGTTTGGAAAAATTGAGTTGAATAAAGTGAAAACTTTCCATATTGCAAAAAAAATGTAATTGAACCTTTAATGACATAAAATGTATTGTGAATTCCTCAGAAAGAAATGGAGTACCCAGAGTTTCCCATGTCTGGGTGAACAGGGAATCTTATTTTCAAGAAACACTTATTAACGTTTTATGAGATACCAGGGTCTTGAAGATCAAAAGTCTATAGTTCTCCACATGTGAAAATATGCATATTGAGGGTCTGGAGGTAGAACGTCATGGACTGAATTTTGTCTCCTCAAAATGTATATATTGATCTCTGATTGCAAAAAAAAAAGCAAAAAAAAGAAAAACTTCATCTGAATTACATTTAAAGAAGTTGAGTTTAATTGAGAAATGAATGATTTGCAAATTGGCAGCCTCCCCAGCAACAGTAGGCTCTGAGACTCTGGCGCAGCCATGTGATGGAAGAAAATTTACAGACAGAAGAAGTAAAGTGATGTACAGAAAATGACAGTGAGGTGCATAAACAGCTGGATTGGTGATGGCTCAGCCTTTGCCTTATTTGAACACAATTCGAACAGTTGGCTATATTTGATTGGCCAAAACTCAGTGATTGGCACAAGTGTAGGCTATGGTCTGTTTACACCTCCACTTGTTATAGTTCATAATGTACAGAGAAACCTTTAGACTGAACTTAAATGTAGGGAGGCACTTTAGACTAAACTTGATTTAACATCTCCAATGTGACTATATTTTGAAATACGGCCTTTAGGATAGTAATAAAGGTCAAATGAGGTCATAAGAGAGGCACTCTAATCCAACAGAACTGGCGTTCTTATAAGAAAAGGAAGAGACATCAGGGGCATGTACACAGAGAAAAGAAAAAGACCAGATGAGGACACAGTGAGAAGACAGATTGCAAGCTACAGGGAGAGGCCTCGGGAGAAACCAGACCTGCTGGCATTTTGATTTTGGATTCTAGAAGTGAAAACATTTCTGCTGTTTAAGCTCCTCAGTTGGTGATATTTTGTTACAGCATCCCTAAAGACTAGTACATTTCCTGTTGTTGGCTAACTCTGAGGTTACAGGTATTTTTTCAGCACTGAGCACAGGAAACATGATTATTTATTTACTTTTAAATGTTTAATTTTATTTTTTAATTGACAGATAACATTACATATTTTTATCTTATACAATCTAATGTTTTGAAGTGCATTTACACTGAAGAATGGTTAAACCTAGCTAACAAATGCATTACCACTAATAGTTATCATTTTTGTGGTAAGAGCATATAACATCCACTTTCTTGGCATTTTTTCAGAATAAAAATGAATATATCATCAACTCTAGTCACCCTGCTGTATAATAGTTCTGCTGAAATGTATTTCTCCTATCTAACTGTAATTATGTCTCCTTTGACCAATGTCACCCCATCTCCACCTTCTTCCCAGTAACTCTAGCCTCTCGTATAGGCAATGTCCTACACTTGCTTCCCTGGCCTTCTCCCAAGCAGGTATCTCTCTCTCCAAGCTGTGCTGCCTGGGGTTAGAGGAGGGGGTTGTGGGTAATATAAAACTGTCTTTTCTACCCTCTTCAATATGCATTTTCTTATTATTATTTTTATAGTAGGTACTCTTACCTGGTTTATTTAGCTCTTGTGAAGATTTTTTCCTGTATGGGTAATTGCTACAAATCAATTTTTCTGTTAAGGGACAATCACTGGAGAATCCTACTCTGCCATCACACTCCACTCCTTCCTAGTAAACGTTATTTTTACCAATTGGAGCTGGGAGCTGTGTGTGTGTGTGCGCATATATGTGTGTAAACAGTCTTCATCCAGATACTATGAGGTCCCCTAGAAGCAACATAAATTAAGAAAAAAAAAAATAGTTGTTACTGTTCATCCAAATCACCTTGTTCCACGATTGGAGCTATTTAGCCTCAATGGCCCAAAAAGAAGTGAAGGCATTCAAAACATAAGTGTTAACTCCCTGCTCCCATGAGATGCAGGGAACAAAGTCTTGCCAGACACAAAGTCAAAATGCAAATATCCAGATTCGTAGGTCACTGTGCCCTCAGTGGTCACAAGGGCATGATCATAATTGGGGTTATCTTGAAAAATAAAAAAGAAAAGAGTTGGGATGTGAAGGGGCCATACAGGGAGAGAAGAAGAGACAAAGCTAAGCCAGTGATTTTTAAACTGTCAAAAGATCCCTTGAGAGTTTTAGGTGGTTTGTTTGCTGGATGTCAAGAAGAAAGGCACCCTGGTGGGGGTGGGTGAGAGGTGCTGGTGAAGCAATGAGGAGGGAAAACCAGAATCAATTAATAAAGTTCCACCCTCTCCTTCCCACCTAGCCTCACTCCTCAGCCTTATTGATTGTATAAATTAGTGTACCATGGATGGCTCTTTAACTCGAAAATGTGAACTACCAATCTAGACTAATCTTACTAGATTTAGAGGAAGTAGAGAGCTCACATTGGAGAAGGGATTGTCACAACATTGCTCCCTAGATAGATAGATGGGGATGGGAGACAGGATAGGAACCCTTGACTCCTGGCTCTCAGTCCTCCCCTCTCTCCACTGGAATGAACCCTCTTTCCAGATGATCCTCACAGATGAAAATGTCACACACTCTGCCCCAGTGTTCAGCTCCCTCTGCCACTCATTCAAAACTTAGCTGTTCTTCCTGACTGCTCTGATTCTGTCAGTTACACTCCTATTATTTCAGTGTCCAATGAGTCTACAAATCTACCTTTTAGGTTTAGATTTAAAGGTAATACACCAGAGCAATTAAAAAGCATCTTTAAGCTCTTTACCTTAAACTAGTCATATCTCTTAAGATCCCACTATTGAAGCTAAATAGCAGGGAGAATAGCCATCCCTATTTCCTAAGATTGTTTTAAGTATGAAATGATGGTGCAGTGCAGTTCTAGCACTTCATAAGTGCTGAATATATGGTTCATTTTCTTATTATAACAGTCCATCCTTAGAGCCACTATTCTATACCTGGATTCCTGCACAGCTACAGTGCTGGCTTCCCTATTTCCCTCCAGCTAACTAACCCAAAAACTCTTCATACAGGCCTTTCTCCCATTTAATTCCCTCACCCTTCTCTAACCCTCTAATGAGTTATCCCACTCTTCCTTGTGGCACCCCGAATCTATAAGGGAATAAATCCCCAATACTCTCAATTTTTTATATTAATTTTTATGCTTTGCTTCAAAACCTTTTCCCATTTGCCCTGGGAATACTCACTGGTAGCACTTGTGGCTGCAGCATTTATCCCAAGAAGAAGGAGGTGACAATGCTGTCAACATTCCACAATTGTCTTAGTCCATTCTCACAATGCTATAAAGAACTACCTGATACTGGGTAATTTATGAAGAAAAGACGTTTAATTGACTCACAGTTATGCAAGCTTAACAGGAAGCATGACTGGGAGGCCTCAGAAAACTTACAATCATGGCGGAAGGCAAAGGGGAAGCAAGTACCTTCTTCTAATGGTGGCCAGAGAGAGGAAAAGGGGGAAGTGCCATACACTTTTAAACCATCAGATCTCATGGGAACTCACTCACTATCAAGAGAACAGCAAGGGAAAATCTGCCCCCCATGATCCAATCACCTCCTACCAGGCCCCTCCTCCAACACATGGGAATTAATTCGAGATGAAATTTGGGTGGGGACACAGAGCCAAACCATATCAACCATGATACTGTGATTGAAGTAGACAACAGAAATGGAAAGAAAACTAAGGAGCCATGTGTCATTGTGGATTCTAACAAGAATATGGGAGCAGTGGATTTGGCTGATCAGATGCTCACTTCTTAACCAACTGAGATCAAATGTTTAGTGTAAGAAATTCTTTCACTACGTTCTAAAAATTACAGTGCTGGACTCCTACATCCTGTTCAAGAAGGACAATCCTGAGCACGCAATTAGCCATGTAAACTTCAGACTGACATCGATTGAGAGAATGCGGAAAAACATCACAGACCATAGCTGCAAAGTCTTTAAGGACGTCCATGCTCTGATGATGTTACTCCTCCTTGCCTGTCTGGAAGACATTTCCCCAAGAGCATACCACCAATTCCACCATCAGCGGGGTGGAATCCAACTGGTCACTGCAAAGTTTGCTGCTCACACAATGACAAGCATAGCAAGATCTGGAGAGAAATGGAATATTTTTGTGCATAATATGATGTTCTGCTTTGTGTTGTTCTGTGCTTTGAAATTTACCAAATTAAAAAAATTACTAAATACTAATCATCATTTACATTTCTGTTACATTAGGATTAGAGACAAGTTCTGTTTAGAAATAACTCCCAGAACAGTTTTCGTATTTTATTTTCACATTGAAAATTAGATTTACTTCAGCCTCAAAGAGCATGTTTATATAAAATTAAATGAATGCTGGCAGCAAGCTGCACTTTTTTTTTTTTTCTAAATGGGAAAAGAGCTAATTTTATTCTGCCTTCCTCATGATGGAACCAGGACCATAGTTATTCTCTCTTACAAGGCCTCAAGATTTTCTCCTTGGAGGACTATAAGGATAAATGAAAAAACTATCCTCATCCTGAAATGGACTGCTTTTATCTTCACAGGCTTTGACTCTCATTCCAAAAGCCTCCTCCATAATTTGTGCCTCAGTATCCAGCTGGAAAATTTCCTCTCTATGTAAACGGCTTCCAAAACCCAAACCAACCCCTCTCCTGATCCCTTAACCTCACCTTTCCTCATCCCTTTCAAACGAGAGACCTTTATCTCCACCCACTGGATACACCCTGAGGATCATTATCTCAGCCCCACCCCTGAGAAACTGTATCCGACAACTTGATTCCTAGCCCTGTCTCAATAAACAATTGTTCTTATTTCCTATACCTACCACATTTTGCCTAAACCTTGATCTCTAAACACTTAAATGCTTGTACCTCGTATAGCCCATCAGAAACTTCTGGAACATTTAACTCTATTTCAAGCTTTGCCACCTCCTAATGCAGTCTTTACGGTATCCTCAAGCCTCTGATGCATCCATTCCCTATCTATCAAATCACTGTTCCCATTTCTCACTCTGTGTCGCACAAACTTTGGGAGAAATATGAGGAAGAGTACTAATTGGGCCTTCTAAAATCTAGTTCTAACTTTTCCAGTGGCCATTAATCTTTAGATCCATTGCTGACTATCTGACATACTGCCAAGTCTTCTATCATCTTTCTCAAGCTCCCAAACAAACCCAGTTCTCCCAGTGCAAAAAAGCAAAACAGCATTGAACAACCAGAGCTTACCTTACAGTGGGCTCCCCCCATCTCTCCTTCCTTACCCTTCAAAATATGCCTGTCTCTACATTTATCCATTCTTCTCTCTCTCATGTGTCAGAGAAAATGGTTTTTCATCTCTGCTCTTAACCTTATTTCCTATCTTTCTACATGCCTCTAATTAGCCACGCTCTACCATGTATCTAAAATTTCTTCTTCTCTTTGGTTTTAAGACATGCTCAGTCTATCCTAGATCTTTCTGTAGCCTCAGCTTCTTCCATTCCTCCTTTCTTTGACTATCAAACATTAAAAAAAAATTCTGTTATCCTATCTTTTACCACCATTTTGGCCACCCTTTGACCCTATTCCCACTCCGCTTTGATAAAAGTGTACGTTCAAACCGCAATAAAGATACCTCATCTTGAAACATAATGGCTTTTTCTTAGGATGCATTCTTTTCCAACATTCATGGCAAACAATGAAACCTACAATTACCTCTCCTTCTTGGAACCTTCACTTTGCTTCTTTTCCCTGACTGAACCTCAGCAGTTTCCTCCATTAATTGTATCATGATCCTTGGAAGATTACTTAAATCCTCTGAGTCTTAACTTACTCACTGGCAAAACTAGGGTAACAAAAATTTCTTCCTTAATGAGTTGTTATGAAGAGCACATTCCATATTATTAGCTACCATATATCAAGATCTAATTATGAGCTTGGCGCCCTGATGCACAAATACACACAAACCACACAAACATACCACACAGACACCTCAGAGACATGCATCCGTAAGAGATTATATGCACAGTTGAATCGCACACGTTCACTTATACATAGATTTTCTTCTACCTCTGCCACTCCTGAGACAGTAAGATCAACCTTTCCTCTTTCTTCTTCTCCTTAGTCTACTCAAGATGAGGACAACAAAGATGAAAACTTTATGATGATCCATTTCCACTTAATTAATGTAAATATATTTTCTCTTCCTTACAATTTTCTTAGTAACATTTTCTTTTTTCTAGCTTACTTTGTTGTAGGAATACAGTATATAATTCATGTAACATACAAAATATGTGTTCATTAACTGTTTATCTTATTAATAAGGTCAAAAGTAGGCTATTAATAGCTAAATTGTTGAGAAATCAAAAATTGTATGTTAATTTTCAACTGTGGTGGTGTCAGCACCCCTGGACCCCATGTTGTTCAAGAGTCAACTGTATAATGTGTGTGTGAGAGAGTGTGTGTGTGTCTGTAAAATCTAATTTAACACTCAAAACAACCTATGAAGTAAATATTGTTTCTGTCATAAAGATGAAGACACTAAAGTATCAGATGTTAACCTAAATACTAAAAGACACACAGTCAACATTTTTTTGGAAGAAAGATTCTAAATGAGATCTACTCAATGCCCATGCTCTTAACTACTAGATTACATTGACTCTCAAACAAGTATAGGAGTAAAATATTAGGAGATTGTGCAATATCATTTATTATTCACTTAATATATCTTGTAGTTGCTAGTTTTAGAATGTACTAAAATAAACCTGCCAAGCAGTAAACTAGTGAGACAGTCTACTGCCTTCCCCCAGGTCTTCATACTACGTCCTTAAACTCAATAAGCAAACTGCAGCTATTTGGACACTTTTGCATGGACAATTCAGTTTACAATCTAATGTCAGCAACTCATAGCATTAACTCTTGGTTTGTCAATAATAATAACAATCACAATATTATTATTAAATGCACTATGCTTTAGAGCAGACTTTTATGTATATAATTAGGTGAACTCTACTGTGGCTAACAAGAGGCTCTATTGGACTTGGATGAAACTCAGTCTCTGGGATGATCTCTGCTGTTTGTCAACTATTCTAGTTCTTCATCTGACCTTCAGGTCAGGGAACAAGTCAGGACAAGGTAAGACTGTGTATTAGTCTGTTTTCAAGCTGCTGATAAAGAAATACCCAAGACTGGGTAATTTATAAAGAAAAAGAGGTTTAATGGGCTCACAGTTCCACATGGCTGGAGAGGCCTCACAATCATGGCAGAAAGTGAATGGCATGTCTTACCTGGCAGCAGGCAAGAGAGAATGAGGGTCAAGTGCAAGGGGAAACCCCTTATAAAATCATCAGATCTCGTGAGACTATTCACTTCCATGAGAACAGTATGGGGGAAACTACCTCCATGATTCAATTATCTCCCACCAGGTCCCTCCTACAACATATGGGAATTATGGGAGCTACAATTCAAGATGGGATTTGGTTGGAGACACAGCTAAACCATATCAGATTGATTGCACTCACTCCATACATCACAAAGCATGTGACGGCCACAAGACCATGAGGGGAAGTGACAGTAGTATTGCTCTGGGCTGGAAGTTTTAATTGCTAAAATGAGAACTCCTTGAGAATTCATCTTCACTTCACCTTGACTACAGTATTCCAAATAGTGATGACTCTGTCCACTTGGCATTCACAGTGAAGGCAAATGTAGCATGATCAGCTGACTACCATACAAGTGTAGCTTGAGTAAAAAGCAAAGTTTTGTTTTAATTAACAGAAATCTTGTGGCTACATGTTATCACAACATAACCAAGCCTTCTGGATTGATAAAGGCTCACGGCATATAACGACTTATCCAAGATTATACAGGTAGAAAATATCAGAAGTAATATGTTAGTGCTTTTCTCCATACTTCATAAATGCTAATGTCAGTGTTCCTTCCATTTGGTCCCAGTTTGCTTCATTGGTTCATTGCCTCAAAAATAAACAATATTTCCCCAGGTGCCAAGATATAAACATAGGTGTAATCAGTCTAATCTGGGTTTAATAGATTCCAGTTTTGTAAAATAAAGGAGGTTTGAGATTTTCACTTATTTCATAACTAAGCCAAGAAGCTCATACTTAGTCTCTTCTAGTACATGAAGTTTAGAATTCTTACCAGTCCCACCTTTGGGAAAGATAGAAAATACTTCTTACCTCAAATAATCAAATCATTGGTCAGATAAGAAGTAGCAATTCAGTAACAAGGACTGTAACACAGCCCAGGGTGTGGCACCCTCCTTTGAGATCCTCTGGATGACCTCACAGGAAAGGTGGAGAAACCAAGCCTTGCATATATATAAACATGACCCCTTTCCTGGGCTATGGTCGATGCAGCTGTAGTGACAATCTCAGAGCAGCTTCTGCACCACAGCCATTTCCAGCATGAAGATCATTGGGGGTCTCCTTCTGCTCTGCACAGTGTTCTATTTCTGTAGCAGCTCAGGTAAGTTAAGGTCAGACGACGCCCTATATAGCCATTAAGCTTGTTTTCACAAATAATCCCTCCTGGGATGTGAGCATCTCAGAAACATCTGGTTGTAAGAATTTAAAGTGTACTGGTTTGTAATAGGATCTTATGCTCCATCTGGAGTTTGAGAGACTTGAGTCCAATGTCTTTCAAGGATTCTTATTTGCATCCATAGAACAAAAATCATCTAATTTCTCCATAAGTCTTCCATTTCATATGTTCATATGGACACTGGAAGTTGTCAGTGTTATTAGATATACTATTTCTTAGTGCAAAGATACAGAAAAACTTGGATGTCTTCCCAAATCAGTTTGGAGGGATTAAAATAAAACACAAGTCTCAAAAAGCCAAGGGTCAACAATCAGACTTTTATACTTTGAAAAATTAATTAGTGTTTCCAATCCCATAAAGACATTCCATTGCATTTCTTTATGTCAATTGGGAAGGAAAGGATATCAGAAATGATCCTTCAGGCTCTTAGGAGTGATTATTTTAATACTTCTTATTACTACCTGACTTTGGCCATTATCAAAAACACTATGAGGTTCAGAAAACATCCTGTGATCAACAAAGAGAGGAAATTTTGATAATTTTCTTGCCTAAACCAAGGGTTAACCTAACCCACTGGTCATTCAACTTCCTCAGCAAACAACTAGGATTTTGCATAAGGGTGGAGAGTGTGCTAAATCTCATTGCTAAAGGAAATGTAGAGTCATTATATAGGATGAAACTTAATTAATGAGATTTAAAGTTCGCTTTATTTTTAACATTTTCATCTATATCTCTTTTTCAGAAGCTGCTAGTCTGTCTTCAAAAAAAGTAAGTATGTTGAATAACATTTTAATGTCAATAACAATTGACTGTCATTTAGTCAACATATATGTAGGATAAATTCAGTATGTTTCAGGGGATTTGAGAAGGAGGCAAACACACGTGGAGAAATGGTATCTGCTTTCCAGAAGGCAATTGAAGAAATATGGCATACATATAAACAACCATATTTTAAAAATGTTTTTTAAAAATTCCAGAGTTAAAGGAGGGAGAATTGCCTTCCAGCTGAAAGGTTGGCAATGTTTTCATAAAAGGCATCACGTGTAAAAGGCAGGGAAAAAGTACTTTGATAAATTGCACAGACTCTGGGTTCAAATACTAACTCTACTACTTACCAGCATTTATCTTCAAAAAGTTATCTCTATTTCTAAGCTTTAATTTCCACATTTGTAAAGAGAGGTAATAGTAGAATTTGCTCTAGTTGTTCTGAAGATTAAACAAGAAAATTCACATAAGATTTAAGTTTGATGCCTAGCCCAGAAACGCCCAGCAATTTTAACTGAGTGTAGTAGAAAAACATAGAATACCAATAGTGCTAGTATTTGTAATAGTGATAACACTAGTACTTACAGAAGTGGCCAAGCAACATCTGATTATCTGAGCTGGGACTTCCAGCCCTTGTAGTATATCTAATAGTGGACAGAGTAGCCTAGCTTGCGGTCTTGGAGAAAAACAGGACATTTGCTTGTGTATGACACAGGTGGACTGCAGCATTTACAAGAAGTATCCAGTGGTGGCCATCCCCTGTCCCATCACATACCTGCCAGTTTGTGGTTCTGACTACATCACCTATGGGAATGAATGTCACTTGTGTACTGAGAGCTTGTGAGTACCTCATAAGAAGAAAATGAGATCTGGAGCCAGTGCTCTCTACTACAAACCTTTCTACTTTCCAGGATCCAGCTTACATCTCTATAAGCTATAATTTATAATTATCCCCACCCAGAACAGCAGGTGGGGAAAAAAAACTGACTGTTTCACAATCAGACAGGGTAGAGTCACCTGCTCTGACAGCTTGGACTGGTTCCATCCCATCACAGAACCTACAATTCCTGTCTGTCAATTGTGAGAATCCAGTAAGATGGTGGATTCTCAAACTGCTGTCCCCAGAGCACAGAGGTTCTATAGAGGCAAGTCAGGAGTCGCTATTAGGGTTAAAGGGACCATTTGGGGTAGTTTACAACATAAAGTTCAGCTTGGACTATTTTAAGCAGTGGAGTGCCATACAATATCATGTTTGAAGAAAGGGCCCTGAACTCCCCATCCCCCCAAAAATAATTGAAAACTACTATACTACCTGACTTCTAAGATACTTAACAGTCTTAGTGCAGCTTGATTCTTAGATAAAGTGTGCCTAGAGGTTCTTTATCTTCAAATTCTTAGAGGCTCCATATATCTGTAGCTTTAAGGGGGAATAAGCCTACAAAAATGATTGTTTTTCCTTTATCTAAAATAAGGGATGCAAGCTGTCAGGATTTGGACCAGAATACCACGGACATGTTTTGTTTAGGTATTTTGTTTGGCCCACAAAATGTTTTTGCAGAAATGTAGCTAGGCAGATGTCACTTCTTTGGTACAAGACATGCAAATTGCACTTAACTCTCTCATACCGAGTCCACTGTGATCATTGTTAACTCTTTTAGGCCACTGGATTTTGGACACCTAGATCTTGCATTTTCATCTTTGTGATTATCTTAACAAGTGAGAATAACAAGCCCTGAGCCCAAAAGGACATATTTATGTATTTATTCCTGTTCGGGAGGTTTTATTTCACAAAAGGGAAAATTCTGTAACATAGGCAGACTGGGAAACTAGCCCTTGGCGTGGAAACTAGCTGTTTTCAAGGGACACTGAAGGGAAGCATGGTGAAAGTCCTTCTCACTAATGCAGGATCCAGCTTCGTCAAAGGCCTTGCTGACCAGGAAAAGCTGAGAGACAGGCCCTCTCAATTTGCTTTGTCAGAATACTCTTTCTTTGTTGTTTTAAGACACTTGGTGGTCAGCGGGGCTCTGGAATCAGAGGAGGTAGCAGAGGGGTGGAATGATCACTGGAGTAGGGAAATTCTGCTTCTTTCTCTGTCAGAACATGCTTTGGCAAGGTCATTCATTTTCTGAGACTCAGTTTCCTTATCTGTAAAATGAGGTTCTGCCTCATAATCTCTATAGTTCCTTTCAGTTCTAACATTACATAAAATTTCCTCTTGTGCTAATGAATCTTGTGAACTGTGTCTTCCCTTAGGAAAAGTAATGGAAGAGTTCAGTTTCTTCACGATGGAAGTTGCTAA
The DNA here is from genome assembly GCF_049350105.2 of Macaca mulatta. Lineage (NCBI taxonomy): Eukaryota > Metazoa > Chordata > Mammalia > Primates > Cercopithecidae > Macaca > Macaca mulatta. The sequence continues at coordinate 157,297,809 of NC_133411.1, forward strand.
ATTCTCCATGGACATGGAGAGAAAGGAATGCTATCCTCCTCATCATCTTCATCATCCCCAGGCTCTGACTGAGTTTCTTTCAGTTTTACTGATGTTCTGGGTGGGGGACAGAGCCACATTCAGAGTAATCTGGATTGAAAGGAGATAGTTTCTGTGCTACCCCTACAAACGCATGCCTCACTGACAGACTAGCATTTTTTTAAAAAACATGTCAATAAAAAATAATCTCCCAGAAAGTTTATCTTTGCTTCTGTTTGTGTTTGTTTCTTAGATCGCGGTATAAAATAACACAATTATAAAAGAAAATTGAAAAACATACGAGTCTTGTTGTTTAGGAAAAACTTTTATACAAAGAATCCCAATCAGCTTCCAAGAAACACATGCACACCACATACACACACACACACACACACACACACACACACACACACACGATACATAGACATGCACACACACAAATGCCAGTGAACACCACACCTTCTCCTGGAGTCTTTATCCACTAGAGACAAGTCTATGTACCATACTGTTGCTTCACATTGGTCTCTTTTTTTAAAAAGATCCTTAAAAGAGAACCTCTCTTATTCCAAGAAGTCATTTCTAGAAGAGAAGTTTTTCTTCCTATTCCTTTCCAGAAACATACCACAATTTCTCATAGGCCAGCTCTTCTAGAGTACTGATGGGAAAGTCACTGCTTCAAGAGGAAGCATGTCCATTGTTGTAGAGATCTGATTGTTGAGATGTTCTACTTGTCTAGAATTGAAGACTACATTCATGAGGCTATCAACCATCAGCGCCAGTGAGCATATATAACAAAGAAGTTCACCCTTTTTGCCAATTAACAGATTTTTCATTATTTAAAAATGAATATTCTGTCTCCATTGAAATTTATTTTCTCCAGGATAAAAATCTCTGGTTAATTCAACCCTTTTTGCTCAAGTGTTATTTCCCTTATGATATTTCTATCCTGGACCATACTCCTTGGATCTGTTACAATTAGGCATTGTCCATCTTAAAATATGTCAGTATGTTGTCCAAAAATAGACTAATCAGCACAATTTTTTTTGTCTGACAGATACAGAGAAATTAGAACTACTACCTCTCTACTAAACCTTCCCTTCTACTAATGCAGCTGAATGAACTAAGGATCATGTTTATAATATAGAAACATCATTAGAATAAAATCTGATGTATTTGTAAATACCAGGCTTGCTGCATAAGGATAATGAAGAATGAACTAAAATAAAGATGCCAGGACTCCACCCTACAAATTATCATTCAAGAGAACTGAAGAAAGCACCAAACAATCTAATTTTTTAAATTGGTATACATTCAGAATTAGAAAATTCTGAGATAGACATCTGACCCAGCTCAACACAAGAGGGTCCCGGATGAAAGCAACATCACTACTACATGAGATAATAGGAAATACGTCTTAGAGAAGGTGAAATTTGATTTGAGCCCAGCGTGGCAGAACTGTGGTTATTCACCACAGTCCTTCCTGGCAAGTGAGAATGGAACCCAACCTCTACTTCTCTTACTAATTGGCTCATAATAACTCACTCTCTCCCAGCAGCCTCTGTGCAGATCCATGTAAACAGGTCTATTTGGACAAGAATTTAGCCAAAACATTCACTCAACATGGTATCCACAGCAAAGAAACAACCTTCTCGAAATTGTTGGTCACATCCTGCTTGTCCTCATTCTGGTGTTTTGGTTTTCCTCTGGTAAGCGTCTGGTTATTCATGAGCACTCCCTCTCTGTCATCCATAAAGTCTAGGACCATACTTAGGGGAAAAAATGGTGAGTGCTAAATCACATCACAGAATTGTCTGATGGAAAATGGAAAATGGTTGTCATATTGACTACAAATGTTTAAAACCTCTTGTCTGCAAAGAATTTTAAAGAGCAAATTTTGATCCTTATCTTTTTCACTGTTTTCTTTTTTTTAGATATTCTTAGTGATACCAAAAGTAAGTTTAGTTTGAGTCTGTATATTATTCATCAAGTTTTGTAAAAATTGTTTTAAAGCTATTGCATTCATTTAAATTTTTAAATCTTGTTTTCAAACAGAATTTTATCGTTTTAAAACTTTTTTCATGAGAATTTCTTAATTTTATTCTCTGTGATAGGATGGACTGCTGCTATTTTCCTTTTTTTTTCTTTTTTTTCTTTTTCTTTTTTTTTTTTTTTTTTTAACAAACAAGGGAAATTAAGTTAGAAAGCACAGGTGGGGACCTAGGATTAAATGCCATATATTCTAATTCCAAGTCCAAGTCCAATCCTCTTTTCATTATGCCACCCTGATTTTCAACATCAGTATGGTATCATTGACTTAAAATCTAGGAAAAATAAGCTATAACTAAAGTATCTTTACACATTATGTCTAACATATGACCTGTACAAGCAAAAATCAGTTTAGAGAAAGAATCAATGAAGCTGAGATCTCCCCAAGTCATTACTTACCCACAAAGAAAAGCATTAATTGTTTCCCAATGAATAAATAATTGCAGGAAATAGTTTGCAGTGATCAATTTGTATAAGTAAAAATAAAGATATTTTATATTGAGTATTTCCTCACAATGACCTTATGCTACTCAAAAGCCCTAGCAATTTTTTTTGTCTAACTTTCAAATAATCTAAGATAATAATGGCTAACACTTGTTTTACACTAGAACTTGTGAAATACCTTTTATGTTTATTTCATTTATTTCTCTCAATTATACTATGAGAAATTTCCTGTTATCCACTGAGATTTGGCAAGGGTAAAGAATTTATAGAAAACCACAAATTTAGTTAGCATTTTTGCCTTGATGATTTGATTTTATATCCCATATGTTTAATCACTATAGTCTACAGCATGTGTACATGAAAGCTTGCAGGTAAATTGTAATAGATGTATTGATATGACACAGGTATACTCTGTGATACATACATTGATCATGGCACAGGTATACTCTGACACTGGGAGCTCATCTTTACCCCTGTGTGTGGTGCACTTAGAAAGACTTATGTCAACTCCTGCCAACTGTACATGAAGATCAGGTGAAGATATCAATGGAACCATGATACAGAATGTGCACAAAATATACACCTTTACTTTAATAATTCCTCATTGTCAGGAATGGAAGCGAGCCAGTCAACAGCCTCATTTTATGGATGGAAACACTGAGCTCCAAAAGCTGAAAATGCTTCATTGCTTATGTGGAAGACTAAGACAAGAACCTAGGTCTGCTTACTCCCAATCAATCCAGGGACCAAATACTACAGAGTTTTATCCACTATATCTTATGATCCCTGGAAATCAAATTCCTTCTACTATGATATGAACTAGTACATATATCTATAAAGCACTTTATAGTTTACAAAACACTTACATAGCCCAGTTGTAGGACTGGGCTCTACTGGCAGACAGGTCTACTGGCTCAGGGTCTACATAACGTTTGTTCTGCAGACTTACATAAGAAAGCTAAGGAGATATCTCGCTTCATAGGAGACCTGGGCAGGCTTAGTGCTGCGATCAATATGACATCCAAAGCAGACACCAGACTGTTGATAATGCTGACCTTTTTCTTCCAGGATTTATCAAAACTCACGACTTTAAAAGTATCCCCAATCTTTCTGAAATTGAAGTCTAGATTTTGTCTACAACGGATACATTTCCAGAATCCTTTTAATATTTATAAATGAATTTAAAAATAGTTATTGCTGTTCAAATTTTAAAACCCACCTATAAGCAAAATATAGAAGATACAATTATGGAATACAGAACAGCACATGCATATTTTTAATGTATGAAATATAAAAGTAAAAATAGAGGTGAAAAATCGCTAGACAAAAATGCTGATTAAGTGAAGTGTATGGAGACAGATGAAGTACTTATTGGGATATGAGATACTGTCTAAAGATGATGACATAGAAATAGTGACTAAAGTACATTACTTTAGGTTATAAAGTTAACAAGCAGAATTTTAAAAAGTCATGATATGCCTATCAAAATTTGGGAAGGATGAAAAGGAAATGTAAATTAATACTTTTTCCCTCCATAGATGGGAGTCAACAAATTATTAATTTTAGCTCGTGAGGCAATAGATGTATATTATTAAGAATTATAACGGCAACAATCTAAAAACATTTTAAATTCAAATGAGTTCCCACTGAAGTGTGATGCTGATGATAAAAGACTGGTTCTTTATTATAAACTCTTTAATGTCAATGGAATTTATAAGTATTTCTTACAATGACATATATTAACTTTATTAAGTTTCTTTCCTTCTTTATTCTTAGGAAGAGTAAATCATTCCTACATGGGAAGCTGCTAACTTACTGTAATATTAATGTGAAGTAAATTTGCTTTTAAAATTTTACCTTTTGAAGTTTAGGCATTGGAGAAGAAGTGATTTCATTGAGATTTGTCTCACTGTGTGATCATTAGCATCTGCATCTTTATGGTCTTGATGACTCCTTCTCATCATTGTTTTCATTATAAAACTCCACCAAGCAGCTCAGGAGAACACAATGAACCCAGAAAACTCATGGGCTTAACCCAACCTGAACATTTACAAGGTATGTGGCTCTGCAAAAGTAATTTAACGTGTATTTAAAGTATTTCTTTCCTTACTTATAAAATAAAGAGAATAATCACTCCTAATTAGACATGTATACTGTGAGAGTCAGATGAGATAATGCATGCAAACATGCTTTGTAAACTATAATGTCCTACAAAAATCTAAAGAAACAATTATGATCTGAAAGCCCATCCTTCTCCAATATTTACTAAGGCCTAAAAACATAAATCACTTTCTTTGCAACATGCATTGCATGTTAAAGAAATACAACCAGCAATTTTTCAAGTTTTTTCCCCCTTGCTTGAAAAATGAAAACATTTCTATTCATTAGAAATTCATATTAGAAAGTGAAAAGGAAACTGTATAACTTGGAACACACAAAGATTATACACATTCATTTATATAGTTTGTCCCATTAAAACATGGCCTATTGAACTCCATAGTATGGGTTTGCAACATAAAATATTTACATAATCTCAAAGAATCTCCTCATAAAATGTTTATTAATTATGAAAGAAAAGAGTAACTTTATAGTAGAACAATCATTCAGACACTGCCCTTACTCAAATGATCAAAGTTAACATCATTAATGATAGGCAAATCAACATCATATATACTGGCTGAAAAGATACAATATGCAGAACACAGAATAACATTTGGATTTCTCTGACAAAAACGCACAACCTCAATATAATCGTTACGAGATATCAAACTCAAATTCAGAAACATCCTACAAAATCACGTGGGTCTACAACGTCTGAAACCAAGAAAGCACTGTTCCAGTGTTATGCCTTGAAGACGATTGAAGAACATGACAATGCATGATCCTGAATGGGTATTAGTATTATTATTAATGGGAAATAATTCACAAAGCACAAAATTCATGGCCTTTTTGTACTCTCAGAGAGAGAGAGTCAAAATTCATGTTTTTAAAGTATGTATTTCAGTAGTTTCTGATCTGTTAGCAAAACTGTGCAATCATCACCACTACCTAACTCCAGGGCATTTCACCACACCAAAAAGAAACTATTCCTTTAGCAGTAACTCTTATCTACCCCCTGCTATCCTCCCAATCCCTGGGAACCACTAATCTAATTTCTGTCTGTGGATTTGCTATTCTTGACATTATATATAAATAAAATCATGCAATATATAAATAAAACCATAAAATATGTTTTTCGTGTCTGGCTTCTTATACTTAGCATTAAGTTTTCAAGGTTAATCCATGTTATGGTATGTATCAGTACTCATTCCTTTATACAGCTGAAATACATTCCATTGCATGGATATATGACATTCAATCATTCATAAATTGATGGATAGTTGGGTTGTTTCCAATTTGGGGTTTTATAAATAAAACTGCTACGTACATTCATGTACAAGTTTTGTGTAGACATGTTTTCAATAATCTTGAATAAATACCTAAGAGTGGAATTGCTAGTAACTCTATGTTTACCTTTTTGGGGAGCTACCAAACTATTTTTCAAAACAGCTTCACTATTTTACATTTTCATTTACATTTACACCAGCGATGTATAATGGTTCCAATTTCTCTACCTATTCACTAACATGTCACCTTTTTTATCTTAACCATCCTAATGGATGGGGAGTGATAACTGATGTTGATTTTCATGTCCCTAATAACTGTTAATGGTCTTTTCATGTGCTTATTAACCTTTTGCATTTCTTTGGAGAAATGTCTATTCAAATCCTTCGCTCATTTTTAATCAGACTGCCTTTTTATTATTGAACTGTAATTTTTTTTATATATTCTAGATACCAGTGTCTCATCAGATACATGATTTGCAAATATTTTCTCTCATTCTGTGAGCTGTCCTTTGAGGCACAAAATCAACTTTCATAATGTCCAATTTACCCATTATATTTTTTGTTCTTGTACTTTTAGCGTCATATCTAAGAAATCATTGCCTATTCAAAGGTTACTAAGATTTACACTTTGTTTTTTTTCTAAAAGTTCTTTTGTTTTTAGATTTTACATGTAAGTCTCTGATCCATTTTCTGTTACATTTTATATGTGGCATCCTATGTTATTTTGCATGTGGATATTCAGTTGTCCCAGCCTGAATTTTTGAAAAGATTATTCTCCAAAGAATTGTCTTAGCACCATTGTCAAAAATCAAATTGCCATATATCAAAAATATACAAGGAACTCAAACAATTCAGTAACAAAAAAAACCTATTAAAATTGGGCAAAGGACCTGAATAAACACTTCTTGAATGAAGACATACAAATGGTCAACAGACAAATGAAAAAATGCTCAACATCTCTAATTATTAGAGAAATGTGAATTAAAGCCACAATAATATATCATTTTGCACCTGTTAGATTGGCTAGCATCAAAAAGATGAAAGATAACAAGTGTTGGTGAGAACGTGAGAAAAAGGAATATGTACACTGTTGGTGGGACTGTGAATTAGTACAGTCATTCTGGAAAACGATATAAAAGTTTCTCAAAAACTAAAAATTGAATTACCATGTTATCCAGCAATCCCACTTCTGGGTATACATCCAAAGAAATTGAAATCAGTAGTCAATGAGATGTTGGCATTTCCATGTTCATTGCAGCATTATTCACAATAGCCAAGATATGGAAATAACCAAAGTGCCCATCAACAGAGGAATGAATTTTTACAATGTGATATACACAACGGAATATTATTCAGCCTTAAAAGAAGGATATCCTGTCATTTGTGACAACATGGATGAAACTAGAAGATACTATGCTAGGTGCAATAAACCAAGCACAGAAAGACAAATACTCCATGATCTTACTTATATGTGGAATCTAAAAGAGTCAGACTCATAGTAGGAGAGAGTAGAATGGTGGTTACCAGAAGCTATGGGTCGGGAAGTGGAGAGGGAAAGGGAAGACATTGGTCCAAGGGTGCAAAGTTTCAATTAGAGAAGAGGAGTCTGTTTTGGTGATCTATTGCACAGCATAATGAGTACAGTTAATAATAACATATTCTATATTTCAACATAGTTAAAAAAGTAGATTTTAAATGTTCTCCAAAAAATGATAAGTATTTGAAGTGACTGATATGTTAATTAACCAGATTTGATCATTCCACAATGTATACATGCATCGAAACATCACATTGTACTCCATAAATGTATACAATTATTATTTGCCAATTAAAAATAAAATAAAACTATATTTCAAAAATCAATTCACCATAAAAGTAAGAGTTTATTTTTGGACTATCCTTATGTCTCTATTATACTGTTTTGATTACTATAGCTTTGTAGTAAATTTTAATACTGGAAAATGTGAGTTTCTTTCTCAGAAAGGCAACTGAGATTTTGATAGGGATTATGTTGAATCTGTAGATCAATTTGAGGAATATGGCCATTATAACAATAGTACATCTTGATCTTTGGGGTCAGTTTTCTATAAAGGCATTGACGGCAAATGGCACAGATGGCAAAATTTGCATGTGGCCTTAAGGCAAAGAATACATGTGAAGTTCTTTGGTCTATTCTTGCAATAGTACATTCAAAAGAAAAAGTTATAAACTTAAAAATGTGTTCTTCCTGACTGTTGTGTAAAGTGGGTACTAGTAACATGATAAATCTGTTCCTATGAAGGAGGTCAACCTCTAAAAGAGCAACCTCAAGTCACTTCAGAAAGTTAAATGCCAAAGAGAATGTGAGGGGATTTGCCACACAGGCTGAGTTGTTCAGTAAATTCTCAAGTAAACCATGAGGCTGTGCTCACTTATCCCATTCCCAACACACACTTATTACAAATTAAGTTGTTTAATCTGAAACCTTAGAAATGTGATTTAACCTGAGACTCATTTACCTTCTGTAAAATGGAAATAAATAGTGATACCAATAGGTTTTTCTAGGATCTGTGCTAGATAAGCATTCACGACAGATAAAGTGGGGGACATTTGGAAGATTATAATAGGAAAAGGGGTGCAAAAGCAGTAGTACGTAATGGTAACTCAAGTTCACCAGGCTTTTTGAAATATTTCTCAAGAACAACGTATCAGTGTTAAATAGGCTTTCTCCCTCTTTTTCAGTATCTGTAATTTTATTGGACTCTCTTCAGAAAATACCATGGACTATTCTAAAGTTCCACTAAAGTGAAGAGCTGGACTCACCATACAGGGAAAAGTGGGACTGACAATGAGGCTGCTAAATAACTCACATTAACTTGGATTTTTCTACTTGCTCTCTGAGATGCTCCCTGACAAGTCAGTGAGTAAAGGTCATCTCTCAGTGTCAAGGAATTATACCCACTTCAAGTCTGAAATGGGACATTAGAGACCATCTTTACCTCACCTGGGAAACTTACACAGTAATTTTTTTTTAATTTAAAGAGGAGTCTTAAATAAGGTTTACAAATAAGGAGTTGGTAGCATTTAAAAGTTTTTCATATTTTGCCTCATAATGACAAAAACTTTATCACAGTCCGGATTCTGAAATTTGGGAACTTCTCATCTGGACTAGTGATCTTCCCATTACTCCAAGTAGCCAAGAGGACTCCCTGAGCATGATCCAGGGGCCATTGTGGAAAGAGGGGTACAAAGAAACCAGGTTGCCACATTCCCACACTCCCACTTCATCTAACAGCGCACTTCTTTCATCTGTTTAATACGCCATGTTTTTACATAGCATTTTCCAACTCTACTGATGCAGGACAGGCAAGCCCCAACATTGCGGCTTAGCCAGGGAGGGTTCTCGGTTTCGTGCAGGAAAGAATTCAAGGGCGAGCTGATGGTGTTACACAGCATCTTTTACTGAAGTGGCAGTATACAGCAGCAGCACAGCTACTGCTCCTTGCTGAGTTAAACAGGGCTAGCCCATAGGCAGTATGTCCAGACCCACTTTTAATTATATGCAAATTCAGGGACAGCTTATGCAGAAATTTCTAGGATGAAGGTGGTAACTACTGGGTTGTCAGGTCATTGCCATGGAAAGGGACAGTAATGTCTGGGTGTTGCCTTGGCAATGGTAAACTGACATGGCATACTCTGGGGCATGTCTTATGGAGAAGTCCTTATGCTCCGGACCTCTTTTGGCTAGTTCCCAATTTGTTCCAGTGTCCAAGTTCTGCCTCAGGAGTTTAGTCCCACCTCTTCCCTGACTACTACTTACTCTTATGACCCTAAAAAACTTATTTCTCTGTACCTCACTTCATTCATTTTTAAATACTTGATTGTAATAATACTTGTCTCATTAACTTGTTTTAAAATTTAAAAGAGTTAGTATACTTACAGCAGTTACAATAGTACCCAAGGCATAATACGTGCTCAGTAAGTATGCTTACTGTTATTGCTATTATCATTAAATAAAGTGTTTTGTTGTAAAAAAAACAAAAGTTTGAATATATGGATGAAGGCCATGAAGGCTATCCTCATTCAATAAAGGAATCACCTTTGCAGGGGTCCTAACAGGTATTTACCTGACCTCCAAATGGGATACTTAAAATGAGTTGATTATTGCCTCCAGTAATTACTCAACATCTCTGACCATCGCAAACTGCCTTTTTCTATCATGTCAATATCTGTTATTTCTAGTAAGGCCAGAAAGGTACATCATTTGCTTATTTTAAGATAATCCCGAGGCACTTTCTGAGCCTTTTTCCCCTCCAGATTACTGTTGCCATCATCATCTTCATCATTGCGATCACTGTCATCAAGTACTATTCATAACATTAGTTGAGAGCTTACTATGAGCCAGATCCTGGAAAAGTGCTTTACATAGACAATCAAATTTAAAATTTGCAGTAAGCTTGTGATGAGGGTGTCATTATTAACTTTATTCTGAAAACTTATTGAATAAAAGCCATCCTGACACTTGTTAAAACAGTATGAAAGGTATTTTTCAAGACTAATGTAATAGAATTATTATAATAGGAAAGACAGATTGGGCTCAACTCTGGACATGACAGGGACAAGTGGGGATTTATAGCCAAGAAGAAGAATGAGGGGGTCAGTGGATAGAAAACTACTTAATAGAACACATTAAGGGTAGGGGGGGATTCTTTGATAAATGGACCTAAGAGGATTCTTGCTAAAGGTAGGCTAAGCAATTATATGTCAGAGGTGGAGGACAAGGAACTTTATCAGATATCAAGGGTGATCAGATATCAACAGTGGGGGGGGGGGATGATTATGATTTAGTAGGATTCTTTACTAAAAATAAATTTAGTAAGTTCTTTACTAAATTGGGAGCTGGGGAGGCCAAAGACAAAATGAGGGCCAATACCAAGGCCTAGTCAAGAAAAGGGTTCAGAGGACCTTAAATAAAGTTTGATCAAGAAGTGAAGAGTCTTTCAGCTGGGCACAGAGACTCATGCCTATAATCTCAGCACTTTGGGAGGCCAAGGCAGGCAGATCACTTGAGGTCAGGAGTTCAAGACCAGCCTGGTCAATGTGGTGAAACCTGGTCTCTACTAAAAATGCAAATATTAGCCAGGTGTGGTGGCATGCTCCTGTAATCCCAGTTACTTGGGAGGCTGACATATAATCCCAGCTACTTGGGAGGCTGAGTCAGGAAAATCCCTTGAACATGGAAAGCAGAGGTTGCAGTGAGCTGAGATCACGCCACTGCACTCCAGCCTAGGTGATAAAGTAAGACTGTCTTCAAAAAAAAAGAAGATATCCTTTCTCAAACTACATGAGAGCAGTCACAGTTTTTCACAGACTGTGGCATATTCAAGATAAAATACAGTCTCTAAGACAGAGTAAATGCTCCTTAATATTTATGATATGATCAAATGAAGATTAGAAAAACTAGGGCTTATAGCGGATAAATAGCTTGCACAAGGTCACATAGAGAGTGGTGTAGCTGGCAATTAGTTCAGGTCTGCAAGATTCCCAAAGTTTCAGCTCTCAGAGAGAGTATGATGATCTCATCCCCAGATCATACCAGAACAAGTTCCAGCTATCTCTTTACTTTTGAAGGGAAATAAATGTGAATTTCAGCCTTAGATACTAATACTTCCATTAGTAGTATAAACATTGTCCTCCAATTCTACCTACAAAACGTGCAAAAGTTTCTTCCAGAGTTTTCTCATACAGTCACTCTATGAGAAAACTAGCACATTCCAGAATCAGCACTTTTGTAGCCTTTATTAAAGAATTCAAATGACTCATGGTTTAATTAAGGAATAATTAAAACTTATTAAATCATGGCCAAAAGATTGGCGGCTTGTCTATTGCAAGTTATTGTATGAAATGAAAAATGCCACTGATTATCTACGTAATTGTAGTGCAAAGCAAAGTCACCATCTCATTCTTCATCCATCAGCCTGGGTTTTGGGAATAGCTATTAAATGGCATGTGCAATTACCCGTCTTTCACAAGAAAAGAATCCCCATGGCTTGCAGACATTTCTGACCTCTTTTTGTAGTTGTACTACTTAGAAATTGCTATTTCACAATTGAGGCAGGAATTCTTGAAAATATATAAGGCAGGATCCAAGTGAGCTGGACAGACACCAGGTCACTTCTTTTCCCTACATCTGACTGCCTTGGCCGCTTCAGTACTATGAGAGCAACAGCCATTGTCCTACTTTTGGCTCTGACACTTGCAACCATGTTCAGTGAGTATCTCTGATAATACTGCTCCTGCCCTTGCACTAATAGTTCATGTAGTCTTCTGCCTATGTAATTCTGGGATATATGTAATTCATCACATAAATAATAAGGGAAACTTTTTGAAATGCATCTTTTGCCTCAACCAATAAATCGCTAAATCACATCACCTCAGGGGTAGAGTGGATGTTAAGAGTCAGCTAAAGTCAAATGCTTATTCATGAGAATACCTTGTGTAATTTTTTACGGAGATGATCATCCAGATTCTGCTTTGACTTGATATCACCATTTACAGGGAACTCATTTCTTCATAAAACATTACAATCAATTGTTTGGCACCATGGGCTATTCTTCTATTATTGAGTTAAAATTGGCCTCCCTAGAATTTTCAACCACTGTTCCAACATCTATCATCTATACCTGTCCACAATAGCAGATCTCCCTAAATATGACTCACTTATTTCTTCTGTCTCTACTGAGCTCTGGTTATGAAGTAGAAAAGATGAGACAAACTTCTCATTCATCATGGCATCTTTTCCATTTCTTTGACTGGATTCCACTCCCACTCCAAAAAAGAAAAAAAATTTAAAGATGTGTGTGAAGAGCTTCAACCTTTGATACAATGCTGATACACAGTTCTGAAGATTTTTATGACAGGCTGAAAGCTAAAGCATAAATCAAAGATTATTTTTCTAGTAAGATTATGTTCTTCCAGAGTTTAACGTTGTCTTGTCTTTGTTTTTCTTCCAGGCGTAGAATGTGCCCAACAAACGAAACAGATGGTCAGTACATCCATCCTACTTTTATGTAATTTTAAAGTCAATAGCAGTAAGGAAATATTTGATACTACATAGTAATTAAATTTCCATATGTTTGAATATTTACTTTATGTGTATCAAAACTGGTTTTATTTCAAAAATTGTAGGCAGATTTTTCTAAAATGGAGAGAGTAGAACAAGGTGGTGAGACACTAGCAACAAAGCTAGAAAGCCCTGGTCTTTAATTCCACCTTTTTGATCACATGGCCATGGGCAACATACTTATAACATTATTCCAAGACTTGAAGCCATAGTATTTGAAAAGAGCTTAGCACAGTGCCTGGCACATAGTGAAACTCAATAAGGGCAAGTCATGATTCTTATAATTTTTAAATGAGTCACAAACATCTTTGTTCTCTGTCTTAGAAAATAAGGACTTTAATTTAGCCTTCCATTCATGACTCAGGTTAGAGTAATGAGTATTGTTGAAAAAATCTAGGTGTGGTAGTAAAAATCTTTAGTAGGTACTCAATTTGAGTTCCACTCTAAACTCTATTGCTTATTAACTATGTGACACTGAGGCCTGGGAAATTTCTTTTATGTCTTTGAGTCTTTCGTTTTACCTATTAAAGAAAATAATACGGTTAAGGATATAAATTTTGCAGTCAGATGGGCCTGAGTTCAAGCCATCTTTCATGATTTAGTAGCTGTGAGAGGATGTAAAGGATTACTGAAAGTTATGAGCTTGGTAGTTTCCCATCACAATGTTGAGTATCACATAAACTCTGTCTCCCTGGGATTTGAGCAGGCAAGAAGAGGAATTGAAATCACACTGGCATATACTTACCATAGAGCACTGCTGTGTCTATTCTGCTGCACTAGCCTCTAAGGTTCTCCTGGTATTTTGCCATGCATACCAATCTTTGCATCAGCTCCACTCACCTTAGCCCGAAAACAGGAGGTGTATGGAAGCTGATAAATGAATGAATTAATTAATGAAGCATATCTGGAGGGAAAGAAGAATTCAACTTTAAGTTTGAGTATATTCCAAGCTATTCAAGTAGAGATATTCAACAATTAATAAAATATCATGCCTAGACCTCTCGGACAAAACGACGTGGAGATGCAGTCTTTTGTATACAGCTGGAGTTTGTGTAGACCTGAAAGAGAAATCAAAACATAAAAAAAATTGTGCCTATTATTTATTCAATGTTTTCCATGCAATGTAGTGCTAAGCATTGTACACATCTTTTCATTTACATATTTTTTACTTCCACCCTACAATGTGGTTATTATCTTTATTTTACAGGTAAAGAAACCAAAGCTTAGAGAGGTAAAATAATTTTTCCAGGGTCACATAGTCAGGATTTGCATTCAGATGTGTTTGACTTTACTGTATATGCTCTTCTATATGCTCATAGATTTTTTTAAAAATATGAAAAACTTTTCTTGGGAATTGCCTACCTACTTCCACAGGCTTTGCTCTAGGAATTTAGAACACTGGTTCCCAAGTACAGTATTAAGATACATTCGTCTATGTGTTGGTGAAGTATATAACAAGTAAATTGTTACCAATAATTAGTAGTAAAAAATCTGTCAATAATGTACTAGTCATTAAAATCGTAGTAGTTATCCCTATATTTCACACTTGCATTCATATTGAGCTTTTTCAGTGAAAGACAGAAATAGTAGGATAATTCCTACAGAAAATATTATCACACTTCTGAGTACTCCCATGAGAATGGTTACATCTGAGAATATGACATGTATTTTAAGAACTGATACATCAACCAGTATGGTGAGAAAAAAAATCTATTTTTACATTAAGCTATGATTTGGGAACCAACTATGGTAAGGATGTTTATCAGTCATGATTTTATATCTGACATAGAACATCTTTACATTTGAGATGTCTTGAAGGGGTTAGATGGGAACCAACAATTGTAATAAGAAACATGTGTTGACAGCCCTCTGAGCTTGCTTGGGAAATCCTAAATCCTGATAATAAAGATTTGGTTGAAAGAGCTGAAGGTTTTTAATATGTTTTTTCAGGTTGACTGCAGTGATTATAAAAAGTTACCACCAGGACAAGAGAGATTTTGTCATCATATGTATGAACTAATTTGTGGATCTGATGGCAAAACTTATAAAAATGATTGCTTCTTCTGTTCTCAAGTTAAGTAAGTATTAAAATGTTTTCTTTTTCATATTTAAGGTAAAAGTATATATTAAGACAAAAATTAGAAGGTGTGATGTAGGGCCTAAGGAATATGTGAATTATATCATATTGTCTCTAACAAACAGAACCTTCCAGTTGGTAGAATTTGGGAGTGCCTGATATCACAATATCCCCACATATTCTGGAAGTAAGAGTCAATCAGAGAATTCTAAAATCACCAAGTTGAAAGGAAATATATGGTCATCTAGTTCAACTTCCACTTGATAATCTATTGCTTAAACTTCCTCTACAGAAAAGTTACCAAGTAGTCTCACAGTCCATCTGGATTATTTCCTGGGATAAGGAATGTCCTCCCTCCTAAGCATCTCATCCACATCTGGTAGAATGAGCCATGTTTTTGTTCAGCTTTAGCAACTAGGCTTGGATATGTTAGAGCCCCCTAATGCCTGGTATAACAGGGGATAATATCTGCAAAATCTGAAGACTTTCCTGTGTTTCAGAGTATTATATCTCAACAGAATATATGTTGGTGCTATAGTAAAAATTACACTTAAAAAATCAAATAGCCAAAAGTAGTTTAAAGATTATAAACTAATCATCGCCAAGATATATTAACATTAATTAAAAAACTATGAAATAATGAATGATATACTGGAATGTATAAAAACATATGGGTCATTTAAAATATTTTCAAAAACATAGATGAAATAAAAACAAGCATCTAACATGTGGCATATTGTTCTGGTTCTTTTTTTAATAAAAGAAAAATAATAATTTTTATGAAAAGACACTTCTAAGTGTATGTTTCCCTTAAATTTAAAAAAAAACATGAAAATGTTTTCAGGGATATAAATTATGATGTATTTGAGCATCATCCTTATATAATCAGCACCAGGTTCAAAAATATTTCTAAATTGCAGTCACTCCTTTTAAAAACATCAATAAGCGGGGAAACTTGAATACATTTTTAGGATTCATTAGTGAAGTTTGGATGCTAATGAAATGCCTATGGGCTCCGCATTTCTCATTTGTTGCTATATTCTCTCCGCAGGAAAACTGATGGCAAACTTAAATTTGTACATTATGGAAAATGTTAAATCTATCTTGGGAGTCCAAAATATCTTTTAATGCATCTATTCACAAGAGACACATTTCTGTTCCCATATTATCTATGCCACATTGCCTACTCATCACCATATGTAGATTTCTTTGTAGAATAAAGCAGATATAAGGGAAATAAATGTGCACCTGACTCTCTTTTTGGGGGGAACTGAGTTGAATCTTCTAGATTTGTTTTTTACTTTTGGGTGCTGTCTAATAGAAAATTTTAGGGAAAAAACAAGGGCCAATTAAGACTAGTAATAGGAACTAGAAAATTAAAGGCCCTGAAGCTGATGTATTCTTCTTACCCAGACTCGGAAAACACTCCATGTACATTACTTAGTTATTGAACATTCCTGAAATGTAAACAGATAAAGAGAGACCCTTCAGGCACAAGAATCAGAAAACACTGCTTTGCTAGATGTCTCTTGGGTTTAAGACACTGAGAATTGCTCTGGATTGGGACTGCTCTCCAACTGTTTCCTACTGTATGTTTATAAAATGTGACTGGTAAAAAAATGGTTGGTAAAGTTGTGCAACTTCTCACATATTAGTTGATGTCTCTGATATTTTTCTTTCTCTAATGTTTGATCTCAGGTCTGAGACCTGAAATTTAGCTTATCCTACTATTATATCATAAGTTTCTTAAAGACCGGAGAATATGCCTTGTAAATCTTTGTAATCCATTTGTGCATATATTCAATCACAAATATCTATTAAGACCTACTTTGTCAATGTCAGTGTTCTGCCTTGGAGAATACAATGTTGAGCAGAGTAGATGTGGTTTTGCCCCCTTGGAGTTTATATTCTGTGAAGGAACTTCCTATGCTTGGTACAGCATCTTGCATAAAACTGATATAAAAACATGCTCAGTAAATTGAATTGAAATTAAGCAACATTTTCATTAGATTATAACAGAGTCACACATGCATTTAACATACGAAAATCTACCTATATATTATCTATAAAGAGCAAGAAAGAGAAAATATAGTCAAACCCTTTTTAAGCTATGATCTGGTCTTGCAAATTCATCAGAGATTTAGGGAACGAGACTGTCTATCAGAATGACCCATGTTAACCTCCACAGAATTCAGATAGAATGGTGTTTGTTGTTTTTTTCTTTTCTTTCTTTCTTTTTTTTTTTTTTTTTTTTTTTTACTTTCAGAATGATGCAAGACCATCACTAACATTACTTAAAAACACTTTCTTTAAATTTGTTGATTGGAATTTAGGGAGGGAAAAAAAAGCGCTCTTCCAAGAAACTCTTTAAAGGAATTAAAAATATTAACCTAGAATTTATTCATTCATCTTTTCACCAAATATTTATTAAATATTCACTCTGCCAGATGCTACTAGAAATGAATCAGAGAGCAAATAAATATAAACATTAGTCTTTTCTTCATGGAGCTTTAAGTCTAGAGGGGAAGAATTATGTTACATCAATCTTAAATATACATGTTTGAAAAAACTAGACTTAGACTGGGTAATCAGGAAAGACTTCCCTGAGAAGGTAACTTATAAGCAGAAACCTGAAGGATGGATAGAAGTCAGCAAAAGAAAATGGTGGGCAAGAGCAGTGAGTTGGAGTTGGGGGAGGTTGGGGTTGAGAAATGAGAAGCAGCCAGGTACAGTGGCTCACCCCTGTAATCCCAGCACTTTGGGAGGCCGAGACAGGAGGATTGCTGGAGCCTAGAAGATAAAGACCAGCCCAGGCAACATGGTGAAATGGCATCTCTACAAAAAATAGAAAAAATTAGCTGGTGTGGTAGTATATGTAGTTTCAGCCACTTGGGTGGCTGAGGCAGAAGAATCAATTGAGCCTGGAAAGTCCACTTGAGCCCGGGAGGTTGAGGCTGGATGTCAAGGCTGAAATGAGCTGAGATTGCTCCCCTGCACTCTGGTCTGGGTGATGAAGTGAGACACTCTGTCTCAAAAAATAGGAATAACAATAAAAGGAAAAAGAAAAGAAAAAAAAAGAGATAAGCATCATTCCAAGCAGAGCGAACACATGAGACTGCAATGTAGAAAAACCAGCATAGAGTTGTTGGCCAATTCATGTTTTCCAACCACTCTTCCTTGTTATCCTCTCTACCACCCACTTCCCACAATCCATTTTCTAACAGCCTTCAGAGTGATATTTCTAAACATAGACCTCATCATCCATTCCCCTGGTAAGGTTGCTTCAGTGAGTCTCACTGCTTACAGCCCCATCAATATCAGCCACCTCACTCTCCAGACTCATTTCTCTCCATTCCACACTTTGCCCCAGACTGGTCACCACTCTCAGAACCTCCCATACACTCTGAAATTTTGCACATGCTCATCCTTCTTTCTACAAATATCTTTCCCACTTTTCTATCTTACCAATTTCCACATCATCTTTCAGCCTTAATGTCATTATCTTTAAAAAGCATCTCCTATATATTTGGTCCTCCTAAATTAGCATATTTTATATTATTTTCACTTTAGTTCTGTAACCATCTGTTTCCACTGGCATATTGCGGGATTGCAGTTGGCATGCCATAGGTGTTCAATTAATACCTTATAAATTAACTAAGTTAAATTAAAATGAATTGAATTTGGCTTCTGTCAACAAGTAAGCAAGGAAACCATGATGTCTTTTCCCAACCCAGCTCCAACATTAGAATGTATATCTATTTGCTTTCCACATCAACCCAAACTCTGCTTCTTCAAGCTCCCTACGAAGAATCCACAAACATACAAGCAATAGAGAACAATAAATGCTTTTCCAGAGATTGTGGGGGAGTTATCAAAATGGCAATTACCTTGCACAGCCCACAGCCCAAGATTCCTTATTACATTCCTTTCATCTCTTGCAAAACCACCTTGTAAAATCCTTGTCATTTGTAACATGAAAAACATTACCATATAATTTTAAAGATACACAAATAAAATAAGATGAAAACAGTTAAATAATTACCAAAACCTGTTGCTAGAACTGAAGCCTACACAAATTCTAAGAAATGTCACTGTTTCATTTTTAATTAGCTCTTCCTCACATTTAAGCAAAGCATGCATTACTATATCCAATAAGCCAGTCCTTGTAAAACAGGTAACTCATGTCCATCAGAGAACAATTTTAAGCTGAAGTATTGACTTTGGAATGTTGATTAACAATAAGGGTGCAGATCAAGGAAATGGAATACAGAGTTATAAATACGTTCCTTAACACAACACATCCACATGGACACATTCTGAAAATATTTCAGAAATTTCTTTTAAAAAGAACTCTAAATCCAAACACAGCAGTCAATACAAAATTAAGCTTTTTAAGAGCACCTGCTTTAAAACAGGAAAAAGGCTACTGGAGTTCTGCGAGATGCTTCTGGAGAGTTCAGGAAAGTGTTGCATCACTCCCAGTTGCCAGACTCGAAGTACTCCTTTCTAGGACATGAGGCATTTCAAGCTTACAAATAGGTGTGGAGGTTAAAACAACTGAGGCCCCACCCAGCCAAGCCCTGCATGACTAATCAAAGAGTAAGCCTGGCTTTGGGTTTCTTTTCATCCTTGGGCCCAGTTTCTGACTCTTATTCTGCCTGCCCGTGAAACTCCTGGTTGCTGCTGCATCCCCAGCCTGAGCCCCTGCCTCTGCAATGAGCCCGGGAGCCTAGTCCTCTGGCACTTTGCACCTCTAGGTGTGCTCCTTGCTTCTCTGTTCTCCACTTTACTATTTCTAGAACAGCAGCTCAGTGGCAAACACCCTCAAAACACTGGCCACCCTACTTTTGTTTTGGTTGCCTGTCTGGGCTCCAGTTGTTTCTTATACATCTCTGAGGCCCACCAATTGCTTGAACTACCATCTGTTTGCTGCCACACCCTTTAGATATTAACTTGTCCTCCCTGTCAAACTAAAATTATTTGTGAAGGCTGTAGAATATAATGGTTAAAAATTAAGGGGCTTTGGGCAGAGAAAACCCTGGGGTCAAATTTAGGTTTGTCACTTCTAAGTAGCCTTGAGTTTGTAGCTTAATCTCTGAGTTTCAGTTCCTGCATTTCGAATGGAGACAATAGCAGTTCCTTCCAGATTAGCGTGAACTAATATGTATACAGCACATAATATTGTGCCTGGCATGTAATTAGCTAACAATAAAAGGTAGATTTAAAACATAATAACAAAAATCTGTAGTTGTAATAAGTTTGTCCCGTAAGCATATGGGTGGTTCTCATTTAGGTTCTGGCACTTCCTACTATTTTCTGCAACCCCTCCCTATCACAACCACCACTCCCACTTGACCCTATCCTGAGACACAGCACTGAGAGCCTCCTGTTAGAGTAGATAATCACAGGGACAGCCACAGAGGTCACCAGAGTGGCTTGACTGCAATGAAATGAAAAGACACAAACCTCCATTAGGGCTTCTGGAAGGATATTTTAAAAATTACCCTCAGTGTTTTTTAGAAATAATATAAAATTATATATATATTCTGGTTTCGAGCCCTGTAAGAGCAGGGAATTGGGTCTTGTTCATCTTTGTGTCTCAAATAAATATTCATTTCTCTTCTGCCTGACACATAGTAGGCAACACCTGA
This sequence comes from Macaca mulatta, assembly GCF_049350105.2. Lineage (NCBI taxonomy): Eukaryota > Metazoa > Chordata > Mammalia > Primates > Cercopithecidae > Macaca > Macaca mulatta. Next base: position 157,318,533 of record NC_133411.1, read on the forward strand.
AATATATATGTAATTTTTAAACTGTCAGGGTAAACAACTTCAAAACAAACTCTACTATCAGGGAAAACAACATCAAAACCAACTCTAGGCTAAATATATTTAAAACCACATATGTAATATCCTAAGGGCACAAAGAGGCCCATACTGAATTCTACATTGCCTGAAAATTACAAAAGAGACCAGTATTATTTAGCCAAGGCCAGAAAACAAAACCAGCTGAATACCTCCACAGATGAAGAAATGTTTCTAGAATCTGTGATTGTATGAGTGTCCTTCCTAAAAGAGAGGAAGATGGAAATAGAATTAGAGGAGAGCTGGTAGCCTGAGTAGCAGTGAAGAATGGCAGCTGGAGAGGAGGCATACAAACACTTTAAAAATAGAGCGCTGCCAGGCGCAGTGGCTCACGCCGGTAATCCCAGCACTTTGGGAGGCCGAGGCGGGTGGATCACGAGGTCAGGAGATCGAGACCATCCTGGCTAACACAGTGAAACCCCGTCTCTACTAAAGAATACAAAAAATTAGCCGGGCATAGTGGCGAGCGCCTATAGTCCCAGCTACTCAGGAGGCTGAGGCAGGAGAATGGCGTGAACCCAGGAGGTGGAGGTTGCAGTGAGCCGAGATTGTGCCACTGCACTCCAGCCTGGGCGACAGAGCAAGACTCCGTCTCAAAAAAAAAAAAAAAAAAAGATAGAGCACATGTGCTATTTCGTAAACTGAGTGATAAGACTTATGAGCATGTGTATTGTCATTATTGTTACTATTTAAACTATAAGTTTATTATATACATTGTGTATACATAATATATGACAAAATAGAGAAAAGATTAGAAGGACAAGGAAAAAAGAAGTAGGTGTTCTCAGGAATTAAATTGGCCATGAATTCGAAAACATTTGCTTTGGGAAAAGCATCAATATATTTGCTTTTAAGGTATTTTCTTAAAGATACCTTCTTTAATATCTTCAGGCCTCTTTGATCACGAGGACTTTTTTCCCTCAAGGAAATTACTTTTCTACTAAAATAGTATTAAGTTGACCAGGAAATCAGTCCACACAGGGGCCCACTTTACAGAGAATGTAATGCAGACTGGAGTAGGGTATTACGTTGCTTAACTGGGATGAATATTTCCACTTTCTCCAGGACAGCTTCCATGAAGAGCAAAGCAAAGCATCAAGAGCATTTTCTGACAGAAACTTTTGGTCAAAGAAGACACCTCAAATATTGAACCAGTGATTCAGAAATCTAAAGATTTCTGGATGTCACAGACCAATTACATTTTTTATAATTATTTATTGCAAAGTAAAGCGAAAACCACAATAGAAATTCTATTTGTTGCAAGACAAAAATCACCCACAATTTTTAGGAAACTATGCCATCATTTTAGCCCTTATCTATATAAAGGCACAAAAGTCACCTATTGGCAATAATATAATAAGTAAAATTTTGTATTCCATTTGGCTGAATGTTAAAATGCACGAATACTTGCATTTTTGGGTCTGTTTTTCTTTCCTCCCAAACAATAACCTCCTAAAATAACTGACACAAGCAGTAAACATAATATTTATATAAAGTAACTACTGGAAGAGTAATAGTGGCATTTAACAACCACTTTTGGTATTTTTAAGATAGTTCTTGCATGCATCCTGAGTTTACTAACATTCATTGAAGAATATCTGATACCAGGTTCTTACTAAATGCTTTACATCATGATCTTATTTAAATCCCAAAACAACCTTATGAATACAGACCTTTTAATATCACCAGCTTTGAAACTTCTTGAAGACAGTGTTCACAACGTTTACTAGGGTATACCTAACACCTAATATAGTAATGAACATAGTAGGAGTTTAAAAAACCAAAAACCAAAAGTAGTAAGTTAATGAATGAGTCCTCTTTTTTCTCACTTGTGAAAAACGAGGTTCAGTGAAGACAGACTATGTTGTTCAACACAAATAGGAAATGATGGAAATATGATTGACAAGGGCATTTACTGGCTCCAGAACCCAAGCTTTTAAACATTGCTGTACTGTGTTCTCTAGGCAACATTATCATTCCTATCCCCATAGCAGTTCATCTGAACAGATTCTGGCTGTTTTACTGATTTACAGGGAAATACATGTAAGTAAGCTCTCTGTATTCCAACCTTTTCAGGCTGTAGGTGCTACGTTCATTAGTGTCACAGAGTGCCTTCCAGCCCATGAACGCAAAAGGCCAGAGGAACTGCCAATGTCTTATCATAGAGCCATAGAATGGCTCTTTGAAAATGCCATTTTACACAGTCAAAGCCAAAGGGCATAAATAATGTTTTGTTAAAATCTTCATTCCTGGTAACTAAGTTATTTCCTAATGTTTGGCATAGTGAGAAGTGCAAATGTTGTCCTTCCTTTAGAAATGGCAATGCAGTTGATGATCACTAGCTAAGTTTGCCCCTTGAGGCTGAACACAATGGAGGTCTCTGGTTCTTGATTCATCAAAATATACATGGCCTCTTAGAGCTAGCCATGTTTGGAGATAAAGCAATCATGGCCAAAGCATCAGGGACAGTTCAGCTTCTGTACCATCTGATTCTTAAGATATACACATGGATCCTCATTCTAGTGCCTGAGAATGCTAGTGATCTTCCCTCTAAGGAAACTCATGTAAGCAACTTCCAACAGAGAACAGGTAGATTCACAGCAGGTGTTCAGTTAGCTCTCTCCCTATCTCCATTAATTGCACCACCAAATTCTACACTCTTAACAAAGTCATTCTCTGTTAAAGAACCTGGGTTACTAGCTGAGCTTTGTCAACCAAGATCAGTGAATGGATTCCTCAGATTTATGACCAATGTAGAACTTGACCTGACAGGGTTCCAGAAGAGGGATCTGGGTAGAGAACCAAGACAACTGGTGATGAGAGGCTTACTGATCATTGCAGCAGACTCACATGAAAATGGTGCCATTGTAGAAAATGAGTTCTGAACCCAGGAATCTACTTTTAAGACTTATTTCAGAAATTCACTAGTTATGAGATTTTGAGCAAGTTATTTAGCTTGTCTAAGGGCCAGTTTCCTCCTCTATAAAATGGAGATGATAGGTAATATCCACCCCAGACTTATATGTGAGTCTAATAACATAACATATGTGAACACAATAATAATTATTCATGCACCATTCAAATGTAACATAGCATTAACTTGGGTCATATTATGTAATAATATTTCACAGGAATTATTTCCAATGATTCATTATTTTAAACCTGTTGTAGTGCCATGATCTGGGAAACAGTCATTTCTTAATAGAGATGACACATCTAACTAGGACATAATTCAAGCCTTTAATGGGCTAGGTTAGTAACAGTAGGTTACTTCTTTTGCCTCCACCTTTAGCCACTTTGAGCATCAGGGAAGCAATAGTGTCTCTTGATCCTACCACTTTGATTTATCTTCTGAACTGACAACCTGAGTCCAAGAAATTCTAAGATTCTTTCATCTCAAAAATGAGCAAGTCTATTTTGTTTTTGTTTTTGTTATGCATTTTTCTCTCTCCATCAATAAATCACTGAATCACATTGTCTCAGGAGTGGAGTGGAGCATAAAGCTCATCTAACCCAACATCTTACTGTATAAGAAAGTTCCCTGTGGGATCCCTGAAGGTGATCACTATCTAATCTTTGCTTTGATGCAACAACTCTCTTGTCAAGAAAACCCCCCAGCCCATTATTGACCTGTTTGTTTATAGAATATTCTTACTTTATTGAATAGAAATCAACATTGATTCAACTCATCATCTATGATTGACACAAGATTTTAAAGGTTTAAAAATATATCATGCTTTTATCCATTCCATATTTATTGAGTACTAAATATGGTCTAGCATTATTTACTAAATTCATCTCTCATGATGATGATGGTCACTTTCCCAGGCCAAGGCCCTTTTTCCTGTATTCTATTCTCCCCTCAACCTCTCTCAAAGAGCAACCATAGCATTCCCACACTTGCTGAGTGAATCAACTCTGATAATTATTTTAATTCAAAGCCTTGAAGAGAACTGTATTTCAGTGGCACAGACTAATAGCTGAAGCAAATAACCATATTTTTTTCAAAAAATTGTTTTTATTTTATTCTAGATGGAAAACGTGTGTCCCAGAGAAAGCGGTCATTCCACAACATGTAGTATATAATTATTATTTTTATGTAATCTAAAAGTTGGGATAAATTTTTCCATCTCAAAAATCAAAAGCCCTTTCATATATTTTTCAACATGTAAAATACATGATTTGGAGTCACTTATCAGAAATATATTTGATATGCCATATAATTTTGTTATGTAGCTAAGTATTTACCCATCTGAATATCAAAGCTGGTTTCACTGAAAGTATTTTAGATTCAAACCATCATTAAATGAAGTTAATAGAACATAGTAGCCATATATGTACTGGCTTCAGAGTCAGGCAAAATTCTGCTGATTCCCAGCTTTGTCACTATGTGGCTAGAATAAATGACTTTTTCTGGACTTCAGTCTCCTCACTTATGAAATGAAAATAATTATATGCCTCTTTGGATTGCCAGGAGCTTAAACGCCATAAGTCTTACAAAGAGCTCAACATAGCCCTTTGCACATTGTAAAAATTCTACGAGTACTCCTGTGTTAGGCCATTCTTGCATTGCTAAAAAGAAATACTTGAGACTGGGTAATTTATAAACAAAAGAAGTTTAATATCATGATTCTACAGCTATACAGGAAGCTTGGTGCTGGCATCTGCTTGGCTTCTGGTGAAGCCTCAGGGAGATTTCAGTCATGGTGGAAGGCAAAGTGGGAGCAGTAACATCACATGGTAAAAGCAGAAGTAAAGGATTGGGGGTGCCACACACTTTGACCAGAACTTGTGTCAACTCAGAGGAAGAGCTCACTTGTCACTAAGAGCTCACTTATCACTAAGGTGGCCCAAACCATTCATGAGCGATCTGCCCCCGTGATCCAAACACAACCCACCAGGCTTCACCTCCAAGATTGGGGATCACATTTTAACACGAGATTTGGGTGGGGACAAATACCCAAATTATAGCAACTACCTCATATTATTACAAAATGGTCATATATGTCTTTACTTACCCATCAAGGGATGAAGAACATGATTTAGCCTTTCTATTTTGATTAATTGTGAAAACTGTTAATATATTTTAGACAATTTTCATATAGGGGAATAAAAACTTTCAATTAGTGGGCAAGCAATCTAAGCATCACACTTAGTTGTCTTTGAGGCTGAGACTTGTAAGTAAAACAGTATAAAATAAGCATACAAATCAAGATTATTGACTGTAAAGTCATAGGGTTGGGCTCAAGTAATAGGTTCATCAATTAACAGTTATATGATCCTGAAAGTTTTACTGAACTTTTCTGTTTTGGTTTCTTTTTCTTTAGGAAAATTATAGTATTTACCTAAAAGGATTGCAAGAGTTAAGCAGTAACCACATGTAGGGTTTTCAGAGGGCTCCTGGTAGCTAGCCAGTGTTGGATAAATGTCAGCTATTGCCATTTTGTTTTCCCAAGATGCATGTGTTCTGTAAAAGAAGTGGCAGAGGCGTGTTTGTGAAATGATGAGTAAGTTGGTTTTGAACAATAAGTAGGATATTTTTTTCTAAGCAAGCAATGAGAGGCTGCAAATCATAGGGATTAAAGTACTTTACCTTGATTTGGGAGCAGTGAGAATTTGACTAGAACTAAAATGAAGTATTTGTCTGAGGGTAGTGGGCGCAGGTTTGGTAGTGGGACTCAAGAGCTCTCCTAGGGCTATGAAAAGACCTGAGGTAGCTTGGGGTAGTGAAGACCACTGTAGAGTATTGAGAAAGTCAGCCTCCATCTTGCAGCCACAGCACCGTATACAGTATTAATAGGGAGCTTCTAAGCAGGCCTGTGCTTGAGAAAAATTTCTCTCCAGATGGAAGTAGTAAAAATAATGATAGAAAATACATATAGTCCTTTTTTACATGACAACTACTATTCTAAGTGCTTAATTCATATAAATGAATTTAATGTTCAAAACAACTATATGAGGTAGGTACTACTCCACCATTTTACCAATGGAAAAGGTCACATAAAGGTTAAGCAATTTGCCCAAGTTTAAATGCGATTTGAGACAAAAAGTTTAGCAGCACAGTCTCCACTTTTAAACACTATACCATACTGCCTTCTGCATAGTAGTGAGGTGAAGAGATGCTGAGAAATAAAAGGAGAAAGGAGAGGGCAGCTCTCTGCTGAGTTATGGAGGATGGTAGAATGAGGAGAGAGAGCAAAGGAGAAAAGTTACGAGACATTTGGAAATTATAATGTGGATCTAAATAAAATTAGTCAACAGGAGAAAAAAGCAGAGCATGGAAGATTGGAGATAAATTTCAGAAACAGAACTGAAAAAGAGTTGGCAAACTATATGCATGATTAGAAGTAGTTAAATATTTAGGACGGTGTTGATGTTTTTGGTTTGGACCATTGCTTACACGGTGATGTTATTACTTCTCAGTCAGTTTTCTATAAAATTAGGTGCAGAATTTGTTGTCCTTAATGTGTCCCAACCCCTCCTACTTAATGTGCCTTACATTTTGCAAGAGATTTTGTCATTCTTGTCTCCACTAGAGTCTGTGGTGGTATTTGGCCAGCATTGTGTCTTATATAATCTCAGAACTCTTGCCAGTGCCTTAAAAACAATAGGGTCACAACATGTAGAAGAATAAGTAAGTGGTAGGAACAGGTTGACGGGAGGAAGATGAGTTAAATTTTGGACACCTTAACTCTGCAGATACTGCAAGATACTCAAGTAGCAATGTTCAGCAATTGATTAGAAATTCAGAGTAGGTACTCTGGGATAGTAAAAGATACTGATGGAAATTTTGTAATCATCCGGGTGGATAACTTAAGACAAAACTAAATATAATGACTAAAATTTAGTCTTTGCTGTTTATAACACACTATACCAAGCCTAAACATGTTTGATTGCTTTTATTATTCCTCACTACAAATACATGAGATAGATGTGATTAGATCCACATTTTATAAAGAACAAGAGATTTGAGAAGGTTAGCAATTCACAGAGATTTGCCTCTTTCATTCATCTCACAGGAGGTAGATAAGACATGACTTTTTGTACTTACAGTCTGGCAGATTTAATTGGAAAATCCAAATCCCTGAAATTAATAATAGCTCAGAACAGTTAATATACATTATTTAAAAATATAAAAATCTTTTCTTAGAAGAAACTGTCACTAACAGTGGTAATACACAAAAGATTACAAACCTGTAAACAAAAATCTATTCCAAAAATTAACATTTTTGCTCCAAAGTTAAATATATAAAGGACTTATTTCCTATACTTGTTTTAAAGTAAATCTCATTTCAGAGATTTCTTTTAGAATTTAATGTGTTATATAGTCCCTCTAAGGAGTAGTATTCTACTGATGTACAGTTTTATAAAAATTAGGTTGTTTTTCTCACAGCACAAGATGGTTACTAAGATGAGCCAGAGGATCATAAAATATCCTCTCATCAAATCTACTGCTTCATTTATTTCCCCCGGAAGCCCACCAAGTTGTCTACTGGACCACATGAAATACTTCTAGTGATAGGAAACTCACTTTCTCTGTTTGCACAACACATTCCTGAACAGCTCTGACAGCTAGAAAGAATTCAGATTTTTGATTCTTATATGTTAAAAATTAGCAAATGGTTTAAACTTTTTGCTAAACCTAAGACACTTTTGTTGTGCTAGAAGCCTCAAAAGTGGATATGAAGGATTTATTATATAGACTGAAATTGTCTAAAGTTTTGAAGTGATCATCTCGAAAGACACATTAGTACCATATCAAAAAAATGAATAAAATTACAGTCAACTCTGAGGAAGTACACATCCTTCATTTTAATTATTTGCAAGACATAGTATTTGTGAAGAAAAACAGGATAACATATATCTGGCAGTTTATTCAGATCCTCTCACCTTCTACCTACCCCCTGAGAAAATGCTAATAATCTAGAATAAAAGGAAGCTTTTAAGCTATTTTGATCTCCTTGAAAATAAAAATTAATAAAAATAATGACAAAAGGTATTAATTAAAAAAGATTTCTATTTAATACATTACATCAGTCACTAAGATATTACTGGGCTGCAATCCTTTCCATTAAAATTGACAAGTTGCCGTGAGTTTTTTGAGTCATAATGGTGAAGTGTAACGCTAAGAAAATGCTTACAGGCTTAGTATTTAGCATTTGTCTTTCCTTTCATGAAGCAAGTATTAATGCATTTAAGTGTTTACAAATGGGAATGTAAAGAGGTTCTGAAATGTCTTATAGTGCATTCTGAGCAAAAGAGGCAATCATTTTCCAAGAAAAGGATGATTTTTTTAAGTAAAAGACTTAAAACTTATTTTTTAAGTAAGATGCTTTTTAAGTAACTGCACCTAAAGGAAATTCTTTTGAAGTAAAACACTTAATTTTAAACATTGCTTAACTTGATTTTTAAATAAAATGGACCTTAAGGAAATTTGTTCTAAAAATTTTGGTATGGAATTCTATCTTTTGGATTTACTTTAGTCATAAATAACGGCTAATAGCTTCTTTCTGCCAGAAATTTCCCTCTTGGCAAATCATGGGAATCAGCAGCTCAAAAGCCCAAAACATACTTTTTTTCCTAACCCAGGCCAGGGAAATAAACCCTATGGTTTGCTTGCTTGTGTAGATTCTTTACTGAAACCTGAAAAACAAATAAAGGAAAATGTTTCATAAATAAGAAGACTGAAGCCTCAACTTCTGATAACCAGAAAATGTACCTTTACCAGCAGCAGCTGACATCCCCTGAAGTATGGCATAGAGAACTGCCCTAGATTAGAATTCTGACTCTTCCTACTCACCCAAGTGGACTGGTCTGCATGCATGTTCCATTGGGTCATTTTTTTTTTTTAATCTTTCCACTACTTTTTAAAATTTTTGATCCCTAACACCAGGTCTGAAATTTGTCTTACACCCCTATTTAGATACGTAACTTTTGGAGACCAAGGAAGCTGTCTTAATCATCCTTAAAACTCTTGCACATATTAGTCATCAAACAAAAATCATTGAATTCCTAAATGCATGGTATTGTGTTGACATCTGGGGATAAAACAACGAACAGTATCAACATTATTTCTGCCCTTACTGAGTTTTCTTTGTAGTTGAGAAGATATGATGTACTTGGAAGATATAACCTAAATACAATTCCTTACATTTAATTGCCAATCAATCAATACTTTTGAATGAACAATAATTGAGCCTGAGCAGCATTTTCATTGTGTTATTTCTTACTTGAAAATTTCCAATGGCTACTCTTTAGGAGCTCAAAGAAACAGAAAAAAGTTTCCTGACTTTATGGAACTTGCATCTGGGAGACAGGTCATTTGCAAAAACAAATAAATAATACCAAAATCCAGAGGATAAATACAAAATAACAGGTTTTACATATTACAGGCGATCAGAGGATGAAACGATCACTAGCTAGGGACACTGGGAGAATGCTTTTGGAAGACACAGGTCTTACCCTGCAAATGTGACTAAAGACTGCTTCCCCATCCTTCAGCTAGAACCTCTTCTTTGATGACTTATCCACTCACTCTCCTCCAACGATATTTGCTGTCTCAATTTTTTTTTTTTTTGTGAAACTTTTTTGTTCACTTTTTTTTTTTTAATTAATTTATTATTATTATACTTTAAGTTGTAGGGTACATGTGCATAACGTGCAGGTTTGTTACATATGTATACTTGTGCCATGTTGGTGTGCTACACCCATCAACTCGTCATTTACATCAGGTATAACTCCCAATGCAATCCCTACCCCCGCCCCCCTCCCCATGATAGGCCCCGGTGTGTGATGTTCCCCTTCCCGAGTCCAAGTGATCTCATTGTTCAGTTCCCACCTATGAGTGAGAACATGCGGTGTTTGGTTTTCTGTTCTTGTGATAGTTTGCTAAGAATGATGGTTTCCAGCTGCATCCATGTTCCTACAAAGGACACAAACTCATCCTTTTTTATGGCTGCATAGTATTCCATGGTGTATATGTGCCACATTTTCTTAATCCAATCTGTCACTGATGGACATTTGGGTTGATTCCAAGTCTTTGCTATTGTGAATAGTGCTGCAATAAACATACGTGTGCATGTGTCTTTGTAGCAGCATAATTTATACTCCTTTGGGTATATACCCAGTAATGGGATGGCTGGGTCATATGGTACATCTAGCTCTAGATCCTTGAGGAATCACCATACTGTTTTCCATAATGGTTGAACTAGTTTACAATCCCACCAACAGTGTAAAAGTGTTCCTATTTCTCCACATCCTCTCCAGCACCTGTTGTTTCCTGACTTTTTAATGATCGCCATTCTAACTGGTGTGAGATGGTATCTCATTGTGGTTTTGATTTGCATTTCTCTGATGGCCAGTGATGATGAGCATTTTTTCATGTGTCTGTTGGCTGTATGAATGTCTTCTTTTGAGAAATGTCTGTTCATATCCTTTGCCCACTTTTTGATGGGGTTGTTTGTTTTTTTCTTGTAAATTTGTTTGAGTTCTTTGTAGGTTCTGGATATTAGCCCTTTGTCAGATGAGTAGATTGCAAAAATTTTCTCCCATTCTGTAGGTTGCCTGTTCACTCTGATGGTAGTTTCTTTTGCTGTGCAGAAGCTCTTTAGTTTAATGAGATCCCATTTGTCAATTTTGGCTTTTGCTGCCGTTGCTTTTGGTGTTTTAGACATGAAGTCTTTGCCCATGCCTATGTCCTGAATGGTACTACCTAGGTTTTCCTCTAGGATTTTTATGGTATTAGGTCTAACATTTAAGTCTCTAATCCAGCTTGAATTAATTTTCGTATAAGGAGTAAGGAAAGGATCCAGTTTCAGCTTTCTACTTATGGCTAGCCAATTTTCCCAGCACCATTTATTAAATAGGAAATCCTTTCCCCATTTCTTGTTTCTCTCAGGTTTGTCAAAGATCAGATGGCTGTAGATGTGTGGTATTATTTCTGAGGACTCTGTTCTGTTCCATTGGTCTATATCTCTGTTTTGGTACCAGTACCATGCTGTTTTGGTTACTGTAGCCTTGTAGTATAGTTTGAAGTCAGGTAGCGTGATGCCTCCAGCTACCTGTTCTTTTGACTTAGGATTGTCTTGGAGATGCGGGCTCTTTTTTGGTTCCATATGAACTTTAAAGCAGTTTTTTCCAATTCTGTGAAGAAACTCATTGGTAGCTTCATGGGGATGGCATTGAATCTATAAATTACCTTGGGCAGTATGGCCATTTTCACGATATTGATTCTTCCTATCCATGAGCATGGGATGTTCTTCCATTTGTTTGTGTCCTCTTTTATTTCACTGAGCAGTGGTTTGTAGTTGTCCTTGAAGAGGTCCTTTACATCCCTTGTAAGTTGGATTCCTAGGTATTTTATTCTCTTTGAAGCAATTGTGAATGGAAGTTCATTCCTGATTTGGCTCTCTGTTTGTCTGTTACTGGTGTATAAGAATGCTTGTGATTTTTGCACATTAATTTTGTATCCTGAGACTTTGCTGAAGTTGCTTATCAGCTTAAGGAGATTTTGGGCTGAGACAATGGGGTTTTCTAAATATACAATCATGTCATCTGCAAACAGGGACAATTTGACTTCTTCTTTTCCTAACTGAATACCCTTGATTTCTTTCTCTTCTCTGATTGCCCTAGCCGGAACTTCCAACACTATGTTGAATAGGAGTGGTGAGAGAGGGCATCCCTGTCTTGTGCCAGTTTTCAAAGGGAATTTTTCCAGTTTTTGCCCATTCAGTATGATATTGGCTGTGGGTTTGTCATAAATAGCTTTTATTATTTTGAGGTACGTTCCATCAATACCGAATTTATTGAGCGTTTTTAGCACGAAGGGCTGTTGAATTTTGTCAAAAGCCTTTTCTGCATCTATTGAGATAATCATGTGGTTCTTGTCTTTGGTTCTGTTTATATGCTGGATTATGTTTATTGATTTGCGAATGTTGAACCAGCCTTGCATCCCAGGGATGAAGCCCACTTGATCATGGTGGATAAGCTTTTTGATGTGTTGCTGAATCCGGTTTGCCAGTATTTTCTTGAGGATTTTTGCATCGATGTTCATCAGGGATATTGGTCTAAAATTCTCTTTTTTTGTTGTGTCTCTGCCAGGCTTTGGTATCAGGATGATGTTGGCCTCATAAAATGAGTTAGGGAGGATTCCCTCTTTTTCTATTGATTGGAATAGTTTCAGAAGGAATGGTACCAACTCCTCCTTGTACCTCTGGTAGAATTCAGCTGTGAATCCATCTGGTCCTGGACTTTTTTTGGTTGGTAGGCTATTAATTATTGCCTCAATTTCAGAGCCTGCTATTGGTCTATTCAGGGATTCAACTTCTTCCTGGTTTAGTCTTGGAAGAGTGTAAGTGTCCAGGAAATTATCCGTTTCTTCTAGATTTTCTAGTTTATTTGCGTAGAGGTGTTTATAGTATTCTCTGATGGTAGTTTGTATTTCTGTGGGGTCGGTGGTGATATCCCCTTTATCATTTTTAATTGCATCGATTTCATTCTTCTCTCTTTTCTTCTTTATTAGTCTTGCTAGTGGTCTGTCAATTTTGTTGATCTTTTCAAAAAACCAACTCCTGGATTCATTGATTTTTTGGAGAGTTTTTTGTGTCTCTATCTCCTTCAGTTCTGCTCTGATCTTAGTTATTTCTTGCCTTCTGCTAGCTTTCGAATGTGTTTGTTCTTGCTTCTCTAGTTCTTTTAATTGCGATGTTAGAGTGTCAATTTTAGATCTTTCCTGCTTTCTCTTGTGGGCATTTAGTGCTATAAATTTCCCTCTACACACTGCTTTAAATGTGTCCCAGAGATTTGGTATGTTGTATCTTTGTTCTCATTGGTTTCAAAGAACATCTTTATTTCTGCCTTCATTTCGTTATGTACCCAGTAGTCATTCAGGAGCAGGTTGTTCAGTTTCCATGCAGTTGAGCGGTTTTGATTTTCTTAGTCCTGAGTTCTAGTTTGATTGCACTGTGGTCTGAGAGACAGTTTGTTATAATTTCTGTTCTTGTACATTTGCTGAGGAGTGCTTTACTTCCAATTACGTGGTCGATTTTGGAGTAAGTACGATGTGGTGCTGAGAAGAATGTATATTCTGTTGATTTGGGGTGGAGAGTTCTATAGATGTCTATTAGGTCTGCTTGCTGCAGAGATGAGTTCAATTCCTGGATATCCTTGTTAACTTTCTGTCTCGTTGATCTGTCTAATGTTGACAGTGGAGTGTTGAAGTCTCCCATTATTATTGTATGGGAGTCTAAGTCTCTTTGTAAGTCTCTAAGGACTTGCTTTATGAATCTGGGTGCTCCTGTATTGGGTGCATATATATTTAGGATAGTTAGCTCTTCCTGTTGAATTGATCCCTTTACCATTATGTAATGGCCTTCTTTGTCTCTTTTGATCTTTGATGGTTTAAAGTCTGTTTTATCAGAGACTAGTATTGCAACCCCCGCTTTTTTTTGTTCTCCATTTGCTTGGTAAATCTTCCTCCATCCCTTTATTTTGAGCCTATGTGTGTCTCTGCGTGTGAGATGGGTCTCCTGAATACAGCAGACTGATGGGTCTTGACTCTTTATCCAGTTTGCCAGTCTGCGTCTTTTAATTGGAGCATTTAGTCCATTTACATTTAAGGTTAAGATTGTTATGTGTGAACTTGATCCTGCCATTATGATATTAACTGGTTATTTTGCTCATTAGTTGATGCAGTTTCTTCCTAGCCTCGATGGTCTTTACATTTTGGCATGTTTTTGCAAAGGCTGGTACCGGTTGTTCCTTTCCATGTTTAGTGCTTCCTTCAGGGTCTCTTGTAAGGCAGGCCTAGTGGTGACAAAATCTCTAAGCATTTGCTTATCTGTAAAGGATTTTATTTCTCCTTCACTTATGAAACTTAGTTTGGCTGGATATGAAATTCTGGGTTTAAAATTCTTTTCTTTAAGAATGTTGAATATTGGCCCCCACTCTCTTCTGGCTTGGAGAGTTTCTGCCGAGAGATCTGCTGTTAGTCTGATGGGATTCCCTTTGTGGGTAACCCGACCTTTCTCTCTGGCTGCCCTTAAGATTTTTTCCTTCATTTCAACTTTGGTGAATCTGGCAATTATGTGTCTTGGAGTTGCTCTTCTCGAGGAGAATCTTTGTGGCATTCTCTGTATTTCCTGGATTTGAATGTTGGCCTGCCCTACTAGGTTGGGGAAGTTCTCCTGGATGATATCCTGAAGAGTGTTTTCCAACTTGGTTCCATTTTCCCCCTCACTTTCAGGCACCCCAATCAGACGTAGATTTGGTCTTTTTACATAATCCCATACTTCTTGCAGGCTTTGTTCATTTCTTTTTCTTCTTTTTTCTTTTGGTTTCTCTTCTTGCTTCATTTCATTCATTTGATCCTCAATCGCAGATACTCTTTCTTCCAGTTGATCGAGTCGATTACTGAAGCTTGTGCATTTGTCACGTATTTCTCGTGTCATGGTTTTCATCTCTTTCATTTCGTTTAGGACCTTCTCTGCATTAATTACTCTAGCCATCAATTCTTCCACTTTTTTTTCAAGATTTTTAGTTTCTTTGCGCTGGGTACGTAATTCCTCCTTTAGCTCTGAGAAATTTGATGGACTGAAGCCTTCTTCTCTCATCTCGTCAAAGTCATTCTCCGTCCAGCTTTGATCCGTTGCTGGCGATGAGCTGCGCTCCTTTGCCGGGGGAGATGCGCTCTTATTTTTCGAATTTCCAGCTTTTCTGCCCTGCTTTTTCCCCATCTTTGTGGTTTTATCTGCCTCTGGTCTTTGATGATGGTGATGTATTGATGGGGTTTTGGTGTAGGTGTCCTTCCTGTTTCATAGTTTTCCTTCTAACAGTCAGGACCCTCAGCTGTAGGTCTGTTGGAGATTGCTTGAGGTCCACTCCAGACCCTGTTTGCCTGGGTATCAGCAGCAGAGGCTGCAGAAGATAGAATATTTCTGAACAGCGAGTGTACCTGTCTGATTCTTGCTTTGGAAGCTTCCTCTCAGGGGTGTACTCCACCCTGTGGGGTGTCCGGTGTCAGACTGCCCCTAGTGGGGGATGTCTCCCAGTTAGGCTACTCAGGGGTCAGGGACCCACTTGAGCAGGGAGTCTGTCCCTTCTCAGATCTCAACCTCCGTGTTGGGAGATCCACTGCTCTCTTCAAAGCTGTCAGACAGAGTCGTTTGCATCTGCAGAGGTTTCGGCTGCCTTTGTTATTGCCCTGTCCCCAGAGGTGGAGTCTACAGAGACAGGCAGGTTTCCTTGAGCTGCTGTGAGCTCCACCCAGTTCGAGCTTCCCAGCAGCTTTGTTTACCTACTTAAGCCTCAGCAATGGCGGGCGCCCCTCCCCCAGCCTCGCTGCTGCCTTGCCGGTAGATCACAGACTGCTGTGATAGCAATGAGGGAGGCTCCGTGGGTGTGGGACCCTCCCGGCCAGGTGTGGGATATGATCTCCTGGTGTGCCTGTTTGCTTAAAGCGCAGTATTGGGGTGGGAGTTACCGGATTTTCCAGGTGTTGTGTGTCTCAGTTCCCCTGGCTAGGAAAAGGGATTCCCTTCCCCCTTGCGCTTCCCAGGTGAGGCAATGCCTCGCCCTGCTTCAGCTCTCGCTGGTCGGGCTGCAGCAGCTGACCAGCACCGATCGTCCGGCACTCCCCAGTGAGATGAACCCAGTACCTCAGTTGAAAATGCAGAAATCACTGGTCTTCTGTGTCGCTCGCGCTGGGAGTTGGAGACTGGAGCTGTTCCTATTCGGCCATCTTGCTCCGCCCCCCTGCTGTCTCAATTTTTAATACTACTACTACACTACATGATATATATTTTTCTGTTATTTGCCACAATGAAATGTAATTGTCTGCTGATAAGCAAAACTCCACCACTGGAGTATGGACCTCTTGATAAGTGGAATCACATCTAAATCATCTCCTGCTCCCGTGGCCTAACATAGAATGTAAACACACTTAGAGGTCACATTTAATAAACACGTGTTGAACAAATGTTAAAGATTATGCTAGAAGACGCACTCTGAAATCACGACAGGATATCACTGAACTCAGCCATGTATTCAATAGCCTGATAGAACAGTTCATCCTCCTTCCACAATGGGTTCCTAAAAACTTGATGATGGGGTTAAAGAAATAAATGTTAGTGAGTTGCCGAAAAACAAAAAAAAACAAAAAAAAAAACCTGAGAGTATAACTGTTACTTGATTTCTCCACAGTCAAAAAAAAAAAAAATGTTATTAGGGTATTTAATAAGATGAGGTCTCCAGAAGTAAGGCAGGACTACTAAAAAATAAAAGCTAGGTAGTTTTCATATCTTGGCTATTGCAAATAATACTGCAATGAACATGGGAGCGTAGATATACCTCTGAGATCCAGATTTCAGTTTCTTTAGTTATATATCCAGAAGTGAGATAGCTAGATCAAATAGTACTCCTATTTTTAATTTTTTGAGAAATCCCCTAAAGCAGATGCACCAATTTCCATTCCCACTAACCACATACAAAAGTTCCAACTTTTGCACATCCTTTCTAACACTTATCTTTTTTTTTTTACTGATAATAGCCATCCTAACAGGTGTGAGATGATATCTCATTGTGGTTTTGATTTGTATTTCTCTGATAATTAGTTATGTTGAGTACCTTTTCATATACCCGTGGGCCAGTTGTTCCTCTTTGGAAAAAAATGCCTATTCAGGTTATTTTTCCCATCTTTAAACAGGTTATTAGGTTTTTTGCTATTGAGTTATAGGAGTTTCTCACATATTTTGGAATTTATTCCTTATTAGATATATAGTATGCAAATATTTTTTTCCTATCATGTAGGTCACCTTTAAATTTGTTGTTTCCTTTGCCATGTAGCAGTCTTTTAATTTTATTTAATTCCACTTGTCTATTTTCCTTTTTGTTATCTGTGCTTTTAGTACCATTTCCAATCAGTCATTGCCTAATCCAATGGCTATAAGCTATTTCCCTATGTTTTCTTCTAAGAGTTTTATCGTTCTGTCTAACATTTAACTTTTTAATCTATTTCAAATTGACTTGTGTACATGGTGTGACATAAGGGTCCAATTCTATTCTTTGCATGTTGATATATAATTTTCCCTACATCGTTTATTGAGAGCATTATCTTTTCCCCATTGTGTATCCTTGTCATCCTTGTCAAAGATCAACTGACTATATATGTGTGGGTTTATTTCTGGGCTCTCTACTCTGTTCTATTAGACATCGATAAATGAATGATTTTTTTAAATGTGCTACATACCACATGTATAATGAAATATCATTCAGTCTTTTAGAAAAGAAGGAAATGCTGCCATTTGCAATAACATGGATGATCTGGCAGACATTGTGCTAATTAAAATAAGCCAGACACAGAAACACAAAATATCACATGATCTCACTTATATGTAGAAACTAAAATAGTCAAACTCATAGAAGCAGAGAGTATAATGGTTGTTGTCAGGGAATGGAAGGAGAAGGAAATGAGGAGATGTTGATCAAAGGGTACAAAGTTCCAGTTTTAAAGATCTACCCTACAATACAGGGCCTGTGGTTAACAATACTGTATTTTATGTTTAAAATTTTGCTAAGAGGATAGATTTTTATTTTAAGCGCTTTTACCAGAAAAGGAAAAACAAAAGAAAACAAAGCACACAGTAAAAGGAGTCAGAAGGAAATTTTTGGAGATACTGGATAAATTTATTGCATTAATTGTTATGATGGTTTCAGAAGTATATACTTATCTTCAAATACACTAAATTCTATCGCTAAATATATACAGATATTTATGTCAATCATATTTCAATAGAGCATTTAAAAAAATTTTAATCTCACTTTATGATCATAAGTAAGTTACTTGTTACTTATCTCAGAATTTTTAACACACTTTTAGTGACAGTAATACTCAGGTCCATCCCTAACAGGTGCTGGGCTCCAGGCAAGAATTAAAATGGAAGCTCTTGCATTCTATATCTACAATGTATTTAGAAACTATTTAAAATTTATAGCTTACACATGTTTAAATACAATTCTGTTCTTATATCTTGGCAAATATATCTTCATTACAACATGAAAGCTCAGACTCAAACTTAAGATTCTCAAATTCCTTAAGAATTTCCTGTGGGAATCTAGCAGCATGAGAGAAGTTAGCCACAGAGCATCAGTCTCTCTCCTGGTCTGCCACTGGTCTCTATCCAACCCAGTTCTGTTATGCCTCATAAGAGCAGTGTGAACATGGTCCTGCATACCAAAGCCTGCATGTCCAATCTTCATCCAAACTACTGCAAATATTCACCCTTAGGTCATACTTTGGAGTAAAGAAGGTGCATATCAGAAATGTAGTCTGCCTTGAGGGAGATGACCTGAAGAAGAAGTTCACATAGGCCCTGTAAGCAGGTTAAAGTTTGCTTAGGAAGTGAATTCAAAAGTTTAGGATTCCAAGGTATAAACAAGAAGGGGATTAAAAGTTTTGCGCTGGGCAGATGTCCTTGACCTACAAGCTCCAAGCCCTTTGGAGAGAGGCATGGATGGAGAAGACCTGGAGGGAGGCCTTTAAAACAGGTCTTTAAAACAGGGGTCTAGGGCAAAGGAGACTCTCTTGCATAGATGTAAAAGTGGTATTAGTGATACTTACTTTTCAAAACTATTATGAAGATTAACAGATATGGAAGGAAAGTACCTAGAAACTATAACAATTTCAAATTATGTACGTGATGTTGTTTATGTTGTTGTTATTGTTGGCATTGTTATTAGAATATGCTTGCTAAACCATTAGGTGATACAGGAACACAGGTAGTATTTGGATAAAACTGATTACTATGGACCCTATAACACATTGAAAGACATTTTCATTAGTTATTTTATGAAGGTGAATCTACATTTGTGATGGCTGTTGATTTGAAGAAGCTCTCCAGATCAGCAGAATAGGGGGTATTCCTGAGGGATTTGAGGTTATGTATCCCTATATCTGTTTTCTGGTTCTAACCATTCTTTTTCTATATGAAGCCTTCTCATAGGTCAGCAAATATAGTTGGCCCTTTATATCCATGGGTTCCACATCCATGGATTCAATCAATTGCATATCAAAAATATTTGGAAAAATAAAAGATGATCGTATCTGTACTAAACATGTACGATTCTTTTGTTTTTATTCCTTCAACAATATAGTATAATATTTACATTGCATTTACAATGTATTAGGTATTATAAGTAATCTAGAGATGTTTTAAAGTATATGGGAAGATGTGTATAGATTATATGCAAATATTATACCATTTTATATAAGGGACTTGGTAATCTGTGATTTTGGTATCTGTGGGGAATCCTGGAGCCAATTCCCCATGGCTACTGAGAGACACAGTATTTCTAGCATGTGTTTTACCACCTTGAATTACTAAAAGGTAATTTAATAATCAACATGAAATATCTTGCTTGAATATAATGTGAGTATAGGGGTTTGGCTGACATTACCAGGTCATCTCTTTTGAATCCACCTTACCACCTTGGTCACCTCAACGCAAGAGAGTAGCACTTGACTCCTGTCCCTTTGTCTTTGCCTTTGCCTTTGCCTCTGCCTCTGTCTTCAGTGTATATCTCCCTTCCACCATTGTCATTACTCTTCCCAAGGCAACAGCAGTCCCTTAAATACCTTCTGTCCACAAAGTTTAGAGATACTGTCATCTCACAGATGGGTGAGTATACTTTTCAGCTGGAGGGAATTTTGGAAATTCATTTCTATGACTATTGAGAAATCATTGAATCACAGAATCACAGCGTCTAAAAAAAGACTATGTAAACATCTTCTCCTTCAACTTCTCACTCATAAAGAAATCTCATTCCCCATGTTTGAGAGATCATCATTCACCTTTTCCTTCTGTCTCAACAGCCCTGAAGACGAGGTATTAAGGCCTCCATAAGGCAGCTTGTTTTCATTGTTAGGCATCTTGAGTGTTCAGAAAATCGTTCCTTCAAGACACCGTGGCTTGCGCCTATAATCTCAGCTACTTGAAAGGGTAGGTGGGAGGATTGCTTGAGGCCAGGAGTTTGAGACAATTGCTTATTCACTTAATCTTTTAACCCATATAATGTGTCAGGCATTGGGCTAAGAGCCCAAGATGCAATGATAAATAGAATAGTCCTTATATTCAACAAACTCTTTATGTTGAACCAAAATGCTAAATAATATAGTAAAGTTGGCAAGCTCTGGAGTCAGATTTCCTAGGTTTGAATTCCACCGGTAACACTCGTTATCACTGTGGCCTTGAGGGAACAATTTAACCATTTTTGCCTCAATCTTCTCATCTGCGTATTGGAGATACTTATATTAATAGTACCTACTAACAGAGTTTTTATGAGAAATAATGTAAATGTTAGCTATTTGTCCTAATCTGTGTCTGGAGACCAAAAATGAGCTTTTTATTCTACTTGAAGGCCCAAAGGAGCTGAAAGACACCTCATGTCTTCCTAAATCTTTACCTCTCCATAGTAAATTATCCCAGTTCTTTTATCCATTCATGAGACTTGGTATCCAGATCCATCAACATCTTGATCTCCCTAGAGTTTCACTCCAAGTGTAGCATTTGGAACTCACCCCAAATTTGGTTTGACAGGAGAGCATTTTCCTAACTGGTCTAGACATTATGCCTTAGAATTTTTTAAAAAAACCCTTAGGATCCTTTGGGATAGCTATTTATTTCACAGGTAAGAAAACATGCCCCAAAATGAGGCAGAATTTAACATTCTACTAAGTACTGACAGACACAGAAAGAGAGCCCAGGCCTTTTGGCTCAATCTTTCTTTTTACTCCATTGCTCTATAGAGTACTTTTCTGTTCTAAGATATTTCATTTTTGTTATTCAAACTCTCCTATTAATGAACCAAACTGGGTCCCTTTGCCCATGTGCAACAGAAAGCCAAACACCAAAGTGCCAGGATTTCGCAGCAAGAAAGGTTTATTGCGACTTAACTGGCAAGAGGAGAGAAGAAAAATGATCAAATCTGTCTCACCAAGCTGGGGGCTGGGTTGAGTTTTATAAGTATAGGGTAATGAGGTGTGATCTGATTACACCTTGCAATGAGGTGGTGCCAGTAGGCAATGATCTGATGGATCCTGGATCCTACCATGCAGTGTTCACTTTTTAATTCAATTCCCACTCCTCAGTCCAAGCACTTAGGTTCTCCTTGTGGTTGCACCCTTGGTTCATATGGACATGCTCACTTCAACCTGGGGATTCATAGCAGCTGAAAAACAGCTCACAACTTTGTTACATAAAAGCTGAGCCAAATTGGTCTGGTGCAGTTACACCAGCACTTTGAGAGGAACCTGGTATCCCTAGGAAATCTGAAAATCATTCATTTTTTTAAGACTTACTTCCTTAAGAGTTAGACCTCATTTTCTCGTGTCTTTGATTTGGTAACAATATGAACTAAGCCCCACAGCATCTGGTCAAAACACAATCTTCAGTATAGAATCACTGATTTTCCATGCTGCTATAAAGACACATGCACACGTATGTTTATTGTGGCACTATTCACAATAGCAAAGACTTGGAATCAACCCAAATGTCCATCAGTGACAGACTGGATTAAGAAAATGTGGCACATATACACTGTGGAATACTATGCAGCCATAAAAAAAGGATGAGTTCGTGTCCTTTGTAGGGACATGGATGCAGCTGGAAACCATCATTCTCAGCAAACTTGCAAGAACAGAAAACCAAACACCGCATGTTCTCACTCATAGGTGGGAACTGAATGAGATCACTTGGACACGGGAAGGGGAACATCACACACTGGGGCCTATTGTGGGAAGTGGGGAGGGGGGAGGGATGGCATTGGGAGTTATACCTGATGTATATGATGAGTTGATGGGTGCTGACGCGTTAATGGGTGCAGCACACCACCATAGCACATATATACATATGTAACAAATCTGCATGTTGTGCACATGTACCCTAGAACTTAAAACAACAACAACAAAAAGAATCACTGATTTTATAAGATCTCCAGGTCCTTGCCTTGTTAGGCCAGGTATTACACCAAAAATTGTACATAATGGCCTTGAGTTTCCATGGATACTCTTTTTATTTATTTAATATGTTTTATGTTAAATACAAGATAGTAGGTGCTACCTCTAGGGAGGTAGGAATGAGTACGATAACAAGGGAAAAAGAGTTTGCTCTGACAGAACAAATGCCTTTAGGGAATAAGGGAGAAAAAGATCTAGAAAATTAGCTCTTTAGTGTAAAATTGTGGTCCCCTAATCTGTCATTTCTTTATTAGAGGTGAATCAGAATCTCCTTAATTCAAATACATACATACATACATATATATGTGTGTGTGTGTATGTATATATAGATATATATGTGTATATGTATAGACATATACATACACACACACACACACACACACACAAGCAGTCCTCCAGATCCCAGGGTTCAACTAACTGTACACCAAATATTCTTTTAGAAGACCACAAAAACAACAATACAACAATTGAAAAAGTACAAATAAAAAATTCAACATGACAAATACTTACACAGCATTTACATTGTATTATGTATAAGTACAGTCATCCCTCGTTATTCTTCGGGATTCAAGGACACCTGTATATACCAAAATCTGCTCAAACTCAAGTTTCACAGTTGGTCCTGTGGAACCTGTATATATCAAGTAGGACTTGTATACTATACTTTCAGCTGAAGTTTGACTGCAGATGTGGAATCTGTAGAAATGGAGAGCTGACTGTATTTGTTGGGAAAAAAACCCTGCATATAAGTGGACCCATGAAGTTCAAATCTACCTTGTAGAGATGATTTAAAATATACAGGAGGATGTGTGAAGGTTATATGCAAATACTATCCCACTTTATATAAAGACTTGAGCATCCACAGATTTTGGTTATTTACAGGGTACTAGAACCAATTCCCTACAGATACTGAGGGAGGACTATACATATATATACGCAGTCTGAGTCATTCTCTGGATCTACCAAATAAGAATCTTGAGATTGCTAGAGCAGAATTAGAAGGCAAACATGTAAATTTTGAAAACCTTCCCCAGAATTACTCATACTAAGTTAATCTTTTTCACATTTGTTTCTTGCAAGAAAAAGCAGAATGCACTTCCATGGAACTGAATAATAAACCATCAAACAAAACAATGTTAAATCATGCTGTCATACCACAGCTCTACAGCCTGTTAAGGATGAAATATTTTCCCCTGGAAGCCTTCTTGGTCTTTGATGGCCTGATGCTATGGTATTGATGTGATTTGTTCCCACCAAAATTCATGTTCAAATTTGACCCCCTTTGTGGTGGTATTGGGAGGTATGGCCTAATGGGAAATGTTTGGGTCATTAGAGCGGATACCTTATTAATAGATGAATGCCCTCCCTCAGGAATGGATGAATTCTAGATATCCTGGGAATGGATTAGTTCCCTCAAGCTAGTTATTTAGAAGTCTGACTTCCTCAACTTCTCTCATTTGCTCTCTCCTTCAACATGTAATCCCTTTGCACAAGTTCACTCTCCTTCCATTTTTCACCATGAGTGAACAGACTGAGGTTCTCACCAGCAGTCGAGCAGATGCCAGCACATGCCTCTTAAACTTGCCAACCTGTAGAACTGCCAGCTAAATAAACCTCTTTCTTTATAAACTTATAAACCCAACCTCAGGTATTCAGTTATAGCAACACAGAGCAGACTAAGTCAACTGGTGACTTTGCCTTAAGTGCCACATGTAAATAGATCACTTGCCAAGTGACTTCATAATGGGGTCTGAGGTTCTCACAATAGAACCATAGTCTTTGATTCAGCAAGAGAACTCAGCCTTTAGGAATTTGCTAGAAAACTCTGGACTGAAAATACTCAGGTGGATGAATCACTTTGTTCCTTATGGAAAAGATGGAAACATTCTTCCTGGTTATCTCGGCTACTGGCTATTTTTCATGTAAGCATTTGTTAAAGAAACTTGGGGAAAGAATAAACATTTGATATTCCAGGGGAAGTAACAAGCTCACAATAACTTCTTTCTAGATGTTGTAATTTTTGAAACTTTGAGACTTTCCTCAGAGATGAAAAAGTATCTATCTTAAATAGAGTAACTATCAGTGGTTTAATCCAGTTTTTAATATTCCAAGAATTCTGCCAAAGATAGCTTCAGAATTTAAATATTTTAAGGAATGATCTATGAAAGTTGTACTCAATATCTGACTAATAATTTGGACTTCTGAATTCATAATCAATTTTGGCTCTGCTCCCTCTTTTTCCTAATTATTTCCCATCATACTCTTCACACACACTGGTATTTTGTTATGTTAGCCTGTACACAGAAATGCATTCTATGCAAAGCAGTGTCAGTTTTTTACAGGGCGTACTATTAGGACACCACCAGATGTTATCAAATTCCAAGAGAGGACTCAACTTTTTCTAATTAACTCCAACAAAATGGCACCAATAAGGTAAGCCCATGTAAGACTGAATCTGCTAGCTGAATGGTGCAGGTAGAATGAGGAGGCAAGGAGAAAGCTCAGCTGCAGTAGCTGAAAGAAGTCAAGGCTCTCAAGTAAAACATAAAATATGAAGGTGAAATACAGTGTCAATAGTTTGGGTAAATGGATTTGACACAGAGGTCCCCAGCAAAAGAGGCTTCCTTGTATGCCGGTTGAATTTAGAAAAAGGGTACATTCGAGATGCAATAATCTGAAAACAAACGCAGGTATCTAAGATTTCTGTCAGTAAATGACCAAGATGACTATGAAGAATGAAACCTTTCTCTAAAATAAGACTACATGATGTTTGAACAGCTCAGCAATGGATGGTACTGCTGAGCCTCAGAGGATGATGCTTGAGTTTAAATATCCCCCGCCTAAGGTCAACATTAAACCTAGGAACAGGATAAGTTTGAATTCCCAGGTAAGACATTAGATGTCCCAGTAGGACATTAAGAAGAAGAAGGAAATAGTGTTTGGGAACCAGAAGACATGGCCAGATAAACTGTTTGTGTGAAGAAGCCACTTATTTTTTCATGACTTTCATGGTTATTAATTTATCTGTGATTACTTAATGGGCTAGCTAGCTATACACATTTCAACACTGCATTATTTTATTTAATATTTTATTCTAGGCATTTTTATTTCAGATATTTTTGGTGACAGTCCTTTTAAGGTAAGTTTTCCACTTTCTGCCTAAGAATAATTTTTCTAATCTTAGTCTTACAGAATTTCTATAAGGTTGAACATATAAAACTGCCAATATCTGACTGTTTTGAGTCTACATAATAGCAATTTCATATGGTTCAATTTAAATACCTCTGTCAAAACAGGTCCTGAGAAAATCAGGACTCATCTCTGACTCTTACTGCTCCTGCATTCCCTTAGATACCACTGGCAATTCAAGCTCCTAATTTTTGTTTTTTAATGTATTTTATTTCCTCTTTCTAACTTCAATACTTTTGCCTAGGTTAAGTCCTCCTCGTTACTTGCCCATATTGTTGTGATATGCATCTAGTGCTTCTAGATACCATCTGGTGGTTTCCTTGCATTTAGTCTGATTCAGGAGTTGGCAAATTATAGCCACCTGTTTTTGAAAATAGAGTTTTCTTGGAACACGGGCACACTTTGTTTATATATTATCTATGGCCATTTTCAAGCTGGTACAGAGTTGGGTTGTTGCCATAGAGGCCAAATGACCTAAAAATTATAAAACATTTACTACCTGGCTCTTAACAGAAATAGTTTGCTAACCCCTGCTCTAATCTCTATAACCTTGAGAATGGACTTTCTAAAATGCAAATCTGATTGAGACTTCTTCTTATTTAAAACAATGACTCTAAGTATTCTCAGGATACATTTTTTGCATGTTTTACAATACCCCCCAACTTAATCCAGCCTCTTTCTACCTAAAAGTATAACTTCCTTATTAGTTAAACTATTTTGGAGTTCATGCTATTCTAGTTTTGTGTCTTGGTGCATACAACTCCCTCTAATTAAACATCCTTCTTTCCATATACATATTCAATTTTAAAGGTCATTTGCATCTCTTAAAAGCCCAGTAAAGCATCTAGTCTTTGGTAAAATCTTTCCAAGTCTATATCATGTAGGTTAAATCACTGAAAGAGGAGATAAGAGACATACACTGTTTCTCCAAAGAGTGAGTTGAGTACCTTCTGATAGCATTAAAAATAATTTTAGTTAATATGCCAATGAATCACTTTCATTTCAATAATTACAGCTGTTCTTTCATCTGTTAGAAAAAATACATTTACAACTTCAAACCCAAGATATCATGGACATTCACATTTAGGACAAATCTAAGATTGGTAGGTAAATTTAAAAAGTGAGCCAATTTAAAGCAAAATATTTGTAAAGAAAAATGACACATGAATTTGAAAGGAATCACAAACCAAGTTACTGAAGTTCAGGAAACACTGCTGTGATGAGAGGCAGTGAAGTCTTATAGCCTGATATACTGGATAAACGGACACACTGTAATCTGAATCACTGGAGTAGGAGACTGTGGCAGCTCATTCCTAATCTCGTTATATAATAATTACAAACTTTCCAAGCCTCCTCCCATCCATAGAAAAATCATTTTAATATTCAAGGTCCTCCAACTCTGGTGATACTGAAACAAAGGAAAATAAAATGGGAAGATTTAGGAAAACATAAACCTGCTAGCTTCTTATTATTCCAGAATCCTAATCCCCAGAGGACTAAAGTACACTCGATGCTAGAGTGGGACCACAAAACGCATCCTTTTCCAGGCACCACAATTAAAAGGGGGAATTTGATGAACCAAAATGATTCCAGAGGAACCTGGACAGTGCTTACAGTAATTCCCAGACAGTAGTTATAGTCATTTTTCTCATTTCTCAGAATGGTTTCTTTTTATTTTTCTAACAAATTACAGATATGCATTACACAACCAAGGATCTGGCTGTATAGACTAGGTTGCCCCGCAAGATAGAAACTCCAGCAACCTCAAAGGCTCTGGCTGCTGAATTTAAGAAAATATGGTTTTGATGTTTGAGGTTTGAAAGATAATTTATCATTATCTCCTCTCTACATAAAGTAGAACACCAGAACACTTACATTAGAAGCCATTAAGAGATAATTGCAGGATACAAAGTTTGACTTGTGAGTTTTGTTTTAGGTCCTTCAGTGCAGTCATTATCAAAAGAAGTTTACACAACAGAAACACATATGCTCCATAAGAGTCAGCCCATTATGTGCTTCTAATAACATTATTTATCCTAATTCCTGAGTGTACTGTTTCGTTAATATGTAAATGAAAACATGAAACCGAAAACAGAACCCTCTTTTGAGAATTTAATATGTAACTGACTGCAATCAACTATTTACTGTTTTGCAAAATGTTTGTGAATTCCTCAAAATGTGATTTTGTAAACTAAAAAGAAAAAAAAGAAAGTCATTGAAATCTCAGTTCCACTGTCCGACCCTGAGGGAATAGGGGGACAGGGAGTAAATAAATGGGACTTCAAATTTCATCTCCCACTTTAGAAGCCTCCCTTTATCTATTTTAAACAATAATTTCAATACGGGATTCCATGAAAAAAAAAAGTTCTTTTCCTAAAATGTAAATCATAGCTGTTAAGAAACATTACTTTTTTCAAGATAAGACTAAAGTAATAGGTTTCAGCACTCGAGGTCAGAAGCCCTTGGGTTGAATCCTGTTCCTGTGTTTGAGTGATATTTGGAAGTCTCATAACGCTTCCAAACCTCAAGTTCTCATCTATAAATCTGGAATGATATTTAGTGCTTCACTTGCTACATATGTTCCATCCACATTAACTCTTCTTTTTCGATATTTTCAAACCTACAAAGCTCTTTCCTGCTTCAGAAGCTTTGGGCAATCTCTCTCCTCCTACAACAATGTTTTCCCATGCTCTTCACAGGACTAATTCTTCTTCATTATTTGGGTTTCAGTCTAAATATATCTTCCCACAGATGGATTTCCTGACCATTCTATCTAAAATATATTCACTTCTGATATTTTTATGTTAATCTATTCATATTTCCTTTGTAATACTTGTCATAATGACCATATATTTTAATTTTGTTTCTTTATTTTTGGTCTATCACCCAACATAAGCTCCATGAAGTCAAAAGGCAGGTTTCTGATTAATTCCTAGCACTTAACACAGTATCTGCACCAAGTAAGACCTTAATAAGTACATTTTGAATGAATGAATAACTCAAAGGGTTCTTGGGCAGAATGAATGCGATAGTGGATATAAAACACATTTGCAAACCTAAATCACCCTTTAGAGGTAATTTTTTTAAGAAAAATTCACTACTTATTTTGGCTCAAACTCTCTGAATGGAACGTGTGTTTAAGAATGAAGATTCTGATCCTATAGAACTAGATTGGGACCTCAGCTCTTCTGCTTAAACTTATGTGACTTAGGGCAGAAAACATAACCTCAGTCATTATCTCAGAAGCTGGCTATGAGGATTGAAAAAGATAATGCATCAAGAGAGCTTAGCATAATCCCGGTCACATAGCAAGCCCTTAGTAAATAACAGATGAGTGACCTTTATTGCTACTAACTAGGGGACCAACAATTTCAGTTTTCCCTGGACTAAGGGTTTTCCTGGGACATGAGACTTTGCATACTAAAATAAGACAGTCACAGACAAACCAGAATGGTTGATCACTCTATCATAAACACACGTTTGTACTCAGCCCCTAGTGCTCTTTCCACATTTCCCAACTCACTCAGATCACATAACCTATACCATAGTCAGCTTTAGCCAGTATAGCAGTGTCTTCCAAATGGTATCAAAACCTCATCTGATAGGCCTTCATGTTGTGGTCATAATTCTATGGCATACATAGCGATTCCATAGAGGGAACAGAAACTGCATGGATGATTGCTGCTACTTCTCCCAAATGTATTATTAGCTAACCACATTTCATCCTTTCTCCAAATCTACTGTCTTACCCTTCTCTGCAATCCCAAGGATTCAGGGAAATAAAAAATAACTTCTCAGTGCTAAAAATGTATTCTTAGGATTTAAATTTTAATAGGATAAATAATAAATGTACTCTCTTAAACTATACAACTCAGTGGTCCTTAATATATACAAGAGAGTTGTACAACTATCACTGCTGTTTAATTTCAGAAAAATTTTCATTAAAAAGAAATCTCTACCCCTCTGTCATCTCCCCCACCCCAGTACCTGGAAATCACTAGTCTACTTTTTGTCTTTATAGATTTGCCTATTATGGACAATTCATATAAATGGAATAATATAACATGTGGCCTTTTTTGTCTTCCTTCATTTGGTATAGATTTTCAAAATTCATCCATGTTGTAGGATGCATGAGTTATTTGTGCCTTTTTATGGCTGAATATTTCATTGTATAGATATATCACATTTCATTTATCCATTCATCCATTAATGGACATGGGGTTGCTTCCACTTTGGGCTAGCATGAATAAAGTTGCTATGAACATCCATTTACTAGGTTTTGTGTGAACACATGCTTTTATTTATCTTGGGTATAAACCTATGAGTTAAATTGCTGAGGCATATGATAACTTTAACTGAGGAACAACCAAACTGTTTTTCAATCAGCTGCAGAATTTTACAATCCCAGTAAAAGTATGAGAGTTCTAATTTCTCCACATCTTTACCAACACGTGTTATTGCTCATCTTTTTAATGATAACCATCCTAATAGGTGTGAGGTGGTATCATAATCATGAAAACCATGGTTATGATTTTCATTTCCCAAAAGATTTAATGTTATATATATTTTCATAGGCTTATTAGCCATTTGTGTATCTTCTTTTAAGAAATGTCTATTCAAATCCTTTGCTCACTTTTTACTCAGATTATTTACCTTTTTATTGTTGAGCTGTAAGAGATTTTTATATATTCTGGATACTAGCTCCTTAATGGATG
Source organism: Macaca mulatta (assembly GCF_049350105.2). Classification (NCBI taxonomy): domain Eukaryota; kingdom Metazoa; phylum Chordata; class Mammalia; order Primates; family Cercopithecidae; genus Macaca; species Macaca mulatta. The sequence goes on from NC_133411.1 coordinate 157,348,515, forward strand.
TTGATTTACAGATATTTTCTCTCATTATGTGGGTTTTCTTTTCACTTTATTAATAGTGTCCTTTGAAGTGCAGGAGATTTTAATTTCATAAAGTACAATTTATCTATTGCTGCTTGTGTTTTTGGTGTCATATCTAAGAAAACATTGCTTAATCCAAGATCACAAAGATCTCTGTTTTCTTCCAAACGTTTTAAATTTTAACTGTTACATTCAGGTCTTTGACTCATATTGAGTTAGATTTGTATATGGTGTGAGGCAGGGAATTCAGCTGTATTGTTTAGTATGTAGATACACAGTTATCCCAGCACTGTTTGTTGAAAATATTTATCTTTCCTCATTTAATTGTTTTATAACCCTCACTGAAAATCAACTGACCATAAATATAAGGATTTATTTTTGAACTTTCAATTTTGTTCTGTTGGTCTATATGTCTATCTATGTGCCAATACCACACTCTCTTGATTATTTAGATTTTCATAGTAAGCTTTGAAGTCAAGAAGTATGCATTCTTCAACTTTGCTCATTTGCAGATTGTTTAGCTATTCTGGGTACTATCCTCAAAAAGTATTAAAGGTATTGCCAAAGAATAATGTATAGATATGTTCTGCACAATAGTTCTAAGGGTAAAATACAAAAAAAAAATCTAATAATATATAATTAGTTTCTAATAATATAATCCATAATTATAGTGCATCTATAATACTTTCTGGAAAAGAGTTAGTAAATGAAATTGTGTCACTGTCTATGGTAATGCTACAAATATCAATGTTCTAATGCCCGCTAACTTTATTTGCATGAAAGCCAATATTTTCCAAAGTTTCCATTTTCCAACTAGTTCTTAGCATCTCCAGACACAATAGTGGAACTTGAGGGAAGTACAGTTTTCTCACATAAGATCTTCTTTTTCCATTGTTGTGCTGCCACTTAAATATCCTTATCCATGATTCTCTGATGTTTACTACACCTCCACCCTACTGCTCAGCTTCTTCTTATTCCAGGTCAGTTGAGAAATCTATTTTGCTTCCCATGCCCACTATTTCAGAGGGAGTTTATGCATAAGAATAATCTGGCTCCTCCACTTTTATACTTATCTCTGTTAGCCTGAAGTTGCTTTCTTCTAAGTTTATCAAGGCATTCCAAATGTGTGGCCAGGTCATGTTCATAATAAAGTGAGGGTGACAAGCATATCTTTACACTAACTGTACATGTGCCTCCCTCCATCCTTCAAGCCCCAGCTCGGGTTCTCCCTGGTACTGTGTTTCTGCATTGGAGAAGTCAAAGGTTGATCCACTTTAGTACACCAAAGCTCTCTAGCTTTTTGCCTACAGGCTCATCCTTTTTTAGCTCTACATGATTTATTTAAAAACCTCACTAGACATCACCTATTAACTTTTCAAAAAATAATCATGACCTAACATTAAGTTTGCAAAATATATCAAATGATGCATATAGTATGATTAAACTTTAAAAAAAAGTATTTATTGTATATACTCAGAAACATAAAATATTTAAGAGAATAAATAATGAGGGATCTTTTGAAAACCTATAAATAGGCCTGATTTCAATTTAGTGCTTATTACATACCAAGCACTGTCCTTGGCACCATATATAAATTATCTCATTCAGTATTCAAAACAAGTACTCCAAAGTTGACTGCCTTGCCTAATGTCAAATAGGAAGCACTTATGGAAGATGAATAATATTCCTTACCACTTCACAGTAGTTCCTATGGGGCTATTGTTAAATTTTCTTTAAATGGGCCACTTTTTGAGAGGATCACTTGAGGCCAGGAGTTCGAGATCAGCCTGGCCAACAGGATGGAACCCCGTCTCTAATAAAAATACAAAAAAAAAAAAAAAAAAAAATAGCCAGGCGTGGTGGCAGGTGCCTGTAATCCCAGCTACTTGGGAGGCTGGGGCAGGAGAATTGCTTGAACCTGAGAGGCAGAGGTTGCAGTGGGCCGAGATTGCGCCATTGCACTCCAGCTGACAGTGAGACCATGTTTAAAAAAAAAAAATAGGCCACTTTTGCATGAAATATGCACGCAAAATTTCACTGACTATAACTTAGTATAAAATTTAGTATTTTGATTGGTATTGTTACTACATTTCTGCTGAAGAAGACAGATATTTTTCATTTTTGTTTTCCACACTCCTGAGTTTATCCTGTTCTTAACCATTATGGTCTTTGCCTCAATAATGAGTATGCTTCCTGTATTATGGTCTTTGTCTCAATAATAAGTATTCTTGAGGTTCATACAGCATATCCAAATAGGCTCAAAAGCCTATATCCAGATAGGCTCAAAAGAGCTTATCTCAGTAGGTAACCATCATTATAGTCATTTTATCAACAAGGTAGTTCCGATTCAGAGAAGAGAAAAGATTTTCCCAAGGTACCTTATCAATTCATTGATTTCCTCATCCTCTACTTTTTAACATACAGGTTTACACATTTGTTAAAAGCTCTAATAATGTTTTGCCATGATTACAAATCAGAAGCGTCTCCAGGGTGAAAGTGCATAATGAGGGGAGAGGCAAATCTTTGTAGCTATGGGCTATTTGTAAGCCAGGAGTTTACAAATCAAGTTCTCTCTCCATTTAGCTATCTATCTATCTATCTATCTATCTATCTATCTATCTATCTATCTATCTATCCTCACTCTGTTACTCAGGCTGGAGTTCACTGGCGTGATCTTGGCTCACTGCAACCTCCGCCTCTTGAGCTCATTCTCTCCCCTTTCAAAAAATTATTGTATAATATAGAGATTATAATATGCAACTAGGCTGGACAAGAAAGATTATATTTCATATTAATGGTTTCTAAATATTTATATCAATTTCTCTTAGAGCTTTCAATCTTACTCTCAACATTCAATACCATGGAAAATGCAGAAAGGCCCCTGCATCTTGAATATGAAGTGATTTTTCTGTTTTTCATGAATGAAACCATTTGAATCAAGCATCATCTCTCATTCATAAAGTAGAATTCATTATATTACCTTATTTTTCAAAGAAAAGCAATAAATCTTATTTTACAGAGAGTTCCTCTTTGACTTGAGATATATTTAATTACATATATCAGAACTGTTTGGTTCCAGAAATACAGAGTTGAATAGGAAGTAACCCCTGACATTGGGCAATTCACAGTCTAATCAGCTAATTGGACAATTCTGTCATTTACTCAGTAAATACTCTTTAAGTACATATGAGATTGGGAGACTTGGCTAGACTTAGTCTTCAGTGGTCATCAAAACAGGTTTGTGCACTCATGCACTTTACAGTCCAGTGAGGGAGCAATAAAACAAAAGATTATCAAACAATATGACAAAATGTGAAAAGGAGTAAAACAACCCATGGCATGCAGAAGCTTGCCTTAGCATTGTAACAGGTTGGCCTCCTACTTACATCTGGGCCTTCATGTTCTCCATTTGAGATAAACAATTTCACAGAATGTTTACATCTGACAAAGCTACTCTGTGACTATGAGAAATCAAGACTAAGATAATACCACTTAAAAATCATGTCTAAACACAGGTAAAACATGAACATTATCAAAGTCACAAAATACCAAATATCGACTTATCTAGACTAATGTGACTGCTGCTTCTTCACCAATTACAACTTTAGCCTTAAGCTACTCTTCCTTCCTTCTAAATAATTACTCCCACTTTCTCAGGGCATTCAAACCAAAGCAAAGCCTCTTTTCCTTAAATCTTTTGCCGAATTAACCTAACATCTCAAATCCTACAATAAGACCTTTCTAATACCCTCTTACTGACATGCCTTATGGCTCCCAGGGGTGTGTGTTCTTATAAGCTGCAATGAATCATAAGCCCAATTTGTTCAACTATAGGTGTGTTCCTGGTGGTCTTTGGCTGGAAGAGTATGACAAAGGCAAAACTTGAAGGCAGCAATAATATCATTCCTGTTGCCCCTTTCCTCCCTTCTCCACAGGAATTCACAAGGGCATGAAGAAAATGAAAACAGATGGTCATGAACTCTTAAATTAAGGAGTAGGAAATATTTTATTCATGTATGTATTTATTCATTGAGTCATATGTTATCTCGTTCCAAAAATAACTTAATGGTGGCTGATCTTATTCAGAGGATTCAAAGGTACAGAGTAGAGGGCAACTCCCTGAGAACTGTTATATAAAGACAACATCCTGGCAAAAGAAACACCCAACAATAATGAAAATGGTAGGATGAGGGCACTCCAAATGACTCTGATGTTTAACAAGATACCTCCTTTTCCCATAGCTGAGGTTCCCCCTATGCTTTTCTTAACCAGGGATGACATATTAATCACCTACTGTCAGGTTCTACCTGGCTTCCTGTCACCATAAGTATCTTCTTCCCTTCAATAGAAACTCTTCATTCCCCTCCCCATTCTCAGTCCCTATTCCCTACAGATAGCAAGCTCAGTCTGGTCTCAGGATCCAGAAAAAAAAAAAAAAAATCCTCATTTTTTAGTCTTGAAGAATTTAAGAAGCTCTAGTTAAATCCTCAGGCAAATCTAAACCAATCAAGTCACTCTTGGCTTAACCTAATGATTTTCTAATAGAGCAGTACCATTCCCAAAAAGGGTATTTAAAGTATGTGGGGACTTAATTTTTACTTGTCACAATGACTGTCCTGCATAGGGAAAAACTAACCCATCCAGGATGCTGATAGTGCTCCTATTGAGAAACATCTCACCATAGATGTCACATGTCTATCACATCTAACCATCCTGCTTCTCCCCATGCCCACATCAGATATCAGTAATCAAATAGTACATGCCACTGAGCTGGATGTGGCCTCAAAATCTTTATCAACATAGTAATCCAGGCATGCCTTGTCATCAGATTTGACATGGAATATAAAACCTATTTGCTATTCCTGCACATAACCTTTTTAAAAAAGTTCTACTTTTTGTGGGTACATAGTGAGTATATGTATTTATGAGGTACATTAGACATTTTGATACAGGCATACAATGCATAATAATAACATCGGGGTAAATGGGATATCCATCATCTCAAGCATTTATCCTTTCTTTGTGTTACAAACAACCCAATTATGTAGTTATTTTTAGATGTACAATGAATTATTGTCGACTGTAGTCACTCTGCTATGCTATCAATACTACAGCTTACTCATGCTATCTAATTATATTTTTGTACCCATTAACCATCCCCCCCTTCCCTACCCCCCCTACCTCTGGTAAACATCATTCCACTCTTAACTCCATGACTTCAATTGTTTTAATTTTTAGCTACCACAAATGAGTGAGAACATGCATAATTTGTCTTTTTGTGCCTGGTGTATTTCACTTAATATAATGACCTCCAGTTCCACTCATGCTGTTGCAAATGTCAAGGTCTCATTCTTTTTTATGGCTTTTTCTTTTTAAGACAAAAAATAGCTTCATGGTTCTTAAGATGAAGTCCTTCATCCTACTCTATTTTCTACGCCTGTAGTCATGCCTTGGTCATCTGACCACTCTCCAAGTCCTTCTGAGACAGGGCCCCTTTCAGGAATGTGAACCCTATGGCTGAGACCTTGCAACATTTCAACAGATCTCTTTGACAGTAAATGCCTCCCAGCATTACCACTCTGAACATTCCTTGCTCCTAATGCAAAGTGAGCTACACCCTCTAGTGGGCAAACCATATGTAGTTCATTGAACTTTGGAAGAGTAACATCCTTTGCCTACTACCTACCACCTCCAGTAAGGATCAGGCTCCCCAGATTTTACAAGAAAAAAAAAAGCAGGGGATGGGGGAATAGGGGAATGGGAGATATTATGGCTCCTCTGCCTGAAAACTCCAGGTGAATCTGAATTTAGTAACAGCTGGATTCAGGGTCTCCAAAACTTCTGCTGGAAATTTCTTTCTCAAGTTCTTGGATCCATCCCTACTTTCTCTAGTGTGGTTTTTATTCTCAGGCAGACTTTCCCCACCCCACGCCACCTCTATCCGTAGTGGTAGACCCTGGCAGCTTACAGTTATAATGTCATCAGTAGAACAGCACCTTCCTTTTCTAAGAAGTCTTCTAACGAAAGGTTTGAGTCTTATTACACTAGTTGGAATAAAAATTCTTGAACCAGTCATAGCTACAAGCATGCTTAACTCTCATTGAAATGGAGCAAATTATAAGGTCCTACAGGAGCCAGAGATAAGTTGGTATTACTGTATGAACTAGAAGGGGATAAAGAATTGTTCCCCAAAGGAATATTGAAGAACTATTGCCAGAGGAGAAATAAATGCAGGTCAAGCAAACAACAGATGCTTCAACACTATACTTTCTATATACTGTCTTTGAGTCTAAGATTGTTCTCAGGCCTGCCCCAAGCTCAATCCCTTGCTATACTGCTGTCCTTACTGCAGTAAACTGTTTTGCCTGTTTTTGCTATAATAAGTTTTGGTATTGTCAGGAGCAGAAACTTTTTATCTTGGTAGAAAGCATAAAAATGTCACCTAGAGATCTTAGCCTTCTGGTGCCCACACTTTTATATCCAAATGACATGACTTGATCTTCCATTCCACAAACCACAGGAAGACTGGTGTCCTTCCAATTGCAGAGAATCCCAGGACCTCTATGTCCTTATGGTAACTATGTGCTCTGTATCTTTAATTTTGCAAAGTTCTCCATCAGCACCTCATTTCATCTTTGGATGCTGCTGCCTCACTCCCCACTTTGGTGCAGATGACTCCACAGCCACTGCACACCTGCTATCTTACTTCACTCCTCAAGCACTTTCAAGGCTATTTAGGGGAACAAATGTTTTCTGAAGATTTGGAATAATGGAGGAGGACAATGGCTAACACGGCCTATGAAATATGTCAGAATACTTTCAGTTAAGAGAGATGAAAATCTAAATGAAACAGCTTAGGTCAAGCAAGAAATGTGTAGACTCATGCAATTAGGAGGATTCAGGGTGGGTCGTAATTCAGGCACAGCTTTATCCATGGACTCAGGTATTGTCAGAAGTCTCAGTCTCCATCTCTGCCCTCTGCTTGTCTCTGGATTTTATTAAATGCTGGTTTCATCATCTCCCATACAAACTCTATCTACCAGATAAGAAAAATAGCTGCAGCCACTCCAGTCTCATGTCCTTACAGCTCATGCTAAAAAAAAGGGGGGGGAGTGGGCGGGGGTTGGGAATGGGAAGAAGAGAATCCTGGAGGCCAACCAAACATTCCCCGCAATCAATATGCAACTGTGGTCCCCAGACATGAGAAATAGAAGCTTTTCTTACATGATTAAATGTCTATGCCAAAAGGTCAAATTTAAGCAAAGAAATGAGGATCAAACCACACCTATTATTATTATTTAGCACTAAGAAACAGTATATGAATAATTAATATGTAAAATGTCATATTTTCAAAAACTATAGCATGTTAAGGAATTAGATGAGTCTTATGATTGAAATTTTAAATTTTTAATCAAGTATTGGCTTAAACTTAGAATATTAAGTTGAAGAGATGAGAATTTTATTAAGACTAAAGATTACTGGCTGTTTGAGAAGTTGTCATTTGCCATATTTGTATGTTTAATAGAGTTATGAGTTTTATTTAAATATTTAGGAAGGTTTGGTTTATTAAACCATTGAAATGCTTAAAAGGAAAAATCGAGGGTATTATATGTATTCATTTGTTCATTAATTCCTTTATTGGACAAAACTTAACTATGTATCTACCCCCATCTGTTTATTTTTGAAAAACTGGTCTATTAGTATGGTTATTTGATTTCTGTCCCCCAACTCCTCAACCAAACTGCCCATAGAAACCTATCTACTTCTCATCACAATTCTTCTTTTGTACCTAACAGTGTCTGGCCCTAGAGCAAGCCCTCAGAAAATACTTGCTGAATGAATGAATGAACCATGTGAGGCTCAAAATACAACTAACTTATAAAAGAAGCACAATTGTTTTCTCCTAGTTACTTGTGGAACATAAGGACCATCAGTTTCCGTCCCACTATTATACTTACCTAGATGGGCCCAGCTCACCAGCAACTTATTTTTCTTCCCTTGCAATAGCTGAATAAGATTGATCCACCTTCTGCCTACAGGGGAACAAACTGTTCACTCACCTAGGGCTGGAGACTCATCAGGTATATGAGGGGAAGCAGTGAGTCCTATGCTCAGCTAAAATATGTTATGTGTGAAGGGAAATAAGATTGAAAAGGTAGGCTGAAACCAATGCATACTGTACCTGGGAAGTCTGATAAACAAGTTATATATACATCATTTAAGCCTCAGTTTAAGCAAAAAAGAGACATTGAAAGTTTTTTCTAAAAAAAAAAAAAAAAACCACTTTATTGAAGTATGATTGACATACAAAAATTGCATATATTTAATATATAAGACTTGATGAGTCTGAAGATAAATATATACCTGTGAAACTATTACCACAATCTATGCCATAAACCTATTCATCACCTCCAAAAGTTTCTTCCTGTCTTTTCATTATGTTACGTGTGAGTAGAACACATAAGATCTATTCTCTTAACAAATTTTGTAAATACATTCTACAGTGTTGTTAGATCTCTAATCTTGTATAAACAAGTTTGTACCCTGTGACTAATACCTCCCCATTTCCCAAGAGAGAAAGGGCCAATCTCCAAACTCCTTCTTTTATCAGGAACCTACTCCTCTGATAACAGCATTGATATATTCATGAGGGAGGGCTCTCATGACCTAATCATCTTTTAAAAGTTCCACCTCTCAACACTATTGCATGAGGCATTAAGTTTCTGTATTAGTCCATTCTCACACTGCCATAAAGACATACCTGAGACTGGGTAATTTATAAAGAAAAGAGATTTAATCAGGTCATAGTTCTGTGGGCTGTACAGGCTTCTGCTTCTGGGGAGGCCTCAGGAAACTTACAATCATGGTGGAAGGTGACAGGGAAGCAAGAACATCTTCACGTGGCCTGCGGGAGAGAGCAAGTGAAGGAGGAAGTACTACATGATTTCAAACAACCAAATCTCATAAGAACTCACTCACTTTCATAAGAAGAGCAAGGGGGAAGTCTGCCCCTATGATCAAATCACCTCCCACCATGCCCCTCCTCCAACACTGAGAATTACAATTTGACATGAGATTTTGGTGGGGACACAGACCCCAACCATATGAATTTCCAACACATGAACTTTGGGGAACACATTCAAACCATAACACTTAAGGGTAATTTTAAAAAAATAAGCTTGTTGAATTTCCTGTTTCACTCTTAACCTTTTCACTTCCTCATCACATAAACATGATCTTATGTAGTACGGCACAAATTAAAAATGAACGGTAATGTCCTTAATGTTTAATATTGCTTAATGTTCACTCAGAGTTCATGCTTATGAAAGTGTAAAAGTCTTCAATGCAGGCTTTTGCTTTTGTTTTTTCTTAATCTACCACGATGTGTTGGTTTTGAAATTGCAATTCTCTATGCATACACCTACATACAACATCCATTCACAGAATTTTCTTATGTAACTTGGGAAAAATTAGGGCACTTTGAAAGTGAACTTCAGAAATATCATATGCTAAGAATTCAGCCCTTATAACTTCAACTATCTAGAAATAACTGAGAAGCAGGAAGGAAAAGAGGTCTCTGAACAATCAAATAATAACAGCTAACATTTATAGAGTGTTTACTGCCTGCCAAGCACTGTTCTATCTGGATTACAAACATTACCTCACAAGAAACAAACGAGGGTGAGGATGTGGAGAAATTGGAGCCTTTATACACTGTTGACAATGTAAAACAGTGTAACTGCTATGGAAGAGAGTATGGTGGCTCCTTAAAAAATTAAAAATAGAATTATGTATGATTCAGCAATCCCACTTCTGTATATATATACCAAAAGATGAAAACAAGATCTCAATATGATATTTTCACTCTCATGTTTATTCCAGCATTATTCACAATAACCAAAATGTGGAAGCAACCCAAATGCCCATTGATGGATGAATAGATAATGTGATATACACAGCAACGGAATATTATTCAGCCTTAAAACCTTGAAGACTTCGAACTAAGTGAAATAAGTCAGTCACAAAAAGACAAAGTGTATGAAGCTACTTCTTTGAGGTATTTAATGCAGTCAAACTCAGAAACAGGATGTAGAACTGTGGTTTCCAGGGCTAGGGTAGGAGAAAATGGGGAGCTCTTGTTCAATGGATATAGAGTATCAGTTTTGCAATGAAAAAGTTCTAGAGATCTGCTGAACAACGTGAATATGATTAATACTACTGAACTGTACACTTAAAAATGGGCTCAAAAATTTTTTCAGCTCCCACATAAGAGTGAAAACATACAGTGTTTATCTTTCTGTGCCTGAATTATTTCACTTAATATAATGTCCTCCAGGTTCATCCATATTGCCTCCAATGACAGAATTTCATCCTTTTGTATACATATTTTGTGTATATGTTCCACATTTTCTTTATTCATTCATCTGTTAATGGTAGGGTGAATATAGTTAACGATAGTTTATTGTATATTTTCAAGAAGCTAAAAGGGAGGATTTTGAATGTTTGCAACACAAAGAAATGATAAATGTTTGCAGTGAAGGTATATGCTAATTAGCCTACTTTGATCATTATACATTGTATACCTGTATTGATATATCACTCTGTATCCCATGAATATGTACAATTATTGTGCATTAACTGAAAACTAAAAATGAATGGAAATACATAATTAAAATGGTAACTTTTATGTTATGTGTTTTTAATCACAATTAAAAATACACAAAAAAATAACATAAAGAATGAATTGATAAACAAAATGTGGAATATATATGCAGCGGAATATTATTCAGACTTAAAAAGGAATTAAATTCTAAATACATGCTACAACATGGATGAACCTTGAAGATATTATGCTAAGTTAAAAAATTCAGACATAAAATGACAAATATTGTTATGATTCCACTTATATGAGTACCTAGAGTGGTCGAAATCATAGAGTCAAAAAGCAGAATAGTGGTTGCCAGGAGCTGAAGGGAGGAGAGCATGGGGGATTGTTGTTTAATGAGTTTCAGTTTGGGAAGATAGAAAAGTTATGATGATGGGTAGTGGTGATGTTCGCACAATAATGTGAATGTGCATAATTGCAGTGAACTGTATACTTAAAGTGGTTAAAATGACAAATATGTTATATATATTTTGCCACAATTTTCTTAAAAAATAAGGTATGAGATTATTCATGCACAAATGCAAGACTGGGCTGGTGGGACTACAAGCCTTGCTTTTTGATGCTTGTGCTAATATATACACATCCAAAAATCTAAAAATTAAAAACAATGAGGCAGTGTGTGGTAAATTACAGATGGCCACAAAGTCTTCACTACACCTTCAATTAAGAGGTGGACTCATTCTTCTCTTGAATCTGGGCTGTCTTAGTGGCTTTTTTGGCCCAACGAGATGTGATGGAAGTCACTTCTGGGACTGCAGAGGCTAGATCATATGAAGTTTTGTAGCTTCCTCCTGTTTTGCTTGGAATAGCTCCCTTTTTTCCCATTCTACCTCCAAGTTCTCCCTGACAAAACCCAAACACCATGGTATAAGAAACCCAAATCAGAGGGAAAGCCCAAGTGTAGGCACTCTGATAAATAGCTCCAACTGAGCATCTAGAGATCAGCCAGCCTCAACTGCCATCAATATAACATCTATTAGAGGCTGATATTAACTACAGCCCCAGTTTGACATCTGACTGTAAATGCCAGAGACTGCAAGCTAGGACTGCCCAGCCTACAGAATCACGGCAGATAAAATTTTTAGCCACTAAATTCTGGAGTGACTTGTTATGTAGATACCATAATGATGTCTATTTTAACAAACCTGAGCCTTACAGCTGAAGTGATTGCCCATGGTCTCTCTGCCAGTAAGCAGAGGAACTCACACTTAACCAAGTCTTTCTGGTTCTAAAGCCTACATTCCTGACTACTAAATACACAATTTCTCAGTCAAAACAGCTACAACAGTTGTGTTTTTTTTCTTTTTACCTCCAAAAAAATCCTGTATTTGAATTCATAGTGGAGTTCTTCCATATACCTCAAGTCTAAGGGTGGTAAGAATAACCTTGATATGCATAGCACTTTCTGCAGTTGTGCACTGAACAGGCTCCATAGCCATATGAACTAGTCCTGAGCAAACTCTAACCACTATCCCTAACCAAAACTTCTCTTGAGTATTAGTCATCATTCTAATAAAGGGATTATCTGTTGTTTAGGTACCTAAGGAACTTCAAGGAAGAATAGGGGCTGATACCAGAACTCATGGAAGAATGAGAAGAGATATTTCAGAATTTAATTAAAAATGGGGATTGAAAATTTTAAAAATACAGTAGTTTAAGGTCATTTAGTGTAGGGCAAACTTTCCTGCAGTGGTCAGGGACTCCATGATGATGCCACTGTATAGGAGAAACATTAACTCAGGACATTTTTAATGAAAACCTGTATCATCAAGGTACAAATAAGTCCTAGAGATGAAGGGATACATATTACATGCTCTACCTGAAAATGTTAAAACTAGTTTTGATATCTTATTATATATAACACTCATAGCAGTGAGAAAATATCTTTAACATTTATTACAATGGTTTGTGGTGTGAAATTTTCTAAACTTGAGGTAGGAAACCTTTCTTACTCATGAGTATTCATTTCAGGCCCCACTACAGTGCTTTTTACAAAAGGAGGAATGCTAATAAAATGAAAATCATATTCCATTGAATTAAAAATTCAGGACAATTGTGCTGAAATAAACCTTACTGAATGCCTTCTAAATATACCATGCCCTGCACTAGAAACTTTCGTAATTCCTATTTATTCTTCAGGATAATCTAGGAAACAAACCGACAGAAGCAAATAGCATAAAAATTCATTTTTGTCTTCAATTACAAGAAGAATGTAACAAGAAAGCTGAGATTACAATGAATAGTACATGAATATGATGAGGTTTGGTTTTGTTTGTCCTAACAGAGCTCCAAATCAAAAAACAGATACATGGTTTGACAGGTGGAATGGGATAGCTAAAACTGTGGGTGCCTAAGACAAGCTGAAACCTAAGGTGCAGAACCACACTGGGGAAAGAGGGGAAAAACTAGTAGGTCTGGTATCAATCAAGAAAAGAAGAAGAAACAGGATTCCCAAGCCTTCTTTAGCTTTTTCTTCTCCAGCAGAATAGCCTAGTCAATGCTACGTCTTGTCAAATCGTATCTTACATGGCTTTAATGCACACTAACTTTCCTAAGAAGTATTTGTATCTATTTAAATCTAGCGATTTCAGCCCATATTAATTACATGTATATAAGGTCAATAACACAGGATGTAAAAGGTAAAAATCTCAATTTCAGTCCATCTGTGCAACATTGTGCAAGTCAATTACACTCTCTGAAGACAATTCCTTATCCATTAAACAACAAAAAAGGTGATTAAGTTGATCCTTGCCTACATGTCAGGGTCGTGTAGAGTTTTTAATGACACTCATGTGAAATTCCTTTGGACTGTAAAATACTATTACTTACGTGCAAAGACAATGTCCCGAAATCACAGAAGGGATGACTTAAGATTAACATCTTTAACCGCGCCCCCGTCCTTCCTTTCAAAAAAAAAGTTACCTATTTTCAGTTGAATGATTTTGGTAAAATCTCTATTGGAACCTATCTATTTCGCAAATGGCAAAGGCGAGGTCCGGAGGGTATCCAAGACCCCAGAGAACCAGGGGAAATCAAGACCAAACCACACGGTGGAAACTGGTTCCGGCGCATCAGACTCAGTGCTTCCGGCATGGCGCTTTAGTGTCACGTGAAAGACCAGCACCTCCTAAGCCTTCCGAAATGCCACGCTGAACATGGCTGCCGCGCTTTGATGCTTCTTTACACACATAATATGGACACGGGTTGATGGTCCAGCCCCGGATGACGACACTCCGGAAATGTGCGAGAGGCGGCGGAAGCGGAAGTGCCTCAGCAGTGGGGGCCGGGGAAGTGTCTGTAGCGTCCCTCCCTCTCAACCACAATAACAGACGGAGGGTCGGCGTAGGTGAGGCGGCGGCTGAGTGGGCCTGGGGACCGGGAGCGGGGTGGCAAAGCCAGGAGTGCGTGTGGCAGGGCTGAGGTAGCTGGATGGGGGTTCTGGAACTTCCGACCGCTTAAGCTCGGCCTCTGGCCCCCTTCGGGCCTAGAGCTCCCTGAGAGATCAGGGGTTGAATTTGTAGTTCCTGGCCTTCTAGGACGTGCTTGCGGGGTTTGCCTGCTCCTCTGCCTGGCCCCAAAATCCAGCCTAAAGAACCCTCTCTGGGCCCCAGTTTCCTCAATCAAATGTCTGAGGGTGTTGCACTGGACAGCTTCTGTGACTGTCTCCCACTCCGGGCGTCACGAATTTCATGATTTTAATGTTAAGTCGCTGTTTCGGCCTGTGAAGTGAAGGAGGCCTGTGTTCAGAGTACTGAGGGGATGTCCGTGAGCAGGAAGCAGTGAACACATCTTTGAGAGGCTGCAACGCCTGAGTATCAGGATCCCTGAATTCTAGTTTTACCCCTTCCACCTACACACTGTGTGACCTTGTCTAGGTCCATTAGCCTTTCTGTGCTGCAGTTTGCTTATCTGTGTTGGATGCCTTTGATGTCCGTGCCCTAGCTGTGGAAATAAGATTCTTAACTCCCCTTTTATGGAGCCTTTACGGACCTGAAAAGCATGTTCTCCCTGCACTCTGCACATCCAGAATTTGACTAAAAGATGTCTACCGTGTTTCTTTGCAGACACCAAGCTGGCCAAGGGCATCTGGGCACTTAGGAAGGTTCCTGTGCAATGAGAAGCTCTGTCCAGAAAACTTTGTTTTATACACCTAAACCAACAGTGTAAACCACTACAAAGTGAAAAACAGGAGACCTTAATTTTTGTTGCAAAGTTTCTGTTAACTTGATGGTTTACTTTGGCCAAATCCCTTCCTCTTTCTGAACTTGAGATTTTTTTTTTATCAGCCAAAGGAAGACGTTGGATTAGATCACTGGTTTTTCATCCCCTTGCCCATTCCCCCAGCACAAGTGAAGGATAAAATAATAGTTCTATAAAGCCGTGATTTTCTCAGGGAGGGAGGAGGTCCAGTTTGGAGGGTATGTGTTACATAGGCATAGACTGAAAAAAATCCGCTTGTGATTTTTAACTTTCATTTTGAGAATTAACATTTTAGATTATCTGTAAGCCTTCTTTCCCCTCTTTAAAATGTGTGATGCTGTAATTCTGATATCCTCCTTGGGTAAAGAATGTAGAGTTTTGTGTGCCTCTTTGTTTAAATGGCTGTGTGCCCAGAGGTACACTCTTTATATTTAGTCAAACAGATACTAATGCATAGTAGAGGAGAAAAAGGAACAGCTAGATTCCTGTAATATAGTGAAGTAAAATTGGTAGTATACTAAAATGAAATAAGGTGGTATAGTGAAATAAAATTAAAAAGGAGTTGAAGACCTGGATCCCTGCTTCACACTGGTACATTCTGCCTCTGTGACTTTGGATAAGACATCTAACGTCTCTAGGTCTCACTTTCCTTATCTGTAAAACGAAGGGTTGAACTGGATGATTTCTAGGCCTTTTTCAGCACCATAATCCTGTGGGGGTTTTTTGTTTTGTTTTGTTCGTGTGTGGTTTTTATCTGAGCAGTTTGCTGGATGTGGTGTGGTATTTCCTTAGACGAGAGGCTGTCCTAGTCAGTAGATACACTAGATAGTCTATGATGTCAGTTAAGGTCTGTGAGGGCAAATTAAGTGATATGCAAGGCTACTTTGATATAAGCAAGCTGAAACCAATAGAAACCAAAAGAAAGGCATGAGAAACTTGAAGAGCAGGGAAGCCCTTGACCAGATAGGATCATTGAGAATATTGGGAAATTTTAAGTGAGAGGTGGGTATTTTTCATGAGGATAAAAGTAATTTGAGTTTGGGATGGGAAGGAGATTTGAATTAACAAGATAGGAGGAGAACACTTTTTGGAAACAACTCTGGTTTAAGAATGTGCTTGCAACACCAAGACAAAAGTAATGCTTCCTGTGGCTAAGGTCAGCTAAGCAGGCAGCCACAGAATGACTATAATATACCTAAGGTGGCCATAGACCACTGTGTGGGAGCCTAAATTAAATGGACCATAAACCCTAATTTGTGAAGTAGGGTGTGGTCAGATGCAGTTCTATCAGAGCATCTAGAAGCCTTTCTCCAAGCACGGGGGCATTGCTCTGGAATGCCGGAAGACAGCCACGGTGGCAGAGGACTGACTTGATGATAGGATGTTTAGTGTAACCTGGGAAGTCTGTATCCCAGCCTGAACATTGACACTATTTAATCTTGGGCAAGTGATTTGTCACCTTATCCTCTCTGGTTCTGTTTGTTCATCTTAAAAATTCGGGATCACTGGATGAGCTTTGATGTCTGTGAATATGAACCCCCTGAAATCGTGTATGTATTTCTGCTTGCACGAGTCTAGAAAATAGATGTGCCACTTTCATCATATTCTCAGATGGGTTTGTGACCCACAAAAAATTGAGAACTGTGTGATTAAGTAGTCTCTCAGGTCCTCTTCAACTTTTAACATTCTAGGATTCTATGATTCTGTTATTTCTGACATTTCCTTAAGGTTCAGAGTCTGAGGGTCTAGAAGTTGCTAAGCCTATAGGTAACACCTGGTACTGCAAAGTATAGTCTTTATATATAACACTCTACTCCTTATTTATGCAGGCATAGCTCAGAGATACTGCAGGTTTGGTTCCAGACTACTGCAATAAAGCAAGTCACAAATTTTTTGGTTTCCCTGTGTTTACAGAAGTTATATTTTACAATGTAGTATAATCTATTAAGTGTGTAACAGCATTATATCTAAACTAATGTATATGCCATAATTTTAAAGTACTTGATTTTAAAAAATGCTAACAATTAATCTGAGCCTTCAGCGAGTCATAATATTTTTGTTGATGGAAGGTCTTGTCTCTGTCTTGATGGCTGCTGACTGATCAGGGTGGTGGTTGCTGAACACTGGGGTGACTTGGCAGTTTCTTAGGACAGCAGTGAAGTTTGCCTCATTGATTGGCTCTTCCTTTTAGGAAATATTTTGTTGTAGCATGCGATGTATGATAGCATTTTACTCACAGTAGAATTTCTTTCAAAATTAGACTCAATCCTCTCAAACCCTGGCGCTGCCCTATCAACTGAGTTGATGTAGTATTCTGAATCCTTTGTTGTCATTTCAATAATGTTTACAGCATCTTCACCAGAAGTAGATTTCATCTCATCAAACCACTTTCTTTGTTCATCTATAAGAACCAACCTCTCATCTGTTCAAGTTTTATCATGAGATTGCAGCAATTCAGTCATATCTTCAGGCGTCCATACGATTATAGTTCCACATCTGCAACAACTTCCTCCACTGAAGTCTTTCGTTGTTTTTTATTTCAATCCTGCTCCTTCTATAACCACAGAAGTCTTGAATTACTCAGAGTCATCCATGAGGACTGGATTCCAAACTCTTGTTAATGTTGATCTTTTGACCTCCTCCCATGAGTCACAGGTGTTCTTAATAGCTTCTATTAAGCTATTAATATATCCTTTCCACAAGATTTTGATTTAGTTTGCCCATATCCATCAGAGGAATCACAGTCTATAGCAGCTATAGCCTTAGGAAATTTCTTCCTTTTTTATTTTTTTGAGACAGAATCTAGCTCTGTTACCAGGCTCGAGTGCAGTGGTGCGATCTTCGCTCACTGCAACCACTGACACCCTGGTTCAAGCAATTCTCCTGCCTCAGCCTCCCGAGTAGCTGGGATTACAGGCACGTGCCACCACGCCCAGCTAATTTTTGTATTTTTAGTAGAGATGGGGTTTCACTATGTTGGCCAGACTGGTCTCAAACTCCTGACCTTGTAATCCGCCTGCCTCGGCCTCCCAAAGTGCTGGGATTATAGGTGTGAGCCACCACACCCAGCCAGGAAATTTGTTTCTTAAATAATATGATTTGAAAGTTGAAAGTTCTTGATCTATTAGCTGCAGAATGGATATTGTGTTAGCAGGCATGGAAACAATATTAATCTCCTTGTATATCTCTAAGGGACCTCTTAGATGACTAGGTCCATTGTCAATGAACAGTAAGATTTTGAAAGGAAACTTTTCTGAGGAGTAGATCTTAGTAGAAGTATTTAGTATGCTATGCTGTAAACAGATGTGCTGTCATCCAGGCTTTGTTGTTCCTTTTGTAGAGCACAGGCAGAGTAGATTTAACATCATTCTGAAGGGCCCTACGATTTTCAGAATGGTTAGTAAGCATTGGCTTCAACTTCATGTCACCAGCTGCATTCTCTAACAAGATAATCAGCCTGTCCTTTGAAATTAGGCATTTACTTCTCCCTAGCAGTGAAAATCTGATATGGAATATTATTCCAATGGAAGGCTGTACATACTGAAAATCTGTTGTGTACTGTAGCTCCTTTCCGCCGTTATCAAAGGTCGATCTTGGATAACTTGCAGCTTCTCCATCAACATTTGCTGCTCCACCTTGTGCTTTTCTGTTGTGGAGACAACTTCTTTCCATAAGCTCATGAACCACCCTCTGCTAGCTTTCAACTTTTCTTCTAAAGCTTCCTCACCTCTCTCGGCCTTCATGGAATTGTGGAGACCTAGGGCCTTACTCTGAATTAGGCTTTGGCTTAGGGAATGTGGCTGGTTTGAACTTCTATCCTTACAACTCAGACATTCTGTATATCAGCAATAGGCTGTCTTGCTTTCTTATCATTTGTTTATTCACTGGAGTAACACTTGTAGTTTTCTCAAGAACGTTTTCTTTGTGTTCACAACTTAGCTAATGTTTGGCACAAGAAGCCTAGGTTTTGGTCTGTCTTGGCTTTCAACATGACTTCCTCACTAAGGTTAGTCATTTCTTGCTTTTGATTTAAAGTGAGAGATGTTCAACTCTTCCTTTCACTTGAGCACTTAGAGGCCATTGTAGAGTTCTTAATTGGTCTAATTTCAATATCGTTGTGTCTCAGGAAATAGGGAGGCCTAAGGAGAGGGACAGAGATAGGAGAACAGCTAGCCAGTGGAGCAGTTAGAACGACACCATATTTATCAGTCAAGTTTGCCATCTTATATAGCATGGTTTGTGGTACCTCCAAAACAATTAAAGTAGTAACATCAAAAATCACTGATCATAGATCACCATAACACATATAATAATAATGAAAGGAGAATTACCAAAATGTGACACAGAGACATGAAGTGAGCACGTGCTGCTGGAAAAAGGCACCAATAAACTTGCTTGACACAGTGTTTCCACAAACCTTCAATTTGTGAAAGACACATTATCTTTGAAGCCCAATAAAGTGAAACACAATTAAGGTATACCTGTACTCACCTGTCCCTCATGCTCCATGACTTCTCGGCAAGACTCCCTCCAACTCATCTTTCTCTAATGCCAGTAACTGGACTTTCCCCTCCTTTACTCTTTTTTTAACCTGCTACTGCTTTGTACCTTCTCT
Source organism: Macaca mulatta (assembly GCF_049350105.2). NCBI lineage: Eukaryota > Metazoa > Chordata > Mammalia > Primates > Cercopithecidae > Macaca > Macaca mulatta. The sequence goes on from NC_133411.1 coordinate 157,368,014, forward strand.
GCCTTGTTGAGTTTCTCAAGTGAATTGAAGGCAGGGTGTTTAGTGGCAAGTGGTATTTTGGAGGTAGGATTGAGAAAAGAACACAAGACTAGTGATGGCAATTTTCTCCTCACTTGATTTGGTTCCTCTTCCAACTAAAAAGCGAATAAGAGAAAGGGTGCACATTAAAAAGGGATACCAGCCGGGCATACTGACTCACGCCTGTAATGCCAGTACTTGGGGAGGCCGAGACGGGCAGATCACTTGAGGTCAGGAGTTTGATAGCAGTCTGGCCAACATGGTGAAACCCCGTCTCTACTAAAAATACAAAAATTAGCCGAATGTGGTGGTACATGCGTGTAGTCCCAGCTACTCGGGAGGCTGAGGTGGAAGAATTGCTTCAACCCAGGAGGCGGAGGTTGCAGTGAGCCAAGATCGCGCCATTGCACTCCAGCCTGGGTGACACAGCGAGACTCCGTCTCTCGAAAAAGAAAAAAAAATGATAGCATCACCACTTACTTGGGAGTTTGTGTGAATTTCATGTTTTCTTTCTCATATAGGGAAACCAGGCCCCTATTCATCAGTACCTGAGATGAAATGTTCAGCATAGCCCAGCTGGGTATTTCACTTAAATGAAGATGAAGCCAACTTTAGCTGAAGCAACTTTATTGTCCTTTATCAATTATCAAGACTGAGTAAGGATGGGGGAAAATAAAATTTGTTGACTGAGGAAGCTTTTTATCTCCTGAACATTTTCAGACATCTACTTGAACTTGAGAGGACTGGTAGATTTCTCCTGGCTGTAAGTCCTGTCAGCCTCCTATATATAAGATAAAGATCTTTTCCTTTACCCTAGTGTTCATCTCCACAAGTCCCTTCCCCAAGATAGACTTAGGGCAGGGGTGTCACTATTCCACCTGCCAAGTAAGAACTAAAAGACCTAAGTCTTCAATTCTAGCCATGATATGAATCGTTTCATCTAAAATTTTGTCAGTCCTGCTAATTTAAAATGTAGGCTTTTTGCTAGTTAGTGTTAAAGGATACTGTAGGTTAAGGTTTTTGTCAGCTTCCTGGAGATCTAACCTCAGTGTAATATTGTATAACATCTCTGTGAGTAAATATTTTTTAATTCTCAATAAGTGGAGTTTTATAAATGCAATGATGTTTAAGGTTCTGGGTATTTAGTCTAAAAATTCAAGTATAATTTGTGCACTAAGGCTACTAAATCTAATTCACACAAAAGCACTACATTGTAAAATCCTAAGGAACAATCAAAGGTGGAATCAGCAGAGGAAGATGTTATTAGGTGGTGTGAATTTGATGAAGAAAAAGGAGGAAGAAGGGATTAAAAAAAAAAGAAAAAACTTTTTATTAAAGGAATAAAGAATCAAGAGCATGATCTCCATGAAGAATTGTCAGGATTCTTAAAGCTGAATACGTGCTAAATTATAACAACTGGAGGATTAGTCTGAGCATCTAGGTAATTTGTGGGTGGATTAGTCTTTGCTGGTTAATAGTCGTGTTGAGGCTTTTACATGCTACAGAGTAGCTGTTATATGTGTCACTGGAGTAAAATCTGATTGCATTATTGTCTGGGCTATAAGTTTGTTGCTGAGATCATTGAATGCTGTGGTAGCAAACGCCCCATAGGAGCATGAAATGGTTTTTAGAAGCAGCCTTGAACCTATGGGATGTATATGGAATAATGGAAAGACTGATGGATATTCATACGTTAGATATTTGAGGGTATATTGTGAGCAAGGACTTGTTATCACCTAGAGGCAAGATTTTTTAGCAGAAACATGACTAATAAATCACTACACAAACTGCTATGGAAGCATATGTTAAGTCCCACAGGGAGCTCAAATGAAGGCGTGAGTAGGGGAAGCTTTTACAGAGGACTTACGTTTAAGCTAGATTTTTACAGGCAGTTTTCTAGGCAAAGCAGGGAAGAGAAGGACATTTCCAATCAGAGTTAAAAGCATATTAGGAATGAAACACCAATGGTTGTTTGGGGGAACGAAGAAGATACTGGTCTGCTAGAGTGAGTATACTGAGAGCAAGTGGTAAGGATTGGAAGAAGATAAGACTGGAACATCTGGTGTTTTTAGATTAGATTGGAAATATTTTATCCTCTGAACCAGGATTTCTTGTAGGCCGATTGTTTTGTTTTGTTTGGCAATGTATATTGTACTTCTTAAAAACAATCTGAAAATGTCAAATGATGGCGAATAATATGAAATGAAAAGTAAAAGTTCTTTTCTGCTTTCCTAAACCTCTGTTACCACTCCTCAAAGGTTACCAGTTAATGTTTTGTTGTCATCTTTCATAAAATGTTGTACGCAGACACAGTATATTTGTCTTTTTTATCATACTTTTTAAAAAAAAGTTTTAGGGGGGTAATCTTTTTAATTTTTAAAATTATGTTGTTGTTAGAATCATACTTTAGATGTAGTCTATGTTTTGCTTTTTTCACTTAGCACTATAAATCAGAGGGCTGTTTTAAAAAGATAACTGCAGCTTCAGTGTGGAGTATACCATAGTAAGCATTTATTCAGTAAATTACTTATGGCAGGCATAGTGTCTGCTAAGCTTTTCCTCGACCCTGAGGATACAGTGATGGGTATCATTTAGGAAGCCATTTCAGTAGCGCACATGAATGTTATTAACTCCCAAAACTAATGGGAGTGGATGTAAGAACTGTACTGAGATAAAATTGATAAGAATAGCCAATCAGTTGTCTGTGGGAAATGAGAAATCAGAATATATTTAGGATGATTTCAAGGTTTATAATTCAGGAATTTAGTAAAACACATTAGGAAAATAGGTATGTTTATTTGCATATATCTGTGTATTTTGTTTTGGGAAGGGGGAGGGTTCGTGATATGAAGCGTTCATTTTGGACATAATGTTTTTGGAGGATGTTCAAGTTATTGACGTGAAAATTTCTGATAAGCAGAGGAAATAAAGTTCAGAGCTCAGGAGAGGTAAGAAGTAGAGTTGGAAATTTTTTTCTTTTTTTGCTTTTCTTTGTGTGTGTGTGTGTGTGTATATATATACACATATATATATATATATATATATATTTGTAGTAGCTAAATCCTTGCGAATGGGTACAATTGGCCATGGAGAAGAGGGCTCGAGGATGAATTAGCAAAGGAGACTGAGCAGTGGTCATAGAGGAACCACAAGGATGGAGAATGTCACTTTGGGAGCCAGAGGATGAGATGGTTTCAAAGGAGTGGTCAGCAGTGTCCCATAATACAAATGGGTCAGATGGGGAAGCACTGGAAAGAGGCTATTGGATTTGTTGACTATATGTTCAGTGTAACCTCAGAGGTTTCAGGAGCTATCATAAGATGGAAAAATTCATTTGGAGCAGGCAGGGCAGTAAACAAGAAAAGGTGTGCAGTAATATAATCAGAAGCAGGTGAGTTTATTTATAGCTTTTCTTTTAGCTTGGGCAGTTCTGAGTATGCACTTTATTTTTCCAGAGGCCTGTTAGCCAAAATGTGATGGACAACGTAGGAGTAAGCTTCTGAGAACTTAAGATACATGTCACAAATTCAGGGTAGCATAGCCCATATACCTACTTTTTGCAGAATTTTTTAGGCTCACACTATGAGGTACCTGTTGATGCCAGTCCACACACATTGATTTGTCTATTTTCTCAGGCCATACTGGTTAGAAACAACAAATGAGGGAGTGTGTGTGTGTGTGTTTGGGGTATGAAAGGCAAGCATGCTGACAGCCTCAAGAAGTAAATAGCACATAACCTTTCAGTGAGGGAAGAAGAGACTGGAACACACACACACAGGCACAAGAAATAATGAAGATTTACTTAGCCTAGTAGTGTGTCCATTTACTGCTGAGGCAAAAGAACCCCAGGAACTGCATGTACTTAAAGTACCCTCTGCCCACCAGGTGCCTTTCTTCTACTGAGATGCCTGAATGCTTGGGTTCTTGAAGTGTATCGCTCTTCTCTCATTTTTAAGATCCCTTAGGAGTTTCCTATCACATTGAGGATTAAGACCCCTGCTAGCAGTTCAGCCTCATCTTATTCCCTTTTTATCACCCTCTGTACCCTAATACCTTTGGTTTTATTTCAGTTCCTTAAAAGAGCCAAGCTCCTTTGCAGAATCCAGCACATGCCTGTGTAGCTCCAAGAATGCTTTTCTTCTTTCCTACTTTTTGCAGTGTTAATTCATGCTCTCCCTTCAGTTATCAGCTCAATTGTCTTTTCCTTAGGAGAATCATTAGTGGCTCTGGCCCGTTTGTTATATGAGGCTTTAGAACTGTGTTTACTGTCTTTGTAGCAGTTACCTCCTTGTGTAATTCTGAGCTCATTTGTGTGGTTATTTGATTATGTATCTCCACTTGCCTCTGGGCTCTTTGTTTACATTGGCCCAGAGTATACAAGTGGTATTCAAAATAAATGTGCCAAGGCATATTTAAATGAATGTGAATGCACCTCTTTTCGGTTGTCATCCTGTGCCTCCTCCATCTACAAAGCCATTAATGTTAAAGAGACCAGTATTTCCTATAAACTTTCCTTATTAAAATTCCTGGACAATTTGACAGTCAAGGTGTTAACTCCACATGCCGATCAATAGAACAAAAAACCATCTGGGTGCTCATGCAACCCATTTTCTCTCTGCTTTCACTCTCCGTTCCTCCCCTCTCCCCTATTTTCTCTGTTTTCGTCCTTCTCTAAAGCTTATTTTAAAAACAAAATGTGCATGTGATACAAAAGTGAAATACCATCTCAATATTCACAAGAGAGGGAGAAGGGATGTTGCATTCTTTCTCTGAAATTGTATATAAGCTTGTGTTTATTTTTTAGGAGTTCTCTGGTTTTTATCAGATTCACAAAGGGGTCCATGACTAATCTAATCCCTGACTTTATAGGTGAGAGAATGAAGAATTTTAAAGATTGTTGCAAGTTTATAGAAGTAATTTGGGGGCAGAATCAAGATTAGAACCCAAGAATGTCCTCTAGTTTCTACTATGTTAGAAGCAGTCCTAGAACCACAAGCTCCTGGAGCTGGAAGAGGTTTTGATTCCTCATTTAATGATCACATGTTACATATGAAGAAATAGATACTTAGAGAAATTGAGTGAATAAGCTAAGAAGCAACAGTACAAATTAAAACACAGTACTCATGATTCCTGGATTTTTGCTCATTCTAAATAATGCACATTTACATTATCTTCAGAAGTTGATTCTCCACTCATCTTCAGAAAAAGATGTTCTGTGCTTTTTGCACAGAACAAATTAATGTTTTTATTAATTTGAATGTGATATGTACCATTATGATACCTTTGCCTGTGTGTGTTTGAGAATAAACATTGTTTAACCTGTGTTTTAATAGGGGGTGTGTTTTTTTAGACTACTTCATTCTCTGTTTGCTTTTCAGGTACTTTAAACTCAAGTAAACAAAAAGGAAGATTTTCTCTTTGATACTGGAGACTGCACAACAATGGGGCCACGAAAGAAAAGTGTGAAAACATGTATCATGAATAATGAAATTCCAGAAGAAATGACAGCAGATGAAACAAAGGACTATATGAATCAACTTTCACATGAAGTACTTTGCCATATTTTTAGGTAAGATTGTGTTTGGTTGACTTACCTACCTGGAATGGATAAGAGCAAACCCTGAGGCAGTGCTGTCTAATGTGGTAGCTGCCAGCTACATGCAGCATTTACATTTCAATTAAGTAAAAATTTAAAATTTAGTTCGTCAGTTGCATGGGTACATTTCAAGTGCTTAGTAGCCATATGTGGCTAGTGGACACAGTGTATAGGACAACAGAGTAATATTTCTTTTGTCACAGATAGTTCTGTTGGACAGCCTTTCTCTAGACTGTTAACATTTCTAGACTTCTTGGAATTTTTATTGACTAATAGATTTGTTGACTTTTGTTACTGCATTATAACAGCACTATGTGTGTACACTGCACAATATAAGGCAGTGTTTCTGACTTTTTCTGACTACAACCCTCAGTGAGAAACATACGTGTAAGTGATTGTAACAAAGTTTTCTGAAATAATACCCATCATAACTAAATGCAGTGCATACATTAAAGTTGTTTTATGAGCACAACACAAAAAGACTTCTAAAAAAATTATATTTTTACCCAAACTGCATTATAACAACTTTTTTTTTTTTTTGAAGGAAAACTGTCATTCTAGTTTCCACTGCTCTCTTCTTTCAATTATTGTCCTTATGTCTATAATTCAAATAAACAAATTCTAACATACTTTGTCTCTGAAATTAGAGATCTGAGTTTGAATCCTGGGTTCATTATTTGCTAGCTCAAGACTAATAATAGACATAGTGGCAGTATTATTAGGATTCAGTGAGATAATGCATTAAACACTTAGCACACTGAAAGCATAAATGCTTGGTAAATGTTAATGGTTATTCTGCCTCTTTTCATATTGCTACATGGTCTTCATAATTTTTTTTTTTACTGCTTACTATTCTATAGAATGTATAAATAACATGGTACTTATCATTTCCCTTGTCTGACATCTAGATTGGTTTCAGTTTTTCTGTTTTCTGCAATTGTAGTTGGAATTAACTTCTCTAAGCATCTGGATTTTCCATTATTTTAGGTTGTTTACCTATGAAAAATTTCTTTATTTGAAGTTCTTAAGAATGTTTTGAATTTCTGTAAATGAATATTTGCAGATTATGAACTTTTAAAATAGCAAGAACAGTTATTTTAGGAGATCCTAGGCACTGTATTTTTTTTTCTAATATAAATGTGTATGTCATTATTTCCTGCAGTTTGTTATTGTGTGACACATTGTAGTTTTTGCTAGTTCAGTTCTGTCTGGGATTAGAAGACCAAATTAAAAATGGTAGTTTTTTTTTTTAACAAAACAAAATGATATTAACTTTCATCTGGCAGAAAAAAAGTCTGTCAGAATAGCCAAAAATTTTCAGAAAAAGAGTCTTACAACTACTAGATGTTCAATTACATTCTAAAATGTTTTGGAAAAGAAAGCCAGACAGTTGGGTAAAGGAGACAAACATAGGCTCCATTCAAATACATGTGGAGATCTAGTTTATGACAAGGTTGTATTCACATCAGTGAGGAAAAGCTGGGTGGACTATTCAGCAACGATGTCTCAACCTACAAACCATTTGGTGAAAAAAATAAAAGTGCATTTTTATCTCATGTCTTACAGCTAAATTCAAAGTGGATCAGTGAATTAAACAATAAATCCTTCAGAATTCTTTAAGAAAGCATAGGTAAAATTGCATCTAGGGATAAAGTTGGATAATGCTAGGAAAAAATTGGACCATGTATTATATATGTATATTTTTTTGAGACAGAGTCTCACTCTGGCTGGAGTGCAGGGTATGATCATGGCTCACTGCAACCTTGAACTCCTGGGCGTAAGCTATCCTTTTGCCTTAGGGGCACACACCACTGTGCTTGGCTAATTTTTTTTATTTTTTCATAGAGTCAGGATCTTGATTTGTTGCCTAGATTGGTCTTAACTTCTGGCCTCAAGCAATCCTCCCATTTTGGCCTCCCAAAGTGCTGGAATTACATGCATAAGCCACCACACCTGGCCATTGGACCATAATCTAAACTGAAAATAGATCAGATAACGTTGTGCAGTTCAAACAGAATATTCAAATGGAAGGGGTGGAATCAAGTCAAGATATAATGGTGGTTACAATGAAGAAAACAGAGCATTTCACAGCATGTAGAAAGAACCATGAACTTAGTTCTTGAACTTCATGTATTTATTCTGAAAACAAACTAAATTTTGTTTCATTTTTAGTCTTCCAAAATTTTGATTTGAGGACTCATTGTGGTGGTGTAGTAACTACTTAACATGTCTTCATAAAACAAGAAAAACTATGGCTTTCCTTACAAGAAACCTAATCTTTGCTGTCCCTGCTATGCTCTCTTTTCTAAAGTGTTATATTTGATCTGTCTTCAGAACTCTAGTCCTTTGACTATGTAACTATGAAGAAAAAACATGTTACTTCTTAGGGAAAATATGATGTAAAATAATCTTGATTTTGTGATTATTCATCTGTTTGTATTTAAAGGGAGTATAAATCTAACCTAGGCAAATACGTTGGATAACAATATTTAGGAGAAAAATATTACAGTGGCAAAATTAATTTAGAAAGCAAATTTAATGTTTTTCATTGTTTATAAAATGTGTTGTCATGTTTCTGAAAAATTCTACTTATAATCTAAGTTATAGAGACTAAATTAAGTTATGGCTAGCAGTAATGCTTTATTTTGTATAAGATTTGATTTAAATCATTTTAAAGGGGTAAGAAGAGGGACAAGAAGTAGAAAAAAAATGGATCAGATGAATATTCAACGGGCATATGTGGACTTTTCTTTCAGATAGTGTCAGACAAAGCTGTGTTGCCATTCCTGACCCTTTCGCCCTCTTACCTAGCCATGTGACATTTTGCAGGTTTAATTCTTCTGAGCTAATTTCAGCACTTGTAAAATGGAGTAATAATAGTGTCTACTATGTCAGTGAAGTGCCAACAGATAACACAAAATACACTTGCCTGGAATTTGAAGATAATTTAATGAAGGGACTATTTACAGAGGTGTAGGTGGAGTTTACGGAACAAGTAAGCGATGAAGAATTCATCTACGGGATTAGCAGCAGTAGAAAGGCAGCATTGCCACCTGCAGCCCTCCAGCTGGTGCTTCTCATTGGCTAAAGTTAACAGCCAGAGATGGGTAGGGAACACAGCAGGTCAGAGAGGGGGAGAAAAAGGACTGGGAGAGAGCTGTATGACAAACAGGAACCAGCTAGTTACCGCTTAAGGTTGTTGTGAAACAATGAGTGGAGTGTGACGCAATACAGGTTCAGTAGGTAAAGGTAGCTTTAACTTTTCAAAAAATTTAATTAAGTGTGTGTGGAGGGGTCTTAAGAGAGAAAAATAGACCTTTCAGAATATATAACAGAACAAAAGTCAGGGTTGATTGAAAGTTTCAGGAAAAGATAATAAAGAAGAATGGAAAAGAGGAAGCTGTAATTCAGATGAGGTGTCTTAATACTTATGCAATACTTTTATCAGTGTATGTGACCTAAAAGGTAAAAAAAAAAAAAAAAATCTGGGAAAAGAAATTGTGTACTATATAGCTAGCATACATATTTGTTGGTGGAGAAGATAGTAGAGTTTGCAGGAGCAGGAGGGTGGAGTTGAGAGGGAGCAAAGTGTCCCTACAGGAAGTAGATTCTGTAAAAGATATGCAATAATATTGCCCATGTTCAAAATGAGTAATTCTCTCTGATCTTTCTCAGGTTCCTTTCTCATCACATCTTGAAAAGCACTTATTTTTTTTCTTCTTTTCTTTTTTTTTGGGGGGGGGGGGTTTGTTTTTAGATTTTCTTTGTCCTTGAAAACTCAAAAGAAGAAAGGCAGGTTTTATCAAATGACCTGTGGAGGGAGCTCAATACCTTATTTGGATACTCAAGTATTTGCTGACTTATCTTTTTAGTAAAAAGCTGTATGACCATATATGACCATATATGCATGTTAGCTTTGAATCTCTGTCTGAAGATCTTATTTCATTTGAGTGGTAGGAGATTGGAAGAAGGAAAAAAAAATAACTTATTGGTGAGGGGTGATACTTGCCCACTTGATAAATATGAGTTTCTTTCTCTCACAAAGGTACCTCCCTCTGCAGGATATCATGTGTATGGAATGTCTTTCCCGGAAGCTAAAGGAAGCAGTGACCCTGTATCTGCGAGTTGTGAGAGTTGTAGATCTCTGTGCAGGGCGGTGGTGGGAATACATGCCAAGTGGTAAGTGGATTTAGTCTGTAAAGTACAGTAGTGTCCTACTGGAAAGTAGTAACAATGGTTTCATAAAAAGTTACTTGTTTTCTTGAAAAAGGCAATCTAAGTCACCTCGTAGGGAGGCAAGATTTTGTTTAAATTATTCATGTTGGGTTTTAGGTTTGTAAAATGCGTTTTACCTGAGGCTTTATTGTTTTAATAGTCTGCTCTTTTCATTTCCTGTCCTTAAGTAACTATATCAGCCTGTTCCACACACATATGTGATTGGAGAACATGAGCCTTTGGTTAATGGAGTATATGTATATCACATTAGACCGTGTGTGTCCTTTACTCTCTGATGCAGGTTTTCCGTTGAATGGTAACAGTTTTCATCATAGATTTCCTCTACAACTAAACTGTACCCTTTAATTAAATAAATACTTGCCATTTTTGTAAAATAGACCACAGAACTCCAATTTCTTTAAATGGCCTATAGTAGGTCTTGGAGATTCTCGAATAAGGCACTGACCGAGCTTACAGGTAAAGAACTCAAGAGTTAGCTTCCTAACCACTACAAATTGTTCCCAGTTGAAGAGACCACCTGAAAAGAAAGTTAATGGCTTTAGCTAAGCAAGGCATACTTGAAAGGAAGGAGTTAAAATAAAAGGCAATTAAAAGCTTCTTTTCACTTAATGCCAATCCATTAATTGGTACAATTTAGTTACTCTTGTTTTGCAATTATGAATCTGTCTTGTAAAGTCATCCTTTTTCTATGATGTCCAGATTATGAGACTTTGAAAATGGTATAAGACTGAGAGGGGACCAAAAAATTAAAAAAAAAAAAAGCCTTAATAGAAGTGAAGGGCTGGAGGAGGTAATTGTCTTGTTCTGTTCTATAGAACAGAACAGGTTAGCTCTGGAATACTGGAATTGTGCAGGTGGGTGCTGCATCCTTTCAAGAGAGTCATCAGATCAGTTGCTAACTCTTATCAGTTGGCCATAGTAGTTACCAATATATACTTTTTTTTTTTTTTTTGAGATGGAGTCTTGCTCTGTTGCCCAGGCCAGAGTACAGTGGTGCGATCTTGGCTCACTGCAAGTTCCGCCTTCCAGGTTCATGCCATTCTTCTGCCTCAGCCTCCCAAGTAGCTGGGACTACAGGCACCCACCACCACGTCCTGCTAATTTTTTGTATTTTTAGTAGAGACAGGGTTTCACCGTGTTCACCAGGATGGTCTTGGTCTCCTGACCTTGTGATCCGCCTGTGTCAGCCTTCCAAAGTGCTGGGATTACAGGCGGGAGCCAGCGCACCCGGCCCCAATATATACTTTCTTATAAAGAACATTGCAAAGACCTGAGGCTGGAACTGATTAATAGGTTTGTGGGAGGCAAACCGTGGTTGCTTTCAAATATTTAATAAAAGCCATTCTAAGGGTAAAAGATTCATCTCATCTTGTTTCAGAATGATCCTTTATATCAGGAAAGAAAAAAAATTAGGGCAGTGTGAAAACGATCGTCTTATTCCTTATATTAGTTTTGCTTTTGCAAAGGTTAGGCCAGTGGGAATTCTGAAGATGGGATTAATATAGTATATAAAGGCAGGATGGCAGAACTCCCATGTGATACAGTCTTAGCATTAACATTACTACCACTTACCAATTAGAGAAGAATTTGACTGCATGTTGCTGACTTTTAGGCTGTGATAAATAACCTGTGAGCCCAAGGCTTCCCATCTTTGCAATGAATGTAAAAGAGAGTTGAAGCAAACAGTCTCTAGCCTAAGATCAGATCACACTAACCTTGCTCACTAATGCCACCCTGACCAGTTCTCTGGCGTTTAACCCAGATTCTTTATATAATAGTACTTTATGGTTTATGTATGTGATCTCTTTGGATTCTCACTCCATCTCTGTAAAGAAGGTAGAACTTTCCCCATTTCTCTCGTGGGAGGCAACATATGTGACAAAAGAGGATAAACATTGCAGAGGTTACACTTGGTTTTAGATTCCAGCACTGCCATTTGGAAGCTCTTAAACTCTCTCAACTTCATTTTTTATGCTTGTTAGATAGGGTGATAACCTTTCTGATTTGGTCGTGAGAATAAATGAAAAAACAAAATGATTAACACATTGAATTGTTCAGTAATTAAAAGTTACTATACAAGAAAGTTATAAGAATTGTTATTGTAATTAGAGACCAAGTAATCTCTAGTCTCTTCTTACTCTTCACTTTTGTGATACTGAAGTTAATATGTCTGGACTTTACATGTTAAATGAGATAACTTACAAATAAAACAACTTTCAAAAAAGTATGTAAGACTTAAATATTTGGGGCCTACTTTTTATTCTTGGCAGTTAATATTTTTATTTGTCATTAATAAGCAGACAGTTGGCTTTCTGACCACTTTCATTAAAAATAAAAAAGCCCTTGTAACAGATTAAAATAGCATCCATATGAGACTTGTCTCCCCACTTACTTAACCAACAGCTTCTGCTGTGGAAGTAACCTGCCTCTCTCTGTTCCCATCTTGTTGATTCCTGCTATGGTCTCCTGGATAGATAGCTTCCTATCAGCAGCATCCCCTGAGATTGGATCACTCTGGTTCTCTTAGCTGACTTGCATCTGTCTTTTTCAAAAGAATTAATTGTCTAAAATGGCAGGGGAGTAACAGTTAAACATATGACAGAGTATCAGAGTAATTATTAGAAAATGGATAGAATAATTTGAGATAGGAATAAGGTCAGAACTGTGAGCTTCCTAAGGATGAGGATCATATCTTATTTATATTTTTAGTTGTGTTCTGCAGAGCCCTGAAGGATTTACAGACAAGAGAGTACCCGTGGGGGAGGAGAAGGGTGGTGGTGATCAGGTGGGTGGTCCCTCTCCATCCACCAAATAGGTCCAAGTTATCTGGGTTAAAAGGGTGTTCTTTGTTGAAGATTTCTGTGCCTTAAAAGGAACAAAAACCAAACGGTCAATAATAAAAGCCTCCTCCATAAAGTATTAACTCAGATTAAGTGGAGTTTCTGACACATTTCCTCTGTTACTAAAGAAGTATATTTTCTGTTATGTTTATTCAGCTTTAGTGTTAGCCTTACGGAAATTTGAAAAGGAAGTCTTTTCTAACTTTTGGTAAAAATCAGAAGTGCCTAGTAAGTGTTAATGAACAGAAAGACGAACCTGGCTCTAAATACTTCTGAACTTCTCAGGCTTTACAGATTCCAGTTTTCTAACACTATTAAAGAAGATGCCAGATGTTGAACAGCTATATGGCCTTCACCCTCGATACCTTGAGAGGCGAAGAGTAAGGGGCCATGAGGCTTTTAGCATTCCAGGAGTCCTAGAAGCTTTGCAGGCATGCCCAAACTTAGTGGTGAGTGCACCTGGCTGGACATTTTGGCATCAACTGTTGATGAAATAATAGCCCAAAGAATGATAGACTTGTTTACTCACATGCAAATCATCTGTTACAAACTTTTAAGTTCCATTGTGTACTTAGCATCTTGTGGTACAGAAATAAAAGCTTTGGATGCTAAATTAAAATCCTTTCTTATGCTTGCTTTGGCATTATTTTCTAGGGTGTGGAAACTTCTCATTTGGAATTGGTAGAATCCATTTGGACATATATGCCCCATGTTCATATTTTGGGGAAATTCCGTAATCGTAATGGAGCCTTTCCAATTCCTCCTGAAAATAAACTGAAAATTCCTATAGGAGCCAAAATTCAAACTTTACATTTAGTTGGTGAGTACATGTTTCTTGGGTCAGTTGTAACTCCCTGAAATGCCATATAACCTGAATATTCACTGAAAAAGAATAATGAGAATTTTAGAGATGGCTTTGTTGATTGATGACTTCAAAATAAATGTTTTCAAGACCTGTATAAAAATTCAGATTTCCCATTAAAGATCCACTGGGGTGAGGGAAATACTGTTTCACCAAGTGTATATTCTCTATCTGAATATTCTTTGAAATTATATACCAATAGCTTCAACTTAAGTAAAATGGGTAAATATTTTCTCAAATTTGTCACTTTTGGCTTACGCTACTGAAAGGAATTCGGGGGTCCCTGTTAATATAGTCTGTTCTTTAATATTTGTTTACTACTTTATTCTGTATATATATACACACACACAGAGAGAGAGAGAGAGTATATATGTTTTCAGCATTATTCTAGATATTGGGGATGGTCCAAAGAATTGGAAATTTCTGAAACTCAGGTGGTAAAGGGAGGGCATCGGGAATGATAAGGAGTTGGTCTTAAATAAGACTTAAGATACACAATTATGGGAGAAAAGTAAAGATTTCTAGCAACCCTTCATTTATAAGATCAGGGAGTGGTGTCTAGTTTGAAATTGGATTTTTAGATATAAGGATTCTGTAATATCTGAAACTTATAAGCTCCTTAAGGTCAAAGACTTATTTTCATATCTTTATATTTTCTATAATGCCTGTCACAGTTCATTGCAAATATAAGTACAGGTTAAGTTTTATTAAAATGCATTAATTTATGGGAATCATTTAACAGTTTAACACTGTATTATGGTGATGCAGAGGTGTGGTAAATTAATAATAATGAACATTACCAAGAGAATGGGCAATTATGTCCTTTGTTTATAGAGTTTGGGACAGAAAGTGGATTGGGCCTAGGATATACTGTCTTCTCTGCATCTGTCTCACTCTTGCCACCTTGGGTTTCCTAATCAGTACAATCATTACTACCATCTTGATAGTATTAAAATAGATGCTGAACTTACCTTTGTGACTTCTGCATCGTACATCTCAATCCGTACCTCACTTCTGCTTTTTGTCCTTTTGTCTCATCCTTAATTTTACTTCCCATTTGTTGCTGTACTATGTGTGTGTGTAGTTCAAGCTAAATTGAGTTAAATAGCAGAGTGATGCTATTTTGAGAGGAACAAGTTAAGGGGTAATCCTTGTAGGTTACAATAAGAACATTTGGCAGAATTTAGCCTTTAAAGAACTGACCATTCAAGCACTCCAATTTTGCATTCTCTAGTTATTCTTGCTAGCAGAGCTTCTATTTTCCAAATTTAAAAATTGCATTAAATAGTTTTGCCAACTACTGTTTGTTAAATGCCATCATCCTGGATCCTTGGATTTCTTTAATAAATTTGTGTCCCTTCCTTGGCTTTTATCTTCTTTCGTCCATATTTCCTGTATTTTTTCCCCTCATGCTACACCTCCCTTCTTCTGGTCGTGGTCCTCTGTAGGTATGATTTCTAGTATTAAGCCACTCATGGATCCCATGCATCAAATTACCTTTACCAATCTGAAATTCTAAAATAAATGACTGGCAGGTTTCTGCTTTTCTCAGAGCCATGCTGGCTGGCTTCTACCACATATTTACAAAGTCTTAAGATTCATATATTTGTAGAAAACAGCTTTTAAAGCTCTGTGTCTGGCTATCTTCCAAATATCTATTTGCATATTTAAACCCACCTCGCTGACTTTGCACTGAGAAATTTAGTTTTCCTACTGGGGGGCAGTGGACATTAGTAGTCAAATAGTAAATTTGTGTGTTCCATCTCCATCGTTGTAGTTTTGCTTTCGATAATCCATTTTCACTTTACCTCTTCTGGGAAAATGTATCCTAGGAGAGTTGTAAGATTATGAGAAAGACTTACGTGTTAATCTAAGATATAGAAATACTTTTTAAACTCTATCTTCCCATTGGCCTTTTCTAAAAAAATTAAGTCAGTTTATAGTTCTTTATAAACCTGTTTTAAATAAGGCAAACTTAATAGATTTTGTGTAATTTGTTCTGATAAAAATCCTTGACCAGTTAAACTGTTAATATGAAAAATAGACTCTTGAACTTATAAGCAAAATGTAGTATAGTTTTGTGATTTTTCTTGTTTGTTCTTTTTTATATTTGTGTTTTAGGGGTGAATGTTCCTGAAATTCCTTGTATCCCAATGCTAAGGCACCTTTATATGAAGTGGGTAAGACTTACTAAACCACAGCCATTTAAAGACTTCCTTTGTATCAGCTTAAGAACTTTCGTCATGAGGAACTGTGCAGGTAATGGTACACAATTATGGTGGAATTAAACATAAGCTATTCTAAAAATATCCTGAAGCAAACTTTAGCTACATTTGTAAATACAATTATATTATGCTATTACTATTTATGTCTTATAACTTACTCATCTTGTGAAGATAAATGTACTTTTTGTTTTAAAGACATTAGAAACATGATTTGCGTTTGACCTCAGCAAAAACAAAAACAACTCAGAATATCTGTATTTTTTACAGGCACTTTTTACTTTTCATAGGATTGTTTTATTAAATTTCAGTATTCTTTGTTTCTGGTCTCTGGTCTCTGAATCATTCTGCATGTAAATAGTTGGCTTCCTTAATCTACCTTAAACATAGCTTTTATGGTATTATCCTTCTAAACAGAAATCTTTAGTGTCCCTGTTGCCCTAGAGTAAGCTTGTTCAGCCCACGGTCCGCTGGCCACAGCCCACATGATGCCCAATTCAAATTCTTAAACTTTCTTAAAACATTATGAGATTTACACACGGTCTTTCCCCTCCCCACCCCCCACTTCTTTCCAGCTCATCAGCTATCTTTAATGTTAGTGTATTTTATGTGTGGCCCAAGACAATTTTTCCTCTTCCACTGTGGCCCAGTGATGTCAAAATATTGGACACCCCTGCACTTAGAGCATTAAGGGGGAACTACTCTGCTTAAGGTCAAAATAACCAGGACCCCTCTTGATAGCCTTATTCTGACACCTTTCCAAGATATACCTTCTTTTATCATCACATTTGACTATTCATTGTTCCCTGGACAACCATACAGCTTTCCACCTCAATGTCTTTTCTTATGCTGGATTATTGTTGCCTTATCCTGAGATGTGCACTTTCTTCCTCTTTTTTTGTATGCATTCTTCAGGTTCTGCCTTTTCCAACTTACTTTTCTCCTCTTTCTTTTTCTTTTTCATGGAGTATGGCAGATCTTATTTTTATACTTGATGCAGTCTGCCTTCTTATCCTTCTATAATTGTTTATGTTAGTTCTAGCTCCATGTCAACTGCACGTTTTTTGATGGACAGGACCATATCTTTTGTGATCTTCTGTAGTATCTAATGCAACACTGGTCATAGAGATGGTTAAATGATTGAGCTGTTTACTTGATTGAAGGATCAAATTTTTATCTTGACTTTTTCCCATTAGTTAGTTTGGGTTCAAAACTATTGAGCCTTTAGAGAATTTACAGAATACTACATCTCTCTCCAGTGTTACTGAAAAACCTTTATGCTGAGTAAATGTATGGTTAATAGGCTAACACTTCCATTTGTAACAAGAACTAGATTGCAGAGATATAGAGTTTATACGTTATACATGCCTTTCACTGATTTGAAATTCATTTTAAGGCACTTTACATTGTTCTATCAAAGATTTTTTTTTTTTCTAGGACCCACAAATTCCTTGAAATATGTCCCTTTAGTAACAGGCTTAGCCTCTGCCCGAAACTTGGAACACTTAGAAATGGTTCGAGTTCCTTTCCTTGGAGGTCTTATCCAACATGTTGTTGAAGACAGTTGGAGATCAGGTATTCATTTTCTTTTGTTACTATTTTTTAAAAGTCAACTTTAAAAAATCATTAAGCTTTTATTTAACTTCCCTGGCAAGTCTTTTAAAAAGAAAATGCTTGTCAGTAATTGTGCTTTCTCTGGTGTATTTGATGGACAATAAGTAACCATGAGCATAGCTAGTGTTCATTTTCTTTTGGTGCACATTAAACTTTCTTAAAATAGACAGTAGAGTGATAAGACGTGTTTTCTGGCTTGTTTTGACTTTTGCATAGCTAATAATACGTCCTCTTATATTTGGAATCTTTCTTAGAAATGTTAACAGGGATTTCTAGCATTCTTTGGTGATGTTTTACAACTTGTACAGGCTAGGCTTCCAAAAAAAATTTAGGCATTAGTAATGTTAATATTTATCATATAATAATAGATAAATAATACATAACAGAATATGCTCTATGTTAATCATCTCATTGCAGAAAAAAAAATTGTGGTTTAGCAAAATGGATGATTAATAGTTGGAAACCAAAAATCTAACTTTGGCTCTCTAAAATAAAATGGAAAGTCATCAAGTACTATTGTTAACAAACAGCATTATAGTTAATACTGTTGAAATCTAAGAAAAGTAAACACTACATTTCTAGACATTTTGTCAGTCAAGTGTGGTGTAAGTGTACTGTATTACATTTAGCCAGTGGGATGAAACAACCCCTAAGACCAGCAGTATTTTGATTGATGGCGATAGTTAACAAGATAAAAGTCAAAAACGAAAAGAAGGTCTCTCTCCATTCACTAGAGAGAAGACCTGTAGAGAGGTGCTGAAAGCTGAGTTTGTATAAAGGTCCTGAAAGAAAAACAGAGACTTTTCTTCTCTAATCGATTTTTAAGGGCGACCCAGCGTTATATTTTATTCAAGAAGTCAGCATACCTCACACAAAAATTAATTCTAGATGGATCATAGATTCAAATGAGAACAATTTTTAAAAAGAAATTTTAAAAAATAGCTTAGAAGAATGTCTTGTTGACCTTGAGTACACAAAGTCTTCTTAAACAGGACACCAAAAAGCATTTACCATAAAGAAAAGATTGATAAACTATACCAAATTAAAATTAAGATTTTTTTTTTTTTTTTTTTTTTTTTTTTGGTCCATCAAAAGGCATGATTGAGAGAGTGAAAAACCAGCCGGGTGTGGTGGCTCACGCCTGTAATCCCAGCACTTTGGGAGGCCGAGGCGGGAGGATCACGAGGTCAGCAGATGGAAACCATCCTGGCTATCATGGTGAAACCCCGTCTCCACTAAAAAGTACAAAATATTAGCCAGGCGTGGTGGCGGGCGCCTGTAGTCCCAGCTACTCTGGAGGCTGAGGCAGGAGAATGGCATGAACCCAGGAGGTGGAGCTTGCAGTGAGCCAAGATCGCACCACTGCACTCCAGCCTGGGCGAGAGAGCGAGACTCAGTCTCAAAAAAAAAAAAGAGTGAAAAACCAAGCTACAGAAAGGGAGAAGCTGTTTGCAATACAGACACCGGGTTTTGGGAAGATATAAAGGACTCCTGGAATGAATAAGAAAAAGGCAGGCAACTCAATAGAAAAAAATGGGAAAATACTTGAATAGAAAAGTTTCCACACAAGAATCCAGTAAACATGAAAAAACGATAAAGTTTACTAATCATTAGGGAAGTGCAAATTGAAAGTACAGTGTGATATTCAAGCACTAAAATGACTATGCCTACTTATGACTAATATGAAAAAGATAAAAACGGTAATGTTGGCTAGGATGTGGAGCAACAGAACCTTTCATACGCTGGTGGTCAGAATATAAATTCATACAACCACTTTGAAACACTGTTTGGTAGTATCTACTAAAGTTGGTCATACACATAGCAACAGTTGCATTCCTGGCTTTCAACCCAACAGAAGTGTTTACATTTGTTCACCAAAAGACATTTTTAAGATTGTTCACAGAAGCACTGTTTCTAATCATCCCAAAATGGAAAGATGCCTGTCGTCAAGAGAATGGATAATTAAATTGTGGCATATTCATGTAGCAAAATACTGTACAGCAATAAGAATGAACAGACTACAGCTACACAGCGATATGGATGAATCTCATAAGCAGAATGTTTAGTAAAAGAAGCCAGACGCAAAAGTATACATACTTTGTGACTTTATTTATACAAATTTAAAACGGATAAGTCAGTCATTTCTTTAAGCTGTACATTAGTAATTTATGTTCTTTTTTGTAGGTAAATACAAGTTTCAGAAACATTAAAAAAATCAGTTAAAGTGGTTCTGGTCTTGTTCCGTATGATATTTGGAGGTTCAAAATTTGGCCAGAAATGGCAGGGTTTCTTTTTTTACAATTATCTCATCAGCTTCTGACTTTCTAAAAATCCTTACTTAACAGTCTGAATCTTTTAGAGTAGTTTTCAGATGCCATCAGAGTGTCTTGTCAAAATGAGGGTCTGCTTTCATCTCCTTTTAGGTGACTAGTAGTTATAATTCATCTTAAGATATTAATTTCAATGTAAAAACAAAGCTGAGATTTACTTTTAAACCAATAATTATCATCTAAGGTAATACTTTATAATGTATAGTTTATAAGTACTTCACTAAAAATACTGTGGTCAAAAGAAACACTTGTTTTTGTTCCTTGTCTTCAGGTGGTTTTAGAAATTTGCACACTATTGTTCTGGGAGCTTGCAAAAATGCTCTTGAAGTAGATCTTGGTTACCTCATCATTACTGCTGCCCGTAGGTATGTTTCCTCTTTGTATTGTGTCTTTCACTTTAGAAGTAATTGTGTCTTTCCCTGTTTTACAAAAAATTGTGGAACGTGTGTGTACATATGTGTGTACTTTTGATCAAGCCTTGTTCAAATTTAAAATACAAAGAAGTTTAAATAATAGATGAGTATAACATCATGGTAGTCTTAATGTTATATACTGGTAACCAGTTGAGCTGCATACTAGCAAACTCCAGAGTGGCATGGTCTCATATCAGAGAAAAGCAGTGGAATTTCTGGAAACGGCTAAGAGTCCAACAGAAGTTAGCATTGAAGCTCTGTTGTCTGTAGCCCTCTCAGGACCATTGTCTCAATCTCTGGATGATTTTCTGAATTGTTCTAGTTACTTGGTGATAATATTTGCTATTCAGAAATCAGTGTTTTAAATCAGCTTTTCCAAAGTCTGACCTTATAACACATCTATAATTTTTAACCAAGTGGTTGTATCACTATACCACATTTACTATTTCTTACATATCAATGTTCTACCTCCACTTTTATTTTATAGTATTTTCTTTAAATTAACCATTTTTTAAATTTATTCAAAAACACAGCTTTTTCCATCAAGAGATTATTGATTAGGATTGTAAACAAAATAAAAGTGTTTCTTTCTTTTTTTTTTTTTTCCCGGAAATCCTAGCCATGTTTTTACAGAATCATTGTGAAAAATGAACTCTCAAGGAAGAAAAATAAACCACTCTTTCATCTTTCATATCAATCCGAAAATAATTCAGTGTCTTTCTAAATAATGAACACAACTTAAACTTACCCTTCTTAAGAATTAAGATAATTCTGCAGTTACATAATACACACCTCATAATGACTACAAGCATTAGGAAACCTCGGCTTTGACAAATCTGAGCCTAGTCCCTCAGAATAATACCTCAGGGTCTAAAATAAAAGTGTTTCTAAGTTTAAGTAGGTATTGTTACCTACTACAGAACTATACTCTTGGTTAAAATGCAACATTAATAGCTAGCCTAAGCAAAATGTCAAATACCAGCACCAGGTGCAGATTCTCACATTGACTTTTCAGGTTTAGTAAAGCACTTGGTATAAGATTCTTACCTGTAATTAATTGTTATTTAATGTATAGCTTCAGTGTACTGCCTAAGATTTCCTTACACTTTGCAGATACTCCTTTGAAGAAAATATGTTTTTGTTTTTGTGTTTTTTCAATGGAGGAGGTGGGAGAGAAGTTGTTGACATCTGTGACACTTCACTAAAGTCATAAACTTCTTTCAGAGTCTTCCTGATATGGTTTGGCTCTGTTTCCCCTCAGATCTCATCTTGCAGCTCCCATAATTCCCTTGTGTTGTGGGAGGGACCCAGCGGGAGATGACTGAGTCATGGGGGTAGTCCTTCCCATGCAGTCCTCGTGATAGTGAATAAGTCTCACTAGATCCAATGGTTTTGAAAACGGGAGCGTCCCTGCACAGCCTCTCTTTTGTTGCCTGCTGCCATGATGTAAGATGTGACTTGCTCCTTTTTGCCTTCAACCATGTTTGTGAGGCCTCCCCAGCCACGTGGAACTGTGAGTCCATTAAAACCTCTTTTTCTTCCCAGTCTCTGGTATGTCTTTGTCAGGAGCATAGAAACAGACTAATACACTTATATTAGGAGGAATCTTTGGTTCTGGTGGTTTTTGTTTTACTCTGATATGTTCTCTCTCTTTATTCACAGGTTACATGAAGTTCGGATCCAGCCTTCCCTAACCAAAGATGGTGTCTTTTCTGCCCTAAAGATGGCAGAGTTGGAGTTCCCCCAGTTTGAAACCCTTCATCTAGGATATGTAGATGAGTTTTTGCTACAGAGTAAGATTTATCTCATTTTAATTCCTAGAATTACTGTAGGAAATTTACTTGACAAACTGAAATCTGAATTGGGGTTGTGCCTTGTCTTTTTGAACATAAGACAACTTAAAATCTTAGGTGCTCTCACGTCTTGAAAAATAAACTTTTAAATTAGAAATGTCAGTGATTTTTTTTCCATATTGCCTCTGATTTTAGCATACTATAGAAAATATAGTTACTAACAATACACCAGAAAAAGAACCTTATCTACATTTGATATTGTCTCCACTTTACTGCCCACGTTTCTTTCCCATTCTGCTTCATTTTTTTCACAGAATGTCATCCTTGGTTCCATTGTTGAATTTGATCTGCCACACTTCTTGAAGCTTTTGATGGTCCTCTCAGATGAGGTCCCATTCCCTGCCCATGCTCTTCATTTCCATAATAAGCCCGCTGGGGGTTCTGGATTTTCCAGATAGTGTGAGCACATAATGGTCAGTATTCATTTAATGATGATTGCTGTTGGAAAGCTTGTTCACAGCATTTTCTTACGCATTTACAATTGAGAACTCATTTCTTTGGGTTTGAATGCATGTCAATTCATTATTCAAACTATTTTTCCATATGGCATCAATAAGATATGAAAGAAAATTTTCATCACCAACATGTTTTTATTCAAGAATTCATTTTCTTCCCACTTGATTTGCAACAAGTCTTTCTTAAACTCTCATCATCATAGCAGATAACATTTTTTCTTTGGATCTAGTTTGTGTTGTAGAAGAACATAAGAAGGCTTAATTCTTCCAATCAGGACAGTCCCACTCAAAAAACATGACTGTTTTTCTTTTTCATTTCTAATGTATATATTACAATAATAGTTGTGGGTTTTTTGTTTGTTTACTTTTTTGTTGTTCACGGTACTCATTAATATAGGTGATTACTTTAAAAAGTTAAGCCATCCTTTTCTAGACAGTTGACTATTAGATTCACGTTAAATCTATACAGCTTTGAAAAAGATCAGCTTTTCTCCAAAATAGCTTAAAATGCTAACTGGTACAATGATTTTATATAAAATTAATACATTTGATATCAAGCTTTTCTGGTTTTGAATGAAGTATCTAACATTCCCTATGTTTCTGCAATGTCTGTATAGTAACTTAAAATTATTAGCTTTGAAGTTGATATTACTTCTATAATGTTGTTTTCTGTTTTTCCCAAAAGCTCAGAACTTGACAAATTGTGTACCTTCAGGATGGCCAAATTTAGGTCTACTGAAGAATTGTCTTCCAGTGTTATCTTTATAACCAATTATTTTCCTGTAGTGTTTCTTTCTCCTCAACGTACTTTTTCTATAGCATAAAAATACCTTCTTGACTATCATTATCTCATAGTTTTCAACACAACTTGTTTCATGTTCTGTTTCATACTTAATAGTCTGTTATGTTGAACTTTGTACTATCATTCTCTTCTTATTTGCCACAGTTTAACCATTTCTTCCATATACATACTATCTTCTGTCCCTCCGAAGATGGCCTAGGATTCTCTGTTTCAGATAGGTGCGTGGTACTTCTTATGGACAATGTCATGAGGTCACTGTTCACTCACGCTCTCTCACTTAGTTTCTCTCTTCTCAGTAATTTAGATTTGAAGCATCTCCCCAAGAAGTGGTGACTGGCCTCTGGTAAAACTTGGGTCACTTTCTTGTTATAAAAGGTCTGGCAGAATAAATAAATAGGAACATCACCTTTGTCTTCTAGCGATGACCTAAAGATGAATCTTTAGAGAGTTCTTTGTTCATGTGGATTTATGATCTGTAAGCTTTATATAATAGTGATAGAGATGTATAACTCAGTGAAAATTTTAGAAAAAAATATAGTCGTAGCCCTAGAGTTCTAGGAATTTAGTCCTAGAGCTTGAGGGAGAGAGAATTGAGGCCTGTCTGTTACTAATCATGAGACCTAAGCAAGTTCATTCTTCTCATTTTTTAAATGAAGATAAGGTGATTTCCTGCTTTTCTCTTGGGTAGCTCTGAGGAATCAAGGGAAAAGTGATATATACATTTACAACAATCTCTGACACTTAGGAAGTATTCAATAAATGATAGCTTTTACTTTTAGCTGACCTGTGGGCTGAAAAGAAAAACAAACGTGAATCTCAAGTAATATCATCAGGGTTTTGAAGGAGTGTGGCAAGCAGGAAGCCCCAAGAGTAGAAACGTGGTTGATCATCTCAAAAAACTAAATGCAAAACATTGATTTGTCATGTTAGGTTATAGCATTTATTCAGGTAGTGCTCAGGAAACAGGGTCAGTTCAAGGTTTACCCTATCTTAAGGAAAATGCAAGTTTCGTCTCAAGTCCAAAAAGCAGGGAAAAGGTCCTTACCAGGAGCTAAAGAAAATAGCTCAGCTAAATTGTAAAGAATGGATTAAGGTGAAATCTGTAAGAAGTACCAGGAAATACCAAAAATAGGAACTATAGGAGAAAAACTGTAAACTATATGGAAAGTAAAATTGGAAGTTTGGAAGAAGATGGATTGTTTTAAACATGTTCTAGCTAAAGGTGTAAACCCCTGTGATATTCAGGGCAACTTCACCAGAGCGGCAGTGTTTTCTTTGTCCTGCGTATTGATTGATTGCAGACTGTGAGAGACATGTATCCCCATGAGCTCTTGTATCCCCAGCACTATGCTAGACACTAAAGATGTAACTATGAACTAATAGAATCTTGGAGTGTGAGGGGACAGGCAGATGGGAGAAGTGATAAGAGGCAAGGGATGAGGTGTGATTCTCAGTGGCATGATCTAGGATAAAGGATCCTCCTTTACGTATTCCCAAACCCCTAGTGTGTGACCAGAGAGTAGGCACTAAAGCCCAGTGGCATGTGTTTGAGTTAAGAAGTGCACTTTTAGGGTATAAATAGATGTTACTAACCATTGCCATGGGTTGTAACGATGAATCTTAAATTCTCAGAGTTTACCCTTCTTTACACATGTCCACACTGGGCTTCAAGAACATCATTTTACTGTGAGGGAGTTGAGTTTTTAAGATTTTGTTTCCCTTTTAAATGATAAAGCTAAAACTTTACCATCGTGTGAACCAGTATGATATGTCCTCACTTATGCTTTAAGAATTTTTGCCTTTTTTCTTCTCTAAACAATTGGAAATAATTTTTCCTACTAGCTGTCCTTTGACTTTTAATATAATTTATTATTTTGTACAAGAGGTGCTACTATATGTAAATAATACCTAACCTAAAATTATACCTGAACCCGATAAGCAGATGATACAGAATGATGGTAGAGACTTTTTATGCTGACTGGTAAGATACAAAATTGGTAACACTCCCTAACACTTAAGAATTTGACTTTTTTAAAAAATTGATTGGTCTTTTTAGGCAGAATGGCTAATGCGGATCTGGTGAAGTATGGTTTGGCTGATGTGGTAGAAAATCCTGGTATCATCACTGATATAGGGATGAAAGCAGTCAATGAAGTTTTTTCCTGTATCAAATATCTGGCAATTTACAATTGCCCTCATCTACACAACCCATACAATTGGATCTCAGGTATTACAGACTTACAAATACAGCTATGTTTTATTGATACTGAAATAATACAATTGTCCTTGTT
Organism: Macaca mulatta; assembly: GCF_049350105.2. NCBI lineage: Eukaryota > Metazoa > Chordata > Mammalia > Primates > Cercopithecidae > Macaca > Macaca mulatta. The sequence goes on from NC_133411.1 coordinate 157,393,546, forward strand.
TTCTATGTGTGATATGATTGCATTCCTAATGTAAACTGTAGGTATTTCGTTTGGATTGTTCATACAAGTTCTGGTAACCTTTGATAACTAGTTGGAAGTGTATTCAATGCCTCTTTAAACTTCTGAAGGTTTCTACCTGGAAATTTATACTCTCCAGGTTGTGGATTCAAGTGCCCTGATTTTTATATGTACTTCTTTGGGCTAGGAATATAAAATTAAGCTTAGTTCATTGCTACCTAGGACTTAGGATAGTGTAGTTATTTTCTCAGAATTATCTTCACAATGGCACATCATCTGAAAGGACAAAGTAGGTATGTATTTTGAACTTTCATTGAGTGACATTAACCTGAGATAAAAATTTCTATTGACTAGAAATCCCAGTCTATTTCAGACCTACCCCTCCAATCTCCTATATGTAGAAGTGTGACTTTTGCACTTGATATTTTTCCCTTATGGTGGGAGTTCATTTTCCTCTCAGAGTAATGTCATCTGTTGTCTTAAAGGCCCTTCTTAAATACCGAAATTTACAAACCATTAAATAAATTGAGAGCCCGAGAAAGTTGTACTTGTGACAAAGCCTCTCACTGACACCTACAGAACAGCCTCCTCTGCTGTTGAGTCACTTGACCGGGATCTGTATCTCCTCACAAAGCTACTATCCAGGCTTGTTTTAGGGCTGGGACCTCTGCTGAGATCACTCATTAATATAGTCATGTCTCATGTGCCAGCAGCAGTTAAATTCTATCCCTGGCCCTGCTGAACCAAGAAGTTACTGGGAAATATGAACTTTAGGGTGTAGCAGGCGTAGATGACTTTAAAAAAATAACATTTATTGGGTTTTTGGTTTGTTTGTTTTCTTAAATACAGAAGAGTATAAAGAAGAAAACAAAAAATGGCCTATAATCCCATCACTCAGAATTCCTGTTAACACTTAAAAAAATAAAAGTAATACATGCACTTGATAAATTTCAAACAGTACAGAAAGGTACAAAATGAAAACTCTCCTCTTCTCAAAGGTAACCATCATCAACAGTTTTTTGTATATTTTTCTGGACAAATTATGCATATTGCAGCATATATATGTGTAGCATTTAAAAATAATTTATATTATACCAAAGGATCTTACTGTGTATACACTGTCCTATAGCTTGTTTTTTGTACTAAGTATAATTTGGAGAGTTTTCCATGTCAGCAAGCATATTAAACTCTCCTTCATTCTTTTGAAATAGCTACATGATGTTCTATTAAATAAATATGCCATAATTTTTTAATTCAGTGTCCTATTGTTGAAAAGCCATGTAGGTTGTTGAGTGGATCACATTTAAATCAGGGCTGATTGGATTCAAATTAATGTTCCCCAGGCCATTTAGTTCTCACAATGGAATTAGGTATGTAAACATCATAATTTAGAATCATCAGGTTTTAGAAGTCATGAAAAAAAGGAAAAGTTATTTAATAAAAAAGGATTTGAAAGTCTTTGTGACCTGTATCAAAATTCATCAGTAATGGGGAAAGTGTTACTTATGTTTTCTCTGGTCATGTCATTTCTTCAACAGACCACTCAAGATGGACTCGATTGGTTGATATCAACCTAGTACGGTGCCATGCTTTGAAGCTGGACTCTTTTGGCCAGTTTATTGAATTGTTACCCAGCCTAGAGTTTATTTCACTGGATCAGATGTTTCGTGAACCACCCAAGGTAAGATACATTTGAGGGAGTTTTTATTTATTTTGATACTCAGGAAAGAAAATAAAAACAGCCTGTGATTTTTTTTTTTTTCTTTTCAACAATATGCCTTTACAGTGTTATAGTCAGACTTTTTACTGCCAGCCTCCGTGAAAGCATAAAGGTTGTAATAATGCATGGCCTCTCATTCTTCTAAATGAGAATTAAGGGTTCTCTGGGGAAGGGTAAGGAAGAAGTAAGTGGAAGCCGTCTCTGTTAGTATATAAACAAAAGGTAAGGTGAGGGTGAGGCTGGAAATTTAAAACAGAAATTATTACGTGGAATAATTCATTGGTGGATTAAATATAATTGGGTTGGTAGATTAAATCTAATTAGGAACCCAAAGTATAAATAAGAATTAAGGATTTATTTGGGGAGTGTTTTACTTTGCTGCTATCTTTCTGTTAAGTTGTATAGCCTGGGAAATCTGAGGTTGCCCAGTTTTACAAAATGTTATTTTCAAACTGCTTAACATATAGAACTTTGTACTGTTAAGGTAATTAAAAACTTAATCCTTCAACCATTTGTGTTCTCTCTTATCAGTTATTAATGGTTACATTCCCACTGTTGAAGCAGTACAATATAATGAGGAAAGCTCAGAATTCGAGGTCAGAATCCTGGTTTCAAATTGCAGCTATACCACTTACTGGCCATGTGCTGTTGGGCAGATCTCTTCTCCTTGTGTGACTCCTCATCTGTAAATTAAGCCAGTAACCCTTTATGTATCTTGAAGTGTTGCAGGCCTTAAATAAGATTTTCTATGTGTATGTGAAAGCATTTCATAAATACGTACTATATAAATATTAGTTCTAATGTAAAGGTGAAATGAAGGGATATTAAAAATGAAGTGATAGATACTAACCCAAATTAATAAACATATGTGTTTTGGTTTTGCCTTAGGGTTGTGCTCGAGTTGGTCTGAGTGCAGGCACAGGAATTGGGGTTTCATCAGCTCTTGTTAGCAACCAGAACTCCAACAATGACGATAATAATGCCCAGAATAACAATGCCAACATCCACGACAACAATCACCATCACCCAGATGACTCAGACGAGGAGAATGACTTTCGGCAAGATCTACAGCCAGGAGAGCAGCAGTTTGCAGCTGACGGTAACCCAGATCTTTTGTGAGCTCCAGATAGAAATGATTTTTACTTTGTATTGTATTTCTGCTTTATCCTGTTCCCTTTTGCCCCTGTTTCAACTTGTCACTTTCCACACTGAGGAAAGTTAGTTGATAAGGAACATGAGGGAGTAGGTGAAATTTTTCTCTTTTCTTGCTTGTTTCAAAACTGTTTTTGTCCACAGACTGTGTAAGAATACTTACAGAATGGGAGGGATTACAGATGCCGGGGAAATTAGGGTAGAGTGGTAACTCTTGAGGTCTGAGACTGAACTTTCAGGATTTAGACAAAGGAGTATCTTTTATTGTCTCCCAGACCAATGGATAGCATGAACATTAAGAGCATTTCTGGATATTTGAAGAACTGAAAGATTAATACCAACCATGAGCTACACATTGGCACCTTTCATGTACCTTTAATCATTAGGTCTTCACTTCCACACAGCAGATTAAGTACATTAGCTAAGAAGGACTATTCTATTTCATTTATGTAATTGTCTGTCCAGTTCGTTAATATATACTGAATACTTGCGGTGTGCCAACCCATGTGTGAAGGTACTCCATCCATCCCTCTGTTGATGAGTGAAGTGATGTAAGATTGTTTTGTTACCAAATTTTCCAGTTTCCCAGTTCACGCTTAGGAACTGGAAAAGGAATCTTTTCTAGCCATCCTTTTGTTGTTCCCCATTTGCCTACTCTTGCACATAGTAATTAATGAGAAATAGGGTACTCCGATACTATGTACCTGCTTTTACAATGAGATGTACTGTGTACAGGGCATGATTTCCTTTAGGGGCACTCTGAGTATACAGTTTTTGACAAAAGAATCATCTGTAGACAATGTCTTCACTTTCTCATCTCACTTGGTCCCTATAGAACTCTCCACTTTGGCTCTTGGCAAAGTCACTAGTGATTGTCTTACTGAATCTGAAGGTCATTTCGTGACTTTCATCTAATTTGACATCTCAGCAGCATTAGACATTTGTTGCCTAGACTTGTACACTCTTGAGACACTTTCTTCTCTTGGCATCTCTGAAACCATTTTGCTGATTTTTCTCCTACTTCATTTTCCTTTGCTTGTAGCACCTCCTGTGTTCCACTTTTGTCCATGATAGCTTTCTCTACACATTTTCACTCAAGCTCAAGGTTTTAGTACCAGCTATATGGTATTAAATCCAAATCTTTATTTCCAGCCTTGACTTTTATACTTTTCTGCAGTAAATGCAGCTGTCTAGCTCTGTACTTTATGTCCATGGTGTACTCTTACGCATTTCAAACCTAGGTAAAATCTTTCCCCAACAATCTCCCTTAAAAATGCAAAAATAAAAGTGCCGAGCCAACAGGTGTTAAGGGAACGAGAGGGCAAGACAGTCACATATTGTCCCTTTGCTTTGTTGTCCTGAGTGCTATGGTACCTAGTACAGGTTACTACCACCATAAAGATCTGCGTGTCAGAGGACATGGACTCTACATGGGAAACTTATAGCAGCTGCCATTCAGAACTACCCAAATCCTGTGAACTCATTTTTGGTTTGAGTTGACACACAGATTATAGACTTCACTAGAAGATTAATTTGCCATAGACTTCTCAGTACAGTGGAGAATACCTGCTATTGTGAAATCACATATTGTTGCAACAAGGACCAAAAAGATACTCAACAACATATTTGATTTAATTCGTATCTGTATTTGATTTAAGAGGGGAAAATGGAACTTACATCTTAATTTGATTTGTAAATATGGTTTCAGAAGATGAGAGATTTGGCATAAAAACCAAATACACAAGATACAGGATAAGCTATTTTGATTTAAGAAGCCATAATTACAATGAAAGGATTCAGCTTCAGCAGTTACCTAGGACTGTTGTCAAGTACAGTATCTTCAAAATGCTGTTTAATCCTGAGAAGCAAAGAATAAATACATAATGTATAAAGCATAATTGTATAAAGCATACGTAAATGCCAGGATTGAAGGATTAAACAACTTCAACAAGAGGAAGCCTAAGAAAACCAGAGGCAATGGCAGCATTTGTAGAGAAAGGAAGATTGATAGAAAACATTAGATTCCACAGGTCATTCAGTTGTATTTGTTATTAAACATGTATACAACACACACAACACACACACACACATATAAGTTAGATTTTCCCCCCACACACACAAAATAAGGAACTAGAAAAAGACTGATCTTTGGTTGAAATAAAGAGAAATACAGGGCTTCATAATAAAAGGGGTAATGGGGAATTATGTTAAACAGTTGACTAATATTGATGGTTCACATCTTCAAGTGAAAATAATAATTTAAAAATTTCTTTGAAATGGGTATTAACATGTTCACTCTTCTTGATATACAATTTGAAGACTTTTCACGTCTGGGCCGGGTGCAGTGCACGTGCCTATAAGCTAAGGAGGTTGAGGCGGAAGGATGGCTTGAGTAGGGAGTTTTCAAGGATGTAGTGAGCTATGATCACACCATTACACTCCAGCCTGGGTGACAGAGGGAGACCTTGAGTCTTAAAACAAATCTTTACATGCATGGGCCTTTACTTGGTTTTGGACCAGCCCCAGAATGAAGCAGCACCCGTCTTAATTGCTCTATTGTATTTAACTTCTTCAGCTTGCATGAGGTAATTTACTATAAAGAGGGGCATTGTATAATTTTAAAAGCTATTTAATTTGTATAAATTAACTCCAACAAAACTATGATTTATTGTTTCACAGTTACTATATTTATCAAAATTTTATAATTTGGCAGGATATTATCTTAAATTTGTACTTTCAGAAGTCTTAGAACTTAGAGTACTCAATTATGAGCTAGTTAGCTGAAAATATAACTTGATTACCTGAATTTTGCAGCATTCTAGAATAAGAATAAATGTTTACAGTTTTTGATGGGGTTTTTTTGTTGTTTGTGGGTTTTTATTTTTTTTTTTGAGATAGAGTCCCACTGTCACTCAGGCTGAAGGGTAGTGGCGTGATCATAGCTCACTGTAGCCTCAAACTCCTGGGTTCAAGTGATCCTTCCACCTCAGCCTCCTGAGTAGCTGGGACTACAAATGCGTGACACCACTCTCAGCTGATTTTTCAAAAAAATTTATGTAGAGATAGGGTCTCACTGAATTGCCCAGTCTGGTCTCAAACTTTTGGCCTCAAGTGATCCTCATGCCTCAGCCTCCCAAAATGCTGGGATTACAGGCATGAGTCAGTCACTGTGCCCCACAATGTTCTTTTTTTTTTTTAACAATTTACATTTGCCTATAAGTATCAAAATTATGCTTCTGTAATTGCTAAAGCATAGTGTCTATTTTTATGTAACTACTTAAGTAATTATAACTTTAAAGCATAGTTTTACCTATACATCATTTAACTAATTTTCTCTCTTGATTTAAAACATACATTCCAGGTACTTAATGCTTTTAAATATGGCATCATGGTGAACCTCTTTTCTCATCCCTCCACCCCAGTTAGCCTAAATTGACTGCCAAGTGAAATTGCTCTGCAGTTTTATTTATGGCAGTGGTTTTTAAACTTGAGTGTGCATCAGAATCACCTGGAGGACTTGTTAAAACACGTTGCTGATTTTTGCCCTCAGAGTTCCAGTTATTTGGTCTGTGTGAGGCCAGATAATATGGTTTTGTTTTTGTTTTTAAATAGAGATGGAATCTCATATATTGCCCAGGCTGTCTCAACTCCTGGGCTCAAGCGATCCAACCAACTCAGCTTCCCAAAATGCTGGGGTTACAGGTGTGAGCCAGTGCTCCAAGCCAATAATTTGATTTTTTTTGTTTGTTTTTTTTCTTGAGACAGAGTCTCACTCTGTCTCCCAGGCTGGAGTACAGTGGCACGATCTTGGCTCACTACAACCTCCACCTCCTGGGTTCAAGCGATTCTCCTGCCTCAGCCTCCCAAGTAGCTGGGACTACAGGCACGTGCCATCACACCCAGCTAATATTTTGTATTTTTAGTACAGATGGGGTTTCACTGTGTTAGCCAGGATGGTCTCGATCTCCTGACCTCACAGTCTGCCCACACTGGCCTCCCAAAGTACTGGGATTATAGGCATGAGCCACCATACCCAGCCAAGAATTTGAATTTTTAGCAAGTACCCAGGTGGTGCTGATGCTGCTGGTCTGGGACTATACTTTGAAAACCACTGATTTTGTAAAATTTTTATTTTTGAAGCCTAAGGGGTTTGCAGTCTGAAAAAAAAACCCAGTAAATGTATTTTGTTTTATACTTTGGGGCAGGTAGTTGTCAACCACTAAATATTATGTCTGATCATAAATTTCTATTAATTTATGCAACAATTTCATTGCATAAAAATTATTTTGTTAAGAGGCATCTTTATAACACTTTTTTTTACAGCTGAAGTAACATTTCAGCTAAACAAAACATTTGGTGAATATTGATACTTGATTATAAGTTAGCATACATATGTATGTATGTATAATATATATGTATACATATATATAACTTTCTGTAAGTTAAAACTGTTCTGAAAAAGATGTACTACCATAATGATAAAATATTTTCCAACAAAGGAAAAAAGTCAAAACCATGAATCATTTGTATCTTCACTAGCCCAGAGGCACCACCATCCAATTTATTTACCAGAGACTAAAATCAAGACATTATGCTTTTTGTCAAAACCAAGAATCATTTGTGTCTTCACTAGCCCAAAGGCACCACAATGCGATTTAATTACCAGAGACTAAAATCAAGACATTATGCTTTACTTCCTAACTGCTCTCCAAGACATTGAGTCATTTACCAAATCTTGTTGAATGTCTCTAATACATCTCTCCAGTATGCCTACATCTCTCCTTTCCCATTGTACTACCGCTACATCAGACCTTTCTCTTTTTTTTAACCTAAATGTTTTAATAGCTTTAAAATTGGCCTATTTTCTTACCCAGCTAAAATTAGTTCTTACAGCAGCCAGGGCAGTCTTTTAACAAACCAGACAATATTGATAGCTTACTCAAAACTTTTTAATAGCTTCCCATTGCCTTAGAATAAGATCCAGGTTCTTGAATTGGACCACCAAGTGCTGTATGATCTGGCCTGCCCTCATCTTGTACTACCTCCACCACTACATCATGCTTGAGCATGACAGCTGGCGTCTACCATTGCACTAACTATTGCCTCTTAGAATTCCCTCCGTCCATCTTTTCATGGCTGGCTCCTTCTTGACTTTTAGTTCTTAGCTTAAATGTTAATCTCAGAGATGTCTTTCCTTGCCATCTGATCTTAAGCAGCCACCAGTTTATTCTCTGTCACATCACACTTTTTGTTACATAAGGCATTACTATCTGATGTTTTTATTTTTATTTTTTAAATTTTTTCTTCCCCAACTAGAGTAAGCCATGAGACTAGGGATCTTGAATATCACCACTGTTTTTCAGCTCCAAGGAATACTAACAAATTGTAGTAGACGCTCAGTAAGTATTCAAATGAATGCAAAGAAATAGTTTAAACCACTTTTGGGTATCATATTAAATGTTTGCACAGGCTATTCTGGCAACCTAAAAGCAGTTGCTCAGCAGCTTTGGAAAACCTTATCACGTTAATATTTGAATGTACTTCTTTTCATGCCATTCCCTGCATAAAAACCTTCTAGTGGTTTCCCTCTGCCTACAGCAAACAATTCTAAGCTTTTTAGCAAGGCTTTCTAAGCTTTTAACAATCTGGAGCCCAGGCTACCTTTTTAGCCTTGTTTTTTCTTTTGCATCCCTATCACAACACAGATACTGTTTTTTGTTACCACTGGACCGCTATTCTTCCGAAAAATGTAGCATTCTTCCTGGTATGGTAGTATATGAAATGTTACCTTATTTCAGTGAACCCTTCCTTGACCCAATGAGAGAATTAGTTGCTCCTTGTCTATGTTCCTTTTGCACTTTTGAATTGTTATAGGTCTTAGCAATTATATTCTGACCTTATTTTATGTGTCTAACATCTTTGCCAGAATGTGTGCATCCTCTTTGAGAGCAAGGAGTATAAATTTCCCACCTGCTCGTAGTTTCTGTAGTGTAGTAGGCTCTAGAAACTCCTCAATTTAAATCCTAGCAAACTATTAAAACGTCTAGGCCTCCATTTCCTCAACTGCAAAAATCAGGCTAATAATAATGCTAGCCTGATTGCTATGAGAAATAAATAAGAAAATGTTTCTATAAACATTTAGCATAGAGCCTGCCATAGAGTATGTACACATTAATTACTGCTACTCATAATTGTTAGTCAGTTGAATGAAAGAAGAAAATTGATTGGTTTTTATCATGAAAGATTTCTAGGCAAGGTCATTTCTCATTTTGGCAATGACTGAAATATAGATATTGCAGGCTAGAGCTGGACAGTTATTCAGGGGGAGGTGTGCTATTGTGTATATTTAAAACCAAAGCAATTCCCTCTGTCCCCATGAAATTTCAAACCTCTCCCATATAATTCAGTGACGTTAATCTGAATGGTATCTTTTTGGCTTAATCATATTTTGCCTTGTTTCTTTGTTAACAGTTTGATTTTGTATGAGTTTGATGGGCTTTCTCCACCAAATGTTCCTTTCCCATCTGTGATTTTCTCTCCTGTAGACTGATTAAATACTTCTTAATGTCTGCAGTAACAAGCACAGTATATGCAGTATATGCTATTCTTTCAGGGCAGGCCTAGTAATCTGCGGGACTGTTCAATTCTTAGGGCGGCCACAGTTTTGCCTGCCATTATAGTTCTTTATACTTCTCTTGGTTTTTACTTTGTGTATATTTTTGTTTAAGCATTAAATGAGATGGAAGACATCGTCCAAGAAGATGGAGAGGTGGTGGCCGAGAGTGGAAATAATACTCCAGCTCACAGCCAGGCAATTATTCCTGTGGATGTTGATGAGGAACAAGCAGGTAATCATGTGATCTACCCCACATTCATCATTCTGAAACTGTGGCCTAACTCTAATGAAGTACGTGAGACACCGAGAATGGTTGTTTTCTGACCTTTCAGCTAATGATGTGTTTTATGCTATTGATTACTGAGAACTGTAATACATTGCTGGTATTCTCGTTGCATGTATATATATCTCACTAAAGTTTGTCTTTTATTATTTGTGACTGCAGCAACAACTGCTTTTTCTGTATAGCCACATGTGCGTGTGTGTATCCGTGTATGTGTAGAAAAAGAAAGCACTCAAATTGTTGATGGGAAAATAAATGACCTGATTAAATATTCTGCTTTTGCCCTCCCCTCAATTCAGTTAGAGAGGAGGAGCAGTTGAGAAGTTGACCTGGTTTAGTAAACAGACCAAAACTTAGCCTCTGTTTGCCATTGGCTGACTTAAGACAGGATATAGAGTCGTAGGCCCTTAAAGATTAACTCGCACAGCCTTTCATTTTACAGATGGGAGAATTAATTTTCTTTCAAAAGTTTAAATGATGTGCTCAACACCAGTCAGCCAGTAATCGAGGGATAGAATTGAAATTGAGAAAACTCAAGTTTTCTCATTCCCTGCCTGTTAGAATGCTGCCTTGTCTTTGAATGGAAAATATGCTACCCTGTTTTAAGTGTGTGACAGATGCAGTCACTCATTCAACAAATATTTATTGAGTGCCTACTCTGTGTCAGGCATTGTACAATGTGACAGGAAAAAAGCTAGGTTCCTCGGAGCATACATTTATTGATGGAGCTAATATTAGTCACTTGTCAGAGAGAATTAGGTTATAAGAACTAGGTTTAAAAGCTATACTGCCAAGCAGATAAAACATTTTTTACATAAATACACATATTCAACCAAAAGGTAACATGCATCTAGCCTTCAAAAATATATCTGCTACATCTAATGAGATAGATCCATACTCAAAGAATACAGTCTTGTTTACCAGTCCCATACATTTCTGAATTCATCTTCATTTACTTAACCTTGGCTCATATGTTTGAAAAATTGAGAAAATATGTACTTATTTTTAAAATTATTATCACTGTTATTTAGATTATTTTTAGGATGATTTTATGCTACTCTTTGAAATAGTGAAGATCCTGCAAGGGAATGCTGTATGAGTGTCTATTTTAATTTGCCTTTAGAAATGCATCAAGTTGGTTAGCATATTAATCATACTTAATGTTGACATAATGGTTTAGAGTTAAGTTGCTTTCACAGTATCTTATCCAAGTGTATTATCAGTTAAAATGTGTGCCAGGGGAGGCTGCATAGAGCCACAAAGCATCTCTATTGATTCCAGAGCCCTGGAAACAGTACTTCATATTAGACCCTTTCTTGCACAAAAGGTAACTGTTAGGCCTGTACTTTTTTTTTTTTTAGGACCCAGTGGTCTTCAGCGTGTAGTAAAACCAACCCCAATTACTGTTCATGATTCAGAGAGCGATGATGAAGAAGATAGTCTAGAACTCCAAGAAGTCTGGATTCCTAAGAACGGTACTCGGCGTTACTCTGAACGTGAAGAGAAAACTGGAGAGTCAGTGCAGTCCAGGGAATTGTCAGGTGAGAAATTATGTCTTTCTCTGAACTGTTAATGACAGTCACTATCAGAACTGACACACTTGGCCTTAATATGACAACTTGGGTGCAGTTAACATATATTATGGAATGTGACAGGAAGCAAGAAATGCACTTGCCCAAGTAAGAGGGAAATCTGGGTGGTGCTCTTGTAGGCAATACAACACAACAGTGGTGTGGAATGAGGGCTCAGGGAAGAAAAGAAGGATTCTAAGTCTACAGTGGAGGCTTTAGTTGTGGCATCAGGGTGTCAGAGATTAGTGAGTGAAAAGCCTGTGCCTCATGTAAGGGATGACTACTGAGTCATCCAGAGCAATGAAAAGCAACCATTCACCAGTTGATAATCTGTCCAGTTGTGCTTAATGAGTATTGGTGGCTAGTTTGGTGGTTGAAGGAGTCCTAAAGTATATTTTTATAATCCCTCACGTCCCTTTAAATCTAGGCAACAACCCTCTGCAATGCCTCACCAAGAAACTGTACTTCTCTTAACTTTGAAGTTCATACTTCTTCCTTGTCTTTCCTTCCCTTTTGTTTCTCCGAACCATGTGCTTACCACTTTTGGCAAAGGATATATTTTTTACAAATTGTCCAGTCATTTTTCCTTGGGTACCCTTACTCCTTAATATTTTTGAATGTTCAATACACATTTAACACTGACCCTGAAACATTTATGTAGTACTATTATCTGGAAAGTTTAGTTCTTTGGACTTGGAATAATTTGCTAATCATTGGCTGATTATTCAATTTCTATTTCTTTTAAGAGATTCAGATAACTTTATACTGTGGTTGAAAGAAGGTTTTATGGAAACTGAAATTTAGGAAAAGTAATATGACCAGCTGACTAACCTAACTTTCCCAGACAGTGCAGTTTCTAAATTTAGCAACTAAATCCTCTGTTGGCCAGACAAAACCTATTTATTCCTTTATATCTTCATTGAGATTTATTGTGCCCCAGGTATTGTGTTAGGCACTGTGAGGGATACAGAGATGAGTAAGTCATGGTCTCTCTTTACAGAAGTTCTAGTCTGGTTGAAGAGTCATATCAAAAACAATAGGTAGTAATATTACAGGGCACATACTACAACCACAGTTGATTTGGGGTGGGGGTGCAGAAGAGATGGAGTAGAGGACCAGGGCTGAAAAATTGGTGAGAACAAAGGCCCTGAGGTAGTAAAGCAAGGGTATATTGAGAGAAAAGCTGGAGCTGGAATATAGAATGTATATGGAGGGGACAACATGGAAAGATGGTTTGGAATTAGATCATAGTGAGGCTTGAAGGCATAGCTAAGGAGTATAAACCAGGTAGACACTAGGGAGCCATAGAGAATTTTATAGCAGCTCAATGATGTGATCACAGTTATACTTTAGGAAAATTAGTGTTTAGTATACATTATTTCCTGTTCCAAATTTACTCTTGCGTGTTGTCCAGAATTTGTACTGAAATCTTTTCTTTTCCTCGGGCCGTTCTTCTTTTTCTATAAGCAGTAAGTGGAAAAGGCAAGACTCCACTTCGAAAGAGGTACAACTCCCATCAGATGGGCCAGTCGAAGCAGTTTCCCCTCGAGGAAAGCAGCTGTGAGAAAGGCTGTCAGGTCACCAGTGAGCAGATCAAAGCCGATATGAAAGCAGCTAGGGATATTCCTGAAAAGAAAAAAAACAAGGATGTTTATCCCAGCTGCAGCAGCACCACCGCCAGCACAGTGGGAAACTCCAGCTCACACAGCACTGCTTCTCAAAGCCCCGACTTTGTAAGGACGGTGAACAGCGGCGGCTCTTCCGAGCCTAGCCCTACAGAAGTGGATGTGTCCAGGCAGTGTGCCTGCTCCCCCGGTGGGTCAGAGGACTCTGAGGCCATGGAGGAGGGAGATGCAGAGAGTTCTGTCTGCCCCAGATGCTGCTGTCACAGGCCCCAGGAATCCCAAAGGAGAACTAGCAGGTGTTCTGATGAGGAACGTCCTTCAACCAGCCGAGCCTGTGTTGTGAATGGCCCGGATGGTACGAGATCCGCCTTTTCCTTTAGGACTCTGCCACAAGGGGGGTCTTCAGGCCCAGCACATGATGAGAGGACTAATGGGAGTGGCTCTGGGGCTACAGGTGAGGACAGGAGGGGGAGCTCCCAGCCTGAGAGTTGTGACGTGCAGTCTAATGAAGACTACCCTCGGAGGCCCCTAACCAGGGCCAGGAGCAGACTGTCCCATGTACTGCTGGTATCTGAGTCAGGTATGACAATGCTCCTAGGATTAGCAACTGCAGGGTAGGGCTGCAGAAAGGCATGAACTTGTTTCATGAGTTTTCTTACAAAAAGCCAGTTTGGCAAATTAAATTCTGTTTTGGGGTTTTGTGGGTCTTGCAGATTTTAAACCAATTTTCAGCAATGGTTTGGTGGGTGGGGGTGTAAAACAGTTTATACAATGTCCAACCTGGAAATCTCAAGTAGTTCAGCTTTTAAGGAAAGTGGCACTGTGTATATTTACCCTAAATATAACACTGACTGACACCTAAGCCCCAGTAGATGAACTCTGCTACCATCACACACTTAGAGAAATCTTAACTTAGGAAAGTTTTAAACCTTAGCCAAAAGGCAAGGACTTGACGTTGCTGGAGCTGGGGCAGCACATCTCCGTGCAGCTTCCTGGGTATAGCCCTCTCTTTGTCTCTGCAGGACTTAGTAATTTTTTCAGAAATCTAGTTTTGCTTCAATTCAAGTAAGGTTTGCCAGGAGATAAGCAGGTAAGTAAATGGTTTGGCTGAGAATTATTTTGGTGAAAATACTCAGAACAAATAATGTGTATTTAATTTCATTAATGTTTATAATGTATAGCCAAGGAATTGGGTGGAATGGGTGTAAGCACATTTATTAATCATAAGTCTGTTTCTATTTCTGATCTTATTTTTAAGTACTCTTTCCTGCCCTTATTATATCATTACTACCTGACAGTGAATAATAATGTATTTTAATTTTCTTCAAGTAGCCCTCAATTTTAAAATATTAAAATCAGTCCTAGAACATAGGCAGTCAGAGCTTTTTGTATATTCTAAATAGAAGTAATTGAATCATACAGAGCTAAACAGAACAAAAGTAAGCTTTCATGAGATACATTTGAGACCTTAATTGTGTGCTAGTTACCATAGTTGCATAAACTCATTGAAATAGATGAGTTTTATTTGAAGACTTTTTTATGCTTTGCAAACAGTAGTTCTGCCATATGGTGAAAATACTTTTCCCAGCTTCAATTGTAAATGTTTGATAATATCTTTTTTTTTAAATTGGTGGTAAGATATAACTTTACCATTCAGTACAGTGTGTAATTCAGCGGCACTAAATACATTCACCTTGTTATGCAGCTGTCACCACCAACCATCTGAACTTTTTCATCATCCCAAACTGAAACTCTGTGCCCATTAAACAGTATCTGCCTCCTATGACACCTTTTGTTCTGTGGCTTTTCATATTTGCAAAGTCAGATCTGCGTGTTTTCCTTTATGAGTTCATTTTTATACTGTGAAAGGCCTTTCCTACACTTGGTTCAGATAATTGTGCCCATCTTATTCCTTTATTCATTGATTTCGGTTTAGTTCCTTCGTTCAGTTGGAATTTTATTTCAATCTGTGGGAACTAATATTAAATTTTTATTCCAAACTATCACCAGCTTGTTTCAGTACTGGTTATGGATGTCCATTCTTGTGCTATTATTTTGAAACGCTCTTTTCTCATCTACTAAATTCTTAGACATACTTAGGTTAATCTCTGGTCGTTCTATTCTGTTCCAGTGTTCTGTCTTCTTTCATTATTCTTTTTCAAAATTTCCTTGACTAGCCATGCATTTGCCATTTATTTTTATAGATATGCTTTGTAATATTTTTATCAAGTTCCAAAAACTAATCTTGCTTTTTGTTTGAAATTGCATTCAATTGATAACTGAAACATAATTGTCATTTTAACAGCACTGAGTCTTCCTGTTTAGGGACTGTTATGTTTGCCATTTTACTTACATGTCTTGATAAAATTTTTTCGTTTTTTGTTGTTTTGTTTTTAATACAGAACCTTCATATTAACCATTGAAGTTTTGATGTTATTTTTTGCCTGGTGTTCTGCTTATCCCTTAACTATTCTGACTTTTTTCATGTCTAGAACTTTTTTTAAGTTAAATCATTCTCTGGATTTAAAATAAAGAAAATATTTATGTAGTGCTTCTTATTGCATTTATTATGTGATTTTTTTTTCAATTTGAGAAGACTTCTAATGTCTGTAACATGGTTATAGTAGGTAAATTATTTGCTAATATATTTTAGATTTATAAAAATGTCTATTTACTTTGAATAGTAGTTTTTTGGGGTAGATATCAAAGTACTGATTTTAATATTATTATAGTCCCTTTTGGAAAGGACAAGAAGTTATTTGGGTGGCTTACAAATTATTATTATGATTATTATTATTATTTTTGAGATGAAGTCTCACTGTGTCACCCAGGCTGGAGTGCAGTGGCGTCATCTCAGCTCACTGCAGCCTCTACCTCCCGGGTTCAAGTGATTCTCCTACCTCAGCCTCCCGAGTAGCTGGGATTACAGGCGCCTACCACCATGCCTAGCTAATTTTTGTGTTTTTAGTAGAGACAGGGGTTCCCCATGTTGGCCAGGCTGGTCTCGAACTCATGACCTCAGGTGATCCACCCACCTCAGCCTCCTAAAGTGCCGGGATTACAGGCATGAGCCACCGTGCCCAGCCCAAATTATTTTTAATCTGGCATGTTTTTTAAAGAGAAAAATCCAAACTAATAAAGGAAGAAACTTGAATGTTAAAGATTTTTAAAAATCAGTTCAAAAAAAAGTAACATTTGAGATATTTGGTTTTTAATTTATGACCCTGTGGAGTATTAAAGCCATTTGAGAAGCTAATATAATTGTTTTGTGAATTTATATTTTGGGAATAAATACCTGTAAGTTGCTTTTAATCCTCACTGTATAACAATTTATAAAGTAAATATTAGAGAAATAAATAATTGGATTGTCAAAGAATAACATTTAAGATTAAAATAGTTGCTATAAATGTTGAACACTTTCCCTGACACCCCAAGACTGGATTGATCTGCCTTTCTCTGTTTCTGTAGCATCTTCAACATTAATGTGAACCACACTCTGTTGTAATTTCTTGTTTTACTGTCTTCCTTCTGGTAGACTGTGAGCTCC
This sequence comes from Macaca mulatta, assembly GCF_049350105.2. Classification (NCBI taxonomy): domain Eukaryota; kingdom Metazoa; phylum Chordata; class Mammalia; order Primates; family Cercopithecidae; genus Macaca; species Macaca mulatta. Next base: position 157,410,078 of record NC_133411.1, read on the forward strand.
ATGAGAACAAGGACAGTCTCTGCTTTTTCACCAGTATATTTCTATCCTTTAGCACCATGTCTTACACATGGTATGGGGCTTAGATAATAACTGTGAACATAATAAGTATAGACATCATCATATGAGGTATTGTTGATGCTAGTGGATGTTTTGAATTACTAAAAAAATGTTCCTAAACAAAATTAATTTTCTCTAAACAGGGAGGGAGGCATAAGAGAATAACAACAAACACACAAACTTTTTTCCTTATGTATCAGAAATGTTTGTTTTTCAAGCTCATATATGTATAAAGTGTGACTTCATTTTATAACTTTTCTTAGAAAATGTAAACTACCAGTTTGGGTACCCTGGAGAGCAGGAAACTTTACCCAATTTTGAACTCCATACTCTGTTAAATTAAGGGGGAAGGGAGAGAGCAATCCAGGAAGGTGAGATACTTGAAAATCAGATCACAAAAGGAGATTACTGAGAGAAGATTCTTACTAGAACACTGTCATGTAGTAGTGGAAACAGGCTTGCTTTTTGTTTGTTCATTTTCATTTTTGTGGTACTGGGAGAGGGAGCTAGGACTTATTAGAGGTTTTAAAAGGTTTGTGAATTTTGGCTATCAGGTGAAATGTGCTGCCTTTAGAAGGTTCCTTGTCAATGAAGATGATTTGATTTTGGATGAAGTTCCTTCAGGATACTGTGGGAGAAGGCCTACATTGTGTTGTGTGGTTAGTAGTCTTCATGTTTTGTTGGAACTCCAGAATTTTGCTTCGTTTCAAGGTCCTTGGAGGAAGTTTGATGGGTAGAGCTCTTGGGCTCCTTTTCGGCCTTCAGCCAAAGCAGCTGCTTTGAATTGTTTTACAGAGTAGAATTTCTACACCATTTCAATGGTGTAGAAAGGATTTTGTTGTGTAAAAAAATGTAAAAAAATCAGACTAAATCTCTACGGTTCCCATCTAAGCCCAAGCCTTTGGGAATTTGCAGTATTCGTTCTCATTTCTTTGTCTTTTTTTGTGATCTTTCATGTTTGAGATTACAGAATTACTGATATTACAGAATTACCAAGTGGAATGTTTATAATTAGCAGTACTATCTAAAAAAACAGTATGGTGGTAATTTAATTCATGATAGTCAGTTGTATTTAATTCTATATATGCTCTGCTACAGTATGATTAAGTATCAAAAACGAGAATGATGACTAATGTATTTTCTTAGAATATATATGTGCTTAAGTTTTAGCTATGAATTTAGCACTCGTTTTTAAATTAAATAAGGACAATATTTGCTTATTTCGAAGTGTATTGCTTCAGAACAGTACTAGTAAATAAGGGCCTTATTAACCAGGGTTTGACAGATGAAAGATTGCAGGTTTTCTAGCTTAGTAACTGGTCCTTGATTTCCTGGGTTTGACTCCTGGTTCCCATTTAGCACTGTGGCAAGTTTTTGTACCTTCCCGTGCTTCAGTTTCCTAATATGTAAAACAGGGAGAACAATAAATCCATCTCAGAGCTATTGTAAGGATTGAGTTAATACAAGTAAAACCCTTAGAACAGTGCCTGACACACAGTAAGCGCTCAGTAAATATTTGTTATTCTGTTTTACCTGCGGTGCATTCATTCATTCATTCATTCTGTAAGTGTTGATGCCAGTTCATTCAATAAATGTTCATATTATCTCATTGCTAGTGACTGACTTTGAAATAAAGATGAATTAAGAGAGTGTTGTTGCCTTTAACGAGCTTTTATGTAAATAGACCAACAAAACAAGTATAAAAGGAACTATTAGGGCAGTATGTAATGTTTGGGGATCAAGGGTGCTTTGTTAGAACTAAGTGTTTGAGTTGGACCTTTCCCAGATGGGTCGTATTTCAAAAACTAGGGTCAGAAAAGGTGTTCTGAGCAGAAGAAGCTAGAGCAATTGATGACTTCGGAGACATTAGCAGTGGGAGATGACTAGGGTATAGTGTGGAGAATGGGCAGAGCTGAAGCATAGCTCCAAATGTCAAGCATTGAAACATTCATTCAGCTTCAGTCAATAATTTAAAAGTTTTTTAGTAGGAAAGATAGGAGTTCAATTCACCAATAGTATTTAGGATGGGATGAGTCAGAGAGACTGGAAGTAGGAATGTTTATTAGATTATTAGGATGACCTAGGTATGAGAAGGGTTGTTATATTTGATGTAGATATGTTTGAAGTAATGGAGGGTGATGCTGTTTTGAAACAATCCATTGGAAATACCAATATAACTGTATTCCATTGGGAACCAAATTTTAGATTTGGGAATTGCCTTGATGGTGTTCATACATATGTGATTGAATGTGTTTGAGGTAAAGAAAGCAAGGCTAAAGTTTTGGTTTTTCTTCTTTTTTACCTTTTTTAGAAGTAGCCAAAACAAAGCCACGTCACGCCATGAAACGGAAGCGGACAGCAGATAAATCCACCAGTACAAGTGATCCTGTGATCGAGGATGACCATGTGCAGGTAGAGGAAAATCCGTCACTTACCTTTATCACAGTCTAGCCCAGTTCCTAAGTAATGCATGCAAACTAAAGTTTGTATCTTTATATAGTTTCTAATTTTTCTCCTTGTAGGTTCTTGTATTAAAATCCAAGAATCTCGTTGGAGTCACTATGACCAATTGTGGAATCACAGATCTAGTGCTAAAAGACTGTCCCAAGATGATGTTCATCCATGGTATGTATTTGGGCCCATATTATACACGAGCATCATGAATGAGTTAAAAGAATTAGGAACTCATAAATACTGTAATAACATTACCGTCTTATTTTCTTAAAGGAAATATTGTGTTGGGTTATCTTTAGTTCCACCTTTGTTCTAGTTCTCAAAGTATTACTCCATAGTATTTCTGAGCATCATGTAGAGAAACTTGGTTCATCTTTTAAAATAGCCTGTCTCCAAAAGATAATTACTGCCTGATCTGGCAGAGTAAATAACAGCCTGCATAGGCTTTGGAGTCAGATAGACCTCAGCTTGATTGCTGGCTTGGTCATTTACCAGCTGTGTGACTTGGACATGGTTTTTGAGGGAAGCGCCGACTGGGCCTCAAGTGTATAACTGCTCTGTATTTGATTGAGATGATTAATTGTATCTTTACTTCATGGCACATTATCGTTTATCCAAGCCCCTTTTTCTTTTTAGTCTCGTGTCCCTCATTGTTAATCTCATCCGCTCCCGCCATCTATACTCGTGTATTGAACATATATCTTTCCAGTGTACCTTTTATATCTTTCTTTATATATGTGTCTGTCTCAAACATAGGGTATTCATTTTTATGATTTCTTAAAATTTTAGTTACATAGTATATCCTATAATTGATCTATTAATTTTACCTTTTTATTCAAAATTATATTTTAGATACCCATCCATGTAAAATTATGAAGATCTGACTTATTTCCTTGCCTTGGGCAAGTTTTATAATTTTCTGTCTTCATTTTTTTCAATCTGTAAACTGTGCGTAATTATGCTTAACTCATAAAGCATTTGTGAAAGTTAAATGCAGTGATTGATATGTTTCTGTATGTATATGTATCCAGGCATACCTCAGAGACACTGCAGGTTTGGTTCTAGACCACCATTATAAAAGGTATATCACAATAAAGCGAATCGTATGAATTTTTTTTATTTTCCAGTGCATATAAAAGTTACGTTTACACTATAGTCGATTAAATGTGAAGTAGCATTGTATTTTTTAAAAAAATTTATGTACCTTAATTTAAAAGCACTTCATTGGCTAGGCACGGAGGCTCACTCCTGTAATCACAGCACTTTGGGAGGCTGTGGCAGGCGGATCACCTGAGACTAGGAGTTTGAGACCGGCCTGGCCAACATGGCAAAACTCCGTCTCTACTAAAAATACAAAAATTAGCCAGGGGTGGTGGCTCATGCCTGTAATCCCAGCTACTTGGGAGGCAGAGGCAAGAGAATCGCATGAACATAGGAGGCAGAGGTTGCAGTGAGCCAAGATCATGCCTCTGCACTCCAGCCTGGACAACAGAGCAAGACACTATCTCAGAAAAAAACAAAATAAAATAAAAACACTTTATTATTCAAAGATGCTAACAATCACCTGAACCTTTAGCAAGTCATAATCTTTTTGCTGGTGGAGAGTCTTGCCCAAATGTTGAGGGCCTTGCCCTGGGTTAGGCTTTGGCTTAGGGAATGTAGTGGCTGGTTTGATCTGTCTAGACCACTCAGACTTTCTCCATATCAGCAATATGGCTCTTTTGCTTTCTTACCATTTGTGGGTTCACTGGAATAGCACTTGTAATTTCTTTCAAGAACTTCTCCTTGGCGTTCACACCTTGGTTAACTGGCACAAGAGACCTGGCTTTTGACCTATCTCAGCTTTCAGCGTGACTTCCTCATCAAGCTTAATCATTGCTATCTTTTTATTTTAAAGTGAGATTTGTGACTCTTCCTTTTGTTGGAACACTTGGAGGCCATTGTAGAGTTATTAATTAGCCTAATTTCAACATCATTATATCTCAGGGAGTAGGGAGACCTGAGGGAAAGGGAGAGACAGGGGAACAGCCTGTTGGGGGAGCAGTCAGGACATACACAACATTTATGAAGTTCACTTACATTGGTGCAGTTGGTGGCACCCCACAATTAAAATAGTAACATCAGAGATCATTGATCACAGACCATCATAATGGATAAAATAATAATGAAAAAGTTTGAAATACTGCAAGAATTATTAAAAATGTAACACAAAGACTCAAAGTGAGCACATGCTTGCTAAAAAAATGGCATTAGTGGACGCTCAATTCATGGTTGCCACAGACCTTGTGTAAAGAATGCAATGTCTGTGAAGCACAATAAAGTGCAATATAATGAGAAATGCCCATATATGTACATATACATGATATATGCACACACCCACACACACAGTACAGGGTCTGACCTCTAGTAATGCCTAGTGATGTTATTACACGTTGAGCATCTCTAATCTAAAAATCAAAATGCACAAGTGCTTTAAAATTCAGAACTTTTTGAGCACTAACATGATGCTAAAAGGAAATGTTCATTGGAGCGCATTTCAGATTTCAGATATTTTTTATTAGGGTAAGTATATAATGTAAATACTCCAAAATTTGAAAAAAAATTTGAAATCTAAAACACTTCTGATCCCAAGTATTTCAGATAAATGTTAGTCAACCTGTATTGCAAAAAATATTAAGAGGTTTATTTTGTTTTGTTTTACGTCTCCTACCATATTAGTGGTAAACAAAGAAATCCCGTTAAAAGGTATTTACCAAACATTTTGTCATAAAGTAAGGAGAATCCAAGAAAGGAGAGATGAAGCTGAGATTCAAGCACTACTCTGAATTCTACAAAAGTTCAGACCTTTGGGACCCCAACTCTATTGTTTACTCTGAAGAAATAGTACTTTTCTCTATCTCAGCCAATGAGGTCTTTGGTCCTAAAACATCTTAAATCACTGTCTCCTATTGGAGTTTCCTTCTACAATAGAGAACACAGGCTCTTCAAAAGCTCAGAGTTCATAACAGTAGGGGTACTCACCCTAGCCTTTCAGTAGCACTGGAAGAACTTTCATTCTGTCAGTCCCTACACCCTTTGAGCTCTGAGAATGTAAAACTCAATTTTCGGACTCTGCCGGTTGGCACCTCATTCCATTCCTTTCTCTACTCTGAGCTCTCCAAGAATCTGACTGGTTTTCTTCTTTTTACTTTGATGATTCTTCCTGTACATTCTCTAACCTAATGATGGATCACACGGCCTCAGGCCCAACCTTCTCCCCTTTAAACCAAATTGTTTGGCTCAGCTTATCATGGGGAGAGGATCTTAGCTTAGTCTGTAGATAGTGGCTAAGTTAATGACGGAGGAGATGATTAAATGAGATTAGAACTGACCTTAGCCATGTCTGATTTTATAGCTAGCAACCATTGGATCCTTACTGTCATCTAGCGCTTTCCTTTCCTCTGTTGCTGTCCTCAACACCAATTCCCCTCCTTTCCACCATGTCACAGAAGGAGAAAATGAATGTGAGAGGCAGGAGTCTCGCTCAGTGTTTAAATGTCAAGTTAGTTACGCTAGATTGCGCAAGACGATGATGACATTTGGGTCAAAGATGTTACAGAAGATGTCTGTGAAATGTTAAAAAGATCAGGCAAATCAGCCTGTGGTTTTATAATCTTTTCCATTTGATCTTCTCTCTCAAGTTGGACCTGGTTGCAGTCTGCAATGAAAATTGGACCAGGTTGAAATTTGAGATTAAAAAAAAGAGAAGGAAATATTTTTCTGAAGTTGGTATACTAGTTCAGTTAAATGTGTTTATTATATCAAAATTACTTTTTTCTGACTTCGTGTTTTATATATCAAACAGAAAAACTAATCATGTTTTAGACCAGCATTTCAGTAGAACTTTAATGTTCTGTGTGTACACTGTTCAGTATGATGGTAACCACTAACCACATGGCTACTGTATTGGACTGAATAGCTTTAGACCAAAATACCCAAATGTGTTTCTGGGTCTTTTTTTTCAAGGTTCTGCTTTTACATTTGTGACAGGAATTAAAATCCAACTCTGCTCATTCCTGAGAGTGAATGTAAGGTAATATAGGTGAATTATTTCAGGTCTGATTGTTAACTATAAAAATGTATAATAGTTATTCATTTTTTAAATAAATATTTCCTAAACAGTTTCTGTCTGGGCAAGTCATTTTCTAGGGCTTGGTTTTCTTAACAGTAAAAATCTTAGATAAAGGCACTTTAATGCACCCCTTCTACCTTCTTTTGAAGTAAACAGAACCACATTTTCAAATTTTTTTGTTAACTGCCATTTGTACTCTATGATATTATTTGACCTGTGTTAAAGATGTTTGTTACTGCAGTATTTTGTGCTAACAAAAATTAGGCCATCTCTCCAAAGATGATATGTATAGAGCTTACCATTGTTTTCATTTTGTAGCTACCAGGTGCAGGGTACTAAAACATTTAAAAGTAGAAAATGCACCAATTGTAAACCGATTTGACTACGCACAGTGCAAGAAACTGAACATGGATCAGGTACTAGACCAGATACTAAGAATGCCACCCGAGAGAAACCGCATCATATACCTACGCCCAATGCAGCAGGTAACGAGCTTTGCTCCTTTCCGATGATACACATATTGTGATTTTTTTTTTTTTTTTTTTTTAGTCTTTAGCCTTTTGGATTTGGCATTCGTTCACTTCCAACCTACAGTAATGATATTTTAGTTTTTACAAGTTATATGTGATGCAGGGAGTTGTTATTCAACAGGTTTTTATACTTATTAAAAGTTACTTGTGGTTAAGAACACAGTCTCTGGTTCAGACTGCCTGATTAAATTTCTGGCTGTCTGACCTGTAGCAGATTATTTGACTTCTATGTCTTAGTTTCTTCATCTGTAAAATTAGAATAATAATGGTATACCAAGGATTATTGTGATATTTAATATATGTGAAACTCTAAAACAGGTGCTAGTATATAGTAAGCCATCATATAACTACTATTAGTGTCATTATCATTATTAAGAGTATATTGTATATAAGGTTCTGTGCTTAATGCCAAAAGAGGGTTTAAAGGAAGTTTTAAATGCCCCTTTGTAATCAGTGTGTAAGCCTGGCCTCAAAAGAGTCAGTTCATCATATTGTCAAGTGTCTCAAAACTTACAATATGCCGGGTGCGAAAAAATACACAACACATGATCCTTCCCTCAAGGAGTTTGCCTTCCCAAAAGGGAGATAAACATATATGCCACTGAGATGGCAGAGTGAGATTTCATAACTAGAGATGGGAGAGGGGTATGCCATGAGAAAACAGCAATGTTATCAAAGGCTCCTAGAAGACAAGAGAATGCATTCTCTCTTAAAGACTGGGCAGCAGTCCCATTTCAATAGGGTATATGTTACTACACATTCACAGTTCTATAATGCAGTCAGTACTTAATAAAGGACATACCCAGAAGTAGATTCTGAGTTTACTGACATCATTTATCTCAATCAGGATTCTCTGGTTTACTAAGCATTTAAATATAACAGTGAGATATAAATTGCCAAGTTCCCTAGACAGAAGAGTTTGCAAAATTATTCCCAGCATGACAAACTGTTTTCAGGTCTGTATGTGACTATTTGATTTTCAAATCAACCAGAGATTTCAAAACGGAAGGTCCGTGGAAAGATTGTTGAAGCTCTAGCAGAGAGATTTCTAAGGCATTCTCTTTGTTGAAGGTGTCTCTTTATGATGTCTTCCGCAGGTGGACACGCTAACTTTGGAGCAGAAGCTGTTTAGTGGTCCCTACCCCTATCACATCTGTATTATCCATGAATTCAGCAACCCTCCCAATGTCCGGAATAAGGTGCGCATTCGCAGCTGGATGGACACTATAGCAAACATCAATCAGTAAGTAACTCTGTGGCCCCTAAAGGCCTTTTTAGTCATTTCTCATAGCAGGGACTCCCAGAAGCAAATCCCAATTTTTCTTTATTTTAAATGATTCCATCTAAGCTTTTCAGACAAGCTTATCCTGAAGTTAACATAAGTGAGAAACTGAGGGAAACGAGGACTTAAAAGTTAACATAAGTGAGAAACTGAGGGAAACGAGGACTTAAAACTAAAAAGCATATGTATATATTTATGATCTTTAAAACTCAGATAAAAATTACAAGAAAAAATTGTACATGTACTTGTAACATTATTTAGCCTTGGGGCATGAAAAAAGAGATCAATTTGAAGAAGATCTTAAGACTGATATTTTATATCATCAGAAAATTTGACTTTTGTATATTTGTTATATTAATGTTGCATTCAGCACCTTTTGTGTAGAAGACATGTGCTTAGAAAGTGACTTTCTTTCCCTGATATGATTTTGAAGATAGTGAAGAAAGTAGTTTTGACCTGACTACACTTGGATTCTCTAGTTTGATTGTATCCTACTTCTGTTAGGTATTTAATACTTTGTTTAAGATGTTTGGTAGAATCTGTGTCTGAAACAGTGTTGATGGTTCCTTCCTACCCGACACTCTAATTATTTCCAGTTTTGTAATTTTTACTTAATTTTTCCTGTTGCCTCCAGAGAGCTCATTAAATATGAATTCTTCCCTGAAGCCACTCGAAGTGAAGAAGACTTAAAGAAATACCCCAAGTACCCCTGGGGGAGAGAAATCTATACTTTAGAAGGTATTTACAAATATTTAGAAAGTTAAATAGCCTGTGCAGTAGCTTGCCCCTGTAATCCCAGCGACTCAGGAGGCTAAGGTGGGATGATCCCTTGAGCCCAAGAGTTCAAGACCAGCCTGGGAAACAAAACATGGCCCTTTCTCATTCACGAATGAATGAATGATCCATCAATCAATTAGTCAAACTGGTTTGGGCTTACAGCAAGCAGTAACCCAAATGTAGAGAATTATACTTTTTTAAAAAAGGAAAAGTTAAATAGCTATTAACTAGATGACTGGACATGCCTTAGGGAAGATATGAATGGGAGTCTTACAGTTCTTCAAAACATGGATGATTTTAATACCTGCAAGAAGTGGGAGCCAGATGAATATTGCTTTGCCTGTATGAGTCTTTACTATTTCTAGGACAATCAGAACCAGTGGTGAAACATAAAACATAAACAAAAATTACAAATTACTGTAGTTTGATAGCTGGAAATGATTTGAGGACACCTGACTCACTCTCTTTATTTTATATTTTACATTCTGCTTACAAAATACTGCAGAATTTGGCTCTATCAGCACTTCCACGCCAGTTAGCAATGTTACATTTGTCTTCTTTTAGGTGTTGTGGATGGAGCTCCATATTCCATGATTTCTGACTTCCCTTGGCTGAGGTCATTACGAGCAGCAGAGCCCAACAGCTTCGCTCGATACGACTTTGAAGATGATGAAGAAAGTAATTATGACCTGATTTGACATCTAATCTCTAGTTTAAGTATAGCCTACTGTGTTACATACTTAATATCTTTTTGTGAGTTAGGAGTAGTGCAGTGTTAAATGGTTTCCCATATAAATGTTTTTTATTTACTCACTTCAAAACAGTTCTTTATTTGTACAATAGATGTTCAGTAGACTTACTAGGGATATATAAAGGCTGGTAGAAAGGATTTCCTTGGACAGATTTTCCTGTGTGGAAACTTATAATTTAGGTGTAGAAATTTGGGGAGAAATTTTTGAATGTAGTTTCTCTAAGTGGTAGCATACTTGAATATTTATTGTTAACCAAAGTTTTAAGAAAATACTTTATAAGGAAATGGGTTTTATGAACTACATGTACACATGTCTGACTTACGTTTGGTATAGTATTTTTACCTTGAGACTTTAAGCATGTTCGCTGTCTTAGGCATCAAACATAAGAACAAACTGGTGGTGACCCATTCCTTGAGCTATTCATACATCAGTTACATTGTAGTGCAGTATATGGGAATATCCTATGGACCAGCTTATCAGTGATTTTCCAAATGATTCTGATTATCATATGTATCTCTCCTTTTATTTCTAATTTCAAAGGCACTATCTATGCTCCTAGAAGGAAAGGACAGCTGTCTGCAGACATCTGTATGGAAACAATAGGAGAGGAAATTTCAGAGATGCGTCAGATGAAGAAGGGTGTATTTCAGCGAGTAGTGGCAATTTTTATCCACTATTGTGATGTCAATGGAGAGCCAGTTGAAGATGACTACATTTAATTGGTCCCTCCTCCTTTCCAGCTATTTTGTCAGAAAGCAAGTAGGACCATCCAGCTGCCAGAGTGCTCCACAGAGACTTGAGGCATGCAGTTGGGAGGTCCTGGCTCAGTTTGCTATATAGGGAATGTATAAGGAACATCGAAATTGTATACAAAGATTTGTACATAAAAAATATACAAAGACGCTTCCTAAAGTACCAACTTTATATCATATGTTTATACAATTTAATTTAAAAATTCATTTTAATGAAGACAGATAATTTGAAAGACTTTTGTTTTTCTTGACTTAATTCATAAAGTATCATTTTTTGACTGAGTCTCCATTTACTTCATTCTTAATGATTATTGTCATCCCTTTAAATCTGTGCCTTTTTCTTCTTGAGCGAAGCTGTTTGAGTAAACCTGTTGAAGAGTGTTTGTGTCTTGTGTGCTTTTTTGTTGTTACTAAAACACCAACTAAACCTTATAGTCAGACAAGGCTATATATGTTTCTGTACAAAGCTGTAGTTCTTTCTTAGTATTATAGTTGCCATGTTTCTTAAAATCAAGTAAAAAGACTTATGAGCTTAAAAAAAAGTGAGTTTGAGAGGGAAATGGAAAAGTTTCCAAAGTATTTCTAGTAATTTATTTCCACATTGAATTGTGTATATGCTTTATCTTAAATATAAAATAAAAGTTTATTAAAAACTTTTCTCTTGCCTTGGACCTGAATCCCTCTTTTTAAAGAAGAGTAGCAAATACTGCTCAGAAAAGCAGTGTATATATAGAGTTGTATCTAAGTAAGATTCCAGTGTAATCCAATTTCTGATCTCTGAAAGTTTTTAGCTACAAGATGTTCAACTCACAGAACTTTTTTTGTTCGTTTGTTTTGGTTTGGTTTTTTTTTTTTTTTTTTTGAGATGGAGTTTCACTCTTGTTGCCCAGGCTGGAGTACAATGGCATGATCTCGGCTCACTGCAACTGCCTCCCGGGTTCAAGTGATGCTCCTCTCTCAGCCTCCTGAGTAGCTGGGATTATAGGCGCCCGCCACTATGCCTAGCTAATTTTTGGTATTTTTAGTAAAGGCAGGGTTTCACCGTGTTGGCCAGGCTGGTCTGGAACTCCTGACCTCAGGTTATCCGCCTGCCTCGGCCTCCCAAAGTACTAGGATTACAGGCAGAGCTCTTTAAGACAATACTGGGAACAGCAGAATTTTCCAAAATTCTGGTCATCAGGAGGTGGTCTTTCTCCCCTTTCAAGGTGAGGAATTAATTGCCCTGATAAGGCAATGATATACATAGTATTATAGTGTCAAGCAAGGGTTGTCAGCAAAAGCTTAAACACCTATATTTGAGTCATGGCTTTGTGACTTGCCAGCCAAGTGACCTCAGCAAATTACTGAAACTGAAGGCCTGTGGAAAATTTTTATAAATTTTCTCTAAATAGACATGAAATTATGGTCTAAGGTGTAAAGTTTCTTTGAGAATTGTTCAGCCCCTTCATTTAGAAGGTCTTAATTGGAAGCCAAGGGGAAAAATTGCTCACCCACGTTTAGGACCTGTTTTTAGGCTAGGTAGGACAATAATCCCAATTTCTCGTTCCAGCTAGGCTACCTCTGTTTTTCATGACAGAAATACAAGGATGCCAGCAAGTTTTTCTAACACTCAAATATTCCACGTTAATCAGTGTCTACCCTTCAAGTTCTCTTTTTTCCCCAGGCTCTAAAAATTCTCATTACATTAGGAAGAGTGATTCAATTAGGTACTTCATTCTATTGTCTCCTTATTACACTATTTTTAACTCAGCTAACTTATAATTAGACAAGTATGTTTCACTATACAGATTACAACTGTGGTAAGAGTCAGGAAACAAATTACAGAATATCCTAGATATTTCAAAATAATCTGGGATTCCCAACCCTGAGCGAAGATAATCTAGGTTTTCACTGTAACCTGTTAACCAAATTATCTAAATAATGCTAACATTAGCCACAAGAGGCCACTGCTTTGTAATTTTTGGCTTAGTCGTGTCTTTGTCTAACCTAACCTAAACTGTTAGATCAGTGGAAGTACAGCTGGCAGCGCTACAGTAATTCAAAAGAGGCTAAGACTGGAACAACCAAAAAAAAATCTGGAAGATGCCAACTACAATAGTCAGTCGGTGAATAGATATATAATACGAAGGGCTGGAGAGTGATCACTCCACAGCAAGGGTCAGCAAACTCTATCTAGGACCAGATAGTAAATATTTTAGGCTCAATGGGCCACATTCTCTGTGGCAACTGCACGACTATTGTGAAAGTCATAGATGATATAAACGAATGGGCATGGCTGTATTACAATAAAACTTTATGGACACAAATTTCAATTTCACATAATTTTCACATGTCACAAAATACTACTCTTATAACTCTTTCCCCAGCCATTTACTAAAGTAAAACACCATCCTGAAGGCTCACAGACCAGATTTGGCCCCCAGGCCATGGTTTGGCCACACCTGCCGTAGAAACCTGAGATATCCTATTCATTCATTTAATTATATCACCAGCTGTTGGTGCAGTTCTGTGCCTGGCACACTTTTTAAAGGCTCTAAAAATACTACATGGATGATATATGACTTAATAGCAGTGAGAGAATTGTGTCTCATTGCCAGGTGTGTAGGTCTAACAGTCTCCCTAAACAATAGCTGGTACCACAATTCTTACAGGGACTTCATATGTAGAATCTAAAGACCTGAGTTCTGACTTCCTCAAACAACTGATGGGAGAGCTGGAGATGGTTGGAACCCCTACCCTTGAGCCTCAGTTTTCTCTTCTGTCAAATGGTAACAACTAATAATATAACCACCCACCCCATAGGGCAGTGGTTAGTTTCCAATAGGAGCTGCCAGTAAACTGGACAGTGTGATGCCAGTGGAGGTAGTGTTGCTTCCAATATAATTTATTATGAAAAGAAGTTTGGGTGTCGCCTAGGCTGGAGTGCAGTGGCACGATCTCAGCTCACTGCAACCTCCGCCTCCTGGTTCAAGCGATTCTCCTGCCTCAGCCTTTCGAGTAGCTGGGATTATAGGCACCCGCCACCATGCCAGGCTAATTTTTGTATATTTAGTAGAGACGGGGTTTCATCATGTTGGCCAGGCTGGTCTCAAACTCCTGACCTCAGGTGATCCACCCACTCGGCCTCTCAAAGGGATGGGATTACAGGCGTGAGCCACTGTGCCCAGCCAAGTTTCGTTTTTTTGTTTGTTTGTTTGCAGGGGGGTGGGGTGGGTGCTGTGGGGGTTTTTCTGGACTTGTCTTTCCATAACCTGTTCCTCATACCATATTCCAGGATGGTAGGAAACAACTGGTAAGGCTGTTGAGAAAGAGGAAATCATGACAGCATGAAAGCTAGCATTTTTAAAAGTGATTATTACTAAGTGCTTTCCATACCTCCTGCAATAACACTTCAAATGTATGATCAATATGTTCCTACTTTACTGGTGAGAAAACTAGGTTTTAGGAGGTTACATAACTTGCTCAAAAGCACACATCTAGGAATTGATGGGAGCAGGATGCCGTCAAAGGATGACGTCCTGCGGGATGAGTCCAAAGCCTGTGCAACTTGGGCAGTTCCCTGGTCCTTCATAATGAGAGGAGGCCCATATAAGGGTGGGCCTGCCCTAATAGGGAAACTGCCAAGTCAACTTACTGCTGCCACTTAAACTGAAACCACTCCAACTATGATTAGCATAGTCCCAGAAAAACAGGCTGATTTTCTGATGCAGGAAATGCCCCATTTACACATGGGAGGCAAGTAGAATGCAAAAGAAACACTGGAATCCATACAATGTCTATAGCATGAAATACATATGCAGCAGCTAAAAAAATTATATGTGTTAATGTGAAATGATGTTTAGAGTACACCGTTGAAAAGGCAAGTAGCAGATTATTATATATCAACATCATTTTATTTACATATAAGAAACAAAGCCATATGTTTTATATGTACATTTATACATATGTAAATGCATAGAAAATGTTCTTGAATTACATAAGCCAAGTGAAAAGAGCATTTACTTCTGGAGATGGGAGTAGGATTGAGTTGGAGTCAAGGGGTATTTTGTTGTATCTATTGATACATAACAAGAAATTTTTACAGTGGAAATGGATTGCATAAATACATCATTTGTGTAACCTATAATTTATATAGTCTAAAAATGTATAATTTATATATTTAGAAATAAGATAAACTTAAGAAGGAAGCACTTTGTTAGAACTGAGAAATCTGAATGTTTTCAGTCTTGACTTCAGCCTGATGTCAGCTGTTGTTCTTGGACAAATCACTTTCCTGACAAAGTCTTTTCTCTTCTGTAAAATGAAGTCAACAATCCCTCTTTATATGTTGTTATGAGAGGCTTAGAGATCTTATAAAAGTGCAGAGAAACTGCACAAAGCTTGCAATGGTAGACTGATGCTTACTGAGACCAGTGGGAGCATATCCAAATAGTGTTCCAGGTTCCAACCAAGAAATGTGGGGAAGGCAAACCGCCTTCTGCAGGGGCCACTCCTACTATAAGCAGCCTCCCTGATGGCCTGGAATATAAAGGACCAATGCTTTCTTTGACTCACATATCTCATTCTCACAGTCTATTGCTGGTTACTCAGTAATCCCAGGTTGCTGAATACTAGACAGACTATAAAAGATCATTGCAGAAGGGCCTTTCCTGCTGATCAATCATTTACCAGAATCTTCCATGGTTTAAAGATGGAAGTTGAGGCTCAGGGAGTGGATGCAAGAGCAAAGGAAAACAAGAAAGCAAGTGAGTGGCAGAGTTCAGACTGGAATAGGCATGTCCAGAGTTCCTTTTCGGGTCCCAGGCTGATGTGGGGAGGAAAATTCTTAAGCAACATTGTTCATTGCTCTCTCCTAGCCGTGTCTAGGTGAAGATGGAATACATATATCCCCATAATGAACACAGTTGCACATGCTTAGGACTGTGGGCCTTATTTCGAATAAGACTGCCTGGGTTTGCATTTCAAATCCACACTTCCCAGGTCTGCTCCCTTGGGCTAGTCACCAGATGTCTCAGCTGAGCTTTGCTCACCTGTAAAGTGGGGGTAATTTTCATACTAATCTTGAAAGGATTTCCTAAGGATTAAATGAAATAATTCATATAAAGCACTTACCACAATGCCTAGCAGAAAAAAAGCTCATTAAATGTCAGTTTCTCTTATTGCTATTTTATTATTTTTTTATTAGCAAAGATATAGATCTGGGGCAAGCTGAAAGGAAAGGTAAAGAAGGAGAAACCTAATCTGAATCCACTATAACAGTAGTTAAAAATATATGCAGTTTCTTATCCTTTCTCTCCATGTTTCCAAAAGTGTGGAATGCAGCTTGTAGCTAAATCACAATAACTAGTAAAGTTTGGAAGCTCCCCTTTTGTAAATTCTCTTTTGACCCTCCCAGTTAACTGAAAGAGCCCCATGCAAGAGGTAGGGCATTTCTAACAACTGTCCAACACTCACTTGTCTCCCTTTTAAACACAGAAACAGAGGACGCACTCTGATCGCTGGCATCTAGTTAAAACGCAATACCCTTGTTTTCTATTTTGAGTACTGTTATAATGTTCCCTTCAAAAATAAATTTAGGTAAGTGAAAACTTGAATGGACTCAAATAAAGATATTAAGTAGGTAACAGAACAGACAGAACACATATTTGGTAAAAATCCTAACAGTGGCCCTTGGATGACCCATGTTGGAGCACTCACAACAATCTTACAAACTCAGAAATTGTCTCTATTTTGTTGATGAGACAAGTAAAGTTAAGCGTTGGGTAAGGCCCAAGGCAACACATTGTTCATACTTAGGACTTCAAATCCATTCCTGAATTGTTTGAATTCAAACCGAATATTCAGCCTCAGTTTTCTAAATTAGATGGAAAAGAGATTACAAATTTTGGCCAGAAGAGGTAAATGCACTAGTCTTTTTTTCCTTCCAAGACTAGGTGTTACAGAATTTTTACCACAGCAAAGTGAAGAGACAAAAAGAGAGGAGTGACAATGTTCTCTCACCAAAGAGAGATCCAATACCAAAGAGATAAATGGGTAGACAGCACAGCACCAAGAAGACATTATTTTTGTTCTTGCTTGAAGAAAATATTAAAGGCAATGTAGTTATATCCACTCCCCAGTCCCTCCCTAGGTCCCCTCCCTCATCCACCCCATGCCCACCCCGCACTCCCAGCTAGGTGGCAATTTGCATCAGGACTGAGCAAGTTAGCAGCATGAAGTGGAAATGTTGGCGAGACAAGAAGGTGGAGTCTCAGAAGGAAAAGGTTTTTTTACAAGCACATACTTGGGTACCAGTTGAAGAAGTTGGTTTTTATTTCTTTTGCTTTCTAGCTGTTAATGGTGAAGGCTAGAATGGTACATCTCTCTCTAGTTTCAGAGCTGAAGAGTCTTGCAGCCTGGAGAGTCAAGTGGAGAGCATGCACAGTGAAATTCCTTTCTCCCAGACATGGGACACTCTGATTGTAGCATTTATCAACCCCAGTGATTGTCAAGGCCAATCTGGCAGACATGTCTGCAGCACATCATCCTCTTCCCCAGATGTTTCTCTTCTTGACACAGCAGTTTTCCTGGAAGAGGGTGGCCTTCTTAGAGAAGAGGGCAAGGTATAGGTCTCCTCCTTCCTTGGACAAGCTCTAAGTCTTCTCCTTCTGAGTCTTTCATACACATGCTAAATTACCAGGATTCCTAGGCAAGGCTAGCAACTGCTCACATGGAACAAGTCTGGCCCTGTTCTGTAAATCACCAATGTTGGCATTTGATGAATCACTCACAGCATCCCAGCCTTAGTCCAAAGTGGTAACAAAGCAATCTTGTGAGGCTCTCCTCTGCAAAGGAGACCAGTTTCTTGACAATGACAAGGAGTACTATTCTTGCAATTGCTGTCTTTTCCCTGGTCCAGGGTGCCTGTGACCTCTACAGACACCAATCATGAGCTGGCCCACAGAAGCACATCTAGAGAGTTAAGAAGAGTCCCATGATATAGCAAGATCTCATTTTCCTCCCTATGTTATAATCTTTGTGTCTCTATTGAATCCAAGTTCCCATTTAATATGGAAGACCTGCCACTGAGAAATAATATTTTACGTAAGCAGATATACTTACTAAGCTCCTGGGAAGAGAAGCATTTCATAAGGAAGAAATCCTACTGTAGTTATGTATATGTGTATGCATGTATGTATTAAGTAGTAGATCCTGTCAACATTGGTGGCATTAAACAAAAGTTTACCAGCTGCCTCAAAGCACTATTATCTGATTCTTATTATCCCTGTTTCAGTCCTTCCCTAAGAAATGCTTTGTTGTTGAGGAGAAGAGAGACCATTTTCAGAAAGGAGAACTGTGGACTTCCAAATTCACTAATCTTTGCCTTTTCCATGAAAAAGAGAAGAAAGAAATCCATTCTGAGGAGGGATGGGTATTAATCATCAACACAGGGAGGTCCCAGCAGTGTGGTGACCAACATTCCTTAGTTTGCCCAGGACAGTGGAGTTTCCTAGGTTGAGGGACTTGAATGTTAAAACTAGAAGGGTGATCACCCTAGTCTCCTCTGTGGTGTCTGACCATCCCTTCTCACCATACCTGGTCACAGAAAGAAGAGAGAGGGCTGGTAAATGGGTTTCTACCTTCATGGAAGAAATAAGGGTTAAGGAGGCAATTGTGGCATCTGACATCAGTTAGGAAGAAGAAGGATCAATAGACCAAGTAGAAGGGCAAAGAGAACTTGTGAGGTTTAAACTCCTGGCACATCTTTATCTTGCTGTTAAACTCCTGGCATGTCCTCAATCAGAAGCGTGTTACATATGAACCTCAACGTCACCCACATGCCCTGTTACCTTTGTCTCACTAAGGGAGGACCAGTAATAAATCCTTTCAATAGGGTTTTAAAAAATCAACTGAGCAGCCAAAAGAAAGGCCTCTTTAAAAAATTGCCCTCACATCCTCAAACTGCGTATATAATTTACCTCAAGATGAAGGAAGATGGTGATTGCTTTGACTGAGAAAGAGAAGCATCTGCATAGGTATTTCGAGAGGATGAGATGCTGATAAAGGGTGAAAAAAAGTCAGTTTCCCTCCCAGACTCTGGGTTATAAGGTCATCCTCAATCAACATTCTCAGGAAAGAAGTAAGATCCCTTTCCCATTGCCATAGAAATGAAATGAATTCCTAATGACCTCAACATCAATATGCCAATAAGAAAATGTCAACTTTAAACTTACACACATGTGTGCATGCACACACGCACGTCAGAAAAGCTGCAAAGATGCCTTTTAGTAATGGCTCTGAAGCCAAAACCTAAGTGGAGTCTCCAAAACCTATTCCCAAGGAGGAGAAGAAGGAAAATATTCATGGCTATAAGCCAAAAATCTTGACACTTCACTTGTCACTATGTCAATGCTTCTAGATAGACATCTTGGCATTGATATCAATCTAACTTTATCAGAAGAACCATGATTAATTCACCCACCAAAGCATGTCCAGAAGAAGATGGCCACAACGGAGAGGAAATTGGAAATGTTCAGTTTATAAAAAAGACTGACAGGCAAGGTGACAGATTACTCTCTTCCAGTATTTAAGGGCTCTCAGGGGTAAGTGGGGGCTAACTGCATGGAAGTTGGAGCAGCAACAGGTTTGTGTTCCAAGAAAGGAAATAAATTCCTAATAATTAGAGCTTCTCCAAAATAAAAGGGCCCGAATTAGGAGGTAGTGAGCTTCTGTCCCTGGAGGTGTATAAGCAGAGATTGACCAGCTTTCAGGGATGCAATAGAAGATGCTATTCCTGCTTTGCATGGGAGACTGAATCTGACGATGCCTGAAGTTCCTTGACAACTCTGAGATCCTCAATGGTCTGGCCTCAGGTCCCCCCCGCCCAACACTGTCCTCCATATACCTCCCCTGGGCTCTCAGCCCCTACTGCCTTGTGCCTCACTGGTGGTGATGAGGATCAGGAGTGATGCCAGGGTGACCTGTTCATGCAAACATGAATGGGAATGAATGGCTAAGTTGTGAGCCATGTCCTCAGTCAGAAGCATGATTCCAGGGATTCTGGGTCATTGTGTATGGGCAGTTTCTCGAGTTCCTGATGATGTCCACTGTGCAGAACGGTGTACCTAGAAAGGAAGGAAAGAAGGCATGAGAATTCAACAGGCATACTTCAACTGCACCATAGTCAAGAGCACTCCTTCTACTCTTGACTTCCTTTCTTTGCATACTTCCGAGGATATGGTGAAGTGGGAGTGGGGGTGGGGTGATACTTCATAGAGATAGAAAACCAAACGAACTGCACCCAGATTGCTCATATTAAAAGTGGAGAAACAGTCCTGGAGGAAACGACAGGCCTAGGAGTGCACACGGGGTAAGTGGCGGAGCTGGTACAAGAACCCAGATTTCTTACTGCCAACAAAGCCTGGGGTTCTTGTGTCACTCATCAGAATGAACCCTATGTACCTCCTCAGGCTATACCTCAATATGCTTACGTCCTATCTAGGAGATAGTTTTGGGGTTCTGACTGCTGACTGAGTTGAATAAACCACTCAGAGCCTGAAATACAATGTAACTCTATTTGTTACTTTGATTCCTTTTGGTGCCATTTGGAACAGTAAATCAATTAGATGAATCAAATAGCAAGTTGACTCTAAGCATCACGGTGAAATTTACTACTTGACAAGTGTTTATTATTTTTCTGCAGTGTCACACAATAGCACTCAATATCTTAATTGCCTTTAAATGCATCTCAATTGCAGGCGAGTCTCAGCATCAGTTACCCAGATTCCAGCATCTGGCAGCCATTCCTATGAAATTTCTACAGATTTTAGAAGCATGATCGCCACTCATTTCTCTGAAGCCAGTGTCAAGCACTTTCAGGTGGACAAACAAACAAATACTGGTCAGCTATTTGGCATCATATGTTGACAAAACAACTTGGTGGTTGCTTCTCATGATTTATATTGATGCTTTGCTTTGAATTACAATAATTTATTATTGATTTGTATTGACCAGTTGGTTTGTACTAAGCCCTCTCCATAAATTACTTTATTTAATACCCCTAATAGCCCTATGAGATAGTATCATTTTCATTTTACAGGTGAGCAAAATGACGCATAGTCAAGTTTAGTGATGCCCACGGGAATATAGGTCATACATGAAGATACATCCAATCAAACCCACTCTAGCTCATGCCAATACCCATGTGCTTAACTGGTTATCACATAGCTCATGGACTAGGTACAAGTCTAGAAAAGTGGTTCTTCCCCAGGGGCCATTTTGGAAGCATTTTTGTTTGTCACTGAAGAGGTAGTGCTGCTGGCACCTAGCGGGTAGGGACCGGGGATGCCGATCAATGTTGTACAATACATAGCACAGCCTCCCACAACAAAGAAGTATCTGGCCCAAAATGTCAACAGTGCCAGGACTGAGAAACCCTAATCTAGAATAACTAGTCCCTTTAGCTGGCTAGAAGCAGGTGTTAATTGAAGAACAGGGCCTCAGTGAAGAGCTTGAATCTGAGCTTTCTCAGAACCATCCACCACAGCTGCTGTTGAGAGAGAGCTGAGCCAAGTGGATGTGACATACAGAACCAAAGCATCTGCTACTACTAGCCAGATAGGTCAGTGTTAAGAATAAAATGGGAAAGGAGATAGAAAGGGCCAGATCAGCTATCATTAACTAGGGTGGCCAGAAAAGGTCCCAGTGAGATATGCAAGACCTTAGGGAAGCTAGAGTCCCAGCTAGACACTCAGTCTCCAAACCACGCCTTGCATACTTGGCTTTGCCATTCTGCAAACCAAATGTCTGCTTTGTTGGCTGGCCTCTTGTCCAGCTCCATGAACACAGGGTGTCACAGGGCAGAGGAAGCTGGAGGAAGGAAAGGGGCTCACTCCTGTGAGCTTTCTGTCTGCTGTGGTTCCTGTAAACATCATTCCTGGAATGCTTCTTTGCCCCAGCAGAGTCAGTGCTTTCCTGGAGCGGCAGCTGAGTCCAGGTTAGTCTTTCTATCTCTTGCAGAACCAGGCTGACAGCAGTCCCTCAGAGACATCAGGTTCATCTGGACCATCCCTCTTTCTCAGAGGTCTAAGTTTCTGCTCAGTAGGGTCCCTACTCTAAGTGTCTAAGTTTTTGTGATTATTTTATCTATGTCCTCATCCCCAGAGCTAGTAGTTGCTTCCTGCAGTTGCTAACTCCATAATACTTTAGAGCATTCTTTCAGTAGTTAATGACTACATGCCTAGTTAACAACATTTTATGTTAAAATGGTGTTTAAATACCTAGGCTGTTTCTGTCTCCTGACTGAGCCCTGTGAGATATAGTGAGAAATTGAGGCATGTGCCTATCTGGGAAAATAACATTCTCGGTAGAGGGAACAGCAGATGCAAATGTCCTGAGGTTCGATCCTGCCTGGCACATCTGAAGAACCTCAAGGATGCAGCAGGTTGAGGCAGAAAGAGTAAGGGGAGGAATGAAACAGAGTTGACATCAGCAAGGCAGCCAGGACCACGGGAGCGGGGGTGGGCTTGAAAATCCCTGTAAGGCTCTGGCTTTTACTACACGTGAGGGGTCTGAGCAGACCACCGACATGGTCTGAATGGCCTCTCAGCAGACTCCCTCTGGATGCTCTATTGTGAGTATATGGGATGGAGGTAGGGTGTGACCCAATTAGGAATTTACAGCAATAATCCAGGTGAGAGAAGACAGTGACTTGGTCCAGGAGGTAGCCGTAAAGATGGTGAGGAACGGTCAGACACTGGATATAGAAATAGAAATACCAGTAGCCAATTTCTGTTGTACTTAATTCTGCAAAAGGTTTAGCCTTCACACCATTTCTCAGACCCTGTCATGTGTGGTTATTTCCCTTGCCTTGTCTCGTCAGCTAGAGGGCTGCGTTATGCAGCATGCTAACCACGACCCTCACTTGAGTCAAGCAAACCTAGTTCCTATCTCAGGCTCTACCACTTGGCATCTTTGTGACATTTGACAACTTATTTAGTCTCTCTATGTGTCACTTTCTATACCTCTGTAACTGAGGGTAATGATACCTACCACATAGCTTTGCTCTGTGGATTAAATAACATAATGTAAGAAAAACATTAACACAGAGTCTGCCACATAGTAGAAGCTCAATATGTTGAAGCTAAAATTATTTTATTTCTTTTTAATCTTAATTTTACTATTTTATTGAGATTTAAAAGTACCACTTACCAACTTTGTGACATTTGGCAAGTTATTTAATCTCTCTCTGCCTCACTTTGCTCCTCTGCATTTAACTAAGAGTATGTAATGTTGATGATGATGATGATGATAATGATAATGATAATGATGACGTACACATAGCCTT
The DNA here is from genome assembly GCF_049350105.2 of Macaca mulatta. NCBI lineage: Eukaryota > Metazoa > Chordata > Mammalia > Primates > Cercopithecidae > Macaca > Macaca mulatta. The sequence continues at coordinate 157,433,118 of NC_133411.1, forward strand.
AATGGCTTAGAAATATTTTTCTCTTTTATTTCCTTTATGGATGAAACTTAACTGGCCTCAAGATATAGAAGCCTCCCTGACTTTGCCTTTCTCTTCTCCCTTATCAGAATCACAAAGCCCTGTTTTGGCAAATATGCGTACTGAAGCAACACCAATTGATTTCCCTATCCACGGACTCCTTTTATAATCACAGTAAGTCTGCAGGACAGGCAAGGCAGGTGATAAGACTGGTATTACACAGAGGAGAGAAGTGAGAGTCAGTGCAGCTGAGTAAGTCTCCTGAGTGTCATGATGGGTGAGCACAGGCCAGGCCAGGACGAAGGCCATGCACCCCTTCCCCACTGCTCTTGCCCCTGAGCAGCATTGCTTAATGACTTACATATGAGTCTTCAAACAAGGGCTCAGGACCAAACAGCCCTAGGAAATGCGGCTGCACTTCAGTATCTGAGGTGCAGAGATATCCCTGAAGTAGATGTGCAGGAGAAACCCGAATGACAATACTAAGAAATCATAGCTCAATTTATTAAGAAATTAGGATGTGTGCCAGGTACCATTTTTGGTAGTTACATACCTTATATTTCATGTATATAATGTACTTTTGACACCTGCTAAGAGGCAGGTGCTCTACTTAGACTGATCTTGCAGATTAGAAAACTGAGGCTCAGAGCAGTTTATCTAAGGTAACAATGTGCATGGTGCCCATGCCCTCAACCTTAGAACACACCGCTAAACCTTTGCCCTGTTCTATGGCTAATAGATCACTTTCACTGGCAAGAAATGACACCTTCTCTTCCACTGAGTTCGCATGAAAAAGGTATTCTAGCTGAGAAGGCAACGAGACATCTGTGACCACGTAAGATGTACTCCCGTGGAATGCAGGCAACCTCTCCAACAGCCTGCTTTTCACACGCCTCTCCTCATAAGCATCTGTTTCTCATGTGCTAATGAGTCACTTGTCAAGAATAACTAGAAAAGAAGTGTGGGAATGGAGTGGATATTCCGAGTGGAGGTTCCCTTTCTCCAGAGGGCAGTTGAAAGGCAACAGCTCTCTGTGGATATGAGAGTAAGCAGATGGGCACATTTTCCAGTTACAGTTGACCATTGAACGATGTAGGAGTTAGGGTTGCTGATCCTCTGTGCAGTTGAAAAATCTGCATATAAGTTTTGACTCCCCCAAAACTTAAATACGGGTAGTTTACTATTGACTGAAAGCCTTACTGATAACATAGTCAGTTAATGCATATTTTGTACCTATAATAAAGTAAGCTACAGAAAAGAAAATGTTATTAAGAAAATCATAAAGAAGAGAGCATATATTTACTATTTGTTATGTGGAAGTGGACCATCATAACAGTCATCATCCTCGGCATCTTCACATTGAGAAGGCTGTGGAGGAGGAGGATGAAGAGGGGGATTGGTCTTCCTGTCTCAGCGGTGGCAGAGGCAGAAGAAAATCCATGTGTAAATGGACCCACATGGTTCAAACCCATGTTGTTCAAGGCTCAACTGTACAACATTTGAGTGGTTCCTCTCACCATGGCACAGTGGCTGGTAGACACAGGAAGGAGGAAATAGTCCAAGCTTTGCTTGGCGGGAGTCTAGCAGAGTATAAGTACATCCCAACTGGAGTCTGGCTCATAGAGACATACCCTGGGTTTAAGTATTCACAAGTCTCCGTGATTCAAGCACATACACTTTTAAGCTGGTATTTTCACTTTGGTAACAAATAAATAATAGGAGCAGATTTGGGATCACCTGGTTGGCCACTTTATAAACTTACATTGCCTTGTGAATTCAGAGCTCACAGTTGCGTTCATGTCCACTCCGCTGTTGCTGACTGACTTCATGCATTGTCTCTAACTGGAGTGTGCAAACCTCCAGCAGTCTGTAGGCCCATTCATGGAGATCTGAACACCCTCAATTTGGGAAATATTGAAATGAAACAAAGCACAGGGTACTGCAGGCACACTGAATAGCGTTCAAATCCCAAATTACCATCTACTAGTTATGACGCACAGTCAAATAAGTTACTCCCACCTCCTTGACACCTTTGTTGTGAAAATGAACATCTACAAATGCCTTAACAGAAGGGCTGGACACACAATGGATGCAGGAATCTTCACTGGTAAGTTTCCTAGGGTCAAATAAATAAATAAATGCAGAATAGTTAGGAATACAGATTCTTGAGGCAGAATGCCTTGGTTCAAATCCTGGCTCTGCAATTTGCTGACTCTGTGAGTTATCACAAATGTTCTGGCTTGTTGTAGACATTAAATGAGATAATTCACATATAATGTTTATTAGAATAGTGCCAGCCAAAAAGGATGGCTCTTATCTGATGATTGAGGTAGAAATTGAACTCGGTACAAAATTCCCAATTCAGTGCAGAAATCCTTTCCTTAGTAACTGAACAAACGTTCATTCACTTGTTAATTGATCAGAGAGCTAAGGAAACCTTAACCCTGTGATCAGTTAAGGTCACTTAGAGCAGCCTGGATTTGGGAACTAGTAGTATAATAATAGCTCCCCTTTGCCTGCCTAGCCTGGCATTATCTGTAAATGGCTTTACAGACAAACAGCTCCAGAAAGAGACAATCATCTGTCAAAGGGACAAAAGTCTCCCAATTCCATGTGGTGTGAGCTCTTACTTGCCTTTTCACAGCTGCTTTGGTGGAAAGACAACTCTAGATGAGTGGGTATACCTGGGCAGTTTCACAGCTAATAAAAAAACACTGCTGGTTCCCAAGCAACAGCAATGCAAGCGGCAACTCCCTTCAGGCTGAGTTACTTCCCCCGTTTGTATTAATTTACTCAAACATGACGAGAGCCACATTAGATTTGGTAATTACCTGAGTCTACAATTCATTCACTGAGCAATTAGCATCGCACTTAGAGCAGCCTGGATGTGGTCATTAGTAGCGTAATAATAGCCCCCTCTGCCTGCCCAGCCTGGTATTATCAGGAAACGATTAGATTTTATTATACATCACCCCAGCCTTCTCCTGCAAGGCAGTGTTCACACAGACTGGGTGAGAAGGGAGGTTTGCAAGATGTATTAATTATTAAAATATAAAGTGCCTTGGTTTAAAGAGATTCAACCCTAAGGTAGTTTCACAAAAGCCAGAGCTCTATTAGCTGGAAACGAAGATTTTACAGTTGGTGTTTTTTCCATGAACATGAATCCTAGGCATTTATTCATCCAGCCACTTATTTACTTAAAATATGTTTTGATTGCTTACAACAGTCCAGGCACAGTGCCATGCCTTGGAGATACCAGAGTGGAGACACAGTCCCTGTCCTCATGGAGCTAGCAGCGTAGTGTGAGAGACCACAGCCAGCTATAAAATTATAGCTACAAGTGGTGTCAGGAGTGAGAAGTACTTGGTGATGCTATGAGAGCATGTCAGAGGGGGATGAGATCTCGGTTAGTGTGTCAGGGTTCTGTCACTGAGGAAGAGACAGGAGATGAGAACTGAAAATGGAGTAGGGGCTCAGCAAGCCAGGGTGGGGAGGATGCAGACAAAGGGACCAGCAAAAGCAAAGGCCCACAGTCCTGGGGGCAGGCCCATGTAGTGAGAGGGGAACGAAGTAGGCATGAGCCTAAGATGAGGGTACGGAGTCAGCAGGGACCCACCACACTAAGGACCATTGTCGTCCTCCAAAAAGTAGTAGGATGCCAGCCAAGGTCATGAGCAGAGTAGATTCCTGAAGACTTTATGTTTTTAAGGAACATTCTGGCTGTGGTGTGTAGAATGGACTGGACTGAGGTTGGAGTGAAAGTCCAGGGGTAAATTAGGAGGTGTATTAGCCTCCTGTTGCTGCTGCAACAAATTACCACAAACTTGGTGGCTTCGGGTAATACAAATGTATTATCTCACATTTCTGGAGCTTAGAAGTCCTGTATGTTGGTAACAGTGGAGGTACTGAGAAATAGTTGGATTCAGGATATAGCTTCAAGGTAGAGCTGACGAGATCTGCGGATGCACTGACTGTAGGGGCAGTGAGGACATTCCAGACATGGGCATGGAATTGGCATGACTGTAATTGATAGACTGTTAGAGCCTCTGAGCGGACAAGTATATGAGAGATAAAAACTCGACGGGGGTTTTTATTTTGAAATATTATTTTGAAATATTCCAGAGCACTCTGTTCTTAATAAGGTCTGCCTTCAGGAGAAATACTTAGCAAGCCTAACCTATTAGAATTTTATCTAGCCCAGCTGACCTTGGGGGAAGGGAAATATCCAATTCGAGCCCCCTTAAGCCATCTCATGAACCAAAGGGGGTGGCAAACTAAAAGCACGTGTGAGGTTCACAGCCCAGAAGCACAGGCTCTCTAGAAGACAGAGAACTAATCACAGGACTAGAGACCATTCCCCTCCCCCAATACCTTAACACCATGTCGGTAAATAGTGTGCCTGTTTACTAAAGTGCCTTTACCAAAGACATCATGTCTAGCTATCAAGAAAAAATTACAAGGCATAGTTAATAGAGAAAACAAAACAAAAACAAAAAAACCACAGTTGGAGAGGCCAGTTTAAGCATCAGAACCAGAATCAGATATGGAAGGAATGTTAGAATTATCAAACTGGGAACTTAAAACAATGGTGATTAATATGCTAAGGGTCTAATGGAAAAAATAGGTGACATGCAAGAACAGATGAGTAACGTAAGCAATGAAATGGAAATTCTGAGAAAGAATCAAGCAGAAATGCTAAAGGTCAAAAACACTGTCGCAAAAATGAAGACTGCCTTTGATGAACTTATTAGTAGACTAGACATAGTTGAGTAAAGAATCTCTGAGCTTTAGGATATCTCAGTAGAAACCTCCAAAACTGAAAAGAAAATAAAGACAGAAAAAAAAAAAATACAGAGCACAGTATCCCAGAACTATGGGACAACTTTAAAAAAGTGCACGACCAAGTATACCAGAAAAAGAAAAAACACAGAAAGAAACAGAAGAAATATTTCATGGAGAATAAATAATCATGGAGAATTTCCCTGCAAATGAATGTCAGATGCCAAACTATAGATCCAGGAAGCTCAGAGAATACCAAGCAGGATAAATGCCAACAAAGTTACAACTAGGCATTTCATATTCCAACTAAAGAAAATCAAAGATAAAAAATGCTGACAAAAAGCCAGAGTGGAAAAATACTTATAGAGGAGCAAAGATAAAAATTACATCCAACTTCTCAGAAACCATGCAAGAAAGAAAAGAGTAGAGTGAAATGTTTAAAGTGTTGAGAGAAAAAAAAATGGCAACCTGGAATTCCAACCCTGTGAAATTATCCTTCAAAAGTAAAGGAAAAATAAGAACTTTCTGGGACAAATAGAAATTGAGGGAATTCGTTGCCAGTATATCTGCCTTGCAAAAAAAAGGTTCACAGATATTATTTAGATGGAAGGAAAATAAATAGGCCAGATTCTCAGTTTTACATAGAAAAAGGAAGAGCATCAGAGAAGGAATAAGTGAAGTAAAATAATAGTTTCTATTTTTCTTAGTCTTAATTGCTCAAGTAGATAACAGATTGTTCAAAATAATAATAGCAGTAATGTATTAATTATGTATGCTTTTATGCTCCTCAATGGAGTTACATCCTGATAAACCCATCATAAAGTTGAAAAATTGTTAAGTTGGACCATCATAAGTTGGTGACTATCTGTACATATGTTTATGTGTAAATGAAATGAATGACAGCAATGAACTAAGGGATGAGAAGAAGAATTACGACTATTTTGTCATTATAAGGTATTTGTACTATCAAAAAGTTGTATAGTGTCATTTGAAAGTGGACTTGGATTAGTTCTTAAATGTGTTTTGCCAACTCTAGGGCAATCATTAAAAAAAGTCAAAATAGAAGTTAAACTGATATGATAGAAAAGATAGAAAATAGAATAATTTAAAATGCTTATTTAAAAGCACAAAAGGTAGAAAAAGAGTAGAAGACAGAAATAAGAACAAAGAACTAGGGCAACAAATAGAAGACAATTAATTAATTTAGCTATATTAAGAATCACTTTGAATGATAATGATCTAAATACACCAATTAAAGGACAGAGATTATCAAAATCGATCAGAAGTAAGACCAAACTATATGCTATCTACAAGAAATCCACTTTAAATATAAAGACACATATAGATTAAGAGTAAATGGATGGAGAAATATATACCAATGTCATATTAATCAAAAGAAAATGAGAGCAGTTATATTAATTTTTGAACAGAACACACTTCAGAGCAAGAAAAGTTACCAGAGATAGAGGCATTACATAATAAAAAAAGGGGTCAGTTCTCCAAGAAGACACAATACTCCTTAGCACTGCATACACATAAGAACAGAACACCAAAATACACGAGGCAAAAGCTAAGAAGTGCAAGGAGAAATAGATAAATTCACGATTATGGCTGCAGACTTCAACACTTCTCTATCGTAAATGAACAGATCCAGAAGGCAGAAAATTAGTTAAGGGCATAATTTAACTCAGCAGTACTACGAATCAATAAAATTCATATCAATAAACTACTTTACCCAACAATGGCAGGTAGACATTCTTCTCAAGTTCATATGGAACATTCACCAAGATATTCCACATTCTACATAAAACTTACCTTAACAAATGTAAAAGAATAGAAATTACACAGTGTCTGCTCTCAGGCCACAGTGGAATTAAAGTAGAAATCAATAACAGAAAGATAGGTGGAAAATTCTGAAATACTTGGAGATTCAGCAACACAGTTCTAAATAACATATGGATCAAAAAAGAAATCTCAAAATAAGTTATAAAATATTTTGGACTAAATGAAGAAAGATCTAAAATCAGTGATTTAAGTTTCTACTTTAGGAAGCTAGAAAAAGAAGAAGAAACTAAATTCCAAGTAAGTAGAATGAAATAATAAAAATTAGGGGAGAATTCAGTGAAATTGAAAATAAGAAATTCATTGAGAAAATCAATAAAACCAAAAGCTAGTTTTTCGAAAACAACAACAAAATTGATACATCTCTAGCCAGTCTAAACAAAAAGAGAGAGAGAGAAAGAACAAAAATTATTAATACAAGAAATGAAAGAAGTGACATTGCTATAGACACCATGGGCATTAAAGGGATAGTCAAGAATAATCAAGTACTACAAAATACTCTATGCCCACAAATTTGATAACCCTGATGAAACTGACAAATTCCTTGAAAGACACATTCTGCCAATACTCACACAAGAAGAAATAGACAATATGAATAAGCTTATACATATATTAAAGAAATTGAATAAAAATGAATAACCTTTCAAAACAGAAAGTACTAGACTGAGATGGGTTCACTGGTGAATTCTTCCAAACACAGAAGGAAGAAATTATACCAATTCTCTACAATCTGTTTCAGAAGATACAAGCAGAGAGAATACTTTCTGACTCATTCTATGAGCATTATCCTGTACCAAAACCAAAGACATTACAAAAAACAAAAAACCCTATAAATCAATACCTCTTGTGAACATAGATGCAAAAATCATCAACAAAATATTAGCAAATCAAGTCTAACAGTGTATGCACAAAATTGTCCACCCAACTAAGTGGTATTTATCTCAGGTATGTAGGGCAAATACAACTTCTGAAAATCAATTAATGTAATCCATCATATCAATAGGCTAAAAAAGAAAAATCACGATTATATTAATACATGCATAAAAAGCATTTGACAAAGTGTAATATCAATTCATGATTTAAAAAGCTCTTGGTAAACTAAGACTAGAGGAGAACTTTATTAATTTGATACAGAAAATCTACACAAAACCCACAGCTAAAACCATGCTTAATGGAGAGAAACTCAAAGATTTCCCCTAAGATCAGGAATAAGTCAAGGATGTCTGCTGTCACCACTGCTTTGCTTTGCTTTGCTTTTTCTTTCTTTCTTTCTTTTTTTTTTTTTTTTTTTTTGAGATGGAGTCTCACTCAGTTGTCCAGGCTGGAGTGCAGTGGCACAATCTTGGCTCACTGCAACCTCCATTTCCCGGGTTCAAGCGATTCTCTTGCCTCAGCCTCCCAAGTAGCTGCAACTACAGGCACGCACCACCACGTCCAGCTATTTTTTTGTTTTTGTTTTTTGTATTTTTAGTAGAGATGGGGTTTCATCATGTTGTTCAGGATGGTGTCCATCTCCTGACCTCATGATCCACCCAGCTCGACCTCCCAAAGTGATGGGATTATAGGCATGAACCACTACACCTGGCCTGCTTTTCAAGCTTATACTGGAATGTTGTAAAATTATAAAGTATGTACAAGATTTATATGAAGAAAACTACAAAACTCTGATGAAAAATATCAAATACAAACGTAAATCGAGCTATATTCCATGCTCATGGATAGAAAGGCTGAATATTGTCAAGATGTCAAGGCTTATAATTGATTTATAGATTTAATGCATTTCCAATCAAAATCTCAGTGAGGTGTTTTTTTGTTGTTGTTATTCTTGTTGTTGTTTGTTTTTTGACCAGAATAACTGATTCTAAAGTTTATATGAAGAGACAAAGACCCAGAACAGCCAACACAATATTGAAGGAGGAGAATAAAGTCAGAGGACTGATACTAGCCAACTTCAAGACTTAATATAAAACTACAGTAAGAGAGCCAGTATAGTTTGGCCAAAGAATAGACAAAGAGATCAGTGAAACAGTATAGAGACCCCAGAAATAGACCAAGGTAAATATAGTCAACTTATCTTTGACAAAGAAGCACAGGCAATACAAGGGAGAAAAGATAGTCTTGTCGACAAATTGTGGTAGAACAACTGGACATTGACTTGCAAAAAAATAAATAAATAAATAAATAAATAAATAAATAAATAAATAAATAAAAAGAATCTAGCACAGACCTTATAACCTGCAGAAAAATTAACTCAAAATGCATCATAGATCTAAATATAAAATAAAAACCATGACAATTCTAGAAGATAGCATAGGAAAAAATCTAGATGACTGTTGGTTTGGTGACAACTTTTTAGACATAACACCAAATGTACAATTCATGAAAGAAATAATTGATGAGGTGGACTTTATTAATATTAAAAATTTTGCCCTTTGAAAGACATGGTTAAGAGAATGACAAAGCAAGAAAATATTTACAAAAGACATACTTGATAAAGGACTATTATCCAAAATATAGAAAGAACTCTTAAAATTCTATAATGACAAAATGAACAACCTAATTTTAAAAATGGACCAAAGACCTTAATAAACACCTCACCAAAGAAGATATTTATATGGCAAATAAGCAAATGAAAAGATGCTGCACATGTATCATCAGGGAATTGCAGATGGAGATGACACACCACTATATACCTATAAAAATAACCAAAATTCATCATACTGATAGCATCAAATGCTAGGAAGAATGAAGAGCAACAGTAATTCATACACAATTGGTTGGAATGCAAAATGGTTTCGCCACTTTGGAACACAATTTGTCTGGTTTTTTTGCAAAACTAAACATATTGTTATCATACAATCCAGCAATTGAGCTCCTTGGTATTTACGCCAAGGAGTTGAAAATGTTGATACAAAAACCTGCACACATGTATACAGGAGCTTTATTCGTAATTGCTAAAACTGGAAAGCAACCAAGACATTTTTCAGTAGGTGAATGGATAAATTGTAGTGCTTGTGACAACAGAATATTATACCACGCCAAATTGAAATGAGCTATCAAACCGTGAACAGACAGGGAGGAATCTTCAATGCATATACTAAGTGAGAAAAGTCACTCTGAAAAGTTTATGCATTGTATTATTTCAATAATATGACATTCTGGAAAAGGTAAAACTATGGAGAAAATAAAAAGATCAATGGTTGCCAGAGGTTGGGGCGGGGGAGGAGGAAGAAGAGATAAACAGGCAGAACACAGAGGATTTTTAGGGCAATGAAATTATTCTGTAAAATACCCCAGTGGTAGATATGTGTCATTACGTGTTTGTCTGAGCCCACAGAATGCACAATGCTAAGAAGGAACTCTAATGTAAAATATGGATTCAGGGTGATAATGATATGTGTCAATGTAGGTTCATCAGTTTAACTAATTTACCACTCTGGAGGAGGATATTGGCAATGAGGGAGGCTATGCCTATGTGGGGTAAGGAGGCATATAGGAAATCTCTGTACCTTCCCCTCAATTATGCTGTGAACTTTAAACTGCTCTAAAAAGTAGTCTCTTTAGAAAACTTTTTTTAAAAGTACCTTATTTAGTCACGACCAATTGTTTAAGAAGTATGAAGGAGTCTACTGCTTACAGCCAAGGAGATAAAGAAATGAACTGGAGCACTGGGGTAATCCAGATGAGAGGACTTCTAAGAATCACAGTTATACTGGGTGATTTCAGCTCCATTGCAGTGCTCATCTCCCATAGGGCTTGTGAAAGCCGTGCTCCCAGAACAGGGAAGAAGCCAAACACATCATTAAAAAATGTAAAAATAGAAAATTAAATAAACCACCGAAACAATATTAATATGGGCTTGGCAGGTCTGTGCCAACAATTGTGCAGCCTTAACTTTGTCCTGTGAGGACAGAAGTGTAAACAGACACTTAAGGATATTTTGTATAAAGAAATAAATAGGCAGACACAGACAGACTCACAACAGACAGTGACAGACTTACAGAGCACTTTCAGATTTAGACAGGAACTGGTCTATTGCAGAAGAGCAGGAAGAAGCTGGAGACAGGGGAACAGCCACTTTTAGTTGAAACAGAAAACAGCCACAGATGAAGGAGAGCCAAGCAGAATTTGGGAAAGAAAAAAGAAGAAGAAAAAAAAAACATAGAGATTAGTAGACACGTGATCTCAGCCTAAATGAACTTGCCAATATTCTTAAAGTGCTTTTAGAGGAAGATAAGGAGGGGAGCATAATTATTGCACAACATGGTTATGCCACACTGTATGTCTAAAAAGCACGCTTAGCACGCTTAAGTTAGTGTTTCATTTGAGTCTTGCAACAACTTGGGATGTTCACAGGACACATTACTACCTTAATTTATCAAGTAAGGGAACTCAGCCTCCTCTTTTCTCATGTGGCTAATCTCCATGATATATCTGTGTTGAAGGATCTTTGAAAATATAGTTGAATATATATGTCCACTTCCTCCATATAGTCATCTGTGACCATCTCAATGTGATACTCCCTTTCCTTCTTTTAAATAAACAGCACTTCCTGCTTCTGCAATTCATTTAACAATATAAGCCTCTGTGGCTTGTTAAATGCAACTGCAAGTGAATTGAAATAGCACATTTTCAGATAAATTACAAACCTTTTGGGGAAAGGAGCCATGACTTACTCATTCAGCACAGTTAGGTATTTCACTGACCATTAATTGAGCAATGGTGGCGGAGAGTTAAATGTCCAGTATTCTAATCCCAACTCCATTACTAAGTAGCCTTGCAACCTCAGACCTCCCTACGGTTCAATTTCCACATCTACACATAGAGACAATACCAGTACCCTCTGTCAGCGAGTTATGGTGAATAGTAAATGAAGTAAGGCATGTTCATCATGTATAAATAACGCCTGGCATAACATTTATAAATATCAACTAGCATCATTTTAATGCAACTTTAAGTTAAATACATGATTAAGTGGTCATTTAGACCTCCAATTTTTTCTTCCTTCAACTTGATTTGTCTTGTATTTCATTAGCCTGATGATATGCCTTGGTATCCTGAACTAACAAAGCTCTCTTAGTGTTACCATCTGAAAACTATGTCTATTTTATGAAAATTTCCAATTTCAGTAATTCATGTGCCAGTATGAAAATTTAAGAAAGAAACTCAAAAACTTTCAATGGGCTCTAAGTAATCATTTGAAGATTTAAATATCTGGGTATCTGCATGTCATGCTTCTCTGAAAATTAAACTTCAAGGCAATAAGGATCCATTCACTCAAATCGCAGCAGGATTGTTGCATTTTAGTGCACAAAGGGTAGCCAAAACCATTCCTTCACTCTTGATCTCCTACAATTAAGCAGTGTTGAATGTTCCTGCATGGGGCTACAATTACACATGAGATAATATTATGAATTACTACAAGTCACCAATATTTGGCATATATATGTTGTTTTATTAGACCTTAATAATTATTTAATTATGATCCTGACAACTTTTACATGCCTATTTAATATTTCTTTCTAAATTCAGATAACAATGGTGGGTTTTTTTGGATATAACCCTTAAGGAGTTAAATGACTGAACTTTTGAGTGCACACCATGTAGATAATATAGGCATGTCTGAAATTACTGAGCAAATTCTGGCAAAAAAAAAAAAAATGACAGCCCTTTCCTTGTGAAAATTTCAGAAGAGGATATAATGCTTATGAACACTTGTTTGCATCACAACATGCTTAAAAATGATAAATGCGATTAATGTCACACAATAATGTTAAGATGAAATCTAAGGTATTACTATAAAACAAAACTTCAGATTTTCAGAAACGGTATAATTTGTATAACATGCCTTATCCACAGTCCCCTATTTATGTCAACCTTGCTAAATTAACAGTATAGTTTTCCTGAGACCTCTGGCTGTTTGTATTTTTCATTGGCTGGAATGACCATGTAAAACCACACCAACGTTAACCTATGTTTTTACATACAGAGATTGTCACTTACATTTGTATTGCAAACCATAATTGTACAAAGCCCTTAGACATCCATTATTCTGTTTTCTACTCACCACAAACTCTTGAGGTTGGTATGGTGAAAAGGAGGGTTACACATTTCCCCCAACCCCCACTTCCCAGACAATGTAGAAAACTTTAAATGACCATGGCATAAGCCTATGCTAGAAGGTCAATCTTTCCATTCTTAAGTTTGGATATGTTTGATACAGGCAGGGCCTTGGTCTGTCAGCCTGGGATAGAGCTGAGGTAGGTCACAGGCCTAGGAAGCAGCACAGATGGCTGTTGTGTTAGCTGTGGTGTGAATGGTGATGTGACAGGCCAGGGATTGGTTGGTGGCTAGCCAACTGCCTGACAGCAGGTGTTAGGAAACCTCAAAGCCAAGAAGACAGGGCTTATGTAGCCAACAAAAAGAAGAGGTCAGTAGAGACATGGGATCCCAGAACATTGGCTCAAAGTGCTTCAAACACCTGGATAGCTCCCAGACCTTCTTTGAGTTTCTAAGAATCCCAGCTTTCCTTATTACTTCTATCTCCTTTACTATCACAGGAACTCTTGGCTACTTAAAATGGTCTTATCTACAAATATTAAGTTATAAGACTTTACACTTGTTTGCCGTTGCCTTAGAAGGAAGAACTAAATCTACCCACCATAGGGATCCATAAGGGTGTCTTTCTAGGAAGGGAGGTCTTCTTGTCCTCTTCCTCAGACTGAGAGTTCTGTGTCGCAACAGTTGGGGAACAAGTCTCAGAACTGCTTCTAAGCACAGCTTACTTCCATCATTGGAAACAGATGTCATTTGCTTATCCTAGCATGGCAAAACCCTGTCTACGAAGTGTGTTTTATTTATTCTGCCCTATACATCGAGGACAATGCTGAAAATTATTGATATGGCTTGGCTGTGTCCCCTCCCAAATCTCATCTTGAATTGTAGTTCCCATAATCCCCATGTGTGGTGGGAGGAACCCAGTGGAAGGTAATTGAATCCATAGGGGCAGTTACCCCATGCTGCTTTTCTCATGATAATGTGTGAGTTCTCATGAGATCTGATGGTTTTATAATAGACTTTTTCCCCTTTTGCTAGGGACGTCTGCTTGCTCCCGCCATGTGAAAAAGCATGTATTTACTTTCCGTTCCGCCATGATTCTACGTTTCCTGAGGCCTCCCCAGCCCTGCCGAACTGTGAGTCAATTAAACCTCTTTCCTTTATAAATTACCCAGTGCTGGATTTGTCTTCATTAGCAGTGTGAAATGGATGAATACACTTCTTAAACATAGTTTTTATTATCTTTGCAGCAACAATACCAGGAAACACAAATTTACATACTGCTCCACAGTAAAGTCTATTTGAATCTCCCGACTTAAAAAAAAATCTGAGCTAAAGCTGGTTTAAGTACTATAGAAACAACAGGGTGATATGAAGATAAGATGACTCCTTTTATAAACTAACTGCAAAACGTTAGCTTTTTTTATAGTCATCAACACACTCTAATGCTGTACCACTGTGATCTTAACTTTGTTTAAACATCAATCCTTGTGCACACTTTGCTTAAATGAGTCTTGCCATAGCCTTTGGCCTACACCAAATAATAAAACGGTTCTGATCTGACTACACAAGATCTGCTGTCAAAAATGTCCTGCCTCCTCACCTGAACATTTTCCCAGTCCAAATACCTCTGCTTGTCGTAGTGGCAAGCTGAGTCCTGGCACATTCTGAAGCCAGCTCTGCCCTGGGTAGGAACCATTAGAAGGCTGCTGGCTGCTGCCAATGTATCTCTCTCTCTGCAGCATAAACAATAAGTTCCTACACGGGGGTTGTGTTTGTTTGGTCAGGGCTTTATCCATTAGGCTTGATCATCAGCAGTTGGCTGGTTACAAATGCAGTCCTGAGACCAAATGGCTGGAATCCAATTATCCCAGCTTCCTGACTGCATAACCACGCCAGGGAGGAACATAGTCATGTTTGCCTGCCTTGTCAGGCTCCTAGGATGCAAAGTATATCATTTGGAGAAAACTAACAAACAACAGATCCTCAGATATTTTGATGGAGAGGCAGCATGGTGTGGAAAGAGGACACATTGGTCCAGAATGCAAAATCTCTGGCGCTAGTCCACATTCTGCCTCTTCCTGGCTCAGTATCTAACTCTTCATTTCTCCAAGCTTCATTTTCTCATGTATCAGAGGGAGATCATAACAGCAACCACAGGGTGGTTGGGAGCTTCTAGTGAAATGATGTATTTAAAAGAGCTTTGAAAATTATAATGATGATAATGGTGATGGTGATGGTGATGATAATATCAATGATAGCTGACAGTTATTGAGAGCCTTTTGTGAGAAAGGCACTGTCCTATTTGTTTGATGTGCACTATCTTATTTAATATTCACAAGTATCTTTTGAAGAACTGATGACAATGGTAATGATGATATTAATAAGGATAGCTAACATTTCTTAAATATTTACTATATATAAGCCTCCATTCTCAGCATTTTAAGCATATTAACATATGCAGCTTCCCAACACATAAAATAAGTACTATTATCCTCTCTACTTGAGATATGAGGAAAATTAGATACAGAAGTTGGGCAATTTGCTCAAGATCATACTGATGGTAAGAGGCCATAAGGATTCAAATGCAGGCATTCTGACTATAGAATAGGAGTTGCCAACTTTTTGAGAGTTGGCAAACTTTTTCTATGAAGGGCTAGATGTAAGTATTTTTAGGCCTTGAAGCCACATGCAGTCTCTGTTGCATACTCCTTTTTGCTGTCCTTTTCTTTTTTTCCTGTTTGATTGTTGTTGTTTGTTTTATACCCCTTTACAAATGCAAAAAAAATGTTTAGCTCAAGGATCACACAAAAAACACGCATAAGGCTGAACTTGGCCCACAGAGCTGTAGTTTGCTAACTCTTGCTCTAGAAGTAATTTCTTTTTTTGAGATGGAGTCTCGCTCTGTTGCCCAGGCTGGAGTGCAGTGGCACAATCTGTGCTCACTGCAACATCCACCTCTCAGATTCAAGCGATTTTCCTGCCTCAGCCTCCCAAGTAGCTGGGATTACAGGCACCCACCACCATGCCCAGCTAATTTTTGTATTTTTAGTAGAGATGGGGTTTCACCATGTTGACCAGGCTGGTCTTGAACTCCTGACCTCAAATGATCTGCTCACCTCAGCATCCCAAACTGCTGGGATTACAGGCATGAGACACGGTGGGCCCAGCCTCTAAAAGTAATTTCTATTTTACAGATAAGAAAACTAAAGATCAAAAGCTTCAGGTATTTAACTAAGGCCATTCAATAAGTGCTGAAATCAGGATCTGAATCCAGTTTTGTTTACTTTCAAAAACTGTGTCAACCTACACTATACTGTCTCCGTGTATGCTGTTACAATATAGGATATTGTTACTGAGTTAGGGATACTGTATTTTCTCCAGTCAATTTTCAAATTGAATATACTTCCTCCTCTAGGAACAGACTTGGGGACCAGATAGCAGGCTGAGAGTTAGCCAATCCCATGCCTAGTACAATACCTGACACACAACAGGCATATAATAAGTAACTCCCTGTTGAGTGAAATAATTCTGATTTCTGGTTGAATTCAGTCATTCCTTAATATCTCAGCCATTAGCCCAGACTCTTCTGTATTTTGCACTTGAAACTTGTCTTCCTTGTAAAGGAAGGCAATAATATATTCCTTAATCCAGTTTCTAGGGAACCTGGAACAATTTATGAGATAATTTCCATAGACTATTTGGAGGAAAGAAAGATGTTATATGTAGAAATATTATTTTTACAATGAGTCATTGTGCTCATAAAAATGGTACTAGAAGACTGTACTTACGACTTCTAAATAAATACATCACTAACCACAGACAGGAAAATAGGGAGAACCTAGTGACTTCATTATAAATCACTTTTGTTTTATCCACCAATACAGTTTCACATTAAAGCAGGGATTTTAATTTTTATTTAACCTTGGATTTTTACTTCAGGGAATAAATGAACTTCTTAGAAATGTGGCAAAAATTGTGTGCATATGTCCGGATTTTCAGGGAAAAGATCATAGATTTCATCAGACTCTCAAAAGGATTTATTATGCCTTAAATGTTAGTACTACAGTAGAATTGTTTCAGTGCAGTTTACCTTCGATGGGAAAAAGGGAAACATGAAAGTTGCTGATGTGTGGTGATCAGTACTAGGTTTTCCAGATGTCCTTGTCCGTGTGATGCTTTCTTATACTCTCAAGATACTCACATAGGATCCCACTCACCAGTTTCCCACTGGCATAGGTGTCTGGGTCTGCAAACCGGTCTGGAAGATTAATCACAGTCCAGGCTGGCCACAATGATCAGCACTCAGAGCACCCAACGGGGTATATGCAGCCGCAGAAGGTGGCAATACAAAGTCTCTTCCCTTTTATCTGCGGCCCCAAGATCAGGCCCATGGGGACTTTCATAACAAGCCCTGAGTCTATTATTTTGCATTACTAGCATTTAGCACAATTCCTGGCACACAGTGGATATCTCCTTAAAGTTTGTTTAAATGAAAACAAGCAAAATGTTGAAATTGGTAGCATTTTTTCCTTACATTCCTGAGACGGTTAATAAAGTTGTTTCATTTCTTTTATCTCCTGAGATGCTCTATCTATATGGACCCACGTGTCTTTGTCAATTAGAGAATGACTTTTACCTTGTCCTATTTTTTTGCTGGTGGTGCTGGTGATGTTGGTGTTGGTATTGTTGGTTAGTTTTATGTGGAGATAGCTAATTTGGATGCTTCTCTTTTGTATGTAGGGCTGAGAACACCCATGGAGATTATGGTTGCTGCCCCAGGGAACCATGTCCTGTGGGAAAATGTATTAAACAGATCACGGTGGGCTCCATTAGGTTTCATAGACAAGGCTGTCAATGAACTTGGCCTTGGTTTTAACTGATAGGAGATGGAAGAAAAGCATGGTTAGTGGGCTGCAGCAGAGCAGGGAAAAGTTGCATACAACCTGAGAGCTGAAATACGAAGTACTCTGAATTGGACACTGTATTATAGGAGTGAATGACATATTGATGAGCAACTGGCATTACTACTTAAAGTTTTGGAGTAGAGTTGCTGAATATAGAAAATTTTGGGAGGGTATAACTTTATTTTTTCTTTCTGTATTTATTGTTGTGTGTGTATGTGTGATTTTAAAAATATCAACCTGATGGTATGTCCAGATGTAGAGGGAAAGGAGGTAGAATATAGCCATGGTTGTCCTCATATGAAGTGATGAGCAGTGAAAGACCAGATAAGTTGTATCAAAGTAAGAGAGTTTGAAGAATAAATGTAAGAGACTTGGAAGGTACGAAAATAAAAAATGACTTCTCACCTGCAATATTAGACAATCAGTAATAATAATAGTAGTATCTTGAATTTGTTACCCAGTCTTACATATTTTAAAATATGGTATCTTAATGAACCTCACTGGTCTTACTACTTTTTGCCTAGCTTTCTGTTTTTTGTGATACATATTTCTCACCTATTAGCATAATCACCATTGGTGTTGGTTCAGTGGCCATTGAACAAAATTGATTTATGTATCACTCCTCTAACAACACAAAAACACTTGTCAAGTAATTGAATAAAATTTGGTGAGGTAGTCTAGGGCATCTGTTTCATGAGAAAGCTGAGACCCAGAAGAGTAAGTAGCTTGCTAGAATTTACCTAGCTAATGAATGTCAAAATGCAAGGTGGAATCAGAATCCATGTCTTTTTTTTTTCCATTATTCAGGCTACCACAGTAAAACCATCTGCTGCAATAGGAAGGTCTGAATAGCAAAGAAATGCCAGGAAATTAGAGAATAAATAGAGAATGCTCTCCACCGAGAAGGCTACTATTAGATGAGACAGAATTCAAGAATGATTTTGGCCTTTTAGTCTTACAAGTTCAGTGTTTCCAGATGGCTCTGTGCTGAGGAGAGGAGATGCAATAATAAGGGTGACCCTGATAAGAGAACCCTTTCCTAGTTCCTTCCACTGACTCACATCCCTTGACCAACTGCCCACTCTCTAGCTGGCTGGGACCAGAGGTCCCACCAGAAATGGTGCCTCTGCTCAGCCAGCCAAGGTCTTTTCACTTGAAATTACAGAACCTTGACTTGGGTTCTCTTTCACAAAGCCTTAGTAGCTGATGACTCATGATCTTCCCAGCAGCAAGTTTCCCAAGAATGATAAAAAGAGATTGCTACAAGACTTTGGAGAAAGAATGTAGGGTGGGGTTGGGGGTTGCCGATCTTTATCCTGGCCAAGAATTTCATCATTAAGCAGTGGCATATGGGTCCCTGTTTGTACCCTATTGACAGGAAGACCATATACTGATGATTGCCATGCTAATTGAGGGGACCAAGGCCGGAATGAAATGACGTAACCCCCTAATGGCATTCAATATGGAGAAAAACTAAATTGAAATTAAATTATCTGATCTCAACCAAGTTTTTAAAAGTACAGATAATGTCTGCCCTTTCATTCAGGACTCCAGACCAATTTAAATGACTATTCATCCAGGCTATTAGGCTACCCTCACATATTAGAAAATATCTTCTAATTTCAGAGGGAGTGTCTCTTTGATGTTTGGTGGTATTACTTCTGTCTCTCACCTAGGCAGCCAGAAAAATAGAGCATGGTTTCTCAACATAGACAGATCTAGGTTTGTAGCCTGGCTCTGCTCATTATAACTTGTATGACCTTTGGTTAGAAACTTAGTCTAGGTGGGTGGATTACCTGAGGTCAGGAGTTCAAGACCAGCCTGGGCAACACGGTGAAACCCCATCTCTATAAAAATACAAAAAATTAGCCGGGCATGGTGGCACATGCCTGTAAACCCAGCTACTCGGGAGGCTGAGGCAGGAGAATTGCTACAACCCAGGAGGCAGAGGTTGCAGTGAGCCGAGATGGCGCCACTGCACTCCAGCCTGGACGACAGAGTGAGACTCCTTCTCCAAAAAAAAAAAAAGTAGTCTCCTTAAGCCTCATTTTACTTATCCATAAAATGGGCATTATATACAATAATAATAAAAATAATAATAGAAACTACCAATTATCTCCCTGGCAGTGTGTTAATTGCTATCGCTATCATAATTTTATTTAAATTATACAAACCTCATGAGTTAGGTAGTGTTAATACCTCTATTTTTACCAATACAGAAACTGAAGCTCAGAGAAATTAATTAAGGTGTCCAACGAAACAAATTTGGCAAATCGGGAAACAGGGATTCAATCCAGTCAAAACTTTTTATGAGAATTAAATGTTACCAAATATGTAAAGTGTTTAGGTAGTCCTGACTATCTTATATTCTCAATAAAGTTGCATCCTTTTACTGTCTTAGAAGGTAAAATGAGACTCTTGCTTGCAAGACACATTAATTGGAAAGGATTAAGAGACATATTAGGAACGTCATAATAAGACACTGAATGACAAGTACATACCATTTTCCATGCGTGCAGATTATGTTTCTTCTCTGACTCCACAGCCAAATCCCTTACTATCTTCATCTTCTCCTGAATAGCCTTCTTAACCTCTCCCTTCTCAGATTAGACAACTGGCAGAGAAACAATCACTGCCTGCCACTTCCACCACTTCCCCGCTCCTGGTTTCTCAACACCCTTTCCATATGACTCCACATACTGCTTCTGAATTTCAAATGTCATGAAATTCAGAGTAATAATAGTAACAGCTACACTTCAGTGAGAACTTACTGTATGCCAGAGACTGTGTGCCACTATTTATATGCTTTAACCCACTGACGCCTCATCACACTGGATGGGCAATGTGCTATGATTATCCCCTTGCAAAGACGAAACTGAGGCTCAAAGAGTTGAGGACCTTGCTTGTGTCACACATTCAGTAACTGGTAGACTCTAAATCTCAACTTATGTCCATCTAATGTCAAAGCCCAAGCTCCTAACCGAAGACAGTTTCTCAATTTACAAATGGCAAAACTTCAGGCAGAAAGGTGCAGAGACATGCCCAGTCACACAGCAAATTAGAAAGGATGCTGCTGAAAAATCTGACATTTTCTGACATCTTTCGTATATGCTTTGTTACACTCTAGCCTGAATAACTCTCACTGGCTCCATTCTACATCTATGGCTCAGTTCACGCTTCATTTGCTCTACGTTGTCTCAATAAATGCCATTATTGGTGAAATGGAGGCCAATGTCCTCCAGGATTACACAATGTCAAGTAACCTACAAAACTTCGGTCTGCTTCATCACAGCATTCTATAAATACAAAACTTTAAGCTTAAGTCCTTTTTCAATAGACAGGACCAAAAGAGAAAATAAACTTGCCATAACTCAGGGATATAACGGTATTTTAAAACTCTAATCTTTCTGCCACTTGCAAAAGGTAGGATAAACATCTTGATTTTATTCAAAACTGTCACTGAAAGAGTTTTCTCTTATCAGAAGGCTGCAGCTTTTGCAGTGGGTGGAGTATTAATGGCAGAGCAGCACTGAGATTTGGGACTGAAGGGGCAAAGCAGACTGGTACAGTGGAGATGCCGTAACAATGAACACCTTCACATTCTTTCAAACAAATACATCCAATGAATTTATTTGATAACTTCAGTGCACAAAAACCTGTGTTGGGCACTAGGAAAAAGAAAGATGAGCAATAAGAATTGACCAAAGTTCTCAAAGAGCTCAAAATCTAGTAGGAGAGATCAAAAAGAACATAATTAATGAAGCACACTGAAAAGCATATCGAAATGTCACAGGAGAAGAACAAAGTGTTTCGGGGCTGGAATAGGTCAAAAACCTCATGCAGTCCTGGAGGCTGGAAAAGACTTCGGGTAGGAGGTGGTATTTGAAATACACCATGTAAGAGGTGCCAGGGGAAGCATGCCCAGTGGAAAGAACAGCAGGAGTAGTAGCTGAATGTGCAAATCCAAAGAGTTGAGCATATTGTTTGCTTTGCAGGGATGAGGGGAATAACTGGAAGAAAAACTCCGACAGTGGACTTAGGGAAAGTATTGGTAGGCCATGAGGAGTCCTTGAGGGGTTTTGATTGGGGAAATGGCATGCTGAAAGTTACGCTTTAGAGCCTAATTCCCCAATGCAGATGAAAGAGAATGTCAGTTGTAGAAAGGATGATGTCAGTAAGGATAGAGATAAGGAAATGCATGAGAAAGTCTACGATTACATAGCCAGATTGATTTCCACTCATTTCTGATAAAATAATTTTTATCAAGAATCACTTTCTGGCTGGCCAATAATTGGCTTTTCCTTCCAATTAGATGCCATTTGGAACTAGCTAACTTGAAATCAATGAAGACCTACTGCATAAATGCATCTTTGTTTGCAGACAGCCAAAATTCCACGGAGAAACAAAGAGGCAAAGGGGAATAGTGCACAAGAAGAGAATCCATCCATTTCTGTTCTTGCTGCTAACAAGAACAGGCCTCAGGTGGATCAAGTCCCCTTAGATTTGGTGGAACCTGCGCTCCATTTCCAGCCGCAGGTAATTTCTGCATCCTTAAAAATTCCAGATTAACTTCTCTGATGTACAGCCTGGTTTTCTGATCCCTATGATGGGAAAATGATACTTAGCTTAATAGGGTTAAATGAGGTGTCTCATGTAAAATGCTTTCACCGAGGCTGACATGTAGTAACTGGTAAATGGCACCAAAGCTACTGGATTATGATCAGCCTTTACTCACTTCTCTGATCCCATCTCCTACCACTTTTTTTTCACATTCATTAGGCTATACTGGCTATGTCAAGCACATTTCTGCCCCAGTGCATTTGTATTTGCCTTTCCCTTTGCCTGACGCGATATTCCCTCAGATGAAATATATGCCTGACTCCTTAGCATTCTTGTCCCCCATCACAGAGCACACCTCCTCCATCTAACCGTGCCTAACTACTTCAGCTGAAACATCCCCTTGCCCATCTCTATTTTTTATTCTTTTTATAGCACGTATCAGTATCTAAACTTGTCTTATTCATGTATATATGTCTCCTTGTTTATTTTCTGGTTTCTGACACGAGAGAGTAGAGACCTTGTCAGGTTTCTTTATTAGTAGGTTTCTGGCAAGAGACCCTGCCTCATAGCTGGTGTTCAGAAAATCTCTTTTTCTCTGAATGCCATAGTGCTATTGAGAGAATTAAACTATAACAAATAGAAACCACCTAGCGCACAGTAAGTGCTAAATCAATACTAGTCTCTTCCCCTTGAATGAATCTAGAGATGCTCCAACATGAAAATAGACAATTTGTAAAGAAATCAAGAAAGAGGGCATTCTCCCAAGGGTAGGTTAGTTTGAAGGTGGGTTCTGCAGGAGTTTTCTGGGGTCTAGTAGCAGGTGCTTCACAACCAGTGAAGGCTCAGGTCTCTATTCTAGGAAGGAAGTTTCAGGAGACAGTGTGCTTTCTGATTGGAAGAAGAGATTTTGTAACGGGGAGGCGTGATTTTGAGGAAATGACTGTCACCTGGACAAAACAGTTCATGGCAGTATTATGAACACCGCCTCAGAAAAGCTAAGGACAGGAGGAAAATAAGCACCGGCACAGAGGATATTCCCTGGTCAAGCGATTGGGCTTCAGGCTCCCAAGAAGATTCCTTCCAGGGCATAGATTACAATAACCAGAGATAGGGGATCCAGACCTACTATTCCCCATCCGGCTTGAATCTTTCATGTGATGGAATTCCAGGTAAATTTGTGAATGAAGAAAGGATTCTGATGTGAGAACCTAATTCTTCTCCACCCCTGGCATTTTATATGTGAGAAGAT
Organism: Macaca mulatta; assembly: GCF_049350105.2. Taxonomy (NCBI): domain Eukaryota; kingdom Metazoa; phylum Chordata; class Mammalia; order Primates; family Cercopithecidae; genus Macaca; species Macaca mulatta. Next base: position 157,456,530 of record NC_133411.1, read on the forward strand.
AGGTCCCAAGAGGTAAACAAAAGAGCTAAGTCTATTTTACTCTGGACATTGCTCTGTCTCCTGACTGCTGACAGGGTTCATTCCATTGTTCCACACCCAGAAGAGATGGTACCTAGATTTCATTGACACATAACCTGGGCCTAAGGGAGACGAACTCCAGGCTCTTGGATGGCTCATGACACCACCTACCTCCCCCAGTTTTTTTTTTTTTTTTTTCTCTAAAGGCTTCAGCAGGGATGACATGCTTAACCTCAATCCGAGACCTCCAGATATATACTGTCACACTGCCTTAAATGGCTCCTCGTGGTTTGTGCTCTGAGAGTAGCTGGACAGGATCCCCATCCTCTGCTCATGAGGTGACCATGTCATAGAGATCTGTCTTATTGCTGAAGGCCTTGATGGTGACAGACAGGCAGACAGGTAGAATCTGGTAAAATCACATTATATAGGGCCTGGGGATTCTAGCTTTCCTTTGAGGGGAACTTGGTACTGGAGTCAGGAAATTCTCCAGCTTCAAATGACGTAGCTACCGGAGGATGCCCTGGGATCTTGGAGGTTCCCAAGAAGCTCCACAAGACTGAGGCAAGGGAGTTGACTTTGGCATTTTATTGCATATTCAAAATTCAGTCATTAGTTTTCAGACTCATTTTTTTCCTTGAATATATAATTTATATAAACATGTACAGAATGCACTCATATAAACATATGTATAATTTATCAATAAATAGAATTTATCAATTAAAAAATCTATGTAGGCTCCAATTTTTTCCATAACACATTTCTGGAAACTGCATCAAAAAGTTGATAATCATAAAGCCAAAGATGCTTTCCATGTAAACAAAGTTAGAATCAGGGATTCTAGGACCTTCAAAGCCTTAACTTCAAATACATCATAGCTATACAATCTCACAAACCAAAACAAAACCATCATTACAATTTGTAATCCTTTGAAATGATAGAATTGTTTCATCTTCTATGTGGTGGGCACACATGTACTTTATATGTTGATTATACAAGGGATCTCAGTGCATTATAAACTGCATAAGTGGCCCCTTTGTAATTCTACTTTATTAAAAATGTAAATAAAATTAAGGTGTTAGCTAAAATAGCATTAAACCACAATTAACAATCATATACATAGACTATCAGATCAGGAAAATTCTCAAAAGTTATCAGGTTCAATATCTTAGTTGACTCTTTATGTAGTATTCGTGCTAGCTGGTCATAGTCTGGTCCATGTTTGATTTTTTTTCATAGGATTTGTATATATATAATTTACAATGTGGGGATGATTTTGATGGCCCAAGTATTTTCTTCTTCAAATACATTTTTTATAGTGAACAGACATTTGAATCTTATTCCATGTGACTTTGAAGTCATATGAGAAGTTACACTCATTATCATCAAAATTAGCGTGTAGTCCCCTACTTTGTGAATAACAAAATCCCTTTAAATGAGTTTTTGCCATTCATAAATTTGTGTGTTGGGCAACCTGAAATGACCAAATTAGGATGCACAGATTTGGAAGAATTAATACCCAAAGGGTGCTTCTACAATTCTTAGAATATTATTCATTGATTGATTGATTGATTTAGTGAGATGGAGTCTCATTCTATTGCCCAGGCTGGAGTGCAGTGGTGCAATCTCAGCTCAATGCAGCCTCTGCCTCACGGATTTAAGCAATTCGCCTGCCTCAGTCTCCCAAGTAGTTGGGACTACAGGCAGATGCCACCATGCTCAGCTAAGTTTTGTAGTTTTAGTAGAGATCAAATTTCACCATGTTGGCCAGGCTTGAACTCCTGACCTCAAGTGATTCGCCCACCTGGGCCTCCCAAAGTGCTGGGAATACAGGAAGAATTAATACCCAAGGGGTGCTCTTAAAATATTATTTTTTTAACAAGGCTCTGGGTTTGGCATTTACCTTCCTGTGAACTTTGCCCTGGGGCATTTCTTTCTCTGTTTCTTTATCAACATAGAAACTTGTTCTCTTAAGTTGGTTTACCTCCTGGTAAATAAATTCTTAGTCCTTGAGTGCTCAGGCACATCCACCGTAATCCAAAACGCCCTAAGTAATGATAAATATGTGGAATGGCATTTTATGATTTACAGAATGTTTTCACAAAAAAATTTATCTTACTTATCTCCACAACAGCTTTGTGAAGTAGACAAGAGAGATTCTCTCTGAGGTCTGAGACATTCAGGAATTAGTTCAATTTGCTTAATAAGTCAGCAATGGACCCAGTGCATGCGCTGCCTCTGCGCTGTACTCCTCCCACCAACGTACTCATGCAGGCAGTGGGTGGGTGTGTGGGCCGCCACAGCAGATTGGCTGGGTCTCATCATCAGGTCCAGAGCTGTGGGGCCCAGAAGCTGGCTGCTCCCTTCTTCATATTAGAAAAGCACCTCAAATGGTGCTTGCCTGCTAATGGTGGTTGCTGAGCCTAGTGATGGCAAGGGAACAATGACTTGAAAAATCAGAGGGGGTTGGTCCAGCCATAGAGTCAGGGTGCAAGTTAGAACTTAAATAAACTTTCTTCATATGTGACAAGAATGGTTCCCAGGTTCAACCTGCTCCATTGATCAGGGAGAATCCCAGTCCACACAAAGAACATTTCAGCATGGAGAGATATTTCTCACGAATTCTGAATAGCATTTCTCTTTCACAGGCTATTTCCCTTCCCTAAAACATGACTTTCTCCCCAACAGAATTAAGCCTTCATAGGACAGAGAGGCTTTTTTCTTTTTTTTTTTTTTCTTTTTTTCTTTTTTTCCTTTTTGGCATTTGGATGGTTTGGTCAATCTTCTCTTCCTTATTCCAAAGTTTCTTCCTGTCAGTTTCAGTTCCAGAACTAAAGTAAACAACAATGGAAACAATAACCGACACTTCATAAGCAACAAGAAAAAAGGAGAGTATGATAAATAATCCTGAGATGCTATCAAACCACAGCCAAGATCAAAGTCAGAATCTCACATGGCTCTGGGTTTGGCATTTACCTTCCAGGGACTTTTGCTCTGGGGCATTCGCAAGAGCCACTGATCAGCTTTGAATAAAAGACATTAGGTTAATCTAAATGAAAAAGCTGGAAAGGTCAGGGGTCTAAAAGGCCCAAATGAGGAGGGTCTTTCCTTTGAAACAAAGCCAGAAGGCAGGCAGGCCATGGCTTCTCGAGGTAGCAGACGGCTATAGCAGCATCCTGTTGTCCTAGAAACAGAAAGAAAACTTAAAGATCCTCTAGTCCAAGCTTGAGTGCACAGATGTGGCAAGTGGGGTCCAGAGATGAAAAAAACAGTATTCAAGATCTCACAGCTTGTTAGCAGCACAGCCAGGGCGGCAACTTGGGTCCTCTGGCTTCAAGTCCAGCATTGCCTACGCATCCCCAGTACTGCTGGATCCTGCCCTCCTGCACCTGGGGGGAGCTGTAGGGGAAAATGAGTCTACCCAGTGTTAACTTCCAACAGTTCTCTTCCTTTGGGAGCAACAACGCCAGATTGAAAGGTTTTAAAATGACATCACAAGTTCATGGGAAAGATCCTGAAGCCTAATAAACACCTACGATGTTGCTAGCCCTGCCCAAGGCTCTTTAGAAGATGTCCCGTTCTAGCCCAGCAGGACAGTGAGCATCTCAGGGCAGACACGCCAGCGGCCAGGACACCAGGGGGAAGCTATCTGTCTTCAGTTTCCCTCCGGAGTTGCTGTGGAGACCATTTTCCTCTGACAGATCTCTGACCCTGTGTCTTCCATGGAAAATATATGGAGCATGTCCTGAAGAGGAGGACGGACATTGGACATAAGGAAGAGCAAATGGATGTCTGGGACTGACAAGGGGGCCCGCCAAGAGGATGCACGTTTGGACCCAGACACAGGGAGAAAACTGTGTTAGCGTCTGGCACAGAACAGGGTGAAGAAGAGACAGGGGATAGCTTGAACATGGCTGTGACGGACGTGACCAAGCAAGTAAGCAAGACAGGAGCGAGGACTCTGGCTAAGACAGAAGCAGAGAGGGAGTATTTTGTTGATATCTGTGAGCCCACACAGCAAAGAAGGTGTGTTTGGAGACATCAGTGACCGCGATAGGACACAACAAGCTATCGTGCTTAGAACGTGAGTGAGACAGACCAGACACAGTGAGTGACGGGAACATGTCAGAGACACCAGAGACCATGCGGCAAGAGCAGAGAATCTGGGCAGAGGGAGTGCTGGGAAATAAAAAGTGAACAAGGAGGCCATTATGTCCTCTGACTCCCTCCAGCGCCACCTGCTGGAATCTCGGAGGAAAAGCCCAGCGTGCACCGGGTTCCTGCACCGGCGGAAGGAAGGCCTCAGGTGAAGAGAATACCGGGTGCAGTCGCGCGCAAGCAGCAGCTTAGGACCTGGCCCTCTTTCGGAGGCATGGCTGTCTTCTGGGTCATTGTCCCAGGGGCCTAAGTGTCACTCGGCTGAGTAGCCACCAAAGGAGAAGTTGCTGGCGGGTGACACTGACTCTCCCATTGGCCACCACACTCCACTGCATCCCTAGAGAGAGGAGAAGATTACAGAACCTCAGAATTGAAATGGATGTTGCAGACCATCTCCTGAAAGAGCCCACCTGCATGGCAGGAACACTCTGCGCCATGCAGATGGGTAGCTATTTGGCTTCTACTTAGGAATTTCAAATGACAGGCCAGTCCATATTAATTCTGGGCAACAGTAGCTATTAGAAATAACCTATCAATGTTCAGCCAAAGTCGGTGTCCATGTGGCTTCTACCTGATGGACCTAGTGCACCTATCAGGCCCCCTCAGCATTGTGCCCTCTACTGATTATATCCTCCAAGTTTTCTCTACTCCAGGCTACACATTCCATTTTCTTTAATAGTTCATTACATATTATGGTTTTCAGATTATTCCCCATAATGGGCACTGTCCTTTGAACACCTCTCTTGAATTATGGTACTAGGAAAGTGCACAAATTTTGGCAATGAGCCTGACTTACATCATGTACTTTTCATCATCAGTTGGGTTTACTTCTATGAATGTAGTCAAATTCAGTTCATTTCTAACAATGGTAATAAGTTATTGGCGTATATTGAGCTTGCGGCCAACTTTGATCATTTTTGATACAACAACTGTCAGTTCCTAAGGTTCTTTACTACATTGCTGCATAGTTGATTTTATTTATTTATTTATTTGAGCCAAAATATAAATCATCACATTTTACTCAGTTAAACTTTGTTATCTTGGTTTGATATCACTTTAGTCAGCTGAGATCATTCTAAATCATAGCAATTTTAACATGCAAGATATGATTATTTAGCATCCACTCAAACTAGATCTTAAGGTTTTTGCAAGCACATAGGAAGATCAAATAATCTACAATAGTAGATATTTCAGTTTAGTGTCATCTGCCTTTTAGTTTTTCAGGCAAGGTAAAAAATATTGAGCAAGATAAAACAGAAAATCATAGTTACCCCAAGACAGGCTTCCTGGCAGTCAAACATCTAATGCTCAATGTGCCTGAGAATAGACCCACACTGACAGGCTTTGTCCAATGCCTTGCTAAAATGTCTCTGCCAAACAGAAAGTCTTTCCTAACAGATAAAGAAATTATTTGGCATGAATTATTATACAACAGTGAATCTTACTTACACAAGCTATGAGTCTATGGTTTCTGGAGTTTAGCTTTAGTGTTTCTTGAAAAATTGGGGCAATATTTACTATCTCCAGGCTTCCACCTATTCTCCAGTCCTAGACAAAGATCATCAGACTTATTAGCAACAAGTTCCTTTAAACCCCTAAGACATGACACATCTTGGCTAGAAAGAGTTAAATGCTTTCCATCAATCCTGGACAGCAACTTTCTCCCTAAAATGTTCTCTTCTTTCCAGTTGGAAGTCTATTCTTATTACAGCAGAATATGCAAGATTTCTTCCCTAAATAATGAGATCTAACTATTTCTGGGTTAGATCCGAACATAGCTCTGAACATAGCTTTTGTTCATCCTTGATTCATCCTTGGTTATATGTTCCTTCCTCCAGATTTTCCACATGCCTTTTTAAAGTGTAAACTCTCTAGACAACTCAAGATGTGCCCTCAGGCCTTTACATGCTCCCTTACATTTTTATCTGTCTTATTCATTGAACATATCTATTGAGAGAAAGAAGAATGAATGAAAGGGAAGAAATGAAACTAAAAAAGGAAGGAAGGAGAGAAGGAAGAAAGGGAAGGAGTAAGGAAAGAAGAAGGAAAGGAAGGAAAGAAGGAAGGGAAGGAGGGAGAGAGGGAAGAAAAAAAAATAAGAATTTCTCATCTCTCATTGGCCAAATTCCCTTTGTGTCATATTTGTTATTATTGTCATTATTAGCAACGATGAAAACAACCATCCATTAGTGCAGCAGTGGTGTGCCAGGCATTGGGCTGAATGCATTATGTGCCTTAATTCATGTACTATATCCATTTCAGAGGCAAGGAAACTGAGCTTCAAGGAGTATAAGTAATTTGCCCAAGTGTACACAGTTAATAAATGACAGGGTCAGACCTTACATTTAAGTCATTTTTGACACCAGCATCTGTGCTAGTAATTGTTCTACTGTGTTGTCATTCATCATTTTGACAACTACCACTATAGATATAGTATTTAGGTCTTGCTGTCTCTAGCATTTCTTTGTCCCACTATGGCAGATTCCTGGGTGAAATGAATATGTACAGAGGTGCATGTTATAAATGTTCCACCTGTGAGAAATCTGCAGTGTGATGTGACCTCTCCATTTATTGCAACACAATATGACTGTGACACTAACATTGGACTCTTTCCTGCTAACTCCATCTGACCTTTAAAGAAGAGTCATTGCCAAGTGGAACCCAATGTTTTCTGTGATGTAGAACTAGGGAGACTACGTGTAAAGGAGGGGAAAAAACCCTGCAATGGTAGGAGGAAAGTACAGAAGACAAAGAGAGGGGTTACATGAATAAACATAATAAAGAATGAGGAGTGAGGAAAAAAGATCAGAGCTGAAGAAAACCATGTGGTTGGGCAAGCGGAAGGCTCCAGAGCAATTGGAGAGAGGAAGAGGTTCTTTGAGAAATGTTTCCCGAAGGGCTACATTGGCTCCCTCTTTCTCTCCCTCTCTATCTATCTTTGACACTGGCAAACCCAGCTTCAATATATTGGCTCTGTTGTACATTCTTTTAGAGATTTAAATAAAGATTGAAAATACTCTAGTATTGCTATTTGATGCCTAATACCAGGTTACATCAATATAGCTCCGGCCATGGAGAAAGAACAGTGGCCCAGCATCTAACGCTATGAAGGACTCACAACCATCTCTCTCAGCAGGACGGATGAGAACTTGAGAATAATGATAGAATGATCTTATGGATAGTTGGCTCATAGCCGCGGTTCTCATTGTTATACTTACATAATTGTTCACAGTTAACAGTTTAGTGTCATCTGCCTTTTAGGCCTTCATACATGATAAAAAACAATATGGTACATTATGCTGCACCACAAGAGACCTCCATCCTGTGCAACAAGATCATCCTCAGTGCACGTGGCTTTAACACTCAGGAAGCCCCTTTCACTCCCAGCTACAAAGTCACCCTACTAATTCAGAGAAGAAAGCAGCAGAGTGTAGCAACCGGAAGACAGGTACCTGGGTTCTAATGCCTCCATTTGAGTGACTCTGGATGACTTCGTCCCTTTCCTGTGCCTCACTTTTCCCATTTGTTAAATGAAGGGAGGATAATCTATAAGATCCTTTGCAACTCTGGCATTCTGATTCTATGAGTAGCGGGGATGGTGGGTGACAGAGACAGGCCTTCTGATTGGGCACCAGCTGTGTGTGGGACTGTTCTCCAAAGCTGTGGGTAATTGCTTCAAATCTGGCTTTTAATATTCTATTGTTAGTATCTGATACTTTATATTCCATGTGGAGGGAAGAGGTTTCACGGGAAACACAGGGAGGGTAATTTTGGATTTGTATTAAAGAATCTGAAAGACCTCAATTCCGGAATCTGTGAAATTACATTGCAAAGCTGTTAAACGTATCTGGGTAGGATAGGATAGGGTGGGGCTGAGATGCCACAACTTAAAATGCAGCGAGATCACAACTGTCTCTCCTCAAACATATGTTTGATCAAAAACATTGGCAGAGCCACTCAAAATCCCTGATGCAAAACATCATTTAAAAAGAATCTTTCTCCAATATTTTAACGGATGAGTTTTTAAAATGCAGTTTCTTGTTGTAATCGTGTTGGTAAAAATCCCTGACAATTTACAAAGCATTGTCATATCTTTTCTCACATTTTATCTTCAATGCAAATCTCTAGGGCAAGAAGGTACAGAGTCTTATTTCCATGTTAGAGGAATAGGAAAGTGTAATGTAGGGTCATGGACTGATTGATGGGTAATGGTGGATCTAGTACTTCCGGTATTTTGCCCTTCAAATCAAGAATTCTGCCCATTCGGAAACATGGAAATCATTTATGTGATGGGAAGTTTTATAACGAAGTTTAATATTAGCAGTTAATGAAACAGACTTACAATTACCTGTTCTCTAGAAGAAAGAATAGGAGGAGGAGGAAGAAGGAGAAGAGGGGGAAGAAGAAAAGGAAGAAGAGGAGGAGGAAGAGGAGGAGGAAGAGAAGGAAGAGAAGGAGGAGAATCACTTGCTAAGACATCTTTCTCAAAGGTCCCGAGGCTATGTGCATGAGAACTATACTGGGTACTTGTATAAAATACAGATCCCAGGATCCATACCAGACCTTTGACAGCGAGGGCAGGAGGGCAGGAGTGAGGCGGAGGGAGCGGCAATCTGCATTTAAAAAAACTGCTCTCGGTTGATTTTTACGCACACAGGTGTATGAGATTTCCCGCCAGCCATTCTACTCATACCAGAGAGACAGCTTAGAGATAGAGACTTAGCGGGCAGTAGAGAGGAAGCACAGGCAGGTCAGAGGGGCCAGAGCTAGAAATCTGAAGCATTTGGTGATGCTCCCAAAGGGAAAGGAATGGAAACAATGAAATAAAACATACATTTCAGCAAAGTGGACAAGTGAGTATTTATTGGTTTTCATCACACTGAAGATAAACAGATGAGAAAACACTTGGTGATTATGAAAATGAGAAAGCAAAAAATGTAAAGAGATCTACAAAGCAATGTTTTTCTAGGTGATCTTCAAGTGATGAGAAATAGAATTCTTGGGTATTGTTAGCTGATAAAAACTGAGATGTCTACAAACCGTGAGACACATAGATTTGTAATAAGTTATCAGCAAGTTCGCTTGTTAAAAGTTAATTTCTTAAATTGTCTTTAGATTCACTATCAACCAGAATTCTACAGAGGCTAGAAGATCAAGTGTTTCCCAAACATGGGATGTGTTCTGTGAGTGATATCTCAGACAATGGGCACAGCATTAAATAATCTGAATGACAGCAAGGGGATTCAAATTATTTCATTCAGTCATTCTGACTCAGTGTGGTCCTGCTGTGGTTTAACAAGTCTCTAATACCTAACAAACGCAGTGCAGGCTTCAGGCTCAAAGTCTTTGGCAAAAATATGAGATAAAGTTAAATTTTAATAACTTTGTTTTATTTTCATTGCATTTATATTAAAAAATATCTTTTCTATGTAATTTTGCATTTAAGGTCACGATACAGAGTTTCCTTTACAAATACAATTATTTAGATTTAAAACGTATCTAAAGAAAAATAGTAAATAAATACTAGCATGGCATGGGTAGAGTGGTGATATGATAAAAAAAAATAATGAAAGTAGCATGCAAGTGACAAAAGCTCCTATCAGACAGATGAGAAAACTAAATTGCAGAAAGCACAGTGTCTTGGGAAGGACATAAAGCAATGCATCTGCAGGGCATGAGCTCTAGGATCTTTCTTTCTACTGTTTTTTGAAGCTTGCAGAAAGCTGAGCTTTCACACTTTGGGATGTTAACATTGTGGCCTCTGGACAAAATGTATTCCCAAGGCCCTTTAATTCCATCGCCAGCCTCAGATATGTCCATGTTTCAATACACCAAAGTGTGAGATCAAATCAGGCATGGCTGATTCTAATCCCAATGTACTTCTTTTCCTATTTCTCAATATGCACACGGAACTAAGAGGTCAAATCAATGTCCTTTCATGACTTTTTTCCATTGTCTACCATGGTTCCTAAGTGGCAAATAAAAGGATTGAAACCTGAATCTTTGGGAGTCAGACTATCTACCTGTTTTTTCTATAGTATTCCAATATAAAAGAACCTGAAAATATCTCAGAGAAAATACCTTAAAAGTATGTTTTAAACACAGCCAATATTTACTGAATGTTTGTTATGTGTCAACTACTGTGCTAAGAAATTCATGGATTATTTCATATAAACTTCACAATAAGCCTATCACATGGGTGTTATTATTTGCAGGCTCTGGCTGAGTGGAACGAATCCTAGTAACCTTCCCCAGGTAGAATATCTAGAGAGTGGTGGGGTCAGGATCTGAACTCAGAGCCTCATTGAAACAACATCACTAAATGTGCACCTTCATGCAACAGGCATTCTCAACCCCTAAACAGTGCTCTTGAGAAGCTGCCCATGTGAGTGACAGTGAGTCAGGTACATAAAGAATACTTAAGATACTGAGGGATAAGCTGAACTTCCAAGAGAAGGGCAAGCAGGTGGTAAGAGAGGCAAGAGACTGAGGGGAAAGTGGGCCAGGAAAGTTTAGAGAGCTCCTATTGGAACCATGCCTAGAAGAATGAGTAGTCTTGTGCCAGGCTGGAAAGTGAGACAGCATTCAAGGCAGCAGAGATGATCCAGAGACAAAATAATTCCCTATGTGTTTGAGAAAAGTTGACCAGTCTTGTATGTTTATTGCACAAAGAGTTAGGTCAGGGGAGCTGGGAGCTGGGCTGCAGTGGGAAGAGTTGAGGGAAATGAGCTGGAAAACTAGATTGGGTCCGGCCAAGAAAGGCTTCATATGTCCTTCCCTCTCTACCCACTGCAAGTCCTACTGTACTGCTCAAGGTTATCCTATTACAACCCAATCCAGCTGGCATTTGCAGTTTAAAATCCCACATGTCTGAATGGCCTTTCCATCTTCCTGAGTGATAAAGACGAAGCAGCTTCTCCCTTTATGGCTATATTATATACATAGTCCCAAAAGAAAACCAGAGACAGAGAAAATAATTTATAATTTGCAACTCTGTCAAGGAAAGAGCATCCTAAAACCACCAAAATGTGTGAATAGCCTTTCAGTTCAATTCTAGAACTCACCCTTTTGGAAAGTCAGCAAAAAATGGACTGAATGTAGACGTCTCCCAGGATGGTCTGGTTAACTTTTGAGTGTATGTGTCTGTGTGTAGCTTCCAAAGGCAGGAATTAGACCATCAGGAAAAAGTAAGAAGATAAAAGCCCAACTGTGAGCTCCTTAGCCACAGGAATCTTGCCTGCCTAGGTCTTTGCTGGAGCCCCTCTGCCAAGAACAGTGTCTGTACCCTATTAGGCATGTAATAAGAAGATAATAAATGAATGGAGGAATTAATGAGTAAGTGAGAAATGGATGTAGGAGTTCTGAGACCTAGGTTCTGGTCTTTGTTCCTCTGATGATGTGGCTGCATTAGCTTAGCGAACTTTTTAAGTTCTCCGAGCCTCTATTTTCTTGTCTATAAGATATTGAGGTCAGTAATCTATTTCAGGTTATTTTCAACAAGACTTCAACCAATAACCTTATGGAGTGGTCATAGGAGTCTTTAGAGGGATGGGGCAATGGTCATGATGCTGTGCACACATGCCTCCACACCAACACCTGCTTTGCTCAAAGCAATTCTATTTTTGTTGTTTGCACTTCCAAGTGAGATACCATTTGAAGAAAAGATTGCTACACCTTCCAAAAGTGTTTGATAACCACTGGGCTGTTTGAGCTCTCATATCACTTCCAGCTAGAAGATTCTAAGCTTTTATGATGAAGATACAGAGAAGTAAAATTTGACCAAACTTTGCAACAACTAGGACTGCCAAACAATATAATGCCTTACCTTGGATAATAATGAGCTATCCCTCACTGGGAGAAGAGATAGAAAGCTACTTACAGGCAAGTGAGAGAAAATATCACTGTACTGGAGGGGACATTTGACCAGATCACTTCTGAAGCCCTCTCCATGTCTAAGAATCAACAATTCTGAATTTTTACAAGAGTTTTGAGTTAGCTATCAAGGAGCACAGTTTAGTGGTTAACAACAAAGGGATGTGGAAATTACTAGAATCCTGGCCCTGACATCACCAGTTGTGGGATCTTAGCCAAGTTACTTAATCTCTCTGAGTTACAGTTTTCCCATCAGTAAAATGAAGACAATAATATGTGCTCCATAGAGTAAATGAGATGACCCAATGAGATGTCATATACAATGCACCGAGCTCAATGCCTGGCATATAAACTGATGCTCAATAAATGGTAGCTCCTAAGATAAGATGATGATGACTATAAAGATGGTGAAGTGTGAACCAAAAAGCCAAAGTATTCCTAAAGCAACTAGTTATTATATATGACAATAATTCATATCTATATACGTGTCTGTGTATATATTCATACATATGTGTGTGTACGTGTGTGTACACATATACAGACACTCCTTTCCTTAAAGTCAGAAACTCAAAGCAGGCAATCCCAATTTACACATGGAGGAAGCAATTAAATTTTATCAGCCAGCGAAGAAAACTAAAGTCAGAAAAGGATAAAAAGAACTTGAGCAGATGCCAAATGTATTTGTTTGTCAGGTTTATCAAAATACGAACTCGCTAATTTCTTTGAGAATAAAAAACTATCCAAAAGCAATTCTAACTGTGACATCTTTCTAAGAATCCTGTTAAAAATAACCTGAAACAGGCATGGATATAAGAAAAGACAATTCAGAAACAATGTTTTGAAAAGTAGATTCTTGGCTCTTTGGTTGAATATAAGCAGAACGTACTCAGCTGTTTGTTTATATAACCAGAGACATTCATTGGGTCTTCTTGCTCAGGGCTAGCAGATGACCTCACAGGACTTCCAGTAGGAAAGCAGCTAGAACTCTGCATCATTCCTTTTCTCACAGCTCACCTATCCTTGCAGCTGAAGTGTTTTTCCTCCTCCTCCTGAACCTACTGCTCAGGAACAATCCTGTTTCTCATCAGAGGGCTTTATGGTGATTTTGACACCACACCATTTCCCTTCACACTCTGTTCCGATAATGAACCAGAGTTCCAGAAATCAGAATCCTGTCCTACCAACCACTATTCCTGCCATTTTGCCCAATAAGATGGTGGTGATTATAAAAAGAATGTCATTATTTATTAATGACTTAAATGACTTACTGTGTTCCGGGTACAGGTACAGTATCTATCTCACATAAGTCTTGCAACAGTCTGATCAGGCAAGAACCACTTGTGCTCCCATTTTGCACAGGAAAAAACCAAGGCACCAAGAGGTTGACTAACGCAAGATCACACAGCTTCAAAGTGGCAGGACCAAAAATCAAACTGAGGCCCATCAAATACCAATTCCTGTGCTTTTAACTGTATCACTAAACCACTGCATCAGAAACCTGGTTCCTCCTACATTGGGATTCTGTCTTTTTCTTTCCAGAGCCTGAAGTCCTGATCCTAACTGTCTCTGTATGAAAAAGGAAGTATCATAAAAAACTGAATGAGAAGATGTATCCTTAATTCCAGCCCAGAGCCACTTCTTCTTGCAAATCTTTAAACAACAATTTGTTTCATATTAAAGCTTCAAAGAATGTGTGTGTGTGTGTGTGTGTGTGTGTATGTATGTATATCCTGATCAGTAAATATATTCAATATTTTTTCCAAATGCAATTGCAGGCATCAAATTAGCTATTTACCACTGAACCACTGAGCATCTACAGAGATATTTTTCCTTTGGAAATGTCTACATTTTCTACCAACTCCAGACTGCCAAAGATTCAGTAAAGGAAAGCAGAATGGCCCCCTAAAATTGACAATATCATCTCTGACATATCTCTTCTCACTAGTAATATTTCCAGAAGTCCTCCATCTTCAACCCAACAAAATGTAACACTGGCTGAAGTAGAGTTTGCTCTCCCCTACACTTAACTGCACTGTGGGATAATGCCCATGATTTTATAACTCACAGAATCACAAAAAAGGGGCTGAGAATATGTTATTCCATCTACTCACCTCTTCCCCAGAAATGTTGACTAATGATCATTCGGTTCTTCCAGTTACTGATATTCAGTCAGTTGACACTTTTTTTTTTTTTTTTTTTTTTTGAGACGGAGTCTCGCTCTGTCGCCCAGGCTGGAGTGCAGTGGCCGGATCTCGGCTCACTGCAAGCTCCGCCTCCCGGGTTTGCCCCATTCTCCTGCCTCAGCCTCCCGAGTAGCTGGGACTACAGGCGCCCGCCACCTCGCCCGGCTAGTTTTTTGTATTTTTTAGTAGAGACAGGGTTTCACTGTGTTAGCCAGGATGGTCTCAATCTCCTGACCTCGGCCTCCGAAAGTGCTGGGATTACAGGCTTGAGCCACCGCGCCCAGCCCAGTCAACACTTTTAATTGACTGATGGTCACCCAATTTTTTTCCTTCAGCTTTACTAGGAACCCCCTAGTAAGGCAATCCATTCCATTTTGTGATGAAATACATGTTCTTATAACCTCAATCCTTTGTTTCTTACCTCTCTCCCTCACATTATGCAGAAGAAGTCGAATTCCTGTTTCCTCTAACAGCCCTTTAAATATATAAAAATGATAATTATGACCTAAAGCCTCTTTGCTCTAAGTTCAGCATCCCCAGTTCCTTCTACTGTTATTTATATGTCATAAATTCCGTAAAGAAAATCATGGCATTTACCCTCTTCTGAACATACTCCAGCTTGTCAATTCCCAGTACAAGATGAAGCTTTTATCATTTCCATGGACCAGGTACCTGCACCATTGCACCATGGACTAAACACAGATTTACATGGGAATATGGTTTTCCAGTGGGTATCTCAGTGTGCTTTGGAGGAGATTTCTTCCGAACAGCTGCTCTGACTAAATTGGGAGGTCTGTGTCCTCGCCAAGTACGTGCTGTAAGAGAACAAGCTCTTAGAGCCTGCCTTGTGGAAAGGGCCTATCTGCAAGGTTACTGCCGGCACTCTAACCACAGAAGTTCAGGACCTTTCCTCCTAGAAACCATATCAGTTGCCTTCTACAGGGCTTCCTTTTTGGTCTTGCCTTAAGAATGTATGAGGATTAAAAGGAGGCAAGTGGTGCAGGGGCTGAACCTCCTGGCATTGTTGAAAGACCTCTCCTGCTGTCCTTGGCAAGGAGGTTCTCTGTTGTAAAGCTCAGAGGACTGGTTTAAAGCAGGGTTTCTTAACCTCGGCACTATCTGGAAATCTGGGGCCAGATAATTCTTTGCTCTGGGGTGTTCCATGCATTGTTGGATGATTAGCAGTATCCTTGGCCTCAACCCACTATTACCAATAGTATTCCCACGTTGTGACAACCAAAAATGCCTCCAGATATTGCCAAATGTTCCCTGGTAAAACGAGATATTTCCTGATAAAGAACTACTGGTTTAAACCCACACAATCTCAGTGATCTAAGACATGCAGCTAGATCTAAACTTAAAGCATTATCTAATTCAACTTCCTCATTTTTATTGGTATTGGGAGAGATAATGACCTCATAATGATCACAAAGGGACTAGAAGACAGGCCTCCTGCTCTTTCCAGGACACCAGTGGTTGTCAACCCTGCTGCACACCCAAGCTCCTAAAATAAATGGACTTCTGGTTCCCAACCAGACCAATTAAAATAGAATCTCTACAAGTGAAGCTCAGGCTCAGTTACTGCTTAAGAGTCCCCCGTAGCTGTACTGTGCAGCCAGGGTTGAGGGCCAGGTCACCACATCACACTGCCTCTATCGTTGACCTCAAAAAAACCATGATGGGCATTTGTGGAGCTGAGCGTTGCTTGGGGGCTTGCCCTCCAGGGTGGCATGCATAATCCTTCTTTATTGTGAGTGCCGATCTCTGAGGGCTGGTACACAAAACCCCGACACCCTGACAGTGGGTGCACCTATGGAGCAAAAGGGGGAAAACAAACACACAGAATGTGCCCGACTTGTTTGACATGGCTGGTATATTTTATGCTGGGTCAAAGAAATGCCTACAGGTAATTTAAAATCCAGAAGGCATATTCAAAATAACAGCCCCAACTGTTCAGCACAGGGCATGATGTACCCAGGAAACAAGTCTTGTCTCATGTTGCTTAAATCATTATTTATAAACAGCGTGATTAATTTATTTCTGGCTTTCCTTCTAGTCGAGGAGCTCTATCTTCCTTGTTTCAGGAGCAGTGTTTAGAACATGGAGATTTTTATTGACTCATTTCTTAAGAAATTCTTATCAGGAAGCTGAGAAAATAACTGGGGACCTGGAGGAAGATGTTTTACCAAGATATGGATGATGCTATGCAAATACTTGTGATAACAATGTAGCAGTTTCCATTCACTGAGTGCTTTCTGTGTAATAGGAACTGGCATATCCCTGAAGAGATGTTATCATATTTAACCTTAACAAAAGTCCCATGAAATGGGTTCTAATATTATGTCCACTTTACAGATGAAGAAAAAAAACTTGGAGATGTTTGGTCAAATGCTTAAGGTCATATTGGCACTAAATGGTAGATCTCAGACAGGACTGAAACCCAGGTGGGCCAGATTCCAGCACCTGCAGCCATGACACTGTACTGGGTGGGATGGTCCTTGGATTACATACCAATGGTCGCCTTCCACTAAGCCAGAAGCAGGAACTTTTCCTGAACAGTAAGTCTCAATGGAGGGGATAATGTTTCAGCCTCAGCACATTAGCCTAGAAGTGGGCATCCTGGAGAGAAGCTTAGGCCAACCGATTAACACATTTCTGAAAAGCAGGTACACTTTGCAAACAGCACTAACTTTTCTAATCCTGAGTATTTGATGAGACCGTTGGTGTTCTTTTAAAGTTTTTATTCTCACTATCTTCCTGGTGTGATCTCAAACAAGAACAGTGTTTTCTGAGAGATTACTTCATGTTGTGATGGGGACCAAGGCCGGCTTTGTGGGTATGTGACCAGTGCATATACAGGAATCCAGACCTAGGTTTAATGCTCTGCTGCCATCTTGAAATTCTTAATAACTTTATTCTTGAATTTGTGAATATTAGTAGAATGTGTATGTATCGAAAAGCAGTTGAGTTAGTTTTCTGCACTGTTCTGGTAAAAGCAAAATACAAAAGTATGTATGAACTACCTACCATGATTTGTACAATTTTGATGATTCCACGTACAAGTTAAATGCTCTTTTATTTACATTTGAAATGGGCATTGCGCAATGTAAAAGTGAATGATAAATTGATTCATGTATCAATGAGAAATGAATGATAAATTGGTGCTAATAATTTCAAAAATTTCTTTACTAGAACAAAGGTAATTAACAAGTTAAAAAAAACCACCAAGACAAGTTGGGAGGGAGTGAATGAACAGAAAAGAAAGGCTTTAAATTTTAATACCTTTAAGAACACTTTTTCCTGCCTTTTGAACAAGTGACTTGTATTTTTATTTTGCATTTGGCCAGCAAATTATGTAGTCTGCCCTGGTAGGGGTTAATGGAGACAAAGGAAGGTCATCCTCATCCATCTTTGATTTACCCAGATTAAGTCTGTTTTGGCTCAAAACAATGAGGTAAACGTTGAATACAATTGTAACCTCCAAAGTTCAAGGTAAAGGCCATAAGATGGCTTTTAAATGTCAAACAACTTTACAACATTAGCAAAAACCTCTGAGGATCCAAAGTAAATCAACTCTAAATCATTTCGTCATCCATGGGTAAAAATCTTCCAATTCACAGTATGAAAACCTTTATTTAAAAGGGGAATTCTGATGTGCTGAAGTCAAAATTTGGCAAGTGGTTTCACAGTGAACAAACAACTATTTCAGTTATGGAATTAATATATATTTTTTAAAGTGGTGGAAACTTATTCTCACATACACAGTCCAGATAAACAATGAAGTATGATAAGAACATCTGTTTATATAACAAATATATTGATTGAGCAATTTCTGCACCATGGGCAAATTTTAGGGAATAAAAGTGACATGGTACCTGCCCTCATAGACTGGCAGTCTGGCTGAAGAGGCAGATAATAAGCAAGTTAACAAAAAATATATTGTAAGTTATCATAGTTTTTATTCATAAAGGAAATAACAAGGGGCAGTAACCCAGATTTTTTTTTTCTTCTGCTGTGTTTTGGGGGGAAGCTCATTCTCTTTGCCTCTTACTCATTTTCACTTTTTTTTCTGTGTTTACATTTTTTCCTCTATTGATTTCATATAGAAATCTGAATACACTAATGTTGTACATGGAAATGTTAAAGATTTATATAGCACATCCAATAGAATTGATTGATTAGTTTCTGAGTGTTGGCTGATAACAAGAGTTAGTGAGTCTGAGAGAAAGTTGTATTGCCTCCTTCCAGAGAGAAGCACATATAGCTCTGGAGCTGATTGGTCAAACAAAACTTTTCACAATCATGAGAATTTCCTACATTTATATCTAAGCCAATAGCCACTCACCACATGTGGCTAATGAACACTTGGAAGATAACTAGCGTGACTAAAAAGCTGAGTTTTTAGTTGTGTTTCATTTTGGTTAAATTAAAATTTAAATAGTCACGCGTCGCTAGTGGTTACCCTATTGGACAATACAGATCTAGAGATTTCAAGTCAATGGACAGCCTGTTTATCGCAGGGATTGACAGTGGATAACGGAGGATGATAGCCAAGAACCAAGTTAGATAGGCAAGAAGTTCTTTGGAAAGCACTTGAAAAAGTTCTCAGACTTCTTAGGAATTGGGTAAGTGTTCTAGGTTTGAGTAAGATCTGAACCTGGAACCTGGGGAAAAATCTAAGCCTGGTGAGAGCAGAGAAGCCCATCTCCAAAGCTAAACTTTGTATGCAATCTCTGCTGTGTTGCCTAATTTATAAATAGTCTGTTCTTAAAATTATCACTTTCATGTGGACAGAGATTTGCAGTTAGCAAAGCAATTTCACATCAATTATTTTGTTTTATTTTCACAAAGAAGGAGTGAAATAGGAGGATGGGGATTATCTACCAAAGAAGCCAAAACTGGAATCTTTAGCAGATTTTCTACAGGGAAATTCTCTGCTCTAAGGTTACAGTCAGCACCCTAGTCCCTTTTCTGCCCTCAGTTATCTGAACTAATAATCATGGAGACAGTTAAACAGAAGAGAGGGTAAGCCAGTAGAGTAGAGACAGAACATTTATTTATCCCCTTGTCAAGTCCTACAATGTTCCAGGCACTTTACTAGGCCCT
The DNA here is from genome assembly GCF_049350105.2 of Macaca mulatta. Lineage (NCBI taxonomy): Eukaryota > Metazoa > Chordata > Mammalia > Primates > Cercopithecidae > Macaca > Macaca mulatta. The sequence goes on from NC_133411.1 coordinate 157,475,867, forward strand.
GAGGATACAACAGGCAGCAAGACTGACAAGGTCCTTGGTATTTATCCAATGGACAAAGAACCCCATAATCAAGTCCCCAAAGAACCTCAAATCAAATTAATATGACTTATTCCTACCACTTGCCACCTTGTCGTGGTCACAAGACTATCTCGTCATACCATGTCTCCTAAGTGGGGAGAGTTACTTGGCTTAAAGCATAACTGAACTGAAGCAGGCTTCCAAAAGGAATTTTCTGCTAATTATACCAGTTAACTTAGATAAAGTTATCTTTTAAGGGATTCTGGCCCGGGCGTGGTGGCTCAAGCCTGTAATCCCAGCACTTTGGGAGGCTGAGGCAGGTGAATCACGAGGTCAGGAGTTTCAGACCAGCCTGGCCAACATGGTGAAACCCTGTCTCTACTAAAAATACAAAAAATTAGCCGGATGTGGTGGCTGGTGCCTGTAGTCCCAGCTGCTTGGGAAGCTAAGGCAGGGGAATCGCTTGGACTCAGGAGGCGGAGGCTGCAGTGAGCCTAGATTGCACCACTGTACTCCAGCCTGGGTGACAGTGTGAGGCTCCATCTCAAAAAAAAGAAACAGATTTATAAGAACCTAAGAATTCTAATATGTGTCATAACTTGAAGCCCTGAATCACAATCAATGCCAGCACACCTTGGACCATTCTGATCCACAAAAGTCTAGGACTATGGCTCTAAACCTTTAATATGCATAACAACCATATTAGTAAAAATGTCATTTACAGGCCCTGCACTGATTCAATGAGTGGGACCCAGGAATTAGTGATTTTATTAAGCTACCAGATGATTCTAATGTGAGTGGTCTGCTGATCATGCTTTGACGGAAAAACGACCAGGAAAAATAAAAATAAAAGTTGCAAATAAGGGAATATAATTGCACTCGCCAAATTTCCAACAATAATATACACAGAAAGCACTAAAATAAATTGGGATATTTATTCCGAAAAACAAAAGCCTTAGAAAGACGCTATGGCCAAATATGCATAAAGGGCTATCCTAACGTAAGAGGTATAACCTGTTTTTCTCTTTCTCAAGGCAGAATGAGGGTTAGTGAGTAGAAGCCACAGGGATGGAAACGTCAACTCAATATTAGGAAAACCTTTCAAGCTCTATGGCTGCCCAACCTTTGAGCAGGCTGCTCAGGTAGGAAGCTTCTCTCATTGCAGGAGTTCAAGCAGGGCCTGGATGCCCATCACCAATGATGACAAGGAAACTGTTGATTTGTTAGCAATTCCCTCAGCTCCTGATGAACCTTGTGCACACCTGCAGTGATGTCCACTGTCCTGTAATACCTTGCTTGTGTATCCCTTGCTTCAGTGGTTCATGTTTATATCTGCTGCATGCTGCCTGGTGCATTAAGTGCTCAGTACATGGTTCCTGTGAATCAAACTTCAGAACCCGATAAATTGAGTTCCAGAATCTGCAAACCTGGGGTTCTGATGGGCTTCCTATAACCTCAAAAGCAAAATATGGGTTTTACAGTCACCTCTTCTACTATCCAGAATGAACCTTTAGCAATTTATCTGCTCTTCTTCAGTAAAGTTTTCAAGTGTCTTTCAATAAAGGTCTTATACTTTTAAAAAACATTTTCTTTAAGGAACTTTAGTTATTGCTTCTGTTTATTTGTTTGTTTTTTGACGGGGTCTGACCCTGTCACCTGAGCTGGAGTGGAGTGCAGTGGCAAAGTGGTATTTTTCTTAATTCACATTCTAATTGCTTTTTTCTCATGAGCAGGAAAGTCACAGAGGATTGAGTGTTATCTCATATCATTCATCCTTATGAAATATCTTATTACTTTTCACAGTTTATAGTGGATTTTCCTGGAAGGTGATTATAATAGATCATACAGATGATTAATAAATAATGGCAGCTTTGTTCTCTTTTTCCAATTTTTATGTAGAATATTTCTTCTTTCGTTCTTTGGATTTTGTATGTACAATGTTGACCACGAGAGATGATAAGACATCATTGTCTTATTCCTGACTTTAGTAGGAACGCAGCTAATGTTTTATCATTAGGTTGTTTATTTTCTTCTCTGCCACTATGTTCAGTATGGGTTTCCTAGAGTGGGAAAAGTGATTTCCATAAGACTAAGACAGATATTGATGGGTGGGGAAAACACAGCTGCAGAACAAGATTAAGGATGAGACAAGGAGAAAGAGGCTGGCTCCAAATTCACTGAGAATCTGAGTTTGCGCACTTGATAAACCTCTTAGAATTCCACACACTGGCATTTTGCCTCTTTCTAATATATGCATGAAGACAAATTAAAATTGCCCCAAAATATTTATATGATAATAATTCATGTTTAGAAGCTATATTTAGAAGACTATGTAACGTATATGTCTAGACAAATGGTGTCATCATCCAATCAAATGCTTTCTTCACTTCTATTTTGATCATGGGTTGCATATTTCCAAAGACACTTGTCCAACAGAAAATAGTCAGACACAATTGCAGACATCTCTGCTACTGTGTACACTAGTTAGTACAATTTTAGTAACCAAAACCCTCTAAGAATGTATTTCAAAAGCATATTTTATTTCATCGGCTACCCGTTTGCTTATTTAATAATAAAATTGCATGTAAATCAAAAGGCCAGAAGGATAGGACCAACCCTGGGAGACCTATGACTCTAAACCATTCAGGTCAGGCTTGGCTGTTTCTAATTCAACTTGGAAAAGTAAAATTCCATTCTGTCAAAAAGACTTTAAAGGAAAGAGGCCCTACAATATCAGAATGTTGTCATGAACTGGGTCTTCCCAATGTGAATCTTGTAGACTAAGTTCTCTGCACCTTTTAGGATCTAAGGGAAGATTTAACAAACAAAACCTATTTTTTGATTTTGAGTATTTTAATCCTTCATAAATCTGAAGAGAATCAGGAAGACATTTCATCAGCAAAAAATGTATCAATCAATTGATCATCTACTGTTATACAGATACTGTGTTAAAGACTATGCGGTACCTAGAGAAGAGGAAGCCATAGTTTCTCCCCTCAAGGAATATTTGATGTGACAGGAATTAAATAAGTATACAATTTAATTAAATAAATTAAATTAAATTGTATACTCTAAAGCAGTATGAATGTCATGAGAAATAGTGCTGTAAACAGACCACTGCCATCCAGCAGAAGTGGAGAAGAACAAGTGCCCAAGTTGAAGAAATGTGAAAAAGGCATGTTCTGAAAACCACAGGAAGAAGAGTTTGATCCCAATCCTGAGATGAACTTTTTTTAAATTGATTTTTTATTTGAATAGTCAAGGGGTACCCAAAGATAGAAGTCAACAAGTGGTTAATAAGAATAGGCCCATCTGATCTAAGCTTAATTCCTTTTAAAAAATGTGAGTATGAAAATGCCTTCATTTGAACAAGTTATTAGTCTTCCATGGTTTGTAGGCAAACTAGAGAAATATCAACAAAATGGTAGAGTTGATAGATTAAAAAATGACTCATCAACTTTATCCAAAAAGTCAAGGTTATCATGGAAAGTTGTAATCTTAACTCTGACTCTAAGTGGCAGGACCAGGCTGAGTTTTGAAGTCAGAAAGAGTTAGGTCTGAATTCCAGCTTCATTGTTTACTACTTGTGTGACTTTGGGCATGCTACTTACCCTAACACTAAATTTTCTCATCTTTAAAATGATAAGGATACTAATACCTTACCTCTTTGAGTCATAAAAATTAGATGCAAATGATGGATTTAGGGCTCTCAAATATAGTAACAAACATTCTTTTCTGGAATAATGTTAGGTTTCATAATCATAATCATTATTATTAATAAAATGGAAGGAGGTCTCTAGTGACCTGTCCAGTACTTTTTAAATGTTTGCCTTGGGTGAGGAAAATGAAAGCATGCTTATAAAATTCTAAATTTCATACATGCAGCTAGAAATTTATTTATCTTACATTTTTATGATTTATATTTTGCCCCTATGGTTGAATTTTACTGTTATTTTTATTTAGCTCCATCTCTTCAATACCAGCTGATTGGTTTCTTTTTAAATCCTTAAGCCTGCCCTCTAATATGTTAGTTCTCCCTCAGAGCCACAGAAAAGTGTCTTGATTTAGTAACATGATACAAGATTATTCCATTTATGGAGATAGGGATGACTCAGAAAACTTGTGGTTGGAGGGTGAGATAGTTTGGATGTTCATCCCCTTCAAATCTCATGTTGAAATGTAATCCCCAGAGTTGGAGGTTGGGCCTAGTGGGAGGTGTCTGGGTCATAGGGGTGGAGGTCACATGAATGACTTGGTTCCCTCCTCACAGTAACGAGTGAATTGTCACTCTATTAGTTTTCATGAGATCTGGTTGTTAAAAAGAGTCTAGCACCTCACTCCTCTCTTTCTCTCTCTTGCTCCCCATCTTGCCATGAGACATGTATGAACCCCCTTCATCTTCTGCCATGAGTAAAAGCTTCCTGAGGCTTCACCAGAAGCTGAGCCAATGCTAATGCCATTTTGTACAGCCTGTAGAGCCATTAGAAAAATAAACCTCTTTTCCTTATAAATTACCCAGCCTCAAGTATTCATTTATAGCAACATAAAATGGGCCAATACAGGGGGTAAGAGTATAGAGCTAATAATTCTGTTTTGGTTGCATTACATTAAGATTTCTAAGATTTATGACAATCCCATATTTTAAGATACCTATATGGGATTGTCAAGGAAGCAAATTGGATCTTTTCTCTGGATCTCAGAGGAGTGTTATGTCCTAGAGATACTGATCAAAGAGAGAACCGACAGCATGAAGATTGTATTTAAAGTTATAGATAGTGAATGTGTAAAGTAAGAGCATAGTCTGAGAAGAGTATCAGGAGCCAAGTCCTGAAGAACTCCAACAGTTTGAGGCCAGAGAGAGAGAAAGAGCCTCTAAAAGAGACTGGGAAAAAGTTGCTGGTGAGTTAGCAGGAAAACCAGGAAAGTATGGTATTAAGGAAAATTAATGTAGGAAGTATTTTAAGAAGGAAGTTAGGCCAACTCTAAGAGGTCAAGTAAGAATACCTTTTCAAAATTTGAAACTTCTGTAAGTCAAAAGTTAACCAAAGTTAAAAAGTAAGCAGGAGATGGGGAGGTGTATTTGCCAATTCTATGACACAGGATGAATATACAGAATATAACAAAGAACATCCAGAAATTTCTAAGAAAAATACAGCAAAGTTGTCACAAAAAGGGCCAAACACATAAAGATGCAGTTTATATAAGAATAAATATAAATGGTATATAACTAATTTAAAAGAGGTTCAATCTGACAAATCACTGGGTAATGCAAATTAAATGATATGGCAATTATTTTTTCACCAATCTAATATTTTTTAATCAAGAAAATATTAAAGATTGATAATATTCAACATTGGTGAGGAGAAGGAGTAGAGGATACTCGATACTCTCACACTTGTAGATGAGAATGCAAATTGTTACGGTGTGCTAGGATGCCAATATTATTGTAAACGTAAAAATTTTAAATGAGCATACCTGTCAATACAGTAATTTCATTTTTGGTAGCTATCTGAAAGAAATTCTAGCACATGCGTCAAGAAATGTGTTCAAGAACATTAAAAACAGTACAGCTTGCAATGACAAATAATTGGAAATACTTACATGCCCACTAATAGCAAATAATTAAATAAATTTTAATATGTATTTTTAGTACAGAAGATTATGGAACAGCTAAAACAAATCAGTTAGAGCTATATTTTCCCCAGTGAAAATATCTTCAAAATGTATTGTTAAAGGATAAAAAACAAGATGTAGAAAAGTACATATAAAATGATCTTATTTACATAAAGTGAGAAAGAGTTATGATATTTCTATGGTTTTTATGAGTGTTTGTAAATACATTGAAACGATCAGCAGACTAATGTCAACTATTGTCTCTGAGAATAAGGGTAGGATTAGCAGGATAAAAGCTGATACTTATTTTCATTCTTTTGGTTTTGTATTTCTTGAATTCATCTGAATTTGCTGATGATCTACTTGTGGGATTTTTAAGAAAAATGCAAAAATTGTCTTAGTTCTGTTAAGTTAAAGCAATTGATCAGAAGAATTAATTTTATAGTCTGTTAATTCATCAAGAGTTTAAGTTCCTATTACATATCAGACAATATGAAGAGTATTTGCTATATAGCAGTGAATAAAATAGGCAGAATTCCTGTCCTTTGTAAGATTTACCCTCTAGCGGATGCAGGTTTCAACTATTCTGTATAGGCCACCCTTACTCTTATAAGAGTCTCCACTCCCGCAGTAAGACATCACAGACCAACTTCCTGCACTTTTCATGACCTCATGAAGAAATTTATGGAAGACTGTAATCCCAGCACTTTGGGAGGCCAAGGCAGGCGGATCACGAGGTCAGGAGATCGAGACCATCCTGGCTAACATGGTGAAACCCCGTCTCTACTAAAAATACAAAAAAATTAGCCAGGTGTGGTGATGGGCACCTGTAGTCCCAGCTACTTGGGAGGCTGAGGCAGGAGGATGGCGTGAACTGGAGAGGTGGAGCATGGAGTGATCTGAGATCGCTCCACTGCACTCCAGCCTGAGCGACAGAGCGAGACTCCGTCTCAAAAAGAAAAAGAAATTTGTGGAAGAAAATATGGAGTGTACATCCATATGCCATCTTTAAATTCTCTCTTTGCTTTACAGTCATCCTGCAGATTACCAGACACAGCAGGATTTTAACAATACATCTTATTTAGTAAAATAGGCTTTCTTGGGCTGCCCTAGAAACTCCCAAACTCTCTATGAAAAAAACCATCAACTGCTAAACAACTGACTTAGCAAATGTATTACCAGAGCATACGCTGTTTGTAAGTTGTCAACAGCCTGTACTTAGGCAACTGCTAGCTTAAATAGCTAAAACTATTTGGCACCCACACAGAAGTTATTGTACACACACTTTACGGTTGAATTCTTTCTATGACACTCATGAAGGCATAATAATTAAGAGAGAATGTCAGTTTCTAGGTGTATCCTTTGGGGCCTTTCCACCAGCTGAAACCACACCACCATGCTAGGCTTTAGCTACAAATCTGTCTACACTTGTAGCAAAAATTGGAATTCTTGCTCTGAGCAGCCTCTGAGGCACAGCGTTTATATTTTATAGCAATTCTTATTTTTCTTTTCTTCTTTTCTTACGCAGGCAAATGAAAATATCCCCCAATTTTCAGCTGCCAGAACAGCTGAATACTAATCATCATCAGAAAAATTAAATGCTTGTCTCAAAGAAGGAACTACTCCTTAGAAATTCCTGTATATCTCAGGGCAAATTAAAAAATGTCATTGGCAATCCAGTTTTGCTACAGGATGAATGTACTTATCACACATAGCTTTGCATAGCTGAGAACAATTCTAGCCCAGGGTGACCAGAAAAGTCTCAGAGTTTAGAAAGAGGTACCATAACTAGACACTGAACATTCACCTCCAAAGTCACTCCCACCTCCATCCACCTATGTGACCTTGGGGAAAAAAATCACTGGACCTGTCTGTATTCTCTTATATTTCATTTCCTTCCTTGCACTGTTCTATCTGCCTGAATCGGCTTCCCTGCCTTTTCCTCCATGTCTCACATTTTTAGTAAATACTGTTCTGTGTTCTGTGAAGACTTCCCTGAGCTTCTTAAGCCAAATCAGCTTCCTTTCCTTTCTACCCCAATTCTAGATCGCCCATACGTCCGTCATATCTCATGGTATTACTGTTGTATATTTATGATGGTATGTATTTTACTTTATCATGTTATTTATGGCCATCTTAGGTTTTCAGGCACTACGTTATTACTATTCGTCCTAATATTAATAAAATTTTTAATACCATTGTGAGTGCTTACTGTATGTCATGCCCTATATGAATATATTATCTCTACTCATCACAAAACCCACGAGATGAGAATTAACATTATTACAATTTTTTAAAGGTGAGGAAAGTAAAACCACGAGAGACTATGCAGATGGCTAGTAGGAGCACTGAGCGTCAAGACAAAACCTATTTTACTTTAAAATCCATGCTTTTAACCACTACTCTAAAGTACTACCTTTAAATAATAATAGATAACATTTACTAAAGACTTGTTAAGTGTCAGGCTCTGTACCGTGCACTCCACATACACTAGCTAATTTGATTCTCATAAAAACTCTGGGATGTAGATATAGTGATTATTATCTTAAGTTTTTAAAAATGAAATTGAGGTTAATAATGTTTAAACGACCTGCCCAAGGTCACAGAACTCTGGGAAGTTGAATCGAATTCAAGTCAGTCTCCCTCCAGAGCCTGAGGTCTTAACCACTACTGTATTCCATGACCAGAGAGTAGAAGCTTTTATAATCTTGGCAAACTCTATGCAGTTTTCAGGGATAACCCCTCTGGAAACAGAAAACTGGAGCATTACCCCTTCTGAGTAATATAAATCAACCAAATTGATGAACTCCCGTAGTATACTCACCTTAGTACATGTGTGGATCCGTTAATGGTTGTGGTTGAACAAGGGACAGTCTGGCCCAGAATGGAAGGTCTTCGGTAGCGCTCATCATCACAGCAGAGGATGATGAGGAAGGCACGTCTAAAAGACTTATTCAAGAAGGCATAGAGAAAAGGGTTCAACCCGGAATTGATATAGCCGAGCCAGAGGAAAGCGGTCCACACCTGCCCAGGGACACTGTAGTCTATGAAAGGATCCACGATATTGGTGACAAAGAATGGTGCCCAGCAGAGGCAGAAGCAGCCCATGATGATGCACAGGGTCTTGGCTGCTTTGGTCTCTGTCCTCATGCGGTGAGTGCTATGCTGGTCTGCCGACTGAGGCCTGCTCTCAGAGGAGGCTCCTGCCCGTTGTAACATCTGGATCTGGTGGGCATGCTCCTTAGCTGTGACATAGATGCGGTAATAGGCCAGCACCATGAGGAGAAATGGGATGTAGAAGGCCACCACAGAGCAGGTGATGGCATAGGGCTTGTTGACCATGAAGACACAGTACGTAGAGTTAGAGTTCTGGTTGAACTTCCTCTTTTCTATCTGAGAGTTGGATGGAGAGAGGAAATGAGGAAAGGAGGTAAAAAGGAAAGAAAAAGTGAAAAAAAAGTGGGGAAAATGGGGAAGGGTGTAAGAAAAGAAAAAGGAAACATAAGAAAATGGAGGATTGGAAGATATAAAGAAGAGGAAGAGAACAGGGAAAGAAAATGGGAGAATAAAGGAGTAAAGGGGAAAGGAAAGGAAGAAGAAAATTTATCAGCAAAGCTTTGGTTTTCTTATACGCCTACAACTCAAAGAACCTTGATGACAGAAAAGGAACATGATCATATCCCAGGGCTCAGAGAACTTACCTGTACAAGAGGAGCTGAAGGCTCCAGGACAGAAGAGAAATAAAATAGAGACAGAATCATTTATTACATTTACCCAACCAGTAGTGAAATTCTGCCTCTATTCTCCCTTCCCTGTCTTCTTGCACATAACAGACCAGTGTCTCTTAACAGGATGCCTGTAGATCAGTAACATTAGAGTCACCCGCAGTACATATTATAAGTGCAGATTCCTGTCCATTCCCTACTGCCACCCCTCCACTCTCATCCCTGGAAGATCTACTGATTCTAAATCTTTGGGCAATGAAGCTCAGATATATGCATTTTAAGCAAGTTTTTTCCAATAATTCTAAAGCTCATTAATATTTGAGAACCATTGCTCTATATCATCCTAAACTTAGCTCTTTTGGGGAATGCCATGGGGCACTTTTCTAGAGTCATTTTTCTACTTATTGAATTCCCTGATGAAGGTTTGTCTCATTTAGATAACACAGAGTAACAGCCTGTGTTATAGTGTAACAGCCTGTGTTTTAGTGTAACAGCCAAGAGGGGCCTTAGGGTTTGGGGGAAAGGAAGGGTAGATATTTTAATGGGAGAAAAGAATATAAAGATTGGATAGGGCAAGGTCATGAGGGACTTTGGAACCCAACCAGAGTGAGAACCTAGACAACACTCAATGCTTCAACTTACTCTCCTCCCAGTCTCTCCTGAACCCACTTCATTTAGGTGTTCACCCTAATCACTCCACTGAAAATGCTCTGGTCAAGGTTATCAATGACCTCTATGTTGTCATTCCTCCTTTTGAATGAGCTATCTACACCTTTGACATAGCTGAATCCTCCATCCTTCTTCTTTTTTTGAATATTTTATTGAACCAAAATACATATAAAGTACATAAAGTGTATATACAGATGAATCAATTATTACATAGTAAATATGCCTGTGTAATTCTTGTTCAAATCAAACTATAGAATATTATCGACAACCCAGCAGCCTCCCAAATGCCTTCTCCTTGTCATTAATATGCCCAAACATAGCCACTAATCTTTATCATCATAATGTAATTTAATTTGTTTTCCAACTAAGTATCAAGATAATAAAAACACACAATCTGTATCTTCTTTAACTTAATATTGTATCACTCACATTATTGTATGTACAAGTAATTTATTCTTTTTCATTGTTGTATATTATTGCATTATAGGAATAAACTACAATATTACATATTCCAATATTGACAGACATTTGAGCCATTTTTGGGTTTGTGCTATTTTGCATAAAACTGTTAGGAATATTCTTGTACAAGCTTGTGTGTGTGTGTGTGTGCTTTCATCTCTCTTAGGTATATACCCAGGACTGAAATTGCTGTATCATAGCTTGGGTATATACAGCCAAATGGTTCCCAGAGGGACTGTATCAATTTATATTCCCACCAAGAGAGCCGAAGAGTTCCAGTTACTCCACATGCTCACCAACATTTGGAATTTATTGTCAGTATGTAGTGGTATCTCATTGTGGATTTGTTGGTGATGTTGGTAAAGTTTATTTGATTACATAAGTAAAATACTCCATGTGTTTTTGACTCTTTCCATTGGTTTAGATTAGGATTTGTCTTATGTTTTGTTACTGAAAAGTGTCGTGGGCATCCATATCCACATAATTATAGTGCACTGACATCACTCCTTTTGGAAAGCATGTGAGACTGAGTTTCTGCATCTGTTTCTTGATTAGCACTCTGGTTCCTTCAATGGGACGAGAGCACTGCCTTCATAATGTTAAAATATTGCCTACATCTTGTCAGTCCCAATTCTTGCAGCTCTATCTTCAGTTTCAATCCGAGTAAGTTGCCTCAAATTCTCAGTGTGCCCTGTTCTCTGCATCTTTGTTCCCTGTTTACTATGTCCTGGCTATTTCTTTGTAATTTTAAATTAAATCCAATAAACTTGAATCAAATTTAAGTTCATCACAACCCTTCAGTTTCTTATTGCAGTTTTACTGTGCATTTCCTGAAAACTAATAATGTTAATCACTGTTTTGCCCTTTCGATATCCTCTCTTTTGAATTGATTTTTCAGGTATTTTCCCATTTTAAAAATTAACTTGTGACTCTCTTTCTTATTGATTTTTAATATAATAGTTCTTTTATATTCTTGATGTCCTTTGTCAGATTTATGTGTTGCAAATATATCACTCTGTGGCATGGCTTTTCACTCTAGTATCTTGTGATAGAAAGAAGTTCTGAAAGAACCTATACTTTTGGTTAGTGCTTTCTGTATCTTGTTTCTGAAATCTTCGTTTACTCCTAAGTATAAAGATACTGGCCTGGCGTGGTGGCTTACACCTGTAATCCCAGCACCTTGCGAGGCTGAGGTAGGCAAATCACTTGAGGCCAGGAGTTTAAGACCAGCCTGGCCAACAAGGCAAAACACTGTCTCTATTAAAAATACAAAAATTAGCCAGGCGTGGTGGCAGGCACCTGTAATTCAAGCTACTGGGGTGGCTGAGGCCCTAGAATCGCTTGAACCCAGGAGGCAGAGGTTGCAGTGAGCTGAGATCACACCACTGCACTCCAGCCTGGGTGACAGAGTAAGACTCGGTCTCAAAGATATTGTCAAGAGATGTAAAGACATTCTTTTACATGATCACTTAGCATATCATTATTGTGTTAATTTTTATGTCTTTTTTTTTTTTTTAACAGGGTCTTGCTCTGTTGCCCAGGCTGGAGTGCAGTTGTGCTCACTACAACCTCTGACTCTCAGGCTCTAGCAGTTCTCCCCCCTCAGCTTCCCTAGTAGCTGGGACTACAGGTGTGGGCCACCACGCCCAGTTAATTTTAAAATATTTTTTGTAAAGACAGGTTTTCATTGTATTGCTCAGACTGGTCTCAAACTCTAGGCTCAAGCTATCAGCCAGTCTCAGCCACCCAAAGTGCTGGGATTACAGGCATGAGCCACTGTGCCTGACCAGTTTTTACGGTTAATTCTTCTACCCACCTGAAATTTTTTTTTCTGTATGGTATGATATACAAGATATGGATATTCAATTGACCCCTGCAGCATGTATTGAATGGATTATCTTTTCCTAGTTGCACTGCGGTGTAACCTTGGTCACAAATCAGGAGACTGTATATGCATATGGCTCCACGTTTGGATTTCCTATTTGTTCTCTGAGTTGTCTCTCTCTGCACATACTTCTATAACTTCTTAGACATCTGGTTATAAAAGTCTTTGAACTGTGGTTTCTTTTCTTGAAGACTCTTGGATAATCTTTTATCTCAGTATTTCCATAAAAAAATTAAACTAATGTCTCAGTTTCTGTAAAAATCTTCTAGAATTTTGATTGGAGTGAGAGTAAAATGATCAAGGGAAACTGACATCTTTACAATGTTAAGTCTTCGAATTAACTAACATGGTAATTCCTTCCCTTTGTCTTTTTAAGTATATTTCAATAATACTTTTTAATTTTATAATTTTCTTTGTGTCTTACACATCTTTTGTTAGATTTGTTTCTAAGTGTTTTATGTTTTTATTCTATTGTAAATGGTACCACGTTAAAATTCTTGTTCCTAATCGTTGCTAATAGGCAGAACTTGTTGAGGCTTTTCATTGTAAGCTGGCTGTGTATTCAGCAACTTTGCTAAGTTAGATGTCAACTAATATTTCATCTTTACATCCTTTTGAATTTTCTCCAGGAAATACTCATATGATCTGCAAATAATGGCAGTTACAATTTTTTCTCTTTCCCATCCTAATATCACTTTCTCTTGCTTTATTGAGCTTGATAGGACCTCCCATCTGATTTTGAATAAAAATGAGAATAATTGACACCTCGTTGCACTCCTAGTTTTAGGGGATGAGCCTTCAATAATTTACTAAGTATGATATTTGCTATAAATTGTATGTCAACAGTCTCTACTTGATTAAGGAAATTACCTTCTATTCTTGGTTTGATGAGATTTTAAAAAAATCATGAATGGGTATTGAATTTTATCAAAGCATTTTTGGCAGTAACAAAATGAACATGTGGGTTTTCTCCCCTTTCTTTTACTGATGCAATGGATTACATTGATTGCATTACAATTCCTGGAATACGTCATATTTATACTGGACCCTGTGACACACTAGTATTTTTCTTAAGGATTGAAGGACTTTTCCACCAACTGTGAACACTGTCTGCTGACAGGTCTTAGTCATCAACCTCTAGAAATAGCTCTTGACTGAAGACAGCTGCTTAACCCAATGTCACTTACCCTTCTTGGGATTCATCTGCATCCAGTGTGAATATACATATGCATGAAGATATGAAGAATATATACCTATATGATATACTCACAAACATGCTGTTTTATTCCTGTACATATTCAGCATCTTGTTTTATAGACTATTATAAGGTTATCATGTATCATCCTCTTGAATTCATATTTTTATCATCATAAAATATTTCTACCTCAAGAAATATTACTTTCTTTAAATTTTATTCTATCACTTATAACAGTAGAGTAACACCAGCTTTCTTTGAATTATCACTTGCATAGTGCATGTATTTCTATTATCTTATTTTCAATTTTTCTGTCACTTTATTTTTAACGGTGCTCTCTTAAAAGCAGCATATATTTGTATTTTGTTTGATGCAGTCTGACAACTTTGTCTTTTAGCATCTATTCTTTAAATAATTTAATATTTAATACAATTACAAATTCATTTAGGTTTGTCTATGATCTTACTGTTACCTATTAACCTTTTCTGTTTCTTCTTTCCTTGTTTCCATATTTATTGCTTATTTTCAGAATAATACCTGTTTATATTAACACATTACCTCTCTCTTTCTATTAGCTTATTGAATATATATTCTTTTATTATCTTTATTTTAGTGGCTACAACTCATTACAATCTATTTCATACATTTGCCATTTCCTTGGCAATGCAAAGATCCCAAACAGTCCGTCTCCATTTACCTGCCCCACACCTGCCTTTTATGCTATTGTTTTCATGCATTTTAATCCTACATATATTTGAAAACCCACAAGACATTAATGTTATTGTTATTTTAATAGTCAGTGTTCTCTTACACTATCCACATATTTATCATTTCCAGTGCTCTGTCCTGTGTTATGGTGCTTCTATCTGGGATTATTTTCTTTTTGACTGAAAAATTCTCATTTTAGTCACAGTACAAAACCTGGTGTGGAAAAATTCCCTTCGTTTTTGTTTGCCTGAAAATCATCTTGTCTTAATATCATCTTAATTTTTAAAGCATATTTTCACTGGGTATGGAATTTTAAGTTGTAGATTTTCACCAAGTCATTCCATTGTCTTCTCACTTCTTTCATTTTATTACATGGTCAGCTGTAAGTCTTCTTTTCCTTGTTAAATTTAATTTATTATTTTTCTCTAATTACTTTTGAGATTTATCAACTTGTCTTTGATTTTCAGCAATTTTTAAAATGAATTTTCTAGATATAGTTTTTTTCTTTATTTAACCTGCTGGGGCTTTGTGGAGTTTCTTGAATCTGTGACTGATGGCTTTTATCTTTTTGGAAAATTCTTAGGCACTATTTCTACTAATATCACATCTACCCATTCTCTCTCTCTTCAAATAGAATACTAATTATATGGATGTTAGAACTTTTCTGTATTTTTTATATATATATATATGTAACATATATATACATATACATAAAAGTATATATATGGACACACACATATATTCTGATATGCTACATATATACATATATATCAGAATGATCTGTAATAAAATTTTATCCATTTATCTCTATGTGCTTCAATCAATATTTTATTACAAGGTTATGGTATAACATCCTCTTGAATTGATATTTTTATCATTATGAAAAATGATATCATCTAAATTCCAGTTTACTACAGGTGTTCTCGGATATGTCAAATCTACTATTAAATTTATCATTATACTTATTTATTTCAGTGTATTTATTAGTTGCAGTATTTCCATTCAATTCTCTCATCCCTTTTTTTTTTTTTTTTTTTTTGAGACTGCATCTTGCTCTGTCACCCAGGCTGGAGTGCAATGGCACAATCTTGGCTCACTGCAACCTCTGCCTCATGGGCTCAAGCAATTCTTCTGCCTCAGTCTCCTGAGTAGCTGGGACTAAAGGTGCATTCCACCATGCCCAGTTAATTTTTGTATTATTAGTAGAGATGGGGTTTCATCATATTGGCCAGGCTGGTCTTGAACTCCTGACCTTGAGATCTGCCCGCCTCAGCCTCCCAAAGTGCTGGGATTACAGGTGTGAGCCACCATACCAGGCCAAAAATTCCTTTTTTTTTTTGGTAGATGCTCCTTGTCTAATTACTCCATTATCTAGATTGCCTATGAGACTGTTTCCGTTGTCTTTCTATGTTTGTGGGTTTTGGCCATTTAGTCTTGCCTCCTACAAGGTCTGGTGACTTAATTAAAGAACAGACATTATGTATAAAAAAAGTACAGGTACTCTGGATGGTAGTAGCCTTCCCACAACTCGATGTATCCTGGGACCAATTTTAAACAAGTGCCTTACAACTTCCTTATGGAATACATATCCCTGCTAATGAATCCAGACCATAGATTTTGATCTTCATTATAAGTTTAGTATGTCAAAGCTGGAGGACTCTTAAAGATTAGTATCTAGACAGAGAGATGGTTAATTTTATGTGTTAACTTGACCAGGCATGGGGTACCTACACATTTAGTCAAGCATTATTCTGGGTGTGTCTATGAGGAAATTTTTGGATGAGATTAACATTTGAATCAGTAGACTGCCAATCACCAGTAACCTGCCACCAGTGCAGGTGAACCTCATGCAATCCATTGAAGGCTTGAATAGCAGGGAACTCATGCTGCCTTACTGCCTTCAAGCTGTGATATCAGTTTTTTCCTGCCTTTGGACTCAAACTAAAACATTGGCTCTGCTGGGGCTCCAGTGTCCCTGCATTTGGACAGGAACTACACTATTGGCTGTCCTGGGACTCTAGCTTGCTGACTGCAGATCTTGGTACTGGTAAACCTCCATAATCACATGAGCCAATCCCTTACAGTATCTCTCTCTTTCTCTCTCCGTCTCTCTACACACACACACACACACACACACACACAGAGAGACACACACACCCACCCATTAGTTATGTTTATCTGGAGAACCAATACACAAGGATTGGAATAATGCCTGGCATATGTTGCATGGCCTCCTAGATCCCTGGTAGACCTTCTTCTCCATTGAGAATGAATGGATCTTCTCATCACAGTGCTTCACCAAGTGAGACAGTTCAGAGCTGGGCTCAGGGCTTAGTTCTCTCAACTTCTAGCCTGGAGGTCTCTTAATTCCCCAGCAGCCTCTACCCACATGATATATTTTCTTCAGGTCCATGTCAGCTGATATGGTTTGGCTGTGTCCCCACCCAAATCTCATCTTGAATTGTAGCTCCCATAATTCTTACATGTTGTGGGAGAGACATGGTGGGAGATAATTGAATTATGGGGTGGTTTCTCCCATACTTTTCTCATGGTAGTGAATATGTCTCACGAGATCTGATGGTTTTATAATAAGAAACCCCCTTTGCTTGGCTCTCATTCTGTGTTGTCTGCAGCCATGTAAGAGGTGCCTTTTGCCTTCCACCGTGATTGTGAGGCATCCCCAGGCATGTGGAACTGTGGGTCCATTAAGCCTCTATTTCTTTATAAATGACCCAATCTGGGGTTTGTCTTTATCAGCAGTGTAAAAATGGACTAGTACATCAGCCTTATAGACTCTCCACATAAAATGGAATAAGACCTTTTGGGGCAAATGACATGCCTCAGGCCCTGGAGTCTAAGCTTGGAATACTTGTCCAGTTATTTACAAGCTGTGTGACATTGGGCGTGTTACTTAACCTTAACCTACATAAGCTTGTGAGCCTGGGTTTTCTCATCTGAGAAATGGGAGAAATAACTATACTTTCCACACAAGGAGGTTTTCAAGATTGTATATAAAGTATTTAGCATACTCTGGCATACAGCTATGTTAAAGAAAAAATTATTCATGACATTTGTTAAAGCAGTAAAGTAGACTTTATTCAGAACTATCAACATAGGTTATAGTGACTACTGTGATGGGATTTTACAGTAGAAGAGAGATTGAAATAGAACAAGCGAAAGTGGAAATTTATGGTGAGTGGAAAACATGGTGAGTGGGGGTCAGTGGATGGAAAATTATCAATAGGAAACATCAGGAGTAAGAGAGGATTCTGGCTAAAAAAAACCTAGCAAGGCTCTTGCTGAAGGCAGGCCAAGGTGATCATAAATCACCTGGGAGCTGGTGGAGGATGAAGAACCCAATCAAATATTGAGGGTGGGGGATTCTGGCTAAACCAACTTAGCAAGATTCTTGCGAAAGTTGGGGTATGCAAAAACACACATAGAAGTCCAAAAGTCAAGACCTAGATGGGACAAGGATTTAGAAAAGTCTGACTAAAGTTGGGTTAAGGAGAGGATTTTTGTCAGTACACATTCAAAAGTGTTAACTTTTTTTTTGTTTTTTTTAATTATCACCCAGACCACTATCAGATTCTTAGAATACTCAATCTAATATTATTTATTCATTTAGGAATCCCATGCAAAGTTGATCAGACAGTAAACCAGTGGGGTCTGTGTGGATACTCACCAAATCAATTATGCCAATGTTATTCCAGCCTTGCATTATAGGGAGAAAAGAAATAAACGTGGGGATGACCCAGCAGCCTCCCAGCATTAATGCAATGCGCAGAGGGGTCATCTTGTTCCTATAGACCAAAGGCTGGCAGCAGATGGCGTAATACCTGGAGAGAGAATAGAGGGCAGAGCATAGCAATGGGCAAGGAGGAACGGGAGGGAGAGAGGAGAATATATGAGAGAGAAGAGGGGAGGAAGAGGGGATGGGGAAAGGGATAGAGAAGAGCAAACATTGAGGAGAAGAGTTGAAGGGGAAGTAGAGAATAAAATAAGGAAAGAAGAAAAGAAAGAATAAAGGGTAAAAAGAGGAGAGCAAGTGGCAGACGAAGGGACAAAGAAGGTAGACAGAAGGGAGAAAAGAACAGAGGAAAGGAAAATTGATTATATGATACAATACGATATACTGAGCTGTGAGTTTCTGTTAATAATAATATCAATATATGCTTTGGATCACATCTGAGAATCATTGCCTACAGTTGGCCCCACAGTCCTCTCCATCTCCCAATATCTGGAGGAGCTCCACACACACCAGAAGGTCTTTTCTATCTCTGGCACTGTTCCAACGCTATCCCGATGCCTGTGCATTGAGGAGCTTCTGCCCAGCCCTCTGGGCCTCAGTGTCCAGGCAACTGTAATCTATTTGATTAGAACTTGAAGTGACCCAGGCATCCTCTACATCTGGGCTCTAACCACTGTCTCTCAGATTTGTCCCCTTACCCTTGATCACCTGCCTACATAGAAGTGGAGCTCTAAGTCAGTGTTTTTTGTTTTTTAAATTGTGGTTCAAGGATTGCCCTCCATCCCCCCATCACTGCCACGCTGAATCAAACTCACCTGAGGAAGTCTTTTTAAAATGCAGATCCCAAGGATCTCCTGAATCAGAGCCTGTTGGTGAACAACCTGGAGCTTGCATGTTGACAAGTGTGAGTTATTACTGCTCTTTGCTAAGGATACTAAGTTTCCCCTTCCAAACGTGTACACTTCTTGACCTCCTTATGGCTGGGTAGAACCAAGTGACTGGTCCTGACCAATGAATCATGAACAGAATTGACATGCATCACGTTTGGGATAAACTATTTAACTGTTTCTGGGATACTAAGAATGTAAAATTTTGAATATTTCCCGCTCCATCATTTCCTATCTACTGGATGAGACCACCCCACGTTCATTTATTAGGGTCTGACTTCTCTCATGGGACTTACTGCTCACTCTCTTTTGATTCCATGTTCTGCCTATGATACTAGCTTTCTTCCTGCCTCCAGACAGAGGTACAACCTGCCCATTCAACAGTCTGGCCTCTAACTTCTAGACCGTTCCTGCATGTTATTCTGGCCTTGGAGATCACCTCTTCCATGACCAGGCATGACATGGAATTTCACAACAGGCAGAATGCTACAGTAGATCTATCATTTATTTCTCTTTGGGAGAGTACAAAATATAAATGCAAAAAGAGCCTGGAGGCTAAGTCTATTCTTTAAGGTTTTATACCTTTTAATGATGAACCACCCCCATACACCCCTCATTTTATGCAGTTCACTTTGTTAATTTTTCCCACCTCTTCTTTTCTTTTCTTAATTCAAAGCATAACTAACATAACAATGGCTATATTCTTTGAAGAGGTGGTAGTAGGATGGGTTGAGAGAGAGGGTGGAATGAGGAGAGCCCAGTGTTGGAGCATGAGGAGCAGGTGTCTCAGGAGCAGGGAGAGGAGAAATATCCCCTTTCCTACAAGGCATTGAGGAGCAGCTGACCGCATTGTGCCAAGAGCTCCTTGTAGCTGGCAAGCTTGGTGGGGTGTCCAGATGTGGGCCAGAGTGCAAGAAACAACAGATCAAAGAATGGGAGAGTGGCTTGCTCAGAAAAACCATTGTCTCCATTATAATTCTGACATGGCCACAAAATCAAACTAAAGATAACTCAATCGTTGAAAGAATCATGATTAGCTCGATTCCCTTCATAGTGTTGGCTTACAAGAAAGGCAAATTATAACTGAGTAGCAAATTTTTCTGAATAGAGATATTCATAATCATCAGAGGTTTATTATTAACATACAATTAATGATGAATTTGAAGTGGATGAAATATACTCTTTTTTTTTTTCAAATTTTGTTTCCTTCTTGATTTCCTGTTAGGGGGCAAGTTTCTTTTCATTTAACATCCTTCCTCCTTTCTCTTGTTATTAGCACGTCAAATCCTTCGGGAGTTATCTCTTTGCTGTTGCTATAGTATTGTTAGGAAAACAAATGATGGGGCGCTGACTTTTCTAGCCTAGGAGTGACCCGATTAGACTTTCTCCTGGGACTCAATGTCCTGCAGAGGGATGCAAGGTGGGTAAGTTAGCAGAGGGCCCTTTATCCCAGCAGCAGCCCCCTGGCAGGGCTGGGATTCATTCCTCTTCCAAAAGATATGTTGAAGTCCCAACTCCCAGTAACCTTGGAATGTGACCTTATTTAGACACAGGGTTTTATAAGAGCCAATCAAATTAAAATGAGGTCTTCAGGGTGATCCTGAATCCAATGTGACTGATGTCCTTATGAAAATAAAAATTTTGACACAGAAACTGATATGCACAGTAGGAAGGTGGCCATGAGAAGATGGAAGATTAAAGTGATGTGTCCTTAAGCCAAAGAACACGTAAAGTTGCCAGCAACCAGCAGAAGCCAGATAGAGGCAAGAAAGGATCCTTCCCCTACATGTTCCAGAGGGATAATGGCCCTATTGATACCTTTATTTCAGACTTCTAGCCTTTAGAACAGTGAGACAATAAGTGTGTATTGTTCTAAGCCATCCAGTTTGTGGTATCTGTTATGACAGCTTTAGCAAACTAATACAGTTGGCTAACAACAATCTGTTGCTTGCAAGCAAAGTATCCTGCCTCACACAGAGCAGTAAAACTGGCTTGAATGCCAGATATATCTTTCATAGTATACTTTTTTTCTAAGTAAAAATATCTTTTGTTTCATTCAATATACTTTCAGAACATAGCTCAAGTTTTGGCATCCTTTCTTCTATTATCCCAAAAATGCAATAGAGGAATAAATGAAGAATGAATTCTGCCCTATTGTTGTTGTGTAATCAATATAATTTTTGAGGTTTAGAACCAGGTGCTAAGATGTTGCCAAGAGCAGATTTCAGAAATTTTGGTTGGATCTCCAGTGTCACAAAAATCCAAAAGTTCAAAAACACAAGGCCAAACTAAGTATCCTGCAGGGCACTATTCACCACAACCAAGGTATGGAACCAACCTAAGCATTTATCAGTGGATAAATTAATATAGAAAATGTGGTATATACACATGATGGGGTATTATTCCACCATAAAACAAATAAAACTCTGTCATTTCCAGCAGCATGGATGGAACTGGAGGACATTATGTTAATTGAATAAACCAGGCACAGAAGGACAAATATTGCATGTTGTCACTCATGTGAGGGAGCTAAGAAAATTGATCTCATGGAGGTAAAGCATAGAATGATGGTTACCACAGGCTGGGAGGGGTAGTATGTAGGGGGAGTATGAAGAGGGGTCAGTGAATGCATACAAAAATACAATTAGATAGTGGGAATAAGATCTAGTATTTGGGTGGGATAATTGGGTGACTGTAGTTAACAATCACTTATTGTATCTTTCAAAATAGCTAGAGGAGTAGATTTGGAATGCTCTCAACACAAAGAAATGATAAATGTTTGAGGTGATGGATACCCCAACTACCATGATTTGATCACTACACATTGTATGCTTGTATCAAAATATCCCATGTACCCCATAAGTATGTACAACTATCATGTAACCATAAAATTTAAAATCTTTTACATAAATAAATAATATCATGCAGAATAAAAAGTATGTTTGAGAAAACAGGGTGTTTTACCTGAGAAAATTATTTGATTTCCATAAATGGATGTGGATGTTTAGAGGGTTATGTTGGGAAAATAATAGAATTTACAGAAGAGGGCTTTAGAATGTATGGTTATATTGGTGCTCATAAAATTTTTATGAAACCCTTTCTTTCTAAATCTAGCTTGGCCAGGGCTACTGCCAGTTTCCCTTGACATAATGAACAATAATATTGTCCTACATT
This sequence comes from Macaca mulatta, assembly GCF_049350105.2. NCBI lineage: Eukaryota > Metazoa > Chordata > Mammalia > Primates > Cercopithecidae > Macaca > Macaca mulatta. The sequence continues at coordinate 157,497,951 of NC_133411.1, forward strand.
CTGCTGTCCAAATGTTCTATGCTTTAATTTGCTTCACCGTAGATTTCTAGGAGCTGCTCCTACATAGAATTAAATAGTAGTAACAGGCTTCCTTTTAAAATTCAGCTTAGAGGAGGATACTGTGAATGTAGTACACATTTTACCAATCCCTTACACATTTTTTAATTTGAGACAGAATCTTGTTCTGTCTGTCCCAGGCTGTTGTGCTTATGTGATCTTGGCTCACTGAAACCTCTGCCTCCCGGGTTCAATTGATTCTCCTGCCTAGCTTCCTGAGTAGCTGGAACTATAGGTGTGCACCACCATACCCAGCTAATTTTTGTATTTTTAGCAGGGACAGGGTTTCACATGTTGGCTAGGCTTGTCTTGAATTCCTGGCCTCAAGTGATCTACCCGTCTTGGCCTCCCAAAGTGCTGTGATTACAGACATGAGCCACCACACCTGGTGCCCTTACACATTTTACATATATAGTCAGTTCCCTGGAAAACGCATGCCAGAAACAAAGTACCTAGACAGTCAGCCCATCCTGTAGGGGGCTAAGGTGGAATACATAGAAACATGCCCAAACACAGATGTAGAAAGTTGCTCTTGCAGGATCTGGAGTGGTTAGGCAAGGGTAGGAAGACTCCTTTATCTCCTTTTTAAAAATCATCAATAAGTAAAGGGGGAAAGAGTATATTATTTTACTTAAATTTAAATTAGGTTAGGTAAATTGTTAGTGACAGGTGAAGATATGAATAAGAAAAATACTGAATTATGTCTAGGTATATGTTTTACTTGCATTTTGACCTCTACATCTTCTTCAGTCTGGTCCTCTGTCTTACAGTAAACATAATTTGATTTTTGAGTGGGATTGAGTATAGAATATAAGGTTCTTATTTGGAGCTCAAATTCCAGCATCTACTTAACTTCATGTGCTCAATATTCACACCAAGGCCTGGCACCCTTGAGGTAGAAGCCCTAAATAAGTCACCCCATATCCTTCAATGTCTTTCTGATCTTTGCTTTCAAGCAAAAAATCTAGAAAAGTAAACATCCTCTGAAGGCTGGACTCAAGAATGCAAATTAAGTAGGTGAAAACAAACACCACTGAATAAAGGGATTAATAAAAATTGAGTTCTAGTGTTAACTAATGGTCCTTCCTTAAAATTTTAATATTTGTCTGTAGATAAGACTAGACAGAAATCTGATAACTTGACTTCTATGTATTGTGGTTGATATTCAGTTCCTATATTTGGATTATAATGTCCCTGTTAATAACAGAAGGAAAACTGACCTGTCATGAACTACTCCTGCAACACATAAACACCACCACTAGACAGAATTAGCTAATTAAATCTGCAAGTTCTTTGGACGGAGGTAAGGCAAAATGCACTGGCTGATTTGATAATAATAGCTACTATTTATTTACTGACCAAGGGCTCTGCCCATTTGATCTCATTTAATCCTCACAACTATTAGATTGGTGCAAAAGTAATAGTGGTTTTTGCCATCAAGAATGATGGCAAAAACCATGATTATTTTGCATCAACCTAACACTTTTGAGACAGGAACTGTAAATATATCCATTTCACAGATGAGGAAAGGGAATCACAGGAGTGTTTGAAATTTGCCCAGTCTCACAGGTGGTAAGAACTGAGCTGGCATCTAGCTCAGGCAGCCTGACTCAAGAGCCAGGACATAAACCTCCTATCATTTCACTCAGCTGCCTCTCATTGAAGAGGCACTTTGGAAACAATCAAAACATGAAAATACTGAATCTCAGAACTTGAAGGATGCTGAGAATCATGAAATCCTCAGGTCCTCTGATATGGTTTCGATGTACCCCCCAAATCTCATCTTGGATTGTGGCTCCCACAATTCCCATGTGTTGTGGGAGGGACCCAGTGGGAGGTGGTTGAATCATGGGGGTAAGTCTTTCCCGTGTTGTTCTCATGATGGTGAATGGGTCTCACAGGATCTGATGGTTTTATAAAGGGGAGTTTCCCTGCACAATCTCTCTTCTCTAGTCTGCTGCCATGTGAGACATGGCTTTCACCTTCTACCATGAATGTGAGGCTTCCCCATCCACATTGAACTGTGAGTCCATTGAACCTCTTTCTTTTGTAAATTGCCCAGTCTTGGGTATGCCTTTATCAGCAGCAAGAAAATGGACTAATCCAGTAAATTGGTACCAGGAGTGGGGTGCTGATGAAAAGATACCCAAAAATGTGAAAGTGACTTTGGAACTGAATAACAGGCAGAGGTTGGAACAGTCTGGAGGGCTCAAAAGAAGACAGGAAGATGTGAGAAACTTTGGAACTTTCTTAAGACTTGTTGAATGGCTTTGACAAAAATGCTGATGATGATATAGACAGCAAAATCTAGACTGAGGTGGTCTCAGATAGAGACGAGAAACTTGTTGGGAACTGGAGCAAAGGTGGCTCTTGTTATGATTTACCAAAGAGTCTGGTGGCATTTTACCCCTGCCTGAGAGATTTGTGGAACTTTGAACTTGAGAGAGATGATTTCGGGTATCTGGTGGAAGAAATTTCTAAGCAGCAAAGCATTCAAGAGGTGACTTGGGTACTGTTAAAAGAATTTAGTTTTATAAGGAAAGCAGAGCATAAAATTTTGGACAATTTGCAACCTGACAATGCAATAGAAAAGAAAATCCCATTTTCTGAGGAGAAATTCAAGCTGGCTGCAGAAATTTGCATAAGTAACAAGAAGCTTAATGTTAATCCCCAAGACAATGGGGAAAAGTCTCCAGGCCATGTTAGAGGTCTACATGGCAGCTCCTCCTATCAAAGGTCTGGAAGCTTAAGAGAAAAAAAAAAAGGTTTTGCGAGCCAGGCCCAGGGACTCTGTGCTGTGTGCAGCCTAGGGACTTGGTGCCATGTGTCCCAGACACTCCAGGCATGGCTGAAAGGGGCCAACATAGAGCTCAGGCCATGGCTTCAGAGGGTGCTTCCATGTGTTGTTAAGCCTGCAAATGCACAGAAGTCAAGAATTAAGGTTTGGAAACCTCCACCTAGATTATAGAGGATGTATGGAAATGCCTGGTTGCCCAGGCAGAAGTTTGCTGCAAAGGCAGGGCCCTCATAGAGAACCTCTGCTAGAGCACTGCAGATGGGAAAAGTCAGGTTGGAGCCCCTGTGCAGAGTCCTTATTGGGCCTCCACCTAGTAGAGCTGTGAGAAGAAGACAACCATCCCCAGACCCCAAAATTGTAGACCCACCAACAGCTTGCACCATGCACCTTGAAGAGCCATAGACACTCAATGCCAGCCTGTGAAAGCAGATGGGAGGGAGTCTGTACCTTGCAAAGCCACAGGAGTGGGGCTGCCCAAGACCATGGGAAGCTACCTCTTGCATCAGCATGACCTGCATGTGAGACATGGATTCAAAGGAGATCATTTTGGAGCTTTAAGATTTTACTGCCCCGCTGGATTTCAGACTTGCATGGGGCCTGTAGCCCCTTTGTTTTGGTCAATTTCTTCCATTTGGAATGACTGTATTTACCTAATGCCTGTACCCTCATTGTATCTAGAAAGTAATTAACTTGCTTTTGATTTTACAGGCTCATAGACAAAAGGGACTTGCCTTGTCTCAGAGGAGACATTGGACTGTGGACTTCTGATTTAATACTGAAATGAGTTAAGACTTTTGAGGAACTGTTGAGAAGGCATTATTGGTTTTAAAATGTGAGGACATGAAATTTGGGAGAAGCCAGGAGTGGAAGGATATGGTTTGGCTGTGTCCCCACTCAAACCTCATCTTGTATTGTGGCTCCCACCATTCCCATGTGTTGTGGGAGGAACCCAGTTGGAGGTGGTTTAATCACTGGGTGGGTGTTCCCCATGCTGTTCCCATGATGGTGAGTGGGTCTCAAAATATCTGATGGTTTTATAAAGGGGAGTTTCCCTGTACAAGCTCTCTTCTATTGTCTGCCACCATGTGAGGTGTGCCTTTCCCCTTCTTCCATGATTGTGAGGCTTCCCAGTCATGTGGAATTGTGAGTCCATTAAACCTCTTTCTTTTGCAAATTGCCCAGTCTTTGGTATGTCTTTACCAGCAGTGTGAAAATGGGCTAATACATCCCCTCTAAAATGAAGTGTGTACCCAAACCTGCTTAATTTTTCTAGGGATTTGGAACTCACCAGGTCCTACTGCAGTACATTCTAAACTCAAGGGCATGCTAAAGTTAAGAAAGTTTCCTCTAAAAATCAATTTTTGGTAACTTCCAGTTTTTCCCTCTGGCTTAATTTAAATTTCTATCTAATTCTTTTTCTGCATAGTGCTTCTAGAGGCACCTAAAGTGAGCTTTTACATCCCTCTGAAGTCTTATTTTCTGCAGGTAAAAAATTCCCTGTTGCTCTCAACCAGGGATGACTTTGCTCACCAGGAGACATTTGACAATGTCTGGAGACTTTGTTGTTGTTGTCGTCACAACTGGGAAGGAAATGCTACTGGCATCCAGTGGGTAGAGGTCAGAAATTCTGCTCAATATCCTACAGTGCACCAATAACAATACTGGTCTATGTCAGTAGTGCTGAGATTGAGGACTCCTGGTTTAGATAAGGGGATTTTCACGAATAGCAGGAGTGGAGCTCCTTGTCCTCTACATGTGCTATAGCATGTCGCTATTTCTTAAGAGTGGGGTGCCACAAGGACAGCACTATGTTCTGGTGCATCCTATATGGACCAAAAACCACTGCATTGCCTTTCACTTTGCTCACCATAACTTAATATAGCCTAGGGGATACCCAGAAGCACAGGACACCTGTGCCTCTCAAAAAGAAAATGATCTAGGACAGGAGGTGGGAAAACTGTCCCCCAACTGATGTATAAGCTCCATGAGGGCAGCAATGTTTGCCTTGTTCTGTTTTGTGTCCATGATCACTAGTACAGTGCCAGATATATTGTGGATACTGACAAACTGGATTTTTTAAAAATAATAAACTCTCAATCACTACCAAGTACAATAAATTCCATTAAAATATGTTACCAAATTTTGGAGATGTGAATAGGCATATCTAGTAGAGGGATAGGGAAAGACTTTCTTCAATAGTGGTTTTTTAAGTCAAATGTTAGAGACTGGGTCAGGATGGTGGATGAGAAAGTGTATTCTAGGTGCTGTAGACGGCATAGCAAAGGCTTGAAGAGAGCAATTATATATATGAAATACATACCCATAAATGTATATTCCTATATCCATATATCCCTATAAACATAAGAGTAAAGTTCATGAAATTGTAGGGTGTTTACAAGGAAGTAGACAAAAATAAGCCTAAAATGACTGACTGGGGCACGTCTCAGAGCAGTGGTTCTCAAATGGTATCATCTGTCAGAATCACTTAGAGGATTTGTTGAAACACAGATTGCTGATAGGTCTGGAGTGGGGCCAAATAATTTGTATTTTTGATATGTTCCCAGGTTATGCTGTTGCTGGTGGACTGGAGACCACACTTCGAGAACCATTGTCTTAGAGGTTTTGAATATTAGGGTAGGAGGAGTTACCAAAAGATTTTTAAGCTGGGAAACATCCATCATAATCAACATTGCTGCGTGCTTTACTAAAGAAGCTGAATTAAAACAAAGTCAAGAGAAGGAGTTGTTGATTCATATGCTAGGTTGACAGTGTTGAACAGGAAAAGTAATTGTCTCATCTCAGGAATACATGAATCAGCAAGATATGTTCTCCAGCCTTCCATTGGGTATCTCCCATTCTTCCTTAACCAGAAAACTTTTACAAAGTAGTTAAATGAATGTTCAAATGATGAGTGAAGTTCCAGATGGCCAGGATTAACTAAAATGAAGCAAGGATATTTACAAAGTAATTTCTTATGCAAAACATTTCAAAAGTATTGCTCATAAAACTCCATTAAAATCCGCTTTTGTAGACCAGCCACCAGCTTCTCCCACTGCAGCCATGTGCAAATGTGTGATCAAATTGCTTTTAAATGTCTCTGGGGACACAATTTACTTTGACAACTCTTAGTAGACAGCCATGTATTTTAAGCACCATGCTAATCCCTTCCGTGCTCCTTCTGCAATTAAGGAAAATTCTACCTCTTCATTCCTGCCCTCCCAACCACAGAAAAGGCACAAGAAGCAGTGATAATAACTTGGAATTCTAGACTGTGAGAATTGGAGGGGATAGTAGCAGGCAACTTTATGTCTTCACAATTGGGTACCAACTTTCCCTGCCTTAACTACTTACTAGTTCTGTGGTCTTAGAATCAGTTACTAACCTCAAGAAGATCCAGTTTTCTCATCTTCAAAGTGGGAATAATTATGTCTACCTCCAAATATGCCTCTCTTTCACTGTCAGAATTGATGAAATAATATGTTTAAAACATAGGAAGTTCTTGGCACATAAATATCTGTTTAATACATATTATTATAAACAGACTCAAATATATTTTGGAATTGTGAGCTCTACATTATTTAACAAATAATAAAAAGTCACTTGGTTCAACATCTTTCCCTAACAGTTGATTCTAAGAAATATAAAGGTGAATGAATTGGTCTCTAAAGGCGAATGAAAGCATTAAGGCCATATTTGCTATGTGTAATGGAGTTGGTTACATGTAAGATCTAGTAATCATACATTGTCGCTTAAGCTGCTGAGTTTTGATGTAAATATTACATGCCAATAGATAACAACAGGGTAAACAGGTCATGCATAGCTTGGGGCAGCTGTGGGGTTCACTGGTTGAATAGCAGTCCTCCTAGCAAATGGTGGTTCAATACATTTTTGTAGCAGAGCTCTGGATGAAGAAACTTGTGTTTCTGTTCTTAGTAATTCTTTCTGGTTATATTTTAGTTCCCCTTGTTCCCCCTTTGAGGAGGTGGAGAAGACAGAAGAGCAGTAGTAGCTTTAAGAAAAACTAAAGGCAACTTCCCTGTGGTTCCCAGGCTTGGCAAACTTCCGGGCACCTGGAGGATCAGTGAGGAAGACCCAGCAGAGATATTCACCAGGACCTGGAGACAGGAAGAGGGGCTGAGGAAATAGCCAAGAGCAGAGGCAGGACTGTGGGTTCCAGGAAGGAAAAACTGTAGGGGTAGGGGGACAGAGAGAGACTCCTTTCTGTCAGAGATCTGGAGGACATCAGTTTGGGCCCTTGCAGGAATTATAATCCCATGAGCAATCTTCAGATTTAATGTTTATTATGTTCCTATCTTAAATATTCTTCTGTGGGTGGGCACGGTGGCTCACGCCTGTAATCCCAGCACTTTGAGAGGCCGAGACGGGTGGATCACTTGATGCCAGGAGTTTGAGACCAGTCTGGCCAACATGGTGAAATCCTGTCTCTACTTAAAATACAAAATTAGCCAGGTATGGTGGCGAGCACCTGTAATCCCAGCTACTCGGGAGGCTGAGGCAGGAGAATTGCTTAAATCCAGTAGACGGAGGTTGCAGTAAGATGAGATCCTGTCACTGCACTCCAGCCTGGGTGACAGAGTGAGACTCCATCTAAAAAAAAAAATTATTCTGTACCTTCATGATAATAAAATTTGTAAGAAAGGGAGTGTCAGCCATCTAGAAAGGCATTTTATAACAGACTACAGGAAAAAGAATAACCTGCCAAAAATGTCATCTAAAAACACCTTGGCAGAGCTTACTGGACACACATAGAGGTTACCAAAGTGTTATTTTATAGCATATATATTAATTAATCAATCTGCCAGCAGATACTGACTGATTGTTCCACTGACTCATTGAGACTCAGATCAGGGGTCACATTCCCTGTAAAGTCCTCGCTGGCCCTCAAAATCAGTGAATGGTTCTCCATCTCTGCTCTGGTTTTTTACAGTACCTTGTATGTATCTGTAACAGTAACACAGTATTTTCCTAACTATATTGTAATTGTCCACATTCTTTTCACCTGCTACAACTACTACTATTCCTGCTACATACACCATTCATTTATTGATGGCACACTATATGGCAGGAAGTGTATTCTATGTTATATCTAATTTCTAAAGGAACTCTACAAGGCAGCACCCATCCTCATTTCAAATATGAGAAAACTGGGGCTTGGAGAGTTGAATCCACTTGCCCAAGATCATAAAACTAGGTTATGGTAGAACTTAGTCTTAAACCCACATCTGCTGAAGTCTATGCCTTGGTGACACTGGTAAGTGGGACAAGGCTAGACAAAAGTGACTCTATCTAGAAAGAGGAGAAGACCATGCAGTGCCCTAGAAGCTTTATGGGCTGAGGACACACAAGAAAAAGACATATTTAATGATGAACTTGATAGATAAGGTAATATACAGGAAGAATAACTCAGGAGCTATTACAGTAATCCAGAAATGAGATGGGAAGAAGTAATAAAGAAGAAGAAGATGTATTTCAAAGATATTTATAGGAGGTGGCCAAGACAGCAGACTAGAAGCAGCTAGTGTGCACAGCTCTCATGGAGAGGAATGAAAGAAGCGAGTAAATACAGCACCCTCAACTGGCACATCCACATCCACATACTGGGACTACTCAAGGAAGCAACTCGACCCACAGAGAATGAAGATAAGCAAGGCAGGACGCTGGCCCTCCTGGGAGTGACATGGATCCAGGGGAACCTCCCCTGCCCAGGAAAGTAGTGAATGAATGTGTGACTCCTGGAACCCATGATTCTGCCACAGATCTTTACAACCCTTGGGTCAGGAGATTCCCCTGTGAACCCACTGGACAAGAGCCTTCAGTGTGACACATAGAGCTACATGGAGTCTTGTCAGAGCAGCTGCTCAGGCACGTGCAGAGACCTGGGAACCCTAGATACCTGGGCTTCCTGTGCTTCCTGGCAAAAGTAGCTGCAACTCTGGCAAAGCGGAAGGTTAGATCCCTGTACATACCCCTAGAAGGGGCATTAATCTAGGGGGCTGAGCAGCAACAGTCTGCAGGCCCCATTTCCACAGTACCTCACAGGATAAGCCCCACTGGCTTGGAATTCCAGTCAGCCACTGGTAGCAGCATTGCACCTCTGTGAGACAGAGCTCCCAGTGGGAGGCATGGGCTGCCATCTTTGCTGTTGGGTGACTTAGCCATTCTAGCCTTTGGATTTTGGAGAGTCCAAGTTGACCAGGGGCAGAAGCTGTTCCCTAGCACAGCATAGCTGCTCTATGAAAACGTGGTCAGACTGCTTTTTTAAGTGGGCCTTGATTCTGCTCCTCTTCACTGGGCAGAACCTTCTAACTGGGGCCTCCAGCCACCCCTGCTGGGGCTCTCTGGCCAACAGAAGCTCCCTGGGATGGAGCTCTCAGAGGAAGGGTTGCGATGCCATCTTTGCTGTTTGGGTGACTTAGCTGTTCTACCCTTTGGGCTTTGGAGTGTCTGAGGTGACTGGGGCCTAAAGCAAATCCCCAGCATAGCACAGCTACTCTACAAAAATGTAGTCAGACTGCTTTTTAAAGTGAATTTCCAACCCCATTCCTCCTCACTAGGCAAAACCTTCCAACTGGGGTCCCTGGCCACCTCTTAACAGGTGCATTTGGGCTGGTAACAAGTATGTACCTTCCTGGGATGGAGCTCCCAGCTGTTTTGCACTTTTCACTGTAGATACCTCCAGGTAGTAGGAAATTCAAGGTGACCAGCAACTGGAGCAGGCACCCAGCATATTGCAGCAGCCCTATGTTAAAGTAACCAGACTTAAGTGGGTGCCCATATCTGCTCACCAGGTAGTTCCTCCAGGCCTGGACCTCCAGCCATCCCCTGCCAGAGATATTGAGCCAGTAGTAACTCAGGACCTCCCTGGACAGAGACTCCAGGGGCAACTGAAAGCCTCTCTGCCACTGCCTCTGCAGTGGAGCTGCCCTTGCTGCTCTTGGACTAATGAAGGAGCAAAGACCTTAAGTGCCTTCTCTACACCTCCAACAAGCTGCACTTGACCCAAGGAGAGGAGGCCAGACCATTTCTCATGGGTCCCACCTACTCCTTCTGCTTGCACCAGACAGGTAATCCCTGACTTGGGCCCCAGCACATACCCTCCAGCCTGGGCTGATTGCACTGAGCAACTCCTGACCTCAATCTCTCTGGGGTGGAGCCTCCAAAAGACAAGCAAAAGACCCTTGACCACAACCACTACTAAGGTCCCTTCCTCTGCTGCCTCCAAGTGCCGGAAGGAACATGAATACTGAGATTGCCCCAGAGCTACAGTGGGCAGCCCAGGAGTTCCAAGCCATGATCTACAGCCAGGATGCAAGGGGGAGAAGAACCACACCTTCAGAGCCTTTAGAGGGAACACAGCTGCAACTGTGAGGAAACAGTGGAGCCACACAACTGAACAAGAGTCTACCAATAGACCATATGTCTAAGTGCCATCCACAGGACCACACCTCAATGCTTTAACACCAAAAATACCTCATTTACATACCCACCTCTGAAACCAAAGACAAGAAGTCAGCTTCAAACAAGGACTGTACACAATGCTTTGGCCCTGTGAAAACATGCAGGAAAGGAGTCTATTGACTGTACTCAATCTACACTGCAGTTAAAGGAATACCCACATACAGAGATGAAAAACAACCAGTGCAAAAACTCTGGTAACTCAAATGATTAGAGCATTGTTATGTTTCCAAATGACTGCACAAGTTCTCCAGTGAGAGTTCTTAATCAGGCTGAGCTGGCTGAAATGACAGAAATATAATTCAGAATATGAATAGGAATGAAGATTATCAAGATTCAGCAGAATGGCAAAATCCAATCCAAGGAAACCAAGACACACAATGAAATGATACAGAAGTTGAAAGATGAAATAGCCAGTATAAAAAAAGAAAATAATGGATCTGACAGACCTGACTAACACAATACAAGAATTTCACAATGCAATCACAAATATTAACAGCAGAATAAATCAAGCTGAGGAAACTTTCTCAGAACTTGAAGACTGACTCTCTAAAATAAGACAGTTAGACAAAAATAAAGACAAAATAATTAAAAGGAATAAGGAAACCCTCTGAGAAGTGTATTATTATGAAAAGAAGCCAAATCCATAAATCACTGGCATCCCTAAAAGGGATGGGGAGAAAGCAAACAACTTGGAAAGCATATTTCAGAATATGATTTATGGAAACTCCCCCAAACTTGCTAGAGGCCAACAGTCAAATTCAGGAAATACAGAGAATTCTTGCAGGATTCTACACAAGAAGATCATCCCCAAGACACATAATCCTCAGATATTTTAAGATAAAAATGAAAGAAAGAATGTTAAACAGAGCTAGAGAGAGAGAGGAGGTCACCTACAAAGGGAACACCATCAGGCTGAAAGCAAACCTCTCACCTGAAACCCTACAGACAGAAAGAATTGTAGTCCTATAATCAACATTCTTGAAGAAATATCTTCAACCAAGAATTTCATTTCCAGCCAAACTAAGCTTTGTAAGTGAAGGAGAAGTAAAATTCTTTTCAGATAAGCAAATATTGAGGGAGTTTGTTACCACCAGACCTGCTTTACAAGAGATCTTGAAAGGAGCACTAAATACAGAAAAGAAAGACTGCTACCAGGTAATACATAAACACACTTAAATACACAGACTGATGATATATAAAGCAATCACCCAAACAAACCAGCATAATAACCAGCTAACAACACAATGACAGAATCAAATCCACACATATCGACATTAACCATGAATGTAAATGGATTAAATGCCTCACTTAAAAGTCACAGAGTGGCAAGCTGGATTAAAAAAAAAAAAGCATGACCTGGCCAGGCACGGTGGCTCATGCCTGTAATCCCAGCACTTTGGGAGGCCGAGGCAGGCAGATCACAAGGTCAGGAGATCAAGACCATCCTGGCTAACACGGTGAAATCTGTCTCTACTGAAAATATGAAAAATTACCCAGGTGTGGTAGTGGGTACCTGTAGTCCCAGCTACTCAGGAGGCTGAGGCAGGAGAATGGCGTGAACCTCGGAGGCAGAACTGGCAGTGAGCCAAGATCCCAGCACTGCACTCTAGCCTGAGGGATAGAGTGAGACTCTGTCTCAAAAAAACAAAAACAAAAACAAAAACAAAAACAAAAAAAAAAAAAAAAAACATGACCCAGAGGTATGCTGTCTTAAAGAGACTCATCTCACACTTAATGACACCTATAGACTTAAAGGAATGGAGAAAAACCTATCAAGCAAACGGAAAACAGAAAAAAGCAGGGATTGCAATCCTAATTTCAGGCAAAACAGACTTCAAACTAACAAAGATTGAAAAGGACAAAAAAGGGTATTACATAATTGCAAAGGGTTACATTCAACAAGACCTAGCTAACCTAAATACATATGCACCCAACACAGGAACACCCATATTCATAAAGCAAGTTCTTAGAGACCTACAAAGAGACAAAAATGCCCACACAGTAATAGTGGAAGACTTCAACACTCCACTGACAGCATTAGACAGATCATGGAGGCAGAAAATTGACAAAGATATTCAGAATCTGAACTCAACATTGACCAAATGGACCTGATAGACTTCTACAGAACTCTCTACCCAAAAACAACAGAATATACATTCTTCTCATCACCACATGACACATACTCTTAAATCAATCACATAATTGGACATAAAACAATCCTCAACAAATGCAAAAGAACAGAAATCATACCAAACACACTTTCAGACCACAGTGCAATAAAAATAGAAGTCAAGGCTAAGAAAATCACTCAAAGCCATGCAATTACATGGAAATTAAACAATATGCTCCTGAATGACTTGTGGGTAAGTAATAAGATTAAGGCAGAAATCAAGAAGTTCTTTGAAACTAATGAGAAGAAAGATATAACATAGCAGGGTCTATGGGACACAGCAAAGGCAGTGTTGAGAGGAAATTCACAGCACTAAATGCCCGCATCAAAAAGTTATAAAGATGTCAAATGAACAACCTAACATCACAACTGAAAGAATTAGAGAAGCAAGAACAAATCAACCCCAAATGTAGCAGAAGACAAGAAATAACCAAAATCAGAACTAAATTGAAGGAAATAAAGACAAAAAAAAAAAACATTCAAAAGATCAATGAACCCAGAAGTTAGGTTTTTGAAAACATGAAAAAGATGGATAGGATACTAGCTAAAGTAATACAGAAGAAAAGAGAGAAAATCCAAATAAACACAATTAGAACTGACAAAGAGGATGCTACCACTAATCCCACAGAAGTAAAACTAGTCAGAAACTACTACAAACACCTCTATGCACACAAACTAGAAAACCTAGAAGAGATGGATAAATTCCTGGACACATACACCCTCCCAAGACTGAACCAGGAAGAAATTCATCCCCTGAACCGACCAATAATTAGCTCTGAAATTAAATCAGTAATAGATAGCCCACCAATCAACAAAAGCCCACACCTGATGGATTGACAGCCTAATTCCACCAGATGTAGAAAGAATACCTGGTACCATTCCTACTGAAACTCTCCTAAAAAATTGAGGAGGAGAGATTGCTCCCCAACTCATCTTGATACCAACACCTGGCAGAGAAACAAGAAGTCAGGCCAGTATCCTTACATGAATATCAATGCAAAAATCCCTAACAAATTACTTGTGAACTGAATCCACAAGCACATCATATAGCTAATCCACCACGATTAAGTAGGCTTCATCCTCAGGATGCAAGGTTGGTTCAACGTACACAAACCAATAAATGTGATGCATCACATAAACAGAACTAAAGACAAAAACCACATGATAATCTCAATAAAAGCAGAAAAAGGCTTTCAATAAAATTCAATAGCTCTTTATGTTAAAATCTCTCAGAAAACTACGTATTGAGGGAACATACCTCAAAATAGTAACAGCCATCTATGACAAACTCACAGCCAACATCATAATGAAATGGCAAAAGCTGAAACCATTCCCCTTTAAAACTGGCACAAGACAAGAATGCCGTCTCTCTTCCACTAATATTGGAAGTCCTAGCCAGGGCCATCAGGCAAGAGAAAGAAATAAGGAGCATCCAAATAGGAAGAGAGGAAGTCCAACTACCCTTTTTTGCAGATAACATGATTCTATATCTAGAAAACCCCATAGTATTGCCCCCAAAGCTCCTTCAGCTGATAAACAACTTCAGCAAAGTTTTGGTATACAAAATCAATGTACAAAAATCAGTAGCATTCCTATATACCTACCACAGCCAAGCTAAGGGCCAAATCAGGAAGGCAATCCCATTCACAACTGCCACAAAAAGAATAAAATACCAGGAATACACCTAACCAGGGAGGTGAAAGATCTCTACAATGAGAATTACAAAACACTGATCAAAGAAATCAGAGATGACACAAAGAAATGGAAAAACATTGCATGTTCATAGCTGGGAAGAATGAATATTGTTAAAATGGCTGTACTGTCCAAAGCAATTTACAGATTCAATGCTATTTCTATCAAACTACCAAAAACATACTTCACGAAGTAGAAAAAAAACTACTTTAAAATTAAAATGGAACCAAAAAAGAACCCACATAGTGCAGGCAATCCTAAGCAAAAAGCACAAAGCTGGAGGCATCACCTCACCTGACTTCAAGCTATACTACAGGGCTACAGTAACCAAAACAGCATGGTACTGGTATGAAAACAGAAACATAGACCAGTGGAGCAGAATAGAGGGTCAGAAGTAAGTTACACACCTACAACTATCTAATCTTTGACCAAGCTGACAAAAACAGACAATTGGGAAAAGGATTCCCTGTTCAATAAATGGTGCTGGGTAACCGGCTAGCCATATGCAGAAGACTGAAGCTGGACCCCTTTCTTACACCTTATACAAAAGCCAACTCAAGATGGATTAAAGACTTAAATGTAAAACCCAAAACTATAAAAACCCTGGAACAGAAACTAGGTAATACCATCCCAGACATAGGAACAGGCAAAGATTTCATGACCAAAAGCAATCACAACAAAAGCAAAAATTGACAAATGAGATCTAAACTTAAGAGTTTCTACACATCAAAAGAAACTACCAACAGAGCAAACAGACACTACAGAATGGGAGAAAATATCTTCAAACTATGCATCTGACAAAGGTCTAATATCCAGCATTTATAAGGAACTTAAACAAATTTACAATAAAAAAAGACAATCCCATTAAAAAATGGTCAAAGGACATGAACAAACACTTTTCAAAAGAGGACATACATGCAGCCAACAAGCATATAAAAAAAGAGTTCAATATCACTGATTGTTAAAGAAATGCAAATTAAAACCACAATGGGATACCATCTCACACCAGTCACAATGGCTATTACTAAAAAGTCAAAAAATAACACATGCTGGTGAAGTTGTGGAAAAAGAGGAACACTTATACACCATTGGAGGGAGTGTAAATTAGTTCAACCATTGTGGAAGCAGTTTGGCGATTCCTCAAAGAGCTAAAAGCAGAACTATTATTCAACCCAGCAATCCCATTACTGGGTATATACTCAGAGGAATATAAATCATTCTACCATAAAGACACATGCACCCAAATGGTTATTGCAGCACCCTTCACAATGGAAAAGACATAGAATCAACCTAAATGCCCAACAATGACACTTTAGATAACAAAAATGTGGTACATGTACACCATGGAATACTATGCAGTCATGTAAAATAGCAAAATCATGTCTTTTGCAGGAACATGGATGGAGCTAGAGGCCATTATCCTTAGTAAACTAATACAGAAGGAGAAAACCAAATACTGCATGTTCTCACTTACAAATGGGAACTAAATGACGAGAACTCAAGAAAACAAAAAAAAGAAAAAAAGACATTGGGTCTACTTGAGGGTGGAGGGTGGGAGGAGGGAGAGGAGCAGAAAATCATATTAGGTACTGGGATTATTAATATCTAGGTGATGAAATAATGTATACATTATTTCTAAATACATGTATACATTATTATACCTAAATAAAATTTTAGGTTTTATTATATATATATATATATAATTTTTATAAAATAAAATGTTTTAAAAGGTATTTATAAAAGGTATTTAAAAGGTATTTATAAAAAGAATAGGTGTGGTTTGGTATCCAGCTGATCATGGGAAATAAGTAAAAGATGACCTCAAAAAATTGTGTTTCAATGACTGAAAGACGACTAATAGATTCACCTTCAATGTACAATATGGAAGAGGATATAGTACTAGTTTACGACAAAAAAATGTCTACTTGGAGCACACTGAGGTTTGAGAAAACAGAAAGATGTTTAAGACAAGATGCTGAGCAGACAGACAGAGATAGAACCCCAGAGCCCAGTGTGTGAGAGGGGTGAGGGAGAGACAAGAGCAGAGGTGCAGGTGAAGCCACGGGATAAATGAGGTTTCCAAAGGAAAGAGGGGACATATTCAGGGCTGGAAGGCTAAGGATCTAACCTTCAAGGGTACTCAGCTATGAGTCAGAAAGAACCAGATGACTATCAATGTCTGGGAAGGCCCTTGCTACAGCCTCTAGCAATTTGCATTTAGAGAGGAAAACAATAATGGAATAGTCCTTGTGGCTAACATTAATTGAACACTTACCAAGTACCATGCACTGGTCTATGTATTATTCAGTTTATTATTCAGTTTTTAGAATAAACACTCAGTTATTTATTCCTCACTAGTCATAAAAGAGAAGGGAAAAGATTTTCTATTAATAACACAAATTTTACAGATAAGACAAAGTCCAGAAAACCTTTCTCACTTCTCCAAGGTCAAACCCTTGACAACCAGTCAAGCTGTGACTGAACCTAAGCAGCCTAGCACCTCAGGTCTCATTCTTAACCACTTTCTATATTGAGAGTTCTGTGAGGACAGAGAAACTAATCCCAGAGTCATATCAAACAACCAAAAGTCACATCTCAGCGTTCTAAGCTCAGCCAAACATGTATGGAACAGCGATTATGGTCCAGAAAGAAAAACACATGAATAGATGACATAAGGCCTACTCTCAAGAAGTTTATATTCTAGAACAAGGCAGACAAACCAAACAATTATTGAGATGCACATACTAAGAACCTTGTATTAACCACGATGCTTAGATTCAATACTCCATGGGAGCTCAGAGGAAGAAATGACAAATTTTTATGAATGGAGCCCAGCCAATCATTGGAGAAGGTGACACATGTTATCTGACTATTGAAGAAAGGTGGATGTTTGCCAGAAAAATAAAAGAAACCCAAGGCACAGGTAGCAACATGCAGGTTTGAGGAAACATATCACTGTCAGGGAAAGAAAACAGATCACTCATGGGGAGGAGTTGAGGTAGGAAAATCAGACTGAGAATACGTTGGAAAAGCAGTGAAAGGCAAGCTAAGAATTTAGTTTTTAGTTAACAAGGACTTTCCTGGGGGTTTTCACATGTATTTTCAGGAGCAGCCACTCCCTAGTCCTCACCAACTTCCCTGTCCCCTACTGATACCCACAGCACCTACAGATCTCGGCAGCAGCATCACTTTCTCAGGAGCCTACCCTGCTTTGGAGATTGCAACTTAGCAGACTCCAATAGCTTTTTTTTTCTTCTCCTTATAGTACTCAATGGTCACCAATTTTACTGTAATTATCTGTGTACTCTCTGTATTCCCAACTAGACAAGAAGTTCCATGATTCAGAGCTTTTTCTGATCATTCACCACTGTATTTACAATGTCCAGAACAACTCGTAGTAATTAGTAAGCACTCCATAAATGTTTGATGAAATGAATATAAAAATAACAGTTCATACCCTCTGGCATGAAATTTGACCAACAAATATTATTATGTACGAAGCCTGAACCTGCCCTAAAAGGGTGTATGAGAAGGAGAAACTTTTAATATAATTTCCTTGTGAAATGCATTTCAATCCTATTGGGAAAACAAATGTAATTGTGTGACACAGTTCACAATGACAGACACTTTTCATTTACACATTCCAAAATTGAATTATACTCCGGGGAGATCATTAAGAAATGCAAACACATTTATCTCCAGCACAAGATTAAACATGCAACCTTGAAGTAAGAATCGTATGTTTTATAAGTAAACCTGTTTAAAAGAGGATCTGAGACTAAGAAACTGTTGGAGAATTTTGCAGATGAAACACATCACATTTTCGAGCTGTGCAGAGGAAGGGTGACAATTCAGCTGGATGTATCCAAAAGAGAATTTTGCCATACTATGGAGAATGCTGTCTTCAATGAAGTGAAATTGACTTTTTTAAAAAAAGGGAATTACATTTGATGCTAAGTGAAGGACGAAGTATAGCATGTTCAGAGAAAGGGGATAAAAATGGTTAAAAGTCTGAAAAGTATGGCTTATGAGGCCAGCAGAAGGATCTAGAAATATTTGGCTTAATATAGGGAGGACTTGGGGATGATATACCTCTGTTTTGCTGTGGAGGCTCCATAAAGATACCTGTAGGGTCTGGCCAGCCTAAGGGCAATTGGTATCTCCTCTTCTTGTCTGCCCAACACCCGTCTTTCCAGTGGGAACTGCCTTTCCTTCACACCACATGCTTTTGGTAAAGTTGGGAGTCATGATGCCTGACCTCTGCCCAGTAACCAGGATGTGTCGTCTCCACACCACAGTGACTGGTTAAGTGAAGAGTGTTTGACTCAAGCAAAGCCAACGAAAGTTCTTCCATGAGAAACAGCGCTTAGGTTTCTCTTCCTATGGACTTGCGTGTTAAGGATGGTTTAAGATTTGTTGCCTGTGACTATTTTTCTTTCCTGGTGGAAGAACCCAGCCTAAGAAAAAATCTAACAAGAAACCAGAGCTGATGGACAGCATAGGGACAAAGAGGGACAGATAGAAAGAGAGGGATAGACATAGGGAAACAGAGAGGGAGGTAAACAGGGAGAATGAGAAGGCAAGATGGAGACAAAGAGGAGGGGGAAACAGAGAGGGGCAAACTTAAACTAAATGACATTGTTCAAATCCTTATAGAGAGCCATGTCTGAAGCCAGACTTTTCAGTTATTTGAACAATCAATTTATTATCTGCCGCATGCTGCTGAAAGAAACATTGCTAATAGATCATCCAATAAGCAAGTTGGTAAAAATGTTACATTCAGGTAATTCACTGGCATATATATAGTACAAGCCCTCTTCAAGGGCATACTTAAATTGTAAACTCAAAATATATTCAAATAAGTCTGCTTATTACATATGAAATCACTGGCATTTACAGGCAGTTGCTATTTACAGTGGTTACCTCAGGTTATGCAGCTGTGGAAGTGGATATTGAAAGAACTGGGGACATTTTTAGTTTTACTTGTGAACTGATGACCTTTTTTTTACAATGCTCAGGTATTATTAATATTGTGACTTTAAAAATCTGTGAGAATTAGAAAAGGGACTGTTAGAAAAAATCAAATACAAGCTTGTGAACAGGGAGGAGGTTAACCAAGATCAATGTGGGAGTGATGCACCCATAAGAGATGGTGAGGGCTCCCTTGAGGGAGAAGTGAGTGTGCTTGGTGAGAAAGCAGAGAGAACACACTGGTCAGGAAGATTTCCATGCTCCCTGGTTTGTTCTGACCTCAGAGGGGACTTCCAGCACTGAAGCAGAATGTTCTCAGAGAACTGAGGAATGCGCCATTCTAGCAACATTTTCAGCTAAAAGGCTATTGTGGATGGACTTGCATTTGAGAAGGTTACCTTCTAGCAAAGGGAAAATTGAAGTTTAAAATGTATATTACAGAAATTAGTAAAAGTGAAGGCTCCCAACCCCAGTTCAACTGACCATCCACTCTGGCCAGCACTACACCCTATGCCCTACCCCTCAAATAACCAACTGTTAATGGTTTGGTGAAAATTCATTCATGTTCTTTCTTTTTCATTCTCAATCTCTCTTTTTCTCTCTCTCTCTCTCTCTCTCTCTCTCTCTTTCTCCCTCTCTCTCTCTCTTTCTCTCTCTCTCTTTCTCTCTCTCTCTCTCCACACACACTCATGTAAACCCAGATACATGCATCTCTATATTTATTTTATAAAAGTGGAATTATGCTAAGCATTATAGTCTGCCACTTGCTTCTTTCCCCCCCCAACATAATACAACAGTGATATCTTTCTAGGACAACACGCGTCATTATTTCTCATGGTTTTCAATGGCTGTCTTATATTTCACTTTTAAAACTAGTACTCTGTTATGACTACTTGGTTAGTTTTTATTCACCACAGAACTTTAGATCTTAAAAAATCAACTGTACTCTAAAGCTTTTAAAGCAGTTTTTGATCTCCTATGACCCATACTAGATGGTGCATTTATTTTAATTATACTTTGGAAATTATTTTTAAGGAGGCAATAAATTTTTATTAACATAATTCAATTCTGAAAGCACCAGGAAGCACAGTGAGCTAAGAATGGGAGTTGGGAAAATGCATTTTGTAATACTAAAGGAGTTCTACATTTTGCTTTGATCCAGGAGTCTGCCATCTGAGAGGAGTTACAAATCAAAGTGAGTCCTCTTGTTCAAAGGAACTACCCCTTGTGACTGATCCCAGAAGACTTGTAGCAGCTCTAGAGAGAAGGACATGGCATACTGCCAGGAATAACATGGTTAACAAGGACATCACATCTCATTGAGACATTCACTCTGTGCTTTGGCCCAGCCCAGCTGAACCAAACTGTTAGCATGGGAAGAACACAGCAAAACAGACACTAGATGATAAATAAAACCATACTCTTCCAGGCTAAAACATTGCCCTGCAATGTTCAGGATGGACCCTCCAGCACTATGAGACAGGGAAAGCTGGAGACAAGCTGGAGGCAAGATCCCCAAGCTCCCCAAGGAAAATAAAACAAAAGAAACCCCATCTGATATCTCACTTATGGTATTGGAGTTGTTGACATCCACTGTCAGAGAAAGAAATGCAATTATTGGCATGACTTTCACAAAGAGCATGTGCTGACCACTCCATTTGTTCAGTCCTGTTTGCCAAATACCTAAATAAGTATTTATGCAATGACTGGTTAATGGTCAACCTCCGCATAACAATGCAAGTTCTTTGAGGGCAAGGATCTTGCTCAAAGTTCGTAGCCTTGAGCTTCCTCCCATTGGAATAGAAAGACATTTAAGAAGAAAGTATAGACTTGATTTTAACTATAATTACACTGAGTTCTACGAAGGAGAAAAATGGTTTTGATGGAGTCAGCGAAGACTTCTGCAAAGAAGAGAAGATTTAGCTAAAATCTGAAAAACATGCAGGAGAGGAGGGGCAGAGGAGCTTTTCAGGCAGAGGGAAAAGCCAAGGCCTCAGGTGACTGAGCAGAGAGGCCTGAAGAACTAGAAAGAAGGCCAAGGTGACTCGGCCCTGGGGGTGAGGTTAGGAAGAGGGTGAAGGGAAGCTGGGGACATGGACAGCAAACAGAGGATGAAAAACCCTGTATGAGTCTGGTCTTGATCTTCAGTACAATGAATAGCCACTGAAGGGTTTTAAGCAAAGGAGCAACAGTATCAGAGCGGCATTTTAAAAAGATGACTATTTGATCTTGTGAGTGACAAGTAGATGGTGAGGGAATAAAACATATTTGGAGGGAATAATTAGGAAAGTGTTGAGTGGTTTATTCAAGAAATGATATTACTTTGGACAAATGATAGAGAGAAATAGACTAGGATCTCTTTAGGAAAGAAAATGAGCCGGACTTCTCATTATTTAAATGTAGGAGATGAGGAAAGACTGCTCTTAGAATAACTACCTGGTTTCTAGATGATGCAGCTGTTGGAGCAGCTATTCACTGAGGAGGTGCAAGTTTGATGAGAAAGATCATGAGTTGTACAGCTAGTTACAAGAAACTGACATTAACAACAACATCCAATAACATGGAGTACCATGACAAGCTGGGCCAAAGTGATGCCTTAAATGGATTATCCAATTTATACCTAACTGCAGTCACACAAAATAGGTGCTACCTCCTCAAGTTTTAGAGATAAGAAAGGCTTACACTCAGAAAGGCTTAATCACTTATTGCCATTCTCAGAACTAAACATTTTAAAAGCTGGGATTTGAACCCAAATCTCTTCAATTCTAAAGCAGATGGTTCTTAGTGACCAATTCATCCTGTTTCATGATAACTCATACCTACTCAGGAAAATTTTCCTGATTTGAAAAGTATGTAAGCATAAATCTGAAGCCAAACCTTTCTAGGAAACCTCTAGACCTTCTCTCAGGGCTGTGCAAAGCAAACTCTCCACATCGGACAGTTGATTCTACACTTTCTCCCATTTTTTTTTTCATGGCTGACTGGCTCTTTTTCTTACTCTTGCTTTTACCCAGGCCTTGAGATTACCTCAGCTGCCCCCATCTCCCCTGCCTGGCCTTCTCCAAATTCCTGTAGTACTTTCAGTCTCACTACTCATTTTTAACAATGATCATGTGCAAGTTACCCAGCAGGATTTCCATAGATTTTCTACTTCCTTACATTGTATTTCCTATAATAAGAACTTTCATATAGTGTATCTTGACTGTCTTTAAAAGTCTTTTATGTCCTGAAGTCAGATTGTTGTAAACAAGCTAATAAACACAAATTTCCAACTATTACATGCCATGGGTCTGGTTGCTTGCCATCAGTTCAATTTTACCAGAGTCATTATCTCTAGCTATAGAGTGGAGTCTCATTATACATGCATTTAACTTAAGCAAATCCAACTATACGTTCTTGACAGAGCAAAAGAGAAAGCAATTTAAATAGAGCAGGCCATTATGCCTGCCATTCCAATCAATGCACATATGTCCCATGAAATAGGAGACGAACCTGCTGTCCCCTCAACTGGTTTCAGTCTCTAAGTACCTCCCCCAGTGTGATTAATTCTCTGGGAAGACTGTGATGCTAGCGTTTAAAAGTCTGTATGTTAGATATACCACAATCTCTAGTTTCAGTCAACTACTTTTCCTAGTCATCAATTCAAAAGAACAGTGATTGTCTGGGCACAATAGCTCACATCTGTAACCCCAGCACTTTGGGAGGCTGAAGCCTGAGGATAACTTGAGCACAGTAGTTCGAGAGCAACCTGCGTAACATAGTGAGACTTGTCTCTATAAAAAATAAATAAGAATAAATAAAAATAAATTTTAAAACAGTGATCTATCTCAAGACTGGAGGAAAACTTGGGTTTGTTGGGCTGCTCAAGAGACAGTAAGAAATCATTGTCACTGGTAATTCTGATTACGTGTGATTTGTACCCCACATTTTTCTGAGAGCTAACCCCTAAGATACGACTGCATTGATAACAGCATATGTTTGTGTAATCATCTGACTTTAGATTGCATTCTACCTTTATGGTGAAATGTAAATTATCAGGAATTGGAAAATGAATAGTGATGATACAAGTGATAAATACATAAATCTGTGACAAACGAGGCAAAGATGGAAATCATTAGGTCTCTTGAAGTCAAATATGAAGAAAGAATAAAATTATGCAACAAGAATGAAATTCTAGACGTGGGTCCGAAAAATATAAAATTATTGGGAAGTTTATTATCATCTGTAACTTTCTGGAAAAGAGTCTCCACAATTCATGCACATACACAAATATGTATATCAAATTGTTACAGAAACATATTTTCAAGAAAAGGTTATGTTCAAACATAGGGCATTTTCATTCTGAACCACCCCCGTTGCCCTCTGGGAAGATGTACTCATTCATGATGCTTAGCTTCTTCAGAATTTTGTTCATGCCATTAGTATAAAATGTAGAGCTCTACAGTAAACTTGATTGCTGACATCTATTGCTATTTAGATGGCAAACTCCTTGCACACAGGTCCTAGGTCTTACTAATCTGCACATCTACAGTGCCCCAGAGAGGACCTGACTAAAAAGGGGGCCTCTGCAAAGGCTGGAGAGTGACTGTATAACTGAATTACCAAATTTACCTCTCTGAGATTCATTCCTTCTAATGAATAAGAAAAGGCAGACACTGCTCAATATCCATCAAGTCATTGTCTCCAACACAGAGCTCCACTGTGCACATTGTTCTGTCCTTACCTATCCAGGGAAATGCAGCACAGGTGAAAAATCGATGCTGTTGTGAGCAGGACGTCCAGAGATGTCCGAACAAGACAAAACATCTCCCCATAAATCCAGATGTCTTGAACCAGCTCAATGGCACCAAAGGGCATCACCAGCACCGAAACCAGCAGATCCGCAAAAGCAAGAGATACAATGAAATAATTTGTTTTTATTTTCCTGTGAGTGAAAAAATGTAAGAGAGGAGGCAGGGGGAGGAATGAAGGGAAAAAGGGGAGGGAGAAGAGATCAAGAGAAAAAACAGGGAAAAGGGAAGCAAAGAAAGAAGAAAAGAAGGGAGGGGTAAAGAGGAAAGAAAATGTCACATGCTTAGCGTATTCCGTGAGATTCAGTTTCCCCTTCTGTAACATGGCTGAGAAGACCCAGAAGGGTCCAGCCTCTCCTGACTTCTCCAGACCTACCTTATACCAAAACCTCCTTTTTCCTCCCCTTTCTGGCCACTCTGCGCTAATCTGAGTTCCCCTGCACATACAGGTCCCTTTTGAGGGCCAATGGAGATGCTCTCTCTTCCAAGGGTTCCCTAGTTAATCCCACCCACCCATCAGTCCTTGGTTGGGCATTCTCAGGAAACTCTCTCAAGGTGTGCCCTGTGACTGTAGAGACAGTCCACCATTTTACACTAGTAGACTGGCTACTGTGTACTCACATTTATAACACTGGTCAGAATTGCGCTTTTACACTTTATTTGCATCATCATTAGACGTGTGCATGTCTTACTTAGAGAGGAACTGCTTCATTATACCCTTTTATGGCCCAGAGGCTCTCATCCCAGGCTGTACACTAGAATCATTTGATGCATTTTAATAAATATTGATGCTGAGGTCTCACTCCAAATCAGTTAGTTCAGGCACCCTGGGGAGTTAACACCTCTCCCCTCAAAGATTACCAGATAAAATACAGGATGGCTGATTAGATTTGAATTTTAGCAATAAATAAAACTTTTTGAACATAACTATGTCCAAAATACTACATGAGACATACTAATATCCCACGATGATAGTTTTTAAAAGTGCTTCAGGTGGTTCTAATTGCAGCCAAAGTTGGGCCTGATGAAGTAGAAGTGCAAAACACACAGGTTTAATTTCTAGATCTGTCCCTTGTCAGCCACATCTTCCCTAAACCATTAGTAAAATGGGGAGGTTAGATTATATGTGCTCTCAACAATTGTATATATAGTGATCACAACTATAAACACATTTGACAAAGAAAAAAAATGACAGGATGGAAATACACTGAAGCGTTTACACTGGTTGTATTAGAGTTGTAGGATTAATTGCAATCCCTTTATCATTCCTTTTATTTTTAAAATATTGTTCCCATCAATGCTTTCTTTCTTAATTACAAATTAAAATGGAAATGTTCACACCCAACTCTCCAGGGACGGCTCAGAACTCCCATGTTTCCTCAAAAGGTTCCCTCCTGCTGCTCACCTGAGCTGCCTGTCCCAGCACACAGCCACCATCACCAGCAGGTTCCCCAAGATGGCCATCAGGATAACCACCGAGAGAAACGTGAGCAGCACGACCTTCTCCACTGACCCGAAACCCTCCTTGGAACTGAAAGACACACACGAGCACAAATAATTGGATGAAAGTCTGGGACACAGGAAAGAAAATTTATCTTTTCATCATTGACCTTCAGAAAGGTAACTTCACCATCAGCTGCTGACACATATATTTATCATGCATTTAATGTACACCAAAATCTGAACCTGTCACTTAACATTTTTTCCTGGTTAGCTCCTATATGTAAGAGGAGTATGAGGCTTAGAGAGCTGAATTAACAAGCTATTTTCCATCCAAGCACTTGTGGCTTTCCTTCAGGGCATTTAGTTCAACTAGCATTCAGACATATGTGGTTGATTCCTGTTTTGTGCACTTACTCAATTAGATTGTAAAAGCTGAGTGAATGAGTGATAGTAACTTTGTAACTGCAGGAGTAGCCCAAACTGGTCCAAATTTGTGTATAAAATGGTGAGTTGTGTTTTAGTTGCCATGGACCCCCAGGTTGCAAGTTAAACTGACCAAGCCCAGATGAACGAAGCATGCAACCAACCACAGGGTGGAACCTAAGTGCTTGGACCAAGGCATGGGGACCAAATAAAGAAGTGGACATCTCATGGCATGATCCATGATCCAATCATATCGAGCCGTAGCATCACCTTGTGGCATAATACAGTCACATCATACCTCCTGGCATTAACTTAATCACAAGATCCAATCAGATCACACCTTATTACCCTCTGCCTATAAAACCTGCCATAGCCCCCAGCTCAGGGAGACAGATTTGAGCTTTGCCTCCTGCTTCCTTGCCATTCAACTTACAATGAAGTCTTTTTTTTTTTTTTTTCCTCAAAAGCCAGGGCCATAGTATTGGCTTCTATGAACATCAGCAAGGAGCCCACTGCTTGCTCAGTAGCAACTTGAACCAGTTGTTACTGAGCAAGCCACTTTGCATTCATACAGTTACTTGACTTGAATGCAAAGCCATTTTATTACAGTGTCCCATTCCAGCCCATGCAGAAGCCTCTGCTTACAGGTAGGTTCTCCCAGAGAAAAAAAAGATTGTGGTTTGATGGTTGTTCTTCCATCAGTTCACCTGGACAAATTGAATTCAGATTCTGTGAAGTCTGTTGGAAAGATAGTAGCCAATAAATAAGCTCAGTGGCTCCTTTCACCACCCTGATCATTTCTTTTAGTGCCCACAATATGTCATTGTCTTCCCAGTTCAAATTTGTGTTCTTGTCAGTTTCAGCATCTGATTTAGTCTACAAATGTTGCCTTCCCCATGTAAACTCAGCATTTTGTTTTATTAACTTGAAAATGAAGATGCCTTTTCAATGAAAGCATGATATCTGCAGATTAATATTCAGAAGATATATGGATTTTAAAAACTTTTAAAGTATAATAAAACATTCTTTTTAATGAAGTTTCAAAGAATCTTAAAACTCCTAGACCAGGGGTGTCCAATCTTTTGGCTTCCCCGGTCCACACTGGAAGAAGAATTGTCTTGGGCCACACATAAAATATACTAACACTAACAATGGCTGCTGAGCTAAAAAAAAAAAATTGCAGAAAAATCTCATAATGTGTTAAGAAAGTTTATAAATTGTGTTGGGCTGCATTAAAAGCTGTCCTGGGCTGGCTGTACCCCGACAGACTGTGGGTTGGACAAGTTTGTCCTAGACCCAAACCCCACATTTGAATATGGGAAAGAAGAGCTGACTTGTCAGAGCATGTTAGTGGCTGGTCTGGGAGAGGCTGTTTGTTCTGTGAGCCCACCAGTGAGAACACAGGGTTCCAAAAATCAAGAATTGTCTCATCTTTCCTGAGCTCTTTTGACTGAAAATAAAGATGCATGGCCCTCTCCAAATGGAAGCAGCCTGCAAAGTCCTGGCTTTGGCCTTGTCCAGAACTTCTGTTAAGCTGGCACAGAAGACAAGGTGCCAAAAGGAATGAGGAACCAGTCTGGTAGTGGTTGGAGAATGAGAAAGTCCCTCCATTCAGCTGAGAAGTGTTTTTATAGGCAGTTTGATAGATTGTTTTGGCTGGGGTTCAGATGAAAAGAAATTCCAGATATGCTCATCTAAATCACCCTTCTACACTTAAGTTCTAACTATCAGCAGTACAAATATTAGATAGAGAAGATTTAATTCAGTGAGGAAAATGGTACACTTAGGAAAAAGACCTTAACAGACTAATGTAGCCACCAAAAACTCATTTGATCTTACGTCATGTTAGTTGAGTTAGGCACTAACAAAGGAGGTGATGGTGGTTCTCTTCCCTGTCCTTCTCAGAGTCTCTGACTCACAGCCCCTCTGCAACTCATCTCCTCCAACCCCAGGGCCTCCGGATTTGAGGTGCCTTCTTCCTAGAATGATTCTTCAGTGACTGACTTCTTGTCATTCAGGTCTCAGATTAAATTTAACCCCCAGTTAATGTACCACAGCCAACAAACATTTTTCATTTTCCTTACAGTATTTACTATTATCTGAAAAGACTTATGTCATTGACAGTTGTCTATGCCCCAATTCCACCGATTGACTTTGGTTATCTTTTTCGCTACAATCTCCAGTGTCTGGCACAATCTCTAGTCTAGAGTATGTATTAATGTACATGTAATACTACAAATTAATATTACATATATAGATGATGGCTTACATAGTAAGTGCTCAATTACTTGCTGATTCAGTGAAAGAGAGATATATTGTGCTCATAATGGTTGTATTTATTATTCTATGTCTTTGAAGACTGGTTGAAAGTATAGAGATTTCAACTAGAGAAAAGAAGGCCCAGAGATGAAATGCAAAATCTACTTTTAGCTATCTGAGGGCTGCCATTTGAAATAAGAGTAGATTTACATATTCAGTCATTCAACAATTTCTGAGCACCTCATCTGTGTTAGGCATTGTTGCATGTCCTAGGGAAACAGCAATAAGAAAAACAGAGAGCAAAACAGACAATAAACAGATGCACAAGACAGTATGTAACATGTCAACTGTAACAGTCCATGGCAAAAAAAAAAAAAATATCTAGGAGGGTAAGGAGGACTGGATGGCCCATGGGGGATTGCAGGCTGGCTATTTAATAAAGGATGTCAGAGAAAGCTCAATGATAAGGTTATCACAGGTTGGGAGGCTAAGACCAGTGGGTGAACTTTAAGCAGTGGTTCCCAGCCTTACCTGCATATTTAAGTTACCTGAGGAGCCTTAAAAAATGCTGATTCTGGGAATCCACCCTCAGAGGTGCCGATTTAATTGGTCTGGATTGCAGCTTGGATAGAGAAATTTTTAAAAGCTCCCAAATGACTCTGATGTGTAATGAATTAGAGTCACTGACAGGGAAGCAAGATTTAGTACTAGTTAATAAGAGCCTTCTAACAATTCAAGATGGTCTGCAATAGCTTCCTGGTGTTGTTTGGTGCTCCCTGGCATAGAACGTGTTTAAGAATACCCGAATGGCATTGAGATACTAATTTGCACTCATTAGGATGGCAGTTATAAAAAATAAAACAACAAACAAAAAATAACAAGTGTTGGTGTGAATGTGGGGAAAAGGAAACACTTGTGCATTGCTGGTGGGAATGTAAAATGCTACAGCCACTGTGAAAAACAAGTTTGATGGTTTCTGTAAAGGTTAAATATAGAATGCCTATGTGATCCCGCAATTCAATCCCAGGTGTGCACCCAAAAGAATTGAAAGCGGGGATACAAACAGGCACTTGTATACCAACGGTCTATAGCAGCATTATTCACAAGACCCCAAAGGTGAACACAGCCCAAGTTTCCATTAATAAGTAAGTGAATAAATAGAATGTGGTATATACATACTACAAAATTTTATTTCTCTGTAAAAAAGAATAAAGTTGTTGTTGTTGTTGTTTTTGAGATGGAGTTTCACTCTTGTTGCCCAGGCTGGAGTGCAATGGTGCGATCTTGGCTCACCGCAACCTCTACCTCCCAGGTTCAAGCGATTCTTCTGCCTCAGGTTTCCAAGCACCTGGGATTACAGGAGTACGCCACCATCCCTGGCTAATTTTGTATTTTTAGTAGAGACGGGGTTTCTCCATGTTGGTCAGGCTGGTCTCGAACTTCCAACCTCAGGTGATCCGCCCGCCTCGGCCTCCTAAAGTGCTGGGATTACAGGCATGAGCCACCACGCCCGGCCAGGAATGAAGTTTTGATACATGCTACCACGTGGATGAACCTTAAAAATAAATGAAACAAATAAATAACTGAAATAAACCACACACAAAAGGAGAAGTATTGTGATTCCACTTACTTGAGGATTCTAGGCAAATTCATAGGGAAAGAAAATAGAAAAGTAATTATCAGGAACTGGGAACACAGGGGAATGCGGAGTTATTATTTAAGAAGTATAGAGTGTTTGGAATGATGAAAAAGTTCTGGAAGTGGATAGTTGCAATGGTTGCACACCATCATGAATGTTCATTTTTTAGCTTTTTATTTTAGATCCAGGGGTACATGTGCAGGTTTGTTATACAAGGGGTTTGGTGTACAGATTATTTCATCACCCATGTAATAAGCATTGTTTGATAGGTAGTTTCTTGATCCTCACCCTCCTCCCACCTTCCACTCTCAAGTAGGTCGCATTGTCTGTTGTTCCCTTCTTTGTGTCTATAATGTACTCAGTGTTTAGCTCCCACTTGTAAGTAAGAACATGCTGAATTTGATTTTCTGTTCCTCTGTTAGTTTTCTTAGGATAATGGCCTCCAGCTCCATCGATGTTGCTGCAAAGGACATGATCTCATTATCTTTTGGGGCTTAATATCACTAAATTATATTCTTAAAATGCTTATTATATATATAAATGATAAATTTTGTTATTTATATTTCAGCATTATATAACAAAAGAATTCCTGGATGACCACATATCAAGATACTGTACAGGGCTCCTGTACTGGGGGCAGGCTGGCCTGGCTGTTTTAGGTCGCTTTTTTATCTATGGCTTATGATGTAAACATATCCTTATAATACGAATTCTCCATCAACAACACCACCACCATTTGAATAATCTCTCTTGTACTGTCTTTCCTTTTGTAAAAGAAGAAAACAGACTCACAGCGTCTGGGATGAACATCTCTGGCTCCAGAGAAGGTACATTTTGAACCAAGCGGGAATGTCAGGGTTAGAGAGCACCAAGTTCAAAGTAATGGTTCATTTGTGGCATGCCAATTAGGAGTTAGAAATAGCTAAACTTTAAACTAGGAGTGACGAGCAAAATTTAAGCATAGAAGAAGCTTTTTTAATTAGGCAGAACTGTCCGTTGAACTAAAAGTAAGTCCAGTAATGACAATTAAAATAAATTCCAAACCACTTCTGCAAAATTCATGTTAGGTCCTTGGGTTGCCTCTGACACCCTCAAGCAATCCTGTCAACCACAACCAGATAGCTTTCATCTGGCTGAAGAGCTGTGCACTCCACTAAA
Source organism: Macaca mulatta (assembly GCF_049350105.2). Taxonomy (NCBI): domain Eukaryota; kingdom Metazoa; phylum Chordata; class Mammalia; order Primates; family Cercopithecidae; genus Macaca; species Macaca mulatta. Next base: position 157,528,829 of record NC_133411.1, read on the forward strand.
TTGGTTCGTCGACAGCTATTCTTATGAGAAATTTTACTTTCTCTTCTTTTTTGCTTTCTCCGTGATCTTTTGATCCATTAATAAACTCCACAAACTTGTGGACTGTGTTTGACATTTTCTTTGCTCTTAATGAAAGAAAATATAAAGACACAAATTCTGGGTAAATTTCCACATAGATTAGTATATGTGAAAATGGATTGTGAATGATAAAGTATGATAAATAAGTGGTTATTGTTATTAATAATGATAGAGAAAATAGTAAAGGAAATCTTAGGTTATACTTTGTCACACACACACAAGCACTCTCTCTCTCTCTCTCATACTTTCTGGAGAGTCAAGAACATTTTTTATTGTTATTTATTTATTTATTTTATTGTTGTTTTTTTTTTTGTTGTTTTTTGTTTTTGAGACGGAGTTTCGCTCTGTCGCCCAGGCTGGACTGCAGTGGCGCAATCTAGGCTCACTGCAAGCTCCACCTCTTGGGTTCATGCCATTCTCCTGCCTCAGCCTCCTGAGTAGTTGGGACTACAGGCACCCGCCCCCAAGCCCAGCTAATTTTAATTTTTTTTTTGTAATTTTTTAGTATAGACTGGTTTCACCATGTTAGCCAGGATGTTCTCGATCTCCTGACCTCGTGATCTGCCCGCCTCGGCCTCCCAAAGTGCTGGGATTACAGGCGTGAGCCACTGCGCCTGGCCTTATTTATTTCTTTTTGAGACAGAGCCTTGCCCTGTCCCCCAAGCTGGAGTGCAGTGGCACCATCTCAGCTCACTGCAACCTCTACCTGCTGGGTTCAAGTGATTCTCCTGCCTCAGCCTCCCGAGTAGCTGGGATTACAGGCATCCGCCACCACCCCCAGATAATTTTTGTATTTTTAGTTGAGACAGGGTTTCACCATGTGGGTTAGGCTGGTCTTGAACTCCTGACCTCAGGTGATCCACCCATCTCAGCCTCCCAAAGCGTTGGGATTACAGTCATGAGCCACCGCGCCCACCCTTTGTTGTTATTTTTTGTGGGCTTTTTTGAACTGGTTTTGTTCATGAACAGCTGTGTGACTTCAAAAAATTCACTTGACTTTTCTGAGCCTCAGTTTCTTCATGGATCAATTGAGAAAGTTAGATTAAATTTATCATTCATCAGTTATGTATTGAGTGCCAACTATATACCAAGCACTGGGCTGACTACTAGATTCAAAAGTAAAGAAAATGGACAAAGTTCCTGACCTCATGGGGTTCGCAGTATGGATGGAAACAGACATAAGCAAATGCACAATTAAAGAAATAAATACAGTTTGTGATCAGTTCTTCTGAGTTTCGTTTCCCAAATGTTAATGTTTATATTAATCCACTAAGGATCTTGATAAAACACAGATTCTGATTTGTTTTTAGGTCTGAGGCAGGGTCTGGGATTCTGCAGTTCTCACAGACCCTGGGCATTGCTGATGCTGCTGGTTCCTGAGTCACAGGTGGAGCAGCAAAGTATGAAAGGCGTAAACATGACATTATGATAGAAAACACGCTGGCTTAGAAGGAAATGTTAGGTGGTTGGGGAACACTGGAGGTGACATTCAGCTGAGTTCTGATGTATGCAGAGAATTTGGACGTGAGAGGAACCAGGATAAGTGCATCGCATTCAAAGGGAAGAGCAACTGCAAAAGCCCTGAGACAGAAACGACTTTTCATGTTCACTATCGCAGGAGAAATGAGCAAGGGATTAAGCATCTGAGACGAGCTCAGAAAAATAGTCCAAAGCCAGACCCCGAGGGCTTTTTTGTGCTCTGGGGAGAAGTTTATGTTCTATTGGAAGATCAGTGAGAAGACACAGAAGTGATATAAGCAGAGTAATGACATGGGGGGTGATAATATGCCAGGGGTTTCTGCAGGAGTCCAGGTAAAAGAAGATGGTAGCTAAACGCAGCATGGTGGCTGGGGAGATGGAGAGAAGTGGGTGGAATAAAGGTTTATTTGGGGAAAAAAGAGATAGATAAGAAAAACAGATTCCACAAGTGAGTGGAAAGAAGCACAAATAAAAGCCATATTTTAGAATTGCATATCTGAATAAATGTTGGTACAATTTAATGAGATGGGTGAAACACATTAAGTGTGAGATACCTATAAGATATTCAAGTGAAGACGTCAAGTAGGCAATTGGATGTGTGTTTGTCTGGAGCTCAGAAGGGATGACTGGACAGGAGATACACACTTGGAATTGCCAGCATTTCTACAGGATTTAGAGAACTGAGGAAGGATGTGATCACCCAAGAAGAGGGTAAGGGTATTGATGAACGGCAATACTGAGATGTGCAGTAGAGAAGGTAGAACCAGCAGAGGAGACTGTGAAAGACTATCCAGGATGTTTTGGGGACATCAGATGAGAGTGGTATTTTGGAAACCAAGAGGAACATTTCAAGTGAATATATGTGTGTATAATATACATATAATATAATAATGGAAACTAGAGTACTTTTTCTCTTTGTCTTTGTATGTATCAAACTTTGCAATAAAATTGTTAGACCAGAGGGCTCCACCATTGCACCAATGATCTCTGCAGTAAGTGCCTCCTCTCCCACCTGTTAGGATTGTCATGTACACAAGAAACATTCTTGAAAATATACACAACACATCCACAAAAGATCCCATTACTTCATATCCAAGTATTTTTTTTCACCATTCCTGCCCAGGCTTGCACAGTCTTTTGCAAAGGAATTACATTTAAATTAGAGAAAATAATGTTTCATTTTTTTACCAATCAACAGTTAGGAGAAGAGTACAAGGGCATTCTGACTTACAAGAGAGCCTGCCTAAAATTGAATTATTTTTTTCTGGTGAGAATTTTATTAACCTTAAATGTAAGGTCCCTAGTGGTTTCTATACTGATAAAAGATTGAATATTAACAAAGAGAGAGAGCCTTAACGTTCCACTCAGCTTGACTAAACTTTAGACAGCCTTCTTCCTGACTCCAGGCTCTGAACTCCCTTTTCTTAGAGAATTTACTTTAGAAAATTTGTAATTGCAAATTCTTTCTCTAACACTTTGAGATGTAAATGAGATACTCACAGTTTTACAAGCTAGGACTGTCATTCTCAAGAACCTGGGAGCCATCCTTTTGAAAGGAAATCATCAATAAGTATAGTGCTCTTATCTCTCAGTCTGTGTGGGAGGGTAACAGCCTAACTTAGGTGGACACTTTGTTCCAAGTTGTAAAACTATCTCTTGTCATGAAGATATGAGAAAGTTTACTTATCCTTTGGGTAAGGCTAATTAGGTAGGATATTAGGTAATCCCTTCCTCCCACTCCATTTCTTAAAAACTCTCCTACCCTTTGTTGTAGTGAAGTTGAAGTCAGATTGCATTCTGGTCTCTCTCCCTATTGCCATAGCCTTGGAAAAGAAAAATGTCATCTTTACCTGTTTAACTTCATCCAATGCAATTTTTGTTTTGACAGTATACATCATTTATTACAAGTACAGATGCTCCTAGACTTATGATGGGGTTACCTCCCAGTAAACCCATAGTAAGTTGAACACATTGTAAATGGAAAATGCATTTAATGCACCTAACCTACAGAACATTGCGACAGCCTAGCCTACCTTAAATGTGCTCAGAAAGCTTACATGGGCCTAGAGTTGGGCACAGTCATCTGGCAGCAGATTACTCTGTAGAGTATAGGTTGTTTACCTTCATGATCACCTGACTGATTGAGAGTTGTAGCTCACTGCTGCTGCCAGGCATGGTAAGATGGTATCATACAGCATATTGCTCTCCCGGGAAAAGATCAAAATTCAATATTGGAAGTACAGTTTCCACTGAATGCATATTGCTTTTACACCATGGTAAAGTAAAAAATTCTTAAGTCAAACCATCATGTTGGGGACCATCTGTAATTATATGTGTGTGCCTTCTTCATTACCTTCATTACTGGCCATGAACAAAACCTGAGTTTAACCTATAGGAGAGATAAACTCAGATAATAATTACATTGCTAATATGACTTATGTAAATTAATTTTTCAAATACTTCTTTATTTAAAATAGAAATAACAGAATCCGTGAATATGTTGTTTTTCCTTATAACAAATAACCTGAGCAATACTATGTAATCGTTTTAAAGTATATATCATTTCCTTTAAATATATGCACTCTTTCCCCCCAGGTTTCTTGAGAGACTAAACATACAAATGGACAATGGCCAGACCATGCGTAACAATAAAACTCCAATGGACAATCTTTGGCAGCCAGCCCAGAACGATCAGGACTTGTTCAACGACTGTGAGCTAGCTTCCCCCTTTTTTAACCCTCTTACCTGCTTCCAACTCAAAACTAACAACAGAACACCAAATATGCTGCTCCCCAAAGCAATTACATAAGAGCCTCACTGCTTGTTAGTGCACCTCCTGCTTCATTGTGCCAACAACCTCCAATCAGAAGATACCACGAGCCTTCTTTTCCCTGCTTATAAAGCTTTTTTACTCCCCTGCCTGTTCTTTGAGACTTTGCTAAAATCCAAGGATGGTGGCGGATCCTCTTGCTTTATCATACTCTGAATAAATTGCTTCTGTTTGTTCTCATCTGTGTGGTCTTCGTTTATTTCCATATTCTAAATGTGTTCTAGATGTTACACTTATTTGAAATCATATATTTTTGCATTAAATAGAAATTCTTTCTGAGGGAGAAAATATTTCTTATGATTTGGCTTATATTACTTTGGGTTCTTGCACTTAGTTCTCAGGTCTCCCAGTTAACGTTTTTTCTTTTCTTTCTTTCTTTCTTTTTTTGTTTTTTAACAGAATGCTTTAAAAAAATGAGGATTAAATAAGATAGTTTACATAGCCTCGTTCCATAATATGAAGCATCAGAGCAGCGGTGCTTCAAAATCACCAGCAAACACTAGGATCATCTGGAGGGCTTGGTTAAACACAGACTGCTGAACCCACCCACACTTTCTAATTTAATGCTTCTGGGGTGAAGACCAAAATTTTGCATTTTTAGTAAGTTCCCAGGTAATGCTGATGTCGATGCTGGTCTCAGGACCACACTTTGAGGACCACTGACCTAGAAACTTACAAGGGATGCCCTTAATCTTAACCTCCATTCTGCCTTTGCAAATTATTTTCTTCTGCTTCTCACTTTGAAATGTCTTCCTTGGAAGTGAGTTGATTTTGACACTGATGTACTGAGCACCTACCATATGGCAAACAATGCACCTGAAAGATTTTTCATGTTGGCTAATTCAATCTTCACAATTATCATTATCATGTGATGTAATATCATAATGTCCCTTTTTCAGAAGAGGCTGGAGCTCAGCATGGTTAAGAGACATAATGTTTTGTAACTATTAAGTGGTAAAGCTGGGATTTAAACCCACACATTTTTATTACAAGTCCAGTATCTCTCCTGCTAAATTTTAAACATGCTCACTTAGAAGTGAATATATTTCCTTTAAAAAACATGCTAAAGTTTTGCTTTTTGTCTAGAAACTTAAGACTCAAAATACTGATGATGACAGCTTAATATGTGTTGTTAAAAGTGCTGGCTATAGAAAATGTTAGGAGAAAAAAGGAATAAACCTTATAGGATGGAAATTATGTATAATGGAGTTTTTATGTAATTCTAAAATAATTCTGTTTGATTTTTTTGAAAACCCTACAGACAAGGACAGGAGGGTAGGGAGGTGGTTGGTGCACAGCTGGTGAAGGTTAGATAGTTTTGAACTGCAAACATGCAGAGTAAAATTCTGGAGGCAAAATCTTAATAGACTTTTCAAGAACCTCAAATATCACACATACTGGGCATGAAACAAACTTCAAAGCTCAAAGAGGATCTGTCTGTATAGAGTACAATGGAGTTAAAAGCTATAAGGAATACAAAGGATTTCAGGATGAAAGGCACTGTTTTCTGAGGCCATGCCTGAATGTAAAGCCAAGGCAGGACAGATAGACAAGGTGAGGTCTACATCTGGGGAGATACCCACTGCTGCACAGCATGTTAACCACTAAGGATTCCATTCTTCTTGGAAATGAAAGGCCAAATAATAGTACTAGTAAATTAGACCTCAGAGGTGGTCTGTCTTTAAGAAAACCCATTTTCCAAAAGTGGAACTGAGCAAACAGTTGCAGAGATAGATTTCTTTTCTTTACAAGATCATTTTTCTTCTTTAGATGTGTACAGTCTAGGGTCCCTGGTTTGTGTTGAAAACATTTTTTACACACACCTGTTAAGGAATACACTCACCAGGTACAGAAATGTCTTCCTTTGGGGTAAAACACATGACATGTTTTCAATATTCAGCTGATCATTTCCTCGAAATTATTCCTGTGATTATGAGAAATTCAGCACAGGGAAAAAATGTGGACCACATATGCTCTCTCCGCTTTGATCAATCATTTACCCTAAGCATAAGCACTCGAGGAAAAGTGGGCTTTCCTGTACTCTGATAGTAACTTGCTCTCCATTCCTTTGCAACAGCTGGCCTCTGTCACCAGGCCCAATTGCCAATGGTACAGCTCTCCATATTTTGCCAGGATCTTGGTTTGCTGTTACAAGGTACTACAGTTTCTCTTCTCACTTCTGCCTCTGACAATGGAAAAAATCCTTTGCCCAAGGGAGAGATGACCCGCTTAATTTTATGCTGTTGCAGGAGTAGTCAAAGAATGGCCAGTGGGCCAAATCCAGCCTGCTGTCTGTTTTTATAAATAAAGTTCTAGTGGAACACAGCCACACTCAATCATTTATGTAGTTCCTCTAGCTGAGTTTACACTACGAAAGTAGAGCTGACTAATTACGAGAGCGATTGCATGGCCCACAGAGACACTTTACTCCATTTATGACCCTTTATGAAAAAGTCTCATGACCCTTGCTCTTTTGGTCTAAAGATGTTTGGTCTAAAGAAGAACATGGCATAAAGACACAAAGACCTAAAGAAGCCTAAAAGGAGCCTACTTACTGGGAGTCATTCATTCCTCTGGATTCTCTCACTAAGTGGAAAGCAACCCCTTTCCAGTTGACCATGCCAGAAACTGAGCATCTTGCTCATTTTTCTCTTCTTTACCTAGGTCATTACCTACTTTGAAGATCTCTTAAATCCCTTCACTTCTCTCCAATCTGCTGTCAATACCCTAGGAGAGGGCTTCCTTTCATCTTCACCTAGCCTATCACAACCTCTTCTATCCCACTGACTACTTTGTCTTGTCTTCAAATTCTTAGTATATTAGACAGCTTAAATTTAACATGTCCAAAATTGAACTCTTGATTTCCCTAACCTCAAACCTGCTTCCCATCTGAACACATAGCAAATCTATTTCTCCAGTTGCTCAGGTTAAAAATTTGGAAGGCATTCTTACCAAGCCTCTGTCTCTTCTACCTCCAATACATCAGCAAATCCTGTTAGCTCTACCTTCGTAATGTTTCCTGATCCCAACCCTTTACCAGCCACTCATTGTTATACCATTCTAGTTCCTACTACATCATGCTTCACTTGGTGACTGCAAAGGCCTCTCAACTGGTATCCCTGTTTCCATCATTTCTCACATACAATCCATTCTTCACCCACTAGACAGGATGAGCTTTGAAAAATATTGTGATTGAAACATATCACTTCCATACTCACTGCCCTTAAGATGGCTTGTCATCTCACTAGGAGTAAACCCAGAGTCCTCACCATGACCTACGTGAATTTACAAAGCTGGTCACTGGCTGCTTCCATCATCTTGACTCTCACCACTCTCTTTACCGCGCTGTTCCCACTAAGGAGACTTCCTGACTTCCACATTGTTCCCAGATGGTGCCAATTGTGCATCCACCTCCACCATCCACCTCTCACCTGATGCTACCACCATCTGGATCTCTCTATCCAAGTGACCAGAGAAGCTCACCTTTCACTTCATTCAGGTGTCTGCTCAGATTCATCTCTGCAGAGAGGACTTATTTAAAAAAGAACCTTCCCTCACTCTCTATTCTCTTGACTTGCATTATTGATTTTCACAGCAGTTACCTTTCATGCTCCCACACACACTAGAATAACTTGAATGTAAAATAACTGAAAGCAAGAACTTGGGCTGTTACATTTACTGAAGTATTTTCCAGCACCTTTTAGGTACTGTTACAGTACCTAGCACATAGTAGTGCTGTGAAAGTACAGTTGGTTCTGTGTCTGTGGGTTCCATATCCATAGATTCAACCAACTGTGAATCACAAATATTCTTTAAAAAATAGTGCCTGTATTAAGCATGTACAGACTATTTTCTTTCATTATTATATAAACAATACATATAACAACTATTTGCATAGTATTTACCATTGCATTAGGTGTTGTTAAGTAACCTTGTTAAAGTATATGAAAGGATATGCTTAAGTTAAATGCAAATACTGCACCATTCTATATCAGGTACTTGAGCATCCTTAGACTTTGGTACCCCAGAGAAGTCCTGGGACCAATCCCCTATGGATACCAAGGGACAAATGTATCTGTGGAATGACTGACTGACTGAATGAATGAATGAGCTACTTCTTAGTTATTCTGCCTTGGCAATTACTCTTTCCCAACACTCTCAACACTGAAGTCAAGATATATTTTTCCCCCAAAAGAAATTAGCTAATTTATCCCTCTTGTTCAAAATCTTGTAATGTCTTCCCATTGCAATTTTGATAAAATAGCACATCTTGACCTGGTTATGCCTGGTCCCTACTTACCTCTCTAGCTTTATTTCTGACACTGCTCCATAACCAATACTAAATGAAGTGCCCAAATTCCCACTCAGTGAGATGAGAAACACTTGTTAAACTCCTTCCTCTCCTTCCCATTCTTTACCTGGCAAGCTCTCGCATGTCCTTCAGCACCCAGCTTAAATATCTTATTGTCTGAGAAGCCATCCTGAACTCGACATTATCCCTGTCATATATGCTTCCATTGTACCCTATAATTACATATCATAGCTTTTATCATCTATATTTAATTGTTATTTAAAGATCTGTGACTCCCAACCACACTAACTTACTGATTTTGGTATCAACAGTGCCTAGTACAACAAATATATGTTAGATAAGTAAAAAGATATACAAGGTAGCCCTTGCTTGAAAGAAGTTTAAAGTAGTGATAAACATAATGGGATTTCCCCCTTTATTCAGCTCAATAGTTCTGTTAATCCTGTGTCTAAACCACTCCCCCAGTCAGGTGCATTTGGGTCACCAATCGTCTCTTTGAATTACAAGTTATAGCTGTTAACATCACATACAAACCTCTAAAGGGTTATCAAGTTTCTCCAGAGAATATCAGAAGCCTTTCCCACGTTGTACTTTGTAGGCTAATAATACTTTTAATTCTGTTTTCTAGTCATGTCCTGGGCACTGAACTTGTTATAAAGATTAATAAATTGGGCCCAACACGGTAGCTCACACCTGTAATCCCAGCCCTTTGGGAGGCCGAGGCAGGCGGATCCTAAGGTCAGGAGTTCGAGACCAGCCTGGCCAATGTGGTGAAACCCCATCTCTGTTAAAAATACAAAAAGTAGCCAGGCCTGGTGGCGGGCACCTGTAATCCCAGCTACTAGGGAGGTAGAAGGAGGAGAATTGCTTGAATCCAGGAGGCAGAGGTTGCAGTGAGCCGATATCACACCACTGCACTCCAGCCTGGGCAACAGAGTTAGACTCCACCAAAAAAAAAAAAGATTAATAAATCTAAAACACTTACAATATTGCAATATTGTTTGGCATGTAGTGTCTGTTCTCTGAATCCTAGCTATTAATATTCACCTTTTGTGTTCATTTCAAATAGACACAAATGACACTGACATTGGTCCTGTCTTCTAGCTCACAATGTAGCAAGAAACTCAGCCTGATCAATGACTGACCATTATGACAGCATGTTGTAATTTCAACAAGCTGGAGGCTGTTGAAATTACAAGTATAAATAGCAGCCAGAGAAGAGGTAATGAGTAAGAATACACTGGAGTTTTTCCAGACATAACTGGTAGAAAACAAAATTTAATATAGCAGAGAAGAAATAAAGGTGCTGGAAGCTCATAGGAGTGCAGATGGAGTTTATAAGGTGGTAAACGAATGTGAGGGGTAAGAATTTGGGAGGATTTGAGGCTGGCATAAGCATAAGAGAAGCAGGGAGTATCCAGTATCTTGATGGGGCATAAGGATTTTGAAGAGAAAGGCTCTGCATTCTATTCCACAACCAACATGTATACACTCACACCTACACGCCCTGCCATGCACCCAACATATAAGAGAAGGCGAAAGAGTGAAGGTGATGGGAGAGGCAGGTGGAGAATAATGGTGGGGTTGCCCAGAGATAGACAGATTGAAGTTCACATTCTCTAACTTGATTAGACCCTCTACCCACCACTTCTCCCCCTGCACCTGGTTACTAGTCATCCCTAGAGCCAAAGACAGAATCATGTAAAGTAGGCTCATTTAGAAATGCTGGTTGTGGCATTCCAACCTGGCAAACCTAAGAACTGTATTGCAGTACCATGTCAATGCATATCCGCATGATGCTTGTGACAAATGTTTAAAAAGCCTTAAAAACATTCATGCTCCAAAAATTCCAAAAGAAATAAATCATTATAGCTGTTCACAAAGATTTCTGTACATTATTACTCACAACCATGTTGATCATAACCGGAAAACATGAAACATCTAAATGTCTATATTTGGGTAATGGTTATATAAATAATTTATTAACACACAGCCATTGAAATTCAGGTTTAAAATATTTAATGATGGGACATTTCTCCTAAATACCATCTGAAGTTAAAAGCAGATATAAAACAGTAAAGCACAAGCTCAACCTTTATAAAAAATATATGTTTATATATGGGCCCAGATACTATAGTGAAGGATTAACTTACGACCTTTTTTAAAAAATTACAAAAATACTAGAAGAAATGAGTGATTACTTTCTTCCTCCACCCCAAGAAAATAACTAATATTTGTACAACTACAAGGATCGAAGACTCCAGTGTCAAGCTTGACAGGGAAGCAACAGAGCCTCCTGCCTTCAAGGGATCTGTGGAGGTGGTGGTGACCAGGACAAGGTGAAAAACAAAAGGTGCAGCTTAACCCAGAAAGAGGAAGAGGTCCACAGAATGTCTGAGATTGAATTTACCATTGAGACCCAGCTTGAGGAGCTCACAGAAAAGTTAACTAATTTAGAGATTAAAAGAAATGTGGCATTTCGTACATCTGAATGTTGTAAAGTAATGTTGAAATGCAAATCTGGTCTATGTATTTGATATACATACACATACATCTTTACATATACAAACATATATATGTACAGGTAAATGATACATACATGGTACCTAATATTCATATATATAACATACCTGTATTTATTACATATGACTCCATATATTAATATTATCTACATCCAAAGTGGTTATCTCTAGGTGATATTAATCTTAAAAAATCTGAATTATTTCTTCATACTTTTTTTACCTTTTCCCAATATTTCCCATCAAATGCGTATTACATTGCTAATCCACAAAAAAATTTTTTTTTTCAAAATGCATTGCCTATGTCTTTGTGCATAAAATTGGTTTGATAATTATATTAAATCTGCACGTATTGTTCCTCTAACAAGTTATTAAAGTTACTAATTGGCATACTTCATTTTAAGAAGTTTTTAATTGCAAATGTAGCTATAAACTGTGGTGTGGTGCTTGAGAGAAGACATTTTCTTAGGTTTTGCCCATCCACCTAAAGCTGCTACAAAGAAAGAATAACTTTAATAATTTTTTTTTTTTAAACAAAGTCTCTCTCCTCTCCTGTGGATGTTTTGGAGCTTACAACTTTGTCCTGAATCTAACCACTTCTTATCAGTGGTGCCGCTGATATTAGTGCAAGCCACTATTATCTCTAATTTACTTCTTACAAGTTTATTTCTTGCAATAAAATCTTGTCTTCAATTTCCTGGCCTTATGGCCTACGCGCTACACAAAAGCTAGAGTTATATCTCTGAAATCAAAGGCAGACAATGTATATTTCCCACTCAAAATTATTCAATGGCTTCCCAGCTCATGCAAAATATCCCAAGTTTCCACCATGACTTGGTAGAATATACCAGGATATAAGGAACCTGGCACCAGCTGCCCCTTTGGTCTCAACTTTCACCAGTTCTTCTCCTCCCTCTGCTCCAGGCACAAGCACCTCCTCTGTATTTCTCCAACATGTCAAGTGCACTCTGACCTGTGCACCTGTTGTATTTTCTTCCTAGAATATTCACTTCCAAATATCCACTAGGTTCCCTTTTTGTCTTCACTTAGGTCTCTGCCCAAAGGTAACCCCATCAAAGAGCACTTTTCTGACTATTCTAACGAATGTAGCATACTTTGTCATTCTCAGATTTACTATGCTGCTGTATTTTCCCGATGGTATTTATCTAACATATTGCATATTTATTTGTTTTTTAACGTCTATTAACTGTCCCCCACCAATAGATAAGTGCCATGAAAGCAGAGGCTTTGTCAGTTTTCTTGGTCCATAATAGGTACTTAACAGATACAAGTTAAGCACTGAATGGTGCCATTGTAGACTATCTTGAAAATACAGTTGTATCACCTGCTACTATAACATGTGGTTATTTATCCACTTTATCCAAAGCACTGCCGTCAGATACTTCAATCATCTACTTGTAAATAAAATACTCTATCTTTTCCTCAAGACTGTATATATGTTACATCCAATAGAGATCATAAGTCTGTCCCCTCCAGTTCCATTATTTATTTTGTTTTCAGAACTCAGTTGAATTGTTTCTATTTCAAAGTTTAGGGTTTCTGACCACCCTAATCCCCATTTTTTGTTCTCCCATAAGCATTACAATTTTCATTTTTTACACTGATTATTTTTAGTTTAGATTATCTTATCCCTTTAGAGAATTTTTAAAAGTATAAATAGGGTCTGATAATCAACTAATCTATAAATCAATCAACTAACCAACCAATCAATATTTATTACTTATTTACCATGCTTGGCCATGGAGCTATAGTTGACAGTGGGACAGATAAGGCCCCTGTCCTTATAGAGCATGTGATAATGAATTATATATTGTAGAATCACTCTTCTTTTTACGAATTGTCCATGAGCTCAACTAAAGACGCACACATTTATAAGTAGCCAGGAAAATGTAACTTCAAACAATGAGATACAATTTCTACCCATCAGACTCAAAAAATGCTAAATTGCTAATCTTTTGAAGTGATGAGGATGTGCTGAAAGCATACACTCAGGACTGGTTGTGAGAGGACACATTAGTAAAGCTTTTTGGATGCTAATTTGGCAGGATGTTTGAAACTTTTGAATGCACATTTTCGACATATATATTCTAGGGAAATGCCCCAACACTTGCTTAGATGTCCAAAGATGCATGCAGAAGGTTATGTGTTGCTATAGTTTTTGTAAAAAAGAACAGTTGGAAATGGTACAAATCTTCACAAATCTATAAGTGATTCATTAAATCACGGCACACTGATACCCTTAAAAAATACTATGCAGGTGTTAAAAAGAATGAGAAGGGATCATACACATAAAATAAAAACTATATAGCCATGGATAAACAATGAAACCAGGGAAGCAGTTGTAGGGTCAAGACAGACAGAAGAAAGAGTTTTTTTTAGTCAGAAGGAGGTTTGATTTTCATCAGGAAGATATTTAATCAGCAGAAAGTTCAGTTATATTTGTAATATTTTATATCTTAAGCTGGGCCATGGACATACAGGTGTTCCTTCATTTTTTTTTTTTAGTACCTTTTGTTATATCTAAAATAGAGCTGGAAGCCATTAACACAGGAACAGAAAACCAAATACTGCATGTTCTCACTTATAAGTGGGAACTGAACAATGAGAACACATGGACACGTGGAGAGGAGCAACACAGACTGGGATCTGTTTGGGGTCTGTTTGGGGGATGGGCAAAGTGGATAAATAGCTAATGCATGTGAGGCTTAACACCTATGTGATGGGTTGATAGGCGCAGCAAACCACCATGGCACATGTTTACCTATGTAATAAATCTGCATGTCCTGTGCATGTATCCTGGAACTTAAAATAATTTTTAAATGATTTTTTTAAATTTAAAAAATCTTATTTTAAAATACATTTTATTATTTTATCATATGTAAGTGTATTATATTTATTTTATTATTTTATTGTACAGAAGTTGTGTTACACTTACAATAAAATAATATAATGTATCCAAGATACATGAGTTGATAAAATAATCATACATCAATATACTTAACATATCATAGGAGTTTGAATAAAATAAAAACTGAGAAGAAGAGGGAGACAGATATGCATATGTATGCATACATATACACACATTTAATATAAGTAGATCCAGAGGTCATGGCCATAAGAATGCACACCCAATTGTTAATCATAAATATTTTGAGCAGGGAATTGAAGATGATGGGAGACTTCATTCGGAATATTACTAGAATTTTAAACTACATGAATTTGTATGCTTATGGGTTCCTTGTTTAACTGAAGGATAAGGAAAGACTTCTCCCTCACCTGTGAATCCCATCTTTTGCACTCTGGCCAACTCACAAGTCTTCTCACTTTGCACTAGAAGGATAATGTACTGTTCTTGCCAAATATGTCATACACAAGAGTATTAATTTCTCCAAGCAGCTGGGTGTGAGCCCTGCTCCAAGCAGAAAACAAACTCGCTGACTCAAAAAGAGGCTAGGTCAAGGAATGTCAGGTTAGATATAGGCATATGTTTGCCCATTTGTTCATTCAACCATTCCTTCACCAACTCAATCGTATGTAGATGCACTCAGCAGAGTATTTGATAGTCCACTCTATTTCAGGCACTGAGAAGAGGAAGCAGGCACAGTTCCTTCCCTCAGGGAGCTCAGAGGCTACTGAAGGAGACAGACATGAATCCAGTAACTGCATATACATAAAATTACAGTTATGGTGGATATTATTAGGGGAGGTACACAAGCTATCATTGACCCTGATGGGAGAACAGAAAACACTTTCTTGAGGAGATGATAATTGAGCTGCAACTTAAAAGAGGAATAGAAGTTGACAGAGAAAAGGCAGAAAACATTGGGGACTGAGGCTGGAAGTGCAGCCGTGAGATACATAACTTAGTCAAGCAACTGAAAGGAGACAAAGATCACTGGAGCGCAGAGAGTGAGGGGATGCCCCATGTCAGATGCGGCCAGCAAGGGTCACATCAGGAGCGGGTTGGAAGTCGTACTAAGTATTTAGGTATCATCAGTTCAGTGATTGTTTTAAGAAGGTTGGCACTGGGGGCGACAAGATTAGATTTGCATTTTGATCTGTCTGGTATATAAAAGAGAAGGGACAAGAGCATTTTTTTGTGTTGTTTATGTGTGTGTGTGTGCACTTTTGTTTTTGTTTTTGTTTTGTTTAGGGTGGTCTCAGTAATTTAAAAATATTTTCCTTTTATCGATACCAGTCAACCTATCTAGAACCTGGTTATTGGTGGAAGCGGCGCCACCTCCTAGGGGATGTTTGAGATATTTTTGGGATACTGGGTTGTAGTTATGATTGGGGAGCACAACATGAATCTAGAGGAAGGACACGTGACACATTACAACATGAGGGACAATCCTTCATAAGAAAATTATCGTTCCACAGGCCACATTCCTCATGATTTTAGAACATCCTACCAGCCACTTGTGTAAGTGAAGAATTTGTTTGTAATTATCTAATCTAGAACATAACTCCTTTACTTATAGATAAAAAGAATTTTGCATGGTAATTTCCATACACTGAATGAAGGGAAGGGTATGCTTTCATTTGGTTCAGAACAAATATTCACCCTGTCACCTACATACAACATGTCTGTGTTAGACTCTGTTGGTAGATATCGCATCCATGGTGGTGACTTAATGTACAAATGCACATATCTGACTGCTTTATTAGGTTTCTGTTGTAGATGAGCCTGAGCATTTATACAATGAAATGTATGTCATTTTACCAAAATTACTCTTCTTTTGTTGCTTGTTTATATTTCATTTAAGGCATTATATTGATAATTGTTCATTGTGTATAGATATGTTAGATTACTTGTGGATTTCATTTCAGTATTGTAAAGGGGTATTACAAGATTTTTGTTTTTAAAAAGAGAGTAGCAGTTGATCTGGGGTGATTGAGAATTACTGGCCTAGAAAAATATTACTTTCAAGAGCTAGGCTGTTTTGATAGACAAGACACACTTCAGCTGTCTTGTCTAAATGAATTCATGGGAGTGTTCCTGATTTATCAGTCCTGGATACGTGCAGTTAAAGAAGCTCAGTGAATGTCAAAGGTTGGAGAGAGCAGCACAGGTGCAGAGGTGACACACTACTTCCCTATCAACAAAATTAGAAAGATATGCTCCAGCTTCAAGCTTTTCTCAAGTCCTGAAGGATTTTTAACACACCTTCCATAAAAAACTGTACTTCATTATCTCATAAATATCTAATTTGACAACATTTACAAATCAAGTTTGTGGAATTTTGTTGTATTCATGTGAGTGTGTGTTTTGTCCTTTCTCAGAATAATTCTTAAAGTAGAAATGTTTCTATGTGCTAGAAACTGCTGAGATAAAAAAATTAATTTTGTGGTTAGCTTGAAAACAAATGGTGGGCTCTAATATGCAATGTAATGTAATATAATATAATAAGGGTATCCCCTTAGGGTTGACTGTGGCAGCTTTCCAAGCCTTCAGGCCTTGTCAGTTTCATTGTTTTAATAATAATGGAATAAAGAACAGTGATTCTCATTATCTGAGTGCTACTATATGCCAGAAAATGTTTTGTAGGCATTAACTGATTTTTATCATCACAACAGCCTATGGATATAGATATTACGACTATATCCAATTTACAGATGAAGCAACTGAGGCTCAGAGACTTGAACTGATGTGTCCAATGTTATATGGCTGGTAGATAGTCCAGAACCAGATATCTTAATCCCTATGATAGACAAATATAATAATATTTTAATTTAATCACCAGTGGCATAATTATGAAGATAATCTAACAGTAAAATACGTAATCTGGAATACAGATGAATAGAAATGTTTGCCTCTTAAAAAACCATCTGATAACTCCTTTGAGAAAGACTCACCCAACCATAAGGAGGATGGGGAGTGAGAATCTACAATGTATCCAGAAGGAGAGAACAATGAACAACATAATGAGCACCAGAAGCAGTGGCGTGAGCAGTGGTTGACCTCCTGGGTCTAGGGAAGGCATTCTGGCATTTGTGTTGCTACTCCTCATCCCTGCCCTAATCACCAGAGCTGCCCTGCAAAGCCTTACAATATAGTGAGTTCCCTAACATCAGAGTGTTGCAAGCAAAAGTTAGAGGAGTGCAGGTTAGTGACACCATAGAGGCTATTCCTTTATCTAGTGGACTAATGGTCTACCTGGGTCTACATGGGTCTCTTACCACTCTGAAATAAACAGAACCAGGAATGATGGAATACTTCACGAAGTGTACCAGATATTTAGAGAAAAATTACCAGTTCTCAGACCAGCTAAACAGGCAAGCAATGGGGTGAATTTTGCTAATTTAAAAGAGAGAAACATAGGCTGACCCTTATAGTTGCATCATTGCTCCTCTTCTCGCAGGAGGGCAAAGCACATTAACTCTCTCTCCACCAAGGGACAATGATCAGAATAATCAACATAGAGTGAGGGAAAGGATTTTTATTGAAAAAGCTGCTATAGCAAAGTTTGTGGCGCTAAATATTTCTTTATAAAAACCAGCACTTGACGATCAGCCTCCCTATTCAGCTACAGAGAGGACAGCAAATGGTTGGGTGAGAAAATGCATTGCTATTCACCCAAGACTGTTAGGCTAATCAGCAATGGAAAAAAACATCTGAAAACACTTGATAAAAGGGCAAATATGCTGTAAAGGCTCTCTCTCTCTCACACACACACACATACACACACACACACACACACACACACGACAGATTTTAAAAATGAACATCTGAATGCAGCCTTCAGTTATCAAAAGCTTCCTTTATGGTTCCTATTTAATCCACATAATTCAGAGAGGTTAGAATTACTATTATAAGTGATACTTTCAGATAAAGAAACTCAGATTCAAAAAGATTAATTTCATTCACTTTGTGTCCAAGTGGGTCTGCATCTGTAGTGCACAGGAAAGCACCTTGAATGGATGTTTGACAAAAACTGACTTCTTAATCTTTCAAAGCTGACCTCATCACACCACCACCACTTGCTGGGGCTGGTGGTGGAATGTTGGGCTTGAGGGACCACAGTTTCTGTAATATACGGTACTTCTTACATGCTCAGGGAAATCATTTATCATTGACATTCTACAGTAAGCGAAATTTCCACCCACCACAGAATTCATTTTATTTTTCATATTGTCAAATGACATAAAATAATTTTCTCTGGTTTCTGCTGCTAAAATGTCCTTATAGTGGAGCTTATTATAATATCCCAAGAGGAAGCAAGCATGATAGGATAACTAATGAGTATGTCCACATGAGAGTCAACCTCCAAACACACTAGAAAATCAGCCAAACCAGCTGGAGATAAAATGGCTGACTGGCTGATTGAATCACGTATTCCTCACTGGTCCAGTTGAGAAGCGCTTCTGGGTACATCTCCTCTTTACTTTCTGCCTGCCTTTACCTCTTTTCTCCCCAAGTTAAAATCATTACAGGTTCTTCTCAACCTCCAACTTTGAGGCTAGTATAATCCTTAATAGAAGGAGAGGTAAGCATCCCCTGATTAATTACAAGAGGTCTATACCTCAACATGGCCTTCCTGTGACTCCAGTTACCCTGTCCAAACACTGAAGTTGCACATTGGCGCAGAAACTGGATTCCTTTCTTTTCCTGTTCCTTATTTCTTTCTCCTCACCTCCTCCCTTCTCCATTTCTTTCTTTTTGATTAAATGAGTAAAACATGAACACATTCTTATTGTTAACAAAATTGGATTAGGAATAATTGCTGTCTGGCATGGCCATGTGTTGACAGAGATCTGGAACCATTTTGAACTGCTGTGGGAGCATCACCACATTGACAGAATGTTGGTACTACCTAGTAAAGTAGAGATGTATACACCTGCTACCCACTCCTAGGCAGAGAACCTAAAGAAACTCACACATGTACCCAAGGTGACATTATTATTTATGGACTCATTTTCTGTAATTGCAAAACACTGGAAATTATCTAAATATTCATTAATAGAATAATGAAAAAATAAACTGTAGTCATAAAGTTGACTACTACATAGGAGTAAAAAAGTTTAAATAAACTAAACATATCAATATTGATACATTTCACATATATAAAGAATTTCTGAAAAGCAAGCATTCCCCTTAAAAACTGGCACAAGACAAGGATGCCTTCTGTCACCACTCCCATGCAACATAGTCTTGGAAGTCCTAGCCAGAGCAATCAGGCAAGACAAAGAAATAAAGGACATCCAAATAGGAAGAGAGAAAGTCAAACTATCTCTGTTTGTAAACAACATGATTCTATATCTAGAAGACCCCACAGCCTCAGCCCAACAGCTCCTTCAGCTGATAAACAACTTCAGCAAAGTTTCAGGATACAAAATCAATGTAAAAAGTCATTAGCATTCCTATACACTAACAACAGCCACGCCGAGAGCCAAATCAGAAAGGCAGTCTCATTCATAATTGCCACAAAAAGAATAAAATACCAGGAACATTACTAACCATGGAAGTGAAAGATCTCTACAATGAGAATTACAAAACACTTCTCAAAGAAATCAGAGAAGATGCAACAAATGGAAAAACATCCCATTTACATGGATAGAAAAAAATCAATATCATAAAAATGGCTATACTGCCCAAAGCAATTTACAGATTCAATGCTCTTTCTATCAAACTCCCAATGATATTCTTCACAGAACTAGAAAAAAACTATTTTAAAATTTATATGGAACCAAAAAAGAGCCCTAATAGCCAAGGCAATCCTAAGCAAAAAGAATAAAGCTGAAGGCATATGTTACCTTACTTCAAACTCTACTACAGGGCTACAGTAACCAAAACAGCACGGTACTGGTACAAAAACAGGCACATAGACCAATGGGACAGAATAGAGAGCCCTGAAATAAGGCCACACATCTATGATCATCTGATCTCTGACAAAGCTGACAAACACAAACAATAGGGAAAAGACTCCCTATTCAATAAAGGGTGCTGGGCTCACTAGCTAGCCATGTGCAGAAGATTGAAGCTGGACTGGTTTCTCGCACAACATACAAAAATCAACTCAAGATGGACTAGAGACTTAAATGTAAAACCCAAAACTGTAAAAAACGTGGAAGACAAGCTAGGCAATACCAGCCTGGACATAGGAATGGGTAAAGATTTCATGACAAAGACCAAAAGCAAACACAACAAAAGCAAAAACTGACAAGTGGGAACTAATTAAACTTAAGAGCTTCTGCACAACGACAAAAAACTATCAACAGAGTAAACAGACAACCCACAGAATGGGAGAAAATAATTTGCAAACTATGTATCTGACAGAGGTCCAATATCCAGCATTTAAAAGGAACTTAAACAAATTTACAAGAGAAAAACAACCCTATTAAAAAGTGGACAAAGGACAGGAACATCTATTTTCCAAAAAAAGACATACATGTGGCCACCATGCATATGAAAGAGAAGCTCAATATCACTGATCATTAGGGAAATGCAAATTAAAACCATAATGATCCACTACCTCACATCAGTCACAATGGCTATTAGTAAAAAATGAAAAACTAACAGAGGCTGGCGAGGTTGCAGAGAAAAGGGAACACCTGTACATTGTTGTTGGGAGTGTAAATTAGTTCAACCATTGTGGAAAGCAGTATAGTGATTCCTCAGAGAGCTAAAAACAGAACTACCGTTTGACCCAGCAATCCCATCACTGAGTATATACCCAGGTGAATATAAATCATTCTGCCATAAAGATGCATGCACACGAATGTTCACTGCAGCACCATTCATAAGAGCAAAGACATGGAATCAACCTAAATGCCCATTGATGACAGACTGGATAAAGAAAATGTGGTACATATACACCATGGAATACTATGCAGCCTATATAAATAATGAGATCACTCTTTTGCAGGAACATGGATGGAGCTGAAGGCTATTATACTTAGCAAACTAACACAGGAACAGAAAACCAAATACTGCCTGTTCTCACTTACAAGTGGGAGCTAAATGATGAGAACTTATGAACACAAAGAAGGAAACAAAAGACACTGCAGTCTACTTGAGGGCGGAGGGTGAGAGGAGGGAGGAGAGCAGAAAAGATAACTATTGGGCACTGGGTTTAATTTCTGGGTGATGAAATAATCTGTACAACAAACTCCCATGACATGAGTTTACCTACGTAACAAACCTTCACATGTACCCCGAACCTAAAATAAAAGTTAAAAAAAGTAAAAATGTAAAATAAAAAGGCAACTTGTCAAAAAATATATGAACTATATTATATAAAATTTAAAATATAAAATATATTAAATATCATTTTGTAATACATGTTTAATGTACTAAAAAGTATGAAGCAAATGCAACAGAATGATAAGACTACAAATTCTGGGAGATGATTACCTCTGCGAGGCGAAGTCAGGGGATGCACACAAGGAGGGGTAAACTGTATTAGTCATGCTTTGTTTTCTAAACTGGATGATGCAGATTTGTTCTGTTGTGTGGTGTTATTTTGTTAGTCTGAACTATTTTGCAATAAATTATAAACACTCTAGGAAAAAAAATTCAAACATTTCAAATAAAGTTAAACCTCACTTTGACCACCAACCAGCACCTAGTCCTGGGAACCCCAAAGAGTTATCTACTGTTAGTTATTAGTTCTTTTTCACTCAATATAAATAGCATTGTTTGAACAAGGGTATCTCTTTCCTTTTTACATAAACGATAATCTAACACGCATACTTTCACTGAACATCGTGTCTTAACCATATAAATGCACTTCCCTCTTCAAGAATAATGAATGTTCCTGGAACTTAAGCATTTTCTTTTCGAGGCAGAGGGTATAGTCGCTAAAAGCACAGTCTTTAGAGACAAATTGCCTGAATTCTTCCAATCCTGGAGTCAATACAATATTTACCTGGGGCAAGTTATTTTCAGTGCTTCAGGTATCTTATCTATAAAACTGATAATTACAATACCTACGTCTTAGGATGGTTTGAGGATTCCATGAGTAAAATCATGTAAAACACACAGAGAAGTGGCTGGAACATAGTAAACCCTTGATAAATATTATTTGTAGCTACTGTCTTTTCTATAATATATTGGAAAGGGACCTCACAGTGGCATCCTTACACCAAGCCCAACTTATGGCTACTCTAGAAAAATCAGGATGTTCTTTTTCCCACTTCTAATTATGCTAAGCTTTGGAAATCAGTCACCCTTCAAAAACACTACAGAACCTGTAGCAATGTCCAGTCTTTTGATTTCTGCATACTAAGTTCGATTTGTCCAAATTCCAGGCATTGTTTTCTTACAGGAGAATTTCTTCAAGTCACTCATAGCCGTCAGTTTCTGCCAATGCAATCTGGCAATTGAAGAACTCTACATAAGTGTTTATATGTCACCGTTCTTTCTTTAAGTTGAGCCTGGGGGCACAGCCAATCTTTCTTTTTTCACATTCATGCTAATAATACTTTGGTTGAGTTGCACATAGCATATGTAACTTTTTGGCAATTTATTTTTCTCACAGTTTTCAGAGTTTGCTTCAAATTTATCACATAATCCATGTTATACTTGCAGTTAGTCTATTTATCACCTAATATCAAATTTTGGATTTGCATAATTCCCTACGTTAAGAGAGATTAAGAACAAAATAAACTTTAGAGTCAACCAGACCTGAGTTCAAATCCTAGCTCTACCATGGGTTAGGCATGTGGCCCAAGTAAATATATTAGTTTTCTATAGCTAGATAACAATTTACTGCAAAGTTAGTAGTTTAACATAACACCCATTCATTATCTCACAGTCTGGGCATGGTGACTGGGTTCTCTGCTCAAGTCTAAAATTAAGATGTAGGTAGGGATCACTGCTGATGTCATCTGGAGCTCAGGGTTCCCTTTTCAGCTCACATGATTGTGGGCATAATTCACTGTCCTGCAGTTGTAGGACTAAAGACCCCATTCTCTCACTGCTGTCAGCTGAGGTAACTTGCAGCTCCAGAAGCAGTTCACATTCTTTGACACGTGGTCTCCTCCGTCTTCAAAGCCAGCAAGAGATTTTTCCCGCATATCAAATCACTTTCATACTTCACATGGCTGATTTCCGCATCTCTTTCCTCTGGACTCAGATTTAAAGGGCTCATCTGATTGGGTCTGGCCAACCTGGATAATTTTCCTATTTTAAGGTCAGCTGATTTTGGAATCTTAATATTACATGCCAAATTCCTTTACATCAGTACGTAGGTGAGGGTTTTATTGAATACCAAGGAGAAGGAGCATGTATGTACTCCAGGGAGCAGGATATCTTGGGAGACAGCTTACATTTTTGCCATTCACAGCAAGACAGACTGGCTTTGCAAGCCTCAGCTATAAAATGGGAACAATGGTGCTCACCGTAGAGAAAGAGTCAGTTAGATACAGTGAAACAAAAAAGCTTCCAAGTACTGATTATGCTCAGGATTAGGCTGCCTGTTTTCATTATTTCATCTTCCCAGCAATCTTTTTCCCCCAGTTTTACTGAGATACAACTGATATGCAAAAAACTCTACATAATTAATGTATACAACTTGGTGAGTTGGAACACATTTACACTCATGTTGCCATCACTATTATCCAGGCAATAAACATATCCATCATGCCAAAAGTCCCCCTTTTTAATCTAATGAGAACTATCCTATTAACCAATGAGTAAGTGCAACTGTATCTTATTGTTAACTGCAGGCACTATTTTGTACAGGCATCTAGAACTTACTCATCTTGTATAACTAACACTGTATCTATTGAATAACAACTTCCCTGGTAACCATCATTTTATTGTCTACTTCTATATCTTTGACTGTTTTAGATGCCTCACTTAAAAGGAATCATACAATATTTGTCTTTCCGTGACTGACTTATGTCACTTAACATAATGTCTTCTAGGTTTATACATGTTGTCACAAATGTTAGGTTTTTCTTCTTTCAAGGCTAATATTCAACTTCAGGTGTTTAACACATTTTCTTTGCCTATTCACTCATCTGTTGATAGACATTTGGGTTATTTCCATATTTTGGCTACTGTGAATATTGTTGTCATGAACATGGGAGTGCAGATATCTCTTTGAGATCCTGATTTCAATTCTTTGGGACATATAGCCAGAATTGGGATTGATAGATCATGTGGTAACTCTATTTTTAATTTTTTGAGGAACCGCCATACTGTTTTCCATAGCAGCAGTACCGTTTTACATGTTAAAGAGTTCCTATTTCTCCACAACCTCACTAACATTCGTTTTTTTTTTTTTTTTTTTTTTTTTTTTTTTTTTTTTTTTTTTTATTAATAGCCATTCTATCGGGTGTGAGATGATATCTCAATGTTTTTGATTTGCATTGCCCTGATGATTAGTGATAGTAAGCATCTCTTTTGTTTGTCATTTGTATGTTTTCTTTGGAGATGTGTCTATTCAGGTCTTTTCTCCATTTTTAAATCAGGTAATTTGATTTTTTGCTATTGAGTTGTAGGAGTTCTTTATATGTTTTGGAAATTAATGCATTATCAGATATATGGCTAGCAACTATTTTCTCTCATTTCATAGGTTGCCTTTTGACTCTGATGTTTCCGTTGCTGTTCAGAAATGTTTTCGTTTAATGCAGCTCTACTTATAATTTTTGCTTCTGTTGCCACTGCTTTTGGTGCCATATCCAAGAAATCATTACTGAGATCAATGACAAGAAGCTTTTCCCTTCTGTTTTCTTCCAGGCATTTTATGGATTTAGATCTTATGTTCAAATCTGTAATTCATTTTCAGTTAATTTTTGTGTATGATGAATGACACAATTTTATTATTTTGGATGTGGATATACAGTTCTCCCCCAAAAAAATATTGAAGAAACTATCCTTTCCTTATTATGTATTATCGGCATCCTTGTTGAAGATTAATTGATCACATATGTGTGGGTTTACCTATGAGCCTACTATTCTGTTCCATTGATCTACAAGTCTATTTTTATGCCAGTCTCAAGCTGTGTAAATTACTGTAGCTTTGTAATATATTCTCAAATCAGAAATTTTGGTACCTCCAGCTTTGTTCTTACTACTCAAAATTATCTTGGCTATTTAAGGTCTTTTGCAGTTGCATGAAAATTTAAGAATTGTTTTATTTATAATTATAAAAAATGTTTTTAAGATTTAGATATGGATAACATTGAATATGTAAATTACTGTGGGTAGTGTAGACATTTTAACATAGAGTGTCTTTTTGGGAAAAGCACACAAAATCACACATTTTAATCTAATTTCTTTCATCAGTGTTTTATAATTTTCAGCATTCAAATGAGTCTTTCACCTCCTTAGTTAGGTTTATTGCTAGGTATTTTATTCTTTTTGATCCTACTGTAAATGAGATTGTTTTCTTGATTTTCTTTTTGGATAGTACATTGTTAATGAAGAGATATGCACTCACTTTTGTGTTTTGATTTTGTATTCTTCAGTTATACTTTGTAGCCTGAATTAGTTTATTAGTTCTAACAATTTTTTTTGTTTGCAGAGTCTTTAGGGTTTTATACATATAAGATCATATCATTCCAGCAGTCTTTTTTTATAATTTCTGATTTGATTTTAGATTCAAGGGGTACATGTGTGGGTTTGTTACCTGGGTATATTGTGTGATGCTGAGATTTGGGGTATGATTGTTCTCATCACCCTGATGTTGAGCATAGTGTCCAAGAGTTAGTTTTTCAACCCTTGTCCTTCATCCCTCCCTCATCTAGTGGTCCCCAGTGTCTATTGCCATCTTCATGTCCACAAGTTTAACTTGTGTTTAAACAATGTGTAACTGCCACTTAGATATGAGAACATGCAGTTTTCTGTTCCTGTGTCAATTTGCTTTGGATTATGGCCTCCAGCCCAGGAGCCCTTTTAAAATGAGCCCAATACAGAGTCTCCTTTGGTGACTGATGCTGATTAGGTCCCCAATAATTATTTTTTTATGCAAAAGAATGATGCAAAGACTAACAATACTCATATTTTACAGATGAAGAAACTGGGACTTAAAGATAATATCTAAAAGCAGTTATCATAGTTATAGCCTCTGGCAAATAGAAAACACTCATTAATACCAGTTGCCATCATCATCATCAGCATAAGCATCATCATTATCATCATCATTTTATATTAAAAAGAAGAAACGCAAAAGTCTCCAGTAGCACCTATCACACACCCACTCCTAATCTGGGTCATGCAAAAACTGTGGAGATGATGAGTCCTTTGCAAGGCATTTCTGAGGAGCTGCTGTTCCCTGGGAAGCTGCCTGGTCATTTCTCGGCTGCTTTTTTTTTTTTTTTTTTTTTTTTTTGAGACGGAGTCTTGCTCTGTGGCCCAGGCTGTAGTGCAGTAGCACGATCTCGGCTCACCGCAAGCTCCCCCTCCCGGGTTTACGCCATTCTCCTGCCTCAGTCTCCCGAGTAGCTGGGACTACAGGCGCCCGCCACCTCGCCCGGCTAGTTTTTTGTATTTTTTAGTAGAGACAGGGTTTCACCGTGTTAGCCAGGATGGTCTCGATTTCCTGACCTCGTGATCCACCTGCCTTGGCCTCCTAAAGTGCTGGGATTACAGGCTTGAGCCACCGCGCCTGGTCTTCGGCCGCTTTTTTAATACCCCAAGGGGGGACTGTGGTTGAAGCTCTAGTCCTGAAACTGACAACACCAGAATCCAGAATCTCCCAGTTTCTTAACACCAACTTGGTGGTGGAATTTGCATTGTCTAGTGCAATATGCAGCCCTTTTAACATTTACATTTGATCTTTATCTTCTGGTTATACGGATTACTTTATCTAATTTTACCTGTTATTTGTTTTAAAGCTTTTCACCCCATCTTACCCAACTTTTAGTGGAGAAAGCTAATACTCAAAAGCTCTCTCAATTCTTATAACAGCATATAAAACATTTCATGCTCATTAAACTAATACCCTTCATTCTCTCGTTCTTTTCAAATGTCAATCCCTAAGTGACATAAATAAGGTTAACAAAGAGTGGTATTCTAAGAGATTTTAGACTTTATCTAGTACAAACACCTCATTTCACTGTGGAAAAACTGGAGATCTCCCCAAGAAAAGGATTTTCTTAAAGTCATGAGCTGGTGGCAAAGCCAGGACTAGACAGATGGACATCAGGAGTCTAGTCACCCAGTGCCACACACTTTCCAATTACATGAATCCACTTGATACCTAGTGGTTGACCTCCAAAGCTCTGCCTAGTGACTACTTTCATTATCTCAGTGTGTGTATTTATATATACAAAACTCAAAGGAGAAATCACAAAGTAAAAATACCTCATCATAACTTAACTGTACTCCTGGGAAATCAGACATTCTGTAACAACTCCATGGCCAGGCTGTCCTATTTGGTGCTACAGACACTGGTAACTACCTTTCCAACAGCCATTCTCTCCTACTTCCTAGGTGACAGACCCCAGTTTTGTTTGGGGGCACCAATATGCCCAACTCCATCAAGCTACTCTCTTTTTCAACCTCCCCTGCTGCCAGGAGCAACAAGATATAGTTTGGACCAAGGAGTTACAGGTAGAAGCTGAGTAAGCATTTGGGGAAGACTTGTTTTTCTGAGTAAATGAATAAAGATTGCTGGCATCACATCATCCCTTTTCTTCTCTT
Organism: Macaca mulatta; assembly: GCF_049350105.2. NCBI lineage: Eukaryota > Metazoa > Chordata > Mammalia > Primates > Cercopithecidae > Macaca > Macaca mulatta. Next base: position 157,556,662 of record NC_133411.1, read on the forward strand.
TGAACCTAAATTTGATATCTAGAGCAACAGTAGTCACCTGGAAGCATACACAGGGACAACAAAATGGAACGCTAGAGGTACGGGTCATTGATATCACTGGCTGGCTGCACCAGCCCTGAACTATTAATAACCGAGTATCTTTTCAGTAAAAGAAACAATAACTCAGAAAGCAACATGGTCTAGAACCTAAAAGCACTGCCTGGGAGTGACAGACTTGGGTGTGAGTCCTGGCTAGCTGCCTGACATTGAAAAAGTTACCTAACTTCACTGAGTGCCAGTTTTCCCAACTGACAGGATTGATTTAAAGATTAAATAAAAGAATGCATATAAAGTGCTTAAAATGGCACATTGCAAGCCCTCAGTATATGGTAGCCTGGTTAAATGTAGGAATCTCTCTCTGTAACTATCTTATTATTATTCATTGTTTATCCAGGGAATGTATGCAGAATTGATCTCATTGGTCAGCAAACAACAGGTATTACACTCACAACTTTATACGTAGATTGGTCATGGAAGGCACAAATTACCCAAATAAAGCTAATGAATATTCATCAAAGATTGCCTTGGAATCCTAGAATGCTGAAGCTTAAAAGATAGCGTAACCTTCATCCAACAAATATTTACAGAGTGCCAAATATATGTTCAGAACCATGCTAGTCACTGTGGATATATGAATATATCGTTGAAGTAAGATTCCTGTTCTCACGGGGTTTATCTGGTAGTGGGGGCATTTCCTACTGTATATCTAATATGACCGTCTCAATCACAGCTGAGGAAACTGAAGCCCAGAAATGTTAAATGACTTGCAGGCATATCTAGATCACACAGCAGTAAATGGCAGATGTTGGAGTAAAATTCAAGCCTTCTGACTCCTACTGGGTTGGTCTTTTGTCTATATCCTGAAATTCCTGATTTACATTTTTGTATACCATCAGAAAATATTCCTTGCTGTCCACCAGGATGAATGAGATAGCAAATCTGATTCCCGAGTTTCCTTCGTTTCCTACCACTCTCTCATTTCCTTATGCTCCAGGAAGCATAGTCTTGGTTTGATTTCCTCAACTATGTCAAACTTGCTCCTTTTACAAGACTCTTACACTATTATCCCCTCCTTCTGGTTGTCCTTCATCCCTAGTTTTACTCGTATGGCATTCATTCACCATTTAAGCCTCAGCTTGAGGGCCATTTGTTCTGACTGCCCCTTAAAATGTGTCATTATCATTCTCTACCTCACTCATCATTTCTTTCAGCTCATGTATATAACCAGCTGAAATTATCTTACTAATTTTTTTTTCCACTTGCTTGTTGTTGGGCTGCCTGAGGGCAGACACCTTATCTGCCTTGCTCACTGCTGCATTCCACAGGCCAGAACAATGCCTGCAGCCAGAGCTGGTACCCAATAACTATTTGTCAAAAGAACATTGGGTGATGCTGTTGGCTCTAGAATTCAAGGCTCCTGAGACAATCTTTGTCTGATAATATTTGTGAGCTATACTTGGCAATCTATGTTGAACAAATGAATGAATAAATCCTGGAGCCATTTTGTATTTAGCTTCGTAAGAGACCAGATCCTGAAAAGATCCTGAAGCAAAGTTACTCCAGCGCTTTAATGTGAAACAGGAGTATGTTAGTCCATTTTCACACAAGGCACTTCTTATATGGCAGCAGGAGAGAGAGAGAGAGAGAGAGCGAAGGGGAAACTGCCACTTTTTAACCATCAGATCTTGTGAGAATTCCCTCACTGTCACGAGAGCAGCATGGGGGAAACCACCTCCATGATCTTATCACCTCCCATCAGGTCCCTATAATTAGAGATGAGATTTGGGTGGGGACACAGAGCCAAACCATAACAAGGAGGAAAGTGAAGTTGAGTACTTGCCTCAAGATCTGATTGACTGACTTAACTGACGTGTAGGCAGGGCAAGGTTGGGGGTAAAATCTATCCATGGCTACCTCTCTAAAAATCTAGAATAATAGTGAATGAGATAGCAACTGATGATTTGACTATGAGATGCTCCAGCTTCTCTCACCCATTTTTCTACTCTCTGCTGCCCTAATTCTCTTAAACCTCATAGGATGCATACCTGAAATTCCATCACAGATTTTCTTTTTCTTTTATCTGGGACTGTACTCTGATGGCCTTGGGCAGCAGAGTGTTTCTGAAACATTTGCATGTGGATGCCTTTAGGTGAGGCAGATAATCTCCAGCTCCCCTGAACCCCCACTGCTCTCCATTGTCTCACCTCCAGCTGCTTTAGAAACTTATCTTACCTGCTGGGCCCCTGGAACCATCTTTGTTTTAGGACTAAAGTGCAATTTCTTCAGCTGCTATCAATAGATTACATTTGACCATGAGTAAATGACCCAGAGCTAATTTTGTTGCATGGAGGACAATATCTTGAAGATATTTATAGTTGCATAGGGTGTCAGAGGTAAAATAAATTTAGACATATTCTTTTCTCACTTTTTTCATTTGAGAATGAAGAAACAGGCTTAGGAAAGGTAGGTGACTTGCGTAAGTTCACAGAGCAAGTTAGTGGCAGATCTGGTACTGAAATTTAGACTTGGTGACCAAAGTGGTCTGGCACAGAGCAAAGATGCTTTGAAGTACTTGAGGGGGTGAAAGGAAGCTGGGATGGCAGGTGGTGGAATTTAGAACATCTTCAAGATTCTGCCTGGGCTGAGCCCACCTTTCTCGGGCTTTTCCTCCCAGCAGAACTCTGGAAGGTAGGATGCTTGCTCCTCCCACGTAATGATACACTTGTGCCTTCAGCCTTCTTCACTAATTTGTATCTGTATCTTTTCTGTCACTTTATATAACTAATTATTGTTTACTCTTTCCAGGCAGGGTGTGTGGGGATCCAAACTGTGGGAGAGAATGGTGTTACTTTGGGGAAGCCTTTGCAGAAACAAGACGGTCTGGAAGAAAGGGAACCTTCGGCTGCAGAATTTTCTTCTCTTTTCTTGCTGTGGCCCCATCCTCCCACCTGGCTCTAGAGAAAGTCCTATTTAAAAGTGAGAGTCAGTAACTCAACATCTCTCAGCAGATATCACAGTTGCCTCTGGCACAGCCTCTTGCACCTTCATACTTCCTTTCCCGACTGTGCCTGCCTCAGCATGGGGATAACTGACTGCCCTCAGTTTTCCTCACCCTGCTACTAGATTTGCAGCTGGATTTGGGGAACTCGGAAGGAATGCTAACCACATAGAGAAGCAGTATGATCAAGCGGAAGAAATGAAAACACCAAGGCTCGTAAGATTGAGATCTAGTCCTGCTCTAGACTGAGTCTCCCCTGCTGAACCGTCAGTCAGCTGAGTCTCCCCTGCTGAACCGTCAGTCAGCTCTGTGACTGCAGGACCAATAGACTTTTCTCAGCATTGGTCTCATTTAATCTCTGCAACACTTGCATTGTTGATCAACCTCTTTAACAATGTTTAAAACAATTTCTAATTCTGAAATGTTCCAAAAAGTACAGAAAATACTACATTATGCTGAGCAAACAAACCATGCAATCAGACCTGAGCAATGATTATGAGAGAAAGCTCAGGTGGCCAAAGGTTAAATGCTGGGAGGGTCTTACACCTGGGGAATGCAGAAGAACCAGGGGGAAGGAAAAGCCTTTACTGCTTTGCTCCTTCTCCCCAGAAGTTATCACTACACTAAAAGTCAGTGTATATCATTCACAGTAGGTTTTAGTTCTTTATTATAAATGCGTAATAAATATACAAATATATTTAATATATATAAATAATATATAAACATTATGGTCAAAATACTATTTTTAATTTTGTTATGTTTTCTGTATGTTTACATTTATGTGAATAATGGTATCATGCTGATGGTATCCTTTTGAAAGATGCTTTTTTATTCAATGCCATTCTTTTTAGATTGTCTATAGTATACATATTGACTGAGTCCATCTTAATTGACACTCCACTATATGAATAACCCACAATCTATTTTTTTCTCCTATAAGAGACAGATAATTTTTTTCTACTATTTTGCTACCACAAGCAATCTGCAATAAACATCTCTGTGCACAAGTTCGAGTTTTTCTAGGTCAAAAATCTGGAAGAGGGCTTGCTAAGTTATTGGGTATGTATTCATTTTAAGGTTCTTCAAAATAGTTATACCAACATTTTGCTAAATACTTAGGTGAAAATTTTGCCAAATTGCTCTTCGAAATAATTATACCATTGAATTCTCCCTTGAATAAGAGCTTCTGTTTCCTCACATTCTGTCAGCCCTTGTTGTCTTTGATTTATTAATTTCTGTCAATATGGTGAGTATCAAATGTCATCACATTGTGCTAGCATTTTCCTATTTTCTTGTGAGATCACGTAGCTTTTCATTTATCGTATTGACCATTCAGTTTTCCTCCTCTAGGAACTGCCTTGTTTCTCATTTTCTGGTTGGGTCGTTCAGTGTTTTCTCTTACTGTTTTGTAAGAAATTCTATATCTTGGGTTGTAATACTTTATTTGTTACATGGTTTACAAATAATTTCTCCAGCTGGCTTTTTTCACCTTGTTTTGGGCGTATTTTGCCACACAGAGGCTTTAATTTTATTTTCTCCAGCTTTATGAAGATATATTTTACAAATATATATATACATGTATTTATGGTATACAATATGTGATATTTTAGTATACATGTACATTTTAAAATAATTAAATCAATCAGATTAATATGACTGTCACCTCACAAACATCATCTTTTTGGTATTGGGAACAAAGGAGATCTACTCTTTTAGCAATTTTTAAGTATACAATCCACTATGATCAATTATAGTCACCATGCTGTCTAGTAGAATTCCAGAAGCATTTATTTATCCTGTCTAACAAGCTTTGTACCCTTTGACCAACATCGCTCCTTTCCCCAGCACTCCCTAATGGTGGTCGAATGGCAACCACCATTTCACTCTCCGCTTCTATGAGTTTCACCTTCAGAAGCTTTAATTTTAATATAGTCAAACATAACAATATTTTATTGTTGGATTACAAATTTTGTATTTTGTTGAAGATGTTTTGCCTACCATAATACCATACTAGAAATTTCTAACACCCCTCTAATTGAAAATGGTATTCTTCCTCCCCCACCCCAGGATTTTAGTTCTACCTTGTTTTTATTATTCTAAATGATTGGTATTATTATTTTTTTTTTCTTTTTTTTCCACTCTTGTTGCCCAGGCTGGAGTGCAATGGTGAGATCTTGGCTCACTGCAACCTCCACCTCCCAGGTTCAAGTGATTCCCTGCCTCAGCCTCTGTAGCTGGGATTACAGGCATGCGCCACCACGCACAGCTAATTTTGTGTTTTTAGTTGAGACGAGGTTGGTATTATTTTTATTTTATTTTTACAGAACAGCAGAGCAAATACTTTCTCAGTGCTACCCGCAGGTTCATTAAATTTTTATGGTATATCACTTCTTGAATTGTACTTCTACTTTCTGGTTTAATTTCCTTTTTCCTAAACTCCATCCTTCATACTTAAGTGAGAGACTCTATGTAAATGCTCTCAGTCTTGTTTGAAAATGTATTTGTTTCAACACTGATATAGAACCATCTCACACCAGTCACAATAGCTAGTACTAAAAAGTAAAAAATAACAGATGCTGCAAGGTTGCAGAGAAAAGGGAACATTTATAGACTGCTGGAGGGAGTGTAAATTAGTTTTACCATTGTGAAAAGCAGTATGGTGATTCTTCAAAGAACTAAAAGTAGAATTATCATTTGACCCAGCAATCTCATTACTGGGTGTATACTCGGATGAATATAAATCATTGTACCATAAAGATATATGCAGGCAAATGTTCATTGCAGCAGTATTCACAATAGCAGAGACATGGAAACAACCTCAATGTCATCAAAGACAGATTAGGTAAAGAAAATGTGGTACAGATACTCCATGGAATACTGTGCAGCCACGTAAAAGAACGCGATCGCGTCTTCTGTGGGAACATGGATAAAGCTGGAGGCTACTATCCTTAGCAAACTAACACAGGAACAAAAAATCAAATAACATGTTCCCACTGACAAGTGGGAACTAAATGATAAGAACTTATGAACACAAAGACGGAAACAATAGACACTTGGGTCTACTTGAGGGTAGAGGGTGGGAGGAGGGACAGGGGCAGAAAAGATAACTATTGGGTACTGGGCTTAATTACTAGGTGACGAAATAATCTGTACAACAAACCCCCATGTCATGTGTTTACCTATGTAACAAACCTTCACATGTACCCCTGAAGCTAAAATAAGAGTTAAAAAAAGAATTTTTTTTTTTTTTTTTACTGAGAATAGATGCCTAAACTAATGATTATATCCTCTCAGCTCTCTAAGGATAATAGCCTCATATCTTCTAGTCTAGACTGTTGCTGAAAATTTGCTGTTGCTCCGCAAATAAGCAGACTCTTCTAATAATCTTTTGTCATCTATGTCTTTGATATTGTGCAGCTTCATCAATATGTTTTTATATATGGATTTACTTTCATTTTTTTCTACTTAGCACTCATTGCTATTCTTATACATTAATATTCATCTACTTCATCAATTCTGAAAAAATTCCAGCCATCGTTTTTTGAGTATTGACTTTCTCCCATTCATCGTATTTGATTTTTGTGTCTCATACTGGATGTACACTAATTTATTTTCCTCTGTCCCCTATGTCCTTTAAATTCAAGATATTATTTATCTCTATGCTACAACTTTGCTAATTTCCTCACTTCAGTCTTTTAGTTCATTAATTCTGCCTTCAACTGCGGTTTACCTAATGTTTGATTTTCCTTTGACAATTTTAAATTTTGATTACTGTATTTTTCTCTTTAGAAGTTATATTTGGCTACGTTGGTTTATCCTTCATCATAATGTCTCATGGCTGTCTTATAGTTTCAATTTCTTCTATTCTTTATTAATTTTCAATAATTATGTTGTAATCTTTATCAAACTGGTATGCAATCTGAAGTTATTATAGTTAAAATTTTTCTGCTTTTGGGTCCTCTGATTCTCACTTAAAGAAGCTTTTACTCTCACATATTTTTCCATTTTTGATTGTGAGTTCCTCTCTTTCATGGGACTTTTCCTGTGAGAATTCTGGACAACTTTGGTTCAGTGTGTGTCCCTTCAGAGGAGTATCAAGTTTTCTTCAGGCAGGAGACCTGCCAGGGCAAATTTCATGATATTTTCTTGGCTTGTGAGTTCTCAGATCAATGACAGTAGTATAAATTTGAACCCCACATGTTCATTACAAAATTGAACTTTTCATCATTTGTTCTCAAAGCTACTCTTTCTCTGATTTTGTTCCAGTCAGCTAACCAAGAAAGAAACACAGCATCGTCATTGATGTCTCATATTTTCTTACTCCCTCATCCAAATATATGACTCCTGTGACTTCTGTCTCATTACTTTTCCTGAAATGCCTCAATTCTCTCCACCTTTAACGTGATTAACTTAATTCTTTGATCTCATACCTGAAATAAACCTTCTAATTACTGCTTCTGCCACAAGACTTAACCTTCTCTGATTCATCATCTATACCACAGCTGAACTGATATTTTTAAAATTCAAATCTAATCCTGTCATTGTATGGCTTAAAAATTATTACTGCACCTCCATCACTTTCAAAATAAAAATAAAGCCTTGAATTCTAAGATGAAATTCAAGTTTATTGGCAATCTGAGCTCTGTTTTTGGCTTTTATCTCTTGCCAGTTTCTCCTGAATGGCTTTATACAAATGACCAATGCTTCAACCGTACTAAATTTTCAATCTGTTTAAATTCCCAGAATATTTTTACATGCTGGAGAAATCAGTATGTTGATCCATAAAATCCAGGTGAAAGCTTCTCATCATGAATTATTGTCACATCTTTCCTGATGATAAAAATTGTTATTCTTTATTACACTTCATTATACTAAGCATATTTACTATGCTTAGCAGTGAAAGTACATTAAATTGTAGTCAGCAACAATATTCTTTTTAGGATTTACTTTCATTTGTTTATTTTTCAGTAACAGTATAACATATATTCTTAATAATAACATGAGAGTGTATGTGTTTAAACATATTGTCAATGACAAATATAATAATAGAATTCTCTCAGACAGATAAATGCTGGTCTTAAGTGATTTCTTAAAGGGGAACTGAGTTGTTAGATAATATGGTTAGAAATTATAAGAATGAAAATTTGAGATCAATAAGTTCTTTTCTGGCTCATAATTTTACAATTCTGGGTGTGTGTGTGTGTGTGTGTGTGTGTGTGTGTGTGTGTGTGAAGCCACTTACTGGATATTACAGTAAGTGTAATTCATTGGGAAAAGTCATAAAATCATAAAATATTACAGCTGAAAGTGACCTTAAAGATAATTTAGTTCAATGGTTTCTGAAATGTGTTACTGGCCAGACATTGTTTCCAAAGAAAAGTTTTGAAATCCAGCATGTGAGACAGGTACATGTGGGGCTCCCCTGACTTCATTTAGAGACTAGAATACTGCAGCCCTATGCACAGGTAATCCTTCTCCTATCTACCTGCAACCCAGAGATAACACAGAACTAAGTTTAAAAATCACTGATCTACCCCAACCCAGTCACTGTTCAAATGAAAAACTGGAAGCCCAGAGACGCAATGATGTATTCAAGGTCACACAATTAGCCAAGGGCCAAGGCTGGCTTTAACCCTGATCTTGCAAGTCTCCATGAAGTTCTATGGCTATGACTCTTATTTTTTACAATAAGTTCAACCCAATCTCAGAAAGCCAATAGAATTTCTCATTTCTTGTATCCCATAAATAGATTAATCTTATAATGTAACAAGTTTTTCCATGTACTTACTCCCTGGAAGCTTTGACATAAGAAATAGTTGCTCATTGCAGAAAATTTCAAAAGTAAAGAAAAGCAAACACATAAAAGATAGAAATCGTCAGAAATCTCTGCTGGAAGAAATAACCATTGTTACACTTTTTTCTCTGAAAACTTTTTTTTTTAACCAAATGGGATTATACAAGGTGTATCAGTGAGCATTTCTAATTGCAAATAGCAAAATTCTCTTCAGCTAAAACAGGCAGAAAAGACACGTATTAAAGGATAATAGGCCGTTCTAGAATCTCTAGCAAAATCAGAGAGTCAGAGTTGAAGTCAATCCAACCAGAAAATAATATTTAAACATTATAGGACTTCTCCAGAGAAAATTCTAGCACCACCACGACCAATAGGCACAGATGCCACAGCTCACACTCTAGACTGTGATGTAGGCCCAAGATCCAACACCAGCCCAAAATGAGATTCTCTGCTGCCTCTCAAAAATTACAAGAGAAATTTTCCCATGGCATCTGCTTCATCCCATTTTCCTTTCTTCTTGACAAGACTGATAGCACCCTGGACACAGGACACAACTACCCACCAGTAGCAAATCATGCCCCAAACATGAGAAGGGTGTGCAAAGACCCCACAATGCAATGACATAACATTTGTAGCAGGAAAAGTCTTGAGATATTTGTGTTCTTTTAATTTATATATTATATTAATTATTGGCCTGACAAGATTGATATATTGACCGTTATATTCAAGTCATCTCGACATAAGCAATTTGTATTGGTTCCAAATATAATGAATAACTCAATTTGTCCTTTCCTATTTCGCATCCTCCAAAAAACTATTTTAAAAATATTTTCCAATTTAAATGACATAAATTATAAAAATGATGCAACCCATTTATAAGGACAAAAATCCATAAAATTTTGGGCTGCATGAGGAGTTAGTGTAGTGACACACTTATTTACTCCAATGGTGAATAATTATTGCGACATTGTGTTTTTATCTCTCCAAGTTAGTTAAAAGTATAGTACAGATGATCAGTTGCTTCAGACACCAATCAGCAACCCACAGACTTCCGATCAAAGACTGTGGCTGCAAATCAATTGCAGCATATGGCATTTGTGCTTCTATTACCCAGAGCAGTAGCTGAGGACATACTAATTAAGCAAATGCTAATGAGAAGTCTAAAAAATTCACAAATGTATGAATGTATGGATTATATTTGGCACCCATTTTAAGTGACAAGCACAACCTGTGTGAAAATGCACTTGTAAAAGTCTTAGTATGTGCTGATAATGACTTACTACTGGTCTCTGAATGTGTTCAGGAAATCTATTTTTACAAATTTAAATGGTGCAATTATCACTACCTCACTAATAAGTAATCCTGATTCATCTTCCAGAAGCAAACCTCAAATTTGGTTACTCTCCAACTTCAACTCTGGATAGGCTCTCATTATTTATTCTTTGAAGTTCAGAGTTCTTACCCAGGCATTCAAAGCTCTCTATTAACTCACCTCAAGCAACTTTTTCATTTATTATCCCCTCATTGCTGTTGTCTCTAGCTCAGTGTTTCTCAATGTTGGCATTTTGGGGACTGGGGCTGGGTTTTATATTTTTATATTTTTTGGGTTTTTTTTGGAGAGCTGATCTGTGCATTGTAGAATGTTTCACAGCATCCTGACCTCTAAACATGAAATGTCAGTAGCATCACCACCCCCTTCTGTAGTGACAGCCAAAAACATCTCTAGATATTGTCAAAAGTCCCCTGGTGGTGGAGGGAGGGGGGTGGGAGGTGCCCCAGTTAAGAAGTACTGCTCTAGTAAAACTGAATTACTCATTCTTCCTACACAAACTCTGATTTTTCCTGCCTCCATGTCCATCTTCCATTCATTCTGATATATTTTATTGAGCATTGACTCTACAAAAAGCATTCCACCAGGTGCTAAAAGTTCAGTAGTGAACAAGATGACTATGGCCCTGACTTTGTGGAGCTAATAGCCTTATGAAATAAGCCAGATCAAGTGTAATAAGCCAAGAAGGCAGAGAGTTGAGTGAGCAGCCCATGAAGAGGTAGAGTGAAAAGTGCTCTGAGAGCAGAAGCCTCCACTCACCTGACTAGAACATCCTTTCCAGAACTCAGTGTATACAAATTCTACCCACCCCTTGAAGCCCAGCTCAGATGCTGGCTTTTTTCAGCCTTCTCTGATAGTTTCACACGGAAGGAATCTCCTATCCTCTGCATACCCAGAGCAGACATTCTCTATGGTACTCGGCACCCTGCTCTGTATTGGTTATTATTCATGGCCCCATTATTGCATACATTTCTGACTACATGAATCTCTTATGTTTAGGATGCCTGTCACATTCATTTCTGATTTATCCACAACAAGTTCAGTTCTTTACACAAAAAGAAAAGCCAAATTCACATCTACTGTAGGCTCCAACCAGGGTCTTTTCTAAAGGGCAGTGAGGATAATGTGTTTAAAATGTATGACCAATCATGCCGTACATCACCTTAAAATGCAAGTTGAAACAGTTTCTTATCACTCTTAGAATTAAGAACAAAGCCTTGAATGTAGCTACCAAAGTCCCTAATGCCCGTCTCATTCTTCTTACTCCTTACCTCTTACCACTGTGCCCTTCACTGTCTATGTTCCAGTCATATTTACTCCTTTTCAGTTGCTTCAAGGTGCCATGTTCTCTCCTAAAGCAGGGCCTTTGCACTGCTCTTTTCACTGCCTAGAATGCTCCCCAACCACTGTATAGCCTCTGCATTGCACATTTCAACTGTCACTTTCTTAGGTAGCCTTATCTGACCCTCCAGCCAACATGTGTTTTTTCAGAAACATGTTAAAGAATCAATTTCATTTCCTGTATAAGTTATTTAGTTTATATTATATCCTTGCCTCTATGATTGATAAAGGCTCATCGCCTTCACTATATCACAAGATCAGTGAGAACAAGGACCTCCTACACTCATAACAGTGACTGACACATAGAAAGTGTGCCACAAAACATTTTGTTAAGTTGATGAGCAAATGGATTTTTAAAAGTAGTTAAAGTTTTGATGAAGATGTTCATAATTGAACAATCAACATTCTGAGCACATTTATGAAAAGGGAGGCAAAATACCTTCATTCCAGAATGTTGGAGGAAGAAAAGGTTTATCTGGGATTACTTAAGTAGCCATCAGTGAACTCTGAGGGAAGATCCTGGGATTAAGAGGAAAGAGTAGGACCGTAAAAAGGATATGTGCATAGGACAGTCAGAAGAAATGAGGAGGAGCTGAGGGAAGGACAGACTGATTTGGGGGAGGTTGGTGGTAAAGAAATGAGACAGAAAAGTGATGCTCAGAAGGCCAGTAGTTGAGGCTGGGCACAGTGGCTCATGCCTGTAATCACAGCACTTTGGGAGGCCAAGGCAGGCAGATCACCTGAGGTCAGGAATTTGAGACCAGCCTGGCCAACACGGTCAAACCCCATCTCTGCTAAAAATAGAAAAACTAGCCAGGTGTGGTGGCACACGCCTGTAGTCCCAGGTATTAAGGAGTCTGAGGCAGGAGAATCACTTGAACCTGGGAGGTGGAGGTTGTGGCGAGCCAAGATCTTGCCACTGAACTCCAGTCTGGGTGACAAAGTGAGACTCTGTCTAAAAAAAAAAAAAAAAGCCAGTAGTTGATATCAGAAAAAGTAAAATCAGTGAAGGTTAGTTAAGACCTTCAAGCCATGAAGTTTAGCACTTTAAAAAGTGTCTTGGAACACAGTAGATACTAAATAAATATTTATTGAATAAATTCTGACCAAATAATCTTCTACTTAAAGTAAATCTACTTTTTAGTGTTGTGTCAGACTTAATTGTAATTGCCTAACTACTAGCCTTCCTTCTGCCAACAAAATTCATGTTGAAAGAATGGCTGGTGAGCTAACTGGAGTTGTAAGACACAGACTTTAAAATAACTAGTTAACATGTTCAAGAAAATAGATGATAAGATGGACAGAACTTCACAAGTAGATTTTAAAATATTTTAAAATCAATGTAAATTCTAGAATTTTAAAATACATTATTATTGAAATTAAGTAAGTTAATTGATGAATGTAAGAGCAGGATATGGATTACAGGACATAGATAAAAAGAACATTAAAAAACAGGAAGATACGCAAGTAGGAAAAAACATCGACTAGATAACAGAGATAAAAAAGAATGGAATACAACAAAAGGGAAGTATAGCTGATAGATGAGATACATTGAAATGGTGTAAGGTATATGTAATTGATAGTCCACAAGATGGAGAGAAGGAAAGGGCAAAAGCAGAGTTTGAAGAAATTTCTGAGATTGCTGAAACACATGAAATCACAAATCAAGAAACATTATGAACCCAATCAAGATCAATACAAAGTAAAAGAAAACCTAGGCACAAAATAAAAAGAAAAATTTGCTTAATACTCAAATGTAAATAGAAAATTTTAAAAGCAGCTTGGGAGATGGGGAGGAAATAGACACATTCTTTCAAAGAAAAGATAAGAAATCTGACTTCTCAGCAGTAAGTATGGAAGTCAAACACAATGGAATGAAATCTTTACAATACTGAAAGAAAACAATATTGTCAACCTGGACATTTTATATCCATTGAAATTATCCTTCAAAAGTGAAAAAATAAATGAAAACACTTTAAGGCAAATAAGAACAGAATTTGTCATCCTATCTAGTACTGGTAAATTTTAAGAGTTCTCTTTATGAAGAAAAATGATCCCAGAGAAAAACATGGGAATACAAACAGAAAATGAAAAACAATGGAAAGGGAAAATATATAAGTAAATTTAACTTATTTCTTACTATACAAACAATATATTATGTTTTTTGCAGTTTAAAACATATCTAGATTTAATATGCAAAACATATAAGAAAGGAAGGAGATAAATGGAGTCAGAGTGTTTCAGGGCTTAACATTGTCTGAGAAATGGTAAAAGTACAAATTTATATTAAGCTAATAACACGCAGATGCATATTTTAATCTCTATAATAACTCTTAAGGAGTATACTTCTAACAAATCAATAAAGGAGAAAAAGCAATAATAATAGAAAAATTTTTAGTCCAAAATATGGTGGGAAAGCATATAAAATAATTATAAAAAAGGACAACTGGAAAATAAAAATTACTATACTAAACATACATTCAAATATATTTGAATGTAAATATTTTAAATAAACTCGTAAAAAGGAAAGCATTGTTAACTGGGTTCCAAAAACATGTACTGCTTTAATAAAGCTAGTTTAAATACAAGGACAAAATATGAATATATCTTCATATATATACATAAACATATGTGTATATACACATATATTACATTATATATATATTATATATATTTCAATATATATATTATTTATATTTTTATATATATATATATATTTACACATGACTGAGGGCTTAATCAGCACCTAAAGGAAGCTCTTAACTAAAGCTAAAGGAAGCTCTTAACTAGGCTTATTTCAACAGGACTGATAGGGATGACATATTCCTATATATAGAAAATCCTGAAGACTCCAGAAAAAAAAATATTGGAGCTAAAAATGAAATTCAGGATACAAAGTAAAGTTTTGGAATACAAGATCAACACACAAAAATCAGTTGCAATTTTATCCACTAGTAAGAAATTATCCAAAAAAAAGAAATTAAGAAAACAATCCCATTTACAATAATTTCAAAAGAATAAAATATTTAGAAATAAAAACCAGTGAGGCAAAAGATCTGTATGCTGACAACAAAAACCAGTAATGGAAGAAATTCAAGAAGGAGAAATGGAAAAGATCTTTGACTTTAGTTCTGGCAATAATTTTTTTTAGGTATGACACCAAAAGCAGAGGTGACAAAAACAAAAATGAACAAGTGGCATTGCATGAAACTAAAAAGTTTCTCCATAGCAAAATAAACAGCCAAATAAATGAAAATGCAACCCACAGAATAAGATAAAATACATGCAAACCACATATTTGATAAAGGGTTAATATTCAAAATATATGAGCAACTCCCACAACTCAATAGCAAAAAAAAAAAAAAAAAAAAACTAAAAACAAATAATGCAATTAAACATTGGCTAAAGGACTTAAATAGACATTTGTTCAAAGAAGATGTATGAATGGCCAACAAGCATATGAAAACGTGTTCAGCATCAGTAATTATCAGGAACATGCAAATCAAAACCACAATGAGATAACACCTCACATCACAGAATGGCTATTATTTAAAAAAAAAAAGAAGATAAGTATTAGCAAGAATATGGAGGAAAGGAACCCCTACAACACTGGTGATAGAACTGTAAATTGGTACAAACATGGAAGACAGTGTAGAGGTTCCTCGAAATAGTAAAAATATAACTACTATATGAGCCAGCAATCCTACTTCTGTGTATTTATCCAAGAACTTGAAATAAGAGTCTTGAAGAAATACCTGCAGTGTCATGTTCACTGCAGCATTTTTCACAATAGCCAAGATGGAAAAAAACTGCCTAAATGTCTATTAATGGATGGATAGATAAAGAAAATGTGATAAATATATGCAGTGGAATAACATTTAGCCTTTAAAAAGAGGGCCAGGTGTGATGGCTCACTCCTGTAATCTCAGCACTTTGGGAGGTTGAGAGGGGTGGATATCTTGAGCTCAGGAGTTAGAGAGCTGCCTGGACAACACAGTGAAACCCCCTCTTTACTAAAAACACAAAAATTAGCTGGGCATGGTGGCATACATCCGTAGTCCCATCTACCTGGGAGGCTGACGTGGGAGGATCGCTGGAGCTTGGAAGGCGGAGGTTGCAGTGAACTAAGATGGTGCAACTGCACTCCAGCCTGGGAGACAGAGCAAGACCCTATCTCAATCAATCAATCAATCAACAGGAATTCTACCATTTGTGACAAGACAGGTGGACTCACAGGACATTATGCTAAGTGAAATAAGCCAGACACAGAAATACAAATCACAATGAGTGTGATCTCATTTCTCTATGGGATCTAAATTAATCAAACTCAGATGTAGAATGATAATTTTTCAGAAGCTGGGGGGTTGGAAAGATGAGGAGATAATAGTCAAATGGTACCAAGTTTCAATTATACAAGGTAAGTAAGTTCTGGATATCTACACACAGCATAGTGGCTACAGCTAGAAATACTCTATTATATACTTAAAATTTGCTAAGAGAGTAGCTCTTATGTTAAGCATTCTCACCACAAAAAAAATAATAATAATACATCGGGTTGGGGGGAAGTTTGGGAGGTAACGGTCGTGTCTATGGCCTTGAGTGTGGTCATGGTTTCACGGGTATATACTTATTCCCACACTCATCAAGTTGTGGACCATAAACATATACAGCTTTTTACATGTAAATGGTACCTCAATAAAGTAGTGTAAAAAGTAACTGGGGAATTTTTTAATGTTTGGAAATTATGCAATATCCTTCTAAATAAACCATGGGTCACAGAAGAAATCAAAATGGGAATTTTAAAATGTTTCAAACTAGGTGACAATTAAATTATGATGTGTTAATATTCATGAGATACAGACAAGGCAAGGCTTAGTGGGAAATTTATAACCTTAAATGTATATATTATAAGAAAAATTGTTAAGAATATAATTTTTTCAAAACAGCTTAAATTACATAAATAATTAACTAAGAAGTTAGAAAATGAAAAGCAACGTAATTCCAAAAAAATAGAATGAAGGAAATAGAAAAGGTTAAGCAGATGTTAATTAAATTAAAACCAACAACACAGAAAATAAACAATACCAATACTTGATTCCTTGAAAAGACTAATACAATTGACCCTAGACAGGCTTATTAAAAAATTTTTAAAGAGAGAAATAAGGCACAAGTTATCAGTATCAGAAATGAAAAATGGCACATACCAGAGATTCTACAGACATCACAAAAGTAATAAACATGTAAACAACTGAATGTCAATAAATTTAAATTTTAGATGAAATGAAGAAATTACCAGAAAATCATAATTTACCAAATGTACTCAATAAGAAAAACAAAATCTGTAAATAAAAGCCTTTCTACAAAATCTTCAGGCCCGGATAACTTTACTGGTGAATTCTTCCAAACACTTAAGAAATAAACAACACCAACTTACACAAAAACTTTTAAAGAAAAAGGACCAGAATGACCTTGGTACCAAAATCCAAAAGGGCATTACAAGAAGGATAAATATATGCATGTTTATCTCATAAATATTGATCTAAAAATTCTAAGCAAAACATGAACAAATTGAATGTAACAATATCTAAAGCAACAAATAACAGTTATTTCATCACTGTGAGGTTAGTTTAACAAATATAAATCAATGCAATTCTCCATGTTAATAAAATAAAGGAGAATATTCATATTACCATCTCAAAAAAAGCATTTGAAAAAAATGTGATAATTACAATTTACAAAGAAAAAAACTCAGCAAACTAAGGATAGAGGGAAATTTTTGTAATCCAAAAGAACATCTTATAAAGATATTTTTAAACAAAATACTATACTTAACAGGGAAATAGTAAAAGCTTTTTCATAATATCAAAAAGGGGCAAAGATGTCCACTTTCACTACTTCTATTCAAGAGTGTGCTGGAGGTCCTAGTCAGTGTGATAAGGTAAGAAACCAAAGTAC
Organism: Macaca mulatta; assembly: GCF_049350105.2. Lineage (NCBI taxonomy): Eukaryota > Metazoa > Chordata > Mammalia > Primates > Cercopithecidae > Macaca > Macaca mulatta. The sequence goes on from NC_133411.1 coordinate 157,574,119, forward strand.
AAAGTTTGAAATGAAAGAAGAAAAAATGCCATTATTTACAAAAAGCATAGCTCTATACATAAAAAATCTCAAATAATCTGAAAACAAAGTGTTAGAATTAATAAACTAATTTAGAAAACATACTGGATACAAGGTTAATTTCCAAATTAATTTTATTTTGACATAATATCAACAAATAATTAGTAAGTTAAATTGAAAGTGATGCCATTTATAGACATACAGTAACACATGAAATGTCCTAAACTACAGGAAATAAGACAGGATGGTATTGGTATAGAGTTGACTAACAAACCAAAGGGACAAACAGGATTTGGAAATAATCATCACAGACTTAAGGTACAGAGTGCAGTGGAGAAAAAAGGTTTTTTCAATGAATGGCCCTAGGTCAATCTGATATCTATATATACATATATATTTAAAAACGCATCGTAACCCTTACCATATACCATATAAAAACTCAAGTTCAAATGAATTGTAAATCTAAATGTGAAAGATAAAGTAATATAGTTTCTAGAGAAAAAATTAGGGGATTTCTCTTCATGGCCTTGAGGTAACCAAAGATTTCTTAAATAAGATGTAAAGAGGCACTAACCATAATAGAAGGCATTGATAAACTAGACTACATTTTGAAGAGCTTCTGTTAATCAAAAGTCACCTTCAAAAGAGTGGGAGAATATATTTGCAACACGTATATCTGAAAAAAAAAAAACGGCTTTATTCAGAATACAGAAAGAGCTCATAACAATATGAAGAAAAGCAATCAATTCAATAGTAAAATGGACAAAAGACTTAAACAAAATATTCATAAAAAAAGGATATCAATACCAGCATTTGCAAGGATGGGGAGCATTTAGATCTCTTATATTGTTGCTGGAAAACTGATAGTATCTTACAAAGCTGAATATATACATAGCCTGTGATCTAAGCAAACCTGCTACCAACTCAATGTACAATAGAAATGGGTACCCATATGAGAGAAAAATAAAAAGCAAAAAAAACATATACAGCACTCATTGTAAGAGCATAAAAATCAAAACAAATCAAAGGTCCACTATTAAAATGAATTTTAAAACAGTGGTGCATTCATCTAATAGAATAGTTAGCCATGAAAATGGATTAACCACTTTTGCAAGCAATGAAATGGATAAATCTCAAAGATATAATGATGAATGAAAGAGGCCAGACACTGAACAATATCGAATGTATTATTCTATTTATATGAAATTCAGAACTGATGTAAGGCAATTACCTTTGCAAGGTAGAGTTAGGGACTGGGCACTTCAGGCATTGGTAATATTATTATTTCTTGATACAGTTGTTCCAATAAAAACATTTTTTTCACCACCTACCTGGACCAGTGGGGTAGGAACACAGTGTAGAAGATGGCTGGCTACCTAACATAGCAAATGAGATGATAAAGGGAAAACATTTTGTAAACTGTCAGCCACTATGTAAAATAAGGTATCTCCGTATACCTACTGCATTTGATGGCTCAGACAGTACAGGAACCGACTGCTCTATCTCACATAAGCACAACACAGCTCGTGTTGGCTCAGCTGGTAGCAGGGTCAACTAGAACCAGGGATGCTACTGTGGCCAGGATATTCTCCTGCTTGGTCTCTTGGGTGTCTGCTTTTTTCAGAATGTTCAATTCTTTCTGTGTTACCACAGATTCCATTTTCATGAGGAAAGCATGCTCTGGGTCTTCATGTTCCACAGTTACTACCTACATTGAAGGGCAGAGTAGGCCAGGGGTCCCCTTGAGGACAAATTATCTATGGCCCTGAAGTCAGGATCATGTAACAGATTTTTGTCACCATTGTATAGATGAAGAAACTAAGTGTTTCTGTGATTTAAAAAAAAAAAAAAAAAATCAGAAAACAAATTAACCCAGGCTGTTGCAGCTGAGATCTTCAACCCTACAGAGTGTAGCAGTCTCTTCTTTCTGAATGGCCTGTACAACACATAGTGTATTAACTGCTACCAAGAAGCATGCAAAATCTTTGATGCTGATGAATTAACACAACTCAATTCTGCAGACCCTACAATATGTCAGGATCTGTGCTATGCTTAGTGGGGGATAGTTTGATAAATAAGGCATGGTGATTGCCCTCTGAGTCTCACAATCTGGTAGAAGAGAGGTTCAACAGACAAATGATTTTAATATATATGGAATTTTAAAAAATATTGAAAATACAAACTGAAAGAGACCAACAGATTAATTTGGAATTGCAGAGACTGGAGGGAAAAAGGAGTGTAGAGCAGGTGTCCTTTCAAATGAATTTGAAATATGAGAAGTACTTTGAAAGGCAGTGATGGGGAATGAGGACATTATTGGGAAAGGGTAGAAAATGAACAAAATTAGAGCTGAGAGAATGCAGGAAGGATTTGAGGAACTGCAGTTTACATGATACAGCTAGGACACCTGCCACACAGGCAGGTGTAAATATGAGGTATAATAAGACTGCAAATAGGCTGACACACTTGGAATGCCAATGTGAGAAATCTGAATTTTCATGTGAACACAGTTGAGGATGTTAGTGCAACATCACATTGGTTTTTTAAAAAAATGGAGCCATGTGCATATTTAAATTGTATTTACTAGCTCTCTGACCTTAGGCAAGTTGCTTAACTCCACCCAAACTGATTCCTTAGATGAGGTAATAATGCATGCCGAACATTTAGCACTATTATATATTCAGTGTATAATATGTGCTTCGTAAATGTTAGCTGCCATTATTATTGTTTCTATGAAGGACAGAGACATATTCAAGTCCGTATGATGGTTAAAAACCAGCTTCTGAGTTATTTTAAATGTTATTTCGATTTACGTTTGTGATGCTGTGGCTTAAATCCACACAAAATATTTGGTGATAGGTCCCATCCTTCTTTGATATATAAAATAGCTCTATAACTGATTTGTCATTTCTATGAATTAGCCTCCTGTCGAAAATAACACTTTATTGGAAGTTGTCTGTAACATTTAAAAGATTTGGATTCTTTGCCATGAAACAGCACTGTTTCAAATCACTGTACATACAAATTTAATTAGTAATTGTTTTATGTCCCTCTAACTTAAGCAATATTACCATAGATTATTTCTGGAGACAAAGGCAATCCTTTTCCAGTTAAACCTTAATCATAATGGTGGAAGTAAAAAGGTATTGTGGGGAAGCACTGACTTTGGCGTTGGCTTGATCTAGATAAGAGTCTCAATTCTATTCCTTCCTCTTTGTCTTCAGAGAAATTGTTTAACTTCCCAGGAATCCAATTCCTCACTTGTAAAATGAGATAAAGATATTTATGTTCTTAACACAGTGCTTAGACACATGATAATTGCTTATTTTCCATGCGTTCAGATCACAGCACAAATACTGCTTAGGGAGGAAAAAAGTAGTGGGCACAGACTGGACCAGAATTCAGATACTTTGGTCACAAAAGTTGAGATACTTTTCAAGCTTCAGTGTTGGCCTGGCCTGCCCATGCTCTGATTCAGGCAGCAGTGATGCGTGCTATACAGGGCTCATGCATTGATTGAAGATAGTTGAAGGACATAAAATTAGTCATTTTTTATGGGTCTTTGTTGTCTTTATACCCATCCTCCTAGCATCATTTCCCCATTCTTCTCCTAAGAAGGTCCTAACTCACCTCTCCATTCCCACTTGCAGTTCAAGTGCCCCGGGTGGGCACCACGTGCCTCCAGAGATGGAGTATGTGACCCAGGGCCAGCCAATTGGAGCACTAAGTTTCTCTGACCACAGTAATTAGTTCATCACAGGAAACATGATCCAAGTTGGTCCAATCATAAGAATAAAGAGATATGTGTAGGAGCCATAAGAATATTTTTCTGTCTGTCCCACTGGATTTCAATAGTTGGAGACTAAAACATAAATGTCCCAGGCACTAAGCCCCACATTACTCACTGGCTAGAGTTTTTAGGGAAGTCAATGTGAAAATGGAGAAACCATGAAAGTTATTTATTTATACTTTCAAATTTAATTTGGCAGTGTCCTATACTGCCAAGTCATTGATCCCTAGAGAATCCCAATAGGAATACTGGAGCGCGACAGCTAAGATGAGGAATGGTACAGGAGCTTAGAACCTTGCTCTGGACTGTCTAACTGCAACTGTAAACTTAGGTGGAATGACCTATACCCCAAATCTATCCAAAAATACATTCTTGTCTGGATGAGGAGCTGGTTTATCAAGCAATAACTAAGGCTATTTTGCAGCCAGCAGTGTAAACCGAGCTTACTTTCACATTCATTCAACAAACATTTGTTGAGTGTATACTGTTCTAAGAAACTGGGTAAAATAAGCAGTGCCTGCCTTCATGTATCTTAAAGTCTTGCAGGGGAAACAAACAGGCAATTATCATATAATATCATAAATATTGTAATGAGAAGAGTATATAAAATATTATGGGGACATTTTAGAGAAGCAGCTAATCTAGGCTTCGGAGGTCCACAAAAGCTTCCGAGAGATTGTGCCATAACTAGCCAAGTGAAGTGATGAAGAATGCTTTCAGTAGCAAGAGAATGCCATTTATGGAAAAATGGAAGTAATGCATTAGAACTGGAATACGGGCCGTGAAGTAGAAAGTGGTATGATACAATAGAGACAGAACAGGGGCCAAATCACAAAAGTCTTTAACAGCCGTGTTAAAAAGTCTGGATTTTAATCAGCTGAAAGCAATGGGGAACTACTGAAGGCTTTTAAGCAGAAAAGTAGCATGACAAGATTAACATTTTAGAAGCATCACTCCAAATCACTGCATACACTCTGTAGTACGCAGAATGGATTGGGGGGAGATAGGAGAAGAACATTTCTATTAGCCCCTTAGTGTGACCAACAAGGAGGAGGTTGCAGTAACCCAGGTGAAAGTTGATACTGTCTTAAATCAAGCCATCGTCAGAGAGGTGTAAAAGAATTTCAGGAGATAGAAGCAGTAGGGTTTAATGTTTTATTGGTTCTGAAGCTTGCCTGATCTTTGGCCATCAACTCCCAGATGGCCAATCAGGATGCTACATATTCTATCAGGAGTGTTAATAGAAGAGATTCTTATATCAGACAAGGGGCCGGTTTGTATCACTTAGGATCTTTTTCAAGTTTGCAGTACTTTGATTCTGTGCTAAAGATAGGGAATAAGAAGGAATAATTATTTAATTAATGATTTATTGAATGATAGGAGTAGGGACCCCCTTGTTGCCTAAAAATTGGTAAGATATTGGAAATAAAAAGAAAGCACTACTTATAATGGCATTGCATTGCACACACAGCTAACCTACTCTGAGAGAGAAAGAGAAGAGCCAATTTAATATTATAAGCAATTTTGTTCAGTGTTCCTCTAATTGATCACATGCCCCCAAATAAACATGAGACAAGAGCTGGGTATCTTCTCTTCCTTCAGTCAACTCAGTTCCCACTGTCCTTCACTGGGGACAAACTCTGGCACTCTGCTTATAATTCTGGTGATCAAGGATATGAATTTTTGAATTTTCAAACATCATGGCTCCCCAAAATATAAGGCAAATACTTGTTACAGTTCTCAAGAGCATGTGTTCCAACACTAGAAAAATGATGATGTGGATTTATTGAGAAAGGGCGTATTAGGCCCACTTTTGTATAATGTACTTATGTATAAGGAATTTTTAAGGATTTTTTTTTTTTTACTGTGAAAATTCACCTTAAATATTAATCTTAGAAACTTTTGAGTGAGATTTGACTCCAGGGAAGAATAAATTAATGGAAATTGCACTATCCCTGAAAATACAAACTTTATAAGTTCCAGAAGGATCCTTGGAAGCCAGGGCATTTCAGAAGAACTCTAATATGATGTTGTCCTTCCAATAAAAACATTGCTCCTCACAACTATCTGAGAAAAAGAGTGAGTGGAAGATTTCTTCAACCCTAATAGTCTTGTGGATAGAAAGTTCCTACAGGTATGTTAAGTGGTTAAGTTTCTGGATGCTCTTCTTACAGCCTGTTTAGGTAAAATGCTGATTCAGGACTTTCACTTGTCAATCAGTTTTTCCAGTGGGACCCAAAATAGTTTTTGAAAAATGTTGTCTTGTCTAAATTTACCCAGATGCTATGATTTAATTTGCAACTGGAAGATACAGTTTGGGCATTCTTTTTTTCCCTTTGTTTTCCATAAGCTTTCTCTCCTTTTCTATTTTGCAATATAAAATAAAGGACAAGACTTTACCGTGATTAAGAGGCACACATAGCAATTCCACAAATGTTGCTAGGCAACAAGGGCCACGTATTAGCTCAATGAATGGATTCTGGGCATCTGCACGAAGGAGAAATATGAGGAGCTTGTGAGTGAACTGTCTTGATAACCACAGGGGTTAGTGCTTTTTGACACACGTGCTGTTGGATATGGCTGAGAAAGGGAAAAGGCACACTTATTTTAAACCTTTCTGGTGGTTTATTTTTCTAAAATGTGTTTAGAATTCTCCTTGATGGAAATTTGACACAGTGTATTATAATGATCATTATCTCAAGGGGGAAAGTAGGTAAATATGGCCTGTTTCTATTTCTCTAGTGCAGGGCTGCACCTATAGCCTGAGTTATTTTAACACCCTCCCTCCTGATCCTAATAGGCATGCTTTCTCTCCCTCCCATACCAGTCCATTCACTCAGCTGAGAAATTACAAGGGCATGTTCTGTCTGCTAGTGAGCAGCTCCTCTCCCTTGTGATCAGCATTTACCCCCTTCAGTTGCTGTGATAATATAATATTGTTGACTATAAGAAGTCTGCTTTATTTTGTTCTTATTACAAAGCAGTACATGATCATTAACAAAAAAGTAGAAAAACACAGACACGTGAATGAACATTAGTATCTGTGTTCATCTTCACCAGAAAGAATAATGTAATGTAAATTAAGGCTGTGTAAATACCTTGGTGCATGTAATTCTAGATTATTTTCTGTACATACACAGACAGATTTTTTTCTTCCATCACCATATAAAAAAGTTATAACTTAGCTTATAAACTCCACAATAGCCAACATAGTTTTTAATGACTTCTGCACTACACCAGGATCATTTAAGTATTTTAATGAAACTTGGAAGACTAATTAATGGGAAAAATGATCAGCTATAAGATAACTCTACTAATCTTATTGCATTTTCCTGTTAATCGCCTGAACCCAACCATAGTTAGCTTTATTAATTACAGACTCTTATATCATTATTTTCTTTCCATTTTGATATGGTTTGGATATCTGTCCCTTCTAAATCTTATGTTGAATTGTAACCCTCATTGTTAGAGGTGCAGCCTGGTAGGAGGTGACTGGATCATGGGGATAGATTTATCATGAATGATTTAATGCCATCTTTGTGCTGTTCTCACAACAGTGAGTGATTTCTCACGAGATCTGTTGTTTACAAGTGTATGGTCCCTCCCAGTTCCCTCTCTCTTGCTCCTGCTTTGGTGCCTGCTTCTGCTTCACCTTCTGCCATGAGTAAAGGCACCCTGGGGTGCCAAGCAGATGCTGATGCCTTGCTTGTACAGACTACCCAACTGTAAACCAATTAAACCTCTTTTGTTTATAAATTACCCAGTCTCAGGTACGTATAGCAACACAAGCACAGCCTAACACACACTTCTTGTAGTATTACCCTAGTCAAGTCTCTATTTTTTTTTTAGATGGAATCTTGCCCTGTCACCCAGGCTAGAACGCAGTGGCGTGATCTTGGCTCACCGCAACCTCCACCTCTCAGGTTCAAGTGATTCTCCTGCCTCAGCCTCCTGAGTAGCTGGGATCACAGGCGCATGCCACCATGCCCAGCTAATATTTGTATTTTTAGTAAATACATGGTTTCACCATGTTGGTCAAACTGGTCTCGAACTTCTGACCTCGTGGTCTGCCCATCTTGGCCTCTCAAAGTGCTGGGATTACAGGCATGCACCACCGCACCCGGCCTACCCTAATCAAGTCTCTTACCTGGTTCTTACAGTAATGAATTAATCAATTAATCAGGACTCTGGTTCAAATTTCAGAAACTTCAACCCAAAGGGACTCAAGCAAAAGGCAAAGTGTGGCTGCATTATTAAAAGTTGCAGTAGGAGGGGCTAGTTGAATGCACAGTGGAAGTCACAGACTCAAATAAGTCAGCAAGGCTTCGCTTCACTCCCTCTCTCAGCACTGTCTCTCAGCAATTCCCTCTTCTGTAACAGCTTCATTTCCGAGCCAGCTCTCTCCAAAATGTGAGGAGATGGCCATGAGCATCTCTAAGCTTCTACGTTCTCAGGAATTCTAGGGGAAAAAGCAGTCCTCTGATGTAGTCCTGGGAGTCACTCTGATTGTACCCTTCTGAACCAATCACTATAGCCAGGTGTCTGGTGCTCTGAGTAGGGCCAGACCTACAGAACCTGCCCGCTCTGAAGCCTGGTGACACCGTTCACCCCACCCAAAACTCAAGAACCCAAGAGTCAAGGAGGAGTCATTCCCCAAAAGCAAAATCAGGGTGCTATCAGCAAGGATACTGTCCAGTCAAAAGCAGCAACCTTTCCTGTGTGTTCCATCTACTCTTTCTGATCCACTCTACACTCTTCTCCAGCCAAGCTCAGCGTATGGACCATATCAACCAGCTCCTTTCCCTCTGGTTTCCAGTTGGGCTTACTCAATTGGATGCATTAGCAGGAGAGTGAAGTCACTGTATTTCTTCATCTCCTGCCTTGGTGGGTTACAGGTTGGCAGCAACTGTGTTTCTGATCTCTTTGGGGTCTGATGATAACTCTCTCCCCTTGGCCCTTGAGGCACAAGGATGATGACAGCTCACCGTAGTGCTAAGCTCCAGGGTATTCCACCATCCTTTGTTGATTTTAACCTCGCACACACCCTTAATTCATTTGTGCCTGCTTTTCCTTTCCTATAGGACCTCCTATCAGGCTGCTCACTCTATCACTGTTTCTTCATGTCAACCACAAATTTGGTTAGCCATTAAAGTCTTCATTCAAGAAATGGATGTGAATATTAAAAATTCAAAGCTAAAGGTCACTGTCAATTTAATCCAAATTGCCAGTTATTATGACCTAGGCTTTGGTGACCACAGAAGTATACTGAAGATTGTGACACATACAGCTGATTCCAATCGCTTTCATTTTGGGTTGATTTAGTAGGGTATATCTGGAATATACCCTGTGAACGTTATATTTTAGTGGAGATTATCTTGATTCTCTAGTAGGATTGAAAAGAAAGTGAATGAAGAAAGGAAAGAAGAAAGTAAGAAAAGAATGGAGGGAGGAAAGAAGGAAGACAGAGAAAAAAGTAAAAGAACCTAGGAATAAGGAGTTTTGATCATGGAGTAAGGAAACCTTAGAATTCAGTCCAGCTTTGTTTTTGACCATTGTAGGTGGCCTTGGGACATCTTCCCTTTTCACTGGACCTCATTGTCCTGACTTGTAGACACTAGGATTGGACCAGACCATTTTTAAGGTCCCTTCCAGTTTTAATAATCTATGAAGTTCCAAAGAACTGCAATTAATGATGCTTGCAAGAAAAAAATGCCCTTACAAACACTGCCTGTTCAAAGAAAATTAAGATACTTTACTAAATTAGCTAAATATATATTTTTCTGACCAAGAAAGCAAAACCTTTTTGAAAACTACGCATTTAAGTTAATTATGGAATGAAAACCCAAGGTTCCGCCTGCCTTCAATTCAAAACAAACTTGTTTTTGTTCAGATTCTTGCTACAGACCAAATTTTATGTACAGACAACATGGGGCTATCAATAGGGATGTGCAGTGAAGCCCAAGGAAAACACTAATGAAGCCAGCAGGAGCCCACACGGCCTAGCCATCGACACAATGCAAAACTGAAAACACGACTGAAAATCCACAGAGGAGGATGTCCCCACACTTCTTTGTGTGTGATTTGGCTGGTCCAGCCAAGATTGTAGAAGCTGTAGGAGGAAGATAAAAAAATAAAATAAAAGGGCCAAAGCAGGAAATGAGCTGTAACTTGACAGAGTCACAAAAGAAAACAGAAAAGCATGAAACATGTCAGGTCCAAAGAAGGAATTTGGAAACTATAGCCTGTTTATTCTGAAATGAGGCAATTGATAATATAAAAAAAGGATACCAAAATAAATTAAAAGCTCTGAAGTATTTCATGCTAAAAATACTCATTATAAATAGCCAGGGTATAAGAACAGGCAACAGACAAGCCGAGTTTGAGAAACTAAATGTGTTGATATATTAGGGGAAAAGAGGTAATGTAAGCAAAAGAGAGACTCCATCCTTGACGGCTGGATGTTCACCTGGGGCAAGGTCAGACAAGGGCAGAGCACCTGCACCAGACCTAATGGGAGCTTCACAGCCTCAACAAAGAAAGTGGAAGAAAAGGGAAGAAAAGTCAGAGGTTGAACCATCTGTGCTGACAAAATGCTTTTAAGTTGCTTGCCAAGAAACTGACCAGTTTGTAACGGCAGCCTTAAACATTGTGTTGAAGAGGAAGGTGAAGTTACAGCAGAACCAGGTACAGGAATAAAGAATAATAGATTGGCAGTGTTTCCAGTGGGGATGGCAGTAGGAAGGGAAGGCGGTGACCCACTTGAGTAATTTGCTGACCTTGGGATGTATGTTCTAGAACTATACTGTCCGATATGGTAGCCACTAGCCATGTTTAGTTATTTAACACTTGAACTGTGGCTGGACAGAATTCAGCTGGGCTGTAAGTGGAAAATGCACAATGGATTTTGAAAGCAAAGTACAAAAATATATACTATTTTAATAATTTTTATATTGATTATAGGCAGAAATAATACTTTAGATACGTTAAGTTAAATTGAATAAACTATTAAAATTGGCTTCACCTGTCTCTTTTTGCTTATTTTTAACATAGTTGTTACAAAATTTAAAATCACATATGTGGCTAGCGTCTGTGGTCTGCATTATATTTCTACTGGACAACTTGCGCTGTAAAGTCCCTTTTCTCTCTCTCCAGGCTTCTGTGATATGATGATATTCGGGAAGCCTTGACTTAGCCCTCACTATCTTCTCCATCTCAAGCAGAGCCTTGTCTCAGACTAACCAAAAGGAAACTGCATTGAGACTCAACAGATGCTGTAACCACACAACTCACACCCACATGAGAATATACACTTACTTAGAAGAACAGTCACTGCCACCTCCTCATATGTACACCCCATTCATCACATATGTGCACAAGCATATTTGTATGTGTCAGAAAAATATCCATAAATAGGAAAGGAATATTAGCAGAATCATTTGTCAAAGTGAAAATTACATTTCAACTGTAATTATTTGTTTGAATTAGGGAGACTCATTAGAGCTTGTTAATAAGAAGAGGTTCTTTGAAATTCAAGAGTATTTAACTTCATGTCCTCCAATTCCTAACAAGAAACCAATTCACTGAGAGGGGATTCCAGAATAATGCTTTTATCTATAATCAAGACGTCAAGGCTACCCAGGCATGACAGAGACTCAAAAGTAAGCTTTGGCCTTTACACAAAAACCTCCAGTGTGGTCGGCCAACCAGTGCAACTGGAGTCTACTCTCTTAGCTGTCTTCTCTGGACTTCTGCTCTTTTCCAACCCTATGAGCCACCTGGTCTTCCAGTCCTGTCTTCCACTAGAATTTACCACCTAGCACACCTAGCAGTACCTGCCAGTTGTGTCAAATTCCTGGTCCAGACTGCTGGTCAGCCCCATGGTAGCGTAAAGAGACCAATTCTAATGACGAGTTTGAGGCTCTGGTGCAGCAAGTTGTGTTCTTGAACTTTTCAATTAGGTGAGCTAGTAAATTTTCACTGTTGCTGAAGTCACTTTGAATGTAGTTTATCTTGCTTAAAGCTGTAAGAATCCTAACAGCACTCTTCAAATATCTGAAGAGTGATTCCATGGATACTCTGTTTTTTCTATACTTCAAGAGGTAGCTTCTAGTGAAGTCTCTCCTGATGATGTACGTTCACCCTGAAATTTCCTTTTCACCTGTCCTTTTCAAAAAATGGTCTACAGGTCATGATTATCATTTTTAGAACTTGCCTTGGAGATCTGGTCCATCCATAACAAAGGGAATTCAAAGGTCATTTCAGTACTTCATTCTGAGTTATTGACAATACTCAACATCAAGTCATTCTTGCTGCTTATTTGGATTCCAGCTCTGGGCTCCTGGCTTCTGTATGGATCCTGAGCCCCAGATGCCAATTTACATTCCAGCTTTGACTGGTATCCAAATGCATCCTGATGTTTCTGACTGCCTCTTGTAATAATTGCTCCAAATCCCAGTGGCTTCAGGATCAGGAGTCTGTCTACCTGATCATTCCTCCCAATCTAGGAACTGCAAATGGGTCCCTAGTATATTTTGAGAAACTTCTCTAAGTAAACTAAGAATCTTCTCTGTGGTTTAAAATTGTCAACTTCCAGATTACTCATTGCTATGGTCTAAATATTACCATTTACTGGATTTGCCTGATGCTAACTGCTTATTGTAAAACTGCTTTGTGGACTAATATTTCCTCATATACCTGTTATGTTTCTCTGTAACTAGCCCTATCCTGATGGGTAACTTTGTCTTCAAATCCCAGCCACATCTCACCAAACTTTACTTAACCTTTCCACATGTCCCAACCTACAACAAACATCATAAAATCACCATGTCTTTCTACCAATATTTTATCATATTATGATGACATTCTTGTCAGGCTGATATCCTTCTGATACTCCTGTGTTTACTTACTGACACTTGTATAGTAAGAAAACATTGAATTCAAACAAAACATTCAGATTCAAAACTTGGTTCTATTATTTACTAGCAGGGTGTCTTTAAGTGCCAAAGACGATATCTTTTATACCTCTCAAATTTTCATTTTCCTTATCTATAAGTTGGGTTAATGATACTTGCCTTTATTTTGCTGGATATTGTGAGACTTAGATAACCATGTATGTGAAAGCACATTATAAATTTTGAAGGACTATATAAATAAATCATTAACATAAGCTTTTATCACTAGCCAGAATTGTTATCTCATACTCCTTTTTAACGACAAAGAGCCATACATATTATTAATAGTTGGTGAATATTTGTCATTTCATAAATATGTATACAAGTACTCCTAAAAATCTGTTTGTAAAGCAAAAAGGAAATGTATGTCCAACGAACTGAGAGAGGGACTAGGGGGATGAAGCTGTTGAGGAAAAAGAAGAGGTAGAAGAATATGAGTTGTGAACATGAATGAGAGAAAGAGTTTTGGGCAGAGTGGAAATGCAAGAGAGAAAGAGAAACAGGGAAGACAGGGCAAGTAGAATGCAATACAGGAGAGGAAGAGGAGGAAAAGAGAGCAGGGAATGAGAAAAGGCAACAGAGCAGAAAAGGCACCAGCCATTCCTAAACCAGAATTACCCGCTTGGAAAATGTTCAGAGATTGAAATGGAAGCAAGCTCCTTGCCCTCAGGGTCTTACAGGAAACACCGGCCATTTGAACTTATCTTAAGGAAATCTTAGGCAGCCCAGTGAGGAAAATCGGTAGCCAAGACCTCTCCACAGAGACGGACACTGTCTGCTCTGTGGGAAGAGACAAAAGATGGGGATAGAAATTGGACAGATGAAGTACTCAGATGTTTAACAACAGCTCAGAAAATGAGAGGAGTAAAGGGGCAGAGGATGAGCTTAACATCCTGTAAAACGAAACCTGTTGTCAGACCTATTAAAATATTGCATAATTTGACACAATCTCACTGTTGTTGCTTTTCTTCACTGATATACATAATAATCCGGATTTAGTTAACTGCTAAGTCAAATTTAACCAATTACCTGGACATACTTAAAAAGAGGACTGGAGTTTTCAAGCCCAAGCAGAGTTGCTGCTTTCTAGGATCCTGAAGTGGGAATGGAATTCTGATACGTGGGAGGGACTTCAACCCTCTTTTGGAGTGTTCCTGTGCTAACATTCTAGGTTCTCAGCTGATGTCAATCACCTCTGAGGATGGCAAAACTCAATAAATAAATAAATAAAAGAGGTAACAGCAGCTGAAGATTTCTGATTAGAGATGAGAAAGAATTCCTAGAGAATGAGTCAGTCAAAGAGAAACAGAAAGGTTATTAAAAGGGCGTCTCCCCCTCCCGGATTTTCTTGGAGGGGGTCCTGAATCACAGAGCACATGGCCTCACCTATCTGGGATGATATAGACATTCCTTCTTAGAGTGGGCTATTTGTATTGCTGACCCAGTGACCTAAGGTACAGTCAGTAAAGCCTTTAGCACAGCACCTGGAACAAAGAAAGTTTGTTTATGGTTTATGGTTATGGTAGTAGAGACAGTATAAATAAAATGAACAGTAACAGCTGTGGTAGTAGCAGCACTTGTAGAAGTAAAAGGAGTAATGCTGACCTTAGGAACTGGTGTAATACTACCAGTATCTGTAAATTCTACAAATAGCTGTAATGTGGTAGTCAGGGATCTGAGCTCTGCAATAAGACCTCCCAGGTTTGGCTGGTTAGTTCCATCCCTTATTACTAGTTGTATAAATTTGGGCAAGCTAATGAACTTTTCTGCACCTCAATATGAAATGCAGATAATAAGAGCACCCCTTCATGGAGTGATCATATGGAGTGCATGAGAAAATACTTGTGAAGAGTTGAGCACAGCACTTACACTCATTGAGCATTCAGTGCCTGTTAGCTAGTAGTAGCAGAGATGCTGGTGAGGGTGGCAGCCTGAGCAGATGAATAGATCCCACCTAAGGGATACAAAATAAAAGGCAGATTGTCCCTGTCATTAACGATCCCATGCCATGAAATCTGCAAACAGCAACGCAGGAGAAACCTTCACAGGAGAAGCCTTTTCAACCTCAAATAGAGAACTTGTGTTCTTTTCACTGTCCCGTCTCCTCTCCAAATCCCATAGCCTCAGATTCCAGGCTGCAAGTGAAATTCAGTGTGTTGTGGGGAATGTTTCGGGGGAATGGAGTGGAGGTGGGTAATGGTTATCAATATCCACTGAGCACAAAACTTTCTATGATGGGCCTTCAATGATGTGGAGAATTAAAAATTAAAATTAAAGAATTAAATAATAAAATAAAGGCTTTCTCAATTTTAGTTAAATTCTTCTAACATTATAAGATGTCAGACTAAATACCAGGCATATGACGTTCAGCAGAGGAGGTAGGCATGTTAAACAAATAATTACAAACAACAGTGACAATTATAAATAATTGATAACAGCAATTTGTATAGAGAGGTCTAGGAGCATAGAGGGGAGGTCAGGAGGCTTGGGAGTCAGGAGGCTTGGGGGTCAGGAGATGATAAATGACTTCATACTTTGAGGTGCGAGTAGGAAATTGATGAAAGAAAGAGGGGACGTGAAGCCTGGAATTAGGCTATAGAAAGATGGTCAGTCGTCTGACTGAAAAATGAGTTGAAGTTAGGGAGGACTGTAGTCAAAAAGGTGTTTGGAGATGATGCCAATCATGCAGAAAAGAGATGAAGCCTTAAGACAGCAATGACAGGAAGGGTAGAGAGAGGGTGGCAAAGTCAAGGTTACATAATTCTAAATAAAACACTGCTAAAATTAAGCTGGTATAAAAAGGGTACTAGTTATTATTTTCAGAGTAAAACCTCATCAGTTCAACATAATTGAATAGAAGCATGTCAAAATTAATCAAATATGATTTGTAGCTTTAAAAAATACATGACTAATAGCTTAGGAATTTTTGACTAGATGAGATATTTTAAACACTTTTCAACTTCCCCACTTTTAATTAGAAGCATCAATGTTCCTGCAAACAAAATGAGGTTCTTAGAAGTTTTTTTTGTTTTTTTTTGTTTGTTTGTTTGGGGTTTTTTTGTTTGTTTGTTTGTTTTTTGAGATGGAACCGAGCTCTGCCACCAGGCTGGAGTACAGTGGCACGATCTTGGCTCACTGCAACCTCCATCTCCTGGGTTCAAGCAATTCTCCTGCCTCAGCCTCCCGAGTAGCTGGGACCACAGATGCACATCACCACACCCAGTTAACTTGTGTATTTTTAGTAGGGATGGGTTTCACCATGTTGGTCAGGATGGTCTTGATCTCTTGACCTCGTGATCCACCCACCTTGGCCTTCCGAAGTGCTGGGATTACAGGTGTGAGCCACTGCGCCCAGCTGTAAAGGTTTTTTTGTTTTATTTTGTTTTGTTTGAAGTGGATTAAACACTTTTGTTTTTTTATTTTGTTCACACAAATGCGCTTCATGAATTCCAAGGCTGGTCTCTACTCATAGCTTATTCCCCTCTGACTAGTATAGAAAGTCACAACTCTCAGGCTTGACTGTCCAGAGAACTGGTCTGAGTCTCTCAGTCATAGAAGACTGATCGGCTGATTCACCTCACCCTCAGTTAGGGGTGTCAATCTGGGTGATTCTAGACCATCAGTAATGCAACCATAGAAAATAACATTTGAAGTTACAAATAGAGATCAACACAATTTTTCTGATTCTCAGGACTCTGTGGCATGACTCAATTTGTTTTGCAAAACTTCTGTCAGTGGTGCGATGATAAAATTCAGTTCAATTCCAGGACAAGCCATCAAAACATTCCGTTTCAGGGAGGGGATTTTATCTTAAAACACTGAATTAGTTGAAACTCTTAATTATCATAGCTTGTCTAAAACTCACACTAACTCAATGCACTATTTATTTTCCAAATACTTACACATTTCTTACATCATAACCCTCATGAGTCATAAAGAATGTATTTACTATGAAAAATAGTAGACTCGATTATCACAATCATATTGACTAGAAACGAAAATACAAAGAAAATAAGTCAGTATGTCCCACGTTACCAATGAATACACAACAGGTGATTTGCTCTCATAAGCTTCCTGAGTTCAGATCAGAAAGGTCACAGTTTTAACCTTTGCATACTTCCTAATTATGCAAAATGTTTGTAGTCCTTGAAAATGAAAAAGTAAAATGATCCCTTCGGTCAGAAGCAGGCAGAGGTTCCACATAAAGGTAGTTTTCAGGATGTTAATATTTGGAGAAAGGTTTACTTTTTGCTGGTCTAGATCATTAGCCCTTTTTGGAGTCAATTTCTTTTATTAATTGACCATACAGCAGATATGATTAGAATCCTCCCCAAAATATTTCCCAACTGACAGCCACACTAAGTTAGCGAGCTTTCTACAGAAATTTTTTACCTGAATGTCCCACAGTTTTCTCCATCTCAATCAATATCAGACCAAGTCCTCGTTCCCTATGCACCACAATTCTTCTCCAAGGTCACTTTAAAACCATCTTCCTCTTCCTCCTCATGCAATTCATCATGATCTACCGGAAATGCTACTTCATAAATTTCTCTAGGATCTATGTTTTTTCCTTTACTCTCACTCCCTTCTTCCTCCTGGTCCTTATCCTGCCTCTCCTAGACCACTGTCACTGTTTCCTGAGACCCCTCATCCTGTCAACCCTGTAACCCTATTTGCATTCAGTCTGAGTCATGTTTCCTATATGTGTGACAGAGCTTTTCTGTCTCTGTGCGACTGATAGATCATATTTCCGAACTTTCATATTGAGTTTTCTACAATGCCTCTGCATTTTCTATTATCAACATTTTTTGAATGCTAAGAAGTTTGTAGTTTTTTTAACATTTAAAAAATAACTCTAATGTATCTATTTACACATACACTTTTTCTGCAACTCATCTTTTGAGGATTTGAACTGCAGTAATTACATACAATGAACAATGGTGGCATTTGAGATAAGGTGAGGCTAGAAACGTCAGTTACACTGTTGATAGAGAAAGCTGAGATTAAATATGCACCTATATTTGATATGCACAAAGGTATGATAGTATTGGACATTCAAAGATGAGTATGTTGTATAAAACCTTTTGAAATTAAACGAAACCATTATAAGCTAAGAAGTAAGTGAGTGGGCAGAGAAGGGGGAAAAGAGATTCTTCTTACATTCTTTAAAAATGCAGATAAGAACATTGCCTGAACATTGTTACCTGACTGATAAACTGGTAATCACTTAGCATATTTATTTAGAAATCTGTTCCAATTGAAAAAAGGTCTGAAATTCAACAAACCCTATTTGCTAAATGTTAATAAAACAGAATTCCAGGGAGAAAATAGCGGGTACTAAATGTCATAATATGGTTCTACAAAGTTGAGGATAATTCTTACCACTGTTTTCAGAATGTAAGTGATAAGCTGAAAAGCCCTCCAGGGCCGGGCAGGCAGACTGCACACTGAACAACTGTGCGCTGTGGCTATGAAAGGTAATGTGATAGTTCAAGATGGCTTCCTTTCAGACAATAGGTACTCACAGTTATGACTCTGGTAAATTGGAGAGTGCCCAGCTTCCCTAAAAGGGTTTTAATCCATTTTTAAAACCCTGGACAGACCAAATAAACTTATCAGCTAGGCCTTTAGTTTGAGAACCCAAGTCTAAAATGTCAAATGGTAGACCCTCTGCCACACAGAAATCTTTAGAAAAGCAAACCATTGAAGTTCAAAGGATATGCTCAGATATCACACAACTTTGGGTGAAAATGCTAGCTTCGCTTCTTTCTAGAAATGTGACTTTGGGCAAAATAATGATTCTTCTCTGCCTCGGTTACTTCATATGTAATGCTGGGGCCACTATCAGTGAGATCATATAGGTCACATGTTTGGAGAAATGTCTGAACCACAGCAAGCCCTTCTTGTCAAATGTTCAAAGCATCAAGCAACAGTGATTTGATATTTTCCTTTTATTGTCCAAATCCATTTTCATAGATTTGGTCATGGATGAGTAACATTTTAATCTAAATTATATATACCTTAGGAGATAGTTTCTCTTTGGAGAGTTAGGAGATAATTTGAAAAAAGCAGTGATTTTGGAAGCAAAGACTTGGATTTTAGTTTCAGGTTAATCACTTATTAGCTGTGTAGGCTGAGGCAAAATCACTTAACCTCTCTGAAACTCTTTTTATTTCTTTTGTATACTGTACTTTGTAGGAGTGCAAGAAGCTGCAAGTCATAGGCAAGGCTCCAAATTATGGAAAGGAACTTTTAAGAAGTTGTAAATAATTCACAGCCTTAATCACATTTCTTGAATCTCATCACAGCCTGTGCTTGTAAAGTGGGACAAAAAGACACAGTTTTACAGGAATCCAGGTGACCCTTCCATCTAGACCATGCTGTAATCCTATTAGGTGTAGAAGAAATTCTGACTGGGCTTAAACTGAGAGTCATAAAGATCTTGTAATTTTTTTTATTAGGCAGTATCTCTACCCTTGCCAAGCTATTTGCATCCACTGATTTGCACAGGTCCTAATAAAGTATCTAAAAATTCTCATTAAAATGTGACATTTAAATAAAGATTGGTAATAAAAGAAGCAAACTGTAGGGAGGAATAACAAGGTGTCATAAGAAAAGAAGCCAGACACACCAGGGTTGACTAAGCAACAGACCCAGAATGATGCAGGTCAATAATAATTCTGAGAACATGTAACTGTTGATACTAAAATTCATCATAACATAACCCTCTGTGTGTTCCAGGGAAGATTAGGTCTGAGAATTTGAAATGCTGCAATGCTTGCTTCTGAAATACTTCATCTCAAGCAATTTTAGTATGGGAGCCACTTTGATCAAGTATGACATGGAAGGCATCCTCTTCTCACTTCACAGGTGAAATGATGTGGATTTTCATTATGAAGGAGCTTCTGCTTTACTAAAGTCCGGGGGGAAGCTCTGAGGCCCACAGACTGCTCGTTTAATAGGCTGCAATTCAAAATATGCCTCAGTGGAACTGATAGAGCTGGAGGCTGCAGAGGTTCAGCTTGGCAAGCAAAACAAAGTCAGGACACTTGGGAGCACCTCTTTCAGTAATAATCAAATTCTCCAAAACAGGTGGACAAGGTAAACTGCAAAAAAGACTGAGCTTCCTGCAGTCAAGCAGATTGAGATTCAGATGCTTGTATGAATGCAGTCACATCTGCACCCTCAGGTTTCAGAAGCTGGATGAAGCAGGCTTCACAGCAGTAAGTTCCAGAAGAAACCAAGCTTATATAGTGGGGAAGCTATATCTGTTATTTGCCACAGTTTTTATGCACATATATCAATCAATGAGAGCCAGAAGCCTGAAAACTATATTTTTCAGTCTTTCTTGCCGACTGGCTTCTGATTATGTTTTCCAAATGAGAGACTCAAGATGGAAATTCGGGTGATGAGGTGAGAAAGAGGAGTATTTTTCTTCTGTATTTGGAGGTGCTTTAAGCAGTAAGAGCAACAGCAAATGGTTCTAGAAGTGTGGCAATGGCGGTGCCTCCAGCAGACCCGCAACAGCAAGGAGGATCAGGAGGCTTCTTGGCCTCTGGTTAACATCTCCTTCTCCCTGCTCTGCCACAGAGCTCTGTGACCTGCACTAAATCTCCATTTGCTTAAAATATGTACAACAGTTTCCATTTTCCTGCCTGGACACTGACAAATATAATAGCAGAAAGAAATAAGTCAGGGGTATTTTCTTATAAACAGGGGTCACCAATCAAGGGATTGGTTGCATATAAAGGAGAGCTGGCTGTATGGAATCCAGCACAAGACCAGGAGTCAAAGAGACACAGGATCTTAACCCAGATCCTCCAGTTCCCAAACAGAACTGTGACCAAGTCCACGGAAGCTGCAGAGTAAAGAGAAAATGGTGCTAAATAGGTATAGAAGACCAGTGGTTTTATTCCAACTAAGCCACTTACCTAGCTCCAATATTGAAGGTTTTCTGTCATCTTTGGGAGCCTTTGTTCCCAAAGAATGGGCACAGTCAGGGATAAATATTCAAACAATTTAATAACTGATCATTAAGGTCAGCCAGGTAAATAAATGGATACTAAATTTAAACAATCAAGAAAACTTAATGCATATAGTAATTAAGTATCAGTTTTTGGGTAATAAATACCTACCTGTCATGATACTTGTGATGACTAAAGACACATTTATCATTTACTCTATGCAGACTATGTGCAAAATACTATGTTAAGAGTTTTACCTATGTTTTTCTGAAGATTACCTATAATCTTAAGAAAAATCCCATTTTCAGATGCCAAAACTAAGGCTTAGAGAGATTACATAAATTCTTCAAGGTCATACAGCCTTGAGTAAGTGGGAAAGTCAAGAGCTGAACTCATATTATTCTGTTTCCGTAAACCCTACTTTTCCAGCATCCCATGGTGTTGGTAGTTGAAGTTGTGTTAGGAGCACTTCAGAAGATGTCTAGGATCACATATTTGTAGAAGATTCCTAGCTTAATTCCACAACCAGAAAATTTCACACATTGCAAGAGACCATTGCTTTCAAAATATAAATGTGTCTTCTTCCTTCTGGTAGTTTGTGATGCCTCTAGCTTGAGGTCCCCTGTAACTCCAGGTGGTACGGGGTTTTCAACACGCGATGGGTTCCAGCTCCTATTCACTGTGCTCCCGATCTAATCAAAGTACTAACTGAATAATCACCATTTTGTCAGTCAAGCAATGAAGTTGAGTATTATTCTCATTTACATTTCTAAAGCAACATAAAAATAACCCCTCTTAAATGGTACCCACTCACTTTCTCCTTATATGCTAATGAATGTCACAATTTCAGAGCCTGAAGAGAGATTTCCTGCAAAACATCTAATTGCCTTAAAGTTGCACATGTTCACAGTTCTGACTGCCAGGTTACAAACATGAATTAACTCCAGTTCCACATCAATTCACATCGATGAGTCTTTAGGGCAAACCACTAACACACATTGATTTTTTAAATTCTATAAACTATTTCAAGGCTTTAGAATATTCAGCATTAAAAATTACCATTTCATTTCAGACTTTAGTGAACCATAATATGTGTTTCTACCAGTACTAATCAAACCCCAAATCGACTTTCCTATTTAAAAAATTTCTATCTTTTTCTGTTTGGTAAGATTGGAAAATCTCAATTCATTCTTGTAGTTATATTGATATCCAATAAATTTAATTTCTTGATCTAAAGTAATAAATTGCAACTTGGTGTCATTACAGAACTAAGGCAACTAGGTAATTAATTTGAAGTCAACTACTCACTTTTGTTATGGTTTTTAATTAATGTTGTCGCATGTGTATAGCAGGTGACTGCTTTTATATAAAGATTATGTATTTTATATAAATTATTCAGCTTTTGGTATTTACTTTGATTTTCTGTTTGTGTATAAAAGCTTGCCAGTTTGATCTTCAGTTAAAAAATATTTAGTGGCTCCCTAGTACCTGGCATCAAGCCTACCAAAGGAATCAAAAAGAAAGATTCTTTCCCTGGAAAATGCTTCCTTCTTGGATTTCTTTCTCCCTTTCCTCCTTCTTCCTTTACATACTTATAGTGGTTTACAAGAATGATCAATACATTATTTAAAACACAAAGGAAACAAGATGAAGGATCAAAAGCATTGGAAAATATAGTAAAGGCATGTTAGAGCCATTGTATATACCTAGAGATCTTCTACACTTATTCATGGTGATTACAAATTTGTCTCTCAGTTTCCTAGAAACCCTAGCAAAGGGCGGAAAATGCTACCATTTTTATGATTCATAATCCTATAAGATGCTTTCTTTGGTTGCTAATGAGAAACATTAATAAGAAAGCACAACAGTTACTTTGTAGAGAAGAAGCAGATCCTTAAATGAGGTTGTTCTTATTAAAGAAGGAAGAAACCCCAGGGACTACAGGGGCAGTGAAGCAAGAGGGTAAAGAGCTCATGGGGCAGGGAGGTGAGTCAAGGGTAGAAGGAAGCTACAGTTAAAAAGAACTAAGGTATAAAAGGAACTTTTTCTCTGCTCCAAGTCTGGAGGCATTATCTTGAGAAACCTCAAAGTGCAAGTTTATATACATATGGACTTTCCTTCACCTGTTTATCTCCTGCCGGAACATTGTACTCTCTGGAACTTAAAAAAAAAAAATTGATTGAAAAAATTTCTTAGAAAGCAGAAACTTTCAAACTGCAATAAACAGCAAGGCAAAAGACAGAAACCTGAGCAGCATTTAGGGATCACACTTGGACTGAGGAAAACCACGTCAGCGGGGAGAATCTGGTAGTTAAACAACATCAAAAGCATGGCTGTCTCTGAAGTCAGACATTAAGTGTTTCAGGGCTGAATTAAGCAGGGTAAGGCACCAGCAAGGCTCATACCCCAAATGCAAGCCTAAGATGGTCCACAGGGTATCTGCTGCAAAATCACCAGAGCCAGTGTTTCCATTTCTCTTTCTTCAACCCTTCAAAAAAAAAAAAAAAAAAAAAAAAAATGCAGCTGCCTCCTCTGGAGCCTTGAGGAGGAAAAAACAGACCAATAAAACAGATCAGGTGGGTGTCAGATTGTCTGGAAAGAGGCTGCCTGTTGACTGCTAAGTTGGCTGACACTATTTAGCAAGGGATAGGACTCATCAGGAACTTGCCTTCCCAACTAGGGCCTGATTCACTGCCAGGTTTTCATCATGATTCAATCCATCAGGCATCAACTGCTTTCTCTGCCATGGAGGCTCTTCAGAGGAAAATGCTTATAATACTTCTCATATTGCTAAAATCAAGACCTAGTATGACTTTTCTTTAGTCTTACCTTGTAGTTCACAGAGAACATAGCTCATTGTATATATCTTACCATTAGAATGCTGTTATCATCATATTAAATACTTTAGTTCAGTGATTGTCGTCTAGCTACACTGTGAGATCCTTAAGCCCAGGAAATTGTCTCCCTCTTTCTGACACAAAGTGTAGGTGCTTAATTATTTTATAGTAAAGAAATAAAGGCAATCTACTGACAACTTCTTCCTGTAGTTGGCCATGATTCCATTTTCTAACTTTCCTGGAACTCCCAAAGTTCTTTTTTATGTCTAATCCTGGTCCTCCAGCATTTTTCAAAGTAGTTCTTTGAGCTTGTACACTGTAACTACTCCCAAATTACCTTTGATTATGTTGGCCAGAGTTAGTTTCTGATGTTTTTAGTCAAGGATGCTGACAGACACATTGTAGCAAGGATCAAGCTGAATTAGAAAACTCAATTAAATGACGCCAAATAAACAAAAAATGAAGTGATCAGTATGGCTGGACAAAATACGTAACTGTAAGACATTTTATTTAATAGAAAATGTCAACTAGGACCTCTCTGTCTCTTGACATCTGGGGAAAATTGACTGGAGTCCCTCAATTCTACAGCTTGTGGAAGTCTAAAGCCTTCTTTCAGATTTCTGAAATCTCCCTAGGGCATTTATAACCTCCTGCCATCCTGTTCCTTTTGGGTGTCCTATCTCACATGGGCATCCTCTCTTCCGAACCATATTTACCAACACAGGAATGTCAGACATCTCAGCAATGTATACATAGACCCACACACGCACATTCACATGCACATACGTATTGAAATAAAATATTTATCATATAAGAGAAAGCAATGCAGTTTTATGACCTTCAGAAAGTTATTTAACCTCCTTAAGTCTTAGTTGACACACATTGTAAAATAGGGATAATAAGGATATGTATCTTGTAGGACTGTGTTAAAAATTAAATGGGATAATACCAGTTTCTACCCCATGCTGAGCTCACACATTCAACAAAAGAAAGGTTCAACACTAATTCATATCCAAACTAGAAAATTTTCCTGAAGGACTGGGTCCTTGGAGAAGTCAGCGCACATACCCCATTTAAGAAAAAAACAAAAAGTCATGCAACTGTACTCTCAAAGTCCCCTACAACTAATGTTTTGCCCCTTCCCAAACAGAGCCCAGATTCTCCCTTTCTGAATCATCTCTCCTCCAAACTCCTCCCTTTTCCATTCATTTTCTTCTATCTTCAGAGCAAGTAAAAGGATTCTTTTCCTGGGCTAGAAATCCAGACTTTTCGGTTTCACCTTATGTAGGCACTTTTCCAAGTGGGGACATCCCTTACCAAAGAAGAATTTCTGGTTAATGCTTTTAAAATGACAAAATTTACGCTTGCTAATTACACCTAGAACATGGGTGTCTAGACTTTAGTCATTTGCGTAAAGATCTTGTGATTTTTTTAACATTCCTTTATTAATTAATATAAAAATGCATATTTTTAAAAAGAAACTGACATTTCATTTTAAATAAATTAATCATGTAAGGAAATATTTTTCACTCTTTTAAGTGGCAGAATAGTATTACTCATCCTCAGGAAGTAACCTCAAAATAAGCATTTAATTTTAAAATAAAAATACTGTTGGTATACCACCTAAATTCATTATGTATTCCTAACAATTCATGCATCACAATTTGGTAAATGTCAGCCATATAATCTTTTATTATGGACATTCAGAGGCTGTACGGAGAGGACATGAGTGGAAAGTCTGTGGCATTTGCCTGTTATTAATATTGTGGATAGAGGGGGGAGTGGGTGAGGAGGAACATATGTTGATGGGATCTGGTTAGAAAACTGACAGAGAGGATGGTCCAGAGACAAGATTCTGGGGCGTGATATCATCTCGTATCCTGTACTATTGTTCCACAGCACCCAGAAGAATGGCTAATGTCCATTTAATCAAATTGTGTTCTGCTCTTAGAATCTAATGCTGCTATAAATAAATGTTTAAAAGCTAGAAATATTACAGATCATAATATCTGAATTATTCCCCCAAAAGTACATTTTGACCAACTGATCCAGTTTGATACAGTGTCGGAAATTTAAAACAATTTTATAATGTGTCACCATTGACATTGCTCACTCTGGCTTTTTAATTAATAAAAATAAAATTGAGATTCTCTGCATTTCACTCTGCTTTCTCTGGGCAAATAATTTCACAAACTTTTAGAGGAAAATTAAAGACCTGGCACCAGGTCTGGCACCAGCCTAAATAATCTATGTTAAAGTCCTAAGACTCTGAACCAAGTCAGTACATCTGGGAAATAACAAAGTCCACACATTTTTATTGAGAGTGTAAAATGTTTTATTGCTAAAAATACAGCCTTTTTGCATATCTATATGTATTAGAACATAACCTTGTTTGAAATATATATATTACAACAATGACAAAATGATCAACATCTCTTTGTTAAATACCCACCATGTACCAGGGATTTTGCCAGGGATCATGAAACACATTCTACCCTCAAGGAATTCCCTGGTTGGGGTGATAGTACATCTTGGCAACTCAAGTCGTATTACACTAGAGTTTCTGTCAAGATATTTGACAGTTCCTTTTGTGATAGTTTCCTACTATGTCAAACACAGAGGCACAAGGCCCCTGATCTATACCTGAAATATATTTTTCTAGAGGTCTCAAGTGAATGAAAAACAGTTCCTGTGATTACAGAAAGAATGTATTTTTTAGGATGTATTCCAGCTACTGATATCTATGAATAATTCTCAGTCTCAAATGCCAATTCATAACATTTAGGCCTTATTGAATACACTTTTCTTTGTACTATTTGATTGTGCCAAATAAAGCAAGTCTTTTCTAAAAGAAAATCTTCTCTAGGAGTCGGATTATTATTTCATCTCCAAGGTTTGCAGAAAATTACAGGAAAACAAATCAGAACCAAAGAAAACCAGTTAGCTTTATGTAACTATACCATGCAACCATTATGTCACATAATATAATAACCTAGTTGAGAAAAGAAGTGGACAAACTAGACCTGCTATAAAAAGCAACTTGAATTTGTCTCAAGTTTAGATGTACAGATAGATATTCTTAAGCTATTTTTACCCCTACTTAAATACATCTTTCTTCCTATTACAGAGATGAATATCTATTTTCAAACACCATCTCCATAATGCAGACTATTAATATAGGAAGCTGGAAATATTTACAGCCATATTACATTTTTCATTTAAACAGAAATGCCAAAACACTAATAATCAAACAGTACCATGAACATGATTATATATGAAACATCAAAGAAAATCCACATCCGTTAACTTTATAACTCTAAAACAACAGATTTTTAAAGACTTCATAGCAGAAATGTTCACAATTTACAACACAGTACGTATAGAAAGGTAACATACCTCACATTAGCATCAAATTTGTCCATTACAGGAAATAAGCATGAGTGAGTCGGATTTCGGTGCCCACAGGGTCCTAAAATGGGGGAAGTGAAAAAGATGTTAAAAAAGAAAGTACCATTGAAAAATAGAAGTCCTTGTTTTAAAAAAGTCAAGTAATTATTGCTTCCTATTAAGACTTGTTTTGTAGAAATATTTAATAAATAGTACTAAAGCAAAAAGCTTTTGGCATATGGACGTATGGAACAGCTGAGTGTCACAAAAGGTTTCTTTACATCCTACTGATTGCTTGGTGATTAAAACATATGGGTGCTTCTTTTTGCTCCAATTATTGTTATTTTTGTTCTTTCCAGAAACGTGGCTTATTTTTATGATCTGCGTTAGGATAGTAACTAGTGAAGATAGGCAGCTACATTCTTATGCTTAAAATAGTATATTGCCCAAAATCGCCAGTCATTTTGTTCCTATGAGGATTTTCAAAGAAAAAAAAAAGGTTTAAACCATTTTAAGGGTAGGAAATCACAGATTCTTTTGAGAATCTAGTAAACTCTTGAGAACTGTCTGCCTAGAAAAAAATAGATATACATGCACACACATGCACAATTTCTAGACAGTCCATGGTTCCTTGAACTCAGGAATCCAGGAATCCCAGGCCCATCCAGGAACCCCAGGCTAAGAATTCCCAATTGAAAAAGAGTTAACTTTGAATTACCAAAGTTCCTCTATCACAGACCCTCAGAAGACCTCATACTCTTTAATGGATGGGCATTCACTGATCTCCACAAAATCAACCCTCTTAACTGATTGTTCAGTTCCATTTTTGCAAAGAATTTTTATATCTTCCTCACATCTGTTCCACAGCATGATGAATCAGTGAGTGTAGGGGCAGGACCCAGCTGTCTCTTCCAGGGTCACCATGAGCACGTTTCTTTTTCTTCTGAGCAGCATCATTCACTTCTCAGTAAAGAGAAGAGATTGGAAAAAAATAATCTCTGAGTTAACTCTTAGCTCTGATAGTCTATAGTTGTGTTTGCTAGTTTTCTAATTGAATCTTACCAAGAGGAAACTTGAAATCTGTTTATCTACATAACAGAACCACGAAACTCAGCCTGGACCCTTGGACACCTTGGCCAGGGTGAGCTAAACAGATGTGGCTGGCAGCCAGGAAGAGAATGGCAGCTCACAAGATCTGGAAAGGACCTTGACTCTCAGTGTTTTCCAATGTTTGTTTCTTAGATCCTCTAAACTTAACAGGAGCCCCCATGGTCATTTCTGGGCCTGGAGCAGACATGGGGAAGGCTCCACCTGCAGGAATCTGAGCCCCCTCCCCTAATCTGAAGCAAAGTAGCTCGGTCCACATCTATCTGTTTTATATTTTGAATGTAGAATAATATTTTGCTGGAAATATACAAGTACAAAGCCCTAACTATTGAAGCGATGGGGTTCAATTCTCTTTCCTCATCTATCTAAAATGTTTCCTGAGATGATCGCATCCATCTGGTAGCTGAAAATGCCGTACAATTACAATACTATTCACTGTAGACTCCCAAAATTGTATCCCTACGTTGAGACTTTCCCAGACGTAGACAGTGACCATCCAGCATCTCAAGATGGATGATTATAAAGCATTTCAACCTAAACTATTCCTTTCTCATCTCCAACACAAAAACCTGCTCTCTCCCAGTGTTCTCTATCTCAGTAAATGGCCCACCATCTACCCAGTGATTCAGACCAAAAAACTTCTTCTCATACCCTAAGACCAAACCATCAGCAAACTCATTCTGATGATTCCTGGCTGGGGGTGGTGGCTCATGCCTATAATCCTAACACTTTGGGAGGCCTAGGTGAGCAGATCGCTTGAGCCCAGGAGTTTGAGACCAGCCTGGGCAACATGGCAAAACCCCGTCTCTACAAAAAATTAGCTGGGCGTGGTGACATATGCCTGTAGCCCCAGCTACCTGGGGGGCTGAGGTGGGAGGATCACCTGAGCCCAGGAGATTGAGGCTGCTGTGAGCCAAGATCATGCTACTGCACTCCAGCCTGGGTGACAAAGTGAGACCGTGTCTCAAGAAAAAGGAATGAAAGAAAAAAAGTAAAAGAAAGAAAGAAAATTATTCCTACACCTGACCCTTCTCATCACCTCTGGACCCAGCACCTGGGGCCAAGCCCCCAATTTCTTTCTCTGAAATACTCACCCACATCTCCAATCTGTCTCCTGCCAGAATGATATTTTTAAAATGTAAGTCAGGTCATTTTTTGCTTGCATAAAATTCTAGTGGCTTCCTATCACGCTTAGAATACAATCCAAATTCCTTATCATAGCTAACCAGACCTTACATGGTCTGGCCCCCACTCTTCTCCAAACTCAACTGTAGCCACACCCCTCCCCTTCCCTGCCCACCAATTCACTGGTTTTACTGCTTTCCTGGGCCATAATTGTAGGTTCCCACCTCGGGGCCTTTTCACTTTGTCTCTTTTCCCTGGAATGTGACCATGTAGATTACTCTCTCACTTCCTTAGGGGTGCCGCTCAAATATCATTTCCTCAGACAGGTCTTCTCTCAACACCTAACTACAATTTCACACCCCATTTTCTAAAAATGTCTATCCTCTTTCTCTGTTCTATTTTTCCTTCTCAGTATATACATATATAGTCAATTGCTTCTTTATTTGTGATTTGTCTTGCTCACTAGAATATACATTTCAAGAGGGCATAAGACACTGTCTTGATCACTGTGACATCTTCAGTGCCCTAGAGAATTGCCTGGTATATTGTATCCTCATCATGGATATTTATTGAGTCAACTAAGTGGTTCATTAGTTTTGCAAATGAGAAAACTGAGGCTTAGGAGTTTTTGACTTCCACACTAGGAGGAAGGGGACCATCCCAGAATACAATATTGTAATTTAAAGAATAGCAAAAGTGCTCTATCTTAATTAGTTACCCTTTACAATGTGTTAATAAGTGCCAGACATTGCCCTTTTTCTCCTCCTCCAACTTTTGAGTCCAACCTCTAAGTCCAACCTCCATCCTATAGATGAAGAAGCTGAGGGTCAGAGAGGTTAACTGAATTGCTGAAGTCATACACAGCAGCACTTGACCAATCTGGGAATAGAATTCAGGACTATGAATTCCAAAACTTGAGCTTTAGCTTACATCATTCTTGTCATCTTATTATATGTCCTCCCACTGGAGCAAGAGAGTATCCTGATGAAAGTGAACATTTACCGTAATTTTCTGCTGTCCATCCATCTATTTCATCTTTCTCTGAGAATAATGTCTTGATTTTCCTTACTGGAACCAACCCTTCCCTCCTCTAATACCTAGCTCCAGTGATGAACACATAAGCAGGGCTGGTCAATCAGAATCGTCCATTCCTGGCAACAAGAATCCCTTAGCTTACTGGCTGGACCAGGGAAAGCAACACCTAACTACAGGCCTAGAATTTTTGCTAGAAAGAGCCTATCTTTCCTCTGGTGTTGTCAGACAGTTCGAAGCTGTTGGTGGCCATCATTGCCACCCCATGGGAGGAGGCTGTCTGAGAAGAAAACTAAACCGAAGGAAGGCAGGGCTGCAATACAGGGAATGCCAGTGTCCTGACAACATAATTTGAGGCTTCCAGCAGTGTCTTAAGAAAATTTTACACTTGAATGTCCTAATTACTAGAGCCAACAAATTCTTTTTCCCTCCTTAAGCCAGTTTCAGTCAGCAAGCAAATGAATGCTGAGTAATATACAATAAAATCAATATTATATTGTTTTACAGATTAAAGGGAAGAAAAGCTGGGTAGTTGCAGCTTTAAAAGACGTTAAAACCTAAAGTTTATATCATTAAAACTGCATATGGAAATGTTACAACACAAGAAAAATCTTATATATTCATAGCGTATACATTGTTACATTTTTTGCACTGAAACCCAATGAGCAAATTTAAAATGATTGCCTTTTAACAAACCAGTGAGATAGCATGCATTTTGTTAGAGAAAAAGGAACAGAGGAAGGAGGAGTTCATGATTAGTACCTATCCTAATTTGATTAATTGATTATGCCCGACTATTTTCTGCAGGGCTCACCAGGGAGAATTAATCAGAGCCATGATTATAGGAACATCTCTTGCTGGGAAGATTGCATAGGGTGAGGGGGATGTGGAAGGAACCAGTGCTTTTATCTTGAATACTTATATTTCTGGCTTCTTCACAAAACACTGCCTAGCTAATTAAAAATACAATCAACTCAGAGCATCTCCTATGCTCAGGTACAAGTTGTGTCACTTCTAAAAATTCTGCCAATTCAAATCCATTAAGACCTGGTGTGTATGTGTGTGGGGGTGTGAGTGTGTTATAATGACAGTCACGCTGTACCCTACCATCTGGGCTAAGGGACAAGAAATGATACCCTCCATACTAATCTGCTTCGGAGAAACTGTCTTAGATCATCAGAAAAAGATCATGACAAGTTCTGGAAAAGGGATGGGCAAGGAGTCAAGCAAACCCTTCTACCATGTGAGGTACAAATGCGTGTCTCAATAGTCTCTCAAGACCAAGCTTGACAAGCTCAAACCACTGGAATTACTTAAAACATTTTATCCATCATAAAAGTAAAATTGCAGCAACATGTAACTCCATCAGATTCCCTTGAGCTTCTTTTTCTTGATGGATATATTCAGAATCTGATTTTTCCTTATAATACTAGGAGGAGGAGGAAGAGCTTACCTTATTTATGCCACTCAATACCATTCCAACCCTTGGTTTTCTGGCTTTACAAGTTTTAAGGGCAAGCCCCAAAGGTAAGTGCATCCCATCTTTACCCTTGTTTTTGATTCAGAGTTCTCTGAAATATTGCTGTGGAACAGTCGTTAATGGTTAACAGAAGGTGTGTAGTTGCATCTCTGTTATAAGAAGTGTGAGCACAGGGTTCACATATGAATAGTCCCCACCTATTGGAATGAAATATCGATGTAGTTTGGTACAGTGCCAACATCTGCAAACCTGGAGATATGTCGTAACCTCACCTTGCTTTTCTCCGCTTTATTCTGTTTTCTCTGGTTTTGGTTGCATGGATGGATATTCATGCATAACTATGCTTGGATTGACCATGTTTCTTCATAGAGTATGCCTACATTTGTTAAATTTCTACATCAAAGGACATATCCCATTACTCTTCTTTCAGGACAAGTGTCAGGAGTAAGTAAAACATTATTATGTTAACAGCCAAATCAAGGGTGGGAGCCTGACATAATGGAATAATTGATTATGGCCCACTGGAGGGGAAGTCACTGGACCTAGGTCCTCCAAGTGACACTGCTACTGTCTTATTCTTAAGCAAGTCTGTTCACTATTCATGATCTCAATTTTCCCAGTTGCAGAACGGAACGGGGCAGAGGATGAACCCACGGGAGAAATGTCAAGTAATTAGAACTTCTCTAAAGTTACAGGAAATTTGTAGAATGTCTCAAATAGGTTCCTTAGGTAGAATGAAAGTAAGAGAAATGTGTAAGGCCAGATATTGGATAAGAATTACCTATACAAAGGCTTGTTGTTGGCTTTGTCACCTCACTGCTATAACCTACTACCTGCCATATGCACTAAAACACACAATCCCATCAGGATCACTCAAGCAAGCAACTCATACAGAGTCTTACAAATTCCATCATGATCATGATTTCCTAGTACTCCAAACTCTCTTGACCTTCAGTATGAAAAAAATTATCAAATCATCTGAAAACTTGCAGCAAAGAAAATACTCTCACTAAATGGAAGAAAAGAATCCTCTTCTTGGCTATTTACTTGGATTTCGTTTTCTGGGAAACATTCAGAATTTATAGGATGCTGTCCTGGCAATTTTTTAAATCTTAATCAGCTGATACATTCTCTTGAAAAGAATTTCTGCCTATAAATTAGTCCCTCACGAAAAAATCACATTGTTTATCTACAGATCTAAATTGCAGTGTACAGGTGAAAATGTGTACAAACAATTAAAAAGAAAAAAAGAAGCCTGTGTTTCACATGCTGGTAGTAAAAATGTCATTTGAACTAAGTCATTTAGAAAGATTTAGTCCTAAATTACAAGTTTCTAGCCAGTTCATTTGCATAACTGAATATCCAATACGGACACCAATTCTGTTATAATTGAAATACACCTATGCTGATAAGTACAATTAGGATGCAAAATGCTTTTAACTTTTTTCAAAGTAAACACACATTTCTCAGCTGGGTAAATAAACATATCACAGCTGGTAAGTTTAGCACCTTTGTGAAAAAACTATTACATAAAACAGCCCTTAACCAATGAAAGGATATTTAAAAGGCATACCCAATCTACCTCTTGTTAAGAGGAATGGATTACAGGAAAAATAAAGGGGTAACATACACTTCCATTTCATGTTGTGCTGAATGGGATATATCTAGTGTTTCTAGAAATCAGGGGTTTTTTTCCCCAAAGGAGAGATTTTTTTTCCCCAAAGAATACAATGAGATCCCAAGAAAACAGGACCAATTAAGTGTGAATCTGGAAATTTCATGGGAAAAAAAGAGACAATTCAGTCATTAATTCATGTGCTTTTGGAATCACTTGATTAACATTTCACTTGCTATTTGACCACAAATGATATGAGAAAAGAGATATAGTATGTGATCAGCAAGCATCTGAGAATAAATGGCATGGCATAGTCTGAAAGTCCTACTCAATAATTAGAGAAGGAATAATTAGCCTTGTCTTTGTGGCTCCAGAGGAGAAATGGGTGCAAGGCTCACGAGGAGTTTGAGACTCACTGTGAGGTAATTCATTTCAATCATCAGTGCTGTCCAATTATTGATCTGTGTGCCTTGACAAGTGAAAGGATCCACCTCAGTAGGAGGCTTAGAGGCCAGAAAGCCATCAGATAGTCACGTTTGAGGGAAATAAACAAATCTTGGATGATTCTGAATTCTGAGGAAATCCAGGAATGCAACAAGAACAGAACTAAGAGGCTGTTTATTGTAGAGCAATGGTTCTCAAGTTTAGGCATGCATAAGAATCACCTAGAGGCTTGTAAAAATACAAAGGCTGGACCTTACCCCCAAGTTTCTGATGTAGTAGATTTAGAATGGAGAATCTACATTTTAACAGATTCACAGATATTACTGCTGCTGGTGGTTCAGGGACCACTCTTTGAGAACCACCGTGGCAAAACAGCAGTTCTCCAAGTGTGGCTCACATCCCACTGGAGAAAGGATATGGTCTTAGGCAGTAGGTATCTAGAGCATTAAGTACTCATCAGATCGTATGGCAAAAAAACGTGCTCCCTTTTAATTTTCTATTTTAGTTACTGTTTATGTTGATTTAAAGGATTCAAATAGGTGCTAGTTTATCTATGAAAACCCTCCTGTTATTTCCTAATCTCTCTTTTTAAAGGAAGAATAGGTCTCAGACTCACAGGTTTTTTTTCTGGAAACACTATTGTCTTAGTTGGGACCCCAAGAAGCGGAACTCTTGATAAGGACTAAATACACATTACTAATTTGGCAGGTGCCAGTACACAGATATGGGATAATAATACAAAAAACGGAATAAGGCACAGTCAATAAAATGTGTGTTATTAAGCCACTGAAGCTTAATCTCACAGGGAAGCTTTGGGAAATGGTGTAAAACATATGCCTCAGAATTCTCCCAGACAAGCGGGTAGGATGGTGGGGTGTGGATACTCCTGCACCCACAATTTGTTGGTTAGAGCTATCCAAAGTGGAACTTGGATTCTCAGGCACCTCCAATTTATTGTGCTTGTGTGCAAAGGGGATTCCAGTAGACTGAGAGCAGCCCTCCAAAAATGTTGCAGGTTCATCATTGGAAGTCTGACGGCTTACAGAGAAATGGTCAGGGGAACTACAGGGAAATGAAGCAACACCAACATTGTCTGTTCCAGCTATTTAGCTGAAATATAATATGAATACATTGTTCTTGGTATATTGTATTTGTTTGTACAGTTATCTTCTATTTCTTGCAATTGGTACTGGTTTTCACTTTTCAATTTTGTTTCCTTATAAAATAAATTTATTTAAGGAAAATTAATTGATCTAAAGAAAAATGTTACACAGTTAATGTTCCAGATGGTATGAAAAGGTGGCAAGAATCACGAAGGAGTAAAACTCAAACGACTGAAGTTTGAGAAATGCTGGCATAATGGTTTAAAGTGGGAGTTGGCTCTTTTTTTTTCCCTGTAAATGGCTATTTACCAAGTATTTTAGGCTGTCAAGAGCATAAGGTCACTGTTACAACTACTCAACTCTGCTGTGTAGTATGAAAACAGCCATTAACAATACATAAATGATGGACATGGCTGTGTTCCAATAAAACTAAATAAATGGACATAAAAATTTGAATTTTACATAATTTACACTTGTCACAAAATATTATTCTTCTTTTGATTTTTTTGAACAATTTAAAAACGTAAACATTTATTTTTTAGCTTGCAAGCCGTACAAAAACAGGCAGTGGGATACATAGTTTGCCAACCCCTGATTCAAACCACAACCCTGGAATCTGTCCTAGTTCTATTAATTACCAATATGATGTTGGGCAAATTACTTGACTTTTCATAGCCTCAGCAGCCTCATCTGTATAATGGGGATAAACATACCAACAACCTCACAAGGTTGATGCAAAATTTAAAAATAGAAAATGAACACTTATAAAGCAGGTGCTCAATGAGTTCACAGTATGATGTTAGCCAGCTGTTGTAATAAGGTGGGTTCCACCTTTCCTGTGTCCCAATAATTTCTGGGTAGATATTTCTTACTCTGCTTCTTCACAAAGGCAGCTGTGCACCTAGTGGCCCATCTCCCCTACTTTGGGATGTGGCTACAGAAATTATTCCTCTTCTATATAGGATAAGCCTCTGAAGGCTGAGTTTGAAAAGGCCCAAAAGGTCTTGTCATTACTGATTTCAGAGGTCTGCAATTGGGAGCAGGTCAAATCAAAATTTGCATTTCATCTAAATTAACTCTTTACAACTAGTATTTTGAGTGTTACAGAATTATGCTGTTGACAGCAGTGGTTCTCAAACATTACTATATCTAAAAATCACACAGAAAACTGTAGGTTCAGGCACTGCCACATTCAAAGCATTTTTTTTTTTTTTAAGATGGAGTCTCGCTCTGTCGCCCAGGCAGGAGTGCAGTGGCCGGATCTCGGCTCACTGCATGCTCTACCACCCGGGTTCACGCCATTCTCCTGCCTCAGCCTCCCGAGTAGCTGGGACTACAGGCGCCCGCCACCTCGCCCCGCTAATTGTTTCGTATTTTCAGTAGAGACGGGGTTTCACCGTGTTAGCCAGGATGGTCTCGATCTCCTGACCTCGTGATCTGCCCGCCTTGGCCTCCCAAAGTGCTGGGATTACAGGCGTGAGCCACCGCGCCCTGCCTCAAAGCATTTTTGAATCATAAATGCCCCCGTGATTCTGATGAAGATGATTCCTGGAGAGCAGTTCAGGAGACACTGCAAGGATGGAGTGCAATCTGTCCAGGTGAGTATACCCTTCTGAAATCCTCTTTAATGAGTTTGCTGTATCTGTTTAAATGCCTCATTGGCTGAGAGACCTGGATTCTAGTATTTGCTCTGCGTGCCAAGAGAAAGGTTTCTGCAGGCATGTTTACCTCTGCTGTCCTTGCTCTATGCTATTTCTTCTGAACCTCCTGGATTAGGAAACCATTTATACAGAATTCTCCATTTCAGATATCATGTGCTAATGATCATATCCAATTAAACATGCCAGTGCAATCTCAAAAGACATAGGCTATTTACAGCCTCTTAGATGAAAATGCTTGAGCAAAATCTACATTTTTCCTAGACTAATAAAATGTCACCTCCCCAAAGGCTGCTGTCAACAATCTCCTACCAAGAGTTTCTAAACCAACCCCTGGAACAAAAAATAAAATTATACCCATAGACTTTAGAGGGGTCCGTTTAACACAGAAGAAAGGGCTCCTGGGGAAGAAGCAGAAGAAGAGCAATGGCACATTTTTATAACAGACCAAGAACCTAACCCTTCACCTGTATTACCTCATTCACCTTCACTTCACACTATTCTCATTTCACAGATGAAGAAACTGAGGCATAGGAAAGAGGAGCCACCCAAAGCAATTCCAGACAGTGACTCCAGAGCCCAGAGTTTTAACCACGAAGTTATTCCACACACACACGCACACAAACCCAGATCTCAATGATCCCCTATCTCAGCTCTCCCAGCTTAATTTACTATTACTTATTTAGCTTCTCAAAGCTTCCAGAATGTCTACCAGCACTTGAAAGACAATACGTTTTTAACTAAGGCTCAATTTTGCTCTTGGCATCATGTGACTTTGAGCTCCTCACTTTGCCCCAGGTTTATAGCTGTTCAGTGTGGTTAAGATATCCAGCCCATCTGTCTTATAGATCCACTACTATTCATGAAGTTCAAATAAGATACCTTATGTGAAAGTCCTCTGAACATTGCAAAAAGTTATCCAAAATGATAATTTCTCAGTCTGTCATTTTCATAAACCATTTTGAAATGTTGAGAAGGAAGAAAGAGTGCATTCATTTTATGAAATCATCTGTGTCAAAAATCAGATTTTCCAGAGATGTAAGGTAGATTGTAAAATACCAAAACTGCTGATCTCTGGGGGAGCAAAGAAACACTACTACTTGGAAGGTGGACTATTTTTTGTGGCTCAATGTAATGGAAATTATGGGAGCTTGAGAATCAGATGACCTGGGCACTGGACATTGCCCTGCCACTACCTGAACTTTAGTGAGTCTTTCCCTCTCCCCTTACAGGGGAGACAAAGCTGTTTGGTGGTTAATAAGGTGGTTAGGGCTGGGCTCGGTGTCTCATGCCTGTAATCCCAGCACTTTGGGAGGCCGAGGCTAGTGGATCACCTGAGGTCAGGAGTTCGAGACCAGCCTGGCCAACATGGTGAAACCCTGTCTCTACTAAAAGTACAGAAATTGGCCGAGGTGGGCGGATCATGAGGTCAGGAGATCGAGACCATCTTGACTAACACGGTGAAACCCCATCTCTACTAAAGATACAAAAAATTAGCCGGGCGTGGTGGCAGGCGCCTGTAGTCCCAGCTACTCGGGAGGCCGAGGCAGGAAAATGGCGTGAACCCAGGAGGCGGAGCTTGCAGTGAGCGAGATTGCACCACTGCACTCCAGCCTGGGCAACAGAGTGAGACTCCGTCTCAAAAAAAAAAAAAAAAAGTACAGAAATTAGCCGGGCGTGATGATGCATGTCTGTAGTCCCAGCTACTCGGGAGGCTGAAGCAGAAGAATCACTTTAACCCAGGAGGCTAAGGTTTCAGTGAGCTGAGATTGCGCCACTGCACTCCAGCCTCGTTGACAGAGCAAGACTCCATCTCAAAAACAAAACAAAACAAAAAAGAAGGTGCTTTGGAGATTCAGACTGCCAGTGTTAAGTACCAGCCCAATTACCACCTCATGAGTGACCTTGGACCGGTCATGTCACCTGTCTTGGTTTGTTTCCCCAACATAAAAGTAAGAATAAGAAACAACAACTTTGCAATCATCCAAAGAACGGATTGGTGAATAGATACACAGAAATATGACAAAGCAACTATGGTAAAATTAGAATTACAGAATCTTTTTCGTGACTATATGAGTGTTCACTATATAGCTCTTTCAACCTGTCCCTTAAGTATGTATTTTCATAATAAAATATTGGAAAATAAGCCTCAAAAAGGGCAACAACAGAGTTTTTAGAAAAGTTAAATGAGATACAGAGCTCTCAGCAATGCTCATGAAGGTGCTTGGCGTTCAGTGATGACCTACTGTGCGGGTTGAAGATGAGATACAATCTGTGAGTTAGAGTCGTGCTAGGTGAACAGATGTGACAAACATGAGCAGAATGAGAAGCCAGGCCACATGACACAGAAACCAGGTGGACAGAGGGGAGCCAGGATGTGCCCACTGAAGTATCAGAGTCGAAGAGAGGTGCACGAATGGAAGGATCAGGATGTTGTGCCTGGGTTGCCTAATGTGGGGGAACCTCAAAAAGAAAGGCAGATCGTCTTTATTACAAGCCACAGTATGTGATTCTCCATCCAACATCCCTTTCAAAGAAGAAAAATACTGGCCTTGAAGTCAAACCTGCATTTAAATCCCGTCTTTGCCATACTAGTTGTGTGATAGGAGGGGACATTTATTCAGGCATCCACTACACCACTTGTCACTGGAAAACTTTACCACCACCACAAGATGAGCCTGTGGCAACTATGCTTCTGTTATGACTTCTTGGTCATAAACAGTTGAGCCAATCAGATTCTCTTTCTTGAGAATCTGAACTAAGAGAACAGACTCCTAGGAATGTGTCAAACTAATGGCAGAAGCAATGTGGAAAGGGTCATGAACTCCAGGAGCTGAGTTTTCTAGAATTGGCTGTTTTCCCATCCTTCCTGGAGCCCAGTTCCTTAACTCCATCATGAAAGCACCATTGTTTTTTCAATAAATCCCAATTTTTTGTTTAAGTAGCCAGCATTGGCTTTTATTATGTATAACCAATAAATATATTTACTAATACACCTAGCCTTCTAACTAATACAAGAGTTTAAGTGTCTAGGCCTTAGTTTTCTCATCTGTAGATGAGAGAGACAATACTTCTCTCAGAAGTTCCTAGAAAAATCAAAGACTAGGTGCACGAAATATACATACGATAAATATTCAATAAACATTATTTAAACTAAAGCTGAGTTTCAGAACAGATCTTTTTGAGCAAGTGCTTAGAGACATCTTGCTTGGATGGGGAATGTGTGATCGTGAAAAAAAAAGAAGCTAATATTCAAGAAAAAGGAAGGAGTTGATTGAATTTGAAATTCGGTTTTAAAAGAAACTTTCTGATTGAGATATCAAACATTAAATTAGTTCTACGTAAATATGCAGACTTAAATTTCTGTTGGGTTTCTCCATAGCGCTAATGTGGATTTGAAAAGGAAAGAAATACAAACTTCATGGACAGATAATATATTTTTCTTAACTTAGAGAGACTCTTCAGAATTTATCTGGCAGTAGACAAGATATTAAAGGACTTTTGATTTGGATTACTCTGTGAGTAATGAGGAAATTTATCATCCAAATTAAGGTAGCAGTGGGGGTAGGTGAAGACAAGGAACATGACAAGATCTAAGACCAGAATTAATTCAACCTAGAAGTACAATTGCTGAGAAAAAGCAAAGGTTTTTCTGAAACTCAAAATAAGAGGCAAAGCTTAGATGCTTAGTAAGAAATGTCAATTCATCCCTAGTAATTATTGACCTTTCAGTCTTGTTCCACTCATTGATTCTCATTAATCCAAATGTTTAGTTATCTTAAAATCAGATATATTTTCATTCCAAAAATCCAAGTGGCTGGATTGTGAGTTTCATTTTTGTTCTTTAGGTCTTAACCCAATAGTTCTCAGATAGTGGTCTCAAGACGTGGAGCAACATCATCACCTGCGAACTTATTAGAAATGTAAATTCTCAGACCTTAACCTAGGTGAATCAGAAACTTTGGGAATGAGGACCAGCAATCTGTGTTTTTTTAAAATTAATTTGTAATTTTTGTGGGTACATAGTAGGGTGCACGAGATGTTTTGATACAGGTATGCGATGTGAAATAATCACATCATGATCATGTAAAATGGGGTATTCATCCCCTCAACCATTTATCCTTTGTGTTACAAACAGTCCAAATATTCTGTCACTCATGCAAGTATGAGAACCACTGTCTTAACTCAACCATGAGGCTGGTAAAGCCAGCGCTCTATCATTTATTCACTGGCAGTTACCAAACCTGTGAATTTGTTGACATAGGGTCTTAAAAAAACAGTCAACCTTTTTAGACGTGCCTTAGATTTGCAAGCATATTAGTAATTGGTAAATGGTAAGGCAGTCATTGTTACTCAGACTATATTTAAGGCTAGCCCTATGAATAAGTCTACTTGGTAGCCATTTACATTGTATTTCCCTCTGTTCAATCTGTACTACTTTCTACTGCCTCAATAGTATAAAAAAGTCAACAGCATGGAGAATGGAGGAATCAAGGGGCAAATCAAGAAGAATAAAGACAGAGCTTTTTTTAAAAAAATGGCAACTTTAATTTTGACAAGAGAAGAAATATCTAAAGTTTAGATTGATGGTAAGGAGAGCTTAATGGAAAAATTAAGGTATAATTCATTGTTCCTTTCTCCATCCCTCCTCTCCCCTGCACCTCCCCACTTTTCCATTACCCAACCCTGCCGCACCCCTCTCACTCTGCATATGCCTTTGAGCTATTTCTGAATAACAGAGAGGGGGTGAAGACATAAAAATGAGATAAATCACATTTCAGCTGAACACAACGCACAGCCTCATAGTCTCTAGCCTGTTTTCTAGAGGGAGACTTGGATATACAACCGGGCTTGAGGATACCTAAGTGCTTTTCCACCCTGTAATACCAAGATCCCGTTCATGCAAGGCACTGTAATATGGAGGTTCAGAGCATGGATTCTGGAATCAGACAACACACAATTTCATCCCAGCTTCACTGATCCATAACTGAGAAAACTTGGGCACATTATTTTACCTCTCTAAGTCTGAGTTACCGCATTGCTAAAATGAGAGTAACAGAAGTGTGTATCCTATGAATCCTTTCATAGGATTCTTAATGAAGATTAAATAAGATCATTCTCATTAAGCATTTAGAACAGTGTCTGGCACATATCAAGGTCTAGATTAATGTGAGCTATTAAGATTATTATTATATTGCCTCCCAAATGCTTCTCAGCCTTCAGCAGCATGTTGAGCATTTCCAGGCATAGCAACAAGGCAGTGAAAAGCAGGAGGGATAAAGGTAAATGTGTGAGGGTGGTAAAGTTGGAAGCGGGTGGGAAGGCAGCTAGCAACACAGCAATTCATCTATTTATTTAAAAACTTTGTTGTAAGATGTTTCTATACAAGGTTACAAGACTCGTGTTTGAATTACAGCAGTGGTTTTCAAATGGAGTGGTGGGAGGAGGGGTATTTTGCCCACCCACCCTCCGGGACATTTAGCAATGCCTAGAGAAATTTCTGGTTGTCACAAGTAGGAGTTGCTACTGGCATCTAATGAATGCCAGAGATGCTGCTGAACATTCTATGATGCAGAGCACAGTCCTCACAACAACGAACTATCTAGCTCAAAATTCCAATAGTGCCAAGAAATCCTGAATTACTGCATGGTGTGAAGTTAGCTTAATAAGGCTGGACACATTTTTCAATATTCAAAAAAGCAATGATATGGAAGATTGAATTTTCATATCAACAAATTGATTGGTTAAATATCAGAAGGTAACCATAAGAAATTAGGTGAAATGTTTCCTGCTACAAACAAGAACATCAATGGCAATCAGAGAATTCTAGCATTGAGAGAATCCTTGGAAATGATCTAGTGACTAGATTCTAGTTGAAATCATTCATCACATTTCACAGGTGAAGAAACCGAGACTTAGAAAGGTAAAGAAACTTGATCTATGTCACACAATGATGCTAAAGCCATCCTCCAGATTCTTCCAAAAAACTAATTTAACTTGTTAGTCAGATAGTGATAATATTAAGGGTGTTCAATTCATGTATTTGCTTTGCATTTTTTCAGTGATCATAGTCTATATTTATTCCTATCTCCAGAAATTCCCAAATAAGGGCCTTAC
Organism: Macaca mulatta; assembly: GCF_049350105.2. Taxonomy (NCBI): domain Eukaryota; kingdom Metazoa; phylum Chordata; class Mammalia; order Primates; family Cercopithecidae; genus Macaca; species Macaca mulatta. Next base: position 157,616,747 of record NC_133411.1, read on the forward strand.
CTGATAAGGTGGTAGCAGTGGGAATGAAAAAGAAAAACAAAATAGATTTAAGAGGTATTGAGGGAAAAATAGATAAAACCTGCCTATTGATGAAAACTACGGCAGCTACTGATGAAGGAAGAGGAGGAATAAAAAGGTGACTTCACTTCCCAGCCTGGGTGATGTAGAGGATGGTGGTGTTCAATCACAGGTGGAAAAATCAGGAGGCGGCTTGGGGTAGCAGGATGCTTATGTTGGATTTCAGGTGCTGTCCTTTAGTCTGTGAAGTTGGGGAAGGAGATGAGGAGATGAACAGAATCAGGGAGGTCCAGAAGAGCAGGGTGAAAGAATATACATTTGATTTGTTGGCTTCAAGGATGCTTTTGCCCCCAGAAGGAACAGCATCAGGACTGAAATCCAGGTAACTCAGAGGAACCAGACACACTACTGTCCTCTGGGCCCTGGGGCCTCCTTGTGCTCCATATGAGCTGGACTAAATGCTACCTGAAGCTCTTGCTAGCTTCAGTGAGCTACAGTTCTCCTAGCATTTAAATGATGACTGTAGCTCTCCTCTATAATAATTATTATAATAAGGATATTTCCCACAGGAGGGAATGATGCAAACATAAGAGAGATTTTAAGATGAGAATGCATGAGGAAAATAAACATGATTAAGAAATGACTTGCTAACGCGGCAAAACCTCTTTACTTTTTACTAATTTTTTTTCCTGACACTTGTATATTTCCTAGGTGAGAGCTGCTCTTCAGAACTCTGCAGGTCTCATCCCTGCCCTGACTTTTTCCTTGTTTCCAGGGCACTGCATCCACCACCCACATCCTTTTCCTTCAAAACCCGTGCTCACCAGGAGCACGCAGCAACATCTCCCTTGGTCACTGATGCTGAAGTTCCATTCCGGCGACAGGGTAAATATGCACTACTGCCCACCACAGTCACCCACAGCTTTAAGGGCCAGAGAATCCATCCCAGCGATAGAAGACAGGGAGGGCAAACTCGAACCAGTGTCCTTCCATCAAAAGCCTCCTTCGGTTCATGTCAAACCTATACCCTAAGAAACATTCTATTTCTTCCTTTGATTGGACCAAATGGAAATCAAGCCAAGATTTTCTCTTAACATTGAACTCTAGGAAGACAAGCTCATGCCTACCACTTTTTCACCTCTGCCAGCTGCCACTTCCTTGTATCAACAGCCGCTTCTTTCAAAGGCAACTAACAGCACAGTGCCGCACAGGGTAGCAAGCTGTGAGGAGATGCATCTGAAATTGGGATTGGGATTCTGTGAAAGGCAACTGCAGGATGGTTGCGAGTACCAGCAGTGACCGCCAAGGCTTTATGCAGCCCCACACACTCGTGGCCACATATACACACACATCCAAGTGGACGCTCAAGACACACTATCTTGTCTCTCTCTCACACACACACACACACACGCATGCACAGCACAGTCTCTGGGCTGCACATCAAGGACCAGCCATACAGTCCACACACACATCCAGTTACACACTTGGCTATGGATGCACAGCCTGTGCGTGCTTTCTCTTACAAACACGCACACACACAAATCTTTACATACACAACCTCCCTTGTATAGTCAGTGAGCACATATGCAGTTTCACAAGTACTTACATACACAAGTGCAAAGCAACAGCCCCAAGCCTACAGTGATCCCACGCTGGAAACACGTCGTATACAACCAGCCAGCCCACCTACACCCTGAGCCGCCCCGCAGCCCACCCTGCCGCAAAGTCAGGTCTCCTGAGTACTGAACCCCCAAGCCCCCGACCCCGTCGTGCTGCCCCGCCCCCGCCGCGTCCCCACCGGCACCCGTGGGCTCCTGGGGTCCCGACCCCCAGCGCACTTGCCGCACATACCCGCTGCCGAAGGCGACGGAGCGAGGCGCCCTGGCAGATTCAAGCGGCCACCCCCAGCCGCCGAGCCGAGCTTCTGCCGCCGCCGCTGCCGCTGCGCTCCCAGCAGCTGCCTGCGCCCTCCCCACCGCCCCCTCGGGTGCGGGCTCCAGCCCCCGCGCTGGGGAGCCGGCGGGCTCGAGGCGCGGGCCAGGGGCTGTGGACGCAGGACCCCAGCTCCGGATCACCTGGGCTCGCTGCGCATGGTTCTTCTCCCCAACCGAGCCGGACTCCACGGGATCAACAGCCCCCAGCCCCGGTGGTCCCCGCTGCCCTGCCCGCTGCCGCCCCCACTGGGCGCCAGGGACAGCGGGGGTGCTGCTCTGCTAGCACGGCGCACAGGGGAGTGGGCGCAGAGGCGGGCTGGGGCGATCTCACCCGCTCCGGGCTGGCCAGCACGCGCCCTCCCTGGCGGGAGCGCTGCCCATCTGATGGAGGTCAGGCGGGAGCCCTGGGTTGATTGCAGGCTCCTGGGTGACCTTGGACAAGTTGGTTAGCCTCTCTGAGTGCCGACTTCCTCTATTCAAAGATAATAAATATGAAAGCGTTTGTGGTGTCCTGTGCCAGGGAAATCCTGTCCCTGTATAGTTTACTTCCTTCTTATGCCTTTGCCTCTGCCAGAGCGGGGAGAGTTTGGGAGCAGGGTTCAGAGCGAGCTTAGTAGCACCTTGGATATAAGACTCAAGTTTTTCAGAGGCAATGATTCCATTTGCCTGAAGTCTTCCTAAATCATCCTGTCCATATTGATAGTCTACTCTTTGCTGTCGTAGCCTGTCCTCCCAGCTTTGAACACCTGTGACCTTGAGCATGTAATTAAACAAGAGTCAAGCCTCAATGCTCCCATCTGTAACACGGGCATAAACTCACGGTTGTGTGGTGCTGGTGTGCCACTTAGTGAGCTGCAGTATCTGTGAGGGACGGTGACAGAGTGAAAACCGTTTTTCCTCAACACGTGTGAAAAAGCCTCAAATTCCAAGGATAAAATAATTCAAGAGTTAGACTAGTCATGTTGGGAAGGGCAAGGGCGAGCAGAGCCTTCCTTCACAGGAGGCAGGCAGGGAGCAAAGGGGGTAATGGGTGAGTAATTCACCTCCTCAAGGGCCACTGAGGCCTCCTGGAACCTAAACAAAACAGAGAAACTGTGGACAGTGATTAACTTCTGAAAGTAAATAAATCTGCCAAGACAATCTTAAAAAATATTAACTTACAATTGTGAGCACATCTCAAGTGAACTGGAAATTTAAATTGACCAACTTATTCATGCTAGAAACCTTTGAATTGGTCCCTTTCTTAGTTTCTCTCTGTTGATATGCCTTGTCTCTCATTTTCCCTCTATTTTGTTAGGTCCGTCCTTCTTCCTCATGGTCTATATTTCTTCCCCATCTTACTCTTACACTTTTTTCTCTCTTCTTTCCTTCTCCTCCCATCTGAGTTCCCATTCTGTGTATCTCTTCTTCACCATCTTTGTGCCGAGTTTTTATCTCAACATCTCTCAGCCACTTCCACCTATTAGTTCTTTCCCTGTTGTGTATGTCTTGAATATGTATTTATCTCATATCCCCTATGAAAAATGTAAAAGCAGAGGAGCTGTAGATTATTTCTCTAACGACAATAAGATCTGAACTTGAATTTACCACTATTCCCCTTCCCTAAACCAAACACCTCACTTAAATGACACCATTATCCTCACTCATGGATGCTCAAAGCCTGAATCATCTTTGACACCTCCACCTCTGTTCCCCTTCTCCCCACTTTCTACTCAAACATTTGCCAATTCCTGGGAAGTCTATTCCCACTCTGTCATTTGCATCTGTCCCTTCCTTCTTATTTCCACTGGGCCTAATTATATATCTATTTTTTGGTAATCATCAAAGATTTTCTAACTGGTCTTCTCTCCCTGCAGTCCATCTTCTTTACTGAGGTCAGCATGGTCTTCCTCAGGCAGATAGATCCCCAACAGCATCACTCTTTGCTCTAAAACCCTAATACCCATGAAAGGTAGAAAGCAGCTCCCCAAAGATATCCACGTCCTAATCCCAAGAACCTGTGGTTATGTTACCTTGCATGGCAAAATGGACTTTGCAGATGTGATTAAGGATTTTGAGATGGGAAGATTATTGTGGATTATACAAATGGGTCCTTAAAAATATTGTTAAAAGTAACAGAGAGAGGTAAAAGAAGAGGTCAGAGTGAGAGGACATAAGGACTCAACCTGCTGTCACTGGCTTTGAAGACAGAAGAAGGGGCCTATGCCAAAGGATGCTGATGGTCTCTGGGAGCTGGGGAAGACAAGGAAACAGATTCTCCCCTAAAGCCTCCAGAAAGGAAGGCAGCTCCACAGGCACCATGATATTAGCACAGTGAGATCAATGTCAGATTTCTGATCTAGATAACTGTAAGATAATGAGTTTGTGTTGTTTTAAGCCACCAAGTGGTAATTCGTTGCAGCAGTGACAGGTAACTAATGCAACGCTTCTCCTTCACAAATGGAGTTACACACAAATGCTTTATCTTGTTATTAGCATCGATTTAGGTAGTCAGATTTTCAGCCATCTTACTATACCCAAAGCTTCTATTTCAAGCAGTCTATTCTTCAAATGCTTTCTTTTCTTTCCTGCTCTGTACCAGTGTTCACAATACCCTCTCTTCTGGAATGCCCCCTACATGATGCCAGTCCTACCACTTGCCAATGCCCATGAACTCCCTGGAGTTATTCCTGACCTCTCCCTTCTTTACTTCCACAGAACCCTCTGTTTGTATTTCTCAAGGTGTGTCTCATATTCTCATTTTAAATAGTGCTTTCTAGTGAGAGAGAAGGGAACAAGAAGACTTTACACACACACGTTGAAACTGCTTCTGGCTTGCTGTTCTCAGAATGCTGTGTTTATGCCTCTCCCGTGGCAGTGGCCACCACACTCTGTTGTTTGTGAGTTATTTATGGGTCTGCATGGCTCACTGGATTGTGAATGTCTCAAAGCCAGAAACTAGATCTTGCCTCCTTTCGTATGCCTCCAGCCCCTAGAACCATGCCAGGCACACAGTAGGGACTTTATAAATGAGCTTTAAATATATGAGTGAGGAGGACAGGTGCAATGTCTGGTTGTATTGAACAGACAGGGATATTAATACATTTTTCTTGCACGATCTGTTTCTATTTAGTTGGGCTAACCCATTGAAGCACCTCAGTTAATGCAATGTGGTTTTAAATGGGGCCACTTTGATGCATACCTTGAAATGTATACCATTTTTTGTTTTGTTTGTTTGTCTTGTTTTTACTGAAGAAGAGATACAATAAAAGGGCTCTTCATTTTTCAATCAACTTTTTTAAGGGCTATTTTTGTGAGTAAAAGCATTATAAACGTGCAAAGTATTTGGCCCAGCAATTCTATTTCTCAAAATGTATCCTAAGGGTAATAAGCTTATGCATACAAGGATTTGCCTAAAGGAATGTTCACTGCAGGACCTTTTATAAGAGTGAATACTTGGAGAGAACTGAAATGTTTAATAATGAGAGATTCACCACTTAAACTGTATTATCCCTCCCATGAGATATGCTCGGGTATTGAGCATGATTTTGTCAATTGATATTCATTGTATAAAAAGATGTTTGTGGATATGCTTATATTCTTTCTATGCTTGTCTGAACTTTCTAACTACCATACAATAGCCATATATTTAAAACTTTCCATTTTTTTTATAAAACTGTTTTGCCTCCAAAAGGCATCATATAAAACTTTCATATTTATCCAACTTTCAAGAAAATTCATCTACAGATGGGATTCAATTCTCTGATTACGATGAAAGAAGAGAAAAGTCATAAAAGACTTAAAATATAATCTGGATACATCTTTATTCTGTTAATTTATTCACTCTAGGAATATTTATTATACCATCTTAATTAAGGCCTCTGAGAGCAAACAACAGAAACAGATTCTAGCTACCTTAAACAAAAGAAAATGATTGACATAATATGAGAAACTCACAGAACCACTGAGATACCAGGAAGCAGGCTTGGAGAAGCAGGCACCAGGAGGGCTCTAGAGAACCAAAAAGCAGAAAGCACAGCAACCGGTTCACAGACAAACTCAACCAAGATGCCACAGCATCACTCCCGACATGGTGAATGGCTTCCACAAGTTTTCCATCCTTGGGTGGGTCACTCTCCCAAACTCAGAGTCCCTGGAGAATACACTGGATGGCCAAAGTCAGCTATGTGTCTTTTTTTCCCTTGTTCTGAGTCAGAGGATTGGAGGGAGAGGCCCCGGTCCTATCGCTATGACTATACACAATGGGCAATATATTTTCCCAGTAAACTGAGGATGCTGTTAGGAAGGTAACATGGAAGCTGGCAGCCTAAATGCCCCCTACGTGTCCCTGTCCCTGCAATGTGCCGGAGACCTGTGCTGTTCAGGCCACAGGCTCAGCTTCCCTGCCAAGGACCCTGTACAACCAGCTCAGTGGAGCTCCCGGGCCAGAAACACCACTCAAAGAGATGGTGTTCTTTGATTCTATTATTTCACTTACACACTTGAACATGTTAAGGTTTTCTATTGCTAATTTATTCTAGTCTACAGAAACAAATTATACTTGTTTCTGTTCTGGTTGTCCACACCATACTTTGCTTAACTGGTACAAATACCCTGCTACGTACTTACTACATAGCAGCCTGCCAAACGGCCTGGAGTGTGTCATCAGCACCATGCCATGGAGATTATCTTAAAAGTCTCAAAGTTTGTTTTAAACCTATTGTATTTAGGGTGCCTTAGCTACAGAAAAGAGCTGTGTGGTGTGGTGTGTGTGTGTGTGTGTGTGTGTATGTGTGTGTGAGAGAGAGAGAGAGAGAGAGAGAGAGAGAAAAAATAGAGAACAAAGAGAAAGGAACAAGGAAGATGGAAATTAAATTCCAAATTTAAATTGCTAAAATAAATCAATGCTTCTCTTGAATTCACAAACTTGAAGCCTGCATACCTTCCATCCACTTAAGAGCTGTTAAAATTTAAACAGTTACACAAAGAGTTTTAATGCAGCTGCAAAAGCATGGAAACCAAACTGTAAATACCTTTCCCATAATAAAGCGAGGGTGACTGGCTTTATTTTAATAAACACCACAGAGTAAATAAGATCCTAGAGCAAGACACTGTGTCATATATGGGCACATGGGTCATTCACAGACATCTCAGTTTACCTGACAATCATCCTATGTCAGGAAGGCACTTCTAACAAAACCTCCTCCAAATAAAGTTGGAAATGGAGAAACCTTTGCACATTGTTGTTTGTGAGAGTCAAATCTACAGCAGAGGGCCATGCTTATCCTTATTTTGCTATATGCTCTGAAGTGTATGATTATCTCCCACTCTCCCAAACCCACATCAGATTAATGGGTGGGTCTTGTGGCTCAGACCTTTCTACTCAGCTTCTGGGGAGCTCTCAGGTTCTGGAACTTGCTTCCCTTCCCATCCGAGCTCACAGCGCTCTCTCACCTGCTGTGCTGAAGCTATGCTGGGCTTTAGGTTTCTAGTTTTACGCACAGCTCTTTCTTGTCCCAGGACCTTTGCATTTACAGTTTCCCAGACCCGAAACACTTTCTCCTCTGTTTCAGCATAAATATCTCTTTTTACGGGTTTTTACAGGTACAGGTTTCCCTGGACCATTTATCCCTCACTGCATTATTTTCTGTCCCAAGCCTCTGTTGATGGCACTCATAGCCCTTATCTCACTCTGTAACTAACTCATTGATGTGTTTTCACTCACCCTGCCTCCCTCACTAAAATGGAAGCTGCTGGAAGTAAGAGATAATGCCCTTCATGAGAACTTGGCTTAGGGTGGACATTCACTTGGTAAGAGGTGAATGGGTAGAAACATGAACACAGGGACAGTTGGATTTTCCCTTGAGCATCTGTCCTCTCCAGAGGGGTCACAGTTGCCCAGGAACCAAGGGCCCTTGGAGGTCAAAGGAAACCGCTTCCATGTGGACTAAAGGATGATCACTCATTTTTATGAGAGGAGGTGCCTTAGGAAGAAGTAGACTCACGTGCAGGAGGGGTTATAAAGCAGAACAGGTGTTCAGACACAGTGACATCATATGTCTGTAACTCAAAAATGAATGTGGAGCCAGAGAAGGAGGAGAGAGGCTTCAGACTGTCTCTAACTGGGGAACAGCTGCCCAGAAATCAGCCTAGTTCAAAAGGAATTAACAGAATTGAGCAAGAGAATATAAGACCACATCAATTCACGATAGGGCGTTCTTAATCACTTACTCTCCGGCAAAGTCCGTATTAACCTGCTGTTTGAACACTGAAAAGCCGACCGCGTGAAGCAGTAGAGAATAGAGGCAGATAAAGGGCGGCGAAGCAGAGTTATCACAGTCTAGATAAGAGCTTCCTGGCTCCTTTCTGTGCTAGCTGGTCTTTGTCCTCCAGTCTTCCCGGTATTGTTTGGTTTAATCTATTTATGTTTGAGACTGCAGTTAACTTATTCATGTTTTATTATCAATAAAAATCAAATAAATGAACACTTAGGGTACTGGAAAGGAAATCTAGAAAACAGGGTCCCGAGTCAGCTCTTTCGGGCAAGGGCAGCCAAAACAATGAAACAGACATCAAGAGCATAAAGTACTGGGAAAATCCCGACAACACTAAAATTTTATAATTTATTTTTAGATTTATATGTAGTAAAATTTGCTGGTTTTGGTGTACAGTTCTATGAGGTTTGACCAAGTTACAGAGTTGTGAAACCACTGCCGTGTTCAGGATACAGCAAAAGTGAAATTTAACACTGTACTTAGAGATAGAAATTTCACAACTGTACTTAGAGATAGATTTTAAATAATATATTAATGAGGCATCCTTGAATGAGTTCCTGCTCCATACTGTCCACCGCCCCTTCCCCGTACATGTCGGTCCCATTCATACACCTAGAGGCTCTTGTCTTGTAAGTAGGAAAGGAAGCCCTGAGGAGGAAGGGGCTACAGTGGAAAGAAAAGTAGGAGACAAGGAATGGTCTCTGGCTCCAGAAGATCCCTTAAACTGATTTGAGCTCTAAAGAGAAGGGTTTAGAAGCAACAATCAAAAGGAGTGTTCAAGAGGGGTTTAGGCACAAGACAAGATGCTATGTTCTGAGCCCAATTAATAAAGCAGGGCTAGACTCAGGGAGGAGGACCTATCCTTGGCCCTGGAGAGGCAGGTCTTCATGTCTTTCCCAGCTAGTCTCCTTGGCACAGACACTGGTGCTTTCATGATGGGCAGGAGCAACAGGATTCATCTCCAGACAGCACTGCAGGCAGTGGAGATGGTTAGAGAAAAGAGAGACAAGGTGAGTGTGGCTGACATATTTGCATTTGTGGTGCATGTGGATCCCTCTGGGGTCTCCTACAGATAATAAGATGGTTAGTGGATAATTAGAGCTATCACTTAATGTTTATAAAAGGGCAACCAGGCTCTCTAGGGGGTTGGCGAGTATTCGTTCCACAAACATTTTACGCATTTTCTATATGGTGGCCCCTATACTTAACCCTGCAGGATATGATGAACAAAAAGATAGAACTCCACTTTTCAAAGCACTCCAAGCCAAGTAGAGGAGATGGAGTTGGACCCAGATAATTTCAACTCACTGAGATCATTAATAAGGTAAGCATAGGCAGCAAGTGGAGCTCATTATTACTGTTATAATTATTACTGTCATTATTTTATTATTACACAAACATTTATCGAGCACATACTATTTGCTAGTCACTGTGGTAAGCATTTTATATGCATTATCTCAGTTGAGCCTCATAGCAAGTCTATGAAGTAGATTCTATTACTATTGCAATTTTTCAAAGGAAAAAGAAAGCACAGAAAGACTGAGAAACTTGATATTGAGAAAACATGGCTAGAAAGGAGCAGAACCAAGGTTGGAATTCAAGCTGTCCGACATTAAAGCTTTTACCATGAGCAACTATGAAATAAAATGTCGTTAACAGTAACAACAATGTAAAAACAACATTAATGGTTGATTGCATTAAACATATTGAGCACTTAACTATCTCATATTATTTGGAGCACTATTATGCAGAGAGAAACAATACAATCAGGCTGGATTTCTGATGCATGAGAAGGTGGAATCAGGGCCAGGATATTACAGAGAAATAATTCAGTTTAGTGTAAGACTGTTTCAACATTTGGGGCTGTCTAGCACTACAGGTACCAAAGCATGGGCTAGATGCCATCTGCCAGGAATGCTGAAGCAAAAACCCCTGTTCCAGGTGTGAGGTGAGATTCAACATCACTTTCTGCTGCTCCCCCAACTTGTTGATTATCTGATGCTAAGATCTGAAAAGCTCAGTCTCTTTTGCCAACTCCTTCTCTGGCTAGCACTTAAATGTCAAAGTCCTCCCTCTTCTCCTTTCACTCTCTGCAGTCCCCCTGCCCCCATACTATTTCATCCACAAGCCTTGCTTAATTACCATTTGTATCCTAATAAGTCTCAAATTTTGCACTCCAGCCCAGAATTCTTTTCTAAGCCCCAGATCTACCTTTTGGACATGCAATATCCATGCTGCTGGTCTCAGGAGGACCTAATCTAATTGACCCTGGATGACCATGGAAGAGAGGTCTCCAGAGGAAATAAATAAAAGGGGTAAATCAGTTCAACTGAGATCCTGAAAAACTTACAGAAATGGTAAAGGTATTTTGTGATAGTTAGAAACAGAGAAGCCATCGAAACCTCAGTGGCACAATCTTGTGTCTTTGATGACCTAGAAGGAAAGTGTAACCACCTGGACCACCAAGGAACAGTATTTATGATGTCATAAAAATTTAAATGTTGCTTTCTAATTTTACACTTTTAGAATGAACCTGGATATTTGAAAAGACTTAATGAATGTAGCAGGACAGAATGTATATTTCTCAATCTCAACATTATAAAAATAATGATACAACTGTCATAATAATTGGAAAGTAGAGGTGAGAAAGTGTGATGAGTGGATAAAGAAACTTTGATGTCCTCATCATACAAAATAGGAGTCAAGAGATGTCCACCCTCTGTGGTTAATGGAATGAACATTAAAATCCAAGTTTAATGGTGCTGTTTAAGGTTGCAGAGGTGACTAGAAGAGGAAATAATATGGGGAGTTCACTATACAAAAAGTGAAGAAATATCTGTGTAAGCATACTACACAGAAAGAGGGAGGTAATTTCCAGAAAAGATGTAGTGAACACTGATTTCTTTAGGTCCTTCTGCCCATATTCATGTGCAGTAATCACATCTCCCCCATCCAGACAGTCTGTGTTGTAGGGAAGCTAAACTCATTGCCAGTGCTAGGGATAATCTTAATTGGCCTAAACCAATCAGTATATCCCATCCGCCTGGTCCTAATGACTGAATCAGGCATAAGCCAGTGATCCAGCTGGGCTAATGATACACAAAGAGCCTTTGCTTAGGATTCTGGGAAGAAAATACTTTTGCCTTCCTGTGAGAGGTCTCAGAAATAATGTTTCTCTCTTTCTTTGGACAGTGAGGTAGAAGGATGATGTATCATGAAATGTTACAGCCATCTCTGCCATCCAAGAGAGAGCCAGTAAAAACAACATGAGGAGAATGAGCCAGAGACTTTCTGAGAAAATGAAATCAAAGTCCTGATTATGCTGTCATAAATCAGATCAAACTGTACCTGAAGTTATAAACAACCCTTGAACTATTCAGTTATGTGAAGCAATATATTGTCTAATTGCCTACCCAATATTCTTCATGTCTTTCCATGAATAGTAAAACCTCAATTTTATTCAGTGGTAAATGACTACATTCGTAACTTCCCAGCCCTTGGCTGAGCTCTGGTCAGTGAAATTTAAGCAGATGTGCAGTATGGAACTTCCAGAAAGACTCCTTCAAAGTTCCTGATATGGCTACAGCATGCCATATTTATTTTGATTCCTTACTCATTCCTGCTCTGTACAAAGAGGAGCTCCAACAGCAGGCATTTTGAAAATTTGAAAGTGGAAGTCATAAGGAAGAAGAAAACTATCAGAGCCTTTGTCCCTGATAGAGCTTAAATAGTAAAAATTGACTACATATCTTCTGCTACATGAGAAAACTAATGATGAAGTGTTTAAGCTACTATCAATTTGTATTTTCCATTATATTCAATAAACCTAACCAACACAGCTAATTTATTTATTTATTTTATTTTATTTTATTTTATTTATTTATTTTTTGGGACGGAGTCTTGCTCTGTTGCCCAGGCTGGAGTGCAGTGGCGCGATCTCGGCTCACTGCAAGCTCTGCCCCCCGGGTTCACACCATTCTCCTGCCTCAGCCTCCCCAGCAGCCAGGACTACAAGCGCCCGCCACCACTCCCGGCTAATTTTTGTATTTTTAGTAGAGACGCGGTTTCACTGTTTTAGACAGGATGGTCTCGATCTCCTGACTTTGTGATCCACCCGCCTCGGCCTCCCAAAGTGCTGGGATTACAGGCATGAGCCACCGCGCCCGGCCAGCTAATTTTTTATACTTTTCAAAATTAAACAACCCTGATAGACGAACTCAGACAAAAATATCTCTCTTCTGGAGATAGCTGATTCTTAGGTGGTAAACAGACAGATGGCTTTTTGTCTTTTCTTATAAGCACTGTATTACTAGATTTTAAAAAATTGATGTAAAGAATAAGAAATGAAGAAAATGCAATTAGACATAAAGAGTAAGGAGTAAAACATCAAAATACATGGTTTGTGGTAGCTGTACCACAAATGGGAGAGTAATGCTATGTAGGAATACTGGATGGGTCCCTGCCTAAGGGCAATGCTAAATTATGAAATACATTGCTGGAAAGCATTCTGTATATGTGGACACACACATAAGCATATCTAAATGTGGTTGCATAGACTACTTAAATAAAATGAGGAAACAGTCACAAAATGTTACTAAGAGAAAAAGTGGAATGTCTAACAGCACATTTTATAGCATCCTATCCTAGAAATTCCTGTGGTTCTAGATTAGAAATCTATGAGAAATTTCACAAAACGTTAACAGTGGTTGTCTCTGAGGGGCAGAATCAGAATTCATGCTTGCTTTTTAAAATTTATATTTTTCAGTATTTGCCAAATTCTCTACATTGACAATGTCTTACTTTATAATAAGAAAAAGCACTATATGTGTTCTTTAAAATGTTAGCAAAAATATTTTCTAATTGAAAAAAGAATCCTGGGCCTTGATAACACAGCTACTTGGGAACAGCAGTTGGCATCAGCTGTGTTGAGGAGAGACCAAAGTAGAGGCTGTGACCACATCGGGGCTCAAAGCAAAGGAAAACGGAGCAGGCTGTTTCCAAGAGCAAATTGGGCTGGCCTCACAGTGCTTCCATGGCCACACTGTCAGAGCTCAGAGCAGCAGGTATGGCCCAAGACCAAATCTGCTAAAGCAGAGAGTGTGTTTGTCCCACATACTCTAAACTTATATGTCCATAGGTTCAGAACAACTCATCTCCAGGCATAACAGCTGGACTGCAGGCACACAAGTTCAGCTCTGGTTTCTTCCATTCTCTGTCTTGGAATGAACCCAGGAAAGTAAAGTGGGGAAAACGGAGAAGCATGTGAGAGGCGTACGAGGTGGCGCATACTCAGGACTAGTGCCCTTCTGCACACTCAGGTGATAACAAAGCCTGGCTTTGTGTGAGCTTTACAGCTTTGAGTATCTTTCTGATTCAGAAGGCAGCCTGGGTCATAAAGTACCTTGAAGAGAGAAAATGGAAGGAGGTACAAGTTGATGTAGATAGTGTCATTTTGGTAACAGTAAATATAATAAATTCCAGATTAAGAATATAAGGTCAAGGAGATGCCTTTGAAATGAATCAGTCAATTAGCTTTTAAAAACAGGAAAACAAAGTCATGAACTTAGGGGGAAAAAAACATAGCAAAAATCAATCAGAAAGGTAAATATTTACATTGCAAATTAACGGGAAATTTGATGCTCCTGAGCTTATAGCCTTAAAAAATGAGGTTTAAGATTAATGATTTTAAACCTTTGGAGAGATATACACTGAAATTTCCAAAAGAGCAGAATTGCAGTAACAGATTCACACTAGTTCATTAACAGACTAGATCTTTTTGTCTGCATTTGTTCCATGTAGTTTAAAATAGAGATGCTTTATGAGACAAAAAGTAGTAATTGCCATTCTAGCTTCCAACTCTTTTTCCACTTAAGTACCTACAGTATTTATTTCACACTATCTCTAAAGCTCAGACTTATTTCCACTCTGCCATATTGTCTACTGCAGTAGGACCCACCAGATCAAGAGGTTCCGAAATCTTTTTTCAACATTCTGTTTCCTCCAAGCCTATCTCTCCTTCTTTTTCTAATAATAGTAGGAATAATTATAACAATCAGATAAAATGTAAAATATTTATCTGACTCATTGGGGCAATATTGATATGCTCCTGGACATTTTTTTTTTAATGAGTAAACCATTTAACATTTCTGAGTGGCTCAAAGACACCATTGATCTCTTAATTTCTCTCAAATTCCTCAGCACCTGGGACAGCGTCTGACACATAGATGATCCCCCGTTACTATTCTAAGAGTAAGTGAATGAATTCATAAATTCTTCAAGCTCATTAAAGACAAATACACCCCGCTATCACTAATAAGCCTTTCTCAAGAACCCTCATAAGTGATAGATCTATCAGAACCTAATATTGTTTATCAGAAGGACTGGAAGGTTGAATATATAGAGGAGTAACATGCATTTTCACTTAACTTGCACGAGTTCAATTTCACATGTTTGTCAAAATATAGAGAAAATAATTCAAATACTAGGAGAAATTCTATCATCCATTTCATTCAGTAACCATATACACTAGAGTTAGCATATGGGAGGCCTAGATTTTATTTCCCAGTGTTCATGTACTCCTCCCAAAGAAAGCCTCTCACTGTGCTAAGTGTGATTTTAGTGTCTCAGGTAATACGCTTTTTATATGGCACTCTTCATAAATACAAACAAGATATATCACGTGACAATCAACTAAAGAAGCAACAATCCATTCTAAGCTGAAAAAGAAATTGACTGGGTTGGATTTATTCTGAAACGGCATAACAGTTTCCAATGTTGTCCTTTATAAGGAAATGTGTTAATGCTATCATTTTTGTCCATATGTTATTTTAACCTTTCAACTAATTTCTAAAATCAAGTCTAAGATGTAACTATACTGTAAATATCTGAAGAGTTTTGGAAGAGGGATTTGCTCTGTGTGGGGTGTGTCTCTGTGTGTGTGTGTGTGTGTGTGTGTGTGTGTACTGCGTGTGTTGCCATGACAGGAATACAGCTCTAGGAGAATGAAAACTTACCTTCCATCATAGAGCTTCACATTTTGCCACTTTCCTCTTCCTCTGTAGTTAAAAAAAATAGATTTTGCTATAATTTTAGAGGTCCCTGCTCCAGGGAAATCACTTTTCCATTAAACTGTACACACATTTATTTCAAAGAGAAAATGAAAGCTGAATTGAGGGGAAGGAGAATTGAGGAGTAGGTCCATGACACTGTGGCTACCAGAGATAGGTGGATTCAGTGAGAGACAACCAGGGAGCCATACAGAGGCATCTAAGTCTTAGGAAGTACTTGCGTATTCCATCATTCACAGGAACTGATGCTGTGCCAAGCATCTGAGTTACAAGCTATGTAACACTGAACAAACTACTTCCCCTCTACAGACTTCATCTTTAAAGTAGGCATAACCATGATACCTACCTCATAGAACTGTAGTAAAGATTAAATGAGATAGTAGAGGTAAGGTGCTAGGGCACATGATTAGACATGAACACTCACTTCACAAACACTAGTTATTAACACTTATTCACTCATAGAATAAGGTGTGGGATTAGACAGTTCCTCCCAGTTTTGATATTCTAGCTCAGCACTATTCAATAGAAATATGCATGCCATATATGTAATTGTAATTTTCTAATAAACACATCTTATAAAGTAAAAAGAAACAAGTGAGATTCATTTGAATAATGTATTTTATTTAATTCTATACAGAGAAAATACATAATCAATAAAAATCATTAATGAGTAATTTTGTGCTCTTTTTCTTGCACTAAGTCTTTGCGGTTGAGCGTAGCCACACATACGGGACATTTCAGATTCAGATCAGCTGCTTTTCTTGTATTCAGTAGCCACACGTGGTTGTTGGCTACCACATTGAACAGCACAGTTCTAGAATAATCAGTTTAGTTTTAAAGATTCAATTTGTTTTAGCTGAAGAACATTTTAAAAATAGTGCCAAAAGGCACTTGAAAGTTTAGCACTGAGACCTTGGGTGAGAGATCTGGGCTAGAAATGGAGATGACGGAGCTATTTTTATTGTTAAGGACATGAGAATGGGTGGCCACCACCAAGCCTGATATCTTCCCTAGGGAGTCATCTTTGGGTGAAGCCCTTATTGTTTGCCAAGGAGTTATAGAAATATATTACCTTAAATGGTTGGTTGCTATTACCACTTGGGTCTCTCTATGGACCTATGAGAGAGCAAGAGAAATTACATTATACTTGTGTTCCTGACTACATCCCAGTTAATTAATAGTGATTCTAGTCTTATTTATAACAGTAATTTAAAGTTAATGGGCAATCAGAGTTGTAACAATCATTAAAATAATAAGGAAGGTAAAGACAGTTTTATGCTAGTAGTTAAACCTGAAAGACACTAGAAATGAATTGTGAAGCAAAGGAGGTGACTTGTGTGTGTGTGTGTGTGTGTGTGTGTGTGTGTGTGTGTGTGTGTGTGTGTATAACCAGTGAAGCATGTAACCTGATAAGAAAGGAATCGTTTAACTGTTGTTCCAAGAACCCAAAAAGATTCTGAGCATACACACCCTGGAAGAAAGGGAGATGAGCAGATAGAATTGCAGGGTAAGAATTGATAACAGGTAGTACTTTAGGTGGATCTACCCCAGACATGCTTTCCAAAAAACTTTCCTTGCAGCCTTGCAACAGTTAGCCAAAATTAAATCCTTTTCGGCACTAAACACAACGGTGAAAACTGTTCCTTCGCATTATCTTCATCTATGACACCTAGTCTGTGGAAATGACGATGTAAAATGACTGCACCTTTGAATCAATGTATTTCATGAGTGTACTGCAGAGATTAAGAGCTCAGACTTTAATTCTACCATACCTGGGCTTGGACACTGGCTCCCCCATTTACCGTGTGACCTGGAGCCTAACCCCTCCCAATCTCCACTTTCCTGTGAAGTGGAAAGTTACCTCATTCACAGGAATGTTGCAAGGCTTAAGTGAGACGGTACATGCAAACCACCAGGCTCAGTGGCAGGCACCTCATTATTAAGAGCATTTGTTGCAAACTCTCCCCCTGCAGATTTAGTTATGCAAAAACAAGTTTTTAATTTGGTAGATCATAATCCAGAGCAAGCATTTGGATGATTCCATACATTTTGCTCCTTATTATGCATTTAATTATTTTGGGTAGTTGGTGGAGAGAATCAATAAAAACGCAAACAAGAAAGGCAATTTTTAAAAATGTTAACATGTTTCAAACATAAAAATAGAAGGCGAAAATTCTATTCCAGTTTCACGAGGAAAATCTTTAAGGTAGCATTGTGATCCCACTGTGACACACTAGAATCTTCTGAGATGAGAATTACATAGTAGGAAATTAAGTTCTGAGCCTCATTTAAGAGATTGTAGCTATTAAAACAAGAAAAAACTGCCTTACTTATCAGATGGTCCTGGCCCTGAGAAGCTGCTCCTGGGCTCCTTTCTCTAGACCATAGACCTCTAATTTGTAAAGTGAGAACATTGTACTAAGATATCCGATTTCCTTCCGCTTCTCACACTATAAGATTCTATGTCTGTAGCAGAATTGGGTCCCAGTGATTCTATTAATGAGAACATGACTAAATTAAAATAATTAGCTGTTGAACCTCCTCCCCCATCCAAATGGGGAGGTCCTCCTTATAATTCTTGAGATAGTAGGATTCAAGGTCAAGAGGAAATGATGGGGTAATAAAAAGGACATGAGGATTTAAGCAGAGAGTTAAAGGGCAGAGAAACTGAAGGCAGCACCTGAAGATGGAGAGGCAGGTGGGAAAAAAGCAGGAAAAGAGGGAATTTGAATGTTCCTGGAAATTATGTTTCACCTTCCTGTTGCTGACACACACTTACAAAAGATTTGGGTTATTTTGAAATGGTTGTAGATTGCTAGAGTGTGTTCTTTTGATGAAAGCACCATTTCTGGACCAACCAGGTGGACTATAGCATTATCATCATCCCTGTTGGTTTCAGAGATTCCACTCGGCCACGTGGTCAAGCTTACTCCCTTTCAGATTGGTTCATGTCTTCCCCCGTCATCCTCACCCCGCACCCTAAGAAAATATCTTACATGGGACTATTGGATGCATCCCAAAGGTGGCTATTTGACCCCTTTTACTTGGGAAAACCCAGGATGACAAATGCATAGGATTTTTTTCTTCCATAGTTCACAGTTTCCTTTAGCTGAACCCATATCCATTCTTCTCACATGGACATAAGCCGTGGACGATTGTGTATTTTACTTTTCTGAAGTTTAATTCCTCTCATTTTTTTCTTTTGTGTTTTAAGTCTCCTTTATGCTTTTGAATTGAAATAGGAAGATAATTGACCTAGATTTCTTTCCACTCTTCTCTCTCCTCTCTCATCTGCTGATTCGGGACAAACTTCAAACACAATTTAGGCACTGTCTCTACAGTTCCTAAAAGCTTTCCTGACCTCTTTCTTTAATTCCATAAAATCTGCACAAAGCTCATCACCTCACTTATTGCACTGTAATAAAATGACACATTCATGCAGCCACCTCTCCTTCATGGTAAGCACCGAATCTCCTTCACCTCCTTCTCCATAACATTCAGCACAGCCTCTGACACGAAGCCAGTCTTCAGCAAGTGCTTTGATGAACAGTAAATTTTGAAGCAGCTCTTGAAGACTCCCTTGAGGTCCATTTTCTTTTGCTGAAGCCCAAAGAGGTGGGGAATATAGGGAAAGTCCTTCTCTAGGTTCCCATGGGAACTGAAATAAATGCAGCAACAATTAGAGGAGAAATGAATGCACTAAAAATATCATTTTACAAAGTAAAAGAATGTCACTATTTCAAATATTCAATTATACCTGCTGTCCTTTCTTTCCTGTAGGAGAATGTGTAAAACAGCTTGCAAAAGTATGGTTCTTTGTTAATTAAAAAGCTTATTCATCAGTCCTAATAATACTATATATATATAGATGCATGTGTATGTATATATACATATATAAAATATCTAAGATGTCTAGATCTATGATATTCTTTCTTCCTTTTATTTATTCATTCAGCCAATCTTTACTGCATGCCAACAATGATGTGCTAGACACCATGCTAAGCTTCAGGGACACAACATTGACTAAAAGAGCCAAGATAGTCTTTCTTCATGGAGTACACAGTCTAACAGGAGAAACAGACAACTTGAAAAGCAAGCAAACAAATAAATACAGTCTTACAAATTGTAAAAGTGACATGCAGGAAGTAGCAAGGTGCTATCACGGAGACTAATGGAGGGGTCGTTGGGTTGGGCATCACTCAGGAAGAGGCACCTAATGTTAGACCCAGAGAAAGAGAAGGGACTGGTCTATAAAGAGCTGGAGGTAAACTGTTCTAGCCCAAAGGAAGTGCAGGTGCAAAGAGTTCAAGAAAAAGGGAATCAGGAGCTTGAAGAATGGAAAGAAGGCTCGTGTGACTGCAGCAGAGCTGAACACGAAGAGATTGACTATGTATGATGGAGAAAATTTAGATTTTGCTCAAAGGGCAATAGGAAGTCACTGAAGCATTTTAAGGAGGGATGTGCTATAATCCCATTTCAAAAGATCACTACAGTTACTCCAAAATAACAGTTTTGGAAGGTGAACAAAAAATGTGAAAGTTAACTATGGGATTTTCAAGCAGTTGAGCAAGAGATAATAATGGTTTAAATAAGGATGGTGGTAGTAGAGACTGGACAACATGAATGTGGCTGAAAAATATTTTGAAAGTAGACACATCAAAATTTATTTGACAGTTTGAATTCTAGAATTATGTGACAGAATAAAAACAAGCTCAACCTTATTTTATTCTGTGATAAAGTCAGTGTTTCAAATAAAATGAAATTGAACTTGCTTTTTCAAGAAGGCAAAAAATATTGATTTTGAGGAAACTGTGAGAGACCTAAGCAGAACAACTAAAGAGATAGTTGGATGCTCACTTGCTCTCTCCCCTCTGTTTTCCTTTCTCCTTCTTTCCACCCTCCACCACTTGCTTTCTCTTCTGCACACATCCTTGGGCCTTCCGCATTCTCAGGCAACTTCCACCTTGCTTCATGGTGAGCTCTATCTTCATCCTATCTCTTTCCCATGTTGCCTACCCTTTGCTTATAGCTGTCACTATATATCTGGCTTCCACTTCTCCTGCAAACAAAAACAATGACTTTATCATAAAATAAGGTCCTTCTACAGATTTCCTTCAACCTACCTTTCCAAACTACTCACATGTTTATAACTACATGAACCATCCCCTGGGCTAATAAGTCGGGGTCAAACACACACTCCTCTCCACATACTTGCTAAGGCCTTACCCTCCTTAGTTGGCCTCATTCTTCTCCACTGTCTTTTATAATAAAACATAGGATTTAAGCTGCAGTGACATGGAATAGTGAGTGGCTTATTTTTGGACTAGGAAGACTGCTAGAAAATCTTTGGTGAATAAAATAAACAACAGCATTTCATTGCATAGTCATGAACTAATAAGAATGCATTCTTATTTTTTTCTTTTGAGATCTAGTCTTACTCTGTCACCCAGGCTGGAGTTCAGTGGTGTGATCTTGGCTCACTGCAACCTCCACCTCCCAAGTTGAAGCAATTCTCCTACCTCAGCCTCCAGAGTAACTGAGACTACAGGCACGAGTCACCAGGCCCAGCTAATTTTTGTATTTTTAGTAGAGATGGGGTGTTGCTATATTGGCCAGGGTGGTCTCAAACTCCTGACCTCAAGTGATCTGCCTGCCTCAGCTTCCCAAAGTGCTGTAATAACAGGCTGAGCCACTGCGCCAGGCCAATAATGCATTCTTGCTCCCTTCACACTTTCATCCTGATGCTAAGCATCATCCTACTCTATGCTGGCCTGTTAGAGGGAAACCCTTAATTTTTTGTTTGAATAAGATACTGTTGTAGAGAGGATTAAACTGGGTAATACACATGAAACAATTAGGACAGTGCCTAGCATCTAATAGATGCTCAATAAATAGTAGCTGTCCTGAATTAAAAAGTCCTCTCCCTCTATCTGTTATCTGATTGGAGCTAACTCAAAGAAAAATGTTCCCCAAAAGGATTCTTCCCTTTTAAAAGAATATCATTGACATTTCACAACTTAGAACCTCTTAATCTTCAGCTGGTTTCAGTCAGAGACTCTTTAAAGGAGGCCGATCTTATTTAAATATTGAAAAGTTAAGTTTCACAAAACAGAATGATCATTAAACTAATAATTATGAATTGTAGTGTTCATTATGGTTTCCCAACTACAGGCATACAGTGATAAGTTGAATGTGAGAATGTGAGCCCTCAGAAAAATCTTAGAGACAATTTTTCTAGGGTTTCTTGGGTTTTTTTTTTATTTTTTTAAATAGGAACTCAAGATCCAGAGAGAGAAAAGCAACTTGCCTAGGGCTACGTAGAGAGTTTGTGGCTGAGCTGGGAAGGAACCAGGGTTTCCAACTCCCACCACAGTGCTCTTCGGATTTCTTTCCCTTACTAGCAGGAGATTCCTTGTACAGACTTGGAGCCAAATCTTATTGCTTAGGTCTCTTTCCACATAGGAGAGAGAAGGCAGATCCTCAGGCTGTAGAAAAACCCAAGGTACAGACTGTACCTCCGTGATGGTTATTATTGAGTGCCAGCTTGATTGGACTGAAGGATGCAAAGTATTGTTCCTGCATGTGTCTGTGAGGGTGTTGCCAAAGGAGATTAACATTTGAGTCAGTGGACTGGCAGAGGCAAATCCACCCTGAATCTGGGTGGGAATCCTCTAATCTTAATTTTAGTCAGCTTTAATCAGCTGCCTCTGTGGCTAGAATAAAGCAAGCAGAAGTTGGAAAGAGCAGACTTGTTGAGTTTTTCAGCCTTCATCTTTCTCCTATATAGGACGCTTCCTGCCCTCAAAATCAGACTCCAAGTTCTTTAGCTTTTGGACTCCTGGACTTACACCAGTGGTTGGCCAGGGGCTCTCAGGCCTTTGACCACACACTGAAGGCTGCACAGTTGGCTTCCCTACTTTTGAGGCTTTGGGACTCGGACTGGCTTTCTGGCTCCTCAGCTTGTAGACAGTCAATTGTGAGACTTCACCTTGTGATTGTGTGAGTCAATACTCCTTAATAATAAACTCCACTTTATATACACATCTATCCTATTAGTTCCGTCCTTCTAGAGAACCCTGATGAATACAACCCCTCACTCATACTAACTTCTCAGGTCTCAGAGAGAGGGCTAGAAACCAGTGCAAATGTGCTCATTGATTACTGGCTTCCTGGATTAGTCCAGATTTGACATAAACCAAATGCCAATGTGCAGAATCAAGAGCAAGCAAAGGATGAGATAGGAATGGAGAAGGGAAGTCATATGAGTATCCCATATTTGGCTTCTTTCAGGCAAGGATTGTATTTTTGTAATCTTGCATTTCCTAATACGTATTTGTTGAATAAATGAATACATTCTCAGCCTTTCTCTGGCATTTCCCTTAAACAATATGTTAAATATATAGAGAGATTCTAAAGCCTGTCAGAGCATCAGATACAGTTAGATTAGTCTGAATAATGCAAGACTAAAATTAAGAACTGAAAAATTAACTTGACCAAAAACTGTGCTTCAAATAAGTGACCCTAATGGACTTATTTTCCAGCTTATTTATCTTATCTAATATACTTTTCAAGTTCTGTATCTGGCTTAAAAGTCTTATTTTGACAATTTTTAAACAAAATATACATTACCACTCCAGTCATGAAGGGAAGACGGAGAGGAACCAAATGATTACACAAACAAACCTATACTTATAATTGTGGTGAGTAGAATGAAATAGGTGAATTATGAACAAAAATGACGTAATTAATAGAGGTCTAGCTTTCAGAACATGGGAGGTGATGGTCTGTCACAACTCACACTCTTCCCCGGATTTGAGTTCGGAGTTCAGTTCTAGCGCCTCCATTTTAAGACCCTAGCAGATATTCTCCTGCCTCCAGAGTTAGTCTGATTTTTTAAATGCCATTTTCTCACATGCTCTGCTTCTCTTCAGCACAAGAACAAAAACAAACAAGAGGAAACTCGATTTCTTTCATTCATTAAAGATTTTTGAGATCTCTGCTCTGTGTTAGGGATTTCACTAGAGCTAGGAATACAGTCAATGAGAAATGAACCCATTTTCTGCTCTCCTGTGGTTACCAGTCTTACAGGAGAGACAAACAGTAATCCCATGATTGTACAAATTAAAGGTATAAACACAAATAATAAGCACCAAAACGTACAGAAAACTATGAAGAAATATAATGTAATTCCAATCAAAGCTCTTAAAGGGCTTTTCTAAGGATTAAAATTCACACTGATATTTAAAGAATATGTAATAATTAACAAAGCAGAGATGGGTGATGTCCCAGTACAGAATCTAAAAAACCACTACCACTGGCCAGGTTGTTCCTGGCAAATTGTGTGACCTTTAAACTGTGAATTGGAGGGAATTGAGTATTCCAGAGTAATGAATTAAATTGCTAGGGCCAGCGAGCCAAATCCAGCCCTGCTGCCTATTTTTGTACAGCTCATGAGATAAGACTGCTTTTTACTTTTTAAATGACTGGAAAAAAAGATCAAAAGCAGAATAACATTTCGTGACATATGAAAATTATGTGAAATATGAGAAAATTTCAGTGCCCATAAATAAAGTTGCATTGCAACACAGACGCAGCCACTTCTTTATGTACTATAGCTCCCTTTGTGCTACAGCTGCAGAATTGAATTGCTGCAACACGGCTCTGCAAAGCCTAAAATATTTGCTATCTGCCCCTTTGCAGAAAAAGTTTACCAACCTCTGGATTATAAGAAAGTGTTTCTTTTCAGAAGATAAAATTGTCAGTGTTGTGGTCGCTGCTTGAGGGAAGGGTTTAAACGTTTACAATCGTGGAATTATATCGGTTCCAGGAAACATGCTTTCAATGTTTGTAAAAGTGATTGGCCTGCTCTTTGGCCCCAGGTGTCCCAAAGAGATAACTGAGGCTTGAGTGGATGACTTCCTTTCCATAGAATACAGCCATTTTGCCCCCACTAAGATGAGGCAGTCACTTTCAAGGGTGGGAGGATTTGAGTTTCAGTTGCAGTGGCCCATTTATTTAAAAAAAAAAAAAAAGAGAGAAAACAAAAAACCAAAAACAGCCTATGGGACCTGTCATCTCCTGAGTTAGCAGCAGACACCTAGCATCTGATGACAGCAAAGCTGCCAAGGTTTGTGATCCTCATTTCTCTTCTCCTGCTGCGCAGACATAGGAAGATTAAAAAAGAGATAGTATGGTTTGGCCTGCTAAAATTCTCCATACACCTCTCTTAGGGTCAGTGACTCAGAGAGGCAGGGTGTAAGCAAATAAAAGCGTATGTGCTTGGTTGCCTGCTTTCTCCATGCTAACATGACAGCTTGTAGAAACAAGGTCAAGGAATTTAAAACAAAAGATATACCTACTGTATTAGTCTGTTTTACACTGCCATAACGAGCTACCTGAGACTGGGTAATTTATAAAGGAAAGAGGTTGAATTGACTCACAGTTCCACATGGCTGGGGAGGCCTTAGAAAACTTACTGTCATGGAAGAAGGCAAAGGGGAAGCAAGGCACGTCTTACATGGTAGCAGGAGAGAGAGGGAGAATGAGGGGGGATCTGCCAAACACTTTTAAACCATCAGATCTCATGAGAACTCACTTACTATCATGAGAATAGCAAGGAAGAAATCTGCCCCCCATGATTCAATTACCTCCCACCAGGTCCCTCCCTTGACATGTGGGGATTACAATCTGTGATAAGATTTGGTGGGGACACAGAGCCACACCATATCGCCTGCTTTGATCTTCGTTTTGGGAGGAACAATACGAAGAGGGGAAGAGTATTCTAGGCAGAGAAAGCAGTGTGCTTGAAGGTTCCAAAGTGAGAAAAATGTTGATGTGTTCAAGAACAGAATGAAGACTGGTGTGGCTGAAGCTCAGAGAGCAAAGGAGAGTGGTGGGGTCAGAGAGAGGCTGGAGTCAGATCATGCTGGGCCATGGTAGGATATTGGACACGTTAGGATGTTACCATCAGAAATTGCAGAAAGTTTTAAGCGCTGGATTGATGCTGTTGGGAGGTGTGGCCCATCATGTTTTCCAAAACTAGCCACACCAAATATCCCATGCCATGTGCTCTTCTTTCAATGTGAACTAGATACTCCTTTGGGATATGGGGTCTTTTTCCCTCCTCTTGAATCTGGAAGGACCATGATGACAAGTGACACTCATGACTTCCTAAGCTAGGTCATAAGAAGAGATGCAGCTTCTACCTTGTCCTTTTAAGATGCTTATTCTTGGAACTCAATCATCAAACTGGGAGGAAGCAGAAAGATTATGTGGAAAGGCCACATGAGAGGTTCCAGCCAACAGCCCTCACTGAGGCCCCACTGGACAGAGGGCATTAATCCCCAGAAGTATAAATGAGCAAGTATTGAGATAATTCTAGCTCCCAGCTGTTGAGTCACACCAAGACTTCCAGTGTTCCTAGCTAAAGTCCAAAGCACTGAAGCAGAGGCAAGCTTCCACTGGTTTCCCAACCGATAGAGTCCATGAACATAATAAAATTATTGGTGGTGTTTTATGCCACTAGTTTGCAAAAGTCAGAGAATTAGGGTGCACAGAAACAGATAACGAGAACAAGAGGCTCACAGCTCCAAAATTTAGGTTTACTGAAACCCGTTCTTGTCTATTCCCTTCCTTTAAAAACAATTTTTTTTAGAATACCTACTGGTAATAGTTCCCTTTGTTATTTAACCTAACTCCATATAGGACTCTTTCCAGACCTTACCAGTCTCCTACTCCGGCACCCAACTCCTCAACCAATTCTGCTGCAATGGCCTCAGCTCACATGTTCAATTCTTTTACAGAACCTATAAACTCATAATGTAATCTGAGAAGGCATTTGAATAAGGCATTTTAACAAAATTTGTAATTTTATCTTCCTTCTCTTCAGAGGTATAGGTCCTTTAAGGAAAGGGGGAAAACCCTGGCAAGCCAAAGTCACTCTTAGTATCTAAAGAAGATTAAAAAAGAAAGGAATATCACATGCAAATCTACTTTTACTTGGTTGCAGAAAAACTTGGGAGAAACGAAAACCTGTTCACAAATTGTCACCTTTCTCACAAACTCCAACATGATTCACAATTCAATCTGCATGCAAATTTGATCAGAACACTGCTTTCTTACTCATCATAACCTGTTTTCTTGGAAACAGATCCCTCCTGGGAAAGCAGGAAGTTTGACGTCAATTTTAAGGTTTCCCCAAGTACTGGCAGGGAATTGCTCTGTGGGTGCCTCCTACGAGTCCCAGATTTCCTTGCCCACCACCTTATCAATACTTCTTGCCCTGAGACCATAAGGAGGAGGTTAAGAGAAGGCAAGAGGAAGGCAACAAATTGTCTCCCTGCTCTGATTCTTGGCCTCCATCTTTGAAGATTCTTCATTTGCAAAGAGGAACAAGTAGATAGCGTGAGCCCTGGTGACTATCTTTTCCCACTGGAAGGGAATGATTACCCTCAAAGGGGAAAGCACCTTGCTCTGCTTTGGACAGGATCCTCTGCTGCTCTTTTAAGCACTATTTGATTTAAATATAACAGCAAGCCTTCCAGACTGAATACTTTCCATTTCTAAGAGCAGATCAATACCAATTTACTTATGAAATTCTGCTTTCATGAAATAACTTATTTTGTGTCTTATAGGATTGTAGCAGAACTTGTTGAGCTGCTGTCGATTGGTGAGGGATATATGCAAAAAGGTTTTGGAAAACCTAAAAACCACATTAAGGGAAGAAGAACCTAGCTGACTCTGTGTCACTACTAACATTTTTGAGCACTCACCAGGGCCAGCTACTATGCTACACTCTTCATAAAGGACAGTTGTGTGTTGAATTCTCCCAATTTTATGAGTTTGAAAATAAACTTGTTCCCCTTTTAAAGATGAAGAAACGAGGCTTGGAGACCTTCAGCAATCTTCAGAGGGTCATACAGCCGGGCAATGGCAAAGCTGGGATCCAATCCATGTTAAACAGCTCCAGAGCCAGCACTTACTAGAACCCACACTTGACTCGGATGTAAAGCCAAGCTTGAGAACTGATGGGTAAAGCCTTCCAGGCTTCATTCAGTTCTAATCAGGCAGCAGATCAGCCACACACAATACAGTTTTAAAGGATATCTTATCTTTGTTGATGAATGATAAGCACTGCCCACAATGTTTGCAATTTCTCTTTTTGACTGTCTGGATATTGTTGTTTTAAAAAACCCTTGAAAAGTGCTTAGCAGCTAAAAATACCCCAGGGAGCTATGTAATGTGGTTTCTAATTTGAATTTGCTTAGAATGGAATGCACAGTGATCATGCTATCAAAAGTAGGGGCTACCCAGGACTAAAGCTGGAAGGACTGGGTCATGATTGTTACTCTGCCCGAATCTGTTGGGCAGCTTTGGGCAAAGCTCCTTGCTACTCTGGATGCTGCTTTCCCTATTTGTGAAATGAGTGAATGGTAGTAGGATAACAGCTTTTAAGCTTTATACCTCACAGATGGTTTTAGAGCCACGTCTAGGAGGTAGACAGAGGAGGAATAAGCCAAATTCAGGTTTACCTGTACCCACAGAAAACAGAACACATCCACAGTTATTTTATATACCTGGGCTCTAATTACATTGTCAATTTAAAAAAGTAGCCCAATGTTGCTTTGGCCAAACGATCACACTAGCCCTCTAGTAATGGATCCTAACCAAATTGAAATTGTTCTTTAATTTTTCTTTAAGAAACTACCTTCATTCCCACTTTCCATGGACCAGTGGGGATGTCAGTCAAGGGGCCCTAAATACTCTGGTCCTAGCGGTAGTTCCATGGCTCAAGTCAGAGCAAACAGAACCTCTGAGAACACAAGTTTATAGTGTGGAAGCCAAAAACAGAACAAAATTGGAGCAGATTCATCCCCCCAAAGGCACTTGAGAAGATTGGTGTGAAAGACTGAATTGTATCCCTGCCCAACCTTAATTCATATGTTGAAGTCCTAACTCCTAATGTAACTATATTTGGTGATAGGGCCTTTAAGCGGTAATTAATGCCCAACAAGGCCATAAATAGGAGCCCTAAGCCAATAGGACTAGTGTCCTTATAATAAGAGGAAGGGACACTAGAAGTGAGCACACAGAGAAAAGTCCATGTGAGGATACAATGAGAAAGTGACCATCTACAATGCAAGAAAAGAGGCCTCACCACAAACCAACCCTGCCAGCTCCTTGATCTTAGACTTCCAGCCTCCAGACTCTGAGAAAATACATTTCTGTTGTTTAAGCCTCCCAGTGTGTGGTATTCTGTTATGTCAACCCAAGATGACTCAAAAATTGCCTAGTTTTGCTCCCCAGATGTCCAGATCAGCCTTCTCTAAGGCCTGGTATGTCAATTTTCTTTGGTATCTTTGAGTTACCCAAGATCTTCCCCAAAAAATTCCTCATTGGCATATATTACGAAGAGTGGGTTTTTGTTGCTTAAAACCAAATAGCCCAGCACAGTGCTTTTCAGGAGGAAAAAAAATAAAAACTGCAAAGTAGACAGATGCTAAAATCTCCTCCAATCCTAGAACTTCATGGATTTTGTATTACAGTTATCCGAGGATTTAAAGATGTTTGTCTACCATAGCAAACCTTCATATTTAGGCTGAAAGGAAAGAAAAAAAATTCAAGCAATTTGGTATTTATTCTCAAGTTTTTAAATACTAAGTACATGAAAATCTGGGGAAGTTTGACTGAATTTTTCAGTCTTTACAGTTACTATAACAATGTGATTGTAAGGGGCTCTCTTGTCACTGCTGGGTTGCATTCTGTGCTCCTGAAGCTCTAATATGTAGAGTGTACAGAGCAGGAGAATCTTAGACTAAGTCATGCCAGTATTCTCGAGACTCCACTCCATTCACCTTCTCTCTCAGCTGTGCTTCCAGGGTCCTCTACATGTTTCCAAATGCAACAAAATAAATGAATAAATCACACCACCTACTGGCTGGGAGGTCAACCTGCATGGCCCATTATAACTTCTGCTGACTCCAATATGTAGTGCTTGAACAGCTCTTACCCACAAGCACCACATACTGGACTGTAGGGTGAACTGCACAACCCAACATAATTTCTGCAGACAGAAGTACACAGTGCTAGGGAATACGGTAAACCTTCCAAGACCACTTCCAATCTCTGCAGGAGACAGTAAGCCTGCTCATACAAACAGTACACCACTATAATCTAGAAACAACTAGCATTTGAGGAAACCACTACACTAAGGCTGTCTATACCAAGGAGTTCATACAGAGCCTTGGCTCCTAAAAGCATATAGAAGTAATTCCAAAGGACCCTAACCAATATACACAACAGTCAAGGAGGAAAAAATGCCATCCCAATGAAAGTAAATTCAAAAATAAGAAGTGGCAGCTTCTCCAGATGAGACGTAATCAGCACAAGGACCCTGACACTAAAAAATAATGTTGCAATACCCCACAAACGATCACACTAGCCCTCTAGCAATGGATCCTAACCAAATTGAAAACTCTGAAATGACAGGTAAGTAATTCAAGATATAGATTGTAAATAAGCTCAGTGAGATCCAAGATAAAGTTGAAAACAAACACAAAGAAATCAGAAAAACATTTCAGTATAGGAACGAAAGAGATATCTAAAACAAACAAACAGAACTTCTGGAAATGAAAATTTCACTGAAGGAGTTACAACATACAGTTGAAAGCTTTAAAGACAGAATAGAACAGGCAGAAAAAAATAATTTCAGAGGCTGAAGATAGGTCTTTTAAATTAATCCAGTCAGACAAAAGTAAAGAAAAAACAATTTTTAATAAAAGAACCAAGACTCTGAGGAAAAAAATGAATTGTGTAAAGTGACCAAATCTATGAGATGTAGACATTCCTGAGGAAGAAGACAAAGTAAAGAGCTTGGAAAACCCATCTGAGAAAATGATTAAGGAAAATTTCACTGGTCTTACTAGAAATGTGGACATCCAGGTACAAGATCAGAGACCACTTGAGGAATAGTTTGCTAGATAAGCACCACCAAGGCATACAGTCTTCAGACTATCCAAAGTCAATACCAAGGAAAAAAATCATAAAAGCAGCAAAAGATAAGCATCTAATTACCTATAAAGGAAATTCCATCAGACTAACAGTGGACTTCTCAGCAGAAACCTTATAAGCCAGGAGAGATTTGGGGTCTATTTTTAGCATTCTTTAAAAAAGTGCCACCCAAGAATCTTATATCCTGCCAAATTAAGCTTTACATATGAAGAAGAAATAAAACCCTTCTCATACAAGCATGTACTACAGGAATTTCTTGCCATTAGACCAGTTGTACAAGAAATGCTCAAAAGAGTTCTAAAATGAAAGCAAAAGAAATATACACACGATTATAAAAGCACATAAAAGTACAACGCTCATAAATCCTATAAAGCAATTACACAACTGAAACTACAAAGAAACTAGGTAACAACATTATGACAGGAACAAAAACATCACATATCAATATAACTTTGAATGTAAATGGCTTAAATGCCCCATTTAAAGTACATAGACTGGCAAATTAAATTTAAAAACAAGACCCAACCATTTTCTGAGTACAAGAAATCCACCTAACTGGGA
Organism: Macaca mulatta; assembly: GCF_049350105.2. NCBI lineage: Eukaryota > Metazoa > Chordata > Mammalia > Primates > Cercopithecidae > Macaca > Macaca mulatta. Next base: position 157,647,590 of record NC_133411.1, read on the forward strand.
AAGATATTACAGACTCAAAGTAGAAGAGTAGAAATAGATATGCCACACAAACAGAAAACACAAACAAGCAGAAGTAGCTACATGTACATCAAATAAAATAGATTTTAAATCCATAGCAATATAAACAAAACACAAAAAGGTCATTGTATAATAATAAAGAGTTCAATTGAACAAGAAGACAACTATTCTAAATATGTATGCACCCATCTCTGGAGCACACAGATTCATTTTTAAAAATATTACTAAATCCAAGAAAAGAGATCAACAGAAACACAATAATAGTGAGGGTCTTCAACGCCCCACTGACAGAACTAGACAGATCACTGAGAAAGAAAATCAACAAAGAAACTCTGAACTTAAACTGGACTCCAGACCAAATGGATCTAGTGACATTTACAGAACATTCTACCCACCAACTGCAGAATATACATGTCTCATCTGAGTATGGAACATTCTCCAAAATAGACCATATGCCTGCCCACAAAGTAAATCTCAATAAATTTTTTAAAAATTAAAATTATATCAAGTATCTTCTCAAACCACAGTGAAATAAAATTAGAAATCCATACAAAAGGAATTCTGAAAACTATACAAATACATGGAAATTAAACAACTTGCTCCTGAATGATTTTTGGCAAACAATGAAATTAAGGTAGAAATAAAAATACTTTCTGAAATAAATTAATATAGAGATATAATATACCCAAACCTCTGTAATACAACAAAAGCAGTGCTAAGAAGGAAGTTTAGAGTGTTAAATGCCTACATCAAAAAGATGGGTCTCAAATTAACATCCTATTGTCACACTTCAAAAAACTAGAAAATCAAGAATAAACCAAACCCAAAGCAAGCAGAAGAAAATAAATAACAAAGACCAGAAAAGAAACAAATGGTATTGAGACCAAAAACAATAATACAGAGGATTAACAAAACAAAAAATTACTTACTTCAAAAGATAAAATGTATAAATACTACATAGCTTAATCAAGGAATAAAGAGGAGACTCAAATAAGTACAATCAGAAATGATAAAGGTAAGATTACAACTGATACCATAGAAATGCAAAATATTATCAGAGTCTACTATGGGTATCTCTACACACACAAACTAGAAAATCCAGAGGAAATGGATGAATTCCTGGAAACACACAATTTAAAAGATTAAATCATGAAGAAGTAGAAATCTTGAACAAACCAATAATGAGTAGTGAAATTGAATTAGTAATATAAACCTCCTTTTAAAGAGCCCAGGACCAGATGGATTCACAGTGAAATTTTACTAGCATACCAAAAAGAGCTGGTACCAATCTTATGGAAATTATTCCCAAAAATTGAGGAGGAGAGATTCCTCCTTAACTCGTTCTATGAAACTAGTATCACCCTGATACCAGAATCAGGTGAGGATACAGGCCAATATCCATGATGAATATAGATGCAAAAATCTTCAACAAAATACTAGCAAATTGAGTCCAACAGCACATAAAAATGTGACCCATGATCAAGTGGGTTTTATTTCAGGGATGCAAGGATGATTCAACATATATTAATCAATAAATGGGATTCACCACAAAACAAAATTAAAAACAAAAACCATACAATTGTCACAATAGAAATGCAGAGAAAGCATTGAATAAAATCCAACATCCCTTCATGATAAAACTTCTCAGCAAACTAGACACTGATAGAACACACCTCAAAATAGTAAAAGCCATATACAACAAACCATAGCCAACATTATACTCAATGAAGAAACACTGAATGCATTTCCTTTAAGAACCAGAACAAGATAAAGATTTCCACTCTCATCACTCCTATTCAACATAATACTGGAAGTCCTAGCCAGAACAATCAGGCAAGAAAAAGAAATAGAAGGTAATCAAATTGGAAAAAGAGGAAGTCAAATTACCTCTGTTCACTAATGACATAATGTTATACTTAGAAAACCCTAAAGACTCCTCCAAGACTCTGAGTTTGATAAATGACTTCAGTAAGGTGTTAGAATAAAAAGTCAACATACAAAAATCAGTAGCATTTGTATACACCAATAATGTTTAATCTGAGAACCAAATCAAGAACCACTTACAAAAGCCACACAAAAAAATAAGTTACCTAGGAAAACATTTAACCAAAGAAGTGCAAGATCTCTACACAAAGAACTACAAAACACTGATTAAATAAATCAGAGATGACACCAAAAAATGGAAAAACATCTACACTTATGGAATTAAAATAATCAATAACGTTAAAATGACCATATTGCCTAAAGCCATATACAGATTCAATGCAATTCCTATGAAATTACTAATGTTATTTTTCACAGAATTAAAAAAAAAATCCTAAAATGTACATGAAACCAAGAAAACATCCTCAATAGCCAAAACATTTCTGAACAAAACAAACAAAGCGAGGAATTATATTGCCTGACTTCAAATTATACTATAAGGCTATAGCAACCAAAAGAATATGGTACTTGTACAAAAATAGAGCAATAGAACAGGATAGAGATCCCAGAAATAAAGCCATAGACCTATAAGCAACTATATTCAACAAAGTTGACAAAAACATGAAATTGGGAAAGGGCCCTCTATTCAATAAATGGTTCTGGAAAAATTGGATAGCCATATGCTAAAGAATGAAAATAGACCCCTATTTCTCATCACATACAAAAATTAACTCAACATGGATTAAAGGCTTAAATGTAAGATCTGAAACAATAAATATCCTACAAGACAACCTAGGAAAAACTCCTCTGGATGTTAGCCAAGGCAAGAAATTAATGACTAAGGCCTCAAAAGCTAATGCAACAAAAAATAGACAAATGGTACTTAATTAAACTAAAAATCTTTTGCACAGCAAAATAAATAATCAACAAAGTAAAAAGACAACCTACAGAATGGCAGAAAATATTTGCAAACTATGCATCCAACAAAGGACTAATATCCAGAATCTGCAAGGAACTCAACTCAAGAAGAAGATAAACAATAACCCCATTAAAAAGTGGGCAAGGACATGAACAGAAATTTTTCAGAAGAAGACATACAAATGACCAATAAACACAAATTTCTCAACATCATTAATCAGATAAATGCAAGGTAAAACCACAGTGAGATACCATCTTACACCACTCAGATGTTTAATAACGTCACTATTATTAAAAAGTGGAAAACAACAACAACAACAACAGATGTTGGTGAGGAAGTGAAGAAAAGAGAGTGCTTATAAACTCTTGGTGGGAATGCAAATTAGTACAACCTTCATGCAAAATAGTAAGGAGATTTCTCAATGAACTAAAAATAAAACTACCATTTTGCTGGGTACCGTGGCTCATGCCTGTAATCCCAACACTTTGGGAGGCCAAGGCAGTAGAATTGTTTAACCTTGAAAGTTCAAGCCCAGCCTGGGCAACATAGTGAGACTTCATCTCTATTAAAATTGTTTTAAAAATAACCAGGCATAGTGGCACGTGCTTGTAGTCCTAGCTTCTTGCGGGGATGAAGTGGAAGGATCACTTGAGCCCAAGATGTTGAAGCTGCAGTGAGCCCTGACCATGCTACTGTACTCCAGCCTGGGCAACACAGAAAGACTCTGTCTAGATAAATAAATAAATAAAACAACTGTTCAATCCAGCAGTCCCACTACTGGGTGTCTACTCAAGGGAAAAGAAATAATCATATCAAAAAGATACTAGAACTTGTGTGTTCATTACAGCACTATTCACAGTAGCAGTCATGGCCTAAAGTTAAGTGTCCATCAACAGATGATTGGATAAAGAAAACGTGCTACAGGACTGGTGTGATGGCTGATGCCTGTAATCCCAGCACTTTGGGAGGCCAAGGCAGCAGGATAACTTGAGGTCATGAGTTTGAGACCAGCCTGGCCAACATGGTCTCTACTAAAAATGCAAAAATTAGCCGGGCATGGTGGTGCACACCTGTAGTCACAGCTACTCGGGAGGCTGAAGCAGGAGAATTGCTTGAACCTGGGAGGCAGAGGTTGCAGTGAGTGGAGATCGCACCACTGCACTTCAGCCTGGGTAACAGAGGGAGACTCTGTGAAAAAAAAAAAAGAAAGAAAGAAAGAAAGAAAGAAAGAAAGAAAGAAAGAAAGAAAGAAAGAAAGAAAGAAAGAAAGAAAGAAAGAAAGAAAGAAAGAGAAAGAAAGAGAGAAAGAGAGAAAGAGAAAGAAAGCAAGAAAGAGAAAGAAAGAAAGGAAGGAAGGAAGGAAGGAAGGAAGGAAGGAAGGAAGGAAGGAAGGAAGGAAGGAAGGAAGGAAGGGAAGGAAGGAAGGAAAGAGAGAGAGAAAGAAAGAAAAAGAAAGAAAGAAAGAAAGAAAGAAAGAAAGAAAGAAAGAAAGAAAGAAAGAAAGAAAGAAAGAAAGAAAGAAAGAAAGGAAGGAAGGAAGGAAGGAAGGAAGGAAGGAAGGAAGGAAGGAAGGAAGGAAGGAAGGAAGGAAGGAAGGAAGGAAGGAAAGGAAGGAAGGAAGGAAAGGAAGGAAGGAAAGAGAGAGAGAAAGAAAGAAAGAAAGAAAGGAGGGAGGGAGGGAGGGAAGGAAGGAAGGAAGGAAGGAAAGAAGGAAGGAAGGAAATGTACACATACATAATGGAATACTATGAAGACATACAAATAATAAAATCATGTCTTTCGCAGCAATATGGATTAAGCTGGAGGCCATTATCCTGTGTGAAATAACTCAGAAATAGAAAATAAAATACCACATGTTATTTATCAGATCTAGGAGCCTTGGAGTAGAGACTATGGTGTTTACTAGGTATAGAATCACGTCATCTGCAAACGGAGATAGTTTGACTTATTCTCTTCCTATTTGGATCCCTTTTATGTCTTTCTCTTGCCTGACTATTTTGGTTAGGACTTCCAGTACTATGTGGAACAGGAGTGGTGACAGTGGGCATCTCTGTCTTGTTGCCCATTCAGTATGATGTTGGCTATGGGTTTGTCATAGATGGTTCTTATTATTTTCAGGTATGTTCCTTCAATTCCTAGTTTGTTGAGGGTTTTTAACACAAAGGGATGTTGAATTTTATGGAAAGCCTTTTCTGCATCTATTGAGATAATTCTGTGGTTTTTCTTTTCAGTTCTATTTATGCACCCACAGATTTTGAAAACATAGCCAGGCCTTTTTGACTCTTTACCTTAGGGCCAAAAGGAGATGCCCTGAAGACGAAAACTCTTCTAGGCCTTGTTTTCTCACACTCTGAGCTCCTGGAGTCATTTGTACTAAGGAGGGTGATTCTAAAAGGAGAGTTCTCAGTATGGGCAAGAGAGGATGGGTCTGTGGGTTCCACAAACTGTGTTATAGGAACATGGGTTCTAATTCTCAGAGCCACCCCTAAGGAAGAGCCAGGACCTTGGAGGGATGTCTTGGAGGGAAAGTTTGGTCTCAATAAAGATTCTCCCTTTAGGCTTAGCATGTTAGGTAGCTTGCTGCCCAACTAAGGAACCAGGCAATTGTGGACAGAATGAGTATCAGTGGCCACTATGGAAAACTGAGGTAAGAGAATTTGTTATGTAGAGAAGGGAAAAGCTCCCCAAAAATGATGATTTGTTCTAGAGAAGGAAAATGCTCTCCCAAAATGATGAGAATTAAATTTGCTGTCCTCCTGTCAAGATGACGACTTGGAGCCAGATTTCATTTGATTCACAGAAATAAACACATTTCTTTTACACTCAGGTGTGTGGAATAAGATTCGTATGCACTAGCTACATGAGACAGACAATTCATATTTATCGTATTTTGCAAGTTTCAAGTGAAATTATTTGAGGCTAAAGACATACGACTTCCATGTAAGTGGAAAGTGTTAGTGAGCTGGGAAAGTGTAGATTGGTATCATATTTGCTGGTTATCTCCCAAAGTGGAGCCTTGGCCATTGTTTCCTGTGGAAAAATGTTGGGAAAAGAAGAGGCTTTGCCTTCAGGATGCGTTTTGGATCCTCCCTGCAGTACTGCCTTGTGCAAAGATCCTTTAGGCCATTTTACTATCCTCATTACCATCATTGTTGTCATTGTCTCTGTCATCAACATAGCCATCATCATCATTGTTGTTATCATCACAACAGCTAGTGATTTATTGCAGATGCTATTCTAAGTCCTTAAATGTATTATCTTATTTATTCCACACAACAACCCTCTGAACAAGCTCCTTTTGTTATCCCCATTCTACAGATGAAAAAACCAAATGCAGTGAAATTAAGTAATTTGCAAAGTTGAGTGGCAAAGCAGCTTTCACTGATGTTGTAGGATCACTGGACCTCATAAAAATGTTATCATCACATATTTAAATATATTCTCATGAAAAATATGTTTAATTCAGAACAAAGTGTAACACACCAATTTACATGTAATAAGACCTTAAAGCAAATGTTAAAAACAAACAATTAAATTCTCAATGGTAGGATTATAGGACATATGCCACTAACCAGTGATTACCTGATCCATAGGGTCAACATAGGTTATCACCAAGTTTTTTGTAAGTCCCTATTTTTATATGTCATCTTATGGAATTAACCTTTCCATGGTACTTTTCTGCCTTTTTTTTAGTACTATTTTTAAAAATATCTTATAATAAGCCATATCAAATATGGGGTGTTACTTGGAAATTGATTAAAAAAATATACTTTATTATTTTTTCTGATTATTTAAGTAAGATTAGCTCATTATTTAAAATTAAAACACAATAGACCTACATTTCCCAAAAAGTTAATGTCTCTGAAATCTCTCACACTGGAAAGACAAATATAACTCATAATTTAGTGCACCTACTCCTCAATATACTTTTTTCTCCATACATATACTCCTGCTAACAAATTTATAATAGAAATACGTGTATGTGAAAAATGTAAACATTTACTTACAAGGTGAAATTATGCAATATATAACATTTATCAATTATTCTTTCTTTCTTCAATTAACAATATAGTTAGGATTCTTTCCATGGCAGTACATATAAACTTGTCTGATTACTTTTTAATAAAAATAGTGTAACCTCATGGTTAAACAAATTTTGTATATAAAGATATTAAATTAAAAGTAAAAATGTCTCACACAGTTGCAGAAGTACATTCCCAGAACTAACTACTGTATCCCTTTGAATATTTTAAGCATATGAGAGCATAGCTTATTTCTACTTTTTATTAGTCTTAACCCAGATTAGTTATTGTGGTCTCAATTTCTTCTCTTTCCTCTCCCCATGTGGTTATCTGAACTATCAACCACAGATCACCTAGTTTGATTTCTAAGGCGTTCCCTATGTAAAAGAGTGGCTAGAAATAGAGAGTCCAGAAAAAGATTTCTATTTCTTAAAGAGCCAGACTTTTTGTCTTTTAAATCTTTTTTAAAGCTACAAATAACAGATAGTGCTTAAAACAAGAATATACAGGCTACTAGCAAAACACAAATATTTTTTAGTGTGATATAGTTTTAAAAATAGGCCATAAACAGCTTTCTTCAACAAACCCCACCTACTTATTCTCAATGATGATCCCAAGTCCAATTTTCATGCTTATAAACCAGCAAGAGAACAGACTCTCTAAGCCTGTTTATTTAACACATCCCTCATTGATCACATGGCATCTCTGCTAGTCCCAGTTATCCAAGCCAAAAGTAATTCAGAAACCTAAATAGCTGCTAATGACCAATGGAATTATGAGACAAGTATTTTAAACACAACTTTGATTACATATCTAGTCTTCTCTGTATTCTCTACAACCATTCCTTGTCTGTTGAGGAATCTTGATCATGTCAAGAGCTTAGCTCAAAACCACACTGCATTAAGCCCCATTTAACACTACAGTTATTTGATCATGCAGTATTTCCCCTAAAAGGAGCTCACTTCAATACCACAGAGGAGTATGCACTTCTGTAGGTAACAGGGAGTTAGAAACTTTCAAGCAAGGAAATGGTACACATTGGTCTGCCTTGGAAAGATGTTTTTAGCTGGTTTAGGAAGAGGTAGAAAAGTGACTGAAAGCTAGAGGTGATGCCCAAAACCATGGTCCAGGCAAAACATAAGAAAAGTTCAAACCAGGGAAGTCCCAGTGAGACGAAGAGGGCTGGGTAGATCCAGGGAGATAAAATTAGTAGGATTTATTGACATTATGCTAGGTAAGAGAAAGAGAAGGGTCAAAAACAACCTCAATGTTTGTGGCTTTTGGTAATAGCATAGAGATAATATAAATAAAGACACCTGGGAATGAAGTTCTAATTCTGGGGGAGGAATACTCTTGAGAGTGAGAATGGGCAATAAGGAGTTCCATTCAGAAAAGTTGAGGCAGGCATGTTTACTTGGTATCCAACATTTCAAGTATAAAGGGAATAAAAAGAATAACACCTCACAGCACTCAGGACTATGATAGGAAAATCATTAATGGCAAAGCATGAGATTATATGAGAGATGTTGCTGAGATATAAAGAAACAAAGGGGACTCTCCACAATTTTAGTTCCCAAGGTCACAAAACTCATTTTTACCCGAACTTGTTTCTTATACTTAGCAAAGAAGCTGACAGTGAAATCCATTAACTTAGCCCAGAGGGACTCCCAGGGCTACTAAACTTCATCTCCTTACAAATATTCCAATGATGCCAGGGACAAAGGCTTCCCCTTCTGAAAGGAAACCTAAGAGCCAGCTTTCTCTCTCTGTCTTCCAGATGGCATTACACATGTCGATTAGAAATGTTCAGGAAGTGCTTTCTCTTTGCAACCAAGAGAAACATTTTCCTTCTTTGGAGCCTGCTCCCACTTTCTCTCTTTCCTTAAATGGAATCTGATGTGTTTTTTCCCAAATTATCCATGACTGATCCCTTGCACTGTTTGTGCTCTTGGTAGATACTCTGCAGTAGGCAGATAAGGATGGGGCTGAGTGACGTATATTTCTCTACTGGTTTCCTTAGCAATGTCTCAGCAAGCCTCCAGCTCCCCTACAAACCTCCTTCTGAGTCAGCCTGTTTCGGCTATAGTCCAGGCTCTGCCAGAACGTCACTGTTAAAACAGTAATAACTTTTTTCCTCCATGGCACTTTACAGTGTATGACAATCTTTCACAGTCTTTATTTCATTTTATTTTTATGGCACGATCTCACAGAGAAGATATTATCAATATCAACATTTTATAGGTAAATAAATTGAAACTCACAAAAGTTTAATAACTTGCCTAAATTTCATAGCAATAAGTCAATAGCCAGAAAAAGGAGCTCATGGAGTTTGTTCCTCTGGCAATGGTGGCCACTGAGTGACAGCAAGACTTTCCCATACAGTCTGAAGACTTCAGTTAGGGGTTATTCCATCCAGTGATGAAACAGGGGGAGGATCTTCCCTGTAAATTAAAATATGCTTAAAATTTATTGACATCAAGTTCAGTTCATGGACAGTGATAATAAAAATATTCTTAATTCAGCCACTAGCTTCTCCCAGGGAGCATTAGTGGTTAAAATACAATAGTTTTCATAGTGCCTATCATTATAATAGTTGTACTATGGATTCATCACAGGTTTGCCCTATGATTGATCAATGTACAAAATTCATTTTGTCTTAACTGTTGATACATACAACTGTTCCATGGTGTTCACTATTAAACACTGTTATGGTGAAGTTTGTTAGGTATAGCATTGAGTTGAGTGGATCATCAAAATGCTGTAAAGTTGGTATAACTTACTTTGAATAATTGGTATAGATTAATATTAAGCTGGCATCTAAGAAAGAGTGCACATGGCCATATGTATGTCTGTATAACAGGGGTTGCACAGGGCAGTCAGGGCTTTCTTCAAGGAGCCCCACAGTGCTGACGGGTGATAAATTTTTATAGCATACAACTATAGATGTGTCTATAGAATCTTAAAGACACCTGTGTATGAGATTAGTATTTGCATTGTAATTATCTTTTCGTGTTCCCTTGAATCTCTTACTATCTTGAGGGAAACTCTAAATCTCTAGTGTATGAATGTGACCTACGCACTGAAAAAAACCTGAGATCTCTTGTTCTATTTCTGGCAAAATAAAAATTAATATTTAAGATATTTGATTTGAAAAAGTGTTTTAAAGGCCACTGAAAGAGAATTAAAAGGGCATAGAGTTAGACTGTCCATCTAAATTTAGACTCTATCTGTAAGAAGATATTTCATCTACCCCACTTGACCCATTGACACAAGGCAGTCTGACTTTTCTATCACACACTACTCTATTTCTAAAACATATTATTCTAGAGTCTTATTCAGGATTAGTATGAGTGAACTTCAGTTCACAGAGTCCCCCTTTCTTTTGTGGGCAGAAGATCACAAGCTTCTACGTGGATCAGTCCATCTAGTACCTCCTGAAGCTCCACATTCTTAATATTTTCCTTTATATGGCTTATATTAATATTAATATTCCTTAATATTCTGCCTTATTATAGTTTTCAGAAGACACAATTAAGCAAAAATGATTGATAGAATCTTGGGTTTTGAAACCAGATAGCTTAATTTAAATACCAGTTCTGCCACTTCCTGTTTCTGCAACTTCAGATGAGTTACTTAACATTTTGGGGTGTCAGCATCCCAATCTATAAACAAGGGAGAAAAATAATAATAAAACCCACCTCTTCTGACTGTGATAAGGATTCCTTGAAATAACATATATAATGTTCTTATGGCACAGTGTTTGTCACAGATTAGTTATATCATTAACTGTAACTACTATTGACATTCTATACACTGGTCTTATCAGACATGGTCTTATGGAGTAATGTGAAATAGATCAGTGAGCTCTTTCACATGTGAGCCTTTTCCTGTATTGGAAAACTGCTCTCAATGACATCCATGTCATCTCTTAAGTTAACTAAGTGCAAGTAATATTTTAAAGACAAGTGTATTAGTCTGTTTTCACGATGCTGATAAAGACATACCCAAGAATGGGAAGAAAGAGGTTTAATTGGACTTACAGTTCCACATGGCTGGGGAGGTCTTGGAAAGACATTTCTTACATCATGACAGCAAGAGAAAAATGAGGAGGAAGCAAAAGCAGAAACCCCTGATAAACCCATCGGATCTCATGAGACTTATTCACTATCATGAAAATAGCATGGGAAAGACTAGCCCCTATGATTCAATTACCTCCCCCTGGGTCCCTCCCACAATACACAGGAATTCTGGGAGATACAATTCAAGTTGAAACTGGGTGGGGACACAGCCAAACCATATCAACAAGGCAATCCACTCCTGTCCCCACAAAGTTAATTAAAAGGTAACAATACCTACCACTGATACTTCAGATGATAAGATTTGGGCTCTAAATAAATCTGTAAAAGACTTAGAAGAGGTGGCATAGCATAGCAGTGGAGCGAATAGCCCAACTAGGATTCCTAAGGAATAGATTTTACTTGTTTTGTGCTCTGGGTAAGTCATTTGACTACTTCAATATCTTCAACTGCAGAAAGGAGGAAATGGGACAAATGTCGCAACACTATTGTGACAATTAAGGAGATGCACAAAAATACTGTGAGGATAGTATTCAGCACATATAGACATTCAATTAGTATTGGTTGATTTTATTTATAGACCCCAGACATTCTGACACCCAATTAGTATTTTCAGTTGAGATAGTTAGCTATAGCCTTTCAGATGATAGTTATGATGGCTTCTTCAACTAGTCCCTCTGCTTCTGGTCCATCCCTGAAGATCACATGCTCAGAAGTTAAGAGAAGAATATTAAAAGCATAATTATGTGTCAAAATCTATAGAAAATGGTCAAAACAATATTTGGGAAAAATGCTTTACTTGTCTTTATTCTTAATAAAATAAAAGAACATTCACTATGTTCCCACATCATATAAGATAAGAAAATCAGTTTTTGAAAAACTACAGAAGAATTGGAAACTATAAACATGATAAAATAAGTAAGTTGATTATATGACAAAGAAAACTAAAACAAGTAATTAATATGACCAAAGATTACTACTTGAAAAAGACTAAGAAATGCCCCAAAATGAGCAAAATCTAATTTTAAAAAAAACTAATAAAAATATAAAAAATATATAAAAACTTATAATAAAATAAGACAGAAAATAGAGCACACAGGATAATAGAAAAAAAGGTATCAAGAAACATTTGGCACAGTTAAATGCTAATATATTTTGAATTCTGTGTGAAATAAATTATTTTCTCAAAGCAAGGGAATTAACACTTACTAAGTACTGACTTTGTCACAGCACTGAGTGTTTTATGTACATCCTTTTTTGTTGGTATAAAAAGCCACTTTATAAATATTTTTCCTCCTTTTATAGCAGAAACTGAAGCTTACAGGGATGAAGGTATATGTCCAAGGTCACCTAGCTCCTTGGAGATGCAGCTGGAATTTAAATTCAGATCTACAAGGCCTATGCTATTTTTATTTTTCCAAGTTTTCACCCTAAAAATATAAAACATCAAAATGGTCATAAAAGGAAGAGGAAATATGAATATACAGCACTAAAAAGTGTTTGTACACCATTATTAAAATAAGACTTGAACACACTTGATCAAATTTTCTCTAAACTTCCAAATAGCAAACTATCCATTTCATTTCTTGAAAGAGAAAATAATAGCAAATTTCCTACTATAAAAGAAAAAAGTGGTCTTAATCGTAATTGTGATTAAAGTATGAACACACACAACTATAGTGAGGTTTCCTCTTATAGATACAAAACTTTTAATAAAAATAAAAAATTGAATAAAGCAATCAAATAAAAGTTATTCCTGCTACAAGAATGCAGGCATGCTATAAGAATACAACATATTCTATTTCTTTCTAAAAGGGAAACATACTCCATTTAATCTTTCTATTTCAAAAGCTTATTCATACAAAATCACATCAACAAAAGCAATAAGTCACTTGAAAGAATCTGGGACCCATTTCTAATATTTTGAAGGTTTAAAAATAGTAAAGCAATATGACAGCATTAGGAGCTTCACAGATCTGCAACATCAGAAGCTAAGCACTGTGGGGAAGAGAAATAGCCTTCACTAAAATAATCCAGCTAGTCACTAAGCAAATAGTAATAAAAAGCCACAAGGGAGGAAGATTATAATCTATAGTTTCTATAATATATTATCTAAAATATTTAGTTTCCAACCCAACTGCAAAAACATGCAAAGAAACAGGAAAATAAAACATATACTGGAGGAAGGAAGAGAGCAGAAGAAACTGCCTGTGATAGCAACCAGATATCAGATTTAACAAAGTATTCAAAGTAGTCATTAGAAATATGTCCAAAAAAATAAAGAAAATTATAATTATAGAAATAAAGAAGGATATAATGACAACTGTTCATCAAATAGAAAAATATCAGTATTGATAAGGTCCTAGAAATTTTTAAAAAAGAAACCAATGGAAATTCGGAAGCTGAAGGTACAACAATGGAAATAAAAAATTCACTAGAGGAGCTCAACAGTAGATTTGAACTGGCAGAATAAAGACTTAGCCTACCTAAAGATAAACCTATAGAGATGACACAATCCAAAGAACAGAAATCAAAAAGAACAAAGAAAGAACAGAGCCTCAGAGAATTTAGGCCTTATTAAGTACACAAACCTACATGTAGAATGAGTAGGATAAATGTGAGATCTACAGATACAGCATTGTCAAAATACTGAAAGTCATAGACAAGGAGAAAATCTTGAGAGCATTAAGAAAAGAATGACTCATCACTTAAAAGGCAACCCAAATACAATTTGCAGATGACTTCTCACCAGAAACAAAGGAGACTTCAAAACAGTAGAATAACGTATTCAAAGTGCTCAAAAAAGACTGCTGAGCAACCAAGAATCCTATATTCATAAAAGCTATATTTCAAAATTTTAAGTACAACGAAGAAATTTCCAAATAATCAAAAACAGAGAAAAAATGTTGCTTGCAGCCATTTTACAAGCAATAATAAAAGAAGTTCTTCAGGCCGAAGGCAAGCAACCCTGGACAGTAATTCAAATCCACACAAAAAGAGATCATCAATAAAGGTAATTATATAAGAGATAGTATAAATTCATATTTCTTCTTCTCTTAACTGATTTAAAAAGCAATTGATTGTGTTAACTATTGTTTCTTTCAGCAGTGTTTTATAGTTTTCCTTGTAGAGATCTTTCACATCCTTGGTTAGGTATATTGCCAAGTATTTTATTTTATTTTTATTTTTGGCAGCTATAGTGAAAGAGGTTGAGTTTTTTATTTGATTCTCAGCTTGGTCGCTGTTGGTGTATAGCAGAGCTACTGATTTGTATACATTAATTTTGTATCCTGAAACTTTGCTGAATTCATTTATCAGTTCTAGGAGCTTTTTGGATGAACCTTTAGGGTTTTCTAGGTATACGATCGTATCATCACCAAACAGTGACAGTTTGACTTCTCTTTACCAATTTTGATGCCCTTTATTTCTTTCTCTTTTCTGATTGTCCTGCCTAGGACTTCCAGTACTATGTTGAATAGAAGTGGTAATAGTGGGCATCTTTGTCTTGTTCCAGTTCTCAGGGGAAATGCTTTCCACTTTTCCCCATTCAGTATAGTGTTGGCTGTGGGTTTGCTGTAGATAGCTTTTATTCCCTTAAGGTATGTCCCTTCTATGCTGATTTTGCTGTGGGTTTTAATCATAAAGTGATGCTGGATTTCATCAAATGTTTTTTCTGCATCTGTTGAGATGATCATGTGATTTTTTTGTTTTTAATTCTGCTTATGTGGTATATTACATCTGTTGAGCTACATGTGTTAAACCATCCCTGCATCCCTGGTATGCAACCCACTTGATCATGGTGTGTTATCTTTTTCATATGCTGTTGGATTCAGTTTACTGGTATTTTGTTGAGGATTTTTGCATCCATGTTCATCAGGGACATTGGTCTGTAGTTTTCTTTTTATGTTATGTCCTTCCCTGGTTTGGGTATTAAGGTGATACTGGCTTCATTGACTGATTTAGGGAGGATTCCCTCTTTATCTTTTGGAATAGTATCAATAAGATTAGTACCAATTCTTTGAATATCTGATAGAATTCAGCAGTGAATCCATCTAGTCCTGGAGGGTTTTGTTTTGTTGGCATTTTTTTATTACCATTTCAATCTTGCCGCTTGTTATTGGTCTGGTTGAAGATTCTATATCTTCCTGGTTTAAGCTAGGAAGGTTGTATATGTCAGGAATCTATCTATCTCCTCTAGGTTTTCTAGTTTATGCACATGGAGGTGTCCATAGTAGCCTTGAATAATCTTCTGTATTTCTGTGGTATCAGTTGTAATATCTCCCATTTCATATCTAATTGAGCCTATTTGGATCTTCTCTCTTCTTTTATTGATTAATCGATCAATTTTGTTTATCTTTTCAAAGAACCAGCTTTTTGTTTCATTTATCCTTGTATTTTTTTCCATTTAATTTAGTTCTGCTGTGATCTTTGTTATTTCTTTCCTTATGCTGGGTTTGGTTTGGATTGTTCTTATTTCTCCAGTTCCGTGAGGTGTGACTTTAATTTGTCTATTTGTGCCCTTTCATACTTTTTGATGTATGCATTTAATGCTATGAATTTTTCTCTTGAATGGGTAGAATTAATATTGTGAAAACGGTCATACAGCCAAAAGCAATCTGCAAATTCAATGCAATTTTCATCAAATACCACCATCATTCTTCACAGAGCTAGAAACAACAATCCTAAAATTCATATGGAACCAAAAAAAAGGGCCCACATAGCCAAAGCAAGACTAAGTAAAAAGAATAAATCTGGAGACATCACATTACTCGAC
Source organism: Macaca mulatta (assembly GCF_049350105.2). Taxonomy (NCBI): domain Eukaryota; kingdom Metazoa; phylum Chordata; class Mammalia; order Primates; family Cercopithecidae; genus Macaca; species Macaca mulatta. The sequence goes on from NC_133411.1 coordinate 157,663,322, forward strand.
TTCAAACAATACTATAAGGCCATTGTCACCAAAATAGCATGGTACTGGCATGAAAATAGGCACATAGACCAATGGAACAGAATATAGAACCCAGAAATAAACCCAAATGCTTAAAGTCAACTGATCTCCAACAAAGCAAACAAAAACATAAAGTGTGGAAAGGACACCCTATTTAACACATGGTGCTGGGATAATTGGCAAGCCACATGTAGAAGAATAAAACTGGATCCTCATCTGTCACCTTATACAAAAATCAACTCAAGATGAATCAAAGACTTAAATCTGAGACCTGAAACCATAAAGATTCTAGAAGATAACATCAGAAAAACCCTTCTAGACATTGGCTTAGGCTAAGACTTCATGACCAATACCCCAAAAGCAAATGCAACAAAAACAGAGGTAAATAGATAGGACTTAATTAAACTAAAAAGCTTTTGCACAACAAACGAAATAGCAGAGTTAACAGAAAATCCACAGAGTGGGAGAAAATCTTCACAATCTATACATCTGACAAATGACTAATATCCAGAAAGGACTCAAACAAATCAGCAAGAAAGAAAACAAACAATCCCATAGAAAAGTGGGCTAAGGACATGAATAGGCAATCCTCAAAAGGAGATATGCAAATGACCAACAAGCATATAGAAAAATGCTCAGCATCACTAATTATCATGGAATTGCAAATCAAAACCACAATGCAATACTCCTCACTCCTGCAAGAATGGCCATAACAATAATAATAATAATAATAAAAGATGTTAGCATGGATGCAGTGAAAAGGGGACACTTTTACACTGTTGGTGGGACTGTAAACTAGTACAACCACTATGGAATACAGTGTGGAGTACCTTAAAGAACTAAAAATAGATCTACCACTTGATCCAGCAATCCCACTAAGAGTTATCTACCCAGAAAAAAAAAGAAGTCATTATACGAAAAAGATACTTGCACATGCATGTTTATAGTGACACAATTTGCAACTCCAAAAATATGCAACCAGCCCAAATGCCCATCAATCAATAAGTGGATAAATAAAATGTGCTATATATGTGTGTCTGTGTGTGTGTGTGTATGTATACACACACCCATATATATATATATATGCACACACCATGGACTACTACTACTACTCAGTCATAAAAAGGAATGAAATAAAGGTGGTTGCAGCAACTTGGATTTCTAAATGAAGTAACTCAGGAATGGAAAACCAAACATCATATGTTCTCACTCATAAGTGGAAGCTAAGCTATGAGGATGCAAAGGCATAAGAATGACACATTGGACTTTGGGGATGCAGGGGAAAGGGTGGGGTGTGGCAAGGAATAAAAGACTGCACACTGGGTACAGTGTACATTGCTTGGGTGATGGGTGCACCAAAATCTCAGAAATCATCACTGAAGAAATCATTCATGTAACCAAACACCACCTGTTTCCCAAAAACTTATTGAAATAAAAAAATTAAAAATTTGAAAAAAGGCAACTGTATAAAACAATGTGGGTAGCATGTATTGTTTGGCCTATAACTTATAGAAATGTGATACATTTGCTTATAAAGACCACAAAGGAAGTAGATGGAATCAAAGTTGTATTGAGTTAATGGAATGATTGCACACGTTAACTTGAATCCATAAGAACAATTGAAGAGAGGCAGAAATGATAAATAAGAAGATTCATATAAGAAAAGCTATAAATCAGGGGTGTCCAATATTTTTGCTTCTCTGGGCCACACTGGAATAAGAAGAATTGTCTTGGGTCACATATACAATACACTAACACTAATGATAACTGATGAGCTTAAAAAATTGCAAAAATAATCTCATAATATTTTAAGAAAGTTTATACTTTGTGTTATACTTTGTGTTTTAAGAAAATTTGTGTTGGGCGTAATTCAAAGCCATCTTGGGCCACATGTGTCTCGTGAGTTACAGTTTGGATAAACTTGCTATAAATATACACCCATCTCTTTTCTCCTATCAGCTTCTTTAAAATACACAAAGTTATATAAATTAATAATTATAAAAATATACTGTTGTGTTTGTTACATTTATAGATGTAATAGCGATAACAATAATACCAGAAGAAGAAGAAAAGATAAATAGAACTATATAGAAGTAATGTTTCTATATCTCACTGGAATTAAATTAATTATAAATCTGAAATTGCTTCTGATAAGATGTATATGATAAACTCTAAAGCAACCACCAAGGAAATCATAAAATGTGTGAAGAGTCATTAAAGCTATTTAAATGGTACATTAGACATATATTAACTCAATGTAAAATAAATCTCTGAAGAAAATATAGAGGAATAAAAACAACATGAGTCATACAGAGGACAAAATTTAAAATGGCAGACATAATCCAAGTATATTAATGAGTATTAAATGTGGATGAATTAAATAATCCAACCAAATCAAAAGGAAGATATTGTCAGACAGGGTTTAAAAACAAGACCTATAATATACTGTTTACAGAAGACACACTTTAGATTTAATGATATAAATAGATTGAAAGTAAAAGGATGAAAAAAAGACATATTATGCAAACAAATCACGAGAAAGCTAAAGTGGCTATATTGATATCAGACTAAATAAACCTGAAAACAAAAAAAGGTTTTTTTTGTAACTGAAAGTAATGAGAGATGTTTTCTAAAGATAAAAGAATCAACCCATGAGGAAGAATTTTAAATCTATACATTTACAAGTATAAATGAATGCAACTAATAACAGCACCCAAATACCTGAAGCAAAAGCTGACAAGAATGAAGATAGAAATACACAATTCAACTATAATGGTTGTGTACTTTAATATCCCATTTTAAAAACTGACTATAACAACTAAGCTGAAGATCAATTAAGAAACACTTGAAATACACCATTAATTAGATATATCTAATAGTTATTTATAGGACACCCAACAAATTAGGAGTATATATTCTTCTTGAGTGCAAATACAACATTCTCCAGGATAGATTATATGCCAGGACATAAAATAGACCTCAATAAATTTAAAGAATATAAATAATACAGAATATGTTCTCTGACTATAATTGGGAAAAATGTGGAAATTAATAGTACAGTCCTAAATCAGTAATGGACCAATGAATAAACCAAAAGGGAAATCATAAAATACTTTAAGATACAATGTACCAAAGCTTACAAGACGTAGCTAAAGTAGTTTTAAAAGGGAAACATAGCTGTTAATCCTTACATTAAAGCAAAAGAATGATCTCAATTCAGTAACCCAACCTTCCATCTTATGGCACTGGAAAAAGAAGAGCAAACTAAACCTATAGCCAGCAGAAGTAAGGAAATAATAAACATTAGAGTAGAAATTAATGAAATTGAGAATATATAAACAATAGAGAAAATCGATGAAACCAAAAGCTGGTTTGTGAAGTGATTGACAAAACTGATAAACCTTTAGCATTTATTGGCCAAGAAAAAAAAAGAGAGAAGGTTCAAATTACTAGAATCAGAAATGAAAGAAGGGACATTACTACCTTCCTTACAGAAATAAAAAGGGTTATAGAGAAATACTGTGATTACTTACATGCCAATAAAATAATTTAGATGAAATAGACAAATTTCTGGAAAGACACAATCTATCAAAACTGACTCATAAATAAATAGGCAATAAACCTCGCCAAAATCTCACCTAACTTCTTTGTAGAAATTAAGCTGATTCCAAAATTCATATAAAATTGTGATGAATCCAGGATATTAAAACAATATTGAAACATAACAAAGTAAGAGGAACTATGCTACCTTATTTAAACACTTAGTAGAAAATAGTAATAATCAAGTCAGTATGATACTGGCATAAGGATAGACATACAGGTCAGTAGAATAGAATTGAACACAGGAAATAAGCTCATGTCTGTGATTTTAGACATGGGTGCCAAGGTCATTCACCGCAGGAAAGAATAGTCTTTCAACAAATAGTGTTGGGACAACTGGATAGCCAAATGCGAAGAAATAAAACTGGACTCCTACCTCATACCACATACAAAAATTAACTCAAAATGGATTAAAGGCCTACATTTAAGAACTAAAACTATCATAAAACTCTTAGAAGAAAAAATAAGGGTAAATCTTTATGACCTCAGATTTGATAATAGATTTTTTAAAGATGACACTAAAGGTACAAGCAGCAAAAGAAAATATAGATAAGTTGGACTTCATCAAAATTCAGACTTTTGTGGTGCAAAGTACACTATCAAGAAAGTGAAAAGACAACCCACAGAATTGGAGACAATATTTCCAAGTCAGTATCTGATTAGAAACTTGTGTTCAAAATATATAAAGAAGTCTTACAGCTCAATAAAAAAGACAAATAGAACAATTTAAAAATGAACAAAGGACTTGAACAGACACTTCTTCAAGGAAGATTTACAAATGTTTCATAAGCACACAAAAAGATAGTTGACATTAGTCATCAAGGAAATGTGAATCAAAACCACAGTGAAATCACATTTCACACTCACTAAGATGGCTACAATCAAAATGTCAGATCATAACAAGTGTGGGTGAAGATGCAGAGAAATGGAACCCTCATACACTGCCAGTGGTACAGCCACTGTGAAAAATAGTGTGGGAGTCCCTGAAACAGTTTATCACAGAGTTACCTTATGACCCAGTAATTCCACTCTTAGGTGTACAGTCATATGCCACATCACAATGTTTTGGTCAATGATGGACCACTTACACAGTGGTTCTCCCATAAGATTATAATGCCATATTTTTTCTTTAGCATTTCTATGTTTAGATATGTTTATTATTTAGATACACAAATGCTTACCATGGTGTTAAATTGCCTACCTTACTCAGTACTATAACATGCTGCCCAGCTTTGTAACCTAGGAGCAATAGGCTATGCCACAGAGCCTAGGGGTGTAGTCAGCTATACCACCCAGGTTTCTGTAAGTGTCCTCTATGATGTTTCCACAATAACAAAATTGTGCAAAGATACATTTCTCAGAACGTATCCCGATCATTAAGTGATGCATGGCTGAATAGGAGAATGAAAACACATGTCCACACAAAAGCTTGTACGGTTGGATGATTCATAATAGCCCAAAGGTGGAAACAATTCAAATATCCATCAACTGATGAATGGATAAACAAAATGTGGTATGTTCATACACAGGATATTATTAGGCCATGAAAAAGAATGAAGAACTACACATGCTATAACATGTATGAATCTTGAAAACATGCGAAAGTAAAAGAAGTCAGTCACAAAATACCACATTCTATATTTACATGAAATGTCCAGAATAGGCAAATTCATGGAGACAGAAAGTAGAGTAGTGGTGGTTTAGGGTTAAAGTACATAGGGAGGATGCGAGGTGGTGATAGCTTAAGGGTTGGGGCTTCTTTTTGAGGTAATAAAATTGTTCTAAAACCAACTTTAATGATGGTAACAAGTATCTGTAAACACACTAAAAACCATCTGTATTACTGTGCTAAGGCTGTTGTAACAAAATACCACAGACTGGGTGGCGTCATCAACAGAAATTTATCTTTTCACAGTCCTGAAGGCCGGAAGTCCAAAATCAAGGTGCTGGCAAGGTTGGGCTCCTCTGAGGCCTCTCTTCTGGATTTGCAGCTGGACACCTTCTTGACACTTTGTCTTCATACGGTCATCCCTTTGTGCACATGGGTAACTGGTGTCACTTTCTCTTATTAGAAGGACAACAGTCGGCTGGGCTCGGTGGCTCACGCCTGTAATCCTAGCACTTTGGGAGGCCAAGGCGGGTGGATAACGAGGTCAGGAGATGGAGACCATCCTGGCTAACACAGTGAGACCTCATCTCTACTAAAAATACAAAAAGTTAGCCAGGCGTGGTGGCGGGCGCCTGTAGTCCCAGCTACTCGGGAGGCTGAGGCAGGAGAATGGCGTGACCCCGGGAGGCAGAGCTTGAAGTGAGCAGAGATCATGCCACTGCAGTCCAGTCTGGGTGACAGAGTGAGACTCCGTCTCACAAAAAAAAGAAAGAAAAAAAAGGACTACAGTCATACTGGATCAGGGCCCCACCTTACTGACCTTGAACTTTAACCTAATCACCTCTTTATAGACTTTATCTCCAAATATGGTTACATTCTGAGGTACTAGGGGTTGGAACTTCAACACAAGAATTTGTAGAGGGGATCATGATTCAACTCATAACACCATTGAATTGTACACTTTAAATAGGAGAATTGTATGATCTGTGAGTTCTATCTCAATAAAGCTGTTTAAAAGTAGTATAAGAATATTCTCTTAACACAATAACAAACTTTTACTAAAAGCTGAAATTAAACTTAGACATGCATCAGTCATTCTCCTTAAAAACAAAACCCTGATATTATAAAACATTTATAATGAAGAATATATGGAGAGCAGACAGATACAGGAGAAGAAAGCGATAATTACAAACTCTTGGAGAAGAAGAAAACTTCAAGAAAGGAGATGAAATTGCCATAATATTACAGTTGACCCTACAGACTGTCACATTAAATCATCACATTGATCCATTCATGTATCCAGTTTTTTGAGCAGCTACTATATGCTAGGCTGATGTGTGGCATACTTTGGTAAACAAAATGAAGATCCTGCTTTCAAACAGCTTGTATTCCACTAAGAGTAGGGATATGGACAATAAACTGAAGACATATTTAAGTAAGTTCATTATGTTAGAAGGTGGTATGGTTTGGCTCTGTGTCCCCACCCAAATCTCAACTCAAATTGTAATCCTCAAGTGTTAAGGGAGGAAGATGACTGGATCATGGTGGTGGTTGCCCCCATGCTGTTTTTGTGATAGTGAATGAGTTCTCATGAGATCTGATGGTTTTATGAGTGTTCGGAAGTTCTTCCTTCCTTTTTTTTTCTCCCCTGTTACCTTGTGAAGAAGGTGCCTGCTTCCCCTTCCTCCATGATTGTAGCCTTCCCAGCCATGAGGAACTCTGAGTCAATTAAAACTCCTTTGCTCATAAATTACCCAGTCTTGGATAGTATAGTATAGCACTGTGAAAATAAACTAATACAAAAGGTGGCAAGTGCTGTCGGAAAAAAAAAAGTTTTAACAGACTGAGAGGCAGGAGGACAGGCTGAGAGAGTAAGGGTGGTGGCCTTATAGATATCTGGGAGAAGAGCATTTCATTCTGATACAACAGCTTCTGTAGGGGCCCTAAGGGAAGAGTATGAGTGAACTGCTTAACAAATAGAAAGAAAACAAACAGGACTGAAAGGATTTGGGCCGAGGAGAGAGTAGGAGGAGACTACATTAGATTGCAATGAGAGCCAGAGCATGCAGGCCCTGAAAGATGTTGTAAGGACCTGGCCTTTTACTCTGAATAAGATGAAGAGCCATTGCAAGGTTATGATTAGAGAAGTACAAGATCTTCCTTGCATTTTAGAGGGAGCCCTGTGGCTACTGTGTTGAGACTAGAATGTTGAGAGACAAGCGTAGAAGCAGGGAGACTTTTAGGGGCTATTGTATGCAAAAGTGAAAAAGACTGGACTCAAATTTTATTTTAAAAAGAGTGAAAAATACTGTAAATATCAGAAGGTGAGGGAAGGAAGGGAAGCAGGGATGGTATAAGAGAGTTGAACCATCATCTACCATAATAGTGAGTCAAGTAGGTAATATTTAAAATTAATAAGTAAAGAAAAAGCAGTAAAAACATAGCATTTAGAAATATTTTTAATTAAAAGAACAGATAGCTAAAATCATTTGAAACAATTGCCGTTAGAGGGAGAAACTGGGGAAGAGGGACAAGAGACAGCTGTTTTCTATTATAAGCCTTTCACTTCATTTTATTAATGATATGAATTAATTGCTTTCATAATTATTATATAAAGGACACGACAAAAAAGGACAGCATTTAACTTGATAATCAATTTTGAGTTTGTGAATTGTGCAATTGCAAGAAGTTAAAAAGGAAGAAAAATGTCTAACTGTTGTGGAAGTGTATGTAAAATATCATTATTTGCAGATGGCAGAATGCCTAGTTAAAACAAGAGTCACTGAAAATATTTGAGATAAAGAGACATATTTTAACTTACTGGTTAGTATAATGTCTTGTTTAATAAATGTTTCTCTTCAGTGTAATAAAATTGTCTTCACTACTAGAAGTTCAGTGCTAAATTTGGCACTCAACTGTACTTAGTGATTAATATCCTAGAGCTTGCTCTTTTTAATTCTGCAAAACTAAATGACCATTCAGCTGTATCTGTTTTTTTAATATCATTTTAATATTAAATTATCATAATATTATTGCTTTGAGATCCTTTGGTAAGGAAAAAGAATGTTGTATCCTTTCATCCTGGATATTTTTGGTTTAGAAACATTTGCTGAGCAGACCAACAACAGCTCAGGCATATGCTATGCTCTGGTCAAAAGTCAAGGGCAGGTCACTAGAAATAGCTTTTAATATTCACTTCCTTCTATTCTGGAAAGGGAGAGCAGAAAGTGGTTTCCACCTGAGTTCAAGTCAACAAATCATACATTTGCCCATTCGTCCATCCATGCTAAATTTCATCCATTCATTCGAATTCTTACCAGGCTAGAGTAAGCTGAGCAATGGAGATGCTATCAGTAGGCTGTGTGAATAGTAAATTTAGAGGACAGTTAGAGTACACTGCAGGAAGGAGTAAGAGAGAGGTTTGCCTAGAGGTTTGCTAGTAGAGGCAGACCCAAAGTTAGCAGGAGTGGAAAGTGTTGGAGAGAGGGAGTGATAGTGATAGAGAGGCAGGAAACGAGGTGGATTGCATTGGTTGAATATAAATAATAGAATTGACAGTTGAGCGACTGAGAAGGGGGAAAATGGCAAAGTATAGTGCTTTGGAAGAACTACGGAGTAACAGACAGACAGAGAATTATTCAGCAGTCTTAACTTCAAATGGCCATAGGAGCCAGGGAAACCTATCCATAGCTTCTGTGATTGATGGTAGGCAGGACCTCGTGTCCCATATTTTCTGATTTTTCAAAGGAAATCCAGATTTGTATTGAGGTTCGTATGTATTAAATTATTGGTTAATTCAAATATTTTAAAATTATAAAAATTAAATCTACTACATTCTTCCCCCAAACAACAACAACAATAAATCCATGACCAGTTTCAAAGCCAAAGCTATCAATTTTGTATTCCTGATATAGTGGTTGAGTTCCTTGACCATATATTTCCTTAAATAAATCACTTACGTAATCTTAAGCCTCGCTTTCCTTATGTACAATAGCAACATTATTTAATTTCATTTATTTAAATCACAAGATTTTTGTGAGAACTAAATGAGAAAATGTATGTACAGCTATACCCTATTTAAAATTGCTGCTTTGCTATAAGGTTTGTGAGATATTTTTATTAAAACATACTGCATATACATATAAATCATTATGGTACACTACATATAATGAATTCATTGCAGCATTCTTTATACACATACGTATTTGTTCTTAGCCAATGAAAGCTCAAAAACAGACTGCATAGAGGGTAACCATCCAGATGTGTAATTCAGTGAGCTATTAGTTTCCCTTCTGCCATTTATTTTCGCATCCTAGCAAGCTGCATTGACCCATAAGATTGGGTAGGTGACAGTGATGGACCTCCCTAATGATGACTAGGGAAAAGTGTCGATCTGCAGGTGTCAATCTGAAATGCAAGTGTCACAGCAGCTCCAGAGACTCCAAGTAAATGACTGTAACTCAGAGGGTACAAATGGGAGTTTCAACCACGGGTTGATTGCAGACCTGGGACAGGATGAAGGACATTGCTGCAACACAGGAGGGTCAATCAGAAATTGAATTAAGAAAAGTTGGTAGAAACTGTGATTAAAGACACATGATAGGCTCAAGGAATTTGAAAAGAATGGAATCACACTAAAAAATGAACAATGTTCAGAAGTATCTATGCCCCTCAGATGTTTCTTTATGAATTACTCAGTCAGCAATTCCATTTCCAGGAATTCTCACTTTGAGCTAAATGGGGTTTATGGTGAAGTTTTTGTATAGCAGCTGGCTGAAAATGTGACTTTTATTATGATTGGCTCGGTTGACTAGATTATAAGGTGCATGGTGGTAAAATATGAGGCTGAAAAGGTAGGTGACCAGAGGCCAGGTCACAAAAGGTCTTGGAGGGTATGCTAGTGAATTTGGAATTTCTCCAAAGAGTTGGAGATGCACTGAAGGATTTTAAGCAAATATTAATCCCCCATTTAAATAAAGTATAGAACAAATAGCTTACTACTTACCCTCACATATGCAATGATTGACATAAAGCTGAAACATATTTAGTAGGTTTTTGCATTTTCTCCAGTGTGACAATGAGTACACTGAGTACAATCTTTAGACTCTGCCTTTAATTAACAGCATATGTCTCTGGGAAGAAATAAAGTTTCAGTTCCATATGCTCTCCCCAGACGATAACACTGTTTCTGAACTTTGTACACTGATGGCTGCTCTAAGATAGCATAAGAAGAAGACAAGAATGGTAGTATGGTTTGAATTTGTGTCCCTGCCAACATTTCATGTTGAAGTGGAGGAGGAGCCTGGTGGGAGGTGATTGGATCATGGGGGCACTTTCCCCCTTGGTGTTCTCATGATAGTGAGTGAGTTCTCATGAGATCTGATGGTTTAAAAGTGTGTGGCACTTGCCCCTTCACCTTCTCTCTCTCTTGCTCTGCCATGTGAAGAAGGTGCTTGCTCCCCCTTTGCTTTCTGCCATGACTGTAAGTTTCCTGAGGCCTCCCCCAGTCATGTTTCCTGTTAAGCCTGGAAAACTGTGAGTCAATTAGACGTCTTTTATTCATAAATTACCCAGTCTCAGGTAGTTCCTTATAGCAGTGTGAGAATGGAATAATACAGAAAACTGATATCAGGAGTGGGATATTGCTATAAAGATACCTACAAATGTGGAAGTGACTTTGGAACTGGATAATGGGCAGACGTTGGAACAATTTGGAGGGCTCAGAAGAAAACAGGAAGATGTGGGAAAGTTTGGAACTTCCTAGGGACTTGTTAAATGGTTTAGACCAAAATGCTAGTAGTGAGTGATATGGACAATGAAGTCCAGGTTGAGGTGGTCTCAAATGGAGATGAGGAACTTGTAGGGAACTGAAGTAAATGTCATGCTTGCTATACTTTAGGAAAGAGACTGGCAGCAGTGTGTCCCTACACTAGAGATTTGTGGAACTTTGAACATGAGACAGATGATTTAGGGCATCTGGCAGAAGAAATTTATAAGCAGCAAAGCCTTCAAAATGTGACCTGGCTGTTTGTAAAAGTGTACACTCATATGCATGAGCAAGGAGATTATCTGAAACTGGAACTTACATTTAAAAGGGAAGTAGAGGGCCAGGCATGGTAGCTCATGCCTGCAATCCCAGCACTTTGGGAGGCCAAGGTGGGCAGATCACTTGAGGCCAGGAGTTTGAGACCAGCCTGTGCAAAATGGTGAAACCCTGTCTCTACTAAAAATACAAAAATTAGCTGGGTATGGTGGTGTGTGCCTGTTGTCCCAGCTACTAGGGAGTCTGTGGCATGAGAATCACTTGAACCTGGGAGGCGGAGGTTGCAGTGAGCCAAGATTATGCCACTGCCCTCCAACCTGTGTGACAGAGTGAGACTCCATCTCAAAAAAAAAAAGTGTGTGTGTGATGGGGCACGAGGGGAGCACATCATAAAAGTTTGAAAAATTTACAGTGGTTCACACCTATAATCCCAGCATTTTAGGAGGCCAAGGCGGTCAGATCTTGAGGTCAGGAGTTTGAGACCAGCCTGGCCAACATAGTGAAACATTGTCTCTACTAAAGCTACAAAAAATTAGCTGAGCATGGTGGCATGCACCTGTAATCCCAGCTCCTCAGGAGGCTGGGGCAGGATAATCCCTTGAACCCAGGAGGTGGAGGTTGCAGTGAGCCAAGATTGTGCCACTGCACTCCAGCCTGGGTGACAAGGCGAGTCTCAAACAAAAAAAAGAAAGAAAAAAAAAGAAAAGAAAAAAAGAAAAGAAACAGAAAAAGAAAAATTTGCAGCCTGGCCATGGGATAGAAAGGAAAAGCCCATTAGAGCCCATTTTGGGGGGACAAATTCAAGCCTGTTGCAGAAATTTGTATAAGTAAAAAGGAGCCAAATATTAATAGCCAAGACAATGGGGAAAATGTCTCCAGGGCCTTTCAAAGACCTTCAGTGCAACCCCTTCCATCACAGGCCCAGAGGCATAGGAAGATGTAGGAAAGTTTGGAACTTCCTAGAGACTTGTTAAATGGCTTTGACTAAAACACTGACAGTTATATGGACAATGAAATCCAGGCTGAGGTGGTCTCAGATGGAGATAAGGAACTTATTGGGAACTGGAGTAAAGGTCACTCTTGTTATGCTTTAGCAAAGAGACTGTCAGGTGGGAGTCCCCACTGGGTCACTGCCTAGTGGAGCTATGAGAAAAGGGCCATCACCTTCCAGACCCCAGAATGGTAGATCCACTGACAGCTTGCACCATGCACCTGGAAAAGCCACAAGCACTCAATAACAACCTGTGAAAACAGCCGCCCCGGGCTGTACCCTGAAGAGCCACAGGGGTGGAGCTGTCCAAGACCTTGGGAGTCCATCCCTTGTGTCTGCATGCCCTGGGTATGAGACATGGAGTCAAAGGGGGTTTCTATGGAGCTTTAAGATTTAGTGACTTCCCTGCTGGGTTTCAGACTTGCATGGGGCCTTTAGTCCCTTGGTTTTGGTCAATTTCTTTCATTTGAAATGGGAACATTTACCCAATGCCTGTACCCTATTCATCTTGGAAGTAACTAACTTGCTTTTGATTTTACAGGCTCATAGTGGGGAGGGACTTACTTTGTCTCAGATGAGACTTTGGACTGTGGACTTTTGAGGTAATGCTGAAATGAGTTAAGACTGGCAACCGTTGAAAAGGAATAATTGCATTTTTCAATGTGAGAAGGACATGAGATTTGGGAGAAGAAAGGGGTAGAATGATATGGCTTGGATTTGTGTCCCTGTACCAATCTCATGTCAAACTGAAGGAGGGGCCTGGTAAGAGGTAACTGGATCATGAGGGTGATTTCTCCCTTGCTGTTCTTGTGATAGTGAGTGAGTTCTCAGAAGATCTGATGGTTTAAAAGTGTGTGATACTTTCTCCTTCACTCTCTGTCTCTCCTGCTCTGCCATGTGAAGAAGGTGCTTGCTTCCCCTTCACCTTCTGCCATGATTGTACATTTCCCAAGGCCTCCCAGTCATGCTTCCCGTTAAGCCTGCAGAACTATGAGTCAATTAAACCTCTTTTCTTCATAAATTACCCAATCTCAGGTAGTTCTTTATAGCAGGGTCAGAACAGACTAATACAAACGAAGAGACCTTACTGGAAAAATGGCATCTCCACAAACTTGAACTGCAATCTTTAAGTAGACAGCAGAAGTGAATCAAAGGATACATTGGTTCTGTTTCTGGCTCCCTGAAAACAACATCTGTTAGAGCCAAGAGAAGGCAAAAAAGTAGGTGACAGGAGAGCAGGATGCTGTATTTTGCTGATGGAAGTAGTTTCTGGATAAGATCTAAGCCAAAAATACTACATGGTAAGCCACTAAAGGATGGCAGAGAAAAGGTTTTCTAATCCTTGGTGTGAAAAGGATCTCAGCAATTTTGCTCCATTACTTCTGGATGATGGTACAAAATTTAGTGGAGATGAAATGCTTTTGTGAATTTAACTCCCTGGTAGTTTCTAAATTTCTTAGCTACAGAATCACAGAGGGTGCAGGAAACGAGCATTGACTGAATACCTGCTAAGCTTCTATCTACTGGGCATTTTCCTTACACTAAATTCAGAAAATTGTCTAGTCTTTTCCTACCCATCTCTTCCCTACACTGCCTCCAACCCCAAATAATCTGTCATTATCTCCCTAAGGCAGAAAGATTTTGAAAATGGCCCATGGCCAGATAGTTGCACAACAAGTATCATTTGTTTTGTTATTGTTGTTGTTGTTGACCCAAATTTAGAATCCCACTGTGGCCTTCTGCTTCCCCTGTTGGGGTGCCGTCCTCTTTATATTTAACTCATGAAGCAACCCACCTTTAAATATATGGTACAGAATGCATTGTAGATAACAAAAATCGAACTAGAAGAATAATATGTTAGACAGGGCTCTTGGACAAGGCGCACAAATCCCTTTTGCTTCAGAGTAATTGCAGATGAACCTGTAGGAAGAAGCCTAGGAAAGTTAGTATTTCCGCTAATAAAGATTTTAAAAAGTTTTCTCCCTCTGCATCTACTTTTTGTCATGGCTGGGTACCATGTGGCAAATAAAGATTTATTAATATTCTTCCAGATAAAATGATCTCTATACTCTATTAAAAGTCATCCAGTACCCCAAAAGGCCCATGATCACTGGGGTGGGTGAGTATTTCACTTATTTTTGTAACATAATTATTATTGACTTAAGGATTATTAAGATACTGTCAAAAGTGCTGTGTAGCAAAAGCTGATAATTACCTATTTCATGCCCATTGTCCCTTCCTCCTTAATAATAGAAACCTAGTTTTGTCAGGGATATCGATGTGCACTGATACAAAACTACTTTTTTCAGCCTCACTTTAAGATAGCAGTGGCCAGGTAACTAAGTTCTGTATAACGCTTTCAGGAAGGGTGAGAGGATCTTTTTCCTTTTTCCATATTTCCCCCCTCTTCCTGCCTGGAATAAAGACTTGATGTCTGGAGCTACCTTGGTTCTCTTGCTCCTTGTAGTTGGAAGTCACATGTTAATGATGACAGAATAAAAATATAGCAGTCTAGGACACAGGTGGTATTCTAGAACCACTGCAACAACTATAGAAAGTCAACCTACAGACTACCTGTATATGAGAAAAAACAAACTTTCATCTTGTTAAACTGTGTTGGTTCAAGCTTTCCTTATTAGTCCCCAAATGTATTTCCTAACTGAATCATTCTCTGTGTGGCTAAATAAGAACAGGACAAAAAATATTCAATCAAGGTATGAAAAAAAGAATGTAACATTTAAATTCTATGACTGTCAAGGAAGGGTTCATTAAATGTGGGGAAAGGGTTACCAGGTGGCAGTCATGGGAGAGCTAAGATGTACAAGTTGGTTACGGGAGAAGGGTTTTTATAAAAGAAAGCTCTAAGAATCCAAGATATTTTATTTGTGGTTTCAAACACTTTGCCCTTTGTGGCAATTATAAAACTGCTTTATTTATTAACACTGAATTTGTTTAGTCTGTAGGAGAAATGACTGATCCTTGTAAAGTGTTTCTGGGATACTTTGGAATCTATTTAATGAAAAATCAAATGACACAGGATAACAAGTTTAAGTTCGTTTGAGTCAACATTCATGCCAGTTACTCCAGAAGCAGGAAAAGAGACCAGCAGAGAGGAAGGTAATAGAAAGCTCTTGCTGCCACTTTCCTGCTTTCCTAATTACCTCTAATCCACTAACAAGCTGGAGACATCTTACAAATGCTAATTAATTAAGCCCCCTACCAGTCAAATGATGACTCTAGGAAGACGCCTCTGTGATACAGGTATGGACTTTAAGAGAACACAGCGGGCTAGTCATGGACATGTAGTTAAGCAGGCAATTGTTGAAGTCCTGTAAAGTCAGTTAAGGCAGTGAGAAGCACTAACCAAAGAAGAGTACAGAACTGAGAACTTGGAGCAACATGTGAAACCAGCAATGACCTCTTTGCCTTCTCCTCCATGCAGTTTTCAACTGCTACTTCAAGCTAAAATAACCACGTTGCACCCTAATCTGAGAATTCTTTGTCTTCAGAAACTCTTCCAAGTTTCACCTTTGTGTTCTTTCCATTGCTCATTAACGACACATACATTTGCCAGAAATTATCATCTCATGGTATTGTCCTGTTTTCATGCTTCCTAAATTGTGTTCTGCTGAATCATGTTACAGAAGAAATTTGAATCAGCCACAATACTTTTGGCTGCAAATAAAAGAAAGTTCAACTCAAAGTGGCTTAAACTAAAAAGGGAATTTATTTTTTCTGGTTCACTTAACTGATGAGTTCAAAGGTATGTCAGCTTCAGGCACTGATTTAAGATTAGGGTACTCGCTCTGTTTCCCTGCATTTCTCTTGGTGCTATTCTCATCTGTTTCCTCTTTCCTCTGGCTCATTTCTATCAGTAACAAAATGCTACTGCATTTGGTGAGGTGTCTGGTGACACTACAATATATCAGAGCATTCAAATAAAGAGTCTCTTTGCTCAGATGCCAAACAAATGCTTTGAGCTTCATTACTAATAGACAAAATTAGGCTATGCACCCACTCTTGAAAAATATTTACTCTGACCCAAAGAATGGTGAATGAGTCAGTTTAAGCTAAGCGGTACTGGGATAGCAAATGACCCCAACCTGTCAGTGGCTTGCAAAGCAACAAAGGTTTATTCTCATTCAGCTTGCATGTTGGCAGCTGCAGATCAGCTGAGACTTGAGCCATGTCCTCTTCATTTTGAAACTGAAATTGAAGTTGAAGTCACTGTCTAGGACATATTAATCTTGTAGCAGAAGTAAACGAGTAATAGCAGAATTATATGGTGACTCTTAAAACTTCTGCTTGAAAATGGCACAGATAACTTCCACTCACATTTTGTAGGGCAAAGAAAATCATTGCCTAAGCTTTCATCAATGGGATGAAAAGTAAAATCTTTCTGGAAGAAAAGCCAGATAGGATGAGTTTGAAATATTTTGAACACAATGCAATCTACTGAAAATGCTATATGTTGATTGGCTTAAACTGGGTTGCTCATTCCTGAATCAATTACCAGGTCAGGGAGATGGGATTATTCCTTTGGGTTTGTATCAGTCAAGGTCTACTCTTCTAAGTGAGAATGAGATGAATCATACCTAAACCACCTGGTCTAATTTACCTACCAATAGATAGGTCATATTGGATACACCATTTAAACACAAGAAAACTGGACTTCAATCCTTCAGACATCAATGCTTGACACTTCAGAGCCAGAATTTAAAGCCAGGTCAGTCAAATGTTTATCTCATTCATTCCATTGTACTAAAGACTTTGAAATTCGTACTACTATGTCTAAAAACAATCTCCTTACCTGACTCATTTGACCAATACATTTAACATAGGTAAAGATCATATTGGAAATTTACTATTATTTTTGGACAATCACCATCTTTAAAATAATTAATAGGTCCCAAATTTGACAAGCCACATCAATTGGAGAAAAAAAAAATCAGAAAATGGCATATTTCATCTAGGAAAACAGGCATTCTCATACAATGCAGTACAGAATATATATTGTACAAACTTCCTTAAGATCAGTTTGGCAGTACTGTATCACTCAAAGCAAAAGCCTTTAAATATGCTCATAGATTGACCCAGTAATTCCATATCTAGGAATTTATCTCATGCAAATAACCATGCATGAGTGGGAAAAAATAATAAAAATAAAAATAAACCACAAGGGTGTTCAATGAAACAAAAATTTAAACAATCTAAATATTCAAAACCACGGGATTTGTTAAGTAAACCAAGAAATATGCACTCGGCCGGGCGCGGTGGCTCAAGCCTGTAATCCCAGCACTTTGGGAGGCCGAGACGGGTGGATCACGAGGTCAGGAGATCGAGACCATCCTGGCTAACACAGTGAAACCCCGTCTCTACTAAAAAATACAAAAAACTAGCCGGGCGAGGTGGCGGGCGCATGTAGTCCCAGCTACTCAGGAGGCTGAGGCAGGAGAATGGTCTAAACCCGGGAGGCGGAGCTTGCAGTGAGCTGAGATCCGGCCACTGCACCCCAGCCTGGGCGACAGAGCAAGACTCTGTCTCAAAAAAAAAAAAAAAAAAAAAAAAAGAAATATGCACTCAACAAAGGACTTTATGCTATTAAAAAAGAACTTCATGCCTGGATAATTACCTAGAAAGATTTTTAAAAATTGTTCTGGCAAATGTAAGTTATTAAATGGTATATGCAATATGTTTCCTTTTATAAGTGTATGCAATAATAGAATATTTGGATTTTTAAAATTTTTGTTTACATTTATATTCAAATTTTATACATCAAATGTGTATGACTTTTATACTAAGAAAATAAACAATTAAATTTTCTTTTTTAATGAGTCACCCTCCTAAGGCCAAGTGAAACAGATGAGATTACCAACTGCAGAAGTAATTAGCTCTAAGAATATGTTGCTGGTTAGACTAGGATGCTTCTCACATATGATAGAAGAGATTAAAATACAACCTAAGCAATCTATGATATGTAGTTTTGTGATAGCCCAACAAAAATGGGTCTAGAAAACGAAAAATTCTGATTTAAAATGATCAATATGACTTTCACCCTTGTCAGAGAGGGAGGCAGAATTTTACTCAGGCAGAAGATGGCCAAACATCCAAATGTTCCACTATGGTGTTAACAACACCAGGTTCATTTTATTTTAATCCAGTACTGACCAAGCTATCTCTGTCTGGATTTTTCTTTTTCATCAATAGGCAAAACCTCACATCATGACACATGTTATTTGTCCTGACTGGTAGAATTCCCACTGAACCTGTCAAGGAAAGAATTCTGGTCTACAAACCAGTTTTTGGGGAAATGTAATCAGTGTCATTGTGTTTGCCAAGCTCATTTTCAATTAAGAATGAGTTACTCCCATCAAGTGGGGGACAGCCAATCGGCTTCTTTCTCTTTATTAACATTTCCACTTTCTTCTATACTTACAAAATTTCCAGTGAAACTAGATGTGTTGGCCAATGATTGTAAAATTTCATTCTTGAGATCTTTAAAACCATGGGTATGTGTTACCTCTACTCAGTAATTTCATTAAAATATTTGATTTAGTACTACAGAAAGGAAAATTAGACATGTGACTTTTCAATATTCTAACCATACTTCTACCTAGTATTTCAGTGATAAATCTCCTTTACTAATGCCACAGTGCCTGGGCACATATTGCACAGCCACGCTATTGTGCCTTTATTCAGACTCTTCCTTAAGTCTTGAACCCTTCTCATACCACACATTAAAATCCTTCTCAACTACCAACCCCCAGATGGAAAACTAAGTTCTTTGGCCCATACCACTAAACCCTAGAACTCTGGATCATATTAAGTAAGAATGTAAATTCAATACAAGCCTGTAGTTTATTTTGCTCATTTCTGTGCGTATATTACTTATTTAAAAGTGTTTTTGTGTTAGTAGGAAATGCAAATTGCAAGAATTAGTGTAATTGTCTTATTTCTAGCTTTCCTCCTCACTAGACTGAATGCTTATTGGAAACAGACAAGAACAGTGTTCATCAGAATCTCTGATGGTATTGCACAACATGCATGTTTAGCTTTTTATGCTGATAGTTTTCAAACATATAACTAGTAGAGATAATGGCTGCAGCTCAAATAATCCAGTTTCTATTTTAACTGGCTTTTTTATATTCAACAACAAAAATTTTGAGCAATTCAAAAATGCATTTATGCATGAACCAAAGATAGAGTGATCTCATGATGTAAAATCAAATTTCTATCCTGAGTATTACATCCCTCACTTAAAAGCTAAAAACTTTCAATGTTTTCAAGTTCAGGTCCTAATTTAATAGATAGAGTCAATTAAACCTCTCAAAACGTCACTTGGAGAATGGAATTAGCAAGATAACACTTCTTGCTGAAGCATGATACATCAGTATCAGAAATATAACCTGCACTAGTATTCAACATTTGTTTCAAAAATGCTATATTCTGAGGCTTTTCATTATGATAGCCGAGCTCGCTGCGTTTTTTTCCCCAAGAAAAGTAATAAACGTGACAGAGAGAAGCACCCAGATGGTGCCAGGACATACTTACTCAAGAATGTCTTCTAAAACAAAAGTGAAATGAATAGAAAAGTAAGCCAATGCCTCCAGATACCTCTACATCATGGAGCCACAAAGGAATTCTGGCGCAAGACCACTCCTGAAGTATTTTGACATTTGCTCCTTCTCTGGAAAACAGAAAAGCGTTTTTGAAGTTACAATACATTTCTGCAGTTCAACAAGGAATAACAGAATCTCATAGTTGAAAATATCATGAACAATTTGACCTGGGGCCAGGACGATAGGAAATGTAAGGCAAGAATGGCCAATAAAGAGGAGCACCCTAGGCCAGGTGAGGAGTTGGTCCCCCAGAATTGGGCAGAAGGCTTGCAGCTAATTCAATCCAGCCTTGGCAGGCTCAGATATCCAAGGAAAGCAGGAGCATGTGCACAGCAGCTATTCTGTGTCATGAGAATGGCAGCATCACAGTCTCAAGTTGATCTATTAAGTTTGAGGCACGACTCCAGTAAGATCAAATGAGCCAAATGTATGAGGAATCAGGGTCACAAACAGATTGGAACTCACTGCCAGGCTCCGTATCTGGTAGGGTTGCAGTAACGGTCTCAGAAAATCAAGGCACAAATGCAGTCCTGATGACTTGAAATTCATGACCCACGTGAACAACAAATACCCAATGACATTATTCACTTTGGCACAAAGTAGCAAAACCACTTCGAGCCCACACAACTGGTGAGGATGCAGTTCCTGTTACACTGAGAGGCTAGAACTCAGGCAGGTATTGGGGACAGATGTAGTTGTGAACAAGTCCTAAAATCAGGGAAACCCACAGTAGTAATAGCTAACAGCTACTGAGGGTCTACTATGTGCCAGACTTTGCACTGGATCTTTATATGAATTACCTTTTACTATTAACATTACCACCACTAACTATGAAACATTTACTGAACATATATTATGTGCCAAGTATTTTTCTATGTATTTTACATGCATTATCTAATTTAGTCCTTACAACAACTGTATGTGCTAAATATTTCATATTTCAATTCTTATATAAAGAAATTCAGATAAATAACTAACTTGTCCCTGATTCAATATCTTGCTCCCAGGTCACACAGATGAACAAGTGACAGAGCTGGGATTTTAATCCAGGCATCCTGAATCTAGAGTCCCAGTCACTACCTCATAATCTCATTGAACCCCCAGGAGTAGCTCTTGCTATATGCAATTTACAGTTGATGAAATAGACTCATTGAGGCTGCATGATTTGCCAAGGACATCCAGGACCTTCTGGTGTCCTCATTTAATCAACCCAGAAAGATCTTTCCTTGGGTCACCCATTAAGAAAGTGCCAAGGGCACACTGAAGTTGTGTGTTCCCATCTCAAAGGTAAGGATGGATTACTTACACTAAACGGTTTCCTAATCTACTGCACAAGTCCCTCAGTTTTTGCCTCTGGTTACCTCTTTCATTTTATGGCCATCTCACAAGATCTAGAATACAACTTTTTTCTGTCATTCTTCCTTTCTTCTCTCCCTTCATTACTAGCAAGTGAATCTCATCACATATGAATCTTAATTCAGAGAGATACTCCCTGAAACTCAATGAAGTCAGCCTGGGAGGTTTCAGGAAGACAGTAAGGGCAAGTGAATCTCTAAATTCCTTGTATTCATCAAATTCCTCCCAAATTTCCTCACTTCATTGTTTTCCCACATGACCACATCGGCTTAGAGCCAGCTCCTTTCCTTAGCACAATTCGTGACACCTGATAGTCTTAGAGTTGTTTGATCTAAGACAGCAAGTTACTGCTCTGCTGTGGAAAAAGAGGTAGCATTTAACTACTGGAAAGAAAAAGGGGTGGGCAGTAGTGAGCCGGCACTAAGTCACGAAGCTCCAAATTGGACTTGACATGGCTGGAAGAAGGCAGGAAGAAAAGAGGGCAGAAAGCACAGGAAGGAAGAGTCACCATAGTTCTCATGTGAATAAATATTAGAGCAGCTCGCTAAGGACACAGGTGATTACTTCTGTCATTTCTCAGCATATAGACCAGCAGTTGCAGATAAGGAGTAGGTCCCTGTGGGAGGCTCAAGGTGCTACAGTGGAAGTACCAGGATTTCGCAAGTAGCCCAGAGTGTGCGGGATGCTGGGATGCTGGGCAAGCATCACCCCGTGTCGTCCTTACAAGAGCACTGCCAAAGTGGCTCCTAAATAAAAATGACACAAATGGCTATACACTGAGAAGTATCTTTCCTGTCTTAGTCCCTGTCTAACCCCATTCCTATGCTTAACCTTTAATGGGAGACATTTTGATTTGCCTCTCATTTATCCCTCTGATTTTTTTTTTTTTTTTTTTTTTTTGAGACGGAGTTTCGCTCTTGTTGCCCAGGCTGGAGTGCAATGGCATGATCTTGGCTCACCACAACCTCCGCCTCCCAGGTTCAAGTGATTCTCCTGCCTCAGCCTCCCAAAAAGCTGGGACTATAGGCATGTGCCACCATACCCGGCTAATTTTGTATTTTTAGTAGAGACAGGGTTTCTTCATGTGGGTCAGGCTAGTCTTGAACTCCTGACCTCAGGGGATTCACCCGCCTAGGCCTCTGAAAGTGCTAGGATTGCAGGCGTGAGCCACTGTGCCCAGCTGATTTTTTTTTTTTTAATTTTGTTTGCTTTGTTTTTATAGATACAAACAAACGAAATTATAGTCTTATTTTTACCCAGGAGCGGTCATATTATCCATGCTTTGTACTCACAGGGAAACCAAACTTCAGATAAGTTAACTGGTTCTCCCTCTGGGCTGGTCCTTGGCTGATGAAGAATCCTCCTACTCCTGGAGTTGCTGCTGGCAACAGGATCCAGCCTGAAGATCAAGGATCAAGGGACACAGCTGAGAGTCACTCTGAATTCAGAGTTGCTGCTTGAGTTAGCAAATTGGAAGGCCTGAAAAATGCCATTCCCCTTTCCTGTGGTGCTAAGAAATCAAAGATCTAAGCTTTTGCACTACTAATGCCTGAAGCTGGAGGTTTTCATGAACCATTCAATGGGTGTCTTTATGAAAGCTTCCTAGAAAGAAAGGCAGAGGTATGTGTGCTTGGGATAAGGTTGTCAGATACAATATAGGGTGCCCAGTTAAATTTGAATTTCAGATAAACAGTGAGTAACTTTATTATTATAAGTGTGCCTTGCAACACTTTTAAATGTGTTTGATGATGATGATGATGATGATGGTGATGAGCTAAATCTGACAGCCTCAGCATAGGGAGGTGTTGAACATGGGCCTTTAGTCCTCTAAGGGACAGCTGGCCTTAGATCTGAGGGGCTGATGGGTTCCTAAAGTTTTGGGTAAATTGGGATCTAACCCTTTACATTAATAAGTCCTAAAATAGAAGTCTTGACTTCTAGGTTTCATAAACCTTAAGAATAGAGAAGACCACCTTCATTATTTCTGGAAATACAGCTTTTTGAGTGTTTTCTCAACCCCAATTAAACTGCTGCAAAAGGGCCTGAGGATGGCAACTGTAGCCTAACCTAGCTAGTGCTGTGTTGGCATTTCTCAGAATTGTTTGTTGTTATTAATTTAGCAGGTGGAAAATTATTCATTTTACTTTGGTTTCACTTTCTTGATTATTTTATGAGCTAACATTCTCTTCTGTGTTTCTTTACTATTTGTGCTCCCCTTCATATAAAAAATAAACCCTTTTATCCATTTATGTTTAATTTTAAATGAGCTCATCACAGATTATTATAGATATTAGACTATCTGTTATATTTGATGAAAAACGTTTTCTGTCTTGCTTCTTGTCCCTTCATTTTAATTTTTAATTTACATATGTTTAATGTTTATTCACATGAGTCTATCAGTATTATTTCCTTTGTAGTTGTTTCTATTTACTTCAAAGCAATAGAAATTTGTCTTCCCTGTATTCCTCTCATAAAAGTTTTATTTTCTACTTGTCTTTCTACGCTTAAGAAAAATCAATTAACTCTTTAGTGATTCTCAAAAAGCGGTTTGAGCATCACTTGCACCAAAATACCTGTTTTGTTTGTTTGTTTGTTTGTTTTAATGTCCATCCCCATTACGCTTGGCAGACCTTATTAATCAAAGTTATTCCAGAGGACCATGGAAATATGTATTTTTAACCACTTTCTAAGTGATTCTTCTGCATCTGAAGTTTGAAAATCACTTCTTTAAGCCATATGAAATTTACTAGACATCTTTGTTTTCAAGCAATAAGTTGACTTGAGATAACTTAAGCAAAAATAATATTTGTTGGACAAATTGGGAGAGTGGATGTAATTGAAGTAAAACCTAAGGAACTTGGCTCAGAGATGAAAAGATCAGGCAGCTCTGGCCGACCTGAAAAGAATATAGGAGTGAAGTGAAGGAACACTCACCGTCCTCAACCCCCTCTACTCCCACTCCTCAGGATGTAAACTCCTTGGGAACAGAGATCTGTGCCTGAGCAGGTGCTCAATGAGTGTTTTTTCTTGTTGTTGCTCCATTCACAGCCCCTTGAAACTGTCTCCAATTGTCCTGACTTGGGCGACAGCCACCTTGTGACCAGAAAAGGGCAGGGAATTTACAGTCCCACCCACACTGCATATACAGAAGAGGTTATCTCCCAAAGGAAATTAAATTTATCACCACAGGAAGGAAGAAACATTTTCAGTGGGTTAAAAACAATTATCTAGTGTATCATGGTATAAAATACAGCTCTAAGATAATTTTTTCCCAAATGGTTTGCCAATTATTCCCCAAATCGCTTATTCATTCATCAATTTTTCATTATTTCTTATATTGAATACTTTACTTAACATGGGTTACATGGCAACACCCAGTTACATCTATATTGAGATTTGTATTTTATTCCATACACCTGGAACTGAAGGTTAATAACATTAAATTCACTTCATTTAAGACACCAGGTTTTCCCATTAACCTTTTAGAAACCATAAAAAGATTAAATAGACTGTTCCTTGATTTCATTTTCTCCAAATATGCTTCTAGTTTTAATAATCTTATTCTTCGAATTGCAAGCATCTTGCATTTCCCTCTAGGACTAAAAGTATGTTTGTTTAGCAACGGAACTCACTCTGCTTATTTCCTCTCTCTCTTTAGGTATAATCCACACAGAAATCAATCATGCAATTAAAACCTTTCTTCTTTGAACTTCTCAATAATAGCAATCCCAATCTTCGTCACATGAGTTTATTTAGGAGATACAAAGCCACAGAAAACCAAAGAGGAAAGTTCTAGCAATATGTACCCATAATTTCTCAAGATTCTTTAGCATTCAAGGGAGGCTTTCTGCTTAATAGCCAAATAATTTTATCTAAGCCCCCGTTCAATATTTTATCAATTTATTGCATAATAGCTATATTTTATTCTCCTTCTTACTCCTGAGAATTCTCAGGAAATAGCTCCACACAATAACAAATCCCCCTTGATTATCATTGGCCATCTCTTACTCTGAACCACTGCTCTAGGGCCCCTGCTGGTCACCTCTCACAACTGTTTCTCAGGATCGTTTTGCAAGATGTTCTCAAAGAACACAGCCCAAGAGACATAGCCTGTGTCTTGGTATAGCCCATGCCAGAAGAACACAGACCTTTTCCTAATTCTCCTTCGCCTAGCACATGCTAAGCTATGAGGTCTGATGTCTACTGAAATATTGACAATAACGCAAGGAAAAGGAAAATTTTAAACTGATGTGAGACAGCACCACTCCTATGATCCCTAGGTCTGAAAGTGTTTTTCCTCCTTCCTTCCTTTCAACGGCTGGCTCACCTCGCCCATGAGAATTTCGTTGTCTTTTTTGCCCATTGAGTCCAAACTCTTACCCACTTCAGTCCCAGAGAAATGAACAAGCAAAACCACCCCCTTCCCTAATTTAAGGCCCAATTTATTTATTTGATAGAATAAATCACAATAAAAACATATCCTTTCCACTATTCTGGGCTCCAGACAAGGCCACTAGAAAGTATAGTCCTCTACATATGTTTATCTGACTGGGGGACACTGAACACTTTAATCCACTGTGAACTGAACCACACCAGCCGCAGATCATGTTTACAGCTCAGCTGAAACAAAACATCAGTCCTGCCTGCTGCCTGTTGGGAGGAATCAGGTCTTAGGAAGATCTAACAATATTTAAGCCAACATGCTTCCTAAAAGAAAACAGTGATTTTCTGGGATAGCCCAAACTAAATCTACGTGAAGAAAATAAAATGTCTTTTCTTGTAAGGACACAGTCATATTAATGATACTCCCAATTTATGTTACTAACAGGGCACATGACTTACATCCTGATCTGAAACCTTTAGCAGGGTTTTACTGACATCATGTGGGTTCAGAGCTTCCCTGAGTAGAGAGAAAAGCAGGCATCTGTCTTACATGTATGTGATGTAATGTCTCGCCAAAGACTTAAGGCTAGGAAAGCAGTAAGCAGTCCAGGAGGGAAAAATAAGCCTTGAATTCCCTGGTGAAGCATGATGAGTGATGTAAGGAGGAATGTGGTAAGCAACAGGCTGAAAGTTTATGCTGGCAAATGTTACCTTCGGCAGCAAGACCCAGCATGAGAGACAAACGGAACATCCTTGGCAGCAAAGGCAGGTTTCTATCATCTTTATTGTAAGGAGGCTTATCCTTGGGTCACAAAAGTCTGTCCAGAGTAATGATTCAGAATGCCATAGGGAGCTGCCAACAGCAAGGGCTGAAGGGAGGACTTTGATTCATCTCTTGCTGGTATTGCTTCTCTTGTGGCTTCAATGCTACAAGTGAAGTATCAGTGACAAGAGCTTGCTCTCCTGGAGAGGCGTTCAGAAGGCATAGGAGCCAGCAAGGTGGGCTCCCTTTCAGGTCTTCATCATTTATGAGCTGGGGGGCTGTAACTCTGGGCAAGTGTTTCAAATTTCTAAATGCCAGCTGGAAAATAGCACAGCGAAAAGAGGAGCTGGGCATGCTTTCATAGTTTTCAAGCATGAATGACGGGGGGATTGGCAAAAGTGAACACCTAACGGGAGATGGATACAGATGGCAAGATAGAGAATCACGGGACCCCTCTTACAAGTGAGTAGCCCCCAACTGCCAGATAATTTAAGCTCCGTTTCCCTACAGTTTGTCCTTTTCACACTTTTTTGTAAAAGTTTAATGGAGCTCCAGCACAATTCATTTGACAATAGTAACTATTTACTGTGACTGGCATCTGCCCTCTAGTGGTCTGAAAATTGCAATGCCTCTTACTAGTACATTTTTGAACTTGGTAATTTTCAATCGTCGGGCGACCCCTGTTGGCTTGATAGTGGTATCTCAGTATGTTGAGCTAAAAGAAACCAAAAATCACCTGGTCTCTTTCTTTTCATAACTAATTCCTTCCAAAAATGCACCTGGCTCTTGCTTTAACACCCAACTCCACATAAAGATAGCAGAGCAAAACAAGATCACAGAAACTTCTTTCCCCACCTGATGAAATGGTTATTTTTTAAGCCAAATAATACACTAGCAGCAAGAGAGGAGAGGGTACAGCTTGAACCGTAAGGTTTGGCATCCATGAAAAGAAAGATTCTGATATGACTGGTACAACTCCTAAGGCCAGCCCTTCTCCCAAAAGCAAAGGTAGTCAACGAAATACTGAGGATTCAAAATAATAAGCTTTAATTAAAAAATAAATGGAAAGTCACACCCACCTCTGAAACAGATTCTTTGGTGAGGGGAAGACACAATAGCTCCAGATAAAGCGAGAAAAACATCAAGGAGAATCCATCCGCGTCATTTTACAGAAACTACAAACAAAACTGCTCCCTGCTAAGCATGAGCAAAATGGAAAGAAGCAGCACAAAATTATGCAAATCTACTACTACAAAAACAAGTAGTAAACAAGCAAAAGGCAAACCAAAACCAAAACCAAAAACCCTCAGGAAGAAAATAAAACTCAAAGGTGAAGTGCAAGTTCTTTTTGAATGCTTAATTACAGAGAAGAGTTCATTAAGAATATTAATTCAGTAAAACAATACCTCTAAGATAAATCATAAAATCAAGAAGATAGAAGAAGACATTGTGGAGCTAAGAAAAATTGAAAAACAAAGCAATGAGTTATAAATATAAGTTATAAATTGTAAAGGAGAGAAAAATGTAGCTGCAAATGGCATGGAGAGATGGCTGGGGATAATCACAGAAAATGCAGGATGAAAAGACAAAGCAATTAAAAAAGATAGAAACAGAGAGAAAAAATTATCCAACATGAAGACAGCTGACATCCTTAAAGTATAAGGAAAAAAAAAATAAGAGAATCCAAAGATATAACCTAAAAAGTTTCCTGAAAAGAAGAACGGTATTAATGGACAAAAATGAGGACAACTTACGTCCAGAAAAATTGATACGGAATGGTCTAAATTGGGAAATTTCCTGGTTAAACTATTAAATGTTAAGAATCAAGAAAAAAATTAGACATTTAGATAGAAAAAGGCAAGTCAGCTCCTAGAAGGGGAAAACGTCAGGTGGTTTCATGGCTTTGCCATGGCAACTTCAGCACCAAGAGACATGGAGTATGATCACGAACTTCTGAGAGAAACAATGTGATTCAAAAATATTATGCCAAGCTAGGGTGTCATCAAGCATGGAGATAAAAGGCAGATATTTTTTGACATGGAAGAGCTTGGGAAATATAATACTCACGAACTCATTTTGAAACAAAACCAAACTACACAAAACTGGCAAGTAATCCAATGGAACAAGAGATGAAAAATAATAAAGAACTGGAGTGAAAAAGCTGTGATGAAAAGAACCCATGTGGAACACCATATTTATTGAATTTCACAGCTAAGGCTAATCCTGTGTGGCCTTGAAGGTAGTATAAGGGAATTTATCATTAAGTTCTAACGAAGTGAAAATAATATAAGCGAAACCTGGAAAAGAGTGAGATGGAAGGAAGAGTAAACAGCAATTATATTATCTTTTGTAACGGGGTCAGCAAATGACAGCCTGTTTTTGTAAATAAACATTTATTGAAACACTTCCTGTTTTTGTAAATAAACATTTATTGAAACACAACCACATTCATTCATTTACATATTGTCTCTGGCTGCTTTCACGCTGTAATAGCAGAGCTGAACAGTTGTGACCAAGTTCTTTTAGCCCACAAAGCCTGAAATATTTACTACCTGACGCTTTGCAGAAAACATTTGCCAAGAGAGAAGAGTTCATTAAGAATATGAATTCAGTAAAGCAATTCCGCTAAGATAAATTATAAAATAAAGAAGATGAAAGATAACATTGCAGAGCTAAGAAAAATTGAAAAACAAAACGAGTTATAATGTTTTATAACACTGTTTTACAACACTGAGACAATCTATAATAACTAAAATTGAAATTGTGTCTAAAAAATGAGTCTGCTTTTAAAATTTCTTCGGTAATGTCTTTAACTTTAGAGGGATTTGTACTGAGGACATTTTTATCCAACAGTATGTGTACCTATACAGGCACAGAAAGATGTCTACAGTAATATTCATCAGAAGTACTTGTTACTTCCGAATGGTAAAATATGGAGTAATGTATTGCTTTTTTGTTGGAGTATTGTCTGAATTTTTTTGTAATGAGCGTGTATAATTCTTTAGAAAACAGTAAGAGTAATTTGAGTTATTAATTACTCTTAAAAATAAAAAGGCCAGTCTATTTCATTTTCAACCCAGCTTTCCTAAGAACAGTCAACCTGTTATTTGGGAGCTTCCTCATGCCCCTTTCTCTTCACCTCAAAATTTTGGTATGTGTTTTGAAAATGTGATTGGAGAATTCCTGTATATTCCATAATTAAGCGTTGGGAAGTTTTCTTTCCTCATTTCCTAGATTTGCCATCAACGTGGATTAAGAATTACTTGGAACAGCAGAGGGCGCCCTGCTCCGTGTTTATAGGAATGTCATGTAAGTACCTGCCCAGTCCTGCCGCTTGGAACTTGTGTGAATGAAAGCCAGTAAGTGATCGCCTGTAGGACTCAGTTTCCCCATCTCCCACTCCTTCCTTCTGCCAACCCATCCCCCACAATGCAGAACAGTTCATACCGCCCTGACAGTAACCCTTCTGTGATTTCCCTTTGCGCTCAGAATAAATTCTCAACTCCTTAACCAAGGCAGAGGAGGCCCCCACGTGATCCTGCTCCTGCCATCTCACTCCGTGCTCCACATTACACTTGATACCTCAACTACACTGGCATTTAGTCAGTGTCTAGACCATACTGAACTCTTTCCCATCTCTGGGCCTTTGCGTTTGCTGTTTCCCCTGCTGAGCATTTTCCTCTCCCGAGCTCTTTGCATTAAGGAATGTTTCTCAATGTTTGTCACCTCCTCAGAGAGGCCCTCCGTGATGACCTTACCAAAAATCTCTCCCACTTTATTTTCTATCACAGCACTGTTTATGTGACCTTACGTGTACTTCTCACTGTCTGTGATTGTTTTATTTTTTATTACGTTTTGTCTGTCTCTCCCACTAGAATCTAATTTCCACAAGAGCAGGAAGCTGCCCGGTGTCTTCCTTGTTACATCTTCAGCACCTAGCACTTAGTAAGTACTCATAAATATTTGTTGAACGAATTAATAGACTTGCAAAATGTGTGTCCTGGCTGCTCTCTCAAGGCTACTATTAAAAAAAAAAGTGAGAAAGTTCTTGTGGTGGGTCAAATTGTATTTCTCTCCAAATTTATATGCTGCAGGCCTAACCCCCAGCACTTCAGAATGTGATTGCATTTGGAGATGGGGCCTTTAATGTAGCAATCAAGGTAAAATGAGGTCATATTAGTGCACCCTGATCCAATTTAACTGGTGTTTTTATAAGAAGAGCAAATGCGGACACACAGAGACACCAGGGTTGCACAAGCACAAAGCAAAGACCACATGAGGCTGCTGTCTTCAAGCCAAGGAAATAATTCTCAAAAAAGTCAAACCTGCCGACACCTTGCTCTTAGACCTCCAGCCCCAACAGCTGTGTGAAAATAAATTTCTGTTGTTTAAGCCACCCACTCTGTGGTACTTTGTTATGGCAGCCCAAGCAAACTAATACAGAACTTTATAAATCAAACAGTAGTAAGCAAAAGCGACACCTTAATATTTGAAAGAGCAATGATTAGGCATTAATGGTGGATTGAAATGGCAAGTTATGTTCCAGCTATTCCATTGAAGGAACAGAATTTGAGAAGGTAAATACTGAAGCTGGAGAGGCAGGGATGACTACATATTTTGCAGAGTACAGGGCAAAATCAAAATGTGGAGTTCCTTGTTCAAAAGGCAGGAAAAAAGTGCTGTTAAAGGTACAAAATATAAAGCTTTCTCTTGATTTCATGGCTTCTTTCTCCACTCATCATGGTGTTTTTACTTTGCTATTTGATGTAGCTCTAAGAACAATTTTAAATTATCAGCATCAATTTTACCACTCATCTTTATATGGTAGAATATTAGTTTTAAAATACATAACATTTAAATATTAGTTTAAATGTCAGAGCATTTAGCTTGATGTAGAATCACTGAAATTACGTCTTCTGTATTTTGTAGCTCACACATGCATAGGTATTTCCTCCTCATCAGAACTGTGGAAATGCTGCCAAGAAAAATGAACTCAACTGTGTTTATTTTACTTGACATGTGCATGTTCTACCAACACTCTCAGTCTTCAGCTTACTGATGAGGAAGGAAGGACCAAAATGAGAAGACATGATGGATTGTCCACATTTCCCTTTCCTTCTGTGTCACCATTTTCAGCCTCAGTGGGTAGCTAACACAGGGAAGTAACATGAGTAAGAAAGGATATGAAAGGGATCCTCGGTCACTTGTGTTTCTTAGAATGCCACTGAACAGAAATCATGGCCTCTGGGAGCTGTCAGTGTCCTCATTTACCCAGTAGACATACATATATTCACTGTGATTCTGACTGCACTCCATGTGTCCTGGGTACAGTTAACTTCTGTTTCTAGGGCATCCTAAATGTTATATGTGAGTGGGGAGGCAAGGAATGGCAGTGGATCCATAGATTACACGTGTTTCCTCTGGTCCCATGCATGCTCCACTGTCTCATTGGACTTTACCTATAGAACACAAGTTCAAAGAAAAAACTATTCAGGATTTCAAGAGGGCCACAGAAGAGCATTAAACCACATGCATGGCCCTGTGAGTGTGAGTCCCTGTGCAACGTGCACAAATCATGAGCTCTTGGAGCCAGCCCTGAAGAAAAGTGAAGCCATCCTTCAAAGAGTAAAGAAAGTAAATGGGTCCCAGACTGCTTGCAAGCTAATTCCCAAAGAATCAATATCCTGCAGAGGTCCCTAAAGCCTTTCTATTGAGAAGTGCCAAAGTGTGGTTCAGTACCCAACCCTTAAGAGGAGACACAGGAATGTGCTATTGGTTTTCACGTTGGCATGTATTGTTAGGTTCTATAGGATTTGCAAGTGAGACTGAGAACCTATAAACGCATAAAACCATCTTCCTAGGGAAATCGTGTTTCTGAGTTTCCAAAGACCAACTTGCAAATCTTCTTTGGGAACCCACTCTATTTCTAGGTAACAACTATTTGCACCTGGGAGTCCCGGGAGGCCATTTAGCTCTTTAACAAGGCAGAGGCCAGTCAGGCACCTTACTGAGATCATTAAGAGATAGGTGGAGGCAACCAGGTACGGTGGGATCCCTGGGCTGGAAGTCGGGAGACACGGGTGGGAGGATGACTCTGACAGTAAGTGTGTGAACTTAATCAACTCGCTTTCAAACACAGAGTATCATTTCTCTCTTTTGTGAAACAAGAAAGTTGGATTTGATGGTCCCTAAGGGCCCACACCGGGCTAAAAATAACCAAAACCAGGGAAACTTTCTGACAGAGAAGGCAGAGAGAAAAAAAAATGACAAAGTCACATGGAGCAACTTGGCAGTGAATAATGAACTGAAGACGCTTTTAGAGAGTTCTGTGGGCTGGCTCCCTTTGCAGGTCTTGTAAGTCCTCTGGATGTTGAGGTCTGACTTCCGCCAGACCAGAAGAGTGTGGTCTGGGCAGGGTCCCCAGCAGCTTCTCCAGCTGACCTGTCCTCCTGCCCACTAGCCTGGGCAGTGCCTTTCTCCTGTCACTTTCTAGTCCAGCGTTGGCCAACTGGTGACCCTGGGCAAGAGAAAGATCCTGAATGACTTGGGACCTCTTGGATGTTTTTATCACTACTCTTCTTGCTGTGAACTCATTCCTGGCCTCTGACCACCTTAAGTCTCTGGGAACATTGGTGGAAACGAATCAAACAAGTGGCAATAGAGTGTGGAAGAAAGTAAGTGGGATGAACTCCTGAGATCTAGCTTTGGCCTGATACTAACAAACTGAGTGACCTCAAACAGATCCTTTTCTTCCTGGATCACTGGATTTTGTCTTTTTCCTTCACTTGAGTGAAGTGAATTCTCAAGTGCTAGCACCCTGTTTTTCGCTTGTGGATATACCTCTCTATTATGAAATCAGAGTGTTTAGGTGGGACTGACCCTTTCCCCAGTTGGCAGATCCCATCCCTCTGGCCACAGTGATGGGCCACAGCTGAGAACAGAACCCAGTTAGAGCCAGTGAAAAGACTTGAGACCTGTAATTGGACTTCTGAGGGAGAAAGTTTATCTGTTCAATAGATTTGAGGTCATAAGCATGTGAGGCTTGGAGCTGCTCTAATCATCTTGCTGTCATGCAACAGTCAGCTTTGAAGTAAAGCCAATACACGAATGGAGAAAAGCAGAGCAAATATAAAAGTAGACACACTGTGTCTCAATGACATTCTCTGAACTCATAGATCAAACTGTGCCCCAAACCAAAAGACAACACTGGATTTAAGCCAATGAATTCCTTTGTTCATTTAAACTGGTTTAAACAGGACTTGTGGTCACTTGCAAGGATAATAATCTTAGCTACTCTACTTCACATCTCTGAACCTTAATTCCCTCTACTGCAAAACAGCTATTTTGCGGATAGTAATTAGCATAAGAGAACATAACGGTATTATCTCTTTCAGGAGTGGCCATAATTCCAAGGTAGCAAAGACCATGTTTCAAAATGCCAAGAGCTGGTTTCTTTACTCACTAAGCATCAGATTTTCAGCATTTTGGACATCTTACATGACAGCCTTTAATACATGTAATGATTACTGTTCACATGTAATTCTGCACCCCCAGCTGAGGTCTCTCTTCTGAGCCTCAGATGTCATATCCAACCGAATGCTGGACACCTCCACATAGATGTTCTCATCTCAACCTGGCAGGTTGAAAACTGAGTGTGGATCTTCCCACCCAATCCCAAACCCCTATCATGTTCACAAGCAAAACCCAGCTTCCCAAGCCTGAAACCTACAAGTTGCCGTTTTCTCCTCTCTCTCTTTCTTTTTAATTCATTCCATCTGCAAGCTGTGGTAAGTCTGTTTTCAAAATAGCTCTCATACTTTCACCTTTTTCTCCAACTCTCCTGACACTTCTATATTAGGGCCAACATTATCTCTTGCCCGACCACTGGAAAAGATTTCTGAAAGATTTGAAGATGGCTCTCTCCTTCTGGTTCTTAATGCAGCTCCCTCCTTTCATCCCTTTGGGCCTAGAAGTAGAAACAGCTCTGCTGCCACTACCCCTGGGTGACTGCATCAGCCTTTGTGCCTCCTCCTTTCAGGCAAACCTTCTCTGAATTGTTCTAATTTGAGGATCCCATCTCTTTCCCATTGGGATTTTAAACCCTATAGATCCTTCCATGAACACTTTCCTCTCTACAATCTGACTCCTAAAATGACTCCTTCTCCCTCCCTTTCCTCCTTTCCTAGACTTCTGCTTACATAGCCTAGAAAGGAGGAGGGAGGAGAAAGCGGAAAGGCTCATGGTAGCAGGGCCAGTTTTGACTTTTAAGAAGCCCTGGGGATTTGTGGGGGGAACACTGTTCTGGCTGCAACTATTGCTGGCAATCTTCAAAATGTGGCACTAGCTCCTCTTTGCCCATTGTTTGGGGTTCTACTTATCAATACTGGATTAACAGGAAAACTGTGATGGGCCATATTATCACATATGGCCTTCTGCAGCGGGACTTAATGAAACTTTCAAATACACAGAAGCCTTGTCACCATAGTTCTTTCTAATTCTAGTCAATACTTTCTATGTAGTAGGTTTCTTGCTAAAGCTTTGCCTTGAATGTCTACGCATGGGCAATACCCAGGAACCTAACCGGAGGCAAGACAGGTGAGGGAAGCAGGACAAACACACGCAGTCTGACCCAGCTGATAGAGTTTTCTACATCTGAGAATGTGATATTTGTGTAACATGTTACAGTTTAACAGGAGCTTTCATCCCCCTTTAGCTGGCACATGGCTGAGTAATCAATATATGTTTTTGTAAATGATTGAATGCAACTATAGGGTCATTTTCTCCTCCTCAAAATAACCCTGTGAAGTAGACAGTGCAGGGATTATCATTCTCAGTTTACAGAAAAGGAAACCAGGGCCCAAATAAGTGAAATAGTTTCCTGAGTCCACGTAGCCAGTGACTATAGGTGCTCAAACCAGAACCAGGAGTATCAGGCACCCATAGTAGCTCATTTCAAACGTCAGGAAATCAGGAAGCAGGACGGTCTTCTTGATAAAATGGGGAATTGGATTGGATCAAGTGCTTAAGTATCTTCTCAGTATTAAGTTTCTATTCCTAGCCTCCCTCAATAATCTTACGGCACAGTTGGGAGCTGCCATGGAAGGGGACGGTAGGCAGAAGTTCAGGCTGCTAACCAGCTGGGAATTGAGTAAAAGGAACAAGAGAAAGGTTTTCTGGTGCCAAGACTCTGGAGAAATGTTTGTTGACTTTTGGCTTTGCATTGACTACTTCCAACTAGGCTTTGAAGCTGACTTTTTGATCCCAGGGCTCCCTGGGAAGGGTGGCGGAGCCCATGACATTGTTGCTGTGGTTCTCCAGGCAACCACAAACCCTCAGTAGCTCCAGGAAGATGCCTGAATTACATGGAAAGTGATGAGGTAACTACAGAGAAAACAGAGATATCTACAAGGAAAGTGGAGCAAAAACAAGAATCTAAAGGGCAAAACAAGAGAGGCCCCAGGGCGGAGCAACAGCCAACACAGCAGCGGCACCATGAGGATGTTGAAGGTGCCTCTCCTGGAGTCCTTCAGAATAAACTTGTCCCTTATAAAACCGAACTAGAAAGCGTCTAAAGGAGCCAGAGCCCTATCTCTCAGCCAAGTCTCCTAAAATAAGTTTTAAGAGATGGAGTGATGTTCTAAAAACACAGACCTAAATATTCTAAATATTCACTTCCTTACTCATAAGCTCTTTTTGCTGCTTATTACCCTCCAGATAAAGTCCGTGCTCCTCAGCAGAGTTCGAGGACACCATTCAGTTCCTCTCCATGCCCCACAACTCTCTCGAATCTGGTCTGGGCATTTGTGCAGGATTCTCCCTCCTTAGCAAATCACTATTTATCTCAAAGTCTAAGCTTCAACATTAATTTCTCCAGGAACATCCCCTCGATCCTATTCCCATCTCCATATTAGGCACAGTGTTCCTTTTCTATGCTCCCATGACATCACGATCTTTCATAATGGCCACATTGCTGGCACCGTTAGGGGCATGTCCGTCCCCTTCTCAGATATATCTCTCGCATGAAGCAGAGGTCCAGGCACTTAGGAAGTGCTCATTAAATATCTGTTGGATAAATAATAAGGAGAGAGTCAAAAATCTCTAAAAGAGACTTCTGTTTTACCAAGCAAGGAGGCAGGGAAAATAACCAAATGTGGGACAAAAAGCAAAGAAAGTATTTTTAACAGGAACAGAAACCCAGACAAATAAATGGCCCTTAATTTATCTCAGGGTTATCGAGAAGTATATTATGCCCTTGATAATTGTGCAGTTATAATTACTTCTTCTGGAAACTGGGCTTTGTTGGAAGAAAGGTTGGAGAGATTTGGAGATAAGTTTCCTTAGGAATAAACATGGAGAATCAAAATCCACCAAATGTCTGGATATCTTGGAAGAGATCAAACTGAAATAAGTGAGTGGACAGAACAGCCAGTGCGGGTCTGACAGAGTCTAAAGAGGCAGCTGCTCCTCAGCTCCAGCCAATTGTGGAAATGCAAGAATACCAGTAGCAGCAGCCAGATCTCGTGACTGTCCCAGAGAGGCCTCAAGCCCTTGTGGGGTGTGTACGTCTGCATGTGTGAAATCCTCTGGGTTCTAAATCTCCCCAGCTTGCTTACATTTTTCATAGTTACTAATCAGGCCAAAACAGCAAGTTGTGTGAGGCCCAGAGATGCCAGCGTTTGACCTTTGCACCAAAAAACCTGACCTCCCATGGCTCTGTTTACCAAAAACTGTCAACACCAAACCACAAGCACCAAAGCTCCAAACAACATGATCCACTTGCAGAAAGTGATCAATACATGAGGGACTAAAGAACAGAGGTTTGTCTGAGTCTGTTATTGGCACATAGTAAGTGGGTGCTCAGTCAATAAATAGCTGTTGAGTGGGATAAAGAATAAGGGAATGGTGGATGTATGTCTGCAGTTTAAGGTTTCTACCACTAGATGGTGAAGTTTGTTTTTTCTGCAGATGAAAGCATAGAGAAATAAAATACTAAGATAGTTTTATGGGCACTTCTACAAGCCATGAATACATAGCTCGGACATCCCACAAATGCTAACAGCTGTTTTCACATCGTCTTTGCTATTCCTCCTCACTTCCAACTCCAGTCAGCTCCGGATACAAATAAAGTCATTAGAAGTAGCTGGCTTTCCTTGATATGAGAAGGATCATGTTAGAAATAGAGGATTACTAGAATTATACAACCACCCAAGACTGAGCCAGGAAAAAATTCAAACTCCGAACAAATTACGAGTTCCTATATTGAATCAGTAATAAAAATCCTACCAACAAGTAAAAACCCAGGACCAGACAGATTCACAGTCGAATTCTAGCAGACATGTAAAGAAGAGCCAGTACTATTCCTATTGAAACTATTGCAAAAATGGAGGAGAAAGACTCCTCTCTAACTCATTCTATGATGCCAGCATCATCCTTATTCCAAAACCTGGCAAAGACTCAACAACAACAACAACAAAAAAGGAAACTTCAAGCCAATACTCTTGATGGATATCTATGCAAAAATCCTCAACAAAAATACTAGCAAACCAAATTCAGCAGCACATCAAAAAAGCTAATCCACCATGATCAAGTAGGCTTTATCCCTGGGATGCAAGGTTGGTTCAACATATACAAATTAATAAATGTTATTCATCACATAAACAGAACTAAAAACAAAAACCATAGATAATCTCAATAGCTGCAGAAAGGGCTTTTGATAAAATTCAGCACCCTTTCATGTTAAAAACCCTCAACAAACTAAGCATTGGAGGAACATGCCTCAAAATAATAAGAGCCATCTATTACAAACCCACAGCCAACATCACACTGAATGGGCAAAAGCTGGGAGCATTTCCCTTGAGAACCAGAACAAGACAAGGATGCCCTATCTCACCACTCCTATTCAATATAACACTAGAAGTCTCAGCCAGCATAATCAGGCAAGAGAAGGAAATAAAAAGGTTCCAAAAAGGAAGACAGAAAGTCAAATGATCTCTGTTTGCAGACAATATTATTTTATCTTTAGAAAACCCCATACTCTCACCCCAAAAGCTCCTAGCCCTGATAACCAACTTCAGCAAAATTTCAAGATAAAAAAATCCATGTACAAAAATTAGTCACATTTTTATACACCAATAATTCCCAAGCTGAGTGCCAAATCAAGAATGAAATTGAATTCACAATAGCTACAAAAAGATAAAATACCCAGGAATACAGCTAACCAGGGAGGTGGAAAGACTTCTGCAACAAGAATTATAAAACACTGCTGAAAGAAATCAGAGATGACGTCAACAAGTGGAAAAGCATTCCATGCTCATGGATAGGAAGAATCAATATTGCTAATATGGCCATACTACCCAAAGCAATGTATAGATTCAATGCTATTCCTATCAAACTACCAATGACATTCTTAACACAACTAGAAAAAAATTATTCTAAAATTTGTATGGAAAAAATAATAGCCCAAATAGCCAAACAAGCCTACGGCAAAATAACAAAGTTGGAGGCATCACGTTACCTGACTTCATAGTATACTACAAGGCTCCAGTAAACAAAACAGCATGACACTGGTACAAATACAGACATATAGACTAATGGAACAGAATAGACAGCCCAGAAATAAATCCATAAACCTACAGTTATCTGATCTTTGACAAAGTTGAGAAAACAAGCAATAGGGGAAGGACTCCCTATTCAATAAATGGTGCTGGGATAATTGGCTAGCCATATGCAGAAGATTAAAACTGGATCCCTTCCTTACACCATATAAAAATTAACACAAGACAGATTAAATACTTACACATAAAACCTAAAACTATAAAAACTCTTGAAGAAAACACCATTCTAGACATAGGCCCTGGCAAAGATTTTATGGTGAAGATGCCGAAAGCAATTGCAATAAAAACAAAAATTGACAACTGGAACCTAATTAAACTAAGAGTCTCTGCACAGCAAAAGAAACTGTCAAAGAGTTAACAGCCCACAGAATGTCTGAAAATATTTGCAAACTATGCATCTACAAAGGTCTAATATCCAGTATCTATAAGAAACTCAAGTTACCAAGCAAAAAATAACCCCATTAATAAGGGTGAAAAACATTAGCAGACATTTTTCAAAAGAAGACATATACATGACCAAAAAGCATGTGAGAAAATGCTCTACATCACTAATCATTAGAGAAATGCAAATCAAAACTGCAATGAGATATACTGTCTAGTGCCCACCAGAATGGCTATCATTAAAAAAATAGAAAAAAAATATTCTGGTGAGACTGCAGAGAGAAGGGAATGCTTACACACTGCTGCTGGGAGTGTCAATTGGTTCAGCCATTGTGGAAAGCAGTGTGACCATTCCTCAAAGAACTATTAAATAAAAACAGAATTACCGTTAGACCCAGCAATCCTATTATTGTATATACACCCAAAGGAATATAAATTATTCCACCATAAAGACATGCATGCAATATTCATTGCAGCACTATTCAGAATAGCAAAGACGTGGAACAACATAAATGCCCATCAACGGTAGACTAGATAAAGAAAATGTGGTATATATACACCATGGACTACTATGCAGTCATGAAAAAGAATGAATTCATGTCCCTTGTAGCAACATGGATGGAACCAGGACCATTATCCTTAGCAAACTAATGCAGGAACAGAAAACCAAACACCGCATGTTCTCACTTGTAAGTGGGAGCTAAATAACAAGAGCACATGGACACAAAGAGGGGAACAACAGATACTGGGACCTACTTGAGGGTAGAAGGTGGGAGGAAGGAGAGGATCAGAAAAAATGCCTATCAGGTACTATGCTTACTACATGGGCGATAAAATAATCTATACACCAGAGCCCCACGACATGAGTTTACCTATAAAACAAACCTGCACATGTATACCTAAACCTAAAATAAAAGTTAAAAGACAATGTGGAAAACATGGAGCATATACACCATGGAGTAACATGCAGCCATACAAAGGAGATCATGTCCTTTGCAGCAACATGGATGAAGCTGGAGGCCTTTATCCTCAGCAAAATAACATGGGAACAGAAAACCAAACACCACACATTCTCACTTATAAGTAGGAGCTAAACACTGAGTACACATGGACACAAAGAAGGGAAAAATAGACACCAGGGACTACTAGCGGGTGGAGAATGGGAGGAGGGTGAGGATTGAAAAACAGCCTATTGGATGCCATGCTTATTACCTGGGTGATAAAATAATATCCTGCAACCAAACTCCTGCAACACGCCATTTATCCATAGAACCAACCTGAACATGTACTCCTGAAAGTTAAAAAAAATAAAGGATGAACACTAGATGATATCTGTATGGGGCAGAGTGGGAAGGGCTGGGTATTCAAGGAGCTCATGGTGTTGTGGGGCAAAGAGACCTTTAACCCAGTTACAATTTATTGTATTTGATACTATAATGGTTGTGTGTAGATGATGGTTTGTGGACCCGAAAGAGAGTGACTACCTATGTTAGTTGAGGAAGGGGCAGGAAGTCTTCTCAGAGGAGCAGCTCATGCACTGCATGGGCCTTGAAGGATGAGAGGAAACCCACCAAAGTATGAGGGCAGGAAGAACTTTCACTCATTCATCAGATATCTACTGAGCACCCATGCTGCCCAGCACTCTACTGGCCATTGGAAATATGGCAGTGAACAGGACACAAGGGCTCTGTTCTCAAGGAACTCACAATGCAGTGAGAGATACATAAAATAATCAAGGGAATAAATACATTTTTAAAAAATGTATTTTAAGTTCCAAGGTACATGTGCAGGATGTGCTGGTTTGTTACATAGGTAAGCTTGTGCTGTGGTGGTTTGCTGTACCTATCAACCCATCACCTAGGCATAATATTAAGCCCATCATGCATTAGCTATTTTTCCTGATGCTTTCCCTCCCCCCACACCCCACCCAGACTGGCCCCAGTGTGCAGTTCCCCTCCCTGTGTCTATGTGTTCACATTGTTCAGCTTCCACTTGTAAGTGAGATCAAGGGGTGTTTGGTTTTCTGTTCCTGTGTTAGTTTGCTGAGGATAATGGCTTCCAGCTCCACTCATGTCCCTACAAAGGACATGATCTTGTTCCTTTTTATGGCTGCATAGTGAGAATAAATACATTTTAAAAGATTAACAGATTGTGGTAAGAACACAATCTTGTGGAAGGAAGGTGGCAGGATTCTGTAATAGGAAACAGGAGACAAGACTCATCTCCTATAGGGTGTTCCAGGTGATCCTCTCTGAAGAGGCAGCATTGCAGCTCAACTGAAGGATGAGAGGGAGCCAGTCACATAAGCCAGATGGGGGAAGAAAGGGCTGAGGGAGCAGTGGGAGTGGGGATACTTAGAGGAAGGCATAGCAAATACTCTCCAGGAAGAAGAACTAGCATTTGTGAAACCATTTGTGAAAAGCTGGGGAAACTGCCAGTATATCTGAGGAACTGTAAAAATGTCCTGTTACATTAGGATGTAAAATGGAAAGGGAGGCAAAAAATGGTGAGAGCTGAAGTCAAAGAGAGGGAGGCGCCCTGTGAAGGGAGGACCTCTGACTTTACCTTAAAGTTCAGTGCTTTCCTAACAAGTGTCACACTTGGAGCAAATTCACCACCACAGCCCTATCTTCATTCTATCAAGGCTATTATTTCCTTATTTTTCTTACAATGAATTTCATGTTATACTTAAAATATTTTTAAGGGAAATATTATCACTGTACTATGTAGAGGAAAAAATTATAGTATTTACCATTAATAGCAGGTAACTACAAAATATAAATACAAGACTAATAAAATGTTAAAATATCTCACATGTCTCCTAAAATTTTCGTGACAGGTTCACATCCTAGACTTGAGGGTATGGGGATGGAGGGCATTGAGGGATTTTAATTAGATGACCGAGGACATGAGTTTAAATTTCAGAAATCAG
The DNA here is from genome assembly GCF_049350105.2 of Macaca mulatta. Taxonomy (NCBI): domain Eukaryota; kingdom Metazoa; phylum Chordata; class Mammalia; order Primates; family Cercopithecidae; genus Macaca; species Macaca mulatta. The sequence continues at coordinate 157,705,631 of NC_133411.1, forward strand.
TGTTGAAAGAACTCTCCTATTTATATCTCCTACTAAAAAGTGATGATTATCCTGGCAGTCAAAAAAAAAAAAAAAAAAGTATTTCCAGACGAAAACTTTTTCCCCAAGGGACTTTCCAGTGGAGAGTTACATGAAGTCAACTTTGAAAGCCCTGATGAATAGCAAGCTACAACACAAAAATTCAGAGAGACTGGCTAAGGACAACCTGCTCACTGAAATTCCCAAGTTTAGTATCATTTCCTCCAGCTTGAAGAGGATGGCTTAGCTACTTGGCAGCTGGGGAGTAAAGAGATTTAGATAAAGCTCTTGAAAATGAGGAACTAGCTTATAATTCTTTGCTGGGGAAAGCCACAATACGAAATCTAATAGACTTTTTTTTGGGTTCTTCTTATGAACTCATATCTGGCAGCTTAGAGGAAGACATGAACTTAAGTACCCATCCCTGGAGCATTTAGACTTTGGTTTTGCCATTTGAAAAATATTTATGAAGCCCCTATGAAAAGTCAGATACTGTGTAGAAATCAAAATTACTTAATGCGGTTACAAATTCAAATGTCCAACAAGTGCCAGGAGGGAAATGTGAATGACACAGCAGCCCAATAAGACAATAGAGAGTGGCGGAGGCTACTGGAGAAACTGCTGCTCTGCTCCACTCAACAGTAGCCATCCCAGGAATGTGGGGCCTGTGTTGACAGGTCTTCAAATATTTTAACCGAAAAATCATTGCACAATAGTCATTAGGTTAGGGGAGAATTGGAGAGTAGGGGGAATATCTCTTGATTTGTAAAAGCTGGCAAGTATCAGAAAAGTTTTAAACAAGCTGCAAAGCCAAGTAAAATATGCCGGCAGACACAGGCAGAAAGCAATCCAAGGGCCCCAGTGGGTGACCTCTGGATGTCACTGAGTCTCAGACTTTTTGGGGCTTATGTGTTGGAAGATAAGACATGTTCATAAATAACTACAATACAGAACATGGTGATAAGTGTTGTGTGAGCAAGATAAAGTGCTAAAGGAATTCAGAGGAGGGAGGGATTACTGAACAGTGGGTTCCTAAGGAGGGAGAAGCGGTGTCTCAGAAAGTTATTTCTGACAGCATGTTGAGGAACCTAATAAACTCAAGGAGGGAGGTGGTGGGGAAGAGATCTCCAGTGATCTCAGTAAGCTGGCCAGGAAATAATTAATGCAGTCGGGACTGGGCACCAGCATATCACAGGGAGCATTTTCAAGATGCACATCTAGCCCTTACCCCTGACATCCTACATAGAAATTCCTTGGGTTGAAGATCATGCACACAAGTTTTAAAATGTCTTTTTAGTTAATTCTCTTTCAGGCTCTTCCTTAACTTCTGCTCTAAGGAGTTGTCCCTTAAAACACTGCCTAAAACAACAGGTATGTCTCTTTTGTCCTTTCTGCATCCCCAGATTCAAATAAACTAGGAGGCACAGGTTGTCAAGTTTTTACTTTGTGAGTGTATCATCTGTGCCTGTACCTGGGATCCCATCCTGAGCCAGGCAAGAGCCTTGGTAAAGCACTGTCTTAGCCTGGAGGAGAACACACCTTCCTGTACTTACCCATTTGGAGCAGGTGCCATTTCGTTATTCCCAAGAAGACACTCTATGCTACAGTGGCCTGCAGATTACCAGGGAATTGATAGATTTCCAAGCCATCTTTCTCCAACAATTACCTAAAAAAAATATAACCCTTATGTTGACATGAGTTGTATATAAAAGGTTGACACAAGTATCTATTGAATTTACTTAGAACTAAGGATGAGATTGATATCCAATACAGTTATAAAAATCCAGAAGTTCACCTATACTTTTCCAATTTATAACTCAAAATTCTTATCAGAACCTTTCTCTATGTGCCTTAGTTTTCAGCTTCTTTCAGGAATACCCCGGCTGTTTTACATCGAAGACACCCAGCAAGCAGGTCCTGTTGTTTCACTATTATTGTTGCCACAGGAGAGGTTTTTTGGGCTCCAAATCTGCCACCTCTCTCATCACTGGCCATCCCTCCTGAAAGGTTGCTTATCTAAACACCAATCTAACCTAACAAATCTTACTTCAAACTGTGCACTGTCCCAAAGAAGACACACAAGGAATGCAACATTCTCTGGTTGTTGAAGCATATGCATTTCAAAATCAAGGAAGCCCTCAGTATGCAGAAGTTGTTAGCTTTCTTAGCCCCTTCCTCTTTTGAGCTAAAACCATTCTCTTCCATTCTACATTCCAGTAAAAATGGAAGTTGTCCATGCCTTCTAAGCTTGTGAAGTAAAAGAAGAGGTGGATAATGGGAAAGCCTTAGTATCATGAAAATTAATGACTCCATAAAGCTCCAGTGGAGGTAATTAAGATGAGAAATATTTGCATTTTGTGAACTACACGTGCTGCCCAAAATAAAATTAGGGGAACACTCTTGAATCCTGCAAGAGGAACTGATCCCAGGAAACTTGTTATAGTCAGTAGGGCGGAAACTGCCCGTTCAGCTTGATTATGAGCTTGTGCCCTCGAAAAGGGAAGATAGTGAGCCCTTTAAACAATAATACCTATGTTGTGTGCATTTTGTAGTTTAGAAACATTTTTACGTCCGCTGCATCATTTGATTCTCACAGCAGTCTTAAGAGAGAGGCAGAGGATTATTATTATAACCAATCTACAAAGAAACTGGGGCCTACAGGGATGTGTAGTGGATACATGATGCTGTTGCTGCCAAATGCCCCTTCACCCTTCTCCAAGTTCACCTCTGGGGAACACCCGCCCTTGTTTTGAGTCCATGTGCTTATAGAAGATGTAACAACAAAATTTATTACTCTAAGGATGGGGCATGTGAATCAGAGCCTTAAACTCTTTAGGTCTCACAAATTTCTTCAGGGATGGGCCCGGAGACTTGGTTAGGGCTAACGAGTTGCAAGACTTTTATTTGTTTGTAGAGTGATGTGCCCACTTTCCTTCTTACCCTCATGTGATGTCTTGCAATAAAGTAAACACATACGAGACTAGAGTTAGTAGAAAGAGAAAGGCTTGGTTCAGATGAAATCATTGACTTTCCCATATTGGAGCAATTACATTTCCTTTTCTATTTTTATTTATTTATATATTTTTGGAGACAGAGTTTCACTCTTGTTTTCCAGGCTGGAGTACAATGGCATGATCTCAGCTCACTGCAACCTCCGCCTCCCCAGTGAAAGCATTTGCCTGCCTCAGTCTCCTGAGTAGCTGGGATTACAGGCGTGCACCACCATGCCTGCCTAATTTTTGTATTATTAGTGAAGATGAAGTTTCACTATGCACCGCGTTGACCAGGCTGGTCTTGAACTCCCGACCTCAGGTGATCCACTCACCTCAGCCTCCCAAAGTGCTGAGATTACAGGCGTAGGCCACCGCACCGGGCCTATATTTCCTTTTTTTTTTTTTTTTTTCTGACATTAATTTGAGCTGGGTTTATAGGCATCTAAAACTGAAGAGTGATTCAAAATGGGTATGGTGTCCATGGCACCATAACTTCACTTTGCTCATGGGTGACGTAGCTCTCTAGCTCTTATTTGGCATCATCTTTCTGCATTCATGTGTGTTGTCAATGGGTAACTTTCCTCCATATTTGAGGGAGAAAAGTGAGAGGGTGGAAATGTTTCCAGCTTCTTTTTTCACATCTAAAAATTTCTGGCCACTAGCCAGCCAGTGGATTGCATGCTCATGGTTCAAGTGCACCCCCTCTTCCTGCCCCAACCCACAGTAGCCAGAATGGGAGGCCAGAGTGCAGAGATGGGGAAAGGCCAATGGGTGATAAGGCACAGGATATAGCCACTTGAGCAGCAGAATCTTAGAAAGGTCAGCTCCCTTAGAAAGAGGCTGTAGGCACAGTAAATCTTTCTATAGCACTAGTGCTTCTCAGTGCTGCCTCAGATATCCACAAATTCTTGGGCATCCTATGATAATGCTACAATTTTGCATTTGAATTTATCATTCAAATGTTTTTCATGCTTAGGTTACCTGCGTGACTACCTTATGAGATTTCAGTGTTTGTATTTGTTGTATTTGCAAACCAATTGTATCCAAGTCATAGTACTCAGTTGTCACGAGTTAATGAAAAAAAAGGAGGCAATCTTAATGAAAAAGTGATACGCTTGCATCAAGTGAAAGTCAGATGACCTCATGGATCTTCATGGGACTAAAACTTTGCAATAATGCCCATGGAGAAAGTGTGATGAAAAAACTGAGGCTGAAGAGTGAATAGACAAGTTAAACTCCAAAGAATCTCGCTAAACTAGGTGTGAGCAGATAATTCCTTTTAGCCATGTGGGATTATCCATCACAATTAATTTGGCCACTGAAATTTTAGTTGTTTTCTAATTTTATTTGTAGTACATTTAACTAAAAAGTTCGTTTTTGCTACTTTGGTTATATACAACTATAAAATGAATGATTTATTCCTACTTTTATGTTTGTGTATGTGTAAATAACATTATAATAAAAGGGATATATCAACGATGGGGACTATGAGAAATTTCTTTTTTCTTAAAGCGGCTGATCAGTGTCTCAGACTTGAAAACCACAGTAGTACAGTGTCTCTCCCTACCTGCTTTCTTCTGGCTTTCTTCTTGTGGTTTGAACCTTATAATACTCTTCTTCTTTTAAGCCGCTTTATTAAGGTAGAATTGGCACCCAAAAACTACACATATTTAACACACACAACTTGATGAGTTTGGAGATAAATATAAACCAAAATTTTTCTCCTGTACTCTTATATATTATTTGCATGTATGTGTGTGTGTGTGTGTGATAAGCTCACTTCACATAACATCTACCCATTCAGCAAATTTTTAAGTATACTATACAGTATTGTTAACTATAAGCACTATGTTGTGCAGTAAACCTTTAGATCTTATTCATTATGTATTACCGAACCTTTGAAACTTTCAACTAACACCTTCTAATATGTGCTCTCCTCAGCCCCTGGCAGCCACCATTCATTCTCTGCTTCGAAGAGTTTGACTATTTTATATTATATAAATAGTGTCATGTTGTGTTTGTCATTCTGTGTCTGGCTTATAATACTTAGCATAATATCCTCCAAGTACATCCATACTTTTGCAAATGGCAGGATTTCCTTTCCATTTTAAGGCTGAATAATATCCTATTGTATACATACATCATTTTACAAACATTTTTTATTATACTTTAAGTTCTGGGATACATGTGCAGAACGTGCAAGTTTGTTACATAAGTATACATGTGCCACGGCGGTTTGCTGCATCCATCAATCCGTCATCTACATTAGGTATTTCTCCTAATGCTGTCCCTCTCCTAGTCCCCCACCCCCCAACAGGCCCCAGTGTGTGATGTTCCCCTCCCTGTATCCATGTGATCTCATTGATCAACTCCCACTTATGAGTGAGAACATGTGGTGTTTGGTTTTCTGTTCCCATGTTAGTTTGATGAGAATGATGGTTTCCAGCATTATCAGTGTCCCTGCAAAGGACATGAACTCCTCTTTTTTATGGCTGCATAGTATTCCATGGTGTATATGTGTCACATTTTCTTTATCTAGTCTATCATTGAAGGGCATTTGGGTTGATTCCAAGTCTTTGCTATTGTTAACTGCTACTGTTAACAATAATATATATATATGTGTGCATGTGTCTTTATAGTAGACACAAGCCACAATAAATATATGTGTGTATGTGTCTTTATAGTAGAATGATTTATAATCCTATGGATATATACCGAGTAATGAGATTGATGGGTAAAATGGTATTTCTGGTTCTAGATCCTTGAGGAATCACCACACTGTCTTCCACAATGGTTGAACTAATTCACACTCCCACCAACAGTGTAAAAGTGTTTCTATTTCTCCACATCCTCTCCAGCATCTGTTGTTTCCTGACTTTTTAATGATCACCATTCTAACTGGCGTGAGATGGTATCTCATTGTAGTTTTGATGTGCATTTATCTAATGACCAGTGATGATGAGCTTTTTTCATGTTTGTTGGCTGCATAAATGTCTTCTTTTGAAAAGTGTCTGTTCATATCCTTCACCCAGTTTTTGAAGGGGTTGTTTGTATTTTTTTTTTTTTTTGTAAATTTGTTTAAGTTCTTTGTACATTCTGGATATTAGCCCTTTGTCAGATGGATAGATTGCAAAAAATGTTCTCCCATTCTGTAGGTTGCCTGTTCACTCTGATGATAGTTTCTTTTGCTGTGCAGAAGCTCTTTAGTTTAATCAGATCCCATTTGTCAATTTTGGCTTTTGTTGCCATTGCTTTTGGTGTTTTAGTCATGAAGTCTTTGCCCATGCCTATGTCCTGAATGGTATTGCCTAGGTTTTCTTCTAGGGTTTTTATGGTTTTACATCTTATGTTTAAGTATTTAATCCATCTTGAGTTAATTTTTGTATAAGATGTAAAGAAAGGATCCAGTTTCAGCTTTCTGCATATGGCTAGCCAATTTTCCCAACACCATTTATTAAATAGGGAATCCTTTCCCCATTGCTTGTTTTTGTCAGGTTTGTCAAAGATCAGATGGTTGTAGATGTGTGGTGTTATTTCTGAGGCCTCTGTTCTGTTCCATTGGTCTATATATTTGTTTTGGTACCAGTACCATGCTGTTTTGGTTATGGTAGGCTTGTAATATAGTTTGAAGTCAGGTAGCGTGATGCCTCCAGCTTTGTTCCTTTTACTTAGGATTGTCTTGGCTATATGGGCTCTTTTTTGGTTCCATATGAACTTTAAAGTAGTTTTTTCCAATTTTGTGAAGAAAGTCAGTGGTAGCTTGATGGGGATAGCATTGAATCTACAAATTACTTTGGGCAGTGTGGCCATTTTCACGATATTGATTCTTCCTATCCATGAGCATGGAAAGTCACATTTTCTTTATTCATTCATGTATTGATAGACTCTTAGTTTGCTTTCATGTCTTGGTTGTTGTGAATAATAATGGAATGAACATGGGAGTGCAGATATCTCTTCAAGATTTTGATTTCAAATCCTTTGAATGCATACCCTAAAGTGGGATTGCTAGATCATAATGGTATTTTCATTTTTAATTTTTAAAGGAAAGTTTATACTGTTTTACATAGTGGCTTCAAGAACATTGTACAAGGTTCTTCATTGTCTATAACACATCCTCACCAACATTTGCTATCTGACGGTCTTCTGATAATACTTCTCCTAACTATTTTGAGGTGATATCTTATTGTGGCTTCGATTTACATGTCCCTGATTAGCAATGTTGGAAATATTTTCATATGCCTGTTGGTAATTTGTATGCCTTCTCTGGAGAAATGTCTATTCAGGCCCTTTGTCCAATTTTTAATTAAGTTATTTTTATTGTTTTTCTGTTTGTTGCTATTGAGTTGTAGGATTTCCTTATATATTTTTGACACTAACTCTTTATCAGATATATGGCTTGCAAATATTTTCTCCCATCTGTAGGCTGCATTTAACAATTAGTTAATTGTTTCCTTTGCCGTACATAAGCTTTTCAGGGTGATGTAATCCCAATTGTCTAATATTGCATCAAGGTAAGTTCCTTTCATACCTAACTTTTTGAGAGTTTTCATCATGAAAGGATGTTGAATTTTACCAAATGCTTTTTCTGCATCTAATGAAATAATCATGGGATTTTTATCCTTTATTCTGTTCATGTGATGTATCATATTGTTTGATTTGCATAATGTGAACCATCTTCGCATTCCAGGGATAATTTCTTCTTGGTCACAATGTATGGTCCTTTTAATATGCTGAAAATTTTGGTTTGTTATTATTTAATTGAGTGTTTTTGCACTCATGTTCATTGAGGACGTTGCCCTGTAGTTTCCTTTTTATGTGATATTTTTGTCTGCTTTGGTATTAGGGTGATGCTGACGTCACAAAGAATTTGGAAGTGTTCCCTCTATTTCTGTATTTTAACGAGTTTAATAAAAATTGGTGTTAATTTTTTTAATGTTTGGTAGAATTTATTTCTGAAGCTGTCTGGTCTTGGGCTTTTCTTTGCTGGAAGATTTTAATTACTGATTCAATCTCCTTATGTTGAATGAACAGTTACATAGAAACAGTCATTGGTCTGTTTAAGCTTTTTATTTCTTCTTGATTTAGTCTTGGTGGGTTGTATGTTTCTAGAAATTTATCGATTTCTCCTAAGTTGTCCAATTTGTTGACATATAATTCTCACTAATAGTTCTCTATGAACTTTTTTGTTTCTTTATCTTTTTCATTTCATCACTGGTTGTACTTGTCTCCTCTTCCATTTCTGGAACATGTTATTTAGGTAAGTCTTATCTCTTTTTCTCTTAGTCTAATTAAGCTTTTGTTGATTTTGCTTATCTTTTTAAATAAACAACTCTTACTTTTATTAATGTTTTCCAATACTTTTTTAATGCTATATTTCACTTTTTTTTCTCTACTCTCTATTCTCTTCCTCCTGGTAACTTTGGGCTTAGTTTTTTATTTTTCTAATTTATTGAGGTATAATGTTAGTTACTTATTTCAGGTCCTTATTTTTAATGTAGGTGTTTATTACTATAAATTTTCCCTCTTAGTACTGCTTTTGCTGCACTCCATAAGTTTGGTTATGTTGTATTATCATTTTCATTTGTCTCAAAATATTGTCTAATTTCCCTTTAATTTATTCTTTGGTCCAATGATTGTAAAAGAATGTGTTTTTTGAATTTTCATATACCTATAAATTTTTCAATGTTCCCTTTGTTATTAATTTCACATTTCATTCTATTTTGGCTGAAAAAATATTTAGAATGATTTGAATCTTAAATTTTTTAAGGATTGCCTTGTGTTCTAGCTTGTGATCTATGCTGGATAATTTTCCATGCTCACTTGAGAAGAATGTGTTTTCTGATGCAGCTGGATAGAATGTTTTGTATATTGCTGTTAGGTCCATTTGGTCTATAGTATTGTTCAATTCCACTATTTCCTTATTGATTTTCTGTCTGAATGATTTGTCCATTACTGTAAGTGGGGTATTGGAGTCCCCTGCTATTATTGTATTGCTGTCTATTTCTCCATTCAGGTCTATCAATGTTTGTTTTATATGTTTAGATATTCTGATATTGTGTGCATATTTATTTATAATTGTTATATCTTCCTGTTGAATTGATTTTATCATTATGTAATAACCTTCTTTGTTTCTTGTGACAGTTTGTCTTAAAGTAATATATTTTTCATCCTTTCACTTTCAGCTTATGTGTGTCATTACATCTAACGTTGGTCTCTTGTAGACAACATATAGTCAGATCTTAAACAAATTTCATTTAGCCACTGTATCTTTTGGTTGATGAGTCTATTTACATTTAAAGTAATTGTTTATAGCTAAGAGCTTACTATTGCCATTTTTTTGGTAATGTTCTGTCTGTTTTGTAGTGTTTTTGTTCATTTCTTCTTCTCTTGCTATTTTCCCTTGATGATTTTTTTATAGTGATATACTTTGACCCTTTTCTCTTTATCTTTTCTGAGTCTGCTACAGGATATTTTTGTGTGGTTACCATGTGGCATGTATAAAACTTCTTATTGTTATAACAGGATTTTTTGAGGTGATAACAATTTCAACTGCATATGAAAGCTACAATTTTACTTCCTCCCCCGCCCCATGCTTTATGTTATTAATGTCAGAATTTACTTCTTTTTTATATTTTGTATTAACTATTTTTTGTGGTTATAGTCATTCTTAATACTTTTATCTGCACTACCATTATGGCATTACATTATTCTGTATTTGTCCATATATTTACATTTACCAGTGAGATTTACACTTTCATGTGCTTTTGTGTTGTTTAGTGTTCTCTCATTTCAACTTGAGGGTCTCTATTTAGCACTTCTTGTAAGGCAGATTCTAATGGTGATAAACTGCTTCAGTGTTTGTTTGTCTGGGAATATCTTTATCTCCTTCATTTTTAAATAATAGTTTTGCCAGGGTTGGCAGGTTTTTTCTTTCTTTCTTTCTTTCTTTCTTTCAGCATTTTGAATATACCACCTGCCTTCTTTCTCACCTTCAGGAAGGTTTCTAATGAGAAATATAATGATCATCTTCTAAGGGTTCTCTTGTATGTGACCAGTCACTCTTTCTTTGCTGCTTTCAAAAGTCTCTTTATCTTTGACTTTTGACAATTTAATTATAATTTGTCTCAAGTGTAGACATCTTTAGGTTCAAACTACTTCAGATCCTTTAAGCTTAATGAATTTGAAAGTTCATTTCCATCCTCAGAAATGTGAAGTTTTCAGTCATTATTTCTTGAAATAAACTTTCTTCTTCATTTTCTTCTTCTTCTCTCTTTTAAACTACTGTAATGCATATATAGTTTTGCTTGATGGTGTCCCATAAGTCCTATAGGCTTTTTTTCACTCATTTTCTTTATCTGTTTGTTTTGTTCTTCTAACTGTGTTATTTCAAGTAAACTGTCTTTGAGTTCACTGATTCTTCTGCTTGAATGAGTCTGATGTTGAAGCTGTCTATTGAATTTTTTTAGCACAGTCACTGTGTCCTTCATTTACAAAATTTCTGTTTGGTTCTTTTTTTGTTTCTATCTCTTTGTTGAACTTCTCATTTTGTTCATGTATTGCTTTGTGATTTTATTTAGTTGTCTATCATGTTCTTCTGTAGCTCACCAAACTTCTTTAAGATAATTATTTTAAATTATTTGTCAGGCAATTCATAGATCTCCATTTCTTTAGGTTCATTTACTGAAGTTTTGTTTTTTCTTTTTGCAGTGTCATAGTTTCCTGATTCTTTATGATCCCTGTAGCCCTGCATTGATGTCTACGCATTTGAAGAAGTAGCCATCTCTTCCAGTCTTTACAGATTGGCTTCAGCAAAGAAAGCCGTTCACCACCCTGATAAGAGATTCTAAGCAGACCAACTGGCAGGGTCCATGGGTGGGCAGACCTAATGGCAGAGTCCATGGATGGGCCTACTGCTAGAGTCTACAGATTGATAGGTGTGATGCCTGAGCCCATGGGCAGGTGGGCCTAATGTCTGGGTCTAAGGCAAGCCTGCTGCCAGGGTCAATGGCAAACTCAGATACTTACATCACTCTCCCTCTCCCTTATGAAATAACCCACAGGCTGATGGAATCTTCCCAGTGCTGTGCTGTGTTGGCTTGCAAGAGAAGTGGTGTGGGCAAAGTGCAACTATTCTTACTCTCTGAAATGTGTCCTTTCTTTTTCTATCCTTCACCTGACTGCTGTAATGCCTTACCTGAAATCTAGAGATTTCAAGAAGGTAGTCTTGACTATGGATGAATGTTAAGTCCATGTTTCTGTAAAGGAATAAGGGCTGGAAACTTCTATTCCATCATCTTGCTAACATGACTCTGTAATACCTTTCCAATGGGGCTTCCTGTTTGGAGTCTCTCTACCTCTTTCTTAATCATTCCAGATAAGAATTAATCTTATTTACATACTTTCTTCATGTCAGTCCCAGACTCAAGAACTTCTGATAGCTTTCATAGGACTATCAAATATAAGTTCAAACTTCTCTTTCTGACATTCCAGGTCCTGCCACTGGGCTATCACACCTGCTCTGCTTTCCTCACCTACAGTTTGTACCCTGGTCATTTCAATTCTCTTATTGAGTCCCAGAGCAAACCCTGTGCCTTCCTGTTCTTTCATCTTTGCCTTTGCTCTTGACATTGCCTGTCTATTGTCATTCATCTCTTTAAATTATTCTCAACTACTTCAAGTCCTACTTACATTGCCAAATACTCCGCAAAAACCCACTCCATAATAATTTCAGCCCGTAGCAATCTATATTCTATTTTTCTTTTCATAATATTTAGTAGGAGCTCTCCATATTTCTATATTTGATTTTCTTCAATGTGTATGTTGTCTGCTAATATTATCTAATGTTTCAACTGCAAGTTCTATTCTAAAAAGTCTCAGGATTTCCTACTGTGTATTTTAACTGTGAGTAAGGTAGGCAGGATGCCTTGCATTCAGCTTTATTTTCCAGAGAGATGAAGAGAGTTCCTGAAGGTACAGGTAAGCAAAAATAAGATAACACATTTTGTTGAGTGGGTACGTGTGTGTATTTTCAAAAATGTCATAACCATTATAAAAAGAAAACTGTCTTAAGCCACAAAATATTTAATAGAGTAAATATGTGAATTATACTTTTTGTTTATCTCTGGTCTTAACTGCCATCTCTGCTAAGAAAAAACAAAAACAAAGCATGATTTTCTTTGTATTATGTGATTTGATAAGACTCTCAACTGAATTTTCATCTTAGAGTCAAAGCTTTTCTTTGGCATATTTATATCTGGTGCCTTAAGGATCTAACAGTATGTGGCTAAACCAACTCCCTTCCCCTCTCCCTTCCTTCCTTCCTTCCTTCCTTCCTTCCTTCCTTCCTTCCTTCCTTCCTTCCTTCCTTCCTTCCTTTCTTCCTCCCCTCCTTCCCTCCTTCTTTCCTTCTCTCAACAAATATTTATTGAGCAATCGCCATATTTCAGGCTATGTACTAGGTGTTGCTGATATAACAGCAAGCCTGTAGGACATAATACCTGTCCTAATAAATTCATAGTCAAATAAGCACTCCTGTTGAAAAACCCAGCTGTATACGTTGACCAATCAAAACCTCAATGTCTTTAATTTTCAGCTAATATAAGAAAAAGACTGTTGAGAGAGAGAGAGAGAGAGAGAGAGAGAGAGAGAGAGAGAGAGAGAAACAATGTCTCCTATTTATCTCTCAACTCACAGCAACTCATTCCTCTTTCTTTAATTCTTGGCCTTCAAAAAAAGAAAGAATTGTGGGTCAGCATTTGTCATGTGTCTTTAAGAAGTGGGCAGTACCCTAATAAGCAGTGCTAAAAGATGTGCAGTGATTCCCTTTCAAATGGAACCACTGTAAGAAAGTAATTATGTGATTTGAATCACCTGATTCTGGTTGGCCTACCAGTCACAGTAGTCCTCCCATCTTCTTTAATGCCAGCACAAAGATCAGTAGGTAAGTCAGGCTCTAACTACACATAGTGTTCTTGATCACAGTGTTGGTTTCACAGGAGTACATGCAACCTCTTCTGGGCCAATCAGAGCTCTTCTTTGAGATTTTCTGCTTGGGAGCAGAATGAGAGTTTTTACTTCACCCTCTAGGTTCAAGGAACAGGAAAAACGCAAGCCTAAATTTGCCTGCTGCCTTATTGTTCAAGAGATGAAAGATGTCCACTACATTTGTAAAGAATGAAATCAACCCTCGGGGGGAAAAAGAGACCCAAAAGAAGAGGAGAAAAGAAATGTCTCTATGACATCATCCGAGCCCCTCAATATGGCTGTGCTTAAAGCCAAACCTAATGAATGTCATACTTTACATAAGCTACTTTGGGTTTAACCTCATGTCATTTGCAATTAACAAATGTTGGCAGCTTCTTTGGATTATTAATTGTTGCTTGTGAAAGTTTATTAAAGGATATTTTTCCTAATGCATACTTATTATTTAAAAAAAACACATGTGTCTATGTATATGTATATATATGTATAGATACATGTATGTGCTTTCTTCTGAGCACACTAGAAGCAGGTGAAGAGGGATTCTAAGGGAAGCTTTAAGCCTTGAAAAGTATAGCTTCATCATAGATAAACAGGGCCTATCATGTCATTCAATGAAGCAAGTGAGTTAATCCATTTGAAGAACATTTATTGAGCAGTTATCTTTTCATCCTTTTGAGTCTACTAAAACAAACATGCCACATTTTTTTTATGTAGGATTTTTTTCTAGTCACTTAACAATATATTTCAGAGCTACAATAAAACTCTACTTCATTCTTCCTTTATGGCTTTTTACTTTACTACTAAATAAATGTTTCATATTTTAAGAGTTGTCTATGAATGGAAAACTATTATTTTTAGTTTCTTGCTACTATGCAAAAGTAATTATGATAAATGGTCATGTATGTATATATTTGCTGTCCAAAAAATTGGGCATTTAGAAGTTGAGCAGATTTTGCATAATTCTTGCTCAGACATTTTACCAAATTATACTCACACCCACAGTATATGAAAGTGAATCTCTGCATCCTTGGCTAGGCTATACTGTCGTTTTTTAAATCTCCATCCATTTTATGGATGAAAAGAGATATTTCAATGTTCTCATTTACATTTTTAAAATTATTCATGAACCTGATTATTTTTACAAATTTGGAAGCCATTTCATTTATTTTTCTGTGAATTGCCTGCTCATATTATTTATGTAATTCCATTGTTTTTCTTCCAAACTTGTCATAGCTCTTTAATATTGAAAACGAGTTCCGTCTGTTCATTTTTGTGTGTTGGAATATGCTCTTGCTTTATTTGTTTATTTATTTATTTACTATGTGTATCGTATAATTTTCTGCATAGTTTTTATTTTTATTTTTGAGACAGTGTCTCACTCTGGTTGCCCAGGTGAGTGCAGTGGTGTGACCTCCCAGGCTCAGATGATCCTCCCACCTCAGCCTCCCAGATAGTTGTGACTACAGGTGCGTGTCACCACAACCAGCTAATTTTTTGCATTTTTAGTAGAGTTGGATTTTGCCATGTTGCCCAGGCTTGTCTCGAACTCTTGGGCTCAAGTGATTTGCCTGCCTCAGCCTCCCAAATTGCTGGGATTATAGGTCTGAGCCATCCACCTGGCTAGTTCTTAATTTTTATGTCTGTAAATGTATCACTCTTTTTATAGCTGCAGTTTTGTGCCTTGTTTTGAAAGAATTTCCTCACTCCAAGCAAGACTTAAAATATATACAGTATATCCACATTTTATTTTAGTACTTTTATTATTTCATTTGTGTATTTAAAATTTTTATCATGATGGAATTTATGTGGGTAAGGAAAGAATTGAACTTTATGTCTCCTCAAACTGTTCATGGTATAATCCTTCCTTTTCCACTGATTGTAAATACTATGTTTATGTATATTTAATTCCTAATGTATTTGGATGTATTATTTAGTGGTTTGCTATTTAATATGGTGCTATCATTAATGAAGGTGGTGTAGGAAACATCAAAGTAAAATGTACAAGCAAGTCAACATTGCTTTAAGTGCCATAAAAGTAGAAAGGCAAACAAATTTTCAAATATATGTTTTTTTCTTTACATACTTCTTCTTGGTTCTGATTACTCTCTTACTTATCCAACACTACAATGTTTCACATCTATTTTCTTATTTCATCTTAGGAAAGTGCTGCTACTTCTCTATCTTACAGATGAGGGAAACAGGTCTCAGAGAGGCCTTGTGGTTTGTTTCAGGAATCCTGATGGTAAGTAACAGAGATAGGAGTTAAAATGAGACTTTCTGACTTTAGGTTTCCTGTTGAATTCCAAGATTTCTTTTAGAAATAGCCATCACATAAATTACTCCCAGTCGATTCCACTTTCTAGTATACTTGGCTTCTATTAAAGTGAGTTTCCTTGAAGATCCTCAATTAGGCATCATTTTTCACCTGAGAAAAAATACATCTTAAGTTGTGACAGTCAATATTCAATAAATAGCTGCTAAATGAATTAGTCCTTCAGTCCACCTCCCACGTTTTATGGAAAAACTGTATCTTCAGTGGGAACTTATCAATTAGAATTTGTCTTCAAAAGAAGAGTCTCTTGGGTTACAATATTGGTCCACAGACATTAATATTTAAATATTACTTCAAAAAAATAGACAATTTTGATTTTTGAAAGGGTCTCCTACTCTCATTCTTATACCTTCAAACTTTTGAATGTGGTTGGAGACGTTTTTGTACTCTTTCTTACAGTTGAAATCCCCTGAGATTCAAAATTGATTATATGATCAAAAATATTTCTTATTAGTTTTTCAACAGCCATATCTCACAGCAAAAGCCAGAGGAAGCCACCAAGTCCTGTGAGACCTCCTGAGGCAACTCTCAGATTTTGCCTTGGCTGGCACGTGAAGAAGCAGAGCTTATTTTCTTGACAAATGGGTATGTACAATTTCAACATGAAGAATTATTCAATTCAACTTTTAACCTAGGTCTTTCCACACATTTCAGGGAGTTACAGAAAAAATTACACAAAAAAATGTTGAAAACTTTCTAGCAAGTAGAATAACAACAATGTAAAATATAGTCATATTTACCAGAAGAAGTCATCAAGAAGACACCCAGGACCCTTCAGGAGTTAGTGTGCAGTAAGCATTCTTTTAATCACTCATTCATTCATTCATTTGACATTTCAGATAAACCATGAACAAAAATGAATATGATCTCTGCCTATATGGAGCCTATATTCTGATGGAGATTTAGGGTTACCATGTTACGATTACTTTTCTATTTGTTCCTTTAATTTTTTGTACTTCTGTTTTTCCTTTCCTGGTTTTGAGGTAGTTTAATATTTGTTGGAGTTTCACTTTAATTTTTCTATTGCCTTTTCAGCTGTCCCTTTTGTGTTATTATTGTTGCTCTCCTTGTTGTTGTTGTTGTTGTTGTTGTTTTTATTCAAGTGATAACTATAGGGAATTTCAACATACATTTTTAATGTTTCAATCTCCTTAAAGTTATTAGTGTGCCACGTAATGTTAAATGAACAGAACTTGCAATCATACAGGTTCATTTAGCTCCCAACACTGTTCTTTATGCTATAATTTTTTTTTAATGTATAGAAATGTTATAAGCCCCACAATTCAATCTTACAACATTTGCTTTACATAGCCATATGTCTTTAAGAAAATTAAGAGAAAAATTTGTTTTAAAAAATATTTACCTACACATTTATCATTTCTGATATTTTTCATTTCTGACAGAAGAACCACGTTTCAATCTGGTGTGATTTTTCTTCAGCCTGGAGAACTTTTGAATTTCTTACGGTATTGTCTGCTGGTGATGAATTCTCTAGTTTTATTTTATCTGAAAGTATCTCTGTTTCATTTTAATTCTTAAAGGATGATTTTATGGGATACAGAATTCTAAATTTAACAGTTTAATTTTTCTTTTTTTCTTTCTTTCCCCTTTTTTCTCTTTCTTCCTTTCTTTCTTTCTTCCTCTTTGTTTCTTTCTCTTTCTTTCTTTCTTTCTTTCTTTCTCTTTCTTTCTCTCTTTCCCTCTTTCTTTCTCTCTTTCCCTCTTTCTTTCTCTTCCCTCCCCTCCCCTCCCCTTCTTCCCTCTCCTCTCTCATTTTACTTTTAGCACTTTCAAGACATAGTTCCATTCTCTTCTGGCATCTATTAGTTCTAATAAGACGTCAGAGAAAATTTATAGTGTTCTGCCATGAAATCTGCCATTTTTCTCAAGCTAAATGCAATATTTTTGAATCTGTAAATTTATTTCTTCAAAGATGTTTTCTCTTCCAAGCTATCAGTCCCTTTTTTCTGGGATTCCAATTTGGCACAATCATGGCTCACTGCAGCCTTGACCTCCCAGGTTCAAGCAGTCCTCCCGTCTCAGCCTCCCAAGTAGTTGGGACTGCAGGTGCATACCAACACATCTGGCTATTAAAAAAAAATTGTAGCAAAGGAGGCTTGCTATGTTGGTCAGGCTGGTCTTGGTCTTGACTTCCTAGCCTCAAGCAACCTTCCCACATTGGCCTCTCAAAGTGCTGGGATTACAGGCATGAGCCACCGTGCCTAATCACATTTGCTTATCTTTTTCATGTGGTCCCACAAGTCACAAAGGCTGCATTTAATTATGTTTAGTCGTCTCTGCTCTGTTTTCTTTAGAGTGTATTATTCCTTTTGCTCTGTCTTCAAGTTTTCACTGGCTGCTCCTTCTGTCATCTCCCAGCTGCTGTTAAGTTCATCCAACAATATTTTGTTTACAATATTGTATTTTTCTGCTGTAGAATTTCCAGTTTTTCATAGTTCATTTTTCTTTTGTGAGATTGTTGGATAATTTTCTCTTTCTGTTCTTTCTTTCTTTCTTTCTTTCTTTCTTTCTTTCTTTCTTTCTTTCTTTCTTTCTTTCCTTCCTTCCTTCCTTCCTTCTTTCTTTCTCTTTCTTTCTTTCTTTCTTTCTTTCATCTTTCTTTCTTTCATCTTTCTTTCTTTTTTCTTTTGTGGCAGCGTCTCACTCTGTCACCCAGGTTTAAGTGCACTGGCATGATCTCTGGCTCACTGCAACCTCTGCCTCCAGGTTCAAAGGATTCTCCTGCCTCAGCCTCCCTAGTAGCTGAGATTACAGTCATGTGCCACCACATCAGGCTAATTTTGTAATTTTTGGTAGAGATGGGGTTTCATCATGTTGGCCAGGCTGGTCCCGAATTCCTGACCTCAAGTGATCTGCCCACCTCAGACTCCCAAAGTGCTAGGATTACAGGCCTGAGCCACTGTGCCTGGCAGAGACCATTATTTTTCCTTATATCCCGGAGCATGGTTATAAGAGTAGCTTGAAACTTTTTGTCTGCTAATTCTAACATTTGAGTCATCTCAGAGTCAGTCTGCTTTTCTTTCAAGTGTGGGTCACAGTTTCCTATTTCTTCATATGTCTAGAAAATTGTATTGAATCTAGAATATTATGAATGACATATTAGTGAATCTGGATTCTGTTATGAACCTCTGTTAGTATTGATTTTTAATTTTAATAGGCAGCAAACTTGTTTAAGCTCAGACTCTAAATTCTGTCCTTCTAGTAGTAGGCAGCAGTTTCAATTTCCAGTCTGTTAACTTACATTTAGTCTTGCATAGGCATATTTCAGGCTCAACCAGAGATTAAGACAATGTTTTTATGCAGAACGTAGGGTTCTCTGTGGCTCTCTCATTTCCACATTTCCTGTCTCCCTTCTTACTCCTGTGGTAACACCAATCTCTGTCCTCTAGTTCTGAAACCATCAAGATTAAAAAGTTTTTTTCTGAGTTTTAGCATCCAGTCTCTGCCTGTTGGAGTCTGCCCTTAGGAAAAAGACTTAAAAAGTAGGTAACTCATCCAGTGCCCTTCGCTCCCCCAGTATGGACTGCTGCTCAATTTCTGCTCACTTTTGTTCGCTTTCCAGTGTTTTCAGGTACATCCCTTTTATATTTTGTCCAGAGTTTGGAAATCTTATCTGAAGGAGGGTTGGGCTGATAGAAATTACTTCTCAATTACTCAAAGCTAGTTGAAACCTCATTCTAGTGGATAAGACAAGCATAAATCAAATCACTACTCAGATAAAGATAAAAATTGCAATTATGCTAAAGGGCTAAGAAAGAGAGGGGCATGGTATTGGTAAGAGTTTATATTTCGATTCACTGATAGAGTTAATCAATTCTTCATTGAGTTACTTTGATGATAAAAGGAATACATACATGTACGATCCTTTAATGTACCAGGGGCACAGTTAGCACTCAATAAACGTTAGCTATTATATTATATTTATTTTTGTTAGGATGATCAGGGAAGTCTTCTCTTAGAAAGGGGTATCTGATTTAGCTCTAAAGAGGAGTAGGAGTCAATGTGGTCAAAGGAGAAAAGAGTTTTCTGGGTGTTGAGAAAAGCACACGCAGAAACCTTGCGGTAGCTGAGAACAGACACAAAGGAAGCAGTAAAGGACAGCATGGTTGGCATGGAATGGTTGAGGGGAGCATAGTAAAGAAGGCTGGAGTGGGTGGAGGTCAGGAGGTCAGACCTTTTAGAGATTGTAGGCAATGTTAAACAGTTTAGTTTTCATCTCAGGAGTAATGAGGAGCCATGGGTGTGCTTTAAGGAAAGAGGTACAATGATCATATTTTTGTTTCAGAAAAAAAAGTTGCTGGCTACTGTGTGGTGAATGAAGTGGATGTCGGTGGAATGATGGAAGACTGCTACAGGGGTCTAGGCAAGGGGTGTAAGGGTGGCAATGCAAGGATGGAATTACATAGAACAAGTTGGAATGAGAGACCTAGAAAGGACCTAGATACAGGGCCACATTCTCCGAGATGATCCATAGACATCTTTAACTCAACAGGCCAAAACAGAATACCATTTTCCAGCTTTCAGTGAGATAAATTTCAGTAATTCTTGGTGTTTCTTGCTTTGTTACTCCCCAAAGTGAACTGTCCCCAAAGTCTTCCCCTAAGCCCTCCTGCATTTATCTACTGCCACTGATTGCAGAGCCTTGCCCTTACTCACTGAAGTGAGTGAAACAGCTTCCTAACAGATATTCCTATTTCTAATCTCAACATTTTCTTATTTGTCCTCCAACTAGATCCAATACCACCTTTTCTAAAAACCCAATCTCATATGTTATCTGTGCTTAACAATCTTTCAGGACCCCTATTTGGTACAGGAGAAAGTTCAAATTCCCTAGCATGACATATGATGCTCATGACACATGGATCCTTCCTTTCCCTCTTTCAGCAATTTTTTTTTTTTTTTTTTTGAGACAGAGTCTTGCTCTGTCGCCCAGGCTGGAGTGCAGTGGCCAGATCTCAGCTCACTGCAAGCTCCGCCTCCCCAGTTTATGCCATTCTCCTGCCTCAGCCTCCCGAGTAGCTGGGACTACAGGCGCCCACCATCTTGCCTGGCTAGTTTTTCGTATTTTTTTAGTAGAGACGGGGTTTCACCGTGTTAGCCAGGATGGTCTCGATCTCCTGACCTCGTGATCCTCCCATCTCAGCCTCCCAAAGTGCTGGGATTACAGGCTTGAGCCACCGCGCCCGGCCTCAGCAAATATTTTTATGCACCTTCTACTTGCTGGAGAAAAAGGTGGAAATGTTGACAGAGATCCCTGTGCTCTTGTTGCCATTAGTTTAATGGGGGAGACAGAGGCCAGTTTCAAATTCATCTTCCTCTACTTCTTTCTCTACCTATACTGCTCTCCTTAAATTTTCTTCAACACATAGAATTTTTGCCATCATTAATCACTTTGTTCTATTCCTTGGTATTTCTGAGCCTTTGCACATACTGTCTACTCTTCTTTCCTCCTTTTCTTCTTGTTAAGAAGACACAGTTTTAATACCACTTTTTCTAACCCCCATACACATCTTTTTTTTTTACTTATTATTTCAAATTTCTCTGAAGAATCTACTGCTTGATGAGCAGATACTTTTGTAACTGTACTTAGTTCTTCACATTTCACCATTTATCCTCTTGTCTTTTGCAGTAAACAATAAAATCTTTGAGAGCAGGAAGCTGATCTGTTCATTTTGTTGTTGTTGTTCTGTCGTCTACAATATTGCCCAGCCCCAGTCAACAATTGATTGTTTATCAACTCTTTTAAAGCCTTCTCATTCTACAAATGGGAAAATAAAAATGCCAAGAGGAGAAGTGACAAGTCTTGCGAAAGGTCTTGGAGTTATTTTAAGATTACTGTTTCTAGATAGGAGGTTGTCAATATTTCTCTGAGCAATGTACTAGAAGGTTTCATGGAAGGGACAGGACTTAAGATGAGCTGACAAGTTTGACTAGATTTGGGACTGTGGGTATACAAGTGGAAGCTGGTAGAAGCTGAGCTGGGACTGAGGAATTTGGTCAGTAGTTTAATGACCCCTGTCAGCTGAATCTATGAACACAGGTTACTAGATAAAAAGCAAAGGGGCCGTGATGAATGGGTGAATGAGTACTAACATGCAAGGGCAAAACCTTGAATTCTATTCCCAGTGCACACCTCACTGTGTGGTCTTGGAATAGTCCTGTCTTTTTGCTGGGTAGCAATTCTAATAATAAGATACACAGCATTATCAATAAAAACCACTTTTATTTATTAAGTCATTAATATTTTCTAGGTACTATTCTAAAACCTTTGTGTTTTACAGATATCTACTTTCAAAGAGTTGAAGTAACTTGGCCAAGGTTACATAACTAGTTAGTGATGAAGCTAGGAATCTTGCCCCAGGATGTTGAACTAGACAATCCAAATTCCAATTTAACTATAAAGACTTTAAAAGAGTTTCTGCCACAACAAACCTTGGACATCCTAGGGCTTATTAGAGGAGTAACCTTCTCTCTTTTAAGGTAACCTATGCACCCAGCTTCCTCGCAGCGGGGGAGAATTTCTCACCTGGGAAGCCTAGCAATTATCTCTGGTTTGCACACACAAAAAACACATGGATCATCTGAGATTCTCAATTGGCTGTGATGATAAATCATTATTTTAAAAAATAGATTCAGTACCTAGAGGCCTTATCTGCATGATTCTATATTTCACTGCTATTTTTTACCTTTAAATATTATTAATCATATGAGCAAGTTAGCAAAGCACTTTCTCATGTATTTCTTTCACAGTCAATACAATTGCCCGTTTTGAATGAAAAGACAGACTTATTCAGTGGTTTTCTCAAAAGCACACAGATAATAAGTGGTTACATTGGTGTTTGAACTTCAAAATCTCTTCTTTGCAATCTTCCCATCTCCAAAATATGGTTGGCCACAGATCCAGGTAAATTTATGTGAATCATCAAGTAATAAGGATCCTGACTTCCTTTGGCTGATTGCTTTGCTGCACTTTAGAAGCTTAGGTTGCAAAATTTAGATCACTGATTTCACCATTCTTCCTCTTACTTCACCAGTTTCATCCTCCACTGTTTGGAGTACCTGTTTGTTCGTTTTTGTTTTTGTTTTTTGTTTGTTTTTTTGTTTTTGTTTTGAGATGGAGTTTTTCTCTTGTTGCCCAGGCTGGAGTGCAATGGCCGATCTCGACTCACCACAACCTCCACCTCCCAGGTTCAAGCAATTCTCCTGCCTCAGCCTCCTGAGTAGCTAGAATTACAGGCATGCGCCACCACAGCTGGCTAATTTTGTATTTTTAGTAGAGACAGGGTTTCTCCATATTGGTCAGGCTCCCGACCTCAGGTGATCCGACCACCTTGGTCCCCCAAAGTGCTGGGATTACAGGTGTGAGCCACCGTGCCCAGCCTTGGAGTACTTTTAATAGGTGGTAGTCTAGCCTCCAAAGGCAGCTGTGATTTTGTGGTTAATTTTTTGTGTCAACTTGTTTGGGCCACAGCATGCCCAAGTAGCTGGCTAACATTATTTCTGGATGTATCTGTGGTGTTTCTGGAAGAAATTAGCATTTGGATTAGTGCACTAGCAAAGCAGATGGCCTTCCTTAATGTACAACGTGTGTGGGCATCACCCAATCCATGGAGGGCCTGAATAGAACAAAAAGGAGAGAAGGTGAATTCTCTCTGTCTGATTGCCTGAGCTGGGATATCAATCTTCTATTGCCTTTGGTGATCCTGCCTCTCAGGCCTTCAGACCCAATTAGAATCTATATCATTGGCTCTCTGGCTCTCAGGCCTGTGAACTACACCATTGGATTTCCTGGGTTTCCAGCTTGCAGACAGGAGAACATAGGACTTAGCAGCCTCCAGAGTCATGTGGGCCACTATCTTATAATATTTATAATATGTATTATAATATCTTGTAACATACTATATTATAATTAATTATACTTATTGTAATAGAAATCCTATAATAAGCCTCATCATGTATACATACATGTATACATGTGTATAAATATATATATGTGTGTGCACACACACACATATATATTCTATCGATTCTGTTTCTCTGGAGAACCTTGACTAATACAGTAGCCTACGTTATCCCTGAGTAGCTTTGAAGTTAATATGAAGATTAATAACCTTATTTTATTGAGTAAAATTTCCCTCCTGACATTACTACTCATTGATCCTAGCTCAGTCTTTTGCCTCTTCTCTCTAACAACCTCTGAGATCATTTATTTTGGTCCTCAACTTTGATTTTTTCCTCTTTTTTGTGTGTGTGGATTTGCCTTGGTCTCAGCTTCCTCATTTACAAAACGGATAGATGGACTGGTCTCATGTGACCTCCGTAAAGCTTTGATTCTATGATCCTATGGTATTCTATTAATAAATGTCCAAATAATTGTACCCCAAAACAGAAAAGCTTGCTTGCTGCCAGGAATGCTAAAAGGCAAATGTTCCCTAACATTTTGTTCATTGTGTCTTTTCCTTCCTTTCATTTTGTTTGTGTTTTTCTGGAGATGGAGAAGATAGTTGAGAGAAGGTGGGTGGGTGCCTGCTTCATTGTTGATGCTGCCATGCACTCAGGCTAGGAAGAGATTTGAAGTGGTTAGCGATGCTGAAGGCCCAAAGCAGTCCCACCCTTTCCCACCTTGGCTTCCAGCTGCATTTCCAAAATACAGGGTGTTTTCCAGATAAAAGTCCTGATTGACTGGCATTCACCCCAAGTCTCACACAGCCTCCTCTCTGGCACCTTCTCATAGATGCCGCACATACCCAAGTGTGTCTGTGACCTCTCCTCCACAATATTCTCTGTGAAGGGGCACAGCTTTTCTACAATCTTTATGAAAATATACAGAGGACCAAATGTTTAGAAAGCTTGTATAGACCCCCACACACTGACCGGTGTGTGAAACAATAACAATAATAAAAATAATAGCATAAAAAATAATAGCAAAGAGCTACTTAATAGAAAATACGTTCTAGCACTAGACTAAGAGATGTATGTATTTTATCCTATTTACATCTCACAATAACACAAAGAGGTTGGTATTATTTTTATCACCTTTTTGTAGTTAATGAAACTAAACTCGGATACATGGATCACTGGCCCAGTTTCACACATTGATCAATGGAGAACCCAAATCCCAGCCCAAAGTTGTAAAATGTAATGCCTGAGCTCATCACACTATACAATACTGCCTTATTTTTTAAATTACGTTTTTAAATTTTTGCATCTGTTAATTACTGCTTCCCTGAAGCCCTCTAGGATGTCCTTTACATCTGATTTAGGGCTCTCCACTGTGTTTCATTGTATCCTGTGCATGGTTTTATGCTAATGCTTAGCATGCTGTTTAAAATCTTTCATTTGTCTTTCTTTCACTCTAGTCTGTAGGCTACTTGAAGGCAAGGACTGCGTCTCTTTATGTTCACATGCCTTTCTCTTATCACCCCTTTCTTCTCCAAGATAAGTGTTTAGGACACTCTTGCTCCAGAGGATTGTCAATAGCTCTTTGTTTTATGACCAAAATCAAAAATTACTGAGTGAGGAGATGGCAAACTCCACCCAGCCCTTTCTAGGAATTGAGAGAATTAATTCCTCTGGGTGTTCCCAGATGGGATAGAAGCTCAGATGCTGCATTTAGGAGAAGAAATGGTACGACCTGAGAGGCAGCTCCCCTGATATGAAGTAGTCTTGCGGTGTTTCAGGATTTTTATAGAAAACTTTCCGGAGTACTGACAGCTAAATGTCACTGGACCATGGACCTAAAACCATGTATTCTTGGCCGGGCATGGTGGCTCACACCTGTAATCCTAGCACTTTGGGAGGCCAAGGCGGGTGGATCATCTGAGGTCAGGAGTTCGAGACCAGCCTGGCCAACATAGTGAAACCCCGTCCCTACTAAAAATACAAAAATCAGCCCATGGTGGTGGGCGCCTGTAATCCCAACTCCTTGGGAGGCTGAGGCAGGAGAATAGCTTGAACCCGGGAGGCGGACGTTGCAGTGAGCCGAGATCACGCCACTGCACTCCAGTCTGGGTGACAAGAGCAAAACTCCGTCTCAAAACAAACAAACAAACAAAAAAAAAACCATGTATTCTTAAGAAAAGCATGGAGGGTCTCTGTATCTGAGCTTGGGTTCAGTGCAGAGGAAGAGTATGGGAACCATCTCTGAGCCCATCTGGAGGACCAGTGATGCCCAGCAGCATCACGTTCTGGGAACAACAGAAATGACAGTGGTGAGCATCTTGGGCTTTCATCAGGACCCTAGCCTTCCCGATCGTCCATACCCTTTAAGCTCCGGAGAGTTGAATCCTTCAAGAATGACAGATTTCACTTACTATCAACTTTCATATATGGAGACTGAGAACTTTACTATACCAAAATCATGGAGCAGATCTGTACCTGTTGTGATTACATATGTACATCGGTGTATGTGCATGAAAACTTTCTGGGAGAACATGCAAGAAACTGCTGAAGGGGGTTGCCTCAAGGTAGTAGAATTAAGGATCTATGGGAAAGGGGAGGTGTGTTTTTCATTGGAAATGTTTTTATAATGTCTAAATGTTACATCATGTGTATGTATTATTTGTATAACAATATGAAAAGCTAATTTATGTAATAAATGTAATGAACATTTATTTTTAAATATTTGGCACAAATTTTAAAGGATTGGAATTTGAGTCTGTTCTATGTAGAGATCCAGCTTGAGCTCCACATGTGTTTTCTTTAGGATCCTAGAGGAGAAATTGTGGGGCAGTTCCACCAGAAGTTTATTTACATGGAACACTAAGAAGTCTCCTGACAAGTGGATAAGAGAAGTGTGGAGGGAATGATTCAGAATAATAGTGGTAATAAGAGAAATAAGTAACATTTAATGAAGGCAAAATACTAGATTCTTTCCACGGATCATCTCATTTAAACAGTCCAATGAAGCAGGTGTCATTATTATTCCTGTGGAAATTGAGGCTCTGAGAGTTTGAATAACCAGCAAATGACAAAGTTGAGATTTAATTCCAGGCAACCTAAAGCCAGAGCCCAAATTATTTACTTGTGTGTTCCAACTCCATGTGAGGGGGGCACCCTATATGATATGCATATTCTCTTTCCACCCCAGCTGTCTTGATAGTATAACTACCTCCGGCAGGGACAGTGACAATCTGACATCTACCCAGCAGGAAAAATGGCAGATCTCACTTGGCCACCTGGAGAGCCAGTTTTTGGATTACGTGTGAGATACTTTGGGAAGTCTCAAAACTATCTGGAAAGAATTGAGAGTAACTGAAAGAACAGAGGGGCAGAGTCAGAGAAATGCTGTATTGTGGTTATTACCATGATACTATTTTTATTCCCAGTGGCCTGGGAAACAGTTTTACATAATAATGTTTAAAGGAAATAAGAAATGTCAAAGCAGCAGCTCCCTCCCCCCAAGTCATAAGAATAGGATTGTCTCAATTCCTACAAAGCAGAATTACCTGAAGTTTTTACCTATGAAGAAAGAAAAACTCATTTCCTGAAGAAGTTCTCAGCCTATTGGTGCTGGTGACACCTAGAATCAGAAGTGGGGTTAAGAGAGGAGAGCCTACATCCTAATGCTCTACATCTCCTCTTTGATGGTGTAATGGAAAGTTAGCTCCCTGTGCCCTGAGACTTTGCACGTAACTATGTAAGTGGCTGCACTTTTACTTATGTATCTTAAGACTGATTCCCACAGAGAGTGAATACATTAAATGTCAAACTGTCTAAACTGGAACTAGAAAGGAATTTGAAGTTTATCTAGTTCAGAGGTTTTCTTTCTTTCTTTTTGTTATCTTTGTAAGGATCAGAATTCCTCTTCTTTTCTTTGTCCAAATGAGATCTTATGTAGACTTTTACCACATAAAGCAGATAAAGGATAACTGCTCTGGATGAAATGGGGGAGATGTCTCCTAGGCAGTGCCTGCTCACGTTCCCTAATGCCAAACCCCTACATCTGTGCCTTGTGTTTTGAGATGGCTCAAAATAAAGGAGTCATATAATCTATTGTTAAAACTGAGACAATTTTGAGCATAAAAGGAGACCCTGTTAATATTTATGCTGCAACAACATGGGTAAACTGGGACTATCCTAAATAAATCAGAAAGCATGGAACCCTAGTTTTAAGGAATATAGTATGAAAACTGTTGGTTCAGTCCAAACTCTGCATGTAAGGGATGAGGACTCTAGGGGAAAGAACTTGCCCAGAGTCACGTAGTGACTCAGTGCCAAAGCTAGGGCCAGAACTCAGGACTCCTGAGCTAGAGGACAACAGTTCATCATGTGGCCTCTCTACTAACTTGACAGCTGCATTAGCCCCCGTGACTTGCTCCAGTAGGGAAAATCAAAGCTTGATGAGAGCCAGGAAACTCCACAGCAGATGATCCATCACCTCTGTCTAATCCACTGGATCTGGATCCAGATGTTCCACCCCAAAATAAACAAACCAGTAAATGACTAAATATTTTTTCTAAAAATTGAGTTGCTATTGGGCTCCTTAACCTCAGTTATCCCAGTATTACCTTTGTGTTTTTTTACATGACACTGTACTGTCTGTACTATTATTTATGTCAGTGTTCTTCAAATCAATTCATTTTTTACTCTCAGATATCTCTACTTTAGCCTTACCCAAAGAAGTAAGATTTGTGATGTCATGGAGCCTGTATGCTAGTTATATTCTCTCTAGAATTTATTAAAATACACAAATAACCATTAAAATATATATCTATGTACCTCTAAAACTATCAATATTCTACCACAATGTGCCTATTATATTTTGGAAAGCACTCATTTAATGAACAGAGCTTACTGAGTATTAAGAATCAATTAATTTAAACTGTCAGCTCCTACAATTCTAGTCTCTGCTGGAATTGAGTATAAGTTGGTATATGATTCAGCACAGCTCGCTTTTTAAAAAATTTAACAGTAATACACAATTTTTTATGAAGTACACTATGATTTCTAGGAACTTCATTGCCCAAGAAAGATGGTCACTTTGCCTCATTCAATTCAGCCTTCCTAATATGGGCATCTGCTCTATTTTAATACTGTCTTCTCTCTTTTATCTATTTTTTGATAGATGTCTTGTGTACCATTTGGTTGTGCAAAAAAATTTCTGCCAGTTATTTTTGAAAAGGCACATCTCATGTGTCAGAAATAAAATCACTGGCATTAAATGATCTTATAAACATTTATTGAGCAC
Source organism: Macaca mulatta (assembly GCF_049350105.2). NCBI lineage: Eukaryota > Metazoa > Chordata > Mammalia > Primates > Cercopithecidae > Macaca > Macaca mulatta. The sequence goes on from NC_133411.1 coordinate 157,734,165, forward strand.
CTACCACATGCCAAATTCTATCTAAGCTAAGGAAAGTGAGAAGCATAGAGTCTTGACCTCATGTTCCTTAGTTTTAATGGGAGGAAAAGACGAGTAAACAGACACTCACAATACAAGGTTCTACGTGTTGTATGAAGGATGGGTTTAGCATGTCTCTTTGTGCTGATCAGCTTAGAGGAAGGAAAGCCTGTGTTAGGAGCAGGTATAAATATTATACAGTAAGTTCTCACTCAAGATCCTCACTAGGTTCTTAGAAACTGCAACTATAAGCAAAACTAGACAGTATAAGAAAACCAGCTTTACCATAGGCAATTTTTTTTTTTTTGAGACAATGTCTTGCTCTGTCACCCAGACTGGAATGCAGTGGCATGATCATGGCTCATTGCAGCATCAGCCTCCTGGGCTCAAGTGGATTCTCTCCCCTCAGCCTCCCACGTAGCTGGTGCCACAGGAATGTGCTACCATGCCCCACTAATGTTTTATTTTTTGTAGATACAACATCTCACTATGTTGCCCAGGTTGCTCTGGAACTCCAGACCTCAAGTAATCCTCCCTCGTCAGCCTCCCAAAGTGTTGAGATTACAGGTGTGAGATGCTGCACCTGGCCTACCATAAACTAATTGATGTAAATAAAAGTTAAGTTCCTATAGCATATTTCTGGTGACAAAAACATCACCAAACTTCTAAATGAGACTAAAACACTTTAATATTAAACACTGAAGTAATTATGAGCCATATATATATTTAAGAAAGATTAATAAAGACAAACAAGAGAATTACTTACTCAGTTACTCCAGTTCGGGATTTGGGTGGCCAGAGCCTGTTCGGGAACCAGGAAGGAACCAGCCCTGTACCGGATGCCATCCCATCGCAGGGTGACTCGCACACACCCACAGTCACTCACACCAGGACCATGTAGACACGCCAGTTCACTTAATATGCATATCTTTGAGATGTGGGAGGAAAGCAGAATACCCAGAGAATACCCAGGCAGACATGAGTAGGACATTCTAACTCCACACATGCAGCCAGTCTGGCTGAGAAGCTACTTTTTTCTCATCAACGGAATAACAAAACAACATTGAACAAAATGACATTATTCAAGGACCCATTGTACTCAACAAATCAGATGGGCAGAAATGGCCATTTCTTTATTTTTCTAACAGAACTCCCATTTTTTCTTTCTGATTGCTCCTCTCCCCACTCTCCTGAAAGAATAGTTACAGAAATGCAGCTGATTTTGGTTAAAACTTAGGCTCCTCCCTCCAGTGTATAAGCTGAAACAATGTATAATTCAAACTCCATAGCAGGGCCCTTCTGTCCCACTCAGATTTCTCCACTCCAATCCTGCTCTGCAGTGGCATCTGGGCAGGAGACAACAAGCATGGTGTCATGGAGTTTGGAATGAAGAGTGTTAAATCCATGGACTGGACTTCAGAACCTCACTGACCTTCGGGTTCCACACACTCTGGACACCCTCCACGGGTATCAGCTGTATGTGACTCCCCTGCCCTGGGCTTTGGAGCACGACACTGGAATCCACTATTGAAACCCATTGACTGGGGCCAAGTTGAAAACAATCTAGGACTTTCTTGGTCCAACCTCATCTTTTTGGGCCCAGGGAATTCTCACCATGCTGGGGTTATTAGGGTCTCCCCAATTCTACTTCAACCCACTCAGGCATCCCCCTCAGTCAGGCTTTATTCTTCCACTGTGCTCCTGTCCTGTTGGCAGGAGCCACACCAAATATGAAGCTTACAACTTGCTGGTGCTGCTTCCTGGGATTTACTTCCTGCTCTGGAGTATCTCTAAACCTTTGGAGGTGCTACCACATGCCCCACCCTCACCCCAGATTTTGATGTACCATCCCATCTTGTAGGAGTTCCCCTTATTTTTATATCCTCATCCTTTCTCAATCCATGGTCAATCATGGTCAATGTAAAATCTGTGCTGTGACTTTCCTGGCTTGGCTCTTTATAGATAAAGCCTATAAAGCCAAGATTTGTGAAATCTTTTCTCTTTATCTATCTCACTCTCTCTCTTTCAATAAAGTTGGTGTTCTTTTTATTTCTTTAGCAAATTAGCAACATTTCCTATCAGATTATGTATTGTTCACAGGCTATACAAACTCTAGGAATTATCAGAGGTTATTTGGAAGAAAAACAACCGGTGTACTATTTTTCTAAATACTACACCTACAAAACACCCAATATTATCAAGGTAGTTTTTCTTAGAGAGCTAAGTCATTCCAACTATCTTCCAGCCTGTCTATATTTGATAAATTAAAGGAAAAGGCAGAGATAAGTGAGTTACCACTTATTGAGTGTTAGCAATACCAAGCAGAGTAATAGGTGTTTTATATTCTTCACTTTCTTTCATCCTCATAACATATCCTTTATGTAGATATCACTCCCATCTGGCAGAGGAGGAAACTAATTCTCAGAAGAGATGATTTAACTCTCCAACTTTCCCACATGATCTGTCTAGAGGTGATGAAGTCAAAATTCACACCCAGATGTACCTGGTCCCAAAACTCATTTGCTTTCTCCTTTCCACCATCAGCAAAACATAGGTCATCAAATGTCAGCCTAACAACATAATTAAATTTCATGTCCTGTACGTTATTTACAGCATAAGATGTCCTTTACAAAAAAAAAAAAAAATCAATGGATCTATTTATTTACAACTGTTTTTCTAGTTTTTTAGTAAGCTTGACATACTAACCTTGAGCTTTAGTGGTGGTTGATAATTGAAGCTTTGGTTTTGATATCTACCATTGGTACTATCTTGACTGGTTTAATGTGGAACCCTTGGTTACCAACAAAGAACCAGTGATAATGTTATTGGGAAAATTAAACCCGCTGTTTGATAATCTGCTTCTTAACACAGTTTCCAGGAGAGCATTCTAGTAAAAAGAGGAATTTATGCATAAATACAGATTTCCTGAGTGGCCCCAACTCAGAAGAGAGGCTGCTAAGTCCCATAAAGAGCAGAGCTCGTGGCTGAGCATTAGGCAGCCTCAATGTCGCACGCAGAAAAGAGTCATCACTGGGATCCTGGCAATTGAGCCATGACAGTTGTGCAAGTAAATATAGCTTTCTCACCATGAAAATTTTCTCAGGCCCTTCAGGGAAGACTGTGACACAGATTTTCCAACAAAGGTAACAGCATCAGTGAAGCATTTCCTAAAGATTCAGGAGATGAGACTCCCCAGACTGTAGGTGAAATAATCCAGAAGGGATGTACAATTCTTTCATTTCCAAAAAAGAATTTGTGTGACCCATGATAATAAAAGTAAACAAACAGATTATATACAATGTGATCTTAATACATAGATGCAACATCAGATTTAAATTGATTCGTTTTTATAAAATGTCCTTTTTAATAATTTGTTATATATTACATATGTATAGATATAGATATGTATATGGATAAATGTATGTGCATATCAGCCTTCTATAGTCACAAGGTCCATATTTGTGGATTCATTCAACAGCAGATCAGAAATATTAAAAAAAAAAAAAATCCAGAGGGGAGGTGGCCAAGATGGCTGACTAGAAGAAGCTAGTGTTCACGGCTCTCACCAAGAAAAACAGAAGGGGTGAGTAAATACAGCATCTTGTACTGAAACATCCAGGTACTTGCATTGGGACTAATCAAGGAAACAACCTAACCTATGGAGAATGGGAAAAGCAAGGAAGGACTACAGCCCACCTGGGAGTCATACAGAGCCAAGGGACCCTCCGCCGCCCAGAGAAGCAGTGAGTGAATGTGCAATCCTGGGAACCTACGCTTCTTCCATGGATCTCTGACACCCTCACATCAGGAGATCCCGTCATGAACCCACTCCACCAAGGCCTTCAGGGCTTCATGGAGTCTCAGCAGAGTAACTGCTCAGGCACATGTGGCAATCCGGGAGCCTTAGATACTCAGGTCCTCTGGGTTTCCCAGCAAAAGTAGCAGCAACTCTGGCAAAGTGGGAGGTCAGACCCCAGAACATACCCCCAGGAAAGAGGCTGAATCCAGGGGACTGAGCAACGACAGTCTCTATGTCCCACTTCCACAGCACCTCACAGAATAAGACCCACTGATTTGGAATTCCAACCAGCCACTGGTAGCAGCATTGCACCTCCCTGGGAAAGAGCTCCCAGGAGGAGGGGCAGGCCACCATCTTTGCTGTTTGGACTATTTAGCCATTGCAGCCTTCAAGCTTTGTAGAGTCCAAGCCTACCGGGGGTGGAAAGGATTCCCCAGCACAGCACAGCTTCTCTACAAAAGCATGGTCAGACAGCTTAATTAACTGGGTCCCTGATCCTGTTCCTCCTCACTGGGTGGGACCTCCCAGGTGGGGCCTCCAGCCACCCCTGCTGTGTTCTCTGACTGACAAGAGATTTGAAACCTGCCTGGGACGGAGCTCCTAACGAGAGGGGCGGCCACCATCTTTGATGTTTAGGCTACTTAGCCACTGCAGCCTTTGGGCTTTTGAGAGTTGGAGCTAACCAGGGGCAAAGGTGGTTGCCCAGCACAGCACAGCTGTTTTAAAGTGGATGCCGGATCCCATTCCTCCTCACTGGATGGGACCTTCCAACGAGGGTCTCCAGCCACCACTGCCAGTGCTCTATGGTGAACAGAGATTTAAAACTTCCCTAGGATATAGCTCCCAGAAGGAGGGGCAGGCTGTCATCTTTGTTGTTTGGGTGAATTAGCTATTCTGGCCTTCCAACTTTGGAGAGTCCAAGGCGACCAGGGGCTGAAGTGGACCCCCAGCACAGAACAGCTGCCCTACAAAAATGTCACCAGACTGCTTTTTAAAGTTGGTCCCTGATCCCATCCCTCACTACCACGTGGGGCCTCCCAACTGGGGTCTCCAGCTACCCCAGACAGTGTTCTCTGGCTGACACAGGTTTCAAACCTCGCTGGGTTGGAGCTCCCAGGAGTGACAGGCTGCCGTCTTTGCTGCTTTTGTGCCTTAGCTATTCTGTCCTTTGGGCTGAGGAGTGTCCAAGGAGAACAGGGGCTGGAGCAGGCCTCCAGCATAGCACACCTGCTCTACAAAAACATGGCCAGACTGCTTCTTAAAGCAGGTTCTTGTTTTCGTTCCTCTTCCATGGGCAGGAGCTCCCAACCAGGGTCTTCAGCCACCTCCCACAGATGCAGTTGGGCTGGCAACAAAGTCTGTATCTCCCTGGGATGGAGGTCTCAGAGGAAAGAGCAGGCTGCTATCTTTGCTGTTTTGCAGCTTTCACTGGTGATACTTCCATGTACTAGAAAATCTGAGATGACTAGACACTAGAGTGGGCCTTTAGCATACCACAGCAGCCCTGTGGAAAAGTGGCCAACCCGTTATGTAGGGGCCCATTCCCATATCTCCTCACCAGGCAAGTCCTCCAGGCCTGGACCTCCAGCCACCCTCTGCCAGAGCTATTGAGTCAGTAGCAACTTGGCAACTCCCTGGAGAGAGCCTCCATGGGCAACTGAAAGTCTCTCTGCCACTGCCTCTGCAGTGGAACTGCCCTTGCTACCCTCAGGCTAACAAATGAGCAAAGGCCCTGAGAGCTTTATCCACACCTCCAACAAGCTGCAGTAGATCCAAGGATAGGAAGCCGGTCCATCTCCCACAGGTCACACACACCCCACAGTGCTCATCACCAGACAGGGAGCCCCTGGCTTGGGACCACGACACAGACCCTCTATCCTGGGATGATTGCACTGAGTGATTGCTGACCTGCATCTCTCTGGGGTGGTGCCCCCAGGAGACAAGAAAAGATCCTTGGCCACAACCACTGCTAAGGTCCCTTCCTCTGCTGCCTCCAAGATGAGGAATAAACATAAACACTGAGATACCCCAAAGCAGCCGTGGGCAGCCAAGGAGTGCTAAGCCACAATCTACAGCCAGCACTCAACGGGGAGAGGAACCCACACTTTCAGAGCATTGAGAGGGAACACAGCTGCAACTGTGAGGAAACATAGGGGAGCCATACAACTGGGCAAGAGTCTACTGTCTGACCAGTAAGCCTAAGTTCCACCTACTGGATCATACCCCAGAGCTTCTCACTCGTAAGTGGGAGCTGAATGATGAGAACTTATGAACACGAAGAAGGAAACAATAGACACTGGGGTCTACTTGAGAGAGGAGGGTGGGAAGAGGGAGAGGAGCAGAAAAGATAACTATTGGGTACTGAGTTTAATTAAAAATAACCTGTACAACAAACCCCTGAAACATGAGTTTACCTATGTAACAAACCTTCACATGTAACCCTGAACCTAAAATAAAGGGTTTTTTAAAACCAACAAAAAATAATACAACAATAAAATATAATATGAGTTTTAAAAGACAATATTCCCAATACAAAGAGAGAATAAATGTTTGAGATGATGGATATGCTGGTTATCCTGATCTAATCACGATTCCTTACATGTATCAAAACGTCACCATGTACCCCATGAATATGTACAATTTTTGCCAATTTTTAAAAATTAAATTTTTAAATGCTGTGTAACAACTATTTATATAGTATTTACACTGTAGTAGATATTATAAGTAATATAGAAATGATTTTAACTATATGGGCAGATGTGTATAAGTTATATATAAATATTAAATAATAAATCATTCCGTATCAGGGACTTGAGCATCTATGGATTTTGATATCCTTGGGGGGTCCTGGAACTTATCCCTCAAGAATATCAAGGGATGACTGTACAAATATGTGTGTGTGTGCATGTGTGTGCCTGTGTTATGCTAGCATAGCTTAGAAAAAAGCACTGACATGGGATTCAGAATTAGAGTATAATCCTGGCTTTTCTAATAGTGTACTGCATGTCATCGAACTTTTTGAACCTCAGTTTGCTCAGCTTTAAGGCAAAAAATGTTAGACTTCCTTTAGTGTCAGCTGTTACCTTGTAAGTATATAATTCAACTCATTCAACTCTCCCTGAAAACTAGGTTAGATTGGCCTTTCAAATGCTAGCGCTACTTCTTCCTTCATGAAGGCACTTACGGCGGGTAGAATAAAATAATATTTTCTGTATTTTTGTTGGTTAATATTTGTTTCTTTCAAACCATTTTAAGCTCCAGGAGGATAGGAACTGTGCCTTTCCTGTTCCTCATTGTACCTCTGCACCTGGCTCAGTACTAGCTAAAGCTAATGCTTTTTGAATAAAGAATAGATAATAAAAGAAAATAACTTGTGAGGAAGGTGCAGTATTAGTTCTGAGATTTTGCCAAATGACACTTTAACATAGTTACCATAATTTGCAATGCTCTCACCATTCTTGCATGTCATCCATGTCTTCAATAGGCTAATTCAAAAGGCTTCCAAACTCAAATATCAGTCTTGATTCTTTTTGTCCTCTCTTTTTGTCCTCTTCCACTGCTGACCCATCCCCACAACTTCCCTGTGGGACTTTATCCTCTTGGCCTTGGTGATAATGCCCTTTCTTAATCCTTTCCTTGTAACCCCAACCACTTCTCTGTTTTCCTCCTCAACTCTTCCTCAGGCTTCCTCTATATATAATATTTCCTAGGACTCATCTTTTTGCCCTTTTCAAGCTAGGCATCCTATACCATGAGTATATGTCAACAAATATATCTACTTCATCCCAATGGGAGTTTAAATGTTTAGCAGGTAAATATTTGTTAAATGGGTGATCCTATAAATATCCATGGCTTCAACCATTACATCTTAATACTCCCATCTATACTGCCAGTCTCTACCTCTTCTATACTTCAAATTGATAAATTTATCAGTTTGCTAGAGCTACTGTGATAAACTATCACAAATTAGGTGACTTAAAATAACAGAAATTTATTCTCTCAAACGTTCAGGAGGCCAGAAGTCCAAAATAAAGATGTTAGCAGAATTGGTTTCTTTTAGACGTTCTAGGGACAGAAACAATCCCTCACTCCTTTCCTTTTGGTGGTTGCCAACAATCTTTCATATTTCTTGACTTGCGGATGCCTCACCCGAATCTCTGCCTACATCTTCACTTTAACTTGTCTGTGTCTCTGTCTCCTTTTCTGTCTTCTATAACTCTCATTGGATTTAGGGCTGACCTTAATCCAGTATAATTTCATCTCAGTCTTCATCTTAATTATATCTGAAAAACTCCTTATTCCAAATAAAATCATATTCTGAGCTTCTAGACAGAAATAAATTTGGAGGGGGCACTATTCAACCCACTACAGTCTACATGTTGGCCCCTCAATATTCATATACATCCCACATGCAAAGTATATTCACCCCTTCCCAACATTTCCTAAAGCCTCAATTCATTCCAGCATCAGTTGTAAGTCTCCAATTTCATCCAAATATCATCAACTCAAAAAGTCTCAAATCTCATTACCTAAATCATCTAAACCAGGTATGCGTGACACTCTAGGTTTTCTCCATTCTGGGGCAAAACTCCTTTCCATCTGTGGCCCTGTGACACTAAAAAACAAATTATCTGCTTCCATAATGCAGGCAAAGGTATAGGAGAGACATTCTCATTCCCACAGTGAGAAATAGAAAGAAATAAAGTGATCTCTGATCCAAGTAAGCCTGAAACCCCGGCAAATTCTATTGAGTTTCAAGGCCTGGGAATAATCTCGGTGGCTTAAAGTTTGAGAAATTTGACTACATAAAAATAAGAATGCATAGACGATAAGCCATAAGCAAAATTAAAAGACAAATGACATATTAGGAAAAACGCAATTCATAGAATAAACTACATGTTGTTTCCTTAAAATATTAAAGAGCCACTGAAGCATGATCAAATAAGACCAACATCCATTTGAAAAATGGGCAAAGTGTAGATGAAATATTTTTAGAAAAAAATCAGATGGCTTTTAAATATATGAAAATATGATCAACCGCACTCACAATGAGAGAAATATACATTAAAATATTCCAAAAGGAACAATGTAAGTTGGACTACTTCTTTGGAGGGCATTTGATAGTATCTAACAAAATTAGACATTCATGTACTCTTTGACCCAGCAATTCACTTCTGTGAATTTATCCTAAATTCACTTCTGTGAATTTATCCTAAAAATAAATTAATAGACATACAAAATGGCAAAGAAAAATCTTAATTACAAAATATTAGAAAATATATGAGTGGTCATTTACACAGAAATGTTTAAATAAACCATGGTATATTATACAAGCACTAAAAAAATTGAATTAAAAAGCTTTGTATATAAAGATAAGTAACATTCTCTAAGATACATTATTACGTGAGGGTGGAAAAGGTGTACAGAACTCAATGCATATGAATTTGTACATACGTGCTTAATATATATCTAGAAGACTGCTAAGAAACTGTTGGCATTGGTTGCAGAGAACTGTTTGGCCAGGGACCATGGTAGAAGAGAATGTTTTTACTTTAAAACATTGTGTACCTTTTGTATTTTGAACACTGAAAATATTTTACCTATCATGATTCTTGTATTCATTTTTTGAATTCTTTGAAAAGTTATTAGAGACTACCAGTTAACCATGGCAGGTTGTAAATATGATTTATCTCTACTTCTTTCTGAAAACCACCAAACAGACAGTAGAGAATAGTTTTGCAAAAACATCATAAGTCAACAAGGACTAAAGAAAGAAAAGATAAGACAGTCTCAGACCTGATACCAACAAAATCTTGAAAAGGGGGAAGATATAGAATCCCTTACCCAGAAACTGGGGCTCCAGGATTTCTAAGAGTGGGATAAAGAGCATAGCCAAAACACGGGAGTACACTACTTTAAAAAGTAATGATAGCATAGACAGGTTGTTCAGAATTACTGAGATAAATAATAGAGGATACAGTCTAAAAAGTTGACAGTGGTTGCCTCGGGATTGAAGCTAAAATAGAGAGAAGTGGATAAAGGATTGCCATTTTTTATTGTGTACTATAGTTCAACGTCTTTAACTATATACATTATTAATTTGAAAAATGCCTTTAAAAGTTATTATTCAGTGTCATGCTAATATACTTGAATTTTCAGTGACATAGATTCACCTTAGCAACAATATAAATGACCAAAATTGACACCAAAAGAAATAGAGATGTAAACTCACTAATGAAACAAGAAAGAAATTGGAAAAATTTTTTAAATAAGTCTTATTACTATCACAACAAATACAATTAGTATTATAGGTAATTTTTTTGAATATTTACTTCCAAAATCTGCATTTTAAAATAAAAATAAAAATTTTATATAGTAATTTATTTTATTATGAGACTCTTCTAAAGAGAATCTAAGCAAATATAATTTATCCATATGCTAAGATATATTCTTTGTAACTAATCACCATTTATACTATTATTGCAAAACTAGAAAAAATAAAATTACTTAATAACTCTAAGCAAAAACCATCAAAAAGACTTGAATAAAATTATAAATATTTGACATAAACCAGACTAATACTGGAAATACATTAAAAGATAAAATATGTGTTATGTCCTCGAGGAATTCACAGTGTAATATTTTCTCAATAAAAAAGTAGAAGAAATTCTTATTTAACATGCAAAAGAACACTTGACAAAAATAATGACTTACAGTCATCCACTGTTTGAGCAAATATCTCTGGAAGATCTGTGAGCCAGAAACTCTTGGGTAAGGATTGGATAAGATAAGTAAGAGACTGACATGAACTTAAGAATAATCATATCCTGATCACAGTCATTATCATAATAGATGACATTTCTTGAGCACTTATGTGATAAAGCTGGAAACTTTACACAGTAATAGTGACCAGTAGCTCCTCACCTGGCATAGAAAAAGCATTAGGGGAGTTGAACCAGACTGGCAGGCCACTGGATCATGTGTGAGGAAATTGAGGAAACTGAGAGAGAAGCTTGTAATCAGGGAAAGGAATTTTGGCATTGGGGATTCTGGAAGTGCAGTTACAGGCAAGGATAGGTACAAAACGACAATGCAATGCCTAATAGCAAAAAGGAAGTCACCCAAATGTCCCAACTTAGAGTGAGATAAATCCGACGATGATACTCTTAAAGCAATCAACTACTGTGTAGCCATAAAATTGTAAAACTACAAAGGCCATAAGGATACATAAAGATGTACATATAAATTATGCTAAGTGGAAAAAATAAACCCATGTATTAGAGCTGAGCAAAATCTCTGCTTGCACATTGACAGAAATAAAAAGAAATTATAGACAGGGTTAATAGCTTCAAAAAAGTTCTATTTTTGTTTCTTTGGTAGTGTTCTTGTCTTAGTTCATTCCTGCTGCTATAACGAAAATATCTGAGACTGGGTAATTTATAAAGAACAGAAATTTATGTCTCACTGTTCTGGAGGCTGGAATGTCTAAAACTCTGGCTTCTGACCATTGAGGGCCTTCTTGCTGAGTCTTCACAGGGCAGAGGCAGAAGAGCAGGCAAGCTAGCTGGCTAAACACCATGCAAAACCTCTACTAAAAGGGCCTTCATCCCATTAGTGAGGGAACAGCCCCAAGGCCTAATTATTTCATCAAGGCTCCACCTCTTAACTGCAACACTGGCAACACCTGAACTTTGCAGGGGACACATTCAAACCATGGCAGTTCTATACGCATGCACTTTCCTTAAAAGGAAGACTATCTTCAGTTACTCCCGAATTATCTCCTTTGCTGAATCAGAAAACACCTGTCAGGACTCCAGAGATTCCACAGTTCACTTACTTCTCTTTCTTTACTCTTGGACTCACAATTAGTTATGTCCCTATGCTGAACTGAGAAAACATTTATAAATAAAAGACAAGTTTAATAAACCTCTTCTTTTCACCAAATAAATTCCAGTTCAGAAATGCCAGCAAGTGTCTGAAACAGCAAAGAATAATGCATAAATTTATTGCTTTATTTTACCCGGAATATCTATGGCATCAGTAAGTTTTGTAGTTGAAAGATAATCTAGAAATCTAGACTGGTAATCTTCAATTCTGTTCTACAGAGATGGCTCAGAGATCACCTTTGGGATAAAGGGGTGACAAGGTGGGAAAGCAAGGACAATTCCTTTGTTTCTCCTCCCACACTCCCCCTGGAGCTCCAAATGCAAGAGCAATTCAACCAGAGCAGCTTTGATAAAATATTGACTTCGTAGGCTAGTGTTTCCAAACATAACGGCATATAAAAGTCAAACAAGGAGTCTTTAAAACATTGAGTCCTGGGCCGCACACCAGACCTACTGAATCAGCATCTCTAGAATGGAGCCCAACGATTGGTATCAGTTTAAAGCTTCTCATTTAATTCTGATGCAATCCAAATAAGGGAAACTTTTCTACAGAGGACTGGAAAGAAGGAGACATATGACCTCTGCTGAAATGTTTCTTATTATGGGAGTTTCTCCCCCACAGAAGGCATTTGTAATTACTAAGAGAGAACACCCTGTCCATGGAGCTGAACTAGCTCTTTCTGCCCTCTTATGCTACCTAGTCCCAGTTACCTCCTTCATTCCCAGGACAGATGAGGGGGTTTACACCTGGGTGGCTGCCCCCTCACCGTAGAGCTTTACCTCTTTTCTGTTACCCAGCTTCATCCACCTTGCCACAAGAATCAACAAGATTCAAAATCATTCAATCATAATTCCTCAACTTCTGGATAGAGTTTTTGACCCAAACTGATTCAATCAGAGTACTCCTCCAGGACTTTTAAAGATTAAAGCTGGAATATAGAATCTTTTCTCTTTGAAGTAATAGAGCTAGACAAATGTAAATCTAGGGCCACTAGTGGTCATATCTTCATTGTAGTGGGTCCCATGATTGGCCACTAGATACGCCACCAGATCAGGACTGGTGCATTTACACTGACTACCCCAAATGCCAGTAATGCGGCTCATAGCTGAATCTTTCTCTGCACAAGGGAGCTGCCTTGCCCCTGGTTTTCCAGCCAGCCATATTCAATAATTGGTTAATATAGAGGTATAAAGATGTGATTCCTCTGCTTCAATTTGGGAAAATCTTGAAGAGCTGTTGCAGTTCCAGAGATCCCCATGGGATTGGATGAGGCAATTGTTGTGAAGGCACTGTAGCCCAACTTCTCCCTTCTTCCCCTCTTGCTTCCTTCATTCTCTCAGAGCTGGCGTCCAAGCAGATCTCCATCTGAGAGTCTGTTTTCCCAGGGAACCTAATCCATGTCATTATGGAGGAATCCCATCTGCTGAAGGAGGAAACAGGGCTGAACAGAAAGACAATAGAGATGAGAGACACCCATATGGAATCCTGACTCTCTTAAATCTTCTGATTGTGCATAACTATTCATAGTTCTAAATAGCTCACCATCCTGATAATATGATGCTCAGGCCTGAATATAATAGTCCAAAACTGAACCTGCTACACTAGAGTATGGGAGGATTTTACACTCACTGAGCTTCTTAATTTAGCTGAACATTAGATGAGCTTTTTAGAGGCCCCCAAATCCTATTGGTTTATTGGAGCCTGTGTTCCAAAAAGACTCCTACGTTTCCTTCTGTTGAACCAGCTACCTCTCCCTGCATCCAAACATCATTTACGCTTCTTGAAGAACTGCCTACACTTTATGGCTGGCAGTATTTCTTAGCCTTTTAAACACATGAACCAAATATGAGCACAGATCTGGAAGAAGCTGAAGGGATGGGGAGGTGGGAGGTTGTTTTTTGCAGTTTATAGTATAAAAACAGTAAGTTATATGGAACACAATTTTTCCAAAACTGCACAAACTGTTCAACCATCCTATGTTCAGCCCCCTTAAAAATTGTAGAAGACATCTCTTTTATGACGGCTTAGAGTTCTTATAGTTCTTATTTAGAACTTTTAAGCAGCGCTGATATCTGTGGTGCACATAAGAAAAGTTCCAGAGATATTCCCTTTGCCAGTAATGAAGTTACGTCTGAAAATTATATGCTCTGGTGACTTAAGTTCCAATGAGAAAAATTGAAATGGTAACAAATTTGAGCAAGTTTATTTTCTTTAATTTCTAACCATGAAATATTTGGACCTGTATGGGACTTTGAAGATCAGCCAGTACCAGAGTGGCAAACATTCCCCTTTCCCCGGAGGCCTCCTCTCCTCCAGACCCCTTGGCAGACATTTTGCTACAGGACCCAGCATTCTTCTCATAGAGCTCCAGTGCTGCTCCTGTTCCAGGAGTCTTCTTCCCAAGGATGCAAATGATGCTGTATAATTCTCAGCACACTGCATCAGACAGCTACTACCAATTAATTGGTCTGGAAAACTAGACAAACTTTATTTCCTTTTTTCGCCCCAATCACCCTACTCTCCTAAAGTGGTAAAATCATTGAACTAAACTTATGTAATGCTTACTAATCAAGCTTAAACTCCTGATTCCCAAATCAGTGCTTTCTCTTTTTTTGCCCTTCACTGAAATTTCTCCAGTAGTTTTAACCATGATATGCCCACAGGCTCGTCAGGTATGCGGAATTCTGGACCCAAGTTCAACAGGCATGTCCTCCGTTATGGAATGAGTGTGTAGCTGTTGCTCACGCTGCTTATGACATATGTAGGGACACAGAGGTCACCATAAGGAAGGGAGGCGGTCAAGCTGGACTCCAGTACCCACGCGGTTGTGGACACTGCAATAATAATAATAAAATGCTATGACAAATAGAAACCTGCCCTGCACCCAATGACTCATGGCTCTAAGCTAATCCCACAATGGCCCCGCCTCAGTATTAAAAACACGAGAGAGAGGGAGAAATACAATTCCATGTATGTCTGTCTGTTTGGTAACCACAACAACCAGCCATAAATGGGAAGTGACTCCCTGATAAATGGTTTTGTGTGAAGTTAAGACCATCCCACTTGCTCTTGAGCTGTCACCTGGGGCCTTGAAGAAACAATTGGCCCCAAGGCTATTTGGGCTCCTTTAAAAATGCTAACCCTCTCCAGTACCAGCACCATTTTTCTTGTGCTTAGAGGATGGCAGCACTATAGGTGGGATAGAAAATAACCAGCTGGCATGAGGTGCCCTAGGAGCCAGTCTGAAATTACAGGATGATGTGTCAGGATCCAGGAAATGATGGATGCAATGAGTGGGTCATTCTTTCTCCTTGGCACAAGAGAACACACCTAGAACTCTAGTCTCCATCCTAGGGGGAGTCTGAATGCCAAAGCAAAATGAACTTTAGAGACACCAGACAATCCCATCACTTAGTAGAATATTAGAATAAGGACCAGAGAGGGAAGAGACCTGGCTAAGGTCACACAGCAAGTATGACTGGTGTTTCCTAAAGCAGATTCTTGGAGTAGTAAGAAAAACCTGGAAACAATGTAAACTGAAATAATTCATCCAGTGAAACACCACTTGGTCTTGAAGGAAGAGAGGTGGTCAAGCCAGGCTCCAGAGCTGCTCACCACAGGAAGGAGGGGTCCCATCCCCCACCCACATCCACAGCCCTACCCTGCACTGGGTCCCCCTTTTTCCATCTCTGACTCTTACTAAAGCAAAATGCTAGCTACAAAGTGACTCACTTTGGGAAACAGACTTTGTGACTCAATTCTGCTCTCTAACCACTAGACTAAGCTTCTCATGACTTAAGGAGGTTTCACCACATCTATCAACAAGTTGAATGAGAGGGGATCCTCGTGCATAAAAGATAAATAGGTGGTTTATCCATCAGTGGTAGGTGGTATGAAATAAAAGGCAGTGTAATATATGATTAATTCAGTATACATTAAACTAGGATCAATGCCAGACATACTATCCTCTTATATCCTCATAACAACCCCATTGGTAAAGAGAATTATTCAATGCATCTAAAAGCTAAGAATCAGAGATGATAAATAACTGGAAATGAAGTTTGGGGGAGGTTAGGTGACTTGTCTGAGTTGGCAGAGCCAGGATTAAGCCCAAGTTGTCCTGGTTTCCTCTGCTCCATACCCTTGCTTCCCAAACCCACACCCCACTGCAGCATTTTCACATGGCCAAGGTGATACAGCAGAGGTAAGCTGCTGGTCTCCTACCTCAAAGGCACAGAGACCTCTGTTATTTAATCACCACAACAATTCTGTGGAGGGTTGGCAGAGGATTTGTCAGATAAACAACAACAACAACCAACAGATTTCAGAAGCAGAAATCCCACGTGGCCTTGAGGCAACCACTTTCTATGTAGGAGCCTCAGTCTTCTTCATTTGTAGTATAGGGATAATAAGAGCATCTACCTGATAGGTTTGCTCTAAGGATGAAGTGAGATAATGTAAGTGAAAAGCACTTTGTGTAAACTGCTAAGTGTTGTTCAGGGAAAAGAGAATCAGAGAGATGCTAAAAGAACAAGCAAAATGCTAACCCAACGAACTGGGTCTAGTATAAAACCATGACTTGCCTCATAGCAAGAAATAATAGTGATATATTATATCTACATAATGCCTACAGCTTTATAGTTTATATAGAGTTTTTTGGAACACAATACTCTTCAAATCAATAACCAATAGCCATGATTTGAATATTTTCTAAAGAATGTATTTGGTATAGCCATTTACATGGTGAAGCTATCAAATATATACTAGGTAAGTTGTGGCAGCCTATGTTAGAAATTATATATAATTCTAACAAAATTATTCTGAAGTAGGTGCTGCTCCATAGCTAGTGAGAGGAGAAGCTGAGCTTTGAACCTAGGCCTGGCCTGATTCTCAGGAACCTACGGTGCACACTTTCCCAGAACACCACAACTCACTGCACCCTCAGCAGGCCCCAGAGCAGAGTGTTATCCACCCAAGAAATAGCCATGTGCAGCCAAGGAAACAGCCACATGCAGCCTACAGTATGAGACATGAAATCTCCTTCCTAGAACTTGAAAGAGCTGCCCTGGCGAGGAGGACATGAGCCTTGCTATGGGTCTCCAGGGTTCACCTCACACGACTTTCTCTGGCCCCTGTGAGCGGCTCCCCATACTGCTCTGAGTCAGGCTTCTTGTTTCTCATTCTTCTTCCTAACATGTTTTCCCACAGTGGTTTTTCTGAACTTCTTCTTTTCTGAAATCCCCAACTCACCCTGAAGGACCCTACTACCTCCTTTCTCCCTAACCTCACTCCCCAATTTTCCTCTATGCCCGTGATTCACTCTGTGAGTTAACTGGAAAGGGTGGCCCTAACCTCTCTCTTGTATGTGTGGTTGCCATCCCCAGCCTTGGACAAGGGAGCAGCATAAAGGCTTAGCGAGTGGGCCTCTAGACCAACTCCCTGGGTCCAAATCCAGGCTCTGTTCTTAGGGCTGTGTGGCCCTAAGCAAGCAAGTTAGCCTTTATATAAGCTTCAGAGAGACCTGTCTCAAGGAACCACTATGGGGGTTAGAGGAGATTATGTTTTTGACAGGGGCATGTTACAGAGCAGCTATTATCAGTGGATTTGCATGTATGACTGGTTCCATCATTGGTGTTACCCTTCTACCACCCCACCTCCAATCTCGGAAAAAACATCTTTTCTTAAGCCAAATTTTCCTCTTACTCATCCATTTCAACCTCCCCCAGGAACCTAGTCCCAGGACTCTTCTTCCTGTCTATGACATAATCTAATTCCTCTTCCACCCTACCCACCTCCTTGTAGACCCCCCATCTCTGTTACAGACACCTCCACCCCAGGCAGCCAAGGCAGGACATCTAGCAGTCTGTCTTTTCCTATGCCTCTATGCCACCCCGTCATAGTGGCCGTGGACTTTGGACTCTTCCTAGACTGCCTCCCTGGCTTCACCTTTCCTTGCCACATGTCATTGTCCTCCCTATTGCTCACCCCACAGCCTTCCTCACCACAACACTCCCTTCCCAACTGTGCCCCTTGGTTCTTCTGTTCCCCATCCTTGGAGAGCCCTTTTCTCTCCCTGCAGGGAAGGGAGTGCTTATCCTTCAAAGCACAACTTATCCAGGTGCCTCTCATCATTTCCAGTTAGGTTTCAATTTTCATAGTCTGCCCAGTTTTCAAATTATATTATTATATGTTTATGCTTTGCCCTTAACTAAATTACAAGAATCTCAAGGGCATATCTCACATGTCTGTGTATCTCCTTACAAGTCCTAATAGAATGCCAGATACAGAAAATGCCTCTGAAAACATGCATTGATCAATTGATTTAAAAATCAGTCTGCAAGCTTTAGAAAAAAGAAGACATCTGAGTTAAGAATTATGTTAGCTAACAGTTGCTCAGTTCTTGCTATGTCCTAGGCAATGGACTCAGTAATGAGAAAATAAAATGAAAGAATAGTATCTACCATTGTGTCAAACATCTTACATGCATTGCTCATTTAATCTTCACCACAGCTATATGCAGGAAGTACTATTATTATGCCCATTTTGCGGTGTCAGTTATTAAAGCAGTTAGCTCTGTGGGAGAAGAACATAAACAGAGGCTCAGCTATTTCACTAAGTCATGCAAACAACCAGAATTTGAACCTTGATGAAACATCTTTTCTTCACTTATGCAATAAATATTTCTTGAATTCCTACCATGTGCCAGGCATTCTTCCAAGCTCCGGAGATAGAATTGTGAAAAAGACAAGCACATTCCCTTCCCTCTTGGGTCTTATATTCTGGTAAGAGAGGAAAACAAGAAATAAGTAATCTAATGAATATATAACATAAAGTGGGTAGTACAAAGACTATGAAATAAAGGCAGCAGCATATGGGATCAGAAAACAGAAGAAGAAGTGGGGGCTTCAGGTCCAGAGGTCCAGGAAGACCTCACTGGGCAGGTGATAAGTGAGAGACCTGAGTGAGGAGCGGTGTGAGCATGGGAGGATCTGGACCAAGAGCAACCCCTGTGAAAGAGAGAGCAGTGAAAAGACCCTGCAGCGGGAATTAACTTGGCATCTGTGAGAAAGGCAGAAAGGTTACCGAGGGGTGGAGTCACAGAAAATTATGTTGAGGAAGTAGAAGGGGGCAGATCACTGGACCCTAAGAACCTGTCTTCTTTGCATATTTTGGGAAGCCCCTGGAGAGTTCTGAGCAGAGGAATGATATATATGATTTGTGCTTTTAAAATATTACTGTCTAACCCATTGTCACACAGAGATGTCTATGAGAGGCCAAGTGGTTTCTGAAATAACTGAAGTTTTGTGGCTAGACATGGTTCATCTGGGATGATTTCATTAAGGGGCAAATGTGGTTCTGAGGGAAAAGAGGACAGTTTGGCTCCCAGGAAGGGGGAAGCCATTCTTGATGATGGTAAATACATGTGTGATGATGAATGGAGAAGTCAGGAAGTTGTGTAAGGTAGTATTTCCCAAAATTGATTCTATTAACATTAATTTCAAGGTGTGTGAATCAATGTTACACAATGAAACATTGACTCAGTGTGGGAAATGCTCTGCTCAACAAAGGTAACCAGACCTCTTTTCTGGAGGACTTCTCAGTCTTCAGGATGATTATTTGCATCTGGTCTCCTTAAGACAACACTGAAGTTGGCAGAGTTCCCCAACCTTATTTGACCACAAGACTCTTTTCACATAAAACACACATCGGGAAATCCCATTGTAAGGATTTCATCCGAAAAGCAGCTAAGACTGTTCAGAGACGAAAACAGGAATGTAATAAGTAATAGACCTTGAAGCCAGGAATGGGGCATTTTTGGTTATTATGAGGCCAATGTAAGCTTACCAGTTTGATAACATTCATAACAGATAATCACATGAGAAGGTCACTTTTGCTGTCCTGTTTAGAACTGATAAAGTAGAGGTCTCCAAACATTCTAGGGATTTTGTAAGATGATTTATCTACAGCGTGGGAAGGAAATATTATGATGTCTATTTATATTTATATTGTTTCAAAAATCATAAAGAAATTAATATTCTAATATTTACATGGATTATGTGGATTAAAGTGACAAATTAGGATAATTTATAAATATATATACTTGGTTTGGATGTTCAAAAATGTTATAAGAAGGGACACATGATAAAGAAAAGCCTGGAGATTGCTGGATTAGGTGACTCATAGAAGGAAATGTCTAGTGCATGCACCAAGGCTGTGGTTGTGGAAATGTAGAGGAAGGAATAAAATCAAAGAACCGATGGGGTGGGATTTAGAGAAAAGAGTTTTGGGGAGGTGGAAGTGTCATCAGCAGCAACTATGAAAAATGTCTGTGGAGTGGCTATGAAAAATGAATGATGACTCCAAGGCCAGGAGCTCTGGAGATAGGTTTAAGTTTGCTGTAGAAATTGAGAATGAATAGAACAAGGGGGCTCAAGCAGTTATAACGCATTCACATTGCAGCACTAATTGTAGTCCGGTATCTGGGACATAATATCTGTTCAACAAATGTTCTTAAGAAGAACAAATGAGTAAGTGAATTAATTAATGAATGAATAAATGTACAGGGCTTAGCAAAGCAATGTGGAGTAAGAAAATTTGGGCAAAATGAAAATGACTTGACCAAGATTCCACAAAATATTATTTCCTAAAAACAAAAAAAAAAGTATAACAACCCCCAATATTAGTTTATTTTTGACATTAGACCAAAGTATTTTCAAAAGAGAACTTATTGGATGTATCCAAACATATTTTTATGATAGGCTTTTTAAAAATGTTGTCGGCCGGGCACGGTGGCTCACGTCTGTAATCCCAGCACTTGGGGAGTCTGAGGGAGGTGGATTGCTTGAGCCTGGGCAACATGGTGAAACCCCATCTCTACAAAAATACAAAAATTAGCCAGGTGTGGGGGTGCACACCTGTAGTCCCAGCTACTTGGGAGTTTGAGGAGGGAGTATGGCTCGAGCCTGGGAGGCAGAGGCTGCAGTGAGTGGAGACTGCACCGCTGCACTCCTGGCTGCGTGACAGAGTGAGACTCTGTCTCAAAAAAAAAAAAGAAAAGAAAAGAAAATGCTGTGTCATACATGTACATTGAAGAAAAACAGAAAATGCAAAGAAGCACAAAAAAGGGAGGGTGCAAAATTTATCATACCACCATCCAGAGATAACACAGGTATATGTTTAGAAAAATGAGCTTACATTTTAAATACTATTTTGTAATTACTACTCAGTTACATTCATTTTTTTAGTTGCCATTTCTCCATGGCCTCAGGACCCAGTTGGAGGACTCTTGTGTCCATGTGCTCAGCCCCATTAGTCATAAGCACTGCCAGGTCTCTTGCCTGTAGCTCCTTGTGTGTAATCTGCCCATCCCTGGCACCTTACTGATAAGTTCTCCCCAGGCCCAGACACTGGAGGCCCCAGTCAAGGTTGGAGTTAGGGTGAGGTAAGTAAAAACTTGCCTTGGGGACAAAAATTAATGCAAAAATATCCACCATGAGCAAAATGTCAAAGTTTTAAATAAATACAGGACCTGACAGGGCCAGAATTGGGCTGAGGAGAGTGGGTAGGTCACACGGTAAGTGCAGAGTTGGATCCTGTCTTTATTAAAATTTTATTCATTATGGATGTTTGTATTAGTTTGGGTTTTTAAAATATTGCATTAGGATATTATTTATCTTTGCCACACACCTTAAATTTTG
Source organism: Macaca mulatta (assembly GCF_049350105.2). Taxonomy (NCBI): domain Eukaryota; kingdom Metazoa; phylum Chordata; class Mammalia; order Primates; family Cercopithecidae; genus Macaca; species Macaca mulatta. The sequence goes on from NC_133411.1 coordinate 157,755,567, forward strand.
CACTTGGCTACAAACTAACCCCACCCTATTACTGGCCTTTTAGTGTGGATTTTGGTGGGGCAGAGTGGAGTATGGGATCAGCTTCACGGCTGGGAGTAAGGACACCTGAGCCCTTATCTAAGGTCTACTATTAATTATCTATATATTTTTCAGTTATTTCCCCTTTCTGGGCTTCAATTTCCCCAAATGTAAAATTACGTGGATGAACTCTATGATTTTAAAGCACAAATTAATTGCACAAATTCCATGACGCTAATTAGAGTTGTAGCTAGAGAGCAGGAGACTTCCTTCCTGATACTACCTCTGCCATTTACTAATTATTTGACCTTGGTTAAGTCACTTCCCAATTAGATGCACACAGGCTTCTTTATCTCCACTAGCTGGGGTGAAATCAAAATAGCCTACAAGCTTCTTTTGAACTCTGTATGTTTCTGATTCTTGTCCTACTTGAAGTCAAAGAATATCCCAGTATCATAAACAGTAGAAGCCAAGTATCTTGTTAAAAGCAAGCAACCAGATTTTAGCAAAGGGACTTAAGAGCAAAGTTAACGATTTGGCAAGACGTTAGGAAGTCTTCTTTGCGAGGAAAGAGAATTCAGTGTCAAGCAGCCAATATCTATTGTTTAATTTTGAGACATCCTCATTAGAAACTTGAGCTTCTGTATTTCTCTGTTGAAAAAAAGTGTGGATCAGGGGACTGGTGTTTTTCATTAACACATTGGCAATCTATCTAGTGACCTGGAAAGAAGGCTCATGGTGGCTCAGTGTTAGTATACTGTAAACTTGAAAAAGGCTTATAACTACTTTGGATTCTTTTTAACCTGTGAAATAGGGGAAAAGGAGGGCTGGGCTGCTCATGGGGTTGGTTACTGTGGAAATCAAGTAAGGTATAAGTGAAAGTGCAATTTAAACTAAAGAGTTCTTTTGTCATGAAATCCAGTTCTACACTTACTATATGACTTTACTCACTCTCCTCACCCTGATCCTGGCCCTGTCGGATTCTATACTTACGTAAGATTTTGATATTTTGTTCATAATGGATATTTTTGCATTAATTTTTACATCCCTGAGGCAGGTGCTTTACTTACATCACCCTAACTCCAGCCTTGTCCAGGGGCCTCCAGTGTCTGGGCCTGAGGAGACCTTATCAGTAAGGTGTCAGGGATGGGACAGATTGCTCACAAGGAGCTACAGGCAAGAGACCTGGCCATGCTTATGACTAGTGAGGCTCACCACTTGGACAGAAGAGTGCTCCAACTGGGTCCTGAGGCCATGGAGAAATGGCAACAAAATAAATTGTGTATGGACCTAAAGTTGTTAATAACTCAAGCTCTCATGATACTAGCTTGAGCCATTCAAAGATTAATCATTTAGGAATTTGTCTATGGTTCAGTACTTAGTTTCATAAAATCAGATGTTTAAGCACTGGATGGATGAGCTGGTTTGCTAATTAAAGGGAAAAAGTCTGGTCCTTTAACTGAAAACAAACTTAACATGAGCCCATTATGGGAGTTGACTCCGAAACACAAATGGAATCTTTGGCTGTACCCGTGAGCTTGTAGTATTTAGGAGCTGTGAGCCTAATTCCATGGGAAGCCAAGGCCAAACAAATATAGTCTGTCCTGTGTGTAGGGAGAGCTCAAGGTTGTTATTTGAGGATGGAAGGATGCTTGCTGGAAGGATAGGTTGAATTGTGTCCTCTAAAACGCTGTTGAAGTTCAAAACGCCAGTACCTGTAAATAGGACCTTATCTGGAAACAAGGTCTTTGCAGATATTAAGTTGAAGTGAAGTCACTTGTAGGCAATATCACTGGTGCCCTTATAAAAAGTGGAAATGTAGACATAGGGACAGCCACACACACAGGTAGGATGCCGTGTGAAGATAAAGGAAGAGATCATGGTGATGTATCTGAAAGCCAAGAAACACTAAAGATTGCCAGCCAACCTCCAGAAGCTAGGAGAGAGGCATAGAACAGATGATCTCTTACAGCCCTCAGAAGGAACCAACCCTGCTGACACCTTGATTTTGGATCTAATACAGCAGTGCAGAGAGCATTTGGCCCAGCATTTGTGCCTAAAAGAAGACAGACGACCCATCTAATATTCAGATTCTCAAACAAAACCATCCCCATTCCTATCATGGTGCCTGGTAAATGGCAGATATGCAGTGACTACTATTTTTTTTTTTTTGAGATGGAATCTCACTCTGCTTCCCAGGCTGGAGTGCAGTGGCGCTATGTCGGCTCACTGCTACCTCCACCTCCTAGGTTCAAGAGATTCTCTTGCCCCAGCCTCTCGAGTAGCTGGAATTACAGGTGCCCACCACCATGCCCAGCTAATTTTTGTATTTTTAGTAGAGACTGGGTTTCACCATGTTGGCCAGGCTGGTCTCGAACTCCTGACCTCAAGTAATCCATCTGCCTCGACCTCCCAGAGTGCTGGGATTACAGGCATGAGCCACCACACCAGGCTGACTACTCATTTAAGAAAGAAATAAATTTCAAAGCAATCCACTACTGTTAGAGAAACAAAACAGAGGTTGACATGCTAGATTATGTTCCTTCAACTTCTCCCTTATAGTAAGCATGAGCCATTTCAGCCTCATTCTATTTTCTTTATTTTATTTTATTTTATTTATTTATTTATTTATTATTATTATTATACTTTAAGTTCTAGGGTACATGTGCATAACGTGCAGGTTTGTTACATATGTATACTTGTGCCATGTTGGTGTACTGCACCCATCAACTCGTCAGCACCCATCAACTCGTCATTTACATCAGGTATAACTCCCAATGCAATCCCTCCCCCCTCCCCCCTCCCCATGATAGGCCCCGGTGTGTGATGTTCCCCTTCCCGAGTCCAAGTGATCTCATTGTTCGGTTCCCACCTATGAGTGAGAACATGTGGTGTTTGGTTTTCTGTTCTTGTGATAGTTTGCTAAGAATGATGGTTTCCAGCTGCATCCATGTCCCTACAAAGGACACAAACTCATCCTTTTTTATAGCTGCATAGTATTCCATGGTGTATATGTGCCACATTTTCTTAATCCAGTCTATTTTCAAAGGATGAATCATAAAATGTCAGGTATAGACAGCATCATAGAAATTATAAATTCAATCATCCAATCTGCAGATGAAAAAAACGGGACTTAATAAGGAACAGGACAGGTTTTTTTCATATATGTGTTTTCCTCTCATATGGGGGAACCCTTTCCTCTTTTTTTCCATCGTATATTAATATACCCCTTGTATTTTGCTGTCACCCACAGCTTAAAATGCAATTGAGAAATTATTCAAGCCTACCAGAAGTCAGAAAAGATATGAAACCCACTGGTGGTTCTCAGGAGGAATACCAGTATCTAGTATTTGGGAAAATTTTATTTTTTGCTGGGCCCCCAAACAAAGCACTTTAACTAAATTATCTCATCTAAGACTCACAGAAATGCTACTATGTAGGTTTTATCTTTGTTTTATAAATGAACAAAACAGACATTGAGAAGTAGAGCAACCTGCCCAAGTGGTAGAATTCAGATTTAAACCCAGGTATGATGGTTTCTGAAGTCCATGTTCTTAATCCACTCTGCTATAGCTGGGATTAGACAAGTTAGAGAGATCACAGGAAGCAGGGGAAAGAGGTCTGTCTGAACTATAAATCAGGGAATGTGGGTACCATCTGGCCTCAGCCGCCAACCTGCTCTGGGACTTCAAGCATATTTCTTCATCTACATTGACTTTTCCTTATCTGCAAATTGAAGTGTCTGGATTAGATATTAGATCATGGACATTGAAGTTTTATAATGGTAGACCATAGCTTCATTCTTTCATTCATTCCACAAATATTTATTGAGTGCCCATCATGTGCCAGGTACCATTCCAGACACTGATAACAGAGCAATAACCAATACAAACAAAGTCCCTGCACTCATGGAGCTTGTATTTTGGGGTAGTGGAAGTAAAGAACACATAATACACAGATTAAAAGTTTCAAAACCAGATAAACCTCATAAAGAAAATAAAGCAAGATAAAAGATGGAAAATGACAGGTATAAGATGGTCACTATTTCATACAGGATGGTCAGGAAAAGCCACTCCGAAGAGAGGACCTTTGAGCAAAGAACAAAATGATGAGAATGAAGGCTTAACAGGTGAACAAACACAGGCTAAGTAGAATCAGTACTAATGGCACTAATGCCTCAAGAGGGTCCACAGTCAGTAAATAACTACTGAAAATGATTCAGATTTCTCAGATGCACACAGAAGGTTTGTTTAAGCATACCCATCTTCACCACTGTTTTTCAAGAAATCTTTCATCATGAGCCCAATTTCATGATGTAGCCTCAAAATTATATAACTCTCTCAAGTTCAGTTACAACTAAGCATTGTTCTAAGACTAATGGAGTGACTCCTGGCCAGAGCAGGTTATAGAAAAAGAGCTGCAATCAGGGGGTACACGTTATTGGTGATATTTAATATTGTGTTTCTCCTAATTAGGGCATTTTTAAGTCTTTGCAAAAATCTCAAATGATCAGAGGGTCACTCAGACCTGACCCATGTTTACATGTTAGAAACCTCAAGAAGCAATGGTTTCTAAGGTCCATAGCTTTTACTACTCCTGTACGTCTCATAGCTATTCACTTTTCTCTGTGCCCAATCCTACTACTCCAGTCCAGACCACCACCATCTTCCATTCCCATCTTTATTCTTGGCCCCTTCTGATCCTTTCCCCGTAATGTAGTCAGGAGGGTAGTTCTAAAGTGAAAAAATATGCTGTGTCACTGCTGTCCTTAAAACTCTTAAGACTGTTGATGGTGGTTACCCAGCTCATGATGGTGGTAGTTACACAACCATATGCATTTGTCAAAATCCACAGAACTGTACACTAAAGAGCACATTTTACTGTTTGCAAATTACAGCTCAATAAACCTGACTTTCAAAAAATCTCTAGTGATAGGCACTAATCTTGAGATAAAAGCCTAACCTTTCACAGGCAGTGGTATTATGTAACTGATTCTGGATTCAAAGCTCAGTTTCACATCTCTTATTAAACAGGTAGCTTTGATCAAGTCACCTGAACTCTCCATACTCATTCTCCTTATTTGTAAAGATCATAATAGTACACACATTTTAGAGTTGTCATGAAGATTAAATGAGTTAATACCTATAAGGCATTCGGAGCCTAATGTTTAATAAGTGCTTATTAAATGTACAGTATTACTAACAAGGCTTATAATGACAATGTCCTTTATGATTAGTCCCCATACTAGTTTGCTAGTTTGTATTCATTGCTGTCATAATAAAGTACCACAAACTAGGTGACTTCAATGACAAGTTTACTGCTTCACAGTTCTGGAGGCTAGAAGTCTGAAATTCAAGGTGTCATAAGGATTGTTCCCTTCTGAGGGCTGTTAGGAAGAATCTAATCTCTTCCATGTCTTTCTTCTAGCTTCTGGCATAGTGTGCTGGCAATATCTAGTGTTCCTTAGCTTGTAGTGTGTCACTCTGACCTTTGTGTTTGTCTTCTCATGGTCTTCTCCCTGTGTGCATGTCTATCTTCAAATGTTCCTCTTTTTATAAAGATACAAGTTACAGTGGGTCTAGGAGCCCACCCTGCTCCAGGTATGACCTTGTTTTAACCAATCATGTCTACAACAACCTTATTTCCATGTAAGGTCACATTCTGAGGTACTAGGGGCTAGGATTTTAACATATAAATTTAGTGGGGGGGGGGGTTACCTAATTCAACTTGTAATATGCCCTGACAATTTCTCTTATCATCTCTGCCTGTAATATATCTTCCAGCAACCTCACATACCCACCGATTTGTTTGGCAAACTAATTCTTATTTGTCTCTCAGTTAAGTTAGATCTTACTTTCTCAGTGAAGTCCTCTTTAATATTTTGCCACCTTCCCATTTTAGATTTGGGTCTTATAGTCTCCCAATGTCCCCATGTACTTACACCCCTCATAATAGTTTTTACGTTGCTTTATACTTGACTGTTTACTAACCTGTCTCCCCACAAGACTTCAAACACCTTGTACCCAACAACTGTTTAATACTGTGTTCCAGAACCCAGGCGCATCTCAAGTAAATATTTGTTGAATAAATAAATGCTAATGTCCCTTTCCATATTCTGGATGTCACTTATTTTATAATTCTATGAATGTTTAGAAGTAGAAAACTGCAAAAATTAGAGAGTAAAAGTTTTTAAGTAACATATCATTAAAGTTTACTTTGAATATGAGAAACCATGCCAGGTGTTTCAAATAAAATCTATTATTGCACAGTTCTTGGAAGTTTATACAAACAAAAAGAAAATGATGAAGAAATTTAGATATGGGTAACTGCAGAAAATAGCTACCACGTATAGCATTTAGGGAACAGAAAGGAAATGGAAAGGCTACCAGAAACTAAAATTTATCAGGGGTTCCCATGCCTATCTGATGCTTACACCTCAGGAGGAGAAACTATGTGGCTGGAGCTCAGACTTTTTAGTTGGGAAATACCCACAGCTTATAGTGGGAGTACCAAAAGGAGCTAGAGATGGAACACTAACTCTCCTTTGTTGCCAGAAGGAAACATCAAGATACCCAGCAAGAAATTCTGTGAAATATAGTTAGTAGACTTCTAGCACTAGCATCACAGAATAGTAAGGAAGGTGGAATTGAAGCTGAGATGCAATAGGTACACAACCAGTGCAAGAACCTGACATAAAGGTATACAGGTTTCACAGAATTAGGAAACAGTGCTGCTGATGGGTGTCTAACTCTAGCTCTGTCACTGGTTGACCTTGTCCTTGGGTGAACATCTTTCTTCCTCTGAGCTTCAGATTCTCCACCCATGGCAGGGTGCCTTTCCAAGTAGGAGCTGGGATTTGACAGAAGCAGCACCAGGGAGTTGCTGGGGATTTCTGAATGATGTCACTCTAGAGGCCCCTATCTCAGTCTTTAGCCATCAAACAAATAGGGCATTTCCTGTTTCTGGTTCTGCAGCTACTGTTTATGTGCTCCAATAAAGGCAGAGGAAGGAAGCCGCGGCTGAATTTCTCAAATGTGGTGACTCTCTTGGCCAAACTGATTCCAAAATGTGCCACTAAGAGGAATGTTTCACTGAACTTGGAGCAGTAAATGGAAAAATAACCAAAATGACAGTGAGAGGAGGAGGGGTCAAGGGGAAGAGGAGCAAGTTGGGAGGTGAGTAAAGAGTGCATGTGATTTCTAGACACACAGATCCTAAATTTGCCACGCATCTGATTCACAGCAGCATTGTATTCTCCAGTTCTCTCTTCCTGACATTGTCTCTCTGCCTTTCAACAGTCATGGCTCTTTTTGAAAGTTCGTTATAATGCACAGAGACTGGGTTCAAGTCTCAATTCAGCCACATACAAGCTGGGAGACCTAAAACAAGGCATTTATTTTTGCCTCCTGTCAGCCTCAATTTCCTTACCTGCAATTCTGCCTGCCTCTCAAGATCATGAAATTTAAATGAGCTAATGTGTGTGGAAGTGCTTCCTCAATCTGGGTGCTATTTATGAAAGTACAGTCATTTTTTGAAAATGCATTAGGCATTAAAATACACTTATAAAAATGCATTGCACATACTTAAGATTTTTGCACTTATTTGTGTGTTATACTTTAAAAAAAATTACAAAAAAAGGTAAAACTATGAGGAGAAGTAAACAGTGGCTTAAATTTATTTAATTTATGAGCTAATGGTAGTAACATGTGATAAGTGACCGACTTGGATAACATAGACAACAGTATGAGTAAATATACAAGTGGAGTAAAGTACTCTAAATTTTATATACATAGCTAAAATTCTGTAGGTATAGCCTTTATTTAAATTCTAGCTTTGCAAAATAAACCTATGGTCATTGCAGAAAATTTGGGATCTGTAGGAAAACACTGTTGCGGGAAGTCAGGGATCCCAAACAGAGAGACCGGCCGAAGCCATGGAAGAAGAACATAAATTGTGAAGATTTCATGGACATTTATTAGTTCCCCAAATTAATACTTTCATAATTTCTTACACCTGTTTTTACTGCAGTCTCTGAACATAAATTGTGAAGACTTCATGGACACTTATCACTTCCCCAATCAATACCCTTGTGATTTCCTATGCCTGTCTTTACTTTAATCTCTTAATCCCATCATCTTCGTAAGCTGAGGAGGATGTATGTAACCTCAGGACCCTGTGATGATTGCGTTAACTGCACAAATTGTTTGTGGAGCATATGTGTTTGAACAATATGAAATCTGGGCACCTCGAAAAAAGAACAGGATAACAGCAATGTTCAGGGAACAAGGGAGATAACCTTAAACTCTGATAGCCAGTGAGCCGGGCAGAACAGAGCCATATTTCACTTCTTTCATAAGCAAATAGGAGAAATATCACTGAATTCTTTTTCTCAGCAAGGAACATCCCTGAGAAAGAGAATGCGCCCCTAAGGATAGGCCTCTAAAATTGTTGCTTTGGGGGCGCCTGTCTTTTACAGTCATAGGCAAAGGGATGAAATAAGTCCCAGTCTCCTGTAGCACTCCCAGGCTTATTAGGACAAGGAAATTCCCACCTAATAAATTTTGGTCAGACCGGTTGTCTGCTCTCAAACCCTGTCTCCTGATAAGATGTTATCAATGACAATGTGTGCCCGAAACTTCATTAGCAATTTTAATTTCACCCCATTCTGTGGTCCTGTGATCTCACCCTGCCTCCATTTGCTATGATATTTTATTACCTTGTGAAGCATGTGATCTTTTTGACCCACACCCAATTCATACACTCCCCCCCTTTTTGAAAATCACTAATGAAAACTTGCCGGTTTTATGGCTCAGGGAGCATCACGGAACCTTCCGACATGTGATGTCTCCCTCGGACACCCAGCTTTAAAATTTCTCTCTTTTGTACTCTTTCCCTTTATTTCTCAGACCAGCTGAAGCTTAGGGAAATAGAAAGAACCCACGTTGAATATCAGGGGTGGGGTTCTCCTGATAAAACACAATGAAGAAAGTAAAAAATAACCATAATTTCAGCCCAAATACAAAAAAAAGTAATCTGTGAATTGTAAGTGCTGCTAAACTAGCTGATGAAAATGTTATTTCTTTATTCATTTCCTCCTCCTCTACTTCTTGATATGCTCAGAAGTTGAGAATTCTTATAAGCCAGATGGGGCAGCAACTCAGGGGCCTGCAGAAGGCAGGAAGGTAGCACAAACAAGTGGAACAGTGAGATGAGCCACCACAAATGCAATGACAAATGACAGCTGCCCACTCAGTCTGAAAGCCGGGGGACTTCAGGGAGAGGTGGAGACTGGCAAATTCCAAGCCACGTGCCCCAAGGGAGCAGGCTCTTCTCAGCTTCAACTCACTCTTTTCATATTTCTAGTGTGGCTGGATCATTGACATTATTGAAACAAACTGGCAATCTGGAATGCCATGTGATGATACTCAAATTTTAAATGTTAAAGCCTAATTAATTTTTTACACTCTGCAGGCTACACCAAAGACATCTATAGGCCAGATGTGGGCTGTGAATGCCAGTTTGCAACTGCTGCTAATGGCAAAGGCAGTGTGGGGGCAGGGGAAGTTCACTGAAGGTCTTAGGCTGGGAAGTAACAGGAGCAGGTTTGTAGTTCAGAAAATTTCTGGGGTAGCAGGTAGGAAGGAGGGACTGGAGTGGGGAGAGACTGGAGGTGATATAAATATATTTTTCTGAGTGAGTGATGATTGGTGCCTCAACTAGGGCAGTAGAAAGAAGTTGGAGTGGGAGAGGAAGGGGTGTGGTGTTGGAGAGTTGATGCAGGGAGGGGCTGGGAGCCCAAGGGGGTGCCCGTGTAGCAGTTTTGCCTAGAGCCCTGGGGACCCACAATTCAAGTTTGAGGAACAAACTTGTTTCATAACAGACAACCAGAAAGGAGAAATTGCTTGGTATTGGGGAAGACTTCTCCCAAAATAGCAAAAAGATGAAACAAGCCACTGATTGTGGAACTTGAGGGCAGGGTCTTGGAAGTGGTGAACACGGAAGGAAATGTGGGCTGAGCAGCCTCAACCAGAGGTCAATGGAAGAGAAGGGCACAAATTTGAGATGAAGTCCTACACCTTGAAGGGACTGCAGATGCTTAGTCTGAGGAAGAAAAGACACAAGGAAAATGGAGCTTGCTTGCAAAGATTATTTATTGAGCATCAACACATTCAGGGCTTCCAGCTGCTGCTAGATTTGGGGGATACAATGATAAGCAACAGCAAGTAAAGTCTATGTTGTTTCTGCCCTAAGGGAGTGTTTGGAAAATAAATTAATGGAATGATCTCACAAATAAAGGCAAAGGTGCAAGGCTGAGATAACTGCTGGGAAGAAGAAGGGCTCAGTGTTTTGAGAGCATGTCCCAGAGGGTGGGGACATAGACTTCCAGAGGAAATGATGATAACACTGAGAGCTAAGAGATGAGCAAGCATGTATGAGATAAACAGCAGGGAAGGAAAGACTTCTAGACATTGGGAACAGCATGTGCAAATACCTGACTCACAGGAAGGGCTGAGAAGGTCAGCATGGCTGCAGCACACTGTGAGGGACATGCAGGGCTGTCTCCAGAGGCCCATGGGCTGTGGGACAGAGGAGCGATGGGGCTTGTTCTGTGTGGTCCGCAAATGCATCCATTAGGGGTGCTGCAGACACAGTTATTCTAAGAGACCTATGGTGGAGGCACTTGGAGTTTCTTTATTTTAAGTTCATGAAAATAAAAAGCTAGCATTTATTCAGTTTCACCGTGTGCCAGGCCCTGTCTAAATAGTTGTCTCATGAATCCACACAATAATCTCAGGTGGTAAGTGCTCCCCTTACCTACTGCTGTGTAGCAAACAATCTTAAAAGAGCTGAGGGCTGGAGTATGTTGGGTGGGGGATCTCTCTCCATGCAGCTGCTCCATCGCGTGGCTAGTTTGGGTTTCTTCATAGCATGGAGGTCTCCGGCTAGTATACTTCTTACGTCGTGGGGGACTTTCCCCAGAGCGAGCAGTTCTGGTGAGACAGGCAGAAGTTGCCAGTCCCCTAAAAGCCTAGCTCCATAACTGGCAGCCTCACTTTCACTGAATTCACTGGACATAGCAGTCACAGGTCGGACCAGATTCAAGGAGGTGGAAGAATAAGCTCCACTCTTTGATGGGGCAATGGCATGTGCATGCAAGATAGAAGGAATCCAGGATGGCTATCCTGGACCTAAGCTTTTATACTATCCCTCATTCTGTAGATGAAGGGATCAACATTAATAGACACACTTTCCCAAGATCATAAAGTCAGCAGCAAGTGGCAGAGCTGGGATGCAAATCCAGGTCTATCTGACTTCAAAACATCCTGTGTTTAGTTACTGTCATGTTCCTTTCACAGGATAGGATGGGGCCATGATAAAAGTCCTCAGCTGAGAGTCCTGGGTTCTGATCCCTGCACTGCCTCCAATTTGCGTGTGACAATTATAAGCCACTTCCCACCTGTGGGCCTCAGGCTTCTCATCTGTGCAGGGAGAATTGGGCTCCTGGGTCTTGCTTGGCAGTCTCAGCTTTAGGATTCTGGGGTTTTGAGGGTCTATGCTGCATCCTCAGGGCTTGGTCACTGACCGGCTGCTTCACTCAGCATGTCAGCTGAGTGAAGCATATCAGCATGTCAGCACCCTGCAAGGGGCAGGAGCCTCTCTGTTCTTCCTCTTTCCCTTCCCTCTTAGCAACGCTCTACTTTGCTCCCGTGGCTGCTCTGTTTACCCAGTCTCTCCTCCACTTTGCAGTAACCAGTAAGCAGCACCTCAGGTCTCTCCTCCTCAACAGGCTCCCCTGAGTGGCTGATTTTAATCTTGATTCTGAACTTCACAGAGGCTGAGACCAACATCTTTTTATGAGTCAGTGCATATCAGTATTTGCTGAGCTTTGCAAATAATTGGTAGCTCAAGAGTGAATTGAAGGAGCATTCATATAAGCAATTCCATGTTCTTGTTTTGTTCAAACCAACAAACTATACACACAACTGCATACCGTTGAGGACAGCAACTGTATCTGAATTACTCACCATTGTATCAACAGCACCTTGCAAAGTGACTGATCCAGAAGAGGTAATCAAACTGTTACACTTCTTGGTTGCATCAGCAAAATTTATTTAAATCCCTGACACCTGAATCTTTAAATATCAATTTTATGGTTAAATTCACCCATGAAAACATTTGAGCACAATTTTCCTCTTTTGTCTATTCTATCACAGTTACTGATAATTTTTCTCCTCATTGGTTTTTGTGAGTCTAATATTGGTTTTCCCTAGGAATATTCCCTTTTCCACTTAAGCCACTGAAATTTAAACTTGCCTTCAGGCCTTTTTCTTTTCTTTTCTGGCTCAGCTAAAAGGTAAAATAAATCAGTAGCAGAGATTTAAGAGTCAGAAACCATGTATTCTAGACCTGTTTCTCCTACTACCTCTGTGATATTTCTCAAATTCTTTCCTCACTAAGGACCTGTTTCCCTGTTTGTATTGAGAAAGGGTTGGTATGTCGGTGGATATTTTTCAGCAATGGAAGATTTGCACAAATACAAATGTATGCAGAAGCAGGATACAGAAAGCAGCCAGAGGTGGAGCAGCACTGGCTGGGGTGGGGACCAACGCCTCCCACCCTCCTTGGTGTCTGGCTGCCTTTAAGGTCCCTCTGCCAAAGTGGCACTCTGCTGAGCAAGGTAATCCCTCAGGGCACTCCAACTCTGAGACAGAATGATTTATAGCCCTGTTAATCCACCAGGCTGTCAAAAACGGCCACATCAGCAGACATACACAGAGCCATGCAGTCGCACACACTCAGAACAAAAAATAAGCCCCAGAAACTGCTTGAGCAAGCTCAGGCTTTTCTCTAGCACCTTCCTCATTTGTTCAAGTTTTTGCCATCTTTATTTTCATTTCCTGGTTTCTTCTCACATCCTTCCTCTTTCCCCCTCCAAGTTACTAAAAATTCTAACAATTTCTACTTTTACTTATTTGCTGTTGTCTGTGGTACATCCCCGCCCACCCCCACTCTTGGTCGCTATAGTCACAGATTTATTATTGCGTTTGCTAACTTTTGCTTCTCAATTTCTCCACCCAAAAAAAGAGGAGGTGAAGGAAAGGACTCCTGTGGCCATGACACTATATTCTAGAAATCTGTGGAGCATTAGTTTTGCTTTTCGGTTTTGTTTTTACTAAATTGCAATTTTTAATAGTAGTCATAGTAAAACCTCAAACAAAACAGGTGAGTACCAAAATGAAAATAAAATTATACTGTCGGGGCTGCTCCACAGGTCCCATGTCCCAGTCCCTAGTCCCCTATGTTATATATACATTGTTAATTGCTTCTACCTTCCAAAATATGTTTGCGAATATAAACACATATGTTATTTATACTAAAAGGCAATATTTTATGCAGTTTTGTTTCAACTTTTTTACTTCATATCTTTACTTTTTTACTTCATATCTGGAAGATCCTTATGTTTCAGCACATATATCTAGTTCATTCTTTGAACTACAGCATAAAATTGCATTGTACGTTAGGCTAATTTATTGAATTTATATACACATATTCCTATGGTGAGCATTTATGTTGGGTAGATGCCACATACAACAGTTTGTTTATACAAATGGAGACATGCTACTCACACTTGTAGAATTCATTTTTTCACTTCTTGATGTAATTAGACATTGCTTCAGATCAGCTGGCTCAGAGCCACCTTTCTAAAAAAATAATAGACTTCCAGCCTGAGCAATATGGTGAAACCCCATCTCTACAAAAAATACAAAATTAGCTGGATGCGGTGCTCCCAGCTACTCACGAAGCTGAGGTGGAAAGATCGCTTGAGCCGGGAGGCAAAGGTTGCAGTGAGTCAATATCTCACCACTGCACTCCAGCCTGGTGACAGAGACCCTGTCTCAAATAATGATAATATTAGACTTTATTTTTTAAAGCATAGGTTCACAGTAAAACTGAGTAGAAAGTACAGAGATTTTCCTTACATTCACTGCCCTCACACACACACACAGCCTTCCCTACTAGCAACATCCCACACTAAAGAGTTACATTTGCTACAATCAACAAACCTATACAGTCAAATCATAATCACCCAAACTCCACAGTTTATATTAAGGTTCATTCTTGACGTACATACCAAGGGTTTTCACAAATGTATAGTGACATATCTTATATCTAACATATGGCATCCTACAGAATAGTTTCACTGCCCTAAAAATAGTTTCACTGCTCTTCTGTGCTCCATGTACTCATCCCTCCCTCTACCCAGGCCCAGGCACCCGCTGATCTTTTTACTGTATCCATAGTTTTGCCCCTTATAGAATATCATATATAGTCATGTGCCAATTAGTGACTGGGATACATTCTGGGAAATGCATCATTAGTTGATTTCATCATTGTGCAAACATCATAGAGTGTACTTAAACCTATATGACATAGCCTACTGAACACCTAGGCTGTATGCTACAGCCTATTGCTCCCAGGCTATAAACCTGTACAGCTTGTTACTCTCCTGAATGCTGTAGGCAACTGCAACACAATGGTAAGAATTTGTGCAGCTAAACACAGAAAAGATACAGTAAAAATATGGTATAAAATATAACAAATGGTACACCTTTATAGGGCACTTCGCATCAATGGCACTTGCAAGAGTGGAGGTTGCTCTGGTTGAGTTAGTGAATGTAGAGACCCAGGACGTTACCGTACACTACTATAGACAGTATAAATACTGTTTGCTTAGGCTATACTGAATTTATAAACAAAATAATTTTTCTGTCTTCAACAATAAACTTAGATTATCGTAACTTTTTTACTTTAAAAACTTAATTTCTTTTAACTTTTTAATTCTTTTGTAGTAACACAGCTTGAAACACAAATACAGAGGAAGACAATTTTTTCTCTGCTTATATCCTTATTCTATAAGCTTTTACCTATTTTAATGTTATTTTTCTTTCTCACTTTTTACATTTTTAGTTAAAAACTAGACCCAAACACACCATTAACCATTAGCTTAGACCTACGTAGGGTCAGGATCATAAAAATCAGCACCTTCCAGCTCCACACCTTATGCTACTGGAAGGTCTTTAGGGGCAGTAACACCCATGGAGGTGTCATCTCCTAGGATAGCAATGCCTTCTTTGGGGATACCTCCTGAAGGACCTGCCTGAGGCTCTTCTTGAGACGTCACTTTTTTCAGAAATGTGTTCATGGTGGTTTGCTTGGTTTGTTTC
Organism: Macaca mulatta; assembly: GCF_049350105.2. Classification (NCBI taxonomy): domain Eukaryota; kingdom Metazoa; phylum Chordata; class Mammalia; order Primates; family Cercopithecidae; genus Macaca; species Macaca mulatta. The sequence continues at coordinate 157,770,812 of NC_133411.1, forward strand.
TTTTATTCGTCATAGATTTGCTTGTAAATAGATAATGCACCATGAACATTCCTCTCTACTAATGAAAATAATTTTATGTTGGAGTCAACATTTTCAAACGTTTTAAGGAGTTTGTTGAGATCTGCAAAAGCTTCTGCCTAAACCCATCACTGTGAATATCCTTGGGGGCTTTTCTTTTTTTTTTTTCTCATGTAGTTTCCTTTTCTCTTGCTATGTGTTTCTGTTCTGGTTCCAGTAACTCCTCATTAGTCAATTCCTCAGTGACCACATCTGGGACCTCCTCAATATCATCCTTCTCCACATCCAGGTTAAAGTTGTTTGCCATTTCAACTAAAGCCTTGTGAATTTTTTTTGCAGCATCCTCATCCTTAGCAATGTTTTTGAAGTCATGGACGAATGTCTTAAATGTCTCTTTCCAGATACCACTTACACACTTCTCGGTGACTTCACCCCCAACTTAACCAGGTTGTTGATGCTGTCATAGATGTTGTAATCCTTCCAGAATTGCATCAGTGTCATTAAAAAGAATCTTCCTTATTTGCAGCAATAACCTAGGCAAAGGTCCTCCTCAGGTAGTAAGTAGGCCTTAGAAGCTGCTATAACTCTTTGATCCATTAGTTGGAACAAAGAGGTGGTGCCTGGAGAGAGAGACACCAGTGTGACATTGAATGAAGATAACCAAAAAAAGAAGGATGTGCAGGAGCATTACCAAAAATAAGCAAAACCTTGAAAGGTATATTATTCCCCAAACAGTACTTCTCCGTTTCACTGGCAAAATTTAAGAAGGACATCTTGGAAGAAGAGCTGGATCATTCATGACTTCTTATTATTCCTGTAGTACACTGCAGTGTGTGCTTACTGATACGCTTGAAGGCCCTGGGGTTTTCACTGTGCCAGATCACAGAGGATTTCAATTTGTAGCTTGAAACATAGCCCCCAAATAGGGCTGTTCCTTTTAAGGAAAAGCCTTGAAACTTGGCATTGACTTGGCATCGACTTGGTATCGTTTTGGATGAAGGTCCTTTCAGGCATGTTTCCAGAATAGAGAAATTTCATCCATATTTGCTCTGGCAAGTAATTTTGCTCTACGATCATCTTATCAAGAGTTTCCAAAAATTATTCAGCTGCCTTCACTTCAGCACTCGCAGATTCACCACTCACTTTCACATTATGTAACACGTAAGAATTCTTGAATTGTTTAAGCCAGCTTGTCCAACCTGCTGCCTGCAGGCCACATGCAACCCAGGAAGGCTTTGAATGTGGCCCAACACAAACTGGTAAACTTTCTCAAAACATTATGAGATTTTTTGCGATTTTTTTTTCTAATTCATCGGTTACCGTTAGTGTTAGTGTATTTTATGTGTGGTCCAAGACAATTCTTCTTCCAATATGGGAAGCCAAAAGATTGGACACCCCTCATTTAAGCCATCCGTAGCTAGCGGTGAATTGAACACCATGGTTGGAGGCAGCCTTTTATTTCCATATCTCAAATAAGATTGCAGCAATGGTGAAATGGGACATGCCTGACTGGTAAGTGAAAACTAAGACTGATTTTTCACCTCTATGGCCCTTAGTCGCTTTTAATTTTGTTTCCAGGTCAATCCTTCAACATGGCCTCTTACTGACAACACTAGCAGTGGGTTTTGTACACTTAGGGGCCGTGATGAATAAAACAACATGAGATTAAATTGAGAACAAGAGAAAATTAAGCAATTAAGATATATGTAAAATAAGCCATGCTGCTGCCAACGTAACACGACATATTGTACTGCAATAAACTTTTTCTTTATAAGGAGTACACTATAAAATAGTGATTAAAATACAGTGTGGTAAACATGAGTTTTTACTATCATTATCAACTATTATGCATGGTACATAATTTTATGTGCTATACTTTTATAGACTGGCAGCACAGTTGCTTTGTTTACACCAGCATCACCACAAATGGGTGAATAATGCATTGTGCTATAACAGTACGATGTCTACAATGTCACTAGGTGACAGGGTTTTTTTTTTTTTTTTTTTTTTTTCGAGAAGGAGTCTCCCTCTGTCGCCCAGGCTGGAGTGCAGTGGCGCAATCTTAGCTCACTGCAAGCTCCGCCTCCCTGGTTCACGCCATTCTCCTGCCTCAGCCTCCCGAGTAGTTGGGACTACAGGCGCCCGCCACCACACCTGGTTAATTTTTTTTGAATTTTTTTAGTAGAGACAGGGTTTCACCGTGTTAGCCAGGATGATCTTGATCTCCTGACCTCGTGATCTGCCCGCCTCGGCCTCCCAAAGTGCTGGGATTACAGGCATGAGCCACCACACCCGGCTGATGATAGGGATTTTTTAGCTCCATTATAATCTTATGCGACCTCCATTGTATATGAGGTCCAGTTGACTGAAACATCATTATGCAGGGCATGACAGTAACTGAAATCGTACAGTTTGCCACCTTTTCAGATTGGTTTCATTCAGTTTGTGATATGCACTAAGGTTCCTCCATGTCTTTTCACATCTTGATAGCACATTTCCTTTTAGTGCTGAGTAGAATTCCATTGTCTGGCTGTACCACAGTTTATTAATCCATTCATCTACTGAAGGGCATCTTGCTTACTTCCAAGTTTTGGCAAGTATGAATAAAACTGCTATAAACATCCATTTTTGCATAATAATCTATATAGGATGTCAATACATTAATTTATTTAGGTATGCTCCTTTGACATACATTTGGGTTAGTTCCAGTTTTTGGTTTTTGTTGTTGTTGTTATGTCAAACAATACTGCAGTGAACATCCTTTATGTATATTGCTTATGTATTTGTGTACATGCACATGAAAGAGAAATTCCTAGCACTGGAATTGCTGAGTCAAAGGTATGTGCACTATAAATTTTGATGGAACACTAATAAGGTCTACCAGTGTCTGTTTCCAACTTTAAGTTTTTGTAAGATATTAAATTTGCCAGTATATTATATTTAAAAACAGAAAAGTTTCTTGTTTATGGATTTTCCATGTTGATCCATTCACTTCTTTTCATCCCTCATTGCCCAGACACCCACTGCATGTGCTCGCACAGCTTGTCACACACCCTTCCCTGTGTCCCCTGAATGCTCCACTTGTCTGAGGTCTGTCCTATATTTCCTCGTATTAACAATCACAAATCCCTATAGGAACGCAGCTCTTCTCCTGCAGTTAGACCCGAAGTCTTACACATATTTGTTCATTTGATTCTCACCACCAGTCTGGGAGCTAGCAGGAGAGGAGTATAAATTTGCTTTACAAATGAGGAAACAAAGGCCTGACACACAACACAGACCTGTGGGTACAGCACCATATCCATCCCCTCACCAGATTTGCTTCTTCTCATCCACTTGCTTGGCACAGGGCTGCTGAGAACATCTCTGTGAAATTGCCTCATTTATCTAATTGTTGGCTGTTTTCCAGATTAAAGCTTTCCAAGGCCTCTTCCACGCCCCCTTCGTGATTTGTCTTGAGCCTCAACTCCTCCCCTCAGTATTCAGGGGCTTTAAAAATATCTGGCCCAACTCACTATTACTGTTATTTTGCTGTTCTCCTCTTCATATAGCTGGTGCCCTAGGTCCCCTGGAATACTTGCTGTTTCTCAAGCATAGTCTAAAGGTTCCCACTTCTGTGCCTCAGTTCATGCTGCTCCTTCTCCCTGGCATTCCCTCCTTCCATGCCCTACTACCAAAATCTCAGGCATCTTTCAAGCTCTGCTCAACAGCCTCAGCAGAATGAAACTTTTTACGATGTCTGTTCATCTTCCCTGACAGCACTAACAAGACTAGCTCTCTGTTGAGTGAAGATTCCCTTTTTATACCTCTTTTGTAGCCTTTATCACACATCCTGTCATATCATAATTACCCTTTTTATCTTTGCCATGTTACTGTAAATCTTTGAAAAGTAGTACCACATGGAACTGCTAACCATGCCCCCTTGAGCTTACAGGAGGACCTGGAAATAGTGGCTTAGTGGTGTTCCAAAACTCTCATACATATATTTTTCCAACATAGCAAAAATTGAATCATTTTCTATAATCTTACATGCAATTTACTTTTTAATGGTAATTGTAAAGCAATGACAACTTCCTGAGTTAGTGCATTTAGATCTATTTAATTCTTCTTAATAACTGCACATCACAATATATGAGGTTCTTCTAATTTATTAGCCATTTCCTCTTCCTGAACAATTAATTTTCCTTAATCTTTCATTATTACAAACAAAATTGAAACAATATCTTCACAAACACACCTGACATTTAAGGAACTAATTTCCAGCAATGAAATTTTTAGGTAAAAAGCTACATATATTTTACACTTTAATAAGTTTTGCCAAATTGCTGTCCAAACAACTGTGACAATTTACTTTTTTTTTTGTATTTTTTTGCAACCCCATTCATCTCTTGGCTGAAGATTCCTTGTTATCCAATGTTCACCTGCTCTTCTTGGAAGGATTCCCCATGCCTCCTCCCCAGTGTTTATATGGGGAGATAGGGAACTGAATTCGTCCTCTGTTGCCCATAAATTCAAGTTTCTAGCCATTTCCTCTTTCTGAACAATTAATTTTCCTTAATCTTTATTACAACTAAAACTGAAACAATATCTTTACACACACACACCTGATATTTAAGGAACTAAGAAACTCAAGTTCCTACCTCAATCATATAATTTACTATGTTACATGGAAGTCAAGTTGATGTGCTAATCTCCACTACTAGCCTGTGAGTTTCTTACAGGCAAGGACCCTGCCTCCTTGTTCATTTTTTTATATGTTGTAACTCCTTACACAGTACTTTAGGAAGTTTAGGTTATTGTGTGTGTGTGAGTGTGTGCGTCTGTGTGTGTGTTTGTGTATTGGGAGTGGGGATTTGTGCAGGAGATGAGGAAAGAAGGAAAGGAGTGCTGTGAATGGAGGAAGGGGCACAAGCAAAGCCCAAAGGCTCACAGCCAATGATTTCCAAGCCCTAACATCCTCCCTCTCTTTTTAGAAATTGTAACCAGGGTAGTTGGCCCTAAATCTTGATCATTTGGCATTTTTCCCATAAGTGATAGGAAACTGCTGCCTCTTTGCTCCAGTAGTCTGGTAAAACTCAGCTGTGAGACCCTGACAACTAGGGAATTTCCTTTTCAGCAGCCTGAGCATGCAGGCTTGATTGAGCCTGGACTGTTGCATCTGAATCCTGTGTCAGTGGTGCAGAGTGAGACTTTTGTTTAGACAGAGCGGTATTGCTTCTTTTCCTATTACCTACTATTTAACCTGAGGCAGCCTGCTTAATTTCTTTAAACTTCAGTTTTCTCATCTGAAAAATAGGAATAACTGTGTCTATTTTGTAAAGCTGTACAGAAATAAGAATATAAGAAGGGAATATGTATGTAAGGGGCCAAGCCCAGCTCCTGGTATATAATACATGCAAGATAAACAAAAAACATGCTTACTGTTTTTCAGACCCCTTAACCACCACCAATTAACTATGATGTGCCAGACACTGATCTTAAAGATCACTTGATTTGACTTTATCAATTTACAGATGACGAAACTGAGTCCCAGAGAGGCAGTCATACAGCAGGTGAGAAGGCCAGGACAAGACTCTCTTTTCTCCAGGCCCAGGACAAGATCCACCACTTCATAGCGATTAGACTTATCTGGGGTACCTTGACCTTCTCTCCTTGACCCAGTGAGATTTCTCCCTCTGTGCCTCCCAGGAGAAGGCACTGCTTTGGAGAGACCACCCTGTTTCCTTTCCTTCCTCTGTCCTTCAGCCATCATCTGTTTTATCTCCTCCCATTGTTTCCCCTTCAGCCCTGCTCCTTGACCTCCTCTTCTGTGGCAGATGCTACTTGATGGCCACAATCATTCCACTTCTTTCCTCCAGGGCCTAAAAAATACTGTATAATTCCCTTTCTTAAGCTCTAGCACTGGGCAGTTTGCAGTTAGAGGGTTCTTAAATCCAAAAAATTGTAGGCACTATCTCTTCCCTGTGGAAGGTTTCCTGAGTGCCATAGTCAACAGAACTCCCTAGGTTTCATATCAATAATTAATTGAGCACTAACTATAGGCCACGTCAGTTCTAACCACTTTACAAATCTTAACTCATTTGATCTTCATAACAACCTCATGAGGTTGTGAGATAATATCAACAGCACCGATTTACAGATAAGGAAAGTGAGACACAGAAAGATTAAGTAACTTGTTTAGGATTTTATAACTAAGACTTGGAGAAAGGAGGAAATCAAGCAGTAGGCTCCGGAGCTGCTCCCAGGATCAGGCTACAATGGGTCTTCGCCTTTGCTTCTTCCCCTCTCTGAGCTGTTTCTCCCACTCCCTGACTGTTTTTCTTTTGGGAGTTTTCCTTCCTAAATCGCTTGCACACAAATCTTCATTTCAGAGGCAGCTGCTAGAGAATCCAACATTTGGACTTCCCTCCAAATCCACCTCAAATATTACCACTGTTTGTAGGTTAATGTATAAAAGGACTTTTTCCCCCTTAGATCTATTTATTTATTCATTCGAAGCACTGCCCTTAGAGAAACTAGTGTAATTTCCAGAAATCGGAGTTGTCCCAGGAAATCCAAGATGATGATGATAATAATGATAAATAATTTTTTTGAAACAACATGCTAAGTTCCTTCAATGCATTATTTCATTTAATGTTCCAAAACATCCTCTGAGAGTACTGCTATTCAGGGAATGCTTTCACCATAATCGTGACCACCCACAGGCACATCACTTCAATTTCTCATCTCTTAATCATTATGATATTTTTAGCTTCCATTTTGATGCCCAACCAAAACCTCAAATTCAGTATGGTCATATCTGAATTCACTACCCCTTCCTGTCCTACAGCCACACTCAGTCCACTGCTCTCCTTGTACCCTGCTTGGTAATGACCTCCTCCACTCTCTTGACTCATCCCCCTCACCCCGCAGCCAATCCGAGTTATGCTGATTCGTTTTTTGTCATGTCTCTTGGTTCTCTCCCTTCCTTTTCCAATCTAGTTTTTTATATATTCCATCTATTTCTTCCACAACTATCCAAGGCATTTTACCCTTATTTTATACATGAGCCCTCAGAGGCCCGGAAGCCTAAAGCATATTGCCTGAAGCACACAGCTGGTCAAGGACAGTGTCATGATTGGAACCCACATTCCTTCCTCTGGCTCCAAAGCCCATGCTCTTTCTATCACTGAAGTATATCCCATTAGCATAAGTCCAGGACTGAGATACCTGCAGGTGTAATCAGAAATTACTTTAAATAATTTAGTAACAGTACTTTAAATAACAGTGTACTACTTAGGAGTTATTCCCTTTTCAATTTGCTTTCAACCTTTTAAAATGAATGGAGAAAGTCCCATTTGATGCTAGAGTACCATTGGTATTCTAGCACTTGCGAATCTTCCTTTTCAATAAAAAGAGAGCAGGCCTGAGGCTTAGAACTTTGGCAAGCAACAAAATCTAGCTAGCATTTACTAACATTGTTTTGTCTTCATGGTTACTTTCTATTTATGGCAAATGACACCCGTTTTCCTCGTGTGGTAATGGCAGTCATATAAAATTTTCTTTAAAAATAAATGTATTGAGTTTTAAAAATGAGTCAATAATTTTAAAAATCATAGAAGTTTTAAAAGTGAGTCAATAATTTAGAAAATTGTAGAACACCTGCTCTTCAGAATAGCAGAAATCACAAAGATGAAATGTGAATAGCTGAAATATGGAGGATAAAAAACCATAATCAAGTTGTTGTGTAGGATATTGGCAATTTTTGCTTGTCAACTCCATGGTACTTCTTCAGAATCAAAAATTTATCTCCTCAATGGCCCTCAAAGCACTTTCTTCCCACTACAGGCTTGTTCAGTTTAGAGTAGAAAGGCCCTTAGATGTTACCAAGCCCAACTTCCCATTTCATAAATGAAGACTGAGGCTTAAAGAAAGAAGGCAACTTGCTTAAGGTTACATAGAACATGATAGCTGCTTTGGGACTAGCACCTAGGTCTCCTAATCCCCCATCCATGCACTCTTCACTGAACCAAACTGCTGCCATCATATACATATGTGTGTGTGTATGTACATATATGTATATCTGAATGTGTGTGTGTGTGTGTGTGTGTGTGTGTGTGTGTATATATATATATATATATATACACACATTCACCATCACACAGTGTTCATTCTTATACCTGAAGGAGACTCAAGCAATTCCTCTCAGATTCAGCAAAAGAAGATTCAGTTAGGGCAGGAGCAGCGGCTCACGCCTGTAATCCCAGCAGTTTGGGAGGCCGAGGCGGGTGGATCACCAGGTCAGAAGATCAAGACTATCCTAGCTAACAGTGAAAACCTGTTTCTACTAAAAATACAAAAAAAAATTAGCCAGGCGTGGTGGCGGGTGCCTGTAGTCCCAGCTACTTGGGAGGCTGAGGCAGGGGAATGGTGTGAACCCAGGATAAGGAGCTCGCAGTGAGCCGAGATTGCGCCACTGCACTCCAGCCTGGGAGACAAAGTGAGACTCCATCTCAAAAAAAAAAAAAAAAAAAAAAAAAAAGAAGATTCAGTTAAGCACTGTGCTCTGAGGCATCTATTGTATTGTATGTAATGACTTAATTTCTCTCTTATGTCCCTAGGAGGGTAAGAGATATGTCCCAGCTTTGGGAAAAATAATTCTCTGTAGGGCTTAATTCTCTTGCAAAATCTCAATTTGAGAAGAGCTGCTAGAGCTTAACCCCTTTGAATGCTGATTCTCTTCAGGCCAAGGAGTCTTTTGAATGGCCAACTGAAGTCTCCTCTGCTTAAATTTAACACTATCTCCTTTTGTTCAGTGCTTCTAAGATGTGAAGAATTTATTAGCATGTCTCATAAAACTGTAGCGTAGCAGGAAATTAAATTCATCTAGTATAATCAGCTGTTTGGAAAGCTTTGCTGGTTGCTCTGCTCTAAGTTATGGTTGCCAAGGTGATTGCAAATTGATTGTTTGACTTGTTCTAGCATCTTTCCAGGTATTGATGTTAAGTTTAGACATTGACAGACCTAAGCAGGAATAAAAGAGGCCTGCCATGATGGTAAAAGGGACTCTAGAACCCAGGGAACAAGGAATGTTTAACCTGAAGAGGTTTTGTTTGCTAAGGAGAACTTGAAAGGATTCTCCCAAAACCTAGGACAGAGAAGAGACTTGTTTTTAGTGGCCTCAAGGGGGCAGACTTAAGATCAATGGGTAGAAGTGAGAAGATGGATTTCAGTTCAATAATGGGATAGCTAGAGAAATAGACACCTGCAGAAGGGGCTGGTGAGTTTGCCCTCACTAGAGATAGCTCTGAGTTTTGGTGGGTGCATTGTGTAAGGAGCTGACTAGATTGTGAGATGCTTCATTCAAAAGACGCTGACATCCCATCTAGCTATATTGCTCAATGATAACAGTAATTTTCGGAATCATTCTTCTTTCTAAAGAACCAAGTTTTGTCTCTCTTTTCAATTGTTTTTCACAGCAATCCAAATTAAAAGTAAATTAGCGACTATCCATGTTCAAAGGATCCTTTCATACATATGATTAGATAGGATCAATATGCATTCTATATATATTTTTTTATTCAAAAATAAGATACTAACAGTAAGGTGTTTCTTCTACGGCAGCATGCTAAGCACTTGACGTGCATTTAATCTCATTTAATGTAAATTTAATGGGATAATGCTGTACAGAGACATTTTTAAGGCAAGCATTTTAAACTATTGTTTGAAAAGAAATCTACAGATGTTTCTGTGCTCCAGGATCATACACAAGAAAGAACTCTTGTCTAAGACAAGACCCAGTATAAGATTTTCCTAACCCATATGGCTGTTGGTGTGAGGGCATGCTCTGGCACCATGGAACCTTACTCCTATTCAAACATTCATTAGGTAAATCCAAATGTGAGGTTTTATTCCTGTTTGACAGGCAGGAAACGACAAATCAGTGTCTTAAGGGATTGACAAAACATGTAATTAGATGCTATCAATCACCATAAAAGAGCCTGCTTTTTCTTACATCAGATAAAGGTGCATTTAGTCTACTAAGAGCTTTCCAGTTCAAATGAAGCATTAACTCTCTAAGGTCACATGAACAGTAAGCAGGGTTACTTGAACTCCTCTGCTGGGAAATAAAATAACAGCATTAGGCAGGGAAAACTTGTGAGGCCATGAGCAGACCTGGACTCCTAATTTTCCTTAACACTTTGGCCTGGACACTTCTTGTTTTTTCACTTCAGTAACCTCACTGGCAAACTTGGGGGAAATAAACTAAATAATGTATTAAGCTCTTTCCCAGTCTAACTTTCTCTAAACCTATAATCACAAAAGGAGGTCAGGAGAAAAGACTCTTAGTCAGCAGACTACATCTTGACATTTCTACCAGCTTGGTGAAACAGCAGGGAGAGAGTGCACATCCATTCATCAAGGCTGGAGGGCAAAGGCCCAGAACTTCCTAATTGATATAAGCAGGTTCTCCTTCTTTTTTGATTATTATTATACTTTAAATTCTGGGATACATGTGCAGAACATGCAGGTCTGTTACATAGGTATACACGTGCCATGGTGGTTTGCTGCACTCATCAACCCGTCATCTACATTAGGTATTTCTCCTAATGCTATCCCTTCCCTAGGCCCCCACCCCCAGACAGGCCCTGGTGTGTGATGTTCCTCTCCCTGTGTCCAAGTGTTCTCATTGTTCAACTCCCACTTATGAGTGAGAACATGAAGTGCTTGGTTTTCTGTTCCTGTGTTAGTTTGCTGAGAATGATGATTTCCAGCTTCATCCATGTCCCTGCAAAGAGCCTGAACTCACCCTTTTTTATGGCTGCATAGTATTCCATGGTGTATATGTGCCACATTTTCTTTGTCAAGTCTATTATTAATGGGCATTTGGGTTGGTTCCTAGTCTTTGCTATTGTGAACAGTGCTGCAATAAACATATGTGTCCATGTGTCTTTATAGTAGAATGATTTATAATCCTTTAGGCATATACCCAGTAATGGGATTGCTGGGTCAAATGTTATTTCTTGTTCTAGATCCTTAAGGAATTGCCACATTGTCTTCCACAATGGTTGAACTAATTTACATTCCCACCAACAGTGTAAAAGTGTTCCTATTTCTCCACATCCTCTCCAGCACCTATTATTTCCGACTTCTTTTTTTTTTTTTTTTTTTGAGATGGAGTCTCACTCTGTCGCCCAGGCTGGAGTGCGGTGGCACAATCTCAGCTCACTGCAACCTCCACCTCCCAGGTTCAAGCGATTCTCCTGTCTCGGCCCCAGAGTAGCTGAGACTACAGGGGTGCCACAACTTCTGGCTAATTTTTGTATTTTTATTAGAGACGAACTTTCACCGTGTTGGTCAGGCTGCTCTCGAACTCCTGACCTTAAGTGATCCACCCGCCTCAGCCTCCCAAAGTGCTGGGATTACAGGCGTGAGCCACCGTGCCCTCCCTGTTTCCTGTTTTAATGATGGCCATTGTATCTGGTGTGAGATGGTATTTCATTGTGGTTTTGATTTGCATTTCACTAGTAACTAGTGTTGATGAGCTTTTTTTCATATGTTTGTTGGCTGCATAAATGGTTTTTTTTGAGAAGGATCTGTTCATATCCTTTGCCCAATTTTTGATGGGGTTGTTTGTTTTTTCTTGTAAATTTGTTTACGTTCTTTGTAGATTCTAGATATTAGCCCTTTGTCAGATGAGTAGATTGCAAACATTTTCTCCCATTCTGTAGGTTGCCTCTTCACTCTGACGACAGTTTCTTTTGCTGTGCAGAAGCTCTTTAGTTTAATTAGATCCCATTTGTCAATTTTGGCTTTTGTTGCCATTGCCTTTGGTGTTTTAGCCATGAAGTGTTTGCTCATGCCTATGTCCTGAATAGCATTGCCTAGGTTTTCTTCTAGGGTTTTTATGGTTTTAGGTCTTACGTTTAAGTATTTAATTCATCTTGAGTTAATTCTTGTATAAAGTTTAAGGAAGGGGTGCAGTTTCAGTTTTCTTCATATGGCTAGCCAGTTCTTGATTTAGCATTTGTGGGTTTTAAAAAAGGAGTTTCCCAAAATATTCAGTTAAACTTTTAAGTGATTTATGTGTATATTTAAATACATGATCAGTTAATATTTGTCTTAAAGGGGTTTTCTTTGTTCTTTTCTTATTATAGGAAGGTTAAACAATATGCTTATTTATGCCATAGCTTCACAAACAGGAAGGAGGTTTTAAATCGTTTAGTTCCACAATTTGAGTAGATGTGTATTTAAAGAAACGTTGTTGCATAACAAATACTGCCTCTTCCTAAAATGCATCATGCCAGAGCCAATTTTGGAAAACACAAATATGAGGTGAGTATATTTTGAAAACTATGTGAATATAATAGATCCTTAATTAATATTTGTGGATTTTATCGGAAATACTTGTTTTCTAAGGCATCTGTCTTGCAAAAAGTCAGTTTCTGCTGTGAAGGATGTTAAAGGGGACATGTAGGTTAAATTCTGTTTCTGAGTTTTGCTTCCAGAGTAAACACCCAACTTACTTTTGCCCTAAAGTATTTTATTGTTCTAGTAGAGAAGACTAACAATATATTCTAAACCGCTAAGTAATTTACATAAACTTCACTTACAAACTGTATTTGTGTGACACTTATATGAGCAAAAGCATTTTCATATTTCTTACTATATTATTCAATTCTTGCTCACCCCAATGGAAGAGACTTTATGCCCCTTTAGAGATAATGGAAATTAGGTACTTTTGATTTCTCTTAGAAAAAAAAATGAACTAGAAAGCTCCAAGTTTGGTGAATCTGGAACGTGGGTATTCCAATTCCAGTTGTAGTGCTTCCTCCCTGTCCATCACTCCTGTCTGCATGTAATTATGCAATACATTGAAAAGATTAAAAGATGGGTCTTAGACTCAGGCAGACCTGGGTCAAATCCAGATTCTGGCACAGCCCAGCCATTGCCCCTGGGAAGGCCATTTTCCTCTTCGAACCTCACTTGTTAATTAAGCTAAAAATAGTCCCCACCCCCATGGGACTGTGGGAAGGATTAAATAGAATAATGCATGAAAAGCACATAGCAGAATGGTCCATAAATGTTAGCCATTGTTATGTTATTATGTAATCTGCAAAGTATGTTTAGTTACACTTCATGAAATAGTTTCAGTTTTTCAAAGACACCACTAATACATGGGAAATCAAACCCTGAAAATTAATTTCACTTTAGCAGTAAAGTCACATGCCAGATGCAAAGGATAGTATTTCATGAACAAAGATCTTACTTTTGAGGTTTGGTCTTACTTTTTTTATTTCATAAGGAAGAAATATATATATATATATTTATATATTTGGTTTTTATTTATTTGTATATTTATTTATAATTTGTATTTATATATTTATATATTTGTTTATATATATATATTTATATTTGTTATTTATTTATTTATTTATTTTTTTGAGATGGAGTCTTGCTCTGTCACCCAGGCTGAAGTGCAGTGGCACGGTCTCGCCTCACTGCAACCTCCACCTCCCAGGTTCAAGTGATTCTCCTGTCCCAGCCTCCCGAGTAGCTAAGACTACAAGTGCCCGCCTGGCTAATTTTTGTATTTTTAGTAGAGACAGAGTTACACCATATTGGCCAAGATCTTTTGCTTTCTATAGCTCCAAATGTTCTTAATGTTAAGACACTCTTAAGACTCTGAACCATATGAATTTGCCATTTTGGTAAGTCACAGACGCCAGATGGTGGCAATTTCATATGGTGCAACCCGAAAGATTAACAAACTATCCAGCAGATGAAAGGAATTTTTTAGTTGCATTGGGATTACTGAAGAAATTGTTTGAATTCTCAGTGCATCTCCAGTTCAACAGATAATGAGGGAGTGATGCCACACTCTCAAGAGTTAAAAACAAAACAACAACAAAAAAATTAAAACAAAAGTACACAACTTTCTCTCTCCGTCCCGAAATACATACATGCATACTCCTGCTCCAGGTGAAATCCAAAGGGTAAAACTGTCTTCATGCCTGCAAATTCCCAAGGAGGGCACCCAAAGTACTTGACAACGAGTGTGCTGAGGAAATCGGCAGCTGTTGAAGTCACCTCCTGTGTGCTCTTGCCAAATGTTTGAAAGTGAATATACTGGGTTACCGGGTGTATGCTGGGAGGGGGGCATTAGCAGTGCTTGGGTGAGGGAAGTTTGTGAGTACCCAGATGGAGACATCCGTGTCTGTGTCGCTCTGGATGCCTCCAAGCCAGCGTGTGTGTTTACTTTCTGTGTGTGTCACCATGCCTTTGTGCTTCTGGGTGCTTCTGTGTTTGTTTGTGGCCGCGTTTCTGTGTTGGACAGGGGTGACTTTGTGCCTGACAGCTTCTGTGTGAGCGCGCGCGCGAGTGTGCATGTCGGTGAGCCGGGAGGGTGTGTCTCAGTGTCTATAGCTGTGGTTCCGTATAAGTCTGAGCATGTCTGCCGGGGTGTATTTGTGCCTGTATGTGCGTGCCTTGGTGGGCACTCTCGTTTCTCTCCGAATGTGGGGCAGTGCCGGTGTGTGCTGCCCTCTGCCCTGAGACCTCAGGCCGCGCAGGCGCCCAGGGCAGGCAGGTAGCGGCCACAGAAGAGCCAAAAGCTGCTGGGTTGGCTGGTAAGCACGCCAGCTCCAGCTTTAGCCCTCTGGGGCCAGCCAGGGTAGCCGGGAAGGAGTGGTGGCCCGCCCGCCGGGGAGCAGCTGGGCCCCTCCCGGGCCAGCCCGAGCAGAGGGAGGGCGAGAGGAGGGGAGGAAAGGGGATGGGTGCCTCGCCCCTTCGGGCCTGCCGGCGTGCCATTGGCCGAAAGTTCCCTTACGTCACGGCGAGGGCAGTTCCCCTAAAGTCCTGTGCACATAACGGGCAGAGCGCACTCCGAGGCGGCTTCTCCAGAGCACAGGCTGGAATTGGCGGGCACCGCGAGCCCCTGGCACCCGACAAGCTAAGTGTACAAGACGTGTCCCCACCACACCCACCCCACGGCCGCTGAATGAGGCTTCCAGGAGTCCGCTCGCGGCCCGCAGAGCCCCGCCGGGGGTCCGCCCGCTGAGGCGCCTGCAGACAGTGCGCTCACCTGCCAGACTGCGCGCCATGGGGCAACCCGGGAACGGCAGCGCCTTCTTGCTGGCACCCAACGGAAGCCATGCGCCGGACCACGATGTCACGCAGGAACGGGACGAGGCGTGGGTGGTGGGCATGGGCATCGTCATGTCTCTCATCGTCCTGGCCATCGTGTTTGGCAATGTGCTGGTCATCACAGCCATTGCCAAGTTCGAGCGTCTGCAGACGGTCACCAACTACTTCATCACTTCACTGGCCTGTGCTGACTTAGTCATGGGCTTGGCAGTGGTGCCCTTTGGGGCCGCCCATATTCTCATGAAAATGTGGACTTTTGGCAACTTCTGGTGCGAGTTTTGGACTTCCATTGATGTGCTGTGCGTCACAGCCAGCATTGAGACCCTGTGCGTGATCGCAGTGGATCGCTACTTTGCCATTACTTCACCCTTCAAGTATCAGAGCCTGCTGACCAAGAATAAGGCCCGGGTGATCATTCTGATGGTGTGGATCGTGTCAGGCCTTACCTCCTTCTTGCCCATTCAGATGCACTGGTACCGGGCCACCCACCAGGAAGCCATCAACTGCTATGCCAAGGAGACCTGCTGTGACTTCTTCACGAACCAAGCCTATGCCATTGCCTCCTCCATCGTGTCCTTCTACGTTCCCCTGGTGATCATGGTCTTCGTCTACTCCAGGGTCTTTCAGGAGGCCAAAAGGCAGCTCCAGAAGATTGACAAATCTGAGGGCCGCTTCCATGCCCAGAACCTTAGCCAGGTGGAGCAGGATGGGCGGACAGGGCATGGACTCCGCAGATCTTCCAAGTTCTGCTTGAAGGAGCACAAAGCCCTCAAGACGTTAGGCATCATCATGGGCACTTTCACCCTCTGCTGGCTGCCCTTCTTCATCGTTAACATTGTGCATGTGATCCAGGATAACCTCATCCCTAAGGAAGTTTACATCCTCCTAAATTGGGTGGGCTATGTCAATTCTGGTTTCAATCCCCTTATCTACTGCCGGAGCCCAGATTTCAGGATTGCCTTCCAGGAGCTTCTGTGTCTGCGCAGGTCTTCTTTGAAGGCCTGTGGGAATGGCTACTCCAGCAACAGCAATGGCAACACAGGGGAGCAGAGTGGATATCACCTGGAACAGGAGAAAGAAAATAAACTGCTGTGTGAAGACCTCCCAGGCACGGAAGACTTTGTGGGCCATCAAGGTACTGTGCCTAGCGATAACATTGATTCACAAGGGAGGAGTTGTAGTACAAATGACTCACTGCTGTAAAGCAGTTTTTCTACTTTTTAAGACCACCCCCCCCCAACAGAACACTAAACAGACTATTTAACTTGAGGGTAATAAACTTAGAATAAAATTGTATAGAGATATGCAGGAGGAGGGGCATCCTTCTGCCTTTTTTATTTTTTTAAGCTGTAAAAAGAGAGAAAACTTATTTGGTGATTATTTGTTATTTGTACAGTTCAGTTCCTCTTTGCATGGAATTTGTAAGTTTATGTCTAAAGGGCTTTAGTCCTAGAGGACCTGAGTCTGCTATGTTTTCATGACTTTTCCATGTATCTACCTCACTATTCAAGTATTAGGGGTAATATATTGCTGCTGGTAATTTGTATCTGAAGGAGATTTTCCTTCCCACACCCTCGGACTTGAGGATTTTGAATATCTCGGACCTTTCAGCTGTGAACATGGACTCTTCCCCGCTCCTCTTATTTGCTCACACGGGGTATTTTAGGCAGGGATTTGAGGAGCAGCTTCAGTTGTTTTCCTGAGCAAAGTCTAAAGTTTACAGTAAATAAATTGTTTGACCATGCCTTCATTGCACCTGTTTCTCCAAAACCCCTTGTCTGGAGTGCCATTGCCTCCCCGACTGGAAACCACAGGTAACTACTTGTAATAACTGCCCATGACTTAATGTAGAATGATACAAGAATGACATGCACAGATTGCTTAACCCTTTCATTTGCCTTTGAATCTGCTGCTGCAAAGCTGCATCTCTCCTGACACTCATGCCCCAAATCAGTTCTGCCTGCTCTTAGTATAGCTCAACTCTCCCTATGGTTATTGTTCTGTGTTGTTACCTCGGAAACACTGACTCACAGAAGCGGAGTTATGGGCATATGTTTTTTTTCTCTCCACGCGCCCCCACCACCCACCTTCCAGTTCTACTTGTTTCATAACTGTTTATATTTATGTCTTGGCCATGTGTTATAGTGGAGCTCTTTGTACTGCATCAGGGCTTGGCATTTTAGGGATAAGGAAGATGTTCTTGTGAGGAAGCTACTCGAACATGGCCCCGTAATTCCGAGGGAAAATTAAAAAGGCATTGGTCATGGGGAGAAAAACTGGAGAACACATAACTGATGGATACCACGTGACCTAGAAATAGAATTTTAACCCCTTTTCCTTCTTTCCTTTGGTCCCTGTTTTCTTCTCCCACTGACTCTCCTCGGTTCAGTATAAACCAAGGTTCTGAGTCTTGGCACTGTTAGCATTTTGGACCAGATAACTCTTTGTTGTGAGGGCTGCATCATTGGATGTTTAGCACCTCTGGCCTCTATTCATTAGATGCCAGGAGCATCCCCTGCTTATAACAGGCAAAAATGTTTCCAGATATTGCAAAAGAGCCCCTGAGGTGTGAATTAGCCCCTGATTGAGAGTCACTGGTAGAAACTAAAAATCTCAGCAGATATATACATTCTTTCTGCAAGCACTTGATTGTGCCGAGCCTTGGAGAGGGATTTTCACAGTTCACCTAGGCAGTAACACACCCTCATCAGCACTCTTTCCATTCCATCATGCTGCCTCCTAAACTTGCTTTCTAGCTGCCCAAATAGTGACCCTGAAGTGTTAAGAAGGCTTCAGGTCTGTACATGAATTGTCAATGGAGGTGAGGCCTGTGGCCCATGGCTCCTGCTTGTGAAGAGATTAGAATACTGTCAAGAGGCACGTTAGGGGAAATCACAAAAGTAAACACATTTCTTCTCCCAGCCCCTTTCTATTTTTGCCTGTGTGTCTGAGCCAGAGCTTGGCCCAGGTTTGATGAAGTGGATCGTCCTCCTTGGCAACGCCAGGCTAGGGCAGATCGGCCTACAGGGTTCATTGCCATTTCACTGGCTCATGAAGCTGACTCCACTCCTCTCTTCCTTTCTATCCCAGCCAAGGTCCCCAACCAGAAAAGCATTGGCCTTCTCTGCTTCCTGTCAGCTCAATGATGGGACGTTTGGGTGAGCACTGAGCTCTCAGGAGAATGTTAGGCGCCTGTGATTTTGGAACATGCCGTGGCAAATTGGGGAATGTGTGTCATTCGGTGCTTTCACTTTTTTCCAAGGGTTTGCATACCTATTATCACATTCTCTCTCTACTGCTCTGGTCCCCACACTCAGAGATTTGGGCAGCTTCTTTGGCTAATCTTCATACTCCCGGTAGCCTCATAAAATCTCAGACATGGAAGAGCCCATAGAAAGTATTTAACATCTGAAGAGACTGAAACGCTGTGAGGCGAAGGGCTTGCCCAAGGTAAGCAGCCAAGGATGTCAGAGTGGGAACTCAAGCCAGGGAACCCAACTGCTATTCCAGGAACTGCTGCATTCTCTCCACCACATTAGCATTGAGTTCTTTCCTCACCCTCAACTGGGGCTATAACATAACACATTCATTTCGGCCAAGGTATTTTTCTTTTGTCCTTAACACAAAATTTGGAGCATAAACAAATAATCTGCAATAGGAACAAAAGAAACAATTGCTCATTTAACTCAGCAAGAGTCCACTAAGATATCTTCTGCATTTAGGGAAGCTGGGAGATTCCTTAGCCCTTTATAACCAAATGTCAGTGTTGTATATATACTCCTTTGCCTAAAGGAATGTCTAATGTAATTTCTGTGAAAAATTCAGGTATTAATATTAATTCAGATTCCCAGCTAAAAGGAGAGTTTAACCATATTCACATTCCTTTACGAATATTGTAAGCACAAGAACTTTGATTAGTTTTAAGGGTCCTGATAAGCAAGAGTATTCTAGCCATATCTTAATCCTTTACTTTCTACCTCTTTGGTGTGTTGCTTTGTTTCTTTTGAGGGGTTGGCTTTTGTTGGTGTCCCTTTGTCTCTCTGTTGCTGACAAGTTGGCTACCTAAAATTTGTGTTGTATTCATCATCGGAAAGTTTTCTTTGCCTGGACAGCAAGTTCTCAGAGTCTGTCAAATGAGAACTTTTTTCTAAGATGCAAGCTGACAGATGTGAACGGTGGCAGGACAGGGTGAGCCTCCCTACTGAATAATTAATGGGATAAGGAATCTGGAGAAAAGGGAGCTTGAGAATAGGAACTATCTTTGCACGATTCTTGGAATGTTTCTCATGGTGAACCTACTGCCAAATGGAGCCTAAACCAGAATCAATCAGAAAGTATTTTTGGAGAACCTACTGTGTGTAGCATGAGAAAAGTATAGGTTTCAGTTTCTGCCTTTTGGAGCATGATATTAATGATACTAAGCAGATAGCTTTTATGGAATCTTACTAAATGTTAGTGACTATATTAGACACCTGTTAGGCATTATGTCCTCTTCACAACTGTATGATGTAGGTAGCATAATTGTCCTCATCTAACAAACGAGGGAGCTGAGGCTCAGAAAGCTTCAGTAACTTTCCAAAGCTATACCACCAACTAGTTGCAGAGTCAGGACGAGAACCCAGGTCTCTGTGATTCCAGGATCCATGGAGCCTAGCACCCAGGCAAAACAGGAAGCAGCACGAGGTAGCTTAGAATCTGTGCCAGAACAAGTGTAAGAACTGGAAATGCAATACTTTGTTGAGAGAAGAGGGAGATTGCTGTGGGTTGAGGCAGGGAGGAATGTTCCCTTCCAAGCATGTTACTGCAGTGTTTCTGGGGACTGGGACAAAAAAACCGATCACTGAAGTGCCTAGTTTGCTTCTCCGAGTCTTTGTTTTGTCTTCTCATCAGAGAATCAGACCAAAATGGAAAGAGGATGTGAAACTCTAAAACGAACACAGCAGAGTGAAGCAGAAACACAGGCTGCCCTACATCCTGCAACTCTTTCTCAGCCCCAGCGTTGGAAAGGTCTCCTAAATTGAGTGGGTGGCCGGATTTTATGGAAATTTGATAGGTCTGGGTAGCCATATAGGTATGTTGTCCATCTTGAGCTAGCATTCTAGAGCAAAGGAGATGATTTTCTGACAACAGAGAGCAAGGAAAGTTAATATGCTTTCAGTGATACTTTTCATTGACAGTATAACCTCTACTAAATTCAGTCTGTGCTAATCCGTACTTCACTGACAGTGCAAATATAATTTGAAGGAGGGATTTTTCTAAATGCCTAAGAGAACAAACTTCCTAAGCACTTTCAAGAACTTGAGAAATTCTGGTGTTTTATGAATAATAGGAGGCAGGGTGAGGTGAAAAGAGCCCCCCTCCAACCTCCCGCCCACCCCCACTCTCTCTCTCTCTGAAGTTGGGTGAGGCAGTTTTCCTCAGCAGACTTCCGTTTGCTCATCTGTAATTTGAGGCCAGTACAGGTGGTATCTAAGCTCTGCTCCACTCTAAATGTAAATTTATACAGTTGTTAATTTAGAGGCTAGAGATAATCATTTATATTTCTAATTAGAGTTGATGACATTTGCCATATAAACAATGGTTGAATATTCTGAAGGTTGTCAGCCTGCAGAAGAGAATGCTGTGAAGTACTATTTTGTGCATGATAATTTCTTTTGAGTATGATCTGGGGGGAAAAAAACAGATTTCTCAGTTCTGCATGAATACAAGAAGGCAAGCAGAACCTTACAGAATGGCAGATTCCAGCTCAGGTATAGGAAGACTTTCAAAAGAGTGAAATAAATAATCTATCAGGATCATGAACCTCCTGTTTGTGGGAGCATTCAAGAGAAGCCCAGATGAAGCTCTGTTCGGGATAAAGCACAAGGCCTGCACTGAGCGGGAGGCTGGGCTAGGCTCTTTCCAAATCTGTGATCCTGTGTCATTGAAAACAGCAGACCTGAATGTTCTTAAAGTGTATTCAAACTGTTCCCTAATTCCAGCTGGCCTTCTCCCCAATTCCTCTGGATTCCAGAGGTTTCACTGCATTCCTAAATGGGAAACCTCCGGGGGAAATCAGGATCTCAACAGCGTTTGGCCATGGGGAGAAATCCAGAAATAGAGTAACAAGGTTAAGCAGTTTTCCAAACTATTAGACCTTTTCATCAGCTGCTCTTCCCATGCCTTTTGCAAATGACCTACTAACTCCCAGATCGAGAATAATGAGAGCTGCAAAGTCCTCTCTGCAAAGACTATTACATCCTTCTCCACCCTCGGAATCATTGCACTTCCTGTGGTCTTTTTGTCACCCTTACAGGGCAGGAAGGAATGGAGGCAGGTCCCTGGCTAGCACTGGAACACTTCAAAGCTTCTAGCCTCAAAGTGTGGAGACCTGGGGTCTGTCATAGCCCAGCCACTAAGAGTCTGGGTAACCTCAGACAGGCTACTTCCCTTCTCTAGACCTGTTTCATCACCTCTAAAGAGAGACACTTTGGCTTATATGGGTCCTCTGTTTCCTTCTTTCTCTAAAATTCTGTAAGATATTAGGAAGTCTTCAGTACCGCACATCTGACTGCACTGCTTTTATTTTTAAAAGCATATTTTTTCTTTTTAAAAGGATAATGGATAATTATTATAGGACATTTAAAAGTATATGAAAGTATAAAATGAGATAAATCACACTTAATGTCACCACCTGAAGATAACCATCGATAAATTTGATGATATATACGCTTCCAGTCTTTGTTCTAAGCCTAGCTATACAAATGTACATAAATATATTTGTAAAGGAAAATAGAATTATATTATTTATACTGTTTTGGATCCACTGCTGATACTTTTACAAATGCTCCCTTGAACTTACTTTTGTGTGTACTGTGATACAGATGTTATAATTCCTGTTTGCCCATTGGCCTGATTTTATAGAGTGTTCAGGTGCGAAAGAATCACCACTCCCGGAGAGTCTGAATCACAAAGTCTGCGTTGGGGTCTAAGAATCTGCATTTTAGCAAGTTCCTCCAGGTTTTTCCAACACAGATTGCCCATGGACCACATTTTGAGAAACAAGGCTACAAAGATATAAACTTTGTATAAATCAGAGAGAATCCCTCCCCCTGCCCCTTGCTAGTGGATGAAAAAGATGTTTCTATACTTGCCTTGTTGAAAGCACACTTTCTGCACCTGGGCTCTAATCTGCTTTCAGAGCAGAGGAAACTAACCACTGAACATCCAGGACAGAGTTCTTTTGACATTGTTGAACGCCTCCTACCCAGCCTGTTGATTTGGATAAAAATAAGTCTATTCAGGTCACATAGTGACCAATAACTTCTGTTTGGAAAAGTGCAACAGTAGGTTTCTATTCTCATAGAGAGCCTCTTTTGATAGTAGCAACTGCTAATAGCTACGAAGTATTTCTTATGAGCCAAGCATTGTAGCTGGCAATTCTGGGGCATGTTCTCATTTAGTATTCACATCGACTCTGGGAAATAGTGCTATTATATTTGTCATCATTTTATAAATAGGAAAACTAAGACTTTCAGAGGTAAACTAAGTTGTCCAAGATCACATAACCCACTGGAGTGAAACTTAGTATTCTGAACCAGAGTCTATGTGTATGTTTTGCCACTAGAATAGGCCATCTGTCTTTTCTCAGTTGGGGATCAGGTAAGAAAGAAGGAAGGAGAAGATTATGAGAGGGTATTTTTCATGGACGCATTTTGTTCTAATTCTCCATGGAATCTTCTCAGAGGGGCCTGATTAATGTATGCCCCTTGAGACTAAGGAGCAAGCCCTACTGTCTAGGCAGGTTGTGATTCAGTATAAACTGGGAAACAGGATCGTACTTAGAGTCGGCATCTCTGTCTTTCACCATTATTCGGACACAGTTTAAGTGAGCTTGCCCCGCCAGATAGGAGGGCAGAAGGAGGCACCTGGTCACAGCACATGGGTTTGCACTGAGTCAAATCACTACTTTCGGGCCAGGAAGCTCTTGACACCTGGAGACCGGGTGCTCTTCCCATGTCTCTGACAAGGTCTGTATCAGCATCTGAGGTTTCTCATTAGAGAATATCAGGGTGAGATAGGCCATGACAGAGCCTGTAACTCCTTATTCCTTAGTGCACTGGCTGCAAAACCTGGGCTCTAGGTGGCTGGGGTCACTGGGCAAGGTAGGACAGGGCCTGAGGGAGCATGCTCTCTGCTGGCTTGGTTTATTTTATTTTCTTTTTTCCAGTGCTGTGAGGGGAAGACAGGAGTTTTTAAATGTGTTCGTATATTCAGGAAAAGAAAACCGCTTTCAAAATCATAACAGCAACACCCATGACAAAGCAAAAGTGGAATTCTAGGGAACTCTTGCTTTTTTTTTCAACCACACCATACTGATTTTACAACCTAAGGCTTGTGTCCCAAAGCCACAACTCTTTGTATGGGGACTTTTCTTCATTTCTTCAATTCGATCTCTAAAACTACTGCCTAGTTTTCTTTTTATAAAAATCCATTTAGATATTTCTAAATATCACAGACAACCCTCCTGGTCTGTTGGTGGGTTTTTGCTGCTGCTGTTTTATTTTGTTTGGTTTGTCTGAGAGGTCCTCATGGTTCTTGTGATATATATTGCAAAAATAAGTCTGTTCTGCTCACGGTGTTGCTCACAAACATTCAAACTAGGTTTCTTGTTTCATTTTCCACAATGTCTATAAATCCAAACGTTCACCCAGAACCCCCAATTCAAAAGAATAGAGGGTCAACCTGAAGGACTGAGTGGTGCTAGACTTAGAAATCTTTTTTTATAGAATTGTGAAAGGGTTAGTCGTGTCAGCTTAGGTATGAGTTTCTTGATATTATTTTATTTTATGGCAGTGGGTCCCCAACCTTACAGAGCACAGAAATGATTTGGGGAAACTTCTGAGAAAATGCACATTCCTGACACCCATTCTGGGATTCTGAGCTAATAGGATTGTAGTTGGGGGCCAGGAATCTGCATTTGCCACAACTTTCCCAGAGGATGGTGAAGCAGGTGGTCCAAGGATCACAATCTGGGGCCCTGGACATCACACTGTCTTCTTCCCTTTCTGCTCTATAGCACAGAAAGTAGGCAGGTAAAAGCTGATCATGGGTGGCTGTATGCATGCACACAAACAACTGTTTGGTCACATAAGCAGAATTTGAATTTTCCTGTGTTACCAAATTTAAAAAAGAAGATGAAAACAATTTGTAAATTAACATAAAAGAGGAAGGTGATAATGAAATGCCTTGAGCAACTAGGAACTTAATTGAAATGGTGTTTTGTCATTGACATGGCATTTAACCCGTGATACCTCCAACCTCCCGATAGCATCACTGTCACCTAGACCCTGCCCCTCTGCATGTAAATGGGGAGGTAGCAGCCCAGGAAGAAAAAAATAATTTTGCTCCAGTGATAGGTTCTTAGTCCAGTGCTCCTTCCTCCACAACACCCTGCCTTGGGTTAAGTCAAATCACACTAAGGTGCCTTTGGATCAGTTCACCTAATGCACATAAACCCTCCTTCTTAGAAATCTGAAAGGGTACCCACCCAGCTGCAAAGAAGAATATGACTCACACATAGATATATACACTTCCACAGATGCACACACCCAAATAAACACACACAGAGACTTTTACATGGATGCCTATACCCATATCAGCACAAATGCACACACATGCATTTTCACATAGAAATTTGTACAAATCTAGGTTTTTTGTACACTTCCATATGATTGCTTAAATAAATGTAGGATGCAGACATACTCAGTGTATGTTGTCCTTAGATAGAACACTCTTCCTTAGATGTATACTGGCATAGGGATCCCTAAGCAGACCTCTCTGTGCTCCAGATGAGCAAATATGCCATGTCATGTCATCATGGTCATGCTGATACCTCAGTACACACAGATTCATATGCTGACCCCCCTCCCTATGTAAGTATACACACCTTTCATTCAATACATGTCGATAAGGCTTGGCTGTGTCTCCACCCAAATCTCATCTCTAATCATAGCTCCCATAATTCCCACGTATTGTGGGAGGGACCCGGTGGGATATAGTTGAATCATGGGGGCAGTTTGCCCCATACTGTTCTCGTGGTAGTGAATAAGTCTCATGAGACCTGATGGTTTTATAAGGGGAAACCCCTTTGGTTTGGTTCTTACTCTCTCTCGCCTGCCGCCAAATAAGACATGCCTTTTGCCTTCTGCATGATTGTGAAGCCTCCCCAGCCGCTTGGAACTGTGAGTCCATTAAACCTCTTTCTTTATAAATTACCCAGTCTTGGGTATGTCTTTATCAGCAGCATGAAAATGGTCTAATACTCATGTCTGTTGAGTACTCATCATACGCCAGGAACTGTTTGGTTCTAAAGATCAGTGGGTGAACAAAAGCAGTTGATCCTTGCCCTGACTAAGTCTGCATATAACTGACGAGGTACATTTAAAAAATGGATACAAAATGGCAACTATGGTAGGTGCTACGGAGAAAATATAGGATGGTTTGAGGGAATCCAGCTAATTCTGGGCGGTCAATAACTGTTCTCCCAAAGAAGTAAAGTATCAACAAGTACCTGAAGAATGGCTATCTAATGCCTAGCAAAACAGAAGAGGGAAGAACATGGTGCTTAGGGAGAAAAGCACATGCAAATGGCACATGCAAATGGCCTGTGGTGAAAGGAGAGCTCTGAGTAAGAAAGGTTAAGCAAAGGTCAGTGTAGCTGTTGTGCAGAGACAGGAAGGGCATATTGGGACGCAGGATGAGCCTGCGGGAGGCAGACAGGGTCACTCTGTGAAGAGCCTTTTTGCTGCATTAAGAATTTGGATCTTTAGCCTTAGAGCATTTAGAAGCTATTGATGTATTTGCAACAGAGTTCAAATTAGTATTTTGAGAGAACATCTCTGAAGATATGCTTACTTATACAAAAGCATTCTTATACAGATAAGTGCACACAGATGGGTCCATGTGTGCATTTGTGTGTGTTTTCTTTTTCTTTTTCTTTCTTTCCTTTTTTTTTTTTTTTTTTTTTTTGAGATGGCGTTTCACTCTTGTTGCCCAGGCTGGAGTGCAGAGGAGCTATCTCTACTCACTGCAACCTCCGCCTCCCGGGTTCAAACAATTCTCCTGTCTCAGCCTCCTGAGTACCTGGGATTACAGGCATGTGCCACCATGCCTGGCTAACTTTTTGTATTTTTAGTAGAGACAGGGTTTCACCATGTTGCTCAGGCTAGTCTGGAACTCCTGACCTCAGGTGATCCGCCTACCTCGGCCTCCCAAAGTGCTGGGATTAGAGGTGTGAGCCACCGCGCCCAGTTGTGTGTTTTCTTAGAAATGCATATAAGTATTCACTCACAAGCTCTGCCTCTCAGAATACACCTCTCTGTACTTACATGCACAATGTATATAAACCTGGTATGTGTTGGGAGGCAAGGAACACCGTCCTCACGGGGTATCATTAGGCCTAAGCCAGTCTTGGGGGTGGGGTGGTGGGGGGACTAGGGAAATGATATATCCAGCCTCAACACTCTGACTTTGTAGCTTCCCTGGGCTTTGCTGCTTGGCCTCATGCATGTGCCACCAGCTCTGCTCCCCCTCCTCTTGGCTCAGAGTACCCAGGGACAAGGTGGAATTTCTTCCAGAACATGATCATTGACTATTCTTGGCCTAGGCAAGGAGGGGAGGATGGGCAGGCCGGGTTACATAAAGATTGCCTTGTGCCCTCTCAGAGTTGTAAGCAAAGCCTTTGCCCAGCTCCAAGCCTGGAGTACTCTTTGCATAGAGCTGGTAATACGGAGAACTAAACACAAGTAACCATGGGGAAAAATAGAGGTCTTCAGGTCCTGGTGGGGACTGTGGTGGGACTAGAAGTAGTGCATCCCATAAGCAACCACTGCATGAAATGGTAATGGTACACTGGAGGAAGACACAGATAAAGCCCGGTAGGAAAGCTTATTCAAGGCAAGATATCTGTCTGTTTTCCTCATCGCCTTGGCACGATAAACACATGTACACACATATTTACACATTAGCAATTTTCCCTTCAGTGGGTGTAGCATCTCACAGCAGAGGAAGCAGCAAGTAATTTATGAGCCACGACATTCTGAATTATTTTCCCTCCAATGAAATAGAACTATATTTACATACATTTTGCTCCTGTTTACTAGCAGAGTCAGCAAGGGCTTGAACCAGAGCCAGCGATAGTCTCCAGGGAGATCAATAGAAACATTCATGCAGAAGCAAAGGCTCACCTAAAGCCTTACAGGCCATAAATATGGTCCCAAATGATTTTTTCTTTAATTCATTTATTTATTTTTATAGACAACTCACTGTCTTACCCAGGCTGGAGTGCAATGGCACAATCAGAGCTCACTGCAGCCCCAAGCTCCTGGGCTCAAGCAATCCTCCTATATCAGCCTCCTGAGTAGCTGTGACCACAAGCTCACACCATCATACCCAGCTAGTTTTTTGTTTGTTTGTTTTAGTTTATTTTTTATTTTTGGTAGAGACACAGTCTATCTATGTTGCCCAGGCTGGTCTCACCACTCCTGATCTCAAACAATCCTCCTGCCTCCGCCTCCCAAAGTGTTGGGATTATAGACGTGAGCCACTGCACCTGGCCTCAAGCAATTCTAAAGATTTCTACCCACTGAGATTTTGTTTTCCAACGTGGGCTTAGAAAATGTTTCCTTCCAAAATTAAAAGGAATCTGATAATGTAAGTTGAAGTTCTTTTCATTTTGCTTTAGGCTGTGTTGGAGACATGCTTCTTTTCCCTTTGTTGGTTGCCCTTTTATGGTAGCAAGGGACCAGATCCATCACACTGCTGAAGATCATAACACTCAAGGGGACACTGTGTGATAACATTTTCTCATATTGACCCAGAATTTACAGAGGGCAGTTGGTAAAGGGCTTTTGTATTTGCCATCTTGTTTAATCCTCACAACTCTGAGGTCAGCATGGTTGTTCCCATTTCACAGATACAAAGACTGAAGTTAGAAGACTTGCCGAAGGACATGGAGCAATTATAATACATGGCTGGGTGAGAACCTGATTTTAGTTCATGTTCAGGCTCAGAAAATAACACAAGCTTTACTACACTCTCCTACCCTCCTAAGACTTGGGCTCTTCTCAATGTATTCCTCTACTTTCTGGTGCATTCTTATCTTATAAAAGTCAGGGTTAACCCTCCCCAGCACTGAAGCTACAGCTGCCAAGTTGCAGATAAGCAATTGCCTGCTCCAGGGATAGCCCCAGGATGCTTTCACTGTTGACAAGCCCCAAGCTTCGGTGAGCTCACGTGGTTGGTGAGCAACAGTGACTCTATCAACTGTGGCTTAGAACGAAAGCTCTGAGCCTTTCACGGTCCTTGTGCCAGCCACCAGATGCACCATCACCAAGTCCAAGCTGTGGACCATGTGCTCTTCCCATACCTGTTCTCCTGGCAGCTTAGGCTCTTCTGAGGCTGTTTTTGTTCACTTTGCCTAATTTCTCTTTGGGTCAGGGTGTTTCTGTGGGAAGACCCAATATGATTTGCCCCCATCCCACACCCACTTGAAACAGCCCAGCCAGTTTTTTAAGGGCCAAGTTCCACGCCTCAGTAAAAATTGCAGGCTCTGGGAAGTTACTCAACTTCTTGAAAACCACTAGTGTTTGGTTGAGATGTTTTATTTTAGTCATAGCAATTAAATGTTCTTGTTTTGCATACACATCTTCCAAAAGAATTGCCTTCAGCATAGGTGAACAGCATATAATGGATTTGGGAAAGCTTGGAGTGAATGACATACACCAACCATAAGAAAAGATTCTGTTGATAATCTCTTCTCCTCGGAGTATCGGCTTGTCTGTTTTACTTGGCTTTCCATGCAATGTTGTGACTCATTCATTCATTTACACATTTTGAACACTTACATCTGCCGCAACCTATGCTAACTACTGGGGATATTGCAGTCATCAAAATAAGCATGGTTAATTCCTGCCTTTGATTTCTTATGGTCTTATGGAGAAGATGGACAATGAAAACAGAATTATAAAGAATGTGTGGATCTTCTTCCCTAATCCTAACATTCAGGAAAACCAGTATACTTACCAACAGGGTGAGGGATGGGAAATTGGCTTCTAGATTTTGCCAGTAGATTCAGGAAGATATCTGATATCTGTCAACCTTGAACTGGTCTCTAATTATTGCATAAAAATATGATTATTTTCTCTTTAAAAATGCCTCAGGAAAAAGTAGAGTTGAAGGTGGCTCTCAGGATTCTCAATGTCTCCGTTGTGGTCCACTTCCAGAATATTATGTCCAATTCTGAGGGTCACATTTTTCAAGGGAAAAATACATTTAGCTCCCTTCTCAGGTTGCCAGATTTAGCAAATAAAAATATAGAACACCCAGTTAAATTTGAATTTCAGATAAGTAGTGAATATATTTTTCATATAAATATGTCCCAAATATTGCATGAAACATACCTATAGAAAAAATATTATTTATTTATCTGAAATTTAAATGTAACTAGGCATCTTATATTTTATTCTGACAGCCCTAATAAAGAACTATAGAGAAGACAGTGACAAAACCTCAATTCTAAGTCTCAAAATGAATAGTTGGAGAAACCTGGCTTTTTGGATTAGAAACAATGATAGTAAGAACCTAGATTTATGTAGGAAAGCATTTTCTGAGCATTGTTCCCAATAGTATATATGGAAAATAGTAAAAGGTACAGCAGGAGGAAAACAAAAATTGAAGTCAAAAGTTTGAGAGGACAAAAGTTTGGAAAATAAATTGCAAAACCAGTATTTCCCTTTTGGAGTTCATGTTAGGCAGTTGCATCCTAAAAGTTCTAAAAAGTTTTGCAGGAAGCATACCTGGTTGACCTGATTTAACCTGGCTTGCCCACAGAGTTCTATTTATGGATTTTTGTCTGTTTGTTTTGGTATGTTTGTTTTATGAGGACACCTAGTAACATCGTGCAAACTTACTACTCTGCTCAGCACACTTTGGGGAACGCTGGTATAAAAAATGAAAGGTGTCTTCAAATGTCTAGAGTGTTGCTGGTTAGGGAGGAAGTGGACTTGGTCTTGTAAACCAAAGGGTAGATCTAGACCTAAATCATAGACATATCTGGGAGGCAGATTTGGCTCAATATGAAGACTAGAACTTTCTAACAATTAGAATAATCTGAAAGATAATGAGCTCCCTGGTCCTGGAGACATTCAAGCAGAAACAGAATGCTGTCAAGGACACAGGAAGAAATTCTTGCTGTGTAGAAAGTTCTCTGGGTCTGCTGTGAAAAGCACCTTCATGTAAAACATGGACAGGGCCTCCACCAGCAAACTTTCTTTAAAACTATGTCCCATATTCTATATCCCTTCTGCAGTCTAAGTACCTCCCTCCTTCATCCACCTTTAATATGTTTCCTTCCCATCTAGAACCCAAGGAGATTAGACTTCAAAAATGAATCATCTTTGTTCTGACAGGGCCCTTTTTATACCCTAGCCCAGCTATCTTGGATCCTCCACCCTGAGCCTCTGGCAGTGGCTCATAAACTTCAGAGGTAACCTAGAGGTCACAGCAGAGCTTAGTGGCACTGCCCCACACGGTGCCCATGGTAGAGTACAGGATCACCAGGCATTTGAGGCATACAGCATAATGGAATCCGTCAGAGAATCAAATCCTAACCTTGCTCCTTCCAGAATCTGTTACCTGGAATAAGTGTCTTAGCCTCTCTGAGCTTTATTTCCCTCTGGAATAAAACAAGGGAGCGGAGAGGGGGAATAATGATACCTGCATCATAATATTATGAGAATTAAAAGAGATTAAGAGGGCATAAAGGATCCTGCCAGAGGTCCCAGTACAGAGTGACATTCAGTAAATGTTTATTTAATGTATGAATGTGATTGTTACCATCATCATAGTAGCAAACATCCAAAGAAGTTGAAAGACTTCTTTTAGAAATCCACTAATTAATGTGCCAAGATTTCAGGCCCCTGACAAAGTAATAAGCTGGAAAGTGTCTAACTTTGCTTTTGATAACTTTGCTTTTGATAATACATTCTTGAGAACAGAAACTAGCACATGTGTATTGAAGAATAAGGTGTTCCTTTCTGCTGTGTAGAAAGAGCACTGGAAGTGGAGGCAGGTTTCTACAGCTCTTGCCTTAAGTAACTCTACAACCTCATCCATTCTGGACTCCACTCCTTGTCTGTAAAATTAAGGGGCTGGAGTAGTCCCAGCTACTTTGGAGGCTGAGGCAGGAGAATGGCATGAACTTGGGAGGTGGAGTTTGCAGTAAGCTGAGATTGTGCCACCGCACTTCAGCCTGGGCTACAGAGTGAGACTTCTTCTCAAAAAAAAATAAATAAATAAGGGGCTGGATTCCGGTTTCTTCTGGGTCGCGTGAGCTGTGCCTTTGAATTGGGTGGTAAACGCAGATATCTAGCAATGCTAATGGTCCACCATTATTAGTGAAGACCTCACCAAACCTGAAACAGAGTGTGTGTGTGTGTGTGTGTGTGTGTGCGCTTGCATGTGTGTGGACGGGCACACACATGTGTGCACGTGTATGGCAATACACAGAATGCACAAGATGCTTTGACATCACTTAGATTGTCCCCTGCCATTGTGCCTGTCTGCAGGATTGGCAAATAGACCCCAAATTAGTTATGAGGGAGTGAGATGACCACTGACTCAGAATGGGGAAAATTAAATTCAAGTCCCACTCCTGACTCTGCTGGCAAAGCTTGCTTTCTGTCTCTGGGGGTGTGGAACTGAAGAGAGCCCCTTGTTTCCCTCCCCATGTTTGCCTCCCCATCTTTCATGGAAAGGATTTGGTTCCAGGATCTCCCAGTTCTGCGTCTCTTGGGAAAGTGTCTCTGATCTATTTTTGTTTGAATTTGCATGTTCTCCACATGGATTATTATCTGGCTGACTCGAGTTTTGCTTATTTCTTTTGTTTGATCTGCTCGGGTTTCATAACACAAGCTCTAAGGCCAATTTTAGCCCTTTTTGGATTATGAGAGTGTCAAAATTAAGGTATTGAAGAATTTGTCATGGTTTCAGTCAAGGATACTTGTCTCCCCCGCCCCCACCCTCCCTGGTGAGCCTTTCTACTTTGGCCCAAGTAAAAGCCTTCCCCTCCCTAGATCCCTCCCTAAATGGAGTCTGGTTTTCACATTAGCTGAGAGAAGGCCCTGAAGTCAGAAATCCTCGGCACATGAGTCACTTTGTCTCTTTGTGCCTCATTTCCCCCATCTATAAATAAGTGGAATCTTGCACTTTCTCATCTCCCAGTGTTGGAGGGCTTTCCATGGAGGTGGCTTTGTGCAGACCAAGGGCTCCTTCCTCACTGGCACATTCTGCCTTCCAAGGTGGATTCTCTTGACTATCAGGGCCCGGGGGATTCTCTAATAAAATAATGCATCTCTCTGTCTTCCGGCTTCCACTCCTGGGTCCCTCCAAGGCCCCTTCATTACCATCTGTGTGACCTTTCTAAAACGCAGCAGGCAGTCTTGGCTAAAAAGCCTTCGGTGCCCTGCCGCTACCTTCAGTAGAAAGGTTTCAGCAAATGAGTTCAAAAGGAAGTACGGTGAAAACTGACACAGAGAACTAATAGCACACCCAAACACATGCTAATGTACAGCCTAGATCCATGTATTTGAATCTATAAGGTGGAAGGCAGTGTTCTGAGAATAAAGGGAGGAATAAGACTTGGCCCCTGTGTCTGAGAAGCTTACATCCTTTTAAAGGTAAGCAAGTATACAAAAATAATAATGTTTTTCTATTTTTAAGTATTGGAAGTACCTTAGAAATCACTGACTTTGCCCAACTGCCCCATTTTACAGTTGTGGAAACCAAGGTCATAGATTTGGTAAATTATGAAGAAAAATGTGTTTCCTAGTAGGTCTCCCTGCTTTCGCTCTGCCTCTACCACCAGGAGTCTCTGCACCCAGTTATCTTTCTAAGGGGTGTGCCATCCATTACTCGCCACGCAAAACCTCTCTGTGCCTTCCAATGCAGCTAGACCGAAGCCTGTGATGTCAGCATGGTCAGATCCCTGCAACCTCAGCTTGTGTTCACAGCACATTGTGCTTCTGCTACCCTGGCCTTCTCTCTGCTGTGGGAACACACTAAGCTTTAACCCATCCCATTGTCTTGGAGGGGTAAATTCTCCCAGATCTTCAGGTTTCTTTGTGTCATTCAGTCTCACTCAGCTCAAAGGGCACTTCCTCTGGACTGCCTCACCCCCACAAGACACCCAAACTAGATGCAAAACACTCGTCACTCTTTCCCGTCACCCTAATCGGATGCCTTTGCAACATGTACCACTATCTGTATCACTGCTCATTTATTCATTGTTCATGTTTATTGTTTGCATCCAATCACTGGAGAGGAAGCTGCAGGAAGGCTGGGATTTGTCTCCATTTCCAGTGTCTAGAACATAATTGGTTCATAGTTGATACAGAAAAAAATTTTGTTGAATGACTAAACAAACAAATACATATTGAAGGAAATTGGAAAATGCAGGATAGTATAAAATGCAAATAAAAATCACCCATAACTCCTCGATCTGGTATTACTTTTGTTAACATTTTTTAGGATTTCTTTTTTTCAGGTCTCTTTTCTGTTTGTACACATATGCTATTCAGTATGCATTTAATAAAATTGAGACTACGCTAAATTATGGTTTGTCTCTTGCTTTTTTCCAGTTATTATATGATATTTGCATGTGTTAGGAAATAATGTCTTTAAGTGCTATTCTAAGTGTTGCAGAGTATTTCATATACATTTTTCAAAATTAAGCATTTTCCTGTTGTTGGACCCTGATAATTTAATTTTTTCTTTTTTCTAATTGATCTGCCCTCTCCAAACCATTCTAATAGCACTTGGCTTTTATGATACTTGTAACTGTTCCTAGCTGTGAGTAGTTGTGTAAAAGACGTTCATTTCTTTCGGGGGAATACCAATAGACCCGTCCTTAATTTTGTACGTTTTCTGTGGTCTCTTTCAGTGGGGATTGACTTTGTTGATGACCCAGTTATTAAGTCAAAGATATGTGGTTAGCCACGAGTTGAGTTTCTAACATTTCCTGATTGAAAGATAAACTAACATGAATGGAGGGATAGAGGTAAGTCCTAATCACGTCTAATGCAGACTTTTAACCAGGAACATTTTCCTGTTGAAATTAATCAACACTCAGGAACAGAAAAGTAAAAAGTTTCCAAATCCTCATAGAACTATAAAATCTTAGCAAACTGAAAGGAATATTAAAGGTAACAAACTCCCTCAATTTAAATAAGCAGGAAACTGAAACAGAAGGGGGCACCATCTTGTCCAGAGTCCTATAGCAAATAATGGTGGAGCCAGCCCAAGAAGAGACAGCAAAGCTCTTCACACCTCAGGCCAGAGTAATATCCATACAGATGAACTGAGATTTTGCTGCATAATAAGTTTCAGGCTGTAGGTGACCAAGATAAAAGACAAAAATTTAAATTATAATGTCTTACAAAAATCTATTGAGGAAGAATTGTAGTTGATTGTCCAATTATTAAGCTCACTTAATTGGGATACCCTTCATCCTAGTCTCCAAATTTTTCTGAAGATGCACCCCATTTACTAACATTTGTTAACACACCCTTAGTATCTGTGTATGTATTATGCCCAGATTATACACATACCACTGTGATAATATACTATGTATATATTTAAACATACAAAAATAAACATTTTACCAGAAGGAAGAAAAACAAAACAAATAGTTGTTTTATTATTTTTCCTTTATGTGAATAAGTTGTGTTTCCTGCTCCCTGAGGAGCCTGCAACACATTTTGGAAACTGCCGCTCAACATCATTCTTTTTCACACAAAGGGTCATGACTTATTAGTGAGCTGTGAAATCAAATCAGCAAGTTGTAGCCACCATATTTTAAATGAATTGTCATACAACAGATAAAAAATAATAAGTGGATTACAGGTGATAAGAATGGCTGTTGTTTATGGCACATTTTTTCAATTACAATCATGTGTCACTGAATGACAGGGAAATGTTGTACAAACATCGTATTGAATATTTACACCAACCTAGATGGCATAGCCTACTACACACCTAGACTACGTGGGATAGCCTATTGCTCCCAGGCTACAAACCTGTACAGCATGGTACTGTACTGAACACTGTAGGCAATTGTAACACAATGGTAAGTACTTGTGTAGCCAAACATATGTAGGCACAGAAAAGGCACAGCAGAAATATAGAATAAAAGATTAAATATGGTACATCTTTACAGGGCACTTACCATCAAGAGAGCTTGGTAGTCTGTAAGTTGCTCTGGGTGAGTCACTGAGTGAGTGTGAAGGCCTAGGGCATTACTGTACACTGCTGAAAGCTTTATAAATGCTGTACTAAATTTATACACTAAATTTGTACACTAAACTTACAAAGAAATATTTTCCTTTCTTCAATAACAAATGAAACTTAGCTTATTGTAACATTTTTACTTTATAAACTTTTTGACTTTTTAAAAATTTTTTACTCTTTTGTAGTAACACTTAGTTTAAAACACAAATTGTTTTGTGTTGTACAAAAACACATTGTGCAGCTGTACAAAAGTATGTTATTTCCTTATATCCATATTCTATAAACTTTTTTCAATTTTTAATTTTTTTTTTTACTTTTAAAATTTTGGGTTAAAAACTAAGACACAACCACACACATTAGTCTAGACCTACACAGGATCAGGATCATCAAGATATCATGAGGCGATAGGAATTTTTCAACTCCATCATAATCTTATGGAGCCACCATAGTATATGTGGCCCGTTGTTGACTGAAACGTCATTATGCCATGCATGACTGTACCTGTGGGAATGAGTGTATGTGTGGTTTGCATGGAGGGAGGTGGCATACTGGGTGACTCTGTAAAGTGCAAATCCACCCAAATGAGCAATTTGATATTCGTATATTACTTCCATAATCTCTAACCTCACCACCCATCTTCAAATTTAATCCACACGACATCCCTATGATAAAGATATTCCTACACATGCCATGTAAGTGATCAAACTGTGGCATAGGTTAAATAACTTGCCCAAGTTTATATGGCCTGGTACAGGCAGGATTTAGGCAGCTGAATCCACAGGTGCTGCTGAACGACCAGGAGACCTGCTGCCCAAGTAACTGCAAAGTGGGCACCGAGGACTATCGAGGACCACAGGTCGAGTCCCACCTCTGCCAACCTAGTTTGTTAGCCATTCCTTTCTTCCTTCCTTCCTTCCTTCCATCCTTCCTTCCTTCCTTCCTTCCTTCCTTCTTTCCCTCCCTTTCCTTCTTTCCTCCTTCCTTTTCTATTCTTGCCTGCCAGCTTTCTTCTTTCTACCTTTCTTCCTCCTCCTTCCACCTTTCTTCCTCCTTCCTTCCTTCTCTCTGTCTCTTCTATCCTCCACTAAGTATTAGTTTTTCACAAACTAGATTTGGGGAAAGATTTCTTGGAGCTACAGGGGATCTTAGAGATGACCGACTCCAACTTCTTCATTTTTGAAGATGAGGAAATGGAGATCCAGACAAGGGAAGGGTGTCACCATCAGCTTGTGTCACAGCTAGGGTGAGAACCCACTTCCTCTTCCTCCTCATCCATCAGTCTTTCCTCTGTACCAGCTTTATGCTGCCCTATAAACAGTCCACACTTAGCAGAGTCTGCCCCTGGGCTCTCTTTCCATGAGTACTAAGAATTCATGTTAATCCACATAGAGAATTGAGAGATCGGAGCCTTCAATAAATGCCAACCAATATTTACAGTGTACTGTCTGTCAGCACAGTGCTGTGACAGTGCTGGGGATAAAACAGCACAGACACCAGGGCATCAGCTCCCACCCCCACACTGCTTCATGTACTCTCAGGGCACAGAGATGCCTCATTCTGTGCTCTTATCACATTGACTTGTGTCATCTTTTGATTGTCAGTCTCTCCCACCTAACTGCGAACCTCCTGAGAGCAGAAGCCCTTTTTCTTTCTTTGTTTTCTCAGCACTCCATATCCTATTGCATAAATCAGGACCTGGCACATAATCAGTGCTCCATAAGTAATGGTTGAATAAATGAATAAATACATAGCACCTGTATTAGTTTGCTAGGGCTTCCATAACAAAACACCACGGCCTGGGTGGCTTACACAATGGAATTTATTTTCTCATGGTCTTGGAGGCTGAAAGTCCAAGATCAAGGTGCCCGTAGGGTTGTTTCCTCTGAGACCCCTCTCCTTGGCTTGCTGGTGGCAACCCTCTTGCTGCCTCTTCATATGGATTTTTCTCTGTGTATGCACACACTCCTAGTATCTCTCTGTATGCCCTCATATCCTCTTCTTATAGGGACACAAGTCAGATTGGATTAGGGCCCACACTAGCAGCATTGTCTTAACTTAATCACCTCTTTAAAGGCCCTACCTTTAAATATGGTCACATTGTGAGATACTAGGGGTTAGGGCTTCAACATATGAATTTGGAGGGAATACAGTTAATTCAGTCCATAACAGTCTCCTGGCCTTAACTAGTTCACTGTAGCACACAAAAACATAAGAAGACAGCACAGTAACTGCTCTAATAAGAAAGAAAAAAGCCTGGTGAGACACATATAATGGTTCCATATATGCACCGGGTCACCGCTAGCTTGTGGCAGGGCTAAGGTGAGAACCCACTTCCTCTTCCTCCTCATCCATCAGTCTTTCCTCTGTACCAGCTTTATGCTATAATTATAATGGCTGTATCACTGAGCATCACCATGTACCATGTATTGTTCTAGGCATAGAATGTATTGCCTCAGATAATCCTTGCCAGTATTAAATGTCCACAAATATTGCTAGTGCCTGCAATGTCAATCATTGTGCTAAAGCTATATCATAGTGGAAAGACTCTCACTGCTTAATAGGAAAATGCAGACGCACACACACTCAAACACACACACACACCAGTGGTATGCTGTATCTGCCCATTTCTGCCAGGTTTATGGCTCTCATAATATTTGTTCCTCAGCCAGGTAATTTAGTCGGTTTTCAATTAGGAAAGTAGGAATCATTCTAGATCTTTCAACATAAGAAATTTAATGTATGTAATATTAATATCAATGCTTCACAGGTGAAGAAATTGAGGAATAGTCAGTAAGTAAGTGTGCAATTCACACAGCTAGTAGATTGCTGCTCCAGGGCTTTCAACCCATTATTCTGGCTTCAAAGTCCCCTCTTTTAACCGGAACCCCATACTTCCCCTCAATAGTAGGAAGTCTTATTTTTTTTTATCCCAACAGGAGAAGGGATCTGAGACCATAGCAGACAGGAGAGAAATTAAGCAGAGCTGCAAAGTGGGGTAAAGAGAACACAGAGAAGAGACACAGAGAAAACAGGATGGCATAGGTCCGGGTTCGTAAGCATCTGGCTGACTAGGCGGCATAGAGGGCTGGTGAGTGAGGTGAACTGGCCAGTAAAATGAGGATGGAGAGGTAAGCTGGGGCCAGAATAAGCAAGGTCTCATTTGATGTGAATATAAAATTGGGCTTGATTCTCTAAATGCTGGTGAGCTAATGATCTTGCAGTGAGAGATCATTTAATCTTACCTCCTCATTTTGCCAATCAAGCAACTGAGGGCCAGAGAGAAATGACTTTCCCAAGACTACAAAGCAAGTTAGTGGCAAAACTGGGGCCAGCGACCAGGTCTCCCATGACTGGTACCATCCAACTCTGTTAAACAATTCCTGCATAAGTGTCTGAAAACTGAAATAATTTAAAAGAATGCTTCTTTCCATGTTTTCCCATGTCTTTCACCCAGTTTTCACATCCCCCCTTTTTTAGGTAATTAAACTTTTTCCTAAGTTTCAGCTAATTAATAGCTTCCCATCTAAAATAACTCCTATGGTTCGAAGCCAGAATGATTTTACAGAAATTGCTAATGATGCAGTTTTCCTGTGTGGCTCAGTTGTATGTGGCAGAATGGCTCACAGGTACATTTTATAGACTAGAAGTACCTGTATTTCTTCTGTTTAGGTCTAACAGATACTTAGAGATATGGAGATAAACTAAACAGCCACTCTGGCTGGGTTTGTTTTACCAAACAAACATATCAAGTTCACAAACATTTGCTGGTGTCTGGTATATGCCAGGCACTGTGCTAGAGTCCCAAGATCCAAAGATATATGAGCTCAGTTCCAGTTGAAAAGGCTCTTGCTGTTTAGTAGTAAAATGCACATACATCCACATACACACACGTCTGATATGCTGTCTTAGGGCTCCTCAGAGTAGTGGTTCTCTAGCCAGGTGACTCAGTCTGGGTCCAGCCAGGAAAATGTAAACCACTCTTAAGTCTTTCAAAATAAGGAATATAAGGAACTGGATGCACAGGTAATGAAAAAGCTGAAAAGCCAAACAAGATGGTAAAGCACCACAGATATTAGCAACAGCAGGAAGATGCTACTGCCCCTGAGCCTGGAGGGACACAGGAACAGGTAGTGTTACTAGATTTGGGAGGCCAGGACATTTGTCAGGATCACGTGAAGCACTGAGCACTGAGCACATGAAGCCATTGCTGGAGATTTCACCAGAGGCAGAGAGAGAAGAGAAGAAACACCCAACTTCTCCTCTCCCCTCCTTCGGTCTTTTATCATTGACTCCCATCAGCCAAACCTGCCTTGAAGCAACAGGGTACGGGATCCTGTAGTATTCAGGTCCCGGGGATGCTGAGCAGAGCTGGAGAATCATGAGGAAGGGAGCCAAGAGCAAGTGGCAGCTGCATGGCACACCAGGTGATCTTGGGCAAAGCGCTTAGTCTCTCAGTCTTAGTTTCCTTGTTGGTAATTTGAGAAAAATAACACCTCTCTGGTTTGTTATGAAACCAACATGAAATAAAGTATGTGTAGGCATTTTATAAGCTTCAAAAAGTATGTATACAAATGTAAGGACTTTTATTCTTTGTTTTAACTCAATGTTTTAGATTTTAGGCTCTGGGGGGAAAAAAAGAAGTGAATGGTGTTTGGGTGTCACCAGGAACTTCATAATGCCTAGGTAATTATCAAAGTAGAGGAAAATATCCTTTAATTGTACTGCTTGTTATCTCACTCTGTCTCTCTGGTCCATCTGTGAAGACCATTGAGTGATTTTGAGGAAATTGGCACGTAACTGAAAGGATGTCAGAGTATATTCTCGGTCCTATTTGGAGATTTGTCCATGGTTTTGAGTCAAAAAGTGACAAGAAATAGGATTCTAGAAATTACTTCAAGACCACTTATTCCACTCTTTTAATTTCAAAGAGGACCAGAGGGGAGAAGGGATACAGGCACATGGCACAAGCTCAGTAAATCTCTCCTAAAGGAATTTACACAATGACACATGCCAATTTCTTCACTGAGAGAGACCTAGAGCCCTGGAAGACCCTCACTCCCTCCTTGACTGGCCCTCTCTTCCTTGGACTTTAGGAGTTCAAATCAGTCTTATGTAATAGTTTGTACTTTCAACTTTTCTTTCTTCCTGTTTCATTATTTTTAGGCTTCCTTTCTTTCCTTTTAGTCTTTTATCTCTTCTTTCTAATCACTTTGACTCCTCAATTTCATGGACTTTTTCCTATATATTATGTTAATGGACGATGAAAGCTTAGCATTAAGCTATTTCTATTTTAATTTGAGAGAGTGCAAGATTTTCCTCAATAACTCAATTCCCCTTTGTGTTAGATCATAAAGTATGTCAAACTCTTTGAGACTAGCTTTTCTCCCAACCCCAGGCAGTATTACCACTTTTTTTCTTTCTTTCTTTTTCTTCTTCTTCTTCTTTTTTTTTTTTTTTTTTTTTTTTTTTTTTTTTTTTGAGACAGAGTCTCTCTCTGTCACCCAGGCTGGAGTGCAATGGTGTGATCTCAACTCACTGAAACTTCCACCTCCCGGGTTCAAGCAATTCTTCTGCCTCAACCTCCCAAGGAGCTGGGATTACAGATGCCCGCCACCATGCCTGGTTAATTTTTTGTATTTTTAGGAGAGACGGGACTTCGCCATGTTGGCCTGGTGGTCTCAAACTCCTGACCTCAGGTGATCCACCCACCTTGGCCTCCCAAAATGCTGGAATTACAGACATGAGCCACCACACCCAGCCTGATCCTTTTCTTTCTACTGGCACAAAGTCCAGGCCACAGCCAGAAATGTTGACTAAATGCTGGCGTACTCACACCTGGCCCATGAGAATGGCAATAATTCTATCTGATACAATGTGGTTTGACCCTATAGGCAAAAGTGATCCTATTTTCTTTAACTTTTGATGCATTTCGGGGCAGTTGTTAAGTGAACAATAAAGTTTAGGGTGTATTCCTCACTGTGGAAAGACTGCTTTGATTGCCTCTAAGTTTCCTTCTAGCTCTGACATTTGAGAACTCAGTATTATTCCACCAAAGAAAGCCTAGTATGGTCACAAAAGCCCTAAGATAGTAATGATCTCCTGAGTGACTCATGGAATTCCCAGTGGTCCACTGTGAATTGACATTTTACGGGTACAGAGACTGTGGCATCTTAAAATGTCAAAGCTGGAAGAGCGTCAGTCATTATCTACTACCAGTGCGTTCAGGAGTCTGGGACCTGAAGCTTAATGGTACCTACTCACTGAATCCTTCAACGGAGATTTATTTTTATTGTTCTCATGCCATGTGCCAGGCATTGTAGTAGGTCCTGAGGTGCAGTAATAAATAAGATAGATGAGGTGCTTCACATATACCAGTGAGGCAAAATGCATGATAACAAGGAAAAGATAATAAAGTTTGTAATATTTGCTTAAAAGATATAAATAATGTCATGGATTTATTCACTGTGTTCAATGGACAGTGAATAACTTGGCGGGAGGGAGATGACTGCAGAAGTGACTCTTAAGACAAGATCTGAACCTTGAGAAGAAACCAGCTGTGGAAACCAGAGTTTAAAAAAAAAAAAAGATAGGCAGAGAAAATGAGATATGCAAAGTCCCAGAGGCAGGAAAGAACTTGGTATATTTAAGGAGTGGAGAAGCAGCCAATCTGGCTAGAATTAAATAGAAGAAAATAAGTATGAGGAGTGGCTGGAGGAGTTGGCTGGGGCCAGATCAACCTCATAGACCCTAGTAAGGAGTTTTGGTTTCATTCTAAGAGTGGGAAGACTGAAGGCTTTTCTGCAGATAAGTGCCATGATCTGGTCTACATTTCTTAAATACACCTCTGAGTGCAGTAAGGAAAATGGTCTGTGGGAGAGAGAATGAGGCTATTGCAATAGTCCAGACAAAAACTATCTATCTATATCTATATCTATATCATCTATACACAAAATTGGAATAAGTGGAGCTGGAAAGAAGTAGAGGAGTTTGAGATATGCTTAGGAAGCAGAGCCTATAAGACATGCTGATCATTTGCATATATGAACGGAGAGAACTAGAGGAATAACAGACTTCTAGATTTTGGAGCAATTGGATGAATGGAGGTACTGTTATTGATGTAATGAACCTTAGAAGTGGGTGGGATCAGAAAGACCTATTTGCTTTAAAAGGAAATGGGGAGTGGACAGGTACGTTGGCAGCATAAGTACTGGAATAACAGCACATCTCATCCATGCCTTAAAAGAATGTGAAACTTTGAATTTACAGCAATGGTATTCAATAGGTATGGCTTTGCCCCTAAGGGACATAGACACCAAGGATGCTGCTAAATATCCTCCAATGCACAACACAACTCTCACAACAAAGCATTATCTGGCCAAAAATGTCAATAGGGCTGAGGTTGGGAATCCCTACCTTACAGGTGGCCTTTTTGGCTTTTATGCAAATAAAGTCCCAGAGAAGATGATTCTGGAAGATGTCACTGCAGATAAGAGTATGAGGGAGGGACCTGGATTAGCCTCTGTGGTGGAGGCTGGTGGGAGCTGGTGAGTTATGGGATTCGCAGAGTTTTCCTGTGAGTGGAACAGTCTCCAGGAGAGGGTCTGAATCCTCTGGGGCCTTGGAAAGAACAGAACATTGATTGAATTCAAGTAGAAGGCCCTGGACTCAGTGGGAGATGAGGTGGATACGCTGTCTAGTGAGAACTCAACTGAGCAAGAGGATCGATGGCCGTGAGTCTGGGCAAAATCAAGTGTTTCCAGGGGAAGAAAAAGAGCACGGGAATCCTAAGGGACGTGGGGAGAGGGAATGGGAACTTCTGTTTGAATCCAAGCTTCTTGGGGCAGGTTTTCAAACTAGAGGTCATCGAGACTCTATTAGTTCTCATGCCTGCCTACACAGTAAAATCACCTGGTGAGATTTTCAATGTACTAATGCTCCAGCTGGGCCCCCACCCCAGAGACTGTGATGAAATTAGTCTGGCTTAGGGCCCCAGTACTGGAATTTTAAAAGCTACTCCAGATACTCTGGGTTGAGAACTACCGTTCTAAGCATTGTACACTCTGATGCCTATGGGGCCAGACAAGTAAAGGAAAAGAGGGACAGGGTAGGTAGGCCCTGCCTAAGTGGGCAGCCTCTGCTCAACCGTTGCCCGCTCTTGCCTTGTAGAAATCGGTGCTGTGTTGCCAAATCTTCCTGTCCTCTTGTTTTTTTGGTTGTGTTTTGTTTTTGGTTTTTTCTGAGAAGCCTAAAATCCAGAATTTTTAAAATGTTGGCTCTAAATATTGTGAAACCCCATGCCAAACAAAACATGTCCGCAGAGCACATGTTGGGCCTCTGGGCTGTCATCTAGCAACCTCTGACCCAGCCCAGTCGTTTTCACACTTTTTTTTAACCACAAGAGGTTTTCTCCAAACAGCTTGTTTTGTAGAACTGTTATAAATTAAATAAACTTAAGCAGA
The DNA here is from genome assembly GCF_049350105.2 of Macaca mulatta. NCBI lineage: Eukaryota > Metazoa > Chordata > Mammalia > Primates > Cercopithecidae > Macaca > Macaca mulatta. The sequence goes on from NC_133411.1 coordinate 157,814,740, forward strand.
ACCTTGGTTTGGAGCAGGACAGAGACACACTCAGCCTCTCCTTCCAGCCCAGGGCAGTTCTTAATGCTGCTCCTGAGACCCTCCGGTTCTGGGGAACTTCTCTGGTCCATTTGCCAGATGAGAAAACTGAGGCCTTCATAATACAGTCCTGGAGCAGAACCTGCCCCACTGGGCCACTTAGAAATATGTGTGGGGACCTTTGGAGACATATGTGTGGGGACCTTTGTCTCAATGACAAAGTTGGCACTACCTGACACTCAGTGACTGGCAGCCAGGAATACTAAACTTCCTGCAATGTCCAAGACGATAAAGAATTACCCTACACAAAATGCCAATCACTCCCTGCTGGGAAACACCAGATGTGGAAGTGGAGACCCAAGAGAGGGAACATCATCTGGCACGATCATGGCAAGTACACTCTAGAACTTTGGCCTCTGCCCCAAGGGCTTAAGAACTTTCATCTTCACCCATAAGGAGGGGTCACTGGCAGAGCTGAGTTGGTCATACTCCAAAACACAGGAGAAAAAGAGATATTTTAAAATTAAAGCCAGGTAACCTCTTGAGGTGGGACAGCCATTACGTTAAAAGGCTAAGTGCCAGGTTTTGAGAAGGAACTTGAAAGGAAATGGGGACTGTGGTATCTTCGGCCTGGGCCAGGGTCCAGTGGCGGGTACTGGGAGGGGACGGATCAGCTGCAGCAAGGAGCAGAGGTGCTGGGACATGCTGGAGTCAGGGCAACTGCACAGATTTGCTGGCTCCATGGGTCATTTAATCCCTAGGCCAAAATATGCCAAGTTCAAAAATAGGATGTGGGAGTAAAAGGTGAAAGGAGGGTGTCCCCAACACTCCAAGGAAACAGAGCCAAAAGAAAAATCATCTTCCTATTTTTGTCATCACAATGCCACACATTGTACAGACTTTCACTGTTTGTAAAACCATTACAACAGGATCACCTTCTCAAGAAGTGCCAGGCAAGGGGAGCAGTATCTCTGTTTTACAGGCAAGGAAATGGAGCCTCAGGTTCATATTTATCTGGCACCTACCCTTTCAAGATCTGAGTTTATTTGTTTATGCTTACTTTCAACATCCACATGATGAAGGTCAAGGGAGGGATTCCTATTCTTGGTGTGTAGATTAGACTAGCAGTTCCCAAACTGTGGTGGGCATCAGAGTTACCTGGGAAACTTGGTAAAAACACAGCAGGCCCTATCCGATTAGAAGAAAGGGAGGCTGTGTCTCCTTCACGCTATCAGCACTCACTCCAGGTGATTCTGATCATCACCAATACCCCAACAGGTCTAACCTAGGTCAACAAGACAAGACCACTTACACAGTGCTTGGATGTCACAACAATGTCAAATTACTACATGGGTCTAAATATTTCTCCTCTCAGCTAGTGATGGAGCTGAGGCAACATCCAGTGGTGTGCTAGTCAGCCAGCTCTCCATGAGGGGGGATCCCTGACTTGTAGTGTTTGTCTATTTCTATGGTGTAACTACTGGGGTCATGGCCAATTTCAAAGTACTGAGGTGACATCACTAAACGTGGAGTTGAGAAGAGTTGCACATAATTAGCTCTTTTGAGACAGTCTGAGCCAGCTTCAGTGTGCATCTTTTGTGTCTCATCTTCAAAGATGGTGATCTTTCCCCTAAAATATCCAGAGCTGGGATGTGGGACAGACTCATGACAGTAACAAGGCGTGCCTGTTCTGTAACATCATTTTCAGGGGACAAGAACATCGATTACTATTATTCTACCATTATCTTTGAAAAGAAATAGACATAATTTTGAATTTCAACTTTGTGACTATTGACTGTGTGATGTTGAATGAGTCTCAGACCTCTCTGGGCATCATATTTCCCACACTTAAACTAGAAATAATAATACATTCCTCAAAGAAAAACCATAAAGGCCCAAGGATGTGATATATGTAAAATATGTAAGACAGTCCTTGGCAACTAGTTGTACACAATAAAGGTTTGTGCCATTCTCATCCCCTCTCACATCCTTCACATTTTGAAACCTAGAAAGTACCTCATCACTCTTCCCATCTAGATGCCTTGCTAGTGAATCAGAGACTCAAGAAGGGCAAGTGCTTTGCTCAACAAATCATAGGCAGCTGGTATGGAAGCCACCTGGCATGAAAAAAATTGTCATTAGGTTATAGTTTTCTTTCTGCAGACCAACCTGGGAGTCAAGCTGTGGAAATTCTGCACGTTTGCATTGGAACGATTTTGTCACGATCACTTTCCTTGTAAAAGTTTTGATAGTGATGTCTGGAGCCTTTTTGCCTTAGCAGCCTGGGCTTTGGAATTGGGCTTGCCCTGTAGCAGGTCACTTGCACCTTTCTGCCACAGATGACGGAAACGTTTAAAGTTGTGGATTGTGTCTCTGCATCCTCTTCCCTTCACACCAGCTAATGTGTTTTTCATTTCTCTTGGCTGGCTCAATTTCCCACATGTTCTCCCAAGCTCTTCCTCTCCACTCCCCAGGGCTTCCCACAACAAACCTGCGTGCTTTGGCGTCTTAGTAGGAGGGGCTGCTGAATTTATACCGGATATGCCTTTGGCCGTGTTTATCAGCCCTGGCCCAGGCTCTCTTAGCTGAAGGTGGCTGAAGCAGAGGGTTTTGACTATTCAGGTGGCCCCAGCCTGCCTGCACCCTATCCCTGAAAGCAATCTGCCAATTCGGCCTGAGAGGATGGAAACTTCCAGCTCTGCTATCTGTTTGGGACCCCCTGAGCAAAGACCTTCTCTTCTACACATCAGTTTCCTCATCTGTGAAAACAACAATAATAGTATCTTTGTTTTATGTGAACCACTTTGCTTTTCACCATAGTTCCTTTACTGGTGGCTTCCCATTTAATCTCCATTACAGCTTGTGAAGTAGGGGATACTACGACAGGCCGGTAACATGCAGAGCTAGGACAATAGCCCAGGTCTGCTTATGCCAAGAGTGAGCCGGAAATTTTGCCCTGCCCATTAGCTGTCTCTTTCATTTAAATGAGGAGGATAGGCTGTGTCTCTATTTTGCGGTGTAGAACCTGCTTCGTTTCCTTGCCTCCTCTTCTTCACTTCTCTCTTTCCTCTCTTCCTATTAAAGTAGTTTTGCTCTCTGACAGCCCTGGGGGTAGCTGGGCGCACACAGTATATGTGTGAGCCTCACAGAGCAGAAGGCTAATTAGAAGGCATTCACTCTTTAAATTCCCCATCTGAATTCCTGGTTAGGAGAAGAAACAGAAATTTTCCTGCTCTTTTCTGTTCTTTTATTTTTCCTTCATCTGTGTACTTGTGCCTTGCTACCGAGTACTCCTTTTGGACATGGGACGTATGCATTGGTTGTGTTTTTGGTTTCTTTCTTTCCCATTTTTTTTTGTTTGTTTGTTTGTTTTGGTAGGGAGTCAGGCAGAACAAAAAGTAAAGAATTCAACAGTTCCACAGACATCTAGGCTGAACGAGGACCACAGAGAGAACTTGCTTGTCCTATTTAACTGTTGCTTAGGAATGTAAAGACATGAGCACTTAGAATCTAGAAAAAACTTTAGGAGAGGTGGTTTCCCAATGTATCCGAATGTCCCACTCTGTACTTTCTCCATCAATCAAAGCCTTCTCTGTATCTCTAGTTGGAATTAACTTCTATTTTCTAAATGCAAACCCTATCTTGCAACCCATTGACCATACTTCTTTTGAGCACTTCTTCCTTCTCTGTGTCACTGACCTGATTTTCTTGGATTGTAAATTCTTTTATTGTAAAGACCAATTTTTAATATTATTTTTTGTGTGTTCACCATCACAGCTCCCATCATCACCACCTAATGATAATCATGATGATAGCCGCTTCCAAGTATTAAGCATTACTCCTTGTCAGAGACTATTCAAACAACATCTTATCTAATCTTACATCAGCCTGTTGAGACACGTAGTTTTACTTTTAAATAACTTTCCAAGAATTATATAAGTAAGAGGCGGAGCTAGGATTTCCAACTCAGGTTTGTCAAATTCTTTAATTCCCAAGCTGGCGTTTCCAAGTTCTGTGATATTCTGCCAAGCGCAGTGGGTGAGAGAAAAAGCCCGCGACGAGGAAATTCCACTCTTGTCTTGCTAAGATTCAGCACCATCTGGAAAAAAAAAAAAAAGAACAATTAAAAGGTCATTTCATCCCACCCTCTCATTTCACTGATGAAGGATTTAAGCCAAAGGGGAGAAAGTGAGCCAAATCTAGGTTGCCCAGACGGTGGGTAGCTCAGCAAAACACCAAGCCTCACCCCATTTCCCCTGCTGCCTCCAACCTCCTGTTAGGCCTCTCACTTTCCTAAAGACTTTATGATATGATATGTGGGACAGGAATCGCTCAGCATTGGAAAGTTTAGGCAGGAAGAAGCTGTGGGCAAAAACGTATATCATGCTTCATGATCACACTGTACAGGACACCAGGGACACTCAGCTTCCCTGAAGTTTTACTTTCCTGAAAAGTTGTGCGTAAATGAGATGCTGGCTCTCCCTTTCCGGTAAGTCAGCCTTCAGTAGGTGAGTCAGGTTGGCTCGTGGCTGGGAGTCTGTGCCATGGCTTTGCCTTTGTGGAGGTTGTCAGTCAATTGTACACATATGAACTTTAGGATATACAGATGATATATATACATATCATCGCTTACTGTTTGGCCTACCATTGACCATTTATACCAGAGAATTCTTTGCCATGGGCCTGCCTTGTGCATTCTAAGATGTTGAACAGCCTCCCAGGCTTCTACTCACTAGATGCCAGTAGCACCTCTCTTCCCCCAGTTATGACATCTGAAAATGTTTTAAGACATTGCAAAATATCCCTTGGGGGAGAAAGCACCTGTATTCGCCTGTTTTCACACTGCTATAAAGAAATACCTGAGACTAGGTAATTTTTAAACAAAACAGGTTTAATTGATTCACACTTCTGCATGGCTGTGGAAGCCTCAGGAAATTTATAATAATGGTGGAAGGCAAAGGGGAAGCAATGCACTTTCTTCACAAGGCAGCAGGAGAGAGAGAGTGAAGGGGGAAGTACCAGGCACTTATCAAACAACCGTATCTCGTAAGAACTCACTCACTATCACAAAAACTTTAGAGGGGAAACCGCCCCCATGCTCCAATCACCTCCCACCAGGTCCCTCCCTTGACATGTGGGTATTACAATTCAGATTACAATTCGAGATGAGATTTGGGTGAGGATACAAACCACATCAGGACCTCTGGGTGATTTGGTCTCATCTTCCTCTGAGTCCTTTGGTGAGGAGGAAAATACTGATTGGTGAGGAGAGCAAATATCCAAAGCTCCAGCTGGAATCCTTATTCTAAGGATGCTCTGTCTGGGATCTCAAAATATTTTTATGGTTTCCATGTGCTGCATCCCTGCATGTCTGCTATGCATCCAACAGTAGCTAAGTGTTTTAACTCAATTGTTCCACACAAGAATCCTGCAGGACAACTATTATTGTTTCCATATGTATTCATTGGGGTTCTCCAGAGAAACAAGACCAATGGGATGTGTGTGTGAGTGTGCACACGTTTGTGTGTTTTAAAAGAGATTTATTATAAAGGATCAGCTTATGCAATATGGAAGCTGACAAGTCCCAAGATCAACAGTTTGCATGCTGGAGACCCAGAAAAGCTCATAATGTAGTGCAAGTCCAAAAATTGGCAGGCTTGAGACCTGGGAAGAGCCAATGTGTTAGTTCAAGTCTGACAGCAAAAAGAAACCAATGTTCCAGCTCAAAGGCAGTCAAGCACGGGAATTCTCTATTATTGGGAGGAAGGTCAGCCTTTTTTTTTCCTATTCAGGTCTTCAATGGATTGGATGGGAACCACCCACATTAAGGAGGGCAATCTGCTTTACTTAGTCTCCCAAATCAAATGTTAGTCTCATCCAGAAATACCAGCACACACAACCTTAGAATAATGTGTGACCAAATGTCTTGGCACCCAATAGCCCAGTCAAGTTGACACATAAAATTAACCATCACTTGGCTGGGCACTATGGCTCACACCTGTTATCCCAGCACTTTGGGTGGGCAGATCACCTGAGGTTGCTTAGGAATGTAAAGAGGTGAGCACTTAGAATCTAGAAAAAGAATTTAGGAGAAGTGGTTTCCCAATGTATCCTGAATGTCCCACTCTGTACTCTACTTTCTCCATCAATCAAAGCCTTCTCTGTAAATTATTTTATTGCAAAGACCAATTTTTAATCTTATTTTTGTGCGTTCACCATTGCAGCTCCCACCATCACCACCTAATAATAATCATAATGATAGCCACTTCCATGTATTAAGCGTTACTCTTTGTCAGAGACTATTCAAACATCTTATCTAATCTTACATCAGCCTGTTGAGACATGTAGTTTTACCTTTAAATAACTTTTCAAAAATTATATGAGTAAGAGGAGTTCAAGACCAGCCTGGCCAACATGGTGAAACCCCTTCTCTACTAAAAGTACAAAAATTAGCTGGGCATGGTGGCAGGTGCCTGTAATCCCAGCTACTCAGGAGGCTGAAGCAGGAGAATAGCTTCAACTCAGGAGCCGGAGGTTGCAGTGAGCTAAGATCATGCCACTGCACTCCAGCCTGGGTGACAAGAGCAAGACTCCATCTCAAAAACAACAACAACAACAATTAACCATCACTCTATGGTTAAACTGGGTGTCAGTGCATCTTATAGAAAGAGTCACAAAGCTAGAAAGCAGCAGAAGGAAATGTCAAGACCAGGTTTGTGCTCTTAACCTCTATGTGAGCTTCTCAACCCAGTAGATCCATGCTGGATGTGTGCTGTACTCTTTCGAGTGCAGGGGGAAATAATAGAGCTTGAGAGCCACTGCTCTGTGCACTGCCCCTCATTGGTTGGCTATCTCAGAATCGCTGATTATCAGGGTGAGAAGAGACCATCAGGATAATCTAACCCAGTGAAACATTAATCTGATGATCACACAAATAAATGAGTAGTGTGCCTATACTGAGTACTCTGATGGAATGGTACATATGATTGAGAAATAGACCTGATGTGGGTCAGGAGAGGCTTGCTGAATGATTGAATGGGTAGGGGTTACATGGGTAGAGAAAGTAGGAAGGCATTTGAGGTGGAGAGAACCCTAGGGTAACAGGGAGGGGGCAACTTGACCCAGCTGGCTCTGCAGAGTGGGTTCTTCAGATTGCTGTAAACACACCTCAGACAGGCATACTGGATGTGGGGTCTTGGAAGTCCTATAGAGTTGGGTTGAGAGTGAGGAAGGGTGACTGTAATAAAATCACAGAAACCCATCCAATCCCACCTCTCATTTTAAAGGAGAGGAAACAGACCCAGAGAAGTTGCTTATCCCAGAACACACAACTAGGGGATTGCAAACGTAGTGTGAAAACTTGGATCTCTTGCCTCTGTGTCAATTATATTCCCAGGTACCATGGTACCTCTCCACATTGCCTGGAATCACCTGACCCTCCCTTTACCCCACAAGGAGTCCCCAGCTCTTGGAGCTTTAGAGTTCTTGTTCAAGTCTCACACAATCCCCTAAAGAGTGGTGAAAATACTCTCCAAAGTCACTGAACCCTGAGCACAGGACCACACCCCACGAACTGCCACATAAGAAAGGGGGACTCCACGCATGGACTTAAAGTACTGAATCAGCAGCTGGAAATGCTAAAGTAATTCATGACCCATAGAAGCACAAGTTACAAAATCATAGTCTGCAGGCCAGATCTAACCCACAGATGTGTTTTGTTTGGCCACACAATGTATTGAAATGTGTCTAAAATTTATTGCCACCATTAAAAACTTAGATTTCATATTAAAAAAAAGTTCTAGCCTGCATTCCTACCTGAAAATAATTCCCTGGAGCTGCCAACTTCCCCTCCTCACACTCCTCAGGTGCCCTCCTGCTTACTCTGTTCCCAACCCCAACTCCTGAGGTAGCAGGTGGCGTCTGCAGCCCAGGGCTTTGCAAACATGCATCACAGTGTGCCTGCCCTGCCCTGCCTCATGGCAGCTTTTCAACAAGCTGCTAACAGTGACCTTGGGATGGCCCCTCGAGTCTGCAGGCCAGCTAACCCCAGTCCCGTCAGCTGCTGCTCCCTTGATAGGGTTGTGGTCTCCTCCAGTCCTGTCACCCTCTTTCTAGACTGTGTCCCTCTGAAGAGGATGCATTCAGATTCAAGCAATGTGCTCCCCCAGTGGGCTGACCTAGGTGGAAAAGTTAAAGCAAGTCATTTTATATTTATACACCATTCAATTTCAACTTGGCAATCAGAACAGCACACACAATGTCAACCCAAATCGAAAGAGGCCTCATAACATACAAAGTTGATTCTCTCTTATGATTCTAGCTAAGTAGAATAAACTCCCAGGGGAAAACATCAAATCATTTCCTGAGACTATATACAAGCAGATCTCTAACAATGTGGGAGGAATGACAAGCATCTTGAAAAAAAATTTTCTGTTTATAAGTATAAACAGAGAAAGGACACTAAGGAAAATACTTGTAAAAGTCCTTGTTAAATGACAGCAATCTAACTGGGTGTATGAAGTTATTGCTGGCTCTCTCTGTTACCAGAATGAACTCAGATGAACTGTTTTAATTGTTTTGCCCTTTGAGGTTAAAACTGCACAGGTAGGAAGCAAAAAAACTAATGGTATTATAGAAAGAAACGCTGTCCTGGGGATCTGGTCCCCTCAAGACTTTCCATCAATCTGCCTCTATTAGGAACTCATAGGTAGGTCACCTGACACCCTAGGCCTCAGTTACCTCATTGTGCAATGAGATTGTTGAATCAGATTACAGATTCCACAAATGAGAGCAGTGCATCCAAGACGTAAGCCATTTTTTCATAACCTTTTCCCCTGACCCATTAATCATTTAATTGATGCTCCTCATTAAAATGACTTCAATTCTAGCGTAATTTTTTAGATCAGTCCAAGTGGAAACATTTACAAGCTCACAGGTGTGATGTGTTAGCTATTATTTTAGTACATATTAAAATAAATACTCAAAAATAAAAATTAAAAATAGCATTTGTCCATGTATCGCCTAATGAATATGCAATAAATGTTGAATGAATGAATGACAACTACTTAGGTCAGTCATGTGTGCCACGCACAGACATGAAAAAGATAACCAAAGAAAGCTTTGTGGTAGAGGTGTTATTTGAATGAGGCCTTGGGGTCAGATAAAATTTCAACAGCACAGGAGACTATACTGTTTTAGAGTTAAACACACAGGGGCTCTGGATTCTAGCGTCTGATTGGGTTTGAATTCTAACACCCCTCATGTACAAGGATGTCTCGGTGAAAAATTCTTAACTTCTCAGTGCCTCAGATTTCTCATCTGTAAAGTAGGGATAATGATGGTACCTACCTCAAGAACTGTATGTGAGCATTAAGTGAGAGAAAGCCGGGAGGCGGAGCTTGCAGTGAGCTGAGATCCGGCCACTGCACTCCAGCCTGGGCGACAGAGCGAGACTCCGTCTCAAAAAAAAAAAAAAAAAAAAAAAAAAAAGAGAAAGCACATAAAGCACTTAGCAGAGAGCCTCAGTGATTGAGCCTCATGGTCATGTCATCGTCGTCATCAACATCATCATCACCATCATCGTCATAGCAGTCGTCACTATAGTGATCATCATTGTCGAGGAAAGTGGAGAGGACATTCCACAGGGAGGAACTTGAGGGAGGGGAGCACCCAGGAGGCAGCCAGTTTGCCTATGATTTCCACGGGACCAACTCACCTGAGCTATTCTCAGCTAAAGTTTGCAATCCTGCTAACAGACTTCAGTGGCTTCTGGGGAGCGCCTTGGCAGGAATGATCAGCCCCTTGCCCTCATCGGCAGGCTCTGTTCTGATTGGCTGCATTAACCCATGCTGTCCAGTGGTATGGCTGTGCATTTCCTCCTCCAACAGTGGGGATGCTCCCTCTGGAAAACAGCCTCCAGAGTACATCAGTGGGGAACCGCTGCATCTACAGACCTTGGAAGCGGATCCTCCTCATGGCTGCATTTTTCTTGAAGAGAGCTCATAAGGACACCCAGCAGCCACAGTGCCAATCAACATCAAAGATGGGGTCAGGGTGCAGAAAGAGCCACAGAATTGCCAGAGGCAGTTGCTGAACTTTTGCTCCTAGATGGAGCCAGTTAGGCCTGCACATCACTGCAGCAGGCATCTCTCAGTGCCATGAGTCCTGGTGGGTCTTGTTGATTCCTCATTCATTTCTTATCACCCCATGTGAATCAGATTCAGTTGCTTCATATTTTCTTCACTACACTTATCACTGCCTGATGTTATATTACAGTTGTGAGTTTTGCACCTCTTATATTAAGACAGTGTCTGCCACATAGTAAACACTTAGTATTTGCTGAAAGTTGTAAAAGTACATCAAGGAGTATCCCACAGTGCCTGGCACATAATAGATATTCCATAAATAGTTGTCAATTAGCATTTGCCTCTTGGTCCAGAGAACAGGGATAAGGGTGGTGTAGATGCGGAGCATTTTGTTCAGGGATGCTTTTCTGGATGTGGTATTTGAGCTAGACCTTAAAAGATGGAGTGAAATTCCATAAGGAAGGCTTAGTAGTGGGGCATTCCACACAAAAAGGACAGGTGTTTAGACATGGAAAACATTGGGGACATTTGAGAAACTGGGAATAGCTCAGTTTGGCTGGCAGATTGGAAATATAAAGAGGAATTCCAAGAAGCTACACCTGGAGAGGCTTCCCCAGTATTATAAAAAGTCTCAAAGGCCATGCCATAGAGCAGGGGCCTGGATCCCTCAGGCAGTGGAAAGCCAATGTGGTTTTTAAGGAGGTGAGTAGTGTGGGCTGACCAATGCTTTAAGAAGATGAATACAGCAATGTCTGGAAGAGTGGTTTCAAGGTGGAAGGGAGACAGAAAACAAAGGTCCGAAGCCAAAAACGTGGAGAAAGTATGAACAAGGTTCAGTGTAACACCAGATGTTGATTTAACACATAAGCGGGGAAGAGGAGAGTCAGAGGTGAAGTTGAAGTGCCGGCATGGCTGACTGAAAGGATGGTGCTGCTGCAGCCTGAGCAGAGAAGTCGGAAGGAGGAGCAGAGGGGCTTGGGGATATGGAAAGGAGAATAGTGCAAAGTCTTATCTTGTCATGACCCAGATTCCCCATTTGGTGAATGCTTGTAGGCATAAAAGTGCCAGAGTCTCACTGACTGTTGGAAACAAAGACTGAAACTCCAAATGTAGATAAGAAGTGGACAAATTTCAAGAGTCACCTCCAATGAAGGAGTCTACCTAGGCCTTAGGGTCAGCATAGTTTCTAGAATTGGTTAAATGTAATCCCAGCTCTTCCTCTTCTTATGTGTATGACCTTGGGCAACTCTCTTAACTCATCCAAGGCCCTGCTTTCTCATCTGTAAAACGAGAATGATAATAAATCTACCTTATAGAGTTTTATTGAGAATTAACATAAGCATGGTATTTACTAGTGGTAAAATACTCAATATGCATCAATAATTATTAATATTATCTTATTTTTATATGAAGCAGAGGCTGCAAATACAAATGCCTTTATAGGCCAACTGGAGAGAAATGAATTAAGCCAATTCGCCACCTAAAAGGAACGTGGCTATTCACCTTCAGCAAATTACTCCACTTGGGAGTTTTGATGAGGTTATCACCCTGCGCGATTTTTTTTAAGAGAATTTGGAAATCTGGACTTTGGAGGGATAAAATTTTCCATTTTAAAATGTTTACTCAATTTAAATTACAAGATAATATTGTGGCATCCAACAGTGCATGAACTGAACAAAATGTGTGTGGGGCTGGTATAGCCCATGGGCTGCCATCTGTGAAATCTGATTTAAGACAGGCTTCCAGCTTGATGTAGAGATCCTGGGAGCCCTTTTGGAAGCTAGAGCGGCCCCTTCATTCTCCTGAGATATTAGGCTCCAATCTCTCCACATGTCAAACAACAGGCATGCAGTGGATGACCCGATGCCCTCTGGGCCTGAGGTTCTGAGATCACTGGTGTCCAAGGATGTCCAGTCTGGCCTTGATGGCATGAAGAGATCAATTGGGGAAAGCTCGAGGGCTGAGTGAGACGGCCAGGGAGGCCAGGCCTGGTGGCAGCTTCATATGCTGCAGCAGGGAGAAACCTGTAGGTGTTTACCTGCTGTGGATAAAGACAGGAGAAGTGTTGAGGCTAGCTGGAGATGAGAAGCAGGGTGTCTGACCTGACTAGTTAAACACTTTACTAAGAACTACAGCTGAATCAAAGACAAATCTGAATATGAGCCTGTGTGTGTGTGTGTGTGTGTGTGTGTGTACCACTCACCTGAGCTGGGGTGATAGAGGAGAACGGGCCCGAGTGTGTATCTGCTTTGTCTGCTTGCTTTTCTCAAGTTCGTTCCTGTGTGACAGAAATTTCTAATCTCTTGTACTCACAAAGCTACAGCTGATATTTCCAGAAACTTTCATAGCACCATTTCCACCTCATCCCTCCTCGCCACCTGAACCCTTACTCCCAGGTTTTCAGGGTCTGAATCTACAGCCAAGCTTCTCGGTTCTAGAACCCAGAGTGGAGATGTAGAAAATCCTACAAGCAACCCTGAGTGTTAGAGCCTCCAGCAGGCTCAGACTCTTCTGCCAAAGGACGGCTGCTATTCCAGCGCCTGCATTGCAAAGATGGGCAGGTCAATGCATGGCCAGCAGGAACAGAAGAAACACTGCCATTGTCCCAGCTGATTGATGCTGAGAAGGCAAGATCATTTTTCAGCAAAGTGCCTGGTTAACCCAAAGTGCAAATTTGGTTTCCTCTACCTTACTGGAATATTTGACTTTGAATCCATGTTTACTTTCTACCTCTGGGTAGATGTATCCTGTGACTCTGTGATAAATGATATTTACAAAAAGAGGTTTTCAAGATATTTTTAGCAATAGAACTCTTTCTTTAAAATGATATATTACACTAAACCCAATATATAAAATATGTTTTGTAATTGAGTGATTAACACATTCTTTAGTCAATTTGAATCTTTATTCTTGGTGGTAAAGACTTTGTTATTTTCAAAATTACAAGTGCCTAACAGGAAACTTCAGGACTCTTTGGAGTATGTTGTAAAAACCACTGATACAGTCCTCACTTTCTGAGGTATTGGGGTTCTAAGTGAGGAGAAGTCATATCTCTCATCTTTAACAGTGTAAAATGAAGACGACAGAAGGGAATCACAGCATTTCCTGGCATTTTACTGATCACATTTGAATAGGAGGTGAGTAATTTCATATGTTGGAAAGAGAAAGAATCATACAGAAAAAAAGTCAGGACCCTGTGTTCTAGTTCTGGCTCTAGAGAGTGTTGGTTCTAATCTTTGAGAATTGGTACTCACCATGTGCCACTGGAGAAGGCCCTTCTCGTCTGTGGATGCAGATTCTCTGTTTGTAAGCATCATCTCATCTGAATGTCTAGGCTGCTGCTCAATGTGTTGGCCCAAAATGCTACGCTATCACAAAACTGTACAGGTACATTCGGTGTGCCACAAAACAGACCCATCCCCTCTACACACCCACATTTATGTATTGATACTATGTTGTACAGAGTGATTCCATACAAAACAATGGAAATGAACTGTTGGAAGGTTTCTAGTGGTTACATGAGGTACAGAAGAGTAGCAAATGTGGCCACAAGTGCCATCCTGGAGCCAGCCCTAGATTTTAGTCCTGACTATATCAACTACTGGCTATGTGATCCCAGGCAAGCCACTTACCTTCTTGCCTTCTCCATAATAAAATGGAAACAGCATGACAACAATCTCCCAGGTTGGTAGGTTAGCTCATTTACACAGCAACGTGGGGAGGCCCTCAGGCTTTGACTGTGCCCAGACCTGGATTCAAATTATTTTTCTTCCACAAATAAGCAAAGTCCCTTATATATGTCAATTTTCTCATTTGTCAAATAAGGAAAATTATTAAATCAAATAATGTTTGTCAGACACTTTAGTTAGAACTGTACTTATGGTATAGTGAACACACCCCCCCAAAAAAAATGATGTGGCCAAGTGTAAACAAACTTGAAGGAAATAGTGCCAGTTGTAGATGAAGAAGAGCCCAGCTTGAGAATGAGGACTCAGCTTTCTCTCTGGCTATGCCCCACATCCTGAGTGACATCCGAGAGTGCTCTTCTCTTTCTGAGCCAAAGTCTCTCCATCTGCACAAGAAAGATAGTGCACTCCACAGTCAGATTCTGATATTCTCTGGTTTTATGGTGGACTCTCACCTTCCAGTTACAGCCCCATGAAGGGATGTGGGAATCAGTGTCAAGCACCACAACTCAAATGTCTTTAGGATCAGACATCTGGCATCAACAGAGTAATAATGATCATCTTGAGTTGCATTTTTCTCAAGACAGTTATAAAATTGACCTGGTAAATATGAGAGAATATTCTTCATATCCACAAAAAATGTGATCACTCCCATTTTTCTTGAACCACTGACAGCCTCAAATTTGGAGACATTATCAGGAGAGGGGGGACCCTGAAGTAAATGGGGCACTTAAGCCCCATCTGAAGATGGCATCTGTATTCAGCAATAGTTCATTGTTGCCAAAACAGAATGAAAGCCCAGTGCTACTAAATATCACAGATTTTCAAGAAAAGATGGAAATCAGATTTCTGTGTGTGTGAAATATTGGGGTCATTAAGAGATAGCGAATAATTCAAAATATTTTTAAAAATACCTTTGCAACCTGCAGATGCAGTTCATGGGTAGCATTTGCCATTTCAGGTATGACCAGTTCCTAAAACATATCAGGTGTTGTATGATGGGGTCCAATGCTCCCTACCTCCACCCCACAAAAAGGAGGATCCACAGCAAGACCTTTGAGCAAAGAGAATGCAGGATCTTCACCCCAGATCATGCATGCTCACCACAATGAGTAGGACCAGAGTGAGTATGTGATCCACAAACAGCTCTCCATGGTCATTGTTTTCAAACTTGCAGATCCATAGAAATCACTTGAAATAAAATCATCTGGGGAGTTTGGGTAAGATGTCTCAGGAGCCACCCACAGGAATTCTGCTCCATCAAGTCTGAAGTGGGCCTCAGGAATCTGCCCAGATGGTTTCTCAGCCTCCCTTGAGGAAACTTACCTCAGGTCTAACCAGGGGCCAATGACTGTAGAAGTTCTGCCCAACGTGGAGACTCAGTGCTGGAGGGTGATCAGCTGAACCAGTTGCTGCTCTGAAGAGGAACAGACTGAAGAGTGCTGATTTGCCTCTTCTGGGGAGCATGGACAGAGACACATTCATGTTACTCACTTACCAGAAGTTTATTTTAAAAATTCACAGAGAAGTAAGGAAACCATCTGAGCTGCAGAGTCAAACCCCATGGAGTCCATGATATCGTTCCACCACTGGAATGTTTTTCACTCTTGTCTAATCTGTCCATAAGCCTTGGACTTCTGTGTCTCTGCCTCTTCTGATTATGAGCACTAGTCTTATGCCTTACCCTATCTTACTGCTCTCCAAGAGAAAAGGTCTGATCGATTCAGCCAATCACCTGCCAGAGCGCAGTGTTCCTATGGACAGAGCATCAACACCTCAGAGGCTGCTGACCAGCCCATAGCTAGTAGGCTTTGGGTCAAGTTATTCTGTATTGCATCAGCTGTGGCCAGGATTCCAAGGTCAGGTGATGCTAAACATCCCAAGCTGTGGGTCAGGAACCTCGCAGAGAAAGGCTAGAGGATGGTAGGCTCCTCGCATGGCCAACTGCTATGATATTGGGGTGAAGAACAGTAACCAATTAGCCAAAGAGAAAGAAGCCCCATGAATATGAAAAGACAAATGTCCCAATAGGAGAATGATACTTTGGCTGGTGACAGATGCTAGTCATAGAGAACAAACCAGCCTAGTGGGTGAGTCTGCAGGTCCTGAGTTCTCATCCCAGCTCCACCATTCTCTGGTTGTGTGACCTTGGGTAAATTACTCAGCCTCTCTGAACTTGAGCTTCCTAGTCTTTCAATAAAAATGATTATAATGTCTCACAAAGGGGTTTTGAGAGTTAAATGAAATACTGAGTATAAAGCCTTTAGCACAGAGCCTGGAGTAAAACAAAAGACAATATTTAGTTTAAAAGTGAAAAAAAGAAACCTACAGAGAGTTTCTCTTCTCAGAATACATCCTCAGAGAAGAACAGAACAACATTGCAAGAGGAAACCCAAGTTCTTTGGAAACATGAGCTATTGTTGTTATTCTCCAAGTACGTAAAGTAGATGTGGATTAAAGGTGGCATTTGGGGTGCTGGAGGCTGGAAGGAAAAAGAGCACGAGATCAGTAGGAAACCTGGACATGTGTTCCCACTCTGTCATTTTTGTAACTAGCACTGTAAGCAGCCAAAAACGTCCTTCCTATGCCTGGGCTTCACTTTCTCCATTTGTAAAATGAGGGCGTTGGGTCATCTGACCTCAGAGGGTATGCCTATCTCTGAAGCTCCAGAATCTCATAAGGACCAAGAACAGCAGAAGAAGAAGAATCAAAGATCTAGTAACTGACTCCAGATTCTAGAAGGGCTGGGTTGTTTTGCTTTGTTTTGTTTGGGGTAAATGCACTCTGAAAGGTAACTTTAGGCTGGAAAATCAGTCAGATTTGCTGGGATGAGAAGGTTCAGGTGGGACCCAAGGATGGTCTTCAAGAACATGGAGGGGATGTGTATCTGGAAGCAGGGTTAAGCTGGTTCTGTGTGATCTGAGGTTGGAAGGCAGACTCCACCCCATTTCAGAGGAGACCAATCTAACAAGTGGAGGTGTCTTCCCCCCATGCTTCAGAATACATTCTCTAGCTTCATTCAGGTCTCTATTCAAACATCAGCTCCTCAGGTCTCTACTCCTAACCCTCGCCCTAACTCAATGTCTGTCTATCCAGTCTAAAATGCCACCTCTGTCACTCTCTAGGCCTTTACCTGCGTTTGCCTTTCACACTGCCCTACAGACCATCATATGATGTCTGACTCGCTCCAGGGAATGTCAGCTCCACCACAGCAGAACATTTGTTTGCTTCAACTGCTGAATCTTCAGTTCTTAAAAAGGGCTTTGGACATAGCAGATTCTCCATAAATACTTGTGGACCTCTCCCCACAAAAATAAGGACAAGTCCTACAGTCAGTATAATATTCTCCTTTGTCCTGGTGTCCAGAACCTGAAATTAAAGACTTCATTTCTAATTGTAAAACTTCAGAACTCAACCTGTTGATGAGGAAAGAAACTGGAGGAGCAGACGATCGTCCCCTTATTACGGAAAAATTTCCCCTCTACACTTCCCCATGCGGATGACCAGCAAGGGAACTGCCCTGGGCAGGGGAGACCATGTGAGGATCTGAGTTGAGAATGGGTGTTCTCATCTGCAGCAGATTATAACATGTGAAAGATCTCCCCCTTTATTCTGGAGGCCCTGTACTGGCCTTGAATGGGGCTTTGAAGGCCTGAATATTCAGGAACTGTCCTGAAATTTCCCCTCTTCCGCATCCAGCAGGACTGCAACTTTCAGGAACTGTCGATTGTCTAGGGAATATAAACAAAAGAACAAAGGCAAAGTTGGCTCATTAGAAGGGAAGAAATCTCATATCGAACTGAATATAAAACCCACTTGGAATTTAAACACCAGAGTGGCATGTAGGAGGAACATGATTACAAACTCTGGGGAGAGGTCCCGATAAACCAAAGCAATTCTATCCTGGTTCTCAGTCCCTGTTCATAAAAATTTCATAGAAGGGGAACACGTCTCCAGAGCTTGAGCTTCTGGCATAGCAACCCTGCTGCCAGTTGCCTCTGTTTGCTTTGAGATATCAGAAGGGAGACTCCAGGCAAGCTGGCTTTCATTTATCTAAATATAGTCTCTTTTCTGAGAGTACAGTGAATCAAGCAAGGGGTCCTGGGGCCAGCATGGTGCTTGGCATTTTTACTTTACGGGCTGCATGACTTTTGGCATGTTCCTTCCCCTCTGCAGGCCTCAATTTCTCCCTACATTGAGAAAGAAATCCAGGCAGCATTTGAGCTCCTTTTTCTCTGTTCCTTCAAACCTCATTGTCCACGGCCTCCAAGGCTTCAGTGTATTTTCCTGACCTGTCCTTTTCATCCTCTACACTTCCTTTTCTGTTTGCAGAGGAACTGTTCCTGGCTTAACATGGAATTGAACCCTAGAATGCAGAACAGCTCTGAGTCTCAGTCACAGACACCCAGAAGGACTCTCACTGCTGGTCAGACAAGTGCCTGGACTTTGGGTTGCCATCCCTCTCTCTTTTGACACCACTGCCTGTTTTGCCAAGTTCCCCTCTATGGCATGTGACAGCATGATGCCCCAAGGGAGAAAAGCTGCCAAGAAGGGCCCTGAGTCTTTGGCATTGGGCGAGAAGGCGGCACTCTCCTAGCATACGACTCGGGCTACAAGGCAATGCTTGCCTGCTGAGCACTGTCAGTTTCCTTGCCTAGAAAATGGAAATAGGAAGAACCCTGTCCATCTCAGAGGACTTTATGGGAATCAGATGAGAAAAGAGGTTCTGGGGAAAACTTTGATTTGCTATTTAGATCCTTGAGTCCAAGACTCTCAGCCACTGCTTTGACCTCCTACCTCTCTGGCATGCTATCTCTTCACTTCACCCACCCTGGTAGCCTCTCCAGCAATAACAGAGCAGCTCACAGCATGGGCTCTGGACTCAGACTGCTGAGTGTTTCCCACTGGCTCTAATCTTACCAGCTGTGTGACAGTAGGCATGTTAACTCACCTCTCTGATCTTCAGTTTTCTCATCTGAAAGTGGGGATAAAACAAAACCTACCTCAACGGTTGCTGTGAGATAATGTATGAAATGCACCTGGCACCGCACCTACACTACATTCACTCCTGCTGCTATTAGTGTTACTTCCTTGAAGATCCACAGCCTGTTATCACTAATAGGATCAGTGGGAGACTGAATATAACTAATGTGATTAGTAGGCATCCTGAACACTGGCAGCTCTCTCGAGCTGTGGTCCACAGAACTTTGGCAGTCCTCCAGATCCTTTCAAGAGGTCCACAATGCCAAAATTATTTTCACAGTCACACTACTTGGCGTTTTTCACTGTGTTGACATTTGCACTGATGGTGCAAAAGCAATGGTGCCCCACTGTGCAAGCGCTCTTTGTATTCTCTACCACCATGCATGCCCGGGGGGCGGGGGAAGCCAGTTTCACTTGGCAATGTCTTTTATTAAGTAGTAAATATTGTTATTTTTATTAAATTTTGACCCCATTTTTACTTGAAAGAATGACTAACAGACAAACTATGATTATTCAGATGTGGGCATGTAGCAGACATTTCCACAGAAATGAATGAGGTAAGCCTGTCGCTTCAAGAGAAATCACTACCAATATTTGTTGCTAATGATAAAATTCAAGCTTATAAGTAAATTTTAGAAAGCTTATATCTGCCACCACAAACTTATCAGCTTCCCAATACTCGAAGATTTTGTAAATAAGATTTATAGTAATATTAATTAATGTGATTTTTTGTATTGTAGAATGAAATGTGTCAACATTTGGAAGACCTGTATAACTAATATCTTTCCAATGATTTATGTACGATGTTATGAAATCACGCAGGGGTAAAAGATCCTTTGAAAGTGTGAGTTGGACCAATGGATTACATGTAATCAACTAAGGAAAGATTCATTGATAAGGTTCTAGATTTTGTATTGCAACTAACCTTTCAGAAACTGCCACAAGTTTTTGTGTAATATCAAAGAAGAATATCCATGACTATCTGAGATTGCCATTAAAATATTCCCCCTTTTTCCAACTATGCCTCTGAGTGAGGCCATATTTTATTTATATGCTTCAACAAAACATCACATTGCAACAGATTAAGTGCAGAATCAGATGAGAATCAAGCTATCCTCTATCACGCCAGATGTTGAAGAGATAAGCAAACATAAAATAATGCCATTTTCTGAATAGAATTTTTGTTTTTGAAAAATTTTCAGAAGGAAATGTTAATTATGTTCCCATGTCATGGGTGTATTTTTGTTACTTTTATATGAATTAAAGCAATAACTTTAAATTTTATGTTTTAACTTCTTATTTGGTAAATATCACTGGATGGAATCTAGATAAATGAAATCGATGTGTAGTTCTCAATCATCTTTTTAGGAGGGTAAAAATGTCTAAGACCAAGAAGCTTTAGAACCACTGCTGTAAATGTTTGAGAGAGAGACAGCAAAAGACGGTAAAGAGGAGTTCCCGTACTAACCATAGAAAGTGACAGTCCTGTTGTGTGCTCTGTTCCTCAGCTCACACCAGGAACACTCTGGAGTTCCCTGTCCAACGCAGAGCCCCACATTTGAGCAGGGATACTGACAAACTGAACGTTATTCTAAAAAGGGTAACTGGAGGATAAAAATTATGTTCCCGGAGGAACAAGAGAAATAAGTAGATAAACACCCTGAGGCCAGGCACAGTGACTCACGCCTATAATACCAGCACCTTGGGAGGCCAAGGCAGACAGATCACTTGAGGTCAGGAGTTCCAGACCAGCCTGATCAACATGGTGAAACCCCATCTCTACCAAAAAATACAAAAATTAGCCGAGGGTGATGGCATGCACCTGTAGTCCCAGCTACTAGGGAAGCTGAGGCAGGAGAATCACTTGAACCTGGGAGGCGGAGGTTGATGTGAGCCGATATGCCACTGCACTCCAGTCTGGGTGACAGAGTGAGGCTCTGTCTCAAAAAATAAATAAATAGGGCAGGCGCAGTGGCTCATGCCTGCAATCCCAGCACTTTGGGAGGCCGAGGTGGGCGGATCACGGGGTCAGGAGATCGAGACCATCCTGGCTAACATGGTGAAACCTCATCTCTACTAAAAATACAAAATATTAGCTGGGTATGGTGTCATGCACCTGTAATCCCAGCTACTCGGGAGGCTGAGGCAGGAGAATCACTTGAACATGGGAGGCGGAGGTTGCAGTGAGCTGAGATCGCGCCACTGCACTCCAGCCTGGGTGAGAGAGTAAGACTGTCTCAAATAAATAAATAATTAAATAGGCACATATAAACCATGGAATACTATGCAGCCATAGAAAAGAATAAGTTCATGTCCTTTGCAGCGACATGAATGAAGCTGGAAACCATCATTCTCAGCGAAGTAACACAGGAACAGAAAACCAAACACCTCATGTTTTCATTCATAAGTGGGAGCTGAACAATGAGAACACATGGACACAGGGAGAGGAACATCACACACCAAGGCCTGTTGGGGGGTAAGGCGAAAAGGGAGGGAGAGCATTAGGACAAATACCTAATGCATGCAGGGCTTAAAACCTAGATGATGGTTGATACGTGCAGCAAACCACCATGGCACATGTATACCTATGTAACAAACCTGTATGTTCTGCACATGTATCCCAGAAATTAAGGTAAAATTTAAAAATAAATAAATAAGCTTACTCTGGGAAAAAAGGCAAAAATAAAAATAAAATAAAATTTATAGAACTCTAATAACTTCTTGAAATCTCTGAAGGGCTGTCAGAAAAATGTTGACCAAAGGGTTGTGTAAGAATGGCCTCAAATATATATTTTGCTACACCAAGATTTTTTCTTCTGTTTTCTCCTCTGTCATTCTCTAATGATTCTCCCTGCTCTAAAATGTTGTTTCTAGTCTCTTCTCATTCCCTTCTCTTTTTCTTTCTTTTTCTAGCTTGCTTTCTTTTTCTCTCTCTGACCCCTTTCCCTCCTTCCCTTCCTTTCATTAAATTTCTTCCTTAATTACCAACAATATATAATAAATATATTTTTTTTCCAAAAAGTTTTGTTTCTTTTTTTTCTTAGAAAGGTGTGAGTAGGAGGAGAATGAGGAAGAAGAGGCGGGAGAAAGAGGGGAGGGCCCAGGGCGAAGAGATGGAGGGAAAAGAATAAAGGGGAGGGAGAGGAAGAATAAAAAATAATCATCTGTTTTTGTTCCCCTTCTGTAACCTGATGTATTTAATAAGACAAAGGTGTAAATGATGGTGGTTCCCAGGGCAGGAACAAGAGCATTTCCTCCCAGAGTGGAGAGCAGGAGGGTGAGTGGGGCTGAGCCCTGGGCTTTGGGTGTTATCTCAGGTTCATTAGAGAGAAAGAAAAAGTCACAAAACAGTGAATGTGAATGTTTTACAGACAATGTGAGGCAAATAGAATAGAGAATTTTAGAATATTTTTAAAAGACTTGTAACAAGATTCTTCTTCTAGGAAAGGAGCTTAAGGAAATAATCTAATGTTTAGGCATAAAACTATGCACAAGAATGTCTGCCACAGTATTAATGAAAATGATGAAGAACTGACACACCCTAAGTGTCCAACAATAAATGATTAAATTATTTCTGAGATACAAATGTCAATTAAGACTATTAAGGAATCAATAAAAATAATTAATAGAGAAATAAATAATGGCATAGGGAAATACAAGATAATGTTGAAATTTTAAAAATAATGAAGATACCAAGTTAAATATATGTAGTAATTTAGTCGATATATTTGTATTGAGCTGCTACTTGCACTATAGCAGATGTTGGACATTTAGTGTTATGCATAATCCTGCCCTTATGCAGTTTAAATTCAAATAAAAAATACAGATTTTAAATAATTAATTAGACAAATAATTAGTTGCATGTCTGTTGTTCCCTGTTTCAATAAAGAGACATGAATTTGTGAAAAGCTATAAGGAATGATAAAATATTAATGGTGGATTTTTAGATGGTAAAGCTGTAGGTGCTTGATATATTCCTCGTAAGTTACATATTTTCCAAATTTCCTAGAATAAGAATCTATTATTTTTAAAATCTATTATTTTAAAATCATCTTAAATGTCGATGATAAATAAGAAAAAATATCTAAATAAGAAAAAATATCTAAAATATTGCACACTCGTGCAATCAATTTCTAACCTTCAGCCTCCCTTCCTTTCTCCTTTACATCATTAGACACCAAAGACACCTTCTGCCTCTATGACCTACCTAGAAAACCAAAACAGGCAGTGGCCTTCATTCTTTTTGAAAAAAGTGCTAGACAAACAGAGTTTGAGGTGCCAGGTATGCAACAAGGCAAAAGACTGACTGGCTCTTTTCTTATGGAATTCAAAATGTGAAGATAGGAACAGATGCCAGTGAAGATAGGAACAGTAACCAGTGCAACCGTTACTGGACACTATGCTGAGCACTCCATGTGTCTCATCTCATTTACTCTTCACTGCAAACTATAGAATAGATTCTGGGTTTAGACCCATTTTACAGATGAGGAAACTGAGGCTCACTGAAGTTAAATAATACCTTGCAGGTGGCAGAGCTAGAATTCAGATTCCCATGGCCTGACTCCAAAGCCCAAGCCCTAAGTAAATCACCAGGAAGAAGACAGAGCTGTGAGTTAAACTGTTCAAGGTCCCACCAGGGAGAGGACTTAACCCAGACCTAAGTATGAGGGGAATCGTCCTGGAAGAAGCAACCTGTACCTGAGACCTCAAGGGTTGCAGACAAGGGCCTGTGAACGGATTCTGGGAAATGAAAGCTCAGTAGGACTAGCATGTGGAATACTGCAGGGGATAAGGGGGAAGGCAGAAATGAGGCCAGAGAATAACAAAGTAACAAATCATATGGTCCTTGAAAACTCAGTTAGGACATTTCATCTTTATCCTCAAAAATGTTGGGAATCACTAAAGTGTTTTAAACAGGAAAACATCGGTCAGTTTTCCACTTACAAAATATAATTCTGGCAACTTGGAGAACAATTTGGATGAATCAAGACTGACGGCCAAGAGGCCAATCAGGAGGCTATAGTCATCAATCAGTAGAAAGATGATGGTGGCCCAAAGCAGGATAGAAGTAACAAGGAGAGAGATAAGATGTCTGGTTCCAGAGGTATTTTGGAAGTAAAGTTGGCAGATGTTGAGGAGGTGAGAGAAAGACAGAAATAGGATGCCAAGATGTTTCTCTAACAGTATGCCAACTGAGGCTTCCATTCTGTGGAGCAAAATAGGTTCACTTTAGGAAAAGCTAGATTTGAATCACCATTGTGACATTTAGATGGTAATGCCCAGTAAGAAGGCAGATATGAGAGTCTGAAGCTCAGGAGAAGGAGCTCAGCTAGTGGTTCATCTGTCTAACAGTTGAGCCTTGGAAATGGATAAAATTCCCTTGGGAAAGGTGTATAATGAGAAGACAAGAAGGCTTATGATCAAATCTGAAAAACACCAACATGTAAAGTTGGAGGAAAAGAATAAGTCAAAAAAAAACAAACAAACAAACACAAAAAACAAAACAGGAAACGAGCAGCTGCCAGGAAGGTAGAAAAAAAAAAAATGCCTACAGAGGACAAGCATGGTGTCATGGAAGCTGCAAAGAAAATTTTTCTGGAAGGCAGAAGTTTTCAGCATGCAAAGAAATGTTAAAAGGATCTAGAAACAAGGAAGTTGTCAGTCACCTTTGGGAAACTGGCTTCAATGGCAAAGTGAGGGTAGAAGCCAGACTGGAGGGTAGCTGTCCAGCAGGCAAGTAGGTGGGAAGAAGTGGAGATAGCACATCCAAGTGCCTGGAAGCATGGCTGCAAAGGCAAGGAGAAAGAGGGAGCTGTAGCTGGTGGAGAAACTGGGCTAAATATTGGTTCCTTCCTACTTCACAGTTATCATGATATAACAGATGAACTAGACCAATTTCTCTTTGCATGCACTAAAACTGATAAGTGGCATTACTATCAATCAGGAACCACTGAGCTTCTAAATCCCCTGATTTCTCCAGGAAGATACCAAAAATAAAGATTATGTAGAACCTCACAATGTTTGATTTGGATTCAAGAAAGCTGCAATTAACCCTTTGATTCTATGTGATAATAAAATTTTATTATTATTTTGATTATAATAACATCAGCTAACATTTGTGGGTCACTCACTATGTGCCATGCACTGTTCTAAAGGCTACACATATAACTAGTTTGATCCTCACAAGAGCACCATGAGATAAATCATTATCGCCATTTTACAGATGCAGAAATTGAGAGAGAGTTGAAGTAACTGGTTCACAATCACAATTGCATGGCAAGCAACTACTGGAGTCAGGATTCTTTAAGGGTGCTTCTCCCCGACTTATCCCAGGGACAGAGGAGAAAAAAAATAAATGAAAGAGTCTAGGGCAGAAAAGGTGAAATAATTCTGAAGTTGCTGAAATAATTCTGAGGTTGCTAGAACACTTCCATTCCAGAAAAGTCCTGGCATGAAAGGAGAACAAACTGGTCTGTAGGTACTCTCAGCTCCTTTTCCCTAGTGGGTCAGGAGCAGACAATGGTATTTCCTAAGCCAAATGCTCTAGGCCTTGCTGGCACCAACCATGTAAGTATGTTCTTTGAAATTCTAGTTGTCTGAAGGCGGGAGCACAGAGGTGAGCTGAATATTCTAAAAGGACTACTGAAGAGTGGAAAGCACAAAGTCCTTCTTGTAAATGGTCCTTCCAACTTGATTCCATATCTGTACAGCTTTCTACCATTTGTTGAGGGCCTATACACCATTATGTCATTTTATCTTCATGACAAGCCTGAGGGAGGCAAGCCTAGGGAGGAGCTGTGAACCCTGTGAACTCTGGATCTTTATACATCTTTTCCTCTCTTTTTGAAACATTCTGTCTCCTCTCAATTTTTCTTATGTGATTTGGTTGGCATCTGGCTTATCATTGCCTATTTCTTGTTTTGCTGGGTTACAGGGAAGGAGAGTAGTAAGAATCTTAAAAAATATATTTTTATTTGGTTTTGAACTAAATGAGATAATGATCTATGTCTCTTCTTAGGAGGAAGAAACACCAATATCAACCCTTCACCGGCTGCCTGGGTGCATCAGAAATATTCAAGGATAAGTGACACCCACATTTATGAGCCTTGCATTAATCAGATTCAGTCAGGGTAGATTTGTTATGATTGTTATGGAATAAGAGAGTTGTGATATGAATTAGACGTTATGCAATTATGGCAGAAACTAGGAAAGTGAAATGCCGAAAGTGGTATTTAAAGGATCAGAAAAGGATTCATAGTAAATCTGAAAAGTCAAAGGTCAAGCACATACAGCAAGACAAGTGGGCTCATAAAGGGGTAGTGCAGGAGACGTCTGTGGGAAACCATTGCCTCTCACAGGCAACTGCTCTGGGTGTTGCAGATGAGATGATGGGCCTGGAGCTGCTGTTTGTAAAGAGGAATTGCTGGAAGAGCTGGAAGCTACCAGGTACTGCTATGCCTGTCACTCCATCTGATCACATGACCTTCAGAGAGTGCTAACAGCTGCTGCTTCACCTCTGCCTTCCAAATCTTATGCAAGTCCCTCTCTTGCACAACTCTGGCTTGAGACCATACAGGAAACCAAACCTAGTTTCTGATTAAACCAAACTGACACAGTAAAATCCAATTTATCCAACTGGTAAATCTCATTTACCAATGAGAAGGAAAAGACAAACTAAAGTAAGGGTTGACTAACATGAGAAGGGATGTCTGACTAACATGAGATGGGATGTCAATTTAAAGTCACCTCGCCTTTTCTTACACCTCCCGCATGCCCAGCGTGTCAGCACATTTTCTAACACTGCACCATTATCTCCACGATGGCATGCACATGTATCCCCTCTTCTCCCCATGGTCATTAACCCTGTTCAGATTCTCCTCACCTCTCATCTTGAAGACTGAATGTCTTTCTAGTCCTCCACTCACCCTGCTCTCTCTGGCCTCTTCGTCTTTTGTGCTTGATCTTTCTTCTGCCTGGAATGCTCTTCCCTCCTTTATACTTTAGGTCTTAGTTTAAAGATCACTGTATTTTGGAAACATTTTGGATATCTCAAAAAATCTGAGTTAGATACCACACTGATTTGCTTCTCTATTCTAGTACTTATTACATTTTAGGTCTTATTTAATTGTCTGTGTTCCTCTCCATCCCCACCAACTAGGGCCTGACACATAGGGGTTTAATAATTGTCAGGTGATTGACAGAATGAATGAATGGATGGATGAGTGAAAAAGTCTCTCCATTTCCAGTGTGTATTCTCTTTAATATGTTCTACATTCTACACTGAAATAATCTTTGTGAAAGCCTGGACTTCTTCAGCGGCTTGTCATTGCCGGTGGATAAAACGCGGACTCCATCTATGCATTCAAGAACTACCACATACAGTCTCAGCCTACCTTTTTTTTTTTTTTTTTTTTTTTTTTTTTTTTTTTGAGACAGAGCCTTTCTCTGTTGCTCTGTTGCCCAGGTTGGAGTGCAGTGGCGCGATCTCGGTTCACTGCAACCTCCGCCTGTTGGGTGCAAGGAATTCTCCTGCCTCAGCCTCCTGAGGAGCTGGGATTACAGGCGCCCACGACCACATCCAGCTAATTTTTGTATTTTTAGTAGAGATGGAGTTTCACCATGTTGGCCAGGCTGGTCTTGAATTCCTGACCTTGTGATCCACCCGCTTCGGCTTCCCAAAGTGCTGGGACTACAGGAGTGAGCCACCGCGACTGGCCCCAGGCTACCTTTTCTTTTCTTTTCTTTTTTTTTTTTTTTTTTTTTTTTTTTGAGACTGAGTCTCGCTCTGTCGCCCAGGCTGGAGTGCAGTGGTGGGATCTTGGTTCACTGCAAGCTCCGCCTCCCGGGTTCACGCCATTCTCCTGTCTCCGCCTCCAGAGTAGCTGGGACTACAGGCGCCGCCACCACGCCTGGCTAATTTTTTTGTATTTTTAGCAGAGACGGAGTTTCACCGTGTTAGCCAGGATGGTCTCGATCTCCTGACCTCGTGATCCGCCCGCCTCGGCCTCCTAAAGCGCTGGGATTACAGGCGTGAACCACCGCGCCCGGCCTCCAGCCTACCTTTTCCAAACATCTCCCAGTATTCTTCCATAAGTATCCTCTATACTTTAACCAAACTTATCAACAAATTGTTCCCTGAAGAAGAATAATTATTTGCAATAATAATTTCAAAAAACAACTTTTATTTATTGAGCATATACTATATGTTAGTAATTGTAGGATATATTTTACCTATTTTATCTTACTGAATTATTACAATAATCTTGTGAGGCTTTCATCTCTTACCCTTATTTTACAGATGAGAAAACCAAAGTTCAGAAAAGATAAGTCACTTGCCCTAAGTCACTTGGCCAAAATCACATAACTAGTAGGTGATGAAACCGGTATTCAAATTCATGTATTATCCAAAGTCAAGACTATAACCATTCCACTTTACCATATCTTCCTGCAATGAGTTTTCAATAACCATTTGCTGAATTATTTAATTAACTAGGTGACTAATATAACCTACATGATTTGTATAGCTTATCTCATTAGCATTCACACAACAGCTTTATGAGAGAGAAGCTATTACTATTCCCAGATTACAGATAACAAAAGTGAGACTCAAAGAAGTAAAGTAACTTACTCTAGACCACACATTTCAAAAGGGGGAAAACTGGGAAATTGAACCCTGCTTTGTTTGCCTCCAAGTTGAAGGAACTAACTACTATGCTACACCACTCCTAGTTAGAATCACCAACTGCTGGAGCTGGACTGGCCTCAAGTTACCATCTTGTCTCAGAGCCCTCACTTGATGGATACGAATAACAATTCCCAGGAAGGCTGAGTGGCAGCACTTGATTGTGGTAAACCAGGACTATGGCTTGGTGTGTTTTCATTATAAAATCTATCTTCTTTCCTGACCAAAAATTTTTCCTAGATGAGAGCCAAGGCTTGCCCATTAGACTACAGGGAACACACCCAGCCCATTCAGTCTTTGCTCACGCTGTACCCTTTGCCTATTAAAATTCAACTTTACTCTGCTGGTCCTGAGGATGTCTGTTTTCTGTTTTCTAAGAATATGAGAGATTTTGAGTCAGATACACATCATAACTACATTCCAGGAGCTTTAAAGCAAATAGAGACTTTACTGATAGGAATGCCGTGACCATTAGACAAAGGTTCTATGAAAACAAGCTCTCAAGACTTTCTATTTATACAAGCACTGGAGCTGGTGAGTTCTGGAAGTTGAATGTTTAACCTAAGTGTATCCTAGGGAATTGTCACCTTCCTGGAGGAATGAGAAATTCAAGAAGAGCTGAAATGCTGTAAGAGCTGAAGCCCATCTACCTGGAGACTGGAAGTTGAGTGGGGCTGGGGATAGCACAAGAAAGCAGAGAGGTGGCAAGAGGGTTTCAGACTAAAGAGACAATGAATTTTTTTCACTCATTCAATTATTTCTTTTGTCAAAACGTATGTATGATGCACCTACTATGAGCCACACTTTGTATGAGAACTTAAAACAGAAGGGCTTAACCTAGGCTAGCACTCAGAGAAAACTCCTGTGTTAGTCCATGTTTATACTGCTATAATGAACTGCCCAAGACTGAGTAATTTATAAAGGAAAGAAGTTTAATTGACTCACAGTTCAGCATGGCTTGGGAGGCCTCAAGAAACATACAATCATGGAGGAAGGGGAAGGGGAAGCAAGGCACCATCCTCACAAAACGTCAGGAAGGAGAAGCGCCGAGTGAAGGGGGAAGAGCCCCTTATAAATCCATTAGATCTGTGAGGACTCACTCATTATCACGAGAACAGCATGAGGGAAACCATCCTTATGATCCAATTACCTCCACCTGGTCTCTCCCTTGACACTTTGGGATTATGGAGATTACAATTCAAGATGAGATTTGGGTGTGGACACAAAACCTAACCATATCAACTCCTCTCCCAAGGAGAGAAGTTTTCTCTGAGATCTGAAGCTAGGAGATTGGGTAAAAACAGAGAAAACATTTCAGGCAGGTACAAATAGCAGCTGTAATGGCCCTGAGGTGAGAGAGAACATAATACTTTGGAGGAACTGAATGAAGGCCACTATGCATGGGGAAATATTACGGTGAAATGGGATAATGGATTGGTTAGCAGGTTCAAATTGTGGAGAGCCTTTTAGCTTATTTTATGAATTTTTATAATTAGTATATGGCAGTTTTAAAACTTGGTCCAAAAATTCTCTGATACTCTTCCTATTAAGAAGAGCTTTCCTTCCCTCTCCTTAAATTTGGGCCTTGTGATGCTGTGCCAGATTCTCGCCTCAGGCAGGTCTTAAAAAATGGCACCTTCTACTTCCTGGCTTTGTTTCCAGCCACCATGTTTCCAGGAAGCCCTGGCAGCCTATGGAGAGGCCATGTGGACGGGAACTAGGGTCTCTGACTCTGAACTTGCAGACAATAGCCGGCATTAACTTGTCAACCATATGAGTGAGCCATCTTGGATGTAGATTCTCCATTCCCTAGTCAAGCCACTTCAGTTGACGCTGTAAGAAGCAGAGATGAGCCTTCCCTGCTGAACCCCACCTAAATTGTAGATTCTTAATGTAGATAAATGATTGCTATTATTTTCAGACAATAAAGTTTGGAGTATTTTGTTAAATAGTAATAGATACCAAAAATATAGGTAAATGAGAAGCCATTGAAGAATGTTGAGTTTTAAGAAGTTTATTTCTCATTATAGTTTTCTCTTCATATAATGGGGTATATCACAGTTTTTTAATTCATAGAGTTGCTCTGAGGACTGAATAATATGGTAAAAGTAAAGTACTTGCACAGTATTGGGTATTGAAAAAGCCTTCAAGAAGTGTTACTTATTATTGTTATTTTTAGAGCTTAGAGGAAACGATGATGGAACATTATTCCAGGAGTCAAATGATAAGTTATTGGTCACTTGGACTAGAATGGCAAAAGTGGTGATAAAATAGATGGATTAGGGAGTTATTTAGGATGTAGAAATGATGGGCAGTCATAATAATTAATGGATGTGGAAGCTGAGGGAGAATAAAAACTCAAGAATAACTGAAGGATTCTGGCCTTGGAACTGGGCCGACAAGTGTAGCAGATAACTGCTGAATTTGCTTTCCAAAATCTTTTCAACCTCCAGGTAATTTTTCCCCACTGTACTTCTGAGAAATCAACCTGCCTCCACTCTTAATCCATTTGGTTTGAGCAGAGCAGATCCACTCCACTTCCTCCTTCAGGTTAGACATATTACCCAAGCCTTAGCCAATCTCCCAGGCAAGTGGTTCCAGGATTGGCACATGACCCAAACAGGCCAATCAGAGCCAATAAGACTCAATTTCAGGGCATTTTATTTGTTTCAGTTTGGAAAAGGAGTCTCTCTCTTTACTTTGGAACTTAAGCCTGTAACTATTAATATATAAAACTAGAACTATTGCAGTCATCTTACATCTGACCATAGAGTCAACACTGTGTGAAAAGAGAAAAACTAGAAGGTGATGGCATTGTTGGAGCTCTGGATCAAGCTATACCACTTGAGATATACCACAAGACCTTTTAGTTATATGAGCTAAAGGATTTCTTTTTTTCTTTTGCTTTCTTTTTCACATAAGCCAGTTTGACTTGGGTGATGAAATAGCCTACACTGTTGCACTGTTGCATTTGAAACAGCCTACACTGATACATTAGTGATTCAAGGGAAATCCGGAAGAGAACAGGTATTGTGTTACAGCTGACTGAGATATTGGTGACTATAGAGAGAAGTTAGGGTTGAGCATAAATTGGAATGAACTGAGGCACAATTGGAAGTAGGAGAAATAGAAATGAAAAGCCTAAACCAGTCAAAAAATTGTGGTCATCTTACACTTTATTAGTCATCAGAAAAATGCAAATAATATCATAATGTGACACCATCACACATCTACCAGAATGACTAGAACCAAAAAAAAAAAAAAAAAAAAATTCAAGTATTGGCAAGGATGTGAATTAGTTAGAACTCTTACACACTGCCAGTGGTATTGTAAGTCTATGCAGCCACTTTGGAAAACTGATTGGCAGTATCAGTTTACTGCTAAGCATACCCTGTGATACTAGATGTATAACCAACAGAAATACATGCATATAATCACCATAAGATATACAAGAATGTTCATTGCAGGTCTACTTCTAATACCTTCAAACTGGACACTACTCAAATTCTACTTAGCCATAGAAAAAATTGTGGTGTATTTTCTCAACAAAATACTATAAAACAATAAAAATTAATGAACCACAAAGCTCAAAACCAGGCAGAACAAATTTATAGTGCTATAAGTCAGAATATTCATTAGGCTTTTGGAAGGTAGTCTGTGGAAGGAGCAATGGTGAGGGGACTGTCTGGGATGCTGGTAACTTCTTATTTCTTAATCTGAGTTCTGGTTGCACAAGTGTGATCACTTTGCAAAATTTTACCTACAATTTGTACATTTTTCTGAATATTTTCTATACCCCACTAAAAGTTCAAAAAATAAAAATGTGGGTATGAGAGCCATAAACCAGTAGAGTAAAGTTGGAAAAGAGGCTGGAGAGCTGAAAGTGGGTTTCATGTCCAGCATCTTGAAATTTTGGAATCCAGGAAATGGGAGAGACTAAATGAACATAGAAATGGGTGACCTTCCCTTAAGAGATGCCACTCCTTGATGTTGGGGAGCCCAATGTTGACCCTTCCCTGATAGGGCAAAGCAAGACCAATCGAATGGAGCTGCCTTCTGTCCTCTCTAAGAATCCGGCCCTTGCCCTACAGGTGGGAACTGTGGGAGATGCAGCCTTGTTTATCTGATAGGCTAGGTTCCCTGATAAGGTTGGAGACAGACTTTTGGGAATTGTTTCAGTGAACTTTGGAGAGTCTTGTGGGGAAAACAGACAGAGGCATTGGTTTCTTCGGACCTCAGGCTTGAAAACTCTTCAACTAAGTCTCACTGCCTCTGAAGAAGAAGGAATTTCACTTAATTTCCTGCAGAGTCAATAGATGAAAGAGGCAGAGAGGGCTATGTATATTCCATGAACTCCTAAGTTCCAATTTCTTCACATCTTTTCCAGTGTCATTAACTATCCTTCCTACAGGGTCAATTCAGGTTCACCTCCCTTCTCCTGGAGTTCAAGGAGTCTCTAGCCTCCCAGCTCTGTGACTGACAACCCTCCTTCCACAGAATAGTCAGAAGAATTCTTCTAACATGCAAGTCTGATTGATCATGCCACTCTCCTTCCTATGAATTTTAATGCATCCTCCATCCTGAGTTTCAGCCCAAACTTCATCAAGAAGCACAAGGCCTCGTGACCTAGCCCTTGACCACGTTTTCTAACATCATCTCTGGCCTCCTTGTTCCCTCACAATCCAACACTTCAGCCATGTCTAACATCCCAGAGAGCAGGTAGAATGCTGAATGTGGAGGTGGTGTTACACTTCTGTGCTTTTAGCCCAAACGCTCTTTCTTCTTTGTTTTCCTGTTGATACTTACTTACCTTTGAAAAACCACACCTAGGGATCACTTCTTTTGGGTAGCCTTCCCTGAGAGCTCCTACTCCTTCCTCTCATTCGGATTTTCTGTTTTCTTTCACTGTACATGTTACATGGTTCTGTATTTATTCACAATGGTGTAGCTTTACTATTAGAAGTCCAGATATTTAAGTGGCCAGGATTTTGTCTTGTCAATATCAATCCCTGATTCTTAAAATGGCTTTGGCTTGTGATAGATTCTCAAGAAGGTTTTGATAAACACATTCTTCAAAGCGTAGCTCTATGTGTTATCATTAAACTGTAACTTTCAAGAGACTTTTTAAAATCATTCTTACTATTTATGTGCATACATGGTTTAACTAACTATGATAATAAGCGTAACTAAAACTTTATAACTGCTTTATGAAGGGTGTTATTTCATTTGATCCTTGCAACAGGGAGCCTGGTAGAATGGCCTCTTTCTTTTCTTTTTGGAGATGGGTTTTTTTAATCTATTTATTTAAATTTTTATTGTACTTCAAGT
The DNA here is from genome assembly GCF_049350105.2 of Macaca mulatta. Taxonomy (NCBI): domain Eukaryota; kingdom Metazoa; phylum Chordata; class Mammalia; order Primates; family Cercopithecidae; genus Macaca; species Macaca mulatta. Next base: position 157,848,522 of record NC_133411.1, read on the forward strand.
TCTGGGATACATGTGCAAAACATGCAGGTTTGTTACATAGATATATACATTCCATGGTGGTTTGCTGCACCCATAATCCTGTCATCTACATTAGGTATTTATCCTAATGCTATGCCTCCCCTAGCCCCAATCCCGTGACAGGCCCTGGTAAGTTGTTTCCCTTTCTGTGTCCATGTGTTCTCACTATTCAACTCCCACTTATGAGTGAGAACATGCAGTGTTTGGTTTTCTGTTCCTAAGTTAGTTTGCTGAGAATGATGGTTTCCAGCTTCATCCATGTCCCTGCAAAGGACATGAACTCCTCCTTTTTTATGGCTGCATAGTATTCCCTGGTGTATATGTGCCACATTTTTCTTTATCCAGTCTGTCATTGACGGGCATTTGGGTTGGTTCCAAGTCTTGGCTGTTGTGAACTATGCTGCAATAAACATATGTGTGCATGTGTCTTTATAGTAGAATGATTTATAATCCTTTGTGTTTATACCCAGTAATGGGATTGCTAGGTAAAATGGTGTTTCTGCTTCTAGATCCTTGAGGAATCACCACACTATCTTCCACAATGTTTGAACTAATTTACACTCCCACCAATGGTGTAAAAGTGTTCCCATTTCTCCACCTCTTTTCCAGCATCTGTTGTTTCCTGACTTTTTAATGATCACCATTCTAACTGGCATAATATAGTATCTCATTGTGGTTTTGATTTGCATTTCTCTAATGACCAGTGATGATGAGCTTTTTTTCATATGTTTATTGGCTGCATAAATGCCTCCTTTTGAGAAGTGTCTGTTCATATCCTTTGCCCATTTTTTGGAGGGGTTGTTTTTTTCTTTAAATTTAAGTTCCTTGTACATTCTGGGTATTAGCCCTTTGTCAGACAGATAGATTGCAAAAATGTTCTCCCATTCTGTAGGTTGCCTGTTCACTCGGATGGTAGTTTCTTTTGCTGTGCAGAAGCTCTGTAGTTTAATTAGATCCCATTTGTCAATTTTGGCTTTTGTTGCCATTGCTTTTGGTGTTTTAGTCATGAAGTCTTTGCCTATGCCTATGTCCTGAATGGTATTGCCTAGGTTTTCTTCTAGGGTTTTTATGGTTTTACATCTTATGTTTAAGTCTTTAATCCATCTTGAGTTAATTTTTGTATAAGGTGTCAGGAAGGGGTCCAGTTTCAGTTTTGTGCATATGGCTAGCCAGTTTTCCCAATACCATTTATTAAATATGGAATCATTTCCCCATTGCTTGTTTTTGTGAGGTTTGTCAAAGATCAGATGGTTGTAGATATGTGGCATTATTTCTGAGGCCTCTGTTCTGTTCCTTTGGTCTATATATCTGTTTTGGTACCGGTACCATGCTGTTTTGGTTACTGTAGCCTTATTGAAGTCAGGTAGCATGATGCCTCCAGCTTTGTTCTTTTTGGTTTAAGATTATTTTGTCTATATGTTCTTTTATTGGTTCAGAATGGCCTCTTTTAAAGCCAGTCCCACAGATAGACCAGCAGAGAAGTCTTTAAAAAAAAGAGGAGGAGCTATTAGAGGACCCCTTGATATTTATTTGTCTCTCAGCTTTAAAAAATTTATATTTTATATATTTTATAATATACACAATAGTACATTAGTGCATGTTTGTAACTTATAAATGAATAAACAAATATATTTTTAGGGGGGAGAGCTTAAAATTGGTTCACTGATAGAGCTCATGATCAAAAAGGTTTGGTGACACTGTGTTAGAGAGCACATGGGCCTCTGTGTTTCAGTACTTGAGCAAGGAGACTTACGTAGTCTGCCAGCTGGATTGCAGGGTATATATTTTATAGTTTGGTGACATTTCTCTGCCTAGGTTATGTGCCTGAGCTCAATTCTCATCTTCCTATTTTTCTTATTCCTGTTTCCCAATTACTAGTAGTGACATTTAACAGTAGCATTTAACATATATTGAGTACTTATTCTGTGTGAGGTGCTATGCTAAATATTTCCACATATTATCTCATTTAATACTTATAATAGAACAGAGAGAAGAAAAATGGCAGATAGGAGGCAGGACTAGCTTGCAGCTCCCACTCGGATGGATAGAGCATCGTGTGGAACTCACATCATGAACTTGTGCTCCAAGAACTACTGAATTCCAAAGATAAATGACATAATCTCTTGGGAGCTCCACGGCCCCACCCACCACCTGAGAAACCCAGATACTTATCCAGAAGGCCTTAAGGCAAGCTTACATCTTCCCCATACTACTGCGGCTGATGCTTTTTTGAAACCACCTCTGGACTGGACCAACCAATACAAAACTAGGGTGCTAAACAAAACTACAACCAAGGACCCTAACAGTCCACTTCACTCCCCTGCTACCTCCACCAGAGCAGGTACTGGTATCCATGACCCAGAGACCCAAAGACAGATCACAGGACTCTTTGCAGACACTCCCCAGTACCAGCCCAGAGCCTTGTAGCTCCACTGGGTGACTAGACCCAGAAGAGAAATAATAATCACTACATTTCAGCTCTCAGGAAACCACATCCCTAGGGGAAGTGGGACAGTGCCACATCAAGGGAACACACCATGGGACAAAAGAATCTGAACAGCAGCCCTTGAGTCCCAGATCTTCCCGCTGACATAGTCTACCTAAATGAGAAGGAACCAGAAAAACAATTCCAGCAATATGACAAAACAACATTCTTTAACATCCTCAAAAGATCACCCTAGATCACCAGCAGTGGATCTAAACCAAGAAGAAATCTCTTAATTGCCAGAAAGAGAATGGAGGTCAATTATTAAACTACTCAAGGAGGCCAGAGAAAGGTGAATACCAACTTAAATAAATTTTAAAAATCATACAGGATATGGATGGAAAAATCTCCAGAGAAATACATACCATAAATAAAAAACAATCACAACTTCCAGAAACAAAGGACAGGTTTAGAGAAATGCAAAATACACTGAAGAGTCTCAGCAATAGAATGGAACAAGTAGAAGAAAGAACGTCGGAGCCTGAAGACAAGGCTTTCAAATTAATCCAATCCAACAAAGACACAGAAAAAACAATTTTAAGAAAATGAACCAAGCCCCCAAGAAGTTTTGGATTATGTTAAACAACCAAACCTAAGAATAATTGGTGTTCACAAGGATGAAGATAAATCTAAAGTTTGGAAAACATATTTGAGAGAATAATCAAGGAAAACTTCGCTGGCCTTTCTAGAGACCTAGCCATCCAAATACAAGCAGCTCAAAGAACAGCCGGCAAATTAATTGCAAAAGGATCATCACCTAGGCACATAGTTATCAGCTTACCTAAAGTTAAGATGAAGGAAAGAATCTTAAGAGCTGCGAGGCAAAAGCATCAGGTAACTTATAAAGGAAAACCTATCACATTAACCGTAGATTTCTCAGCAGAAACCCTGCAAGCTAGAGAGGATTGGGGTCCTATCTTTAGCCTCTTGAAACAAAATAATTATCAGCCAAGAATTTTGTATCTGGCAAAACTAAGCTTCATGAATGAAGGAATGATACAGTCTTGTTCAGACAAACAAATGCTGAAAGATGATGCCACTATCAAGCCAACACTACAAGAACTGCAAAAAGGAGCTCAAAATCTGGAAAGAAATCCTTGAAATACACCAAAATAGAACCTCCTTAAAGCATAAATCTCACAGGACCTATAAAACAATAACAACATGAGAAATGAAAGATATTCAGGCAACAGTTAGCATGATGGATAGAATAGTACTTCACATATCAATACTAACATTGAATGTAAATGGCCTAAATGCTCCACTTAAAAGATACAAAATGGCAGAATGGATAAGAATATGCCAACCAAGTACATGCTCTCTTCAGGAGACTTACCTAACACATGACTCACATAAACTTAAGGTAAAGGGGTGGAAAAGGATATTCCATGCAAATGGATACCCAAAGTTAGCAGGAGAAGCCATTCTTATATCAGCCAAAACAGACTTTAAAGCAACAACAATGGTTTAAAAAGACAGAGGGACATTATATAATGATACAAGGAATGGTCCAACAGGAAAATATCACAATCTTAAATACATATGCACCTAACACTGGAGCTCCCAAATTTATAAAACTATTACTATTACACCCCATGATGTAATAAGGAATGAGATAGATGGCAAGAAAATGATAATGGAGAACTTCAATATTCCACTGACAGCACTAGACAGGTCATCAAGGCAGCTAACAAAGAAACAATGGACTTGAACTATACCTCAGAACAAACGAACTTGGCAGATATTTACAGAACATTCTATCCAACAACTGTAGAATATACACATTCATCAGCACATAGAACATTCTCCAAGATAGACCATATGGTAGGCCACAAAACAAGTCTAAATAAATTTAAGAAAATAGAAATTATATCAAGTACTCTTTCAGACCACAACAGAATAAAATCAGATATCGACTCCATAAGAAACTCTCAAAACTGTACAAAATTCATGGAAATTTAATAACCTGCTCCCGAATGATCATTGGGTCAACAATAAAATCAAGATGAAAATTTAAAAAGTATTCAAACTGAACAATAATGGTGACACAACCTATGAAAACCTCTGGGATACAGCAAAAGTGGTGCTAAGAGGAAAATTCATAGCATTAAATGCCTACACCAAAAAGTCTGAAAGAGCACAAATAGGCAATCTGAGGTCACACCTCAAGGAACTACAGAAATAAGAACAAACCAAACCCAAACTCAGCAGAAGAAAAGAAATAACAAGGATCAGAACAGAATTAAATGAAATTGAAACAACAACAAAAAATACAAAATATAAATAAAATGAAAAGCTGGCTCTTTGAAAAGATAAGCAAAATTGATAGACCATTAGAGACATTAGCCAAGAAAAGAAGACAGAAGATGGAAATTAGCTCAATTAGAAACAAAATGGGAGGTATCAACTGATACCACAGAAATGCAAAAGATCATTCAAAGCTACTATGAACACATTTAAGCACACAAGCTAGAAAACCTACAGGAGATGGACAAATTCCTGACAATATATAACCCTCCTAGATTAAACCAGGAAAACACAGAATCTCTGAACAGACCAAAAACAAGCAATGAGATTGAAATGGTAATTTTTAAATTGCTAACAACAACAAAAAAATCCAAGACAAGATAATTCACAGCTGAATTCTATCAGATATTCAAAGAAGAATTGGTATCAATCTTATTGACACTATTCCACAAGATAAGGAAGGGGGAATCCTCCCCTAATCATTTTACGAAGCCAGTATCATCACCCTAATATCAAAACCAGGGAAAGACATCACAAAAAAGAAAACTACAGACCAATATTCCTAATGAAAATAGATGCAAAAATCCTCAGCAAAATATTAATGAACCAAATCCAACAATATATTGAAAAGATAATCCACCATGATCAGGCGGGTTTCATACCAAGGATGGTTTAACATATGTAAGTCAATAAATGTGATACACCACATAAACAGAATTAAAAACAAAAATCACATGATCATCTAAATAGATTCAGAAAAAAGCATTCGACAAAACCCATCATCGCTTTATGATTAAAACCCTCAGCAAAATCAGCATAAAAGGGACATATCTTAAGGTAATAAAAGCTATCTATGACAAACCCACAGCCAACATTATATTGAATGGGAAAAGTTGTAAGCATTCTCTATAAGAACTGAAACAGGAAAAGGATGCCCACTTTCACCACTTCTATTCAACACAGTACTGGAAGTCTTAGCGAGAGCAATCAGACAAGAGAAAGAAATAAAGGGCATGCAAATTGGTAAAGAGGAAGTCAAAATGTCACTGTTCACAGAAGATATGATTGTATACCTAGAAAACCCTAAAGCCTCATCCAAAAAGCTCCTAGATCTGATAAATGAATTCAGTAAAGTTTCAAGTTGCAAAATCACTGTATACAAATCAGTAGCTCTGCCATACACCAACAGCAACCAAGTTGAGAATCAAATCAATAACTCAACCCCTTTTACAATAGCTGCAAAAACTAAACAAAACTAAAATAAAATTCTTGGGAATATACCTAACCAAGGAGGTGAAGCACTTCTCCAAGAAAAACTACAAAACACTGCTGAAAGAAAACATAGATGACCCAAATAAATAGAAACACATCCCATGCTCATGGATGGGCAGAATCAATATCGTGAAAATGACCATACTACCAAAAGCAACCTACAAATTCAATGCAATGCCCAACAAAATACCATCATAATTCTTCACCAAACTAGAAAAAAACAATCCCCAAAGTCATGGAATTTTAGAAACCATGGATAAATACTGGAACCAAAAAAGAGCCCAAATAGCCAAAGCAAGACTAAGCAAAAAGAACAAATCTGGAGACATTACATTACCTGACTTCAAACTATACCATAGGCCATAGTCATCAAAACAGCTGGTATTGGTATAAAAACAGGCACATAGACCAATGGAACAGAATAGAGAACCCAAAAATAAAGCCAAATACAGCCAACTGATCTTCAACAAAGCAAACAAAAACATAAAGTGGGGAAAGGACACCCTATTCAACACATGGTGCTGGGATAATTGGCAAGCTACATGTAGAAGAATGAAACTGGATCCTCATCTCTCACCTTATACAAAAATCAACTCAAGATGGATCAAAGACTTAAACCTAAGACCTGAAACCACAAAAATTCTAGAAGATAACATCAGAAGAACCCTTCTAGACATTGGCTTAGGCAAAGACTTCATGACCAAGAACCCAAAAGCAAATGCAACAAAACAAAGATAAATTGATGGGACTTAATTAAACTATTAAGCTCTGAACAGCAAAAGAAATAATCAGCAGAGTGAACAAACAACCCAGAGAATGGGAGATAATGTTTGCAAACTTTGCATCCGACAAAGGACTAACATCCAGAATCTACAAAGAATTCAAACAAATCAGAAAGAAAAAAAATCCCATCCAAAAGTGGGCTAAGGATATGAATAGACAATTCTCAAAAGAAGACATACAAATGGCCAACAAACATATGAAAAAATGCTGAACATTACTAATTATCAAGGAAATGCAAATCAAAACCACAATGCAATACCACCTTACTCCTGCAAGAATGGCCATAATTACAAAATCAAAAAATAATAGATGTTGGTGTGGATGTGGTGAAAAGGAGACACTTTTACACTGCTAGTGGGACTATAAACTAGTACAACCACTAGGGAAAACAGTGTGGAGATTCCTTAAAGAACTAAAAGTAGATCTACCATTTGATTCAGCAATCCCACTGTTGGGTATCTAACCAAAGAAAAAGAAGTCATTATACAAAAAGATATCAATCAAGTGGATAAAGAAAATGTGATATTTTATATATATAGTATACAGTATATATACATATAGTATATAGTGTATATATATATATATTTACACACACACATATACCATCAAATACTACTCGACCGTATAAAAGAACAAAATCATGGTATTTGCAGTAACCTGGATGGAATTGGAGACCATTACTCTAAGTGAAGTAAACTCAGGAATGGAAAACCAAACATCATATGCTCTCACTCATAAGTTAGAGCTAAGTTGTGAAGACACAAAGGCATAAGAACAATACAATGGACTTTAGGGACTTGAGGGAAAGGGTGGGAGGTCAAAGAGGAATAAAAGACTACACATTGGGTAGGGTGTACACTGCTCGGGTGAAAGGTGAACTGAAATCTCAGAAATCACCACTAAATAACTTATCCATGTAACCAAACACCACCTACTGCCCAAAAACCCATTGAAACGAAATAATAATAATAAAATACTCATAATTATTATATGAGGTAGGTTTTATTATCCCTGGTTTACAAATGAGGAAACTAAGGTGAAAAAACTTGCCCAAGGTCCCAGAGCTATATGGGTGGAACAGAGATTCAGTCCTACCTCTTGAATAAAAAAGGTGGAATTGAAAAATAGTTCTGGATTCAAACACAGACTTTGTCATTTATTAGGAAAGCTATACAACAGTATTGTCTTTCCTTAGAGACAAGTGACCTGTTGTTTTAATGTCTAGTCTAACCCTGTAATGGCACTCCTAGCCAGACACAAATGAAACATGATACATATGGAATTCAGCGTTTCTGAAAGATGTGTATGCCTCACAGTACCAGTGGGAAACTACTCTTGTAAATAGCATAATTTTTAACCACCACTACCCCCACCACCACTCCCATCATGGAAAAATGCCCAAAGTCATTAGGCAGTAAGTACGTCGGTGTTTGACCTGAGTCTCAAATAAAAGTGCAGCAAGCCGGTATGCCTTGGTTTCTGATGGCAAGACCTCACCGAATTGCTTATTTGAAGCCAGCATCAGAAAGAAGGGAGAAAGGGGTGATGCATTTTCCAAGGCAGGCAGTGAAATAGATACCAGAACAACTGAGAATGGCTCTAACTACCTACTTCTCTAGCGGCCTGGGAACACATCCTGGGGCATGGCTTTTCATGATGTAGTGTACTTCCTTTATGCCCTGAGATTTCCCTGTGGATCCTGGATCCTCAGGGATACATCATACAAGGCTCACTCTTCTACTAACATCTGTGTTTTGCATATTGCTACGCAGTTATCCCATCTCCCAACTGCCTATTGGCAAATGCACAACACTTCAATCTACCCAGGTAACGCTTAGTGGGGAAATAGGATGTCAGTGAATCCAGAGAACCTGTGATGATGACATAATGACTTGGCCAAGGTCATCCTGTGATTAAATGAAAACTGAAACTCAAGCTTGGTGTCTGTACTGACATCTGTGGATAACCCATTAGTTTTTGGAACCGGACTTGGACACCTTAGGAGTGTCAGGTTCACAGTGTACTTGAGGAGCTTAACTGAGACTGTCTTCTTTTTTCCTTCCCTCTTCTCTTTGAGAAATGTGGTCTGGCAAGGAGCAGAGCAGCTTTTTTCCAGGCATTCAAGTTTGAGTTGGTTTATTTCTGGTGCACTGGGTGGGGTAAGCCAGGAGACCCAACTAGGATACCCCATCCTGCTGCTAGGAATAGAAGTAGGAGGCATCCAGTTTTCCACTGAATGGGAGCCCAGGCTGAGTGACTACAACAAAGCCTTAAATTAACATAGATCAGCAGAGGGGAAAGTGCCCCAGTCAAGGATGGTGAAGGAGATGATGACAATGACAAACTAATAATAATAATAATAGTTATAGCAGTTGGAATGCATTTTACATGCATTAGCTCATGTAACCTAACCTGACATTATTATTGATACCACATGTGCACATTTGTGGAAATATAGGCACAGAGTGATTAATTCACTTAAGTCATACAGCTCAAAGGTAGAAGAGCTCAAAATCCAATGTCTGGCATCAATAGCTGAGTTAAAGGATATTCTTTTAGACAGCAGAAACGTTTTTATAAATGCAATCTGACCTAACACCCGGACGACCAAATGATCATCTACAAAATAAACAAAACCAAAATGGCCCAACTACCATTCTGGTTGGAGGGGGAAAAGGGAAGAGGAGAAGATGCTGAAGCCTCACTCTCTTGGCCCCTCAACCATGCCAGTCCTGGAGAGGAAGAGGAGCTTCTGTAGAACACAGTTTTTCAGCCACTGGTCTGGTCTGTCATCACCATCACCCTCCTTTTTTTTTTCTTTCTTTCTTTTTTTTTTTTTTTTGAATGGCTACATATATTTTGATGTATTCAAACACCAAAAGTACATAGCAATGGAAAAGATGCACTATTCCTACATGAAACAAATAAATGAATTTCACAGATAGAACATTGAGTCAAAAAGCTAGATATAAAAGAGTATCTAATGTTTGTTTTCATTATAAGAAATTTCAGAAACTGGTAAACCCAGTCTATGGTGACAGAGAACACTAGCGTGACTGACTAGCTTTCAGAGCATCTCTTGTTTTTAAAAGTAAGAAAACAAAAGTCTGACAAAGGAAATGACTTAATATTTGATTTGGAGTCAAGTGGAATTCAAAGTTTCCATCTCCTACAGTATTTTTACAAATACCCAATCCTTGCAAATAGTTACTGAAATCTTTCTGCTTGCTAGGTGCTAGTTGCTCTTTTAGACCCTGAGCACTCAATGGTAAATAAAATAGATAAGCTCATATTCCCATGTTGTCTGTATTCTAGTTAGGAGATATTGGTTGTGAGAAAATGAATGAATACATGAATAAATAAATTAAGAAAATACCAGATAGTGATAAGTAAAATGTAGAGAATTAAAATAGGTTAGAGATTACAAGTGACTATCTGGCTAGTTCAGATTAGATGATCAGAAAGACGTGACTTGCAAGCTAAGACCTGAGAGACAAGAAGTGGCCAGCCACATGACAAGGAAAAGGTGTTCCAGGCAGAAGGAACAAAGCGCCGAGGACCTAAGGTGTTAAGGAACTTGGTTGTGGAACAGCACTTGGTCAGTATGGCGGAGCCAAGCGAGCCAGAGAAAGAGTGGTACAAATGAAAGTCAGAGTGGTAGGGGGCAGCCAGAACATAGAGGGATTGCTAAACTGGGAAGAAGTTTGAATTTTTTGTAAGTTGAGTAGGAAAGCCACTAGTGAATTTTAGGCAGGTGAGGAAACTGACATGACATGATTATGTTTTGAGAAAGTCACTCTGCCTGCTGTGAAGAGAATGGATTATAGCAAAGCAAGCATGGAAGCAGGAAGATCTGTTAGGAAAACAAGTGCCTAAATCTAGGCCAGAGATAACAGTGGCGTGAACTAGAGAAGACTGGGAATACTAGGGATATAATTCGGAGGGATTTGTTTATAGATCAGATATAGAGGAAAAAGGGAAAAAGAACTTCATGAAAATCCCAAGACTTTTGATTAGAACAACTTAGGGATTGTGGAACACTAGGAAAAAGCGTGGGTGTTGGGAAGATAAACCAACAATTCCCATTTCAGCAGGTCAAATTTATGATGCCCATCAGACATACATGAGAAGAAGTTGAATATCCAATGGAATATAAATGGTGTCCAAAGGAGAGGTTAAGATTGGGCTTAATTTTACGAATTCTCACATAGCTATCAAAAGTAAACTATGGAGCCAGATGAGGTTACCTGATTGAAGAGGAGATAGAGATGCTGAACAGTGATCTGGGGCATTCGAACATCAAGAGAGAGAATGAAGCAGGAGCCAGCAGAGGTCTCAGAGAAGGCATGACCAGAGAAGAAGAAACCAAGGAGAGCATGATTTCATAGCAGCCAGAAGAATGTTTCCAGAAAAGGGAATGATGGCCCATGATAAATACTACTAAGGTGTCAAGTAAGATGAGAAGAGAGAAGTGATTTGGATTTAGCACTCCAAGCGTGCTCAGTGGAATGGTGGGACTGACTGCAGTGGGTGGAGGAGGAAATGTGAGATAAGGAAGTAGAGAAAGATTATAGATGACCCTTTTGAAGTAGGAGGTGGGACTCAACTCCAGAGGTGAGGCTCAGACACCAGACCAGATTGAGGACTAGCTGAAACAGGGAAGAGGCAAAAACACCTCTCCATGAGACATGCCTATCAGTGCCATATCAGTTTATCATTGCCATGGCAACACCCAGAAGTTGCTGCCCCTTTCCAATGGCAACGACCTGACAACCAAGAAGTTACTTCCCTATTTCTAGAAATGTCTGCATACTCTTCTCTTTAATTTGCATATATTAAAATTATAAATATTCACTTTTAATTATACGCAAATTAAAGACAAGACTATGCAGAAGGCACTCAGAACTGCCTCTGAGATGCCACTGTAGGCACAGGGCCTGTGGGGTAGCCCTGCTCCACACGGAGCAGTACCTCTGCTGTTACTATACAATGCCACTTCAATAAAAGTTGCTGTCTAACACCGCTGGCTTACCCTTGAATTCTTTACTGGGTGAAGCCAAGAACCTCCATGGGCTAAGCTCCACTTTTGGAGCTTGCCTACCCTGGATCACCTTCAAGAAGGTTTTCTGTGGAAGAAAGCCAAGAAATTAGATGGTAGTCTAGAGGAAGATGTAAAATCAAGGAAGTTCTTCTTTCTATTTGATATTGCTTTTAATTGGAAATATTTGTGCTTGTTTTTAATGTTTATGGGATTAATCCAATAGAGAAGAAAAATAAATGAGATACAGGAGGAATTTTTTCCGTTGAGAGGGAAAAAAGCCATTGAGAATATAGGAGTAGATGGAATCCAGAGTGCTAGTGGAAGGGGCTTCGTTTTTCATAATGCAAAAGTAATATTTTTAGCAAAAAAAATAAAATAAAATCACATTGTACAGGACTTTGCCAAGTGTACTTGGCTCTAGCAATCATCCTCTTCCCTAAGCCATGTGGCAATAAAAGAAAAAATCCCTGCATGCTTCCAAATACTTCATGTGGGCCATGATACTGCTCCATTGAGTGCCAACTAACAGTTTTCTACCTGTTCCGTCTTTCTTGCCTGTCTCCCCAGCACTGGGCACCAAGTCTCAGGGCCAAGTAAAGGGATTTTTAAACTGAGAAAGGGATCAGGGGATCTGGGGAAGGGTGATACAGCAAAGTTCTGCCCTCGGATCAAGACCAACAGCTGGCAAAGCCCAGTTGGTAAGCTATTCTGAAGTCCTCCTGAGAACCATTGCAACTTCCTAGTTAGAGGAGTTGTCTCCGACCTTCAAGATGTAATATTACATTCCTCTGCTTCTATCTATGATAGAGTAGCTTGTAGCTTGCACAAGAACCAATGAGAAACCTGGATAAAATACAAAATTTTAAAAATCTATTTGAAGCCATCAAAGAGCAACTAGGACTTAAGGGACAAGATTCTGAAGAGGATATGAGCCCCACTTCTGTTTTCCCCCTTGGGGCATTTGCTGAGTCTTAAGCTGTCAGAGCAAGAGGCTAAAAGGCCAAACAGGAAGTGCTGGAAGAGCTCAGGAGAAGTCTTAGCAGGCTTACAGTGCTCTGGGAACAAAAATTGGAATCCAGGAGCAACCAAGTAAGAGAGGGTCCTGATAAACACCTAAAGATCTCACTTAGAACCCTGGAGGGCTATAGGTTCACTACAGAAATTAGACAGAGATAGGGCAGTCTTAACAAAGGTCAAAATCAACCTTGACTCAGCTGAGTCCTAATTGGATTGAATTACTCTAACTACCTGCCAGAAAAGAAAATCTGTCATCTTGCATATACCAAATACAACTTATATACCAAGAAACAGTACCAAAAAGAAAAACAGACAACAGAAACCAATCCTGAGGTATTTCAAATATCAGTTATCAAACATAGACTTTCAAATAACTGTGATAAATATGTTCAAACAAGTAGATGACACGCAAAGAATTTCACTACAGAATTGAAATCTATAAAATGAAATCAAAAGCATATTTTAGAATTGAAAGATCCAATAACAGAAAGGCCTCACTGTTCTGTGACCACATTCCCTCAACATCTATGCTTGGTAGAGGAATCCAGTCCAGGTGGTAGGGGTTGGGGCAGGAGAAAGAAAGAAAAGAAATATTGGCTCATATTTGCAAGGGGCTCCAAATACTGCCTTCTTCCTCTGCCCTCCAAGTATTGGACTAGGGCCCTGATCACCAGACCACCAAGTTGGCTTGAGCAGTGGTTCTAAAATGAATTTTTGAAAAAAATAAATAAATCTTAGGATGTCATAGACATGAATCGGGAGCCAGTGAGGGAGACAAGGGGCTCAAAGACTTGCTTCCTCCTACTTGGCTGACATCAGCTGCCCCTTATATTCAATATCCAAAGCCCCTTTATACCTTCAGTGAGTGTTCATCTAGCCTTGTCTGGAGATCTGTTGGAGCAGGGCAGCCCAGCAGTTTATGAGTTAGCCCATTTGTTTTTTTACTTCTGGATACCATCTAATAGCACTTCCCCAGGATCTTGTCCTCAAGTGTCTAAACCTCTTGTACTGTTTACGTGGTCCTTCGTGGTCCAGTCCTGCCTCTCTCTCCAGCCTCATCTCTTTCCACTCTTTATGCTCTACATTCCGGCCACACTACATGTCCTCCAAATCCTCACTGTACCAGGCTCCTGTTTCCAAGGCCTTGCATATGCAACCTGCCCTTCCAGAATGCTTTTACCCACTCACCTTGGGCTCACAAAATTCCTACTTCACCTTTGGTCCTAGCATTGATGTTATATTTTGGAGGAAGCTGCTAGTAATTCTTCCCCCAATCCAATCCAGATTAAATGTTCCTCCCAAGTTTTCCATAGCACCTGATAGCTCCCCCATTACAGCAAGTATCACCTTGGATTGTAACTGCCCAATCGCTTGTCTGACTATAGCTATGTGTAGGCAAGGACCACTGCCTGTGTTTTTCATTGTAGGCATAGAGCCTACCGACTGCCTCGTGTATTCCAAGGGCTTATCAGGAAGAAATGAATGAATGGGTGGTAAAGCACTTAGCACAGCACCTGCTGCGTACCTGGCATTCATTCATTATTTACTGATTGGGGGTCCAGAGACTTAGGACAGCTTCTAGGTCTGTCATTAATTCTAGGATTACTGGTACAAAGTCACCTCTCTCTTTCTTGGGTCAGGTTCTCCATCTGTAAAGGAAAAGCACTGGGTCAGCTCCCAAAAGGCCTTTCCAGATTTCGTTTCTGTCCTTATGCACTAGGGAACCCTATATCGGCTAGGCTCTATATGGCAAGGCAGCGAGAGACCCAGAGCCGTGAGCCACAGTGCTGTGTTGGGAGCACTGGCAGACCCAACTTCTGGCTGCCAGCCTCTCACTGTGAGTCCACTGCCTGCTTGGCTGAGAGACCTGCTGGGAACTTACAGGAACATTCTGAGGAAATGGGAACTTCACTCATCAGCAACAGGGAGTCTGTGTGAAAGGAGGCCTGGGGTGTTGCCTGGGGATATATGCCTGAAGCCAAGTCCCAGATAAATACAGCTTCAGTTCTCTGGGCCCATGGGGCCTGTTCTTCTCAAGGAGAGGCCTAATGTCTTAAATACACAGCCACCGGCTCCAGGCACCGTATTTCCTAACCCCTGTGGGACTCTATTTTATCTGTGCTTGACCCCATAATGGCTTAAACAAGTTGAGAACAAGCTGTCTGCCTTCAGGTCTGGAACTTTAAAAAGGCTGAATGGTGTGATGGATGGAGTGCTTCACCCTGGGAAGACCAAGGCCCAAGTCTACCTGCCTTGGCAAATAACTAACTCATAATACGACTCTAAAAATGGCCCTGCCCCTTTCTGTGCCTCAGTTTCCACACCTGTGAAGTGGGAGTGTTCTCCAGTAGCCCCTGGGCTGCAACACTCAGATTCTCTGACAACTTTGAAGGTTGTCCTTGACACCCAAAGGAGTCATGACAACGGGAATGCCTCTGTCTTCGCCTTTTGTTATAGTTATTTTATATTGATCTTTCACCACTGTCTGAGTTAGGCTCCCAAACAGATCTGTGAGACAAATTAGGGGACACAGAATAAACCATTTAATTTCTGTTTCTTAGAGGAATATAAAACATTTGGCTTGCAAGCTTTTAAGACAGGATCATAGACCATAAAACTATTTAATAAGTATAATGTACTAGAAATATCCTTTACTGAGACAGATTGGTGAAATTAAAAGAGTACCAGCTTAAAAATCAGGAAGCCAGATGCCGTTCTCCGCTCAGTCCCAGCCTCAATCATGTGGCCTTGGGCAGCCACCTCCTCAACTTGACCTCAGTTTTGCCCTTTTTACATTAGTATCTAGAAGTTCTTCTTGGCTCTGCTATTCTGGAATTATCTTACGTAGAATAAGTCTTCCCAAGCTGTGTGGGGCTTTTCCTGGTAGATTTGAGTGAAGCTTTGTTTTGTTGTTTGCTTACCCTGCTACTGCCAGTGCAGTCAACGCTACAAGCAGACAGTAAGCCAGGAAACATTTCTGCCTGTCAGGTCAGCACATCCCATTAGGCGGATCTGGCGCTCAAGTTTATTAGATCAGGAGACCAATGCTGGGGAAGACTCACAGAGTGGTCTGAGTCAGTTGCTCTACCATGAGGTTGGAGTGTAGTAGATTCAACATCCTGTGCACATCTCCTGATCAACGGCCAATCCCATCTTCCAAATTGGAAATAAACCCACAGATAGTCTGAAATCTAGCTGGTGTCCCTCCAAGTACTTACCAGCAAAGTTACTATTTAATGTATTACTTCCTAAATCATACCAGTGAAAAATTAAGACCCAGGGGCATAAGGGCTTCTGTGAGACTGGGCACACCAGGTTCTGAGGTTTACAGGCCTAGGATGCAGGCTCTTCACAAGTGAGGTTGAGTAGTTGCACCTCTGCTCTGCACCCTACAAATGACAGTCAGTGTTAAGATCATTTACAAGGGAGTTTTAAAAAGAGGAGAGGCTCATTGGAGAAAAAGTAGGGAAAAAAATAAGAAGGTACAAGAGAAATAAAGAAAACCTAGAGGGAATGAGAATATGTACCATGAAACACTTAGAATACCTCAAATGAGTCTCTGAAAAAAGAAAATAAAGTTTCCAAAAAGTTTGGACAATACCAACTACTTTATCTCACCTCTTGGAAATTCATATCCTGCAATAGCAAATCAAAATCCTTGTAAAGTTCTGTGATTTAAAAAAAATAATAATAACTATTTAAGCTTAACCTACTCTGAGCAAACTTTTTGATCATGGAATCCAGTTTTCTTGAAATGCTTGTCAACATTCCTGGAATACAGTGTCGGAAAAATTGATCTAAAGAAACCCAGTATGCTGGAGGGAAGAGGTATAAAGAGGGAACTGGTCTCTGTCTGTAAGGAGCTTACAAAAGAGGGATGAGACTTGCCTAGGTGAAGAATCTTACAGGTATTAAAGAACAGTTAAAGATAGAGAGGGGATCGTTATTATCCAGGTAAGCAGTATAGGCAGCACATGTTGTGCTTTCACTGGTTTATCCACAAGTTTCTGGGCCACCTACTACATACAGACACCATACTGCACCCTGAGATTCATCGTGTGGGCAAGGGAGACTGACCTCTCCACCTCTATGGCTTAACTTCTAGTGGGGAGAGAGAGAGAGAGAGACAAAAAGTAAGTGTACATGTAAGTAAATATAGAATTACATGTTGTGAAAAGAACCCTGAAGGAAATGAGGAGCAGTGTTCTCTGATGAAGTAAGGGGGACATCTGCCTGCTCTGGGGTCAGCAGTGATGGGCTTTCCAAGGAAGTGTCAGTTAAGTTTCAGTTTGAAAGACGAAAAGAAGCTAGGCATGATGCAAATGGGGCAAAAGGATCAAAACATACTTCATAGAGCAAGTTGAGGCTGTGGGCTTGGCCTCAGAGCCTAAGTAGGTTAAAGAGGGAGAAACGGGTATGCAGTCATTTCTTGATTTAAGTAATGTGCTATCGAGTCTCTAACATGAGCCATCAAGCTAAGTTTGCAGCAGTGAGCAAACTGATAGGCCTTGGCTTTTCTAGAGCGTTCTATGGGAAAAGATGCAGAAGGAGCATAAGCATGTAACAAAACAAGGTAATTTCAGATGTTGAACAATGCTATGAAGAAAATAAAGCAGAGTAATGTGATAGAGAGTGGGGTGGGGGTGCAAGGAAGAGACAGTACTTAAAAAGTTTATCAGAGATGGCCTCTCTGAGCATTTGGTACTGGAACTGAGATCTGAATGACAAAAAGGGGAGGGCTATATAAAAAGCTGTATGGGAAAAACACATCCCAGAGAAAGGAAGGGCAAGACCTGAGGTGGAGCATAAGTTCATGTTCTAGGAATCCAAGGAAGGCTTCTAAGTGACAGGAGCAACATGCCAAATGACAGGGAGGGAAGAAATTTAAGTTTTCTTTAAGTATCCTTGGGCTAAAATAGAGCTCTCAAGCACAGAAGTGAAGAATGAAATATTTGGAAAAGTAGGCTGTGCCCCATTGTAGAGAAACTTGAATGTCAGGGTAAAGAGGTGAGACAAGTTCTCTACCTACTTTCCAGTGTCACATACAAGACATTGTTCCCAGGCATAGCACACTCCTGCTGGCTTATCCACAAGTTTTATTACTTTTATTATTACAACTACGCTTTTTGTTATTACCCACCAAAATGATGTGGGGGGGGGGCAGTAGGAAACTGCAATAGTTTGTGAATAACTATTTATAATACTTTAAAAATGGCAAATACGGTGGAAATTGCTTCCTGTCCCCCAATATCTACTCTCTCATTCTTCCCCTGTAATATGACTGCCAAATTTCACGTAGAAACATGGCTACATTTCCCAGGATTCCCTGTAGTTAGGCTCAGCCATGTGACTAAGTTCTGGCCAATGGGATGTTGTAAGCAGAAGTAGAAAAGTCAGGTTCTGGGTCGTGTCCTTAAGGGAGGGAGTGTATTTATTCCCCTCCACCTTCTTCCTGCTATCTGGATTGTGGATCTGATGGTTGGATTTCCACTTAGGATGGTGAGATGAGGGACATACCTGAGGATGATAGAGAACTGGAAGAAGCCTGGATCCTGGATGGCTGTGGAGGCTCCATACCAGCCATGAACTGTCTACATGAAGAGTTTTATATGGCAGAGAAGTAGACTTCTCTCCGTTTAAGCCACTATTCTTCTAGGTCTTTGTTAAACACATCTAAAGTTGCATGCTAACTAATATAGTCACTTCTTACAAGTTGTAGCAATGAATAAGATAAGCCTATTGTAATGTAAATTAATTAGAAGGTATGTATTAAAAAGATAGCCTTGAACCCATTTTACATGTACATTTTTAAGGTAAAATTTTCACAAATATCTGTACTTTCAAATATTTTCAAATTCACTTGCAAAGCAACTGACAACAGATCATAGCATCATTTGTATCACGACTATAAGGTAGAAAACGCTGTGTGTAATGCAAATTGATAACTCCATGAAGCCAAGGACAGTTGCCTCTCCAGAATAGCCGGAACTGGGGTCCAATTGGAAATCATGTGATTCCTTAGCCAGGCACAGTGGCTTATACTTGTAATGCCAGCACTTTGCGGGGGCATAGGCAGGAGGATCATTTGAGATCAGGAGCTCAAGACAAACCTGGGCAACACAGCGAGACCTCTACAAAAAATTTTAAAATTAGCCAGGCATAGTGGTACGCTACTGTAATCCTAGCTACTCCGCAGGCTGATCCCTTGAGCCCAGGAGGTCGAGGCTGCAGTAAACTATGATCGTGCCACTGCACTCCAGCCTGGGTGACAGAGCAAGACCCTGTCTCTAAAAATAAATGAATAAATAAATCATGTGATTCCCATCAAAAGCGACGTGGCCTGTGGACTAATGTTGGCGTCTTACAAAGTTCAACATAATCTCCACCATATGACCCAGCAATTCTACTACTAGGTATTTGCCCAAAGGAAATGAAAACATTTGTCCAAACAAAGAGTTGTACATGAATGTTCAGAGAACTTTATTCAAGTAGCCAAAAACTGGAAACAACCCAGATGTCTATCAGCAAGAGAATGGATAAACAAATTGTCATATGGTACATGCAATGGAATGCTTCTCAGCAATTAAAAGGATTGCGCTACTAATACATACAGCATTGTAGATGAATCTCAAAAATGTTATAGTGAGTGAAAGCAGCCCGATGTCACAGTACATCCTGGATGATCTCATTTATAGATCCTAGAAAAAGCCAAACCCATCTGTAGAAACAGAAGGCAGGTCAGTGGTTGCCTGTGACTGCAGGTGGAGTGGGACTGACTGCAGAGGGGCACAAGGGAACTTTCTAGAATGATAGAATTGTTCTATATTTTAATTGGGGTGGTGATCTAACAAGTGTATACCTTGGTCAAAACTCATCACTGTATGGTGAAAATAAGTGCATTTTATTGTATGTAATTTATATTTTAATAAAGTTGACTTTTAAAGTTATTTTGAAAAATTACCAAACTAAACCAAGAAAAAAATGCTTTAAAGAAAGAAGGTAAATAATGATTTTAAATGAGTCCTAATTTAATGTCAAAAGGGTGGCTATTCTGAATTGCAGCAGTATTTTTAAAGCAAACTGTTTTTCATATGAACACTCTGGATAGCTGTGCTCCAGGAAGAGAGGCAGTAGGGACTGATTTCCTGAAAAAACAGCTCCAGGAGCTGCCAGTGGATAGCAGGGAGGTGAGGCAGGAGTGAGTGGAGGAGCCAGACTTGATTGGGTATGACACACCCTAAGGCAGGGCTCAAATGATCTGTAAAGGGCCAGGTGCCTTTTGTTTCTGTTGCTTGTTTGTTTATTCGTTTTGTAAAACTAAAAAAAAAAAAAAAAAAAAAAAAATCCCATCTGCTAGAGGTCACAGAAATGTCAAATTGCTATGAAAGTTCAACTTATTCTCCACGTATGTGCTAATCTCATCGCAGATCATCAGCAAGGTGCACAGATCGGCGCTGGTGCGCAGAGCACACTTTCAGCAACACTGCCTTGGGGGTTCCTGGAACTACTTGGGGTTCTGGAAGAGACCAAGGTCCCATGTAAGCAAACAGAGGCAGAAGCCAAAGACAAGTGGGTCATGATTATGAATGCGGTCCTGTTTGTACACAGTGGGTGGTGAGGGCTGAGGAAATGTGCTTAGAAAGATTTCAGAACAGGTACAGGAGGCTGACAAAACACTGTTTTGGGAAGATTCATCTGGCAGCACACCAAGGATGGTGGGGCACAAACAGACTTGAATCCCAGAGACTGATGAGGAGGTTAGTGCAACCAGCCAGGTGGGAGATGGGTGACCGGGATTTGAACCATAGTAGAAGCTGTGGAAAGGAGGACATGGAAGGCAGAAGATGAGGAAAGGAAGGGTCAACAATGACTGGTGACTTGTCAGGGGCCTGGGAGATGGAGACCAGGTCAGAGCTGGCCTGTGACACAGGAAGGGGCAGGTATTCTGAGGAATGAGAGGAAAAATGGGGAGAAAAACTTGAGTCTAGGGCCTCCATCTGCTCTGGGAAATAGGAAGTGGGCTCTTGGGTGTGCCAGCACTCGCCAACCTGGTGGCTCCTGAGAGCTGACTCTGCCTGCCTTGGCCTCCTGCCCAGTAATCCCTGACCCACTGTCGCCCACAGCACCACCCACAGTGGATGACAAAGGGAGACAAACAGAGGGGTGCCTTTGTGCATGCCATTTCCCTGTGCCTGGCATGCGAGCTTCCCCCCACCCATTCTCTACCTGTGACTCCTACTCACCCAGGCATAGCCTTGATATCACTGCAGAATGAACCAGGCCCTGCAGTAATGTGGCCATGACACTCAAATATATTACAGCGACATATCCCATCACAAGGCAGTTGCTGATACGTCCGTCTGCCCTCCCACAATGCAAGTTCACTGTAGGGGTTGGATCCAGCTCGCATTTCACCAACCTTTAGCACAGTGCCTGATGCAAGTCACTGCGCTCAGGAAGCAACATAAACAAGTGAGGATGGAGCACATCGAAGGAAGGACAAAGAGAGGCAGAAAGGTCATGTGAAATGGGCTCAGCTGGTGTGGAGGTGAATGGGAGCCAGAGGTCACACGGACTCTGCTTTTCTCCGCCCTGTGATACATGTATGTTAACTATTATTTGAAACAGAACTTCTATCATCCCAGACAGTTTAGCAGCTGCTCTCTGAATAAAAACACAATTGTCAGCCCATCCGCAAAGACATTATTGTCTGGATTTGGGCAACATCACTCAGAGAAATCTTACCCTAAAAAAAAAAACCACAGGAAACTGGACTAAGGCTGGAACTGACCAGTGAGGGGGAAGTCACCACCTTTAATCTGAGAACAAGCAGTAAAAGAGAAGCTGGAAAATCCTTCAGTTCTACTGGTGCTGAAGTGATTGACATGACTTCTCGTCACTGACTGAAGAGGTGGAATAGAAACAGGTGGAATTGTCATAGACCTGGAGATAGAAGCCAGTTTCAAAGTGGGGTTGCCCACTCCTGGGGACGGGGAGTGGCTGGCACTCCCAGAATGGTCTGGGGTTTATGGCCTGGTTCATTCTGATGGGTCTGTGCCCTTCCCGTAGAGGACGTTCATGTTTTGAGTATCACCCCTGCCCACCACCCTTTAGCAGGGGTTATCACAATGATTTCCTAATCCAGAGAAAAGGCTTCTGCAATACAGAGAGAAAAGGGATTGAGATCCCAGAGGGAAGTTACTAGAACAACCAGAAAGGGAAGCTTTCTATTGGAAGCAAGGATTTCTGGACACAAAACTTTCAGTACTGAAATCAAGGAAAGTCTTGCATAAACTGGCCTAGTTGGAAGGGACCGTAGAGATGGTTGCCCAAACCCCTCTTTCATAAATACAGCTCCGGAGAGGGCTCACATTCATACAGAGCCTGTGGCAAGGCTACACCTGGAGTGGGGTCTCCACCTCCGCCTGCAGGGCCCTATCCCCTGGTGGTGCTTTCTTTCAGTGCTATCAGGATGTTTGCCTTCTTCTTTTCCATAACTACCACTACTTTCTTGGTACTACCCAAAGCAGGGAGCTTTCCAACATCGAATGGTTAGATAGGAGGGATGGCAATGTCTCCCACAGTCCTGTTTCCAGGTGAGGAAGAGTCCTAAGGGAGCCATAGCTCATCCCACAAGCCCCTGCTGCCCTGCCCAAGGCAGGCTGCACCTCCCAGCTCCTTGACTTGCTCTCTGGCAGCCTCCACAGTCTCTTTGAGTAAAAGAAGGCTCTCACCCAAGCCTGAACCAGTGACTTTGCCTCTCTCTTTCCCTTGGGCTGCAAACAGATACAAACACAGACCCAAAATAAATAAAATTCATTTTCTGTGCCACCCTTAGCACAACAGGGTGAGAGGGGAGAGAGCAAATACTTAAGTGGAAAAACTCAGGGAGAAATCATCCGGAGCTCCTCCATCCACCTGCAGATGGCACCTCTGGTTCTCCTTTCCCCTCCCTCCTTAGAGGAGCGAGTAGTGAAGTCAGCAAATGATTTCTGACCCAGCCCTCCTGGAATGGGTGGTCCGAGAGTGTGAGGCCCTGGGGTGAGGAGTCCACAGGCATCTGGAGATGCATGTTTCCCAAAGGACGATAAGATCAGCGTGATGGACGGCCAGGTACACCTCCATGGACTTTCAAAACAAGAGCACAGAAAATGAGCAACCTCTCCTGCCTCTCCTAAGCCCCAGGCTGCCTGTTTACAAATTTTCTCTCCTCTCTCTTCTCATGCCTGAATCTGTTCAGGAATGTTACATTCCAGCCTTTCTGGGATGACTACATGTCCCAGTGGCAGCCATTGTAATGCCTCACATCCCGGAATGTGGCATCCCTGAATGAGTCAGGCAGGAGTGCCGGCTGTGAGAGAGGAAAGCCTACCTCACGCTGCTTCATCCTGGGATCATGGGGCTCAGGCCATTAGATGGTATATTTCAAGATTCCCGAAGGCAACATGCAATTTATGTCCTGTTTGGTGGAGGAACACAGAGAAGTGGAACTACAACAATAATAATTTCACTTTCATCACCTTCTAATTTATAAAGTCCTTTCATAGCGAGGCTCTCAATTGATTGGTACAATAAATATCCTTGAGAGGAAAGAAAGGCTGGTAAAGTGCAGAGGCTGGAAATGCCTCAGGCCTTGTGCCTGGTAAGGAGCAGACAGGACTCGCAGCTGAGATGCTGGCATCATACAGACTTCAGGGCTCTTCCCATTGCATGGTCCATGTCCTTCCTTCAGAAGCGGGCATGCTGCTTAGTCTGTAATGTAGACTGGCAAATGCACAGGGGTTGTTCCAAAAGGCTGAGGTAGAGGCATTGCACACAGCAGTCAGAGGCACCGACATGGCAGTTGAGTAGCCCCCAGCTGAGTCCTGGCTCTGCTTTCATTGACTTTGACCAAATGATGCTACTTAAACTCTGACCCTCAATATCTAGTTTTAAAATAGATACAGTAATGCCTACATCATATATTTTTACATTAAGAAGATAAGGTCTTGGAGACAGTAGAGTGTAGTGGCTGAGACCTATAGCATTGGTGTCAGTAGACCTGGATTCAAACCCCAGGTTTGCCTCTTGCTAGCAATAAATCACGTCACCTCTCTGAGTTTCAGTTTCCTCATCTGTGACATGGAGATAAAACCTCTACCTGTTTCTTAGGGTTGTGAGGACTAAGTGTGATAACATATGCAAAATAACTTACCTAAGTGCTTGGTGGAAAATAGGCACTTGATAAATATTTACTGAATGATGAACTGAAATGACTGGCGAGGCTGGGATATAAAACAAAGACTGAACGACTCCAGAGCTAGGGCTCTTAACTTCTATGGAATGCTGGTTCTCAAACATGCCAAGCACCTCCCACCAGATAATTGGGGTGAGAGGCATTCTTGCAATAGCTGGGTAATTATCCTCAAAGCCCCTTCCAATCCTCAAGCATCCATGAGCTCACCTACTCTCTTGGATGCGTCCCAAAGACCTTCAAAGAAGAGGAACTTGGGGAAGGAATGTAACCTCCATAAGAGCTATGTCTCCACACAAGGGGAGAATTGGGCTAGCACACACACATGCGTGCGCACACACACACACACACACACAAAGGTATATCTGGCCCCATTCTACCATCAAGATGAGAGGTTTCTGTCTTAGAGACCGTAGAGAGATGCTGCTCTATGAGAACACTGAGGCCCAGAGAGGTGAAACAATTTTCTTAAAGCTGCACAGCCAGAGAGTGGCAAAGCCAGAACTGGAATTCAAGCCTCCTGACTTCCAGCCCGGGCTCCCTGCCACTGCCTCCCTATTTACACAGACTTTCAAAATCATTAGGGCACAGAATTAGTTCAGCACTAAGCTTTCAAAATCCACATGGTCCCTCCCACAGGTCCTCTTGAGGACAAAATCATTCAGGGGGAAAAATGTATTAAGTCTTTTGAAATGGCAGAGGAGGGTGTTTCCTCAGATAAGAACTCCTAAGGACATCAGAGTGGAAATACTGATTGGATCAGCGGATCATCTGGGCCCCACCTCTTGTGCAATTTTTGTCTTTTTTGGTATTCAGATGGTGGAAGTGTCAGGCTTCTGAGCCAATGCTCTCTGACAAGTGCATTTTACCTGCCTCTGCAGCCGTGACCGAGGAGTGGCAGGCCTGGATCAGCTCTTACCAGAGGTTTGGAGAAATAGGTTGCTCTGATCCCCAATCAAATGTATTAGGAGTTGCCCCACCAAACAAGCCTGTGAATTCCAAACAGCAGCTCCGTTCTCACTGCCCTTCCCACCTAGGTGACTTTCCTAGCTGGACAACAGATTCTGGAGCCCCAGATTGTCAGTGCTGGGCAGCAGCTCAGACGTGTTCTGATGAAACTCCATACCTCTCAGCTGTGGGAACTAAGGCCCAGGAAGAGGAAGGGACTTGTCCAAGGTCACACTGTGGGCTCGAAAGGTAAGAGTTTTGCTCCTTTGGCCCACAATCTCCTTTGATCCTAAAGTGGTAGCCTGAGGAGTTCAGATAACAGAGCGTGTAACAAAGAAGCCAGAGCTCCAGGGCACTGAGGAGAGAGAAGAGCCACCAAGCAGCCCCTTAGTGACTGAGCTTCTAGGAGCCCCTGGCACCCAGAAGTCCCTGTCCCCTGACGGTGCAGGTATCCCAGTGCCTAGAGCCAGATGCTTACATAACATGAAACCACGCCTACATCAAACCCACACCCACCAAAACCAGAAGTGAGCGTTTCTCCTCTTCACACCTCTCAGCATCTGAAGCTGGATCTCCTGCCCAGATATGTCAGCTGGAGAAAGAACAGCTTCATTTGTGATTGGAGACATGTAAGTTAGATGCAAGGAAATAGAATCCCAAGTTTTGGAGCTGAGTGACATTACTAAGGAATTTCCTTCTTTAGAGAGTAATTTCATTTAAATGTTGGGAATGGTTCTTTGAGAACATATAGTTCCAGAATTGCATCATCTATAAAGTTTGCTTGAACTGAGTCATTTGCTTCTGTTGAGATTTGAATTGAAGTCAGAGAAGTTTTTTATTTTGGTTTCCAGGAGTGGAGTCTTACCCTAATATATATAGTCCTTGGAAAGACCCAGTTAGACACAAACAACAACCACCACCTCTCCCCACCAAAAAGTTAATGCTTGGATGTGGGTGAAAACTGAGCACAGAATAACAAAACAAGTGCTGTTTCCTAAAGTCGCCTTCAGGAGCTGCTGGTATAGGAAAGCTTTTGGTCTCAAAGACGAAGAATAGCATAGGCACCTCCATGAATCAGGCTCCTGAAGCTACTACCCATCCCTTCATGCACCAAGGTACGAAAACTTCAGACTTTTGTGAGAAAAGGTTTTAAAACAAATCCTTGAAGTTTAAAAAGAAAAAGAAAGGTGTGATTTTCAGAGGATTATGTAATGCTCTAAACTACAAACAGCAGGAAAATTTTGTCCTCCCCAAACTCTAACCTGAGAAAGCTTATTCTTCCTATTGTAGACTCTCCGCGATGGTAAAGACCAACCAGGTATCACCAGGAAAGAGTTGAATACACAGAAATCACTCAGTAAATGTTTGTGTTACAAATAAGGGCAATAAAGTGAGCTTTTTATGTAATTAAACTAAAAACTCATCCTGTTCAAAGCTTGGAGACGTGTAGGAGAAATGAATGTCTGATCTAAATTGACTTTCAACAAAGACTGAAAGTGGCTACTACTGATCCGAAGGACCATAATGCAACTAACATTTATTGAGTGCTTTCTGTATGCCAGGCACTGTGCTAAGTTGGCTACTTTATTAAATCCTCAGTATAGCTTTGTGCCTTCCAACTTCAGAGCCTGTGTTTTTTAAACCACTATGTTCTACTCCCTGTGAGTTTTAAGAGCCTGTTATAATTGAGTGAATTAGGGCACTGGAAGTGCCTAATTTTACTTTCACAAACTAGCAGGGACTAAACTTTAAGCTCATCGTGTGTTGCTGAGTGATGAAATTTGGCTCTGAATCTGGTTCAGGGAGTGCTGGCATTCTTCATTCCACAAACATAGGTTCATTCATTCAAATCCATATCAGCACCCAGAAGATGACAGGATCTGTATTAAATATAGGATATGTGGAAAGAAAAGACAAGCTACCCTCAGGGATTTCCCAGTCTAGTAGAGGGAACTGATTTATTAATCAGTTACCACCATTCCACTGGGTAGCTGTGGTTGTAGGTGTGTGTACAAGGTCCTTTGAGGATCAGGGCCAAAGGAACAATATAACATGGTGGTTATTTAAGTTCATGGATTCTACAGAAAATCAGTCCTGAGAGCAAATCCTGCCTCTGTCATTTAACTAGATAGACAAGTTGAACAAGTTCCTTAATCTTCTAAGCTTCTGTTTTTATCACTTTTTAAATGCCAACAGCAACATGGTCTATACCTCACCCCGCTGTTACAGGAAGCCATCAAGGAAGACTAGTCTGGGAAACCAGAGATGGGTCTACACAAAACTTGGGCAGAAATGTAAATAGGAAGTGACCATTTCAGGAGGGAAAACTTTGGACAGAAGCAAGAAAGGGTGAATGTGCATCGGTATCTGTGTGCTCAGGAAAGAGAGTGGTTTGCTATTTCAGAAAAGAGCCAAGACAGAAGCTGGAGATGCAAGAAATGTTGAAAAAGAAAAAAAAAATAGAGGAGAGAGAGATTAGTGGTATCCAGTACTCCGAGCACAGGTATGCAAAGATATATGTGCAAGGAATTGATTCCAGTGTTGTTTGTAACAGAAATGAATGAATGCATGATTTAATACATAAATAAGTAGAAACAACCTCAACATCCAAAGGAGATTGGCTAAATAAATTATGATAGAGCCACATCATCATGGAATAAGACTATCTGGATACTTGAAAAATGAGATATGTCTATATAGACTTACATGGAAAGACATGTGCAGCATAGTGTTAAGTAAAAATGCCAGTTGCAAAAGGGCACATTAAAGTGACGTCAAATTTTTAAATACGTAAGCAATGGTGTAGAAAAATTTTTACCAAACAGTATTTATAGTGGTTACCTCTGGGGACTGGCATTGAGGCAAAAGAGTATTGGTGATATTTCATTTTCTTTTTTCTTTTTTTTTTTAATTATACTTTAAGTTCTAGGGTACATGTGCACAAAGTGCAGATTTGTTACATATGTATACATGTGCCATGTTGGTGTGCTGCACCCATTAACTCATCATTTACATTAGGCATATCTCCTAATGCTATCCCTCCCCCCTCCCCCCACCCCACAACAGGCCCTGTTGTGTGATGTTCCCCACCCTGTGACCAAGTATTCTCATTGTTCAATTCCCACCTATGAGTGAGAACATGCGGTGTTTGGTGTTTTGTCCTTGCGATAGTTTGCTCAGAATGATGGTTTCCAGCTTCATCCACATCCCTACAAAGAACATGAACTCAACCATTTTATGGCCGCATAGTATTCCATGGTGTATATGTGCCACATTTTCTTAATCCAGTCTATCATTGATGTACATTTGGGTTGGTTCCAAGCCTTTGCTATTGTGAATAGTGCTGCAATATACGTGTGCATGTGTCTTTATAGCAGCATCATTTATAATTCTTTGGGTATATACCCAGTAATGGGATGGCTGGATCAAATGGTATTTCTAGTTCTAGATCCTTGAGGAATCACCACACTGTCTTCCACAATGGTTGAATTAGTTTACAGTCCCACCAACAGTGTAAAATATTCCTATTTCTCCACATCCTCTCCAGCACCTGTTGTTGCCTGACTTTTTAATGATTGCCATTCTAACTGGTGTGAGATGGTATCTCATTGTGGTTTTGATTTGCATTTCTCTGATGGCCAGTGATAATGAGCTTTTTTTCGTGTGTCTGTTGGCTACATAAAGGTCTTCTTTTGAGAAGTGTCTGTTCATATCCATCACCCAGTTTTTGATGGGGTTGTTTGATTTTTTTCTTGTAAATTTGTTTAAGTTCTTTGTAAATTCTGGATATTAGCCCTTTGTCAGATGGATAGATTGTAAAAATATTCTCCCATTCTGTAGGTTGCCTGTTCACTCGGATGGTAGTTTCTTTTGCTGCGCTGAAGCTCTTTGGTTTAATTAGATCTCATTTGTCAATTTTGGCTTTTGTTGCCATTGCTTTTGGTGTTTTAGTCATGAAGTCCTTGCCCATGCCTATGTCCTGAATGGTATTGCCTAGGTTTTCTTCTGGGGTTTTTATGGTTTTAGGTCTAACATTTAAGTCTTTAATCCATCTTGAATTAATTTTTGTATAAGGTGTAAGGAAGGTATCCAGTTTCAGTTTTGTGCATATGGCTAGCCAGTTTTCCCAGCACCATTTATTAAATATGGAATCCTTTCCCTATTTCTTGTTTTTGCCAGGTTTGTCAAAGATCAGATGGTTGTAGATGTGTGGTATTATTTCTGAGGGCTCTGTTCTGTTCTATTGGTCTATATCTCTGTTTTGGTACCAGTACCATGCTGTTTGGTTACTATAGCCGTGTAGTATATAGTTTGAAGTCAGGTAGCATGATGCCTCTAGCTTTGTTCTTTTGGCTTAGGATTTTCTTGGCAATGTGGGCTTTTTTTGGTTCCATATGAACTTTAAAGTAGTTTGTTCCAATTCTGTAAAGAAAGTCATTGGTACCTTGATGGAGATGGCATTGAATCTATAAATTACCTTGGGCAGTATGGACATTTTCACGATACTGATTCTTCCTATCCATGAACACGAAATGTTCTTCCATTTGTTTGTGTCCTCTTTTATTTTGTTGAGCAGTGGTTTGTAGTTCTCCTGGAAGAGGTCCTTCACATCCCTCGTAAGATGGATTCCGAGGTATTTTAATCTCTTTGAAGCAATTGCGAATGGGAGTTCACTCATGATTTGGCTCTCTGTTTGTCTGTTATTGGTGTATAGGAATGCTTGAGATTTTTGCACACAGATTTTGTATCCTGAGACTTTGCTGAAGTTGCTTATCAGCTTAAGGAAATTTGGGGCTGATACGATGGGGTTTTCCAAATATACAATCATGTCATCTGCAAACAGGGACAATATGACTTCCTCTTTCCCCAATTGAATACCCTTTATTTCTTTCTCCTGCCTGATTGCCCTGGCCAGAACTTCCAAAACTATGTTGAATAGGAGTGGTGAGAGAGGGCATCCCTGTCTTGTGCCAGTTTTCAAAGGGAATGCTTCCAGTTTTTGCCCATTCAGTATGATATTGGCTGTGGGTTTGTCATAAATAGCTCTTTTTATTTTGAGATATGTCACATCTCCAATGTTTGAATTATGTATAACAAGAGTTATTTTCATATTATGTTTATAATAAAAATTTTTATTAAATGTTAATGCCCCAAAGATGTTGAATGGGATATTTTTAAAAAGAGGCAATTGGGAGGTCTTTGGCTACTTATCAAAAAGCAGGGTCAGCGGCAGAGTGGCAGCTCAGAGAAGAGGAACACAGGAGGGAGGTGACAGTGGAGTAAGCAAGTGGTGGTTCCTCTGTGCTTGTATGTCAGATGGAAGAGAGCCAGAGAAGGGAAGAGATTGAGGGGCATTGCAAAAGCCCTTGAAGTGAGGTCCAGGGAGGAGGAAGGGAAAGATAAAATCAATCCAGTGGGAGGGTACGTTTAGTAGTGAAGGAAGGAAGGGAGGGAGATGGTGGATAACAGTCCTGAGAGTTCTGAGAGATTGATGGGTGGCCTCAGACTTATCAGTAAAGTGGGCAGGAGGTTATTTCCTGAGATTAGGTGATGTAGAGTGGGCTGGTGGTGGGCTTGGGCTGGAGGCTGGAGGAGATTAGAGTGCTTGGTTTCTGATTGTGCTCAGAAAGTGTGGGAGGGAGTTTCTCCTCCTCATTAGCCCCCAGGCAAGGTTCTTCCCACTAGCAGAACTGGGTGGTCCTCCCATTCCTGGACTCCACAGTTCAGGTTTCCAGACCTCGTTGTGCCAGCCACCTTTGGGCACCCTCCAGCCACAGCTCTTTGTTTTCTATAGCATCCCTGGGGATGTGAAGGTAAGGAAGGGCAAGAGGGTGGGTGGCCTGTGGCTGCTACTGCTAACAATGCTGCTTCCGAGTATTTTGTCCCTAGTGGAATAGGACTTTTTGTTAAGGGAGGGAGAATGGGTGAGGCTCAGTAGAGTGTGCTAGAAGTGCCGGACGGTCCTCAGAACCCGTCTTTCCTCACACCATGGGTCAGAGTGAGATTATCAAACCATGCATCTGGGTTTTCTGTCTGAAACTAACCAGTAACTCACTAGTATTGATGATTTTATTATTGCTGAAATCATCCTCAGGAAATGGCATTTGGAATGTGGAAGGAGAGAAGGAGGAAAAGGAGGAGGGGGAAGAAATGAGAACAAAAAAGGAGGAGGTGAGAAGGATCAAAAAATGGGGGAGAGAGAGATTACCAGTACTGTGAGCACAAATCTCAGACGGAAGTAAAGAGGGGGAGATGATAAAACTGAATGTGTGCCCCGGAGCCAAAGGGTTTAAAATATAGGGTGAAGCACTTTAGTTATTTACTTTAGGCAATAAGAAGTGGTAGGACCCTACAGTTTTTGCTACTAAGGACCCATCTTCTTCCTGTCATACTTGGAGGCTGGCTCAGGGGAATGACTGACCTGCACCCGCATTTCTAAGGTAGACTTATGTTTAGGAGGAGCATCCACCCGAATTTAAAAATGTGAGTCAGGATAACTCTGTTGAACTATACTAAAATGACATCTACATCAGATGAAATTCAGTCAGAAGCAGACCAGTACCTGGTGATGGCAAGGTTAAACCTTCTCAACTGCTGTGTTGAGATTCAGAAAACTCTGGTCCAGCTGCAACAAGAAGAAAAGATCTAAGATACTAAGAAAAGAAGGCTTTGTATCTAAGAATACCAGAACTGAAAGGAATGTTTTTTTGGTTTTTTTTTTTGAGATAGAGCCTCACTTGCTCTGTCACCCAGTCTGGAATCCAGTGGTGCGATCTCGGTTCACTGCAATCTCCACCTCCCTAATTCAAGCGATTCTCCTGCTTCAGTCTACCAATTAGCTGGGATTACAGGTTCCTGCCACCACAACCAGCTAATTTTTGTATTTTTAGTACAGACGGGATTTCACCATGTTGGCCAGGCTAGCCTCATACGCCTGACCTCAAGCGATCCGCCTGCCTTAGCCTCCCAAAGGGCTGGGAATATAGGTGTGAGCCACAGCGCCTGGCAAAAGGAATCTTAAAGATCATAGAAACACAATTCATCCCTTCCTCTTCTGTCTCTGTAGCTCTTTTTGCAGGTAGCATGATGTATTGTAATTTATTGCCATGCATCTATCAAAAAAACATATTTTCTCCACTGTTGCATTGTCGAAGCATGGCATCTAGCACAGAACAGGTTTAGTGGATGTTTGTGTTTGTTACCTCCTATCTTACCCTCTCATTTTACCAATGAGGAAAAAACAGCCCAAAAACCTGAAGAGATATTCCAAGCTACTAACTTGCTCAGGCTAACAATACACTGACCAAAGGCTTAGCTCATCCTGTTGTGTTCAGGTGAAAACATGAAGGTTTTCCACAGTGTCCAGGGAGATGGAGAGAAATCAGTTCCAACACACAGCATGTCCTGTGCAGAGGCAACTTGGGAGCTACGTTTTGGAATGTAAGCTTTTGCTGAATGTTGTAAGCAGAAAAAATTTACCAGTTTCTGACTCTAATCCTGTGGTAGAGTGTATGAATCACCGTTTTTCATTTTTGCACTAAGAAAAACCCCCATATCCTCTCTAAACCCTTTGAGCCTTCTCAGATGTGTTCAGAAAGTACCTTGAGTAAGCCTTGGTGCCAGTAGTGAGGTGAGAGGCTGAGATGTGTATCAGGAACTAAAAAGGATGAATCTTTGGATTAACCCTTTGTATAACAGTCTCTGGACTTTCCTCAGGTGAGAACAGAGAAGGTGAACTCCTTCTGCAACAGTATTTGCCAAAATGTTTTCTCAGAACACTAGTGCCCACATATGTTCTTGGAAAGAAAAACATGGCTCTGTGGTCAAGAAAGATGGACGAATGCTACATTCTAAACTTCCTTTAGGGGACTTGCCATGTGCATTAGCACACTAAAGGCACTGAGAAATCCTGCAGTCAGAAAACCAGTTGAACTTTATTCATCCCAGTACTGCACAAAATTATGTCCCCAGGGAACACTTGTTCCATGTCACACTTAGGACAATAGCTCTCAGATTTTTTTTTTGCTCACTGTACATAAATCCTGGAAGTTGGGGCAGTACACTTGAAACCAGTGACATGTACAATGTGCATATCACTGTTTAAACAGGTCTACTGTTTAACAAGTTCTCTCAATGAGACAGTCAGAACTGCATGGTTTACTCAGTGCCCTTCAGTACTGGTTGAAGGTTGACTTGAACTTGGCTCCTCCATGGTCATTCTTTCTTATAAACTCCCAAATTCAAGTTGCCACCCGTTCCAGAAAAATCTCCTCTTCCTTGGAATGCCATGGCATCACAGCACACCTCTTTGCAGCCAGTTGACCCCACTTGGACAACATCATGCCACCCACTCAGCCCAGAGTTCTCCCCAGCAGGCAACATGGCAACAGTGTGATCTGTAGCTGAAGCAAAAATAAATTTTACACACATGGAGAAAC
Source organism: Macaca mulatta (assembly GCF_049350105.2). Classification (NCBI taxonomy): domain Eukaryota; kingdom Metazoa; phylum Chordata; class Mammalia; order Primates; family Cercopithecidae; genus Macaca; species Macaca mulatta. The sequence continues at coordinate 157,882,004 of NC_133411.1, forward strand.
ATTTGGCAGCACATCTGTAAACGATTTAAACCACACCAGTTGAGAGCACCCACCCTGGAACTGGTATTCCAAGAAGTAAAACAGGCATTTGTGTGAAGCAAGCTCAGGGCCAGCTTTGCTTCTGAAGAGGCTGGGAGGCTACAGGAAGGAGTGGTGTAGGGCTGCTGGACCCCTGGAAGTCAATGTTCAGAGTCCTCTGAAACACAGAGATAGAAAGTAGCTTATAAAGATCATTCCCTTGTTTTCAATTATTTATACACATTTTACTGAAATGGGAAAATGTTTAATTGCATGATTGTTTTTTAACCACTTGATTGATGTATGATTGACATACAAAAAGCTGTACATATTTAATATATACAACTTGATGATTTTGGAGATAAGCATCTACCTGTAAAATCTTCACCACAATCTATGCCATAAACCTATCCATCACTCCCAAAAGTTTCCTCCCAATCTATTGTGTGTGTGTGTGTGTGTGTTTGATAAGAACACTTAACATAAGCTTTATCCTCAGCAAATTTTAAAGTGTAAAATATAATATTGTTAACTATAGGCAGTATGTGGTATAGTAGATTTCCAGGATTTATTCATGTTGTGTAACTAAAACATTGTGTGCTTTAACTGATATCATTCCAGTCCACCTTTTCTCCTGCCTCTGGTAACCACCATTCCACTTTCTGCTTCTATGAACCTATTTTAGATGTATCACATAAGTGGTATCATGAGTATTTTTCTTTCTATGCCTAGCATATTTCACCACCATAATGTCCTCCATGTTCATCCATTTTGTTGCAAAGAGCAGGATATCCTTCTTTTTTGAGACTGAATAATATTTCATTGCAAGTAGATACCAAATTTTATTTGTCCATTTATCAGTCTGTAGATATTTAGGTTGCTCCCATGTCTTGGCTATTATGAATGCAGATCTCTTAGAGATTCTGATTTTCCTCTCTTTGGATATGTATCCAGAAGTGGAATTGCTGGATGATGTAGTAGTTTTATTTCTAATTTTTTGAAGAATCTCCATACTGTTTTCCATACTGGCTACACCAATTTACATTCTCACCAACAGCATATAAGAGTTCCCTTTCTTTTACACTCTTGACAATATTTGCTATCTTTTTTTTTTCAATTAGAAATTAAGTGTAGAACTGTTTTAATTTTTTTGATAACAGCCACCTAATAGGTGTGAGATGATATCTCACTGTGGTTTTGATTTACATTTCCCTGATGATTAGTGATGTTAAGCACCTTTTCATATACCTGTTGGATATGTGTATGTCTTCATTGGAGAAACGTCTGTTCAGTGCTGTCTTGGTATGTTTTGCATTGCTGTAACAAAATATTACAGACTGGATAATTTATAAAGAAAAGAACCTTTTTTCTTATAGTTTTGGAGGCTGAGCAGTCCAAGATCAGGCAGCCTTATCTGGTCAGCTTCTGGTGACCATCACTGGGCATCACTGGGCAAGGGAAGTACTGACAGCCAAACTGGCTTTCATAACAGACCCACTCTCATGACAACCCATTAATTCATTAATCCATTGACCTATTCATCTATAAATGGATTAATCCATTTATGAGGCAAAATCCCTCATGGTCTATTCACCTGTTAAAGGCCCATCTCTTAATACTGTTAGATTGAAGATTAAGTTTCAGCATGAGTTTCAGAGGGGACAAATATTCAAACCATAGAATTGTGCCCCTGGACTCCCAAACCCCATTTCTTTCTCACATACAAATAGCATTCGTTCCATTCCCATAGCCCCAAAGCCTTAACTCATTTCAGCACCAACTCAAAAATCCAAAGTACAGAGTCTCATCTGTTAGCCTGTGAAACTACAAGTTACCTACTTCCCAGAAGTAATGGTGAGACAGGCAAAGGGTGCACATTCCCATTACAAAAGGAAGAAATAAGCCAGAAGAAAGGAGGAACAGGCCCCAGGCAAGTCCCAAACCCAGCAGGGCAGACGTTAAATCTTAAAGCTAGAGAATAATATCTTTTGACCTTGTATTCAGACACTGGGGTAGGGGTTAAGCCCCTGAGGTGTTGGGCAGCCCCACCCCTCTAGCTTTGCTGGGTTCAGCCCATGTGGCTGCTCTCCCAGGTTGCAGTCCAGTACCTGTAGCTTTCCCAGGTGGGCGTTGCATGCTGCTGGTTGCTTCACAGTTCCAGGGTCCCAGTGGCAGCCCTACTCCCACGGCTGCACAAGGCATTGCCCTGGTAGATACTCTGTGGTGGCTCTGTACCTCCAGTCATTTCTGTTTGGGCTCCCAGGCGTCTCAATACAAACTCTAAACTCTAGGTGGTGGTCACCACAGCCCCGCAGCTCTTGCATCTTGCATTCTGCATGCCTGCAGAATTAGTACCACATGGACACTACAAAGGCTTATTGCTTGCACCCTCTGGAGCAGCGGTGTGAACCACATCTGGGCCCACTTGAGCTACAGTGTGATGCCAAGGTTTACAGCTTAAGCCTTTTGGAGTGGAAAATCTATCTTCACCTGAGACTGCTTGAGCCACAGCTGGAGTAGCCAAAGAGTTCTGCACTAGGATTCAGGGAACAGAGTCCCAGTGTGGCCATGGGCAGTTAGGCTGTAGAGGGTTCCTGGGGCCATCTTGCAAAACCATTCTGCCGTCTTACACTTCTGGGCTTAGGCCATTGTATCTTAGAAGCAGCTTCTAGGATCTCTGACATGGCTGTGTGGTCTGTCTCCCATAGACCTGATGAAGAACACCTGGCTCCCTTCTAGTCATTCTAATCTTTTTAGTAACTGGTAACTCAGCCACACCCTTATTTTGTTCTTGCAAACATGCTTTCTTGTTCTTTTCATGGCCAAGCTGCAAATTTTCCAAATAATTGTGGTCTACTTCCCTTTTAATTATAAATTTCTGTCTTTTAATCATCCCTTTCCTCCTGCATCTCATTGTGAGCAGCCAAAGGTAACCACACAGCATCTTGAATGATTTGCTGCTAAAATATTTCTTCCACCAGAAATCCTGGTTCGTCACTCCCAACCTCCCACAAAGCCCTAAAGCATGACATAATGTAGACAAATTCTTTGCTACTTTATAATGAGGATGGCCTTTATTCCGGGATTCAACATCTTGCTTCTCATTTTCATCCGAGATGCATCAGAATGGCCTTTCCGGTCTATATTTCTGTTGACATTTTTGGTAATCTCTAAGAAGTTCCAGACTTTCTCTAGTCTTCTCTTCTTCTGAGCACTCACCAGAATCACCTTTAACATTCCATTCATGTCAATATAGATTTTTTCCAGGATTAAATTCAAAACTGTTTCAGTCTCTACCCCTACCGGTTCCAAAGTTTCTTCCACATTTTCAGGTATTTGTTACTAACAACAGTGTCACCTCTCAGTACCAATTTTCTGTCTTAGTCCATTTTGCATTGCTGTAACAGAATCTCTCTGACTGGGTAGTTTATAAAGAAAAGACATTTATTTCTTACAGTTCTGGAGACTGGGAAGTCCAAGATGAGGCAGCCACATCTGGTTGGCTTCTGGTAGGAGTTTTTTGCTGTGTGATAACATAGCAAAAGGCATCACTGAGTGAGAGAGGCACACTGAGAGCCAAAATGGCTTTTATAACAAACCCACACTTGTAATACTCCATTAATCCAACCTCTCAATACTGTTATATTAGACATTACATTACATCTGCTCAACATGAGTTTTAGAGGGGACAAGTATCCAAACTATAGCAAATTCCTTTGACCATTTTTTAATCACATTGTTTACTTTTTTGCTATTGAGTTCTAGAGATTTCTCGTATATTTTGGATATTAACCCTTTATCAGATATATGGTTTTCAAATACTTTCTTCCATTCTGTAAGTTGCTTTCTCATTTTGTTGGTTGTTTCCTTTGATGTGCAGAAGTTTTTGGTTTGATGTAGTGTTACTCATCTGTTTTTGCTTTTGTTGCCTGTACTTTTGGTATCATGTCCAAGAAATCATTGCCAAGGCATTTGTTATTTTTTTGAAGCAATTGATCAGAAAAATAAGATAACTCTTAATTTATACTCATTAGGAAAATTATGATAAATAAAAGGGCATCAGACAAAAGCAAAGGCCCATAGATCCTATTACTGGTTCTACCGTTCAATGAGCCCTGAGGCTCAATTTCCTTCACAGTAAAAATTGGGTTAAATTCAGTAACCTCCAGAATCCTTTCAATGCCAATATTATTCTGACTTCTAAAAGATGCAAGAAATAATTTTAAAACTAATAAATAAAAGAGGAAGTGAAGGATTGTGAACAAAATCAATACTTAATAATTATTTATTTACCATTAACATTTATGGGAAAAGTTACAATGTACCAGACATTTTTCCAAGCACTTTATATTTATTATCTGTTTAGTCTTACAGCATCCCTATAAGCTAGGTGTTGTTATTACCTTGTTTTATAGATAAGGACACTGAGGTTTAGAAAGATTAAGTGGCTTAGCCAACACAACACTGTTTGTAAGTAATGGATCTGGGATTTTAATCCAGCTCTCTGACTCTAGAGCCACTACACTGTTGATTTTCCAAAATACTAAGCTTAAAAATTTTGTAACAGATGCTGGTGTGCATATCTTGTTATGATATGAAATGTGTGTGAAATACAAATCTAAGAAAGGAAATATAAACACCCAAAGGGGCAATATTTCTAAAGGGGCAGGTTATAATAGCAAAATTAAATTGTTCAGCCAGAACACAAATGGGAATCTATTTCATGTGTGCCCCTATAGCCTGACACGTGGGTCCCAGGGTTGGTCAGTTGGCACAGCAAGTTTCCCAAGTTGGGTTCAGGAAGGAGTGAGGTAAGCTTCGGGGTGAGTCCCAGAGGGAGGAAACTGGCAGGCATCCAAGGGAAGGTGGTGTGAGCCTGACAATGGAAACTTAGAATCCTTCTGTCTCTGAACTACTAGGAAGCCTAGAGGTCATTCCATCAAACCTTTCACCCAAACAAGGCGCTCCTTTTATAACATGCTGTGGGTGTTTATCCAGCCTTTTCCTATGGATTCCCAGAGATACAGTTTGCTCTACATATTAGACAGCCTGTTTTATTTCTGGACACCTAAAGCTATTAGAAAGCTATGTTTCTTTTAATGAGACAAAATATGCCTTATGGTGATTTTTACCAAAGGTCCTGGATCTGCCTCCAAAAAAATCTGAAAATGCCATTTGACCCCCTTTCCTATGACAGGAAGCAGAAATTAGAAGACTCATTGAGTCTTTCACGACCAACTTAAACTTCCTCGTAACAAGTTTTGTCCATTCACCATCTCAATCACCATCCTGTTGGCATTATCATACTGGCCAAGGCCTACAACTCACTGACCATGGTATTGTTTATGGGACCTAGCCAGAGGCCTGCCACACAGTTACAGACACAGTGTGATTATTTGAATTGAACTAAGAAGCTGCAAGCGGAAAATATGGGAAAAATGGTAACCTGGGCCCTTGACAGCATTGCTTAGACAGCATTTAAATCTCTCTTGATCTAGGCCCCTTTTCCAGATCCTCCATGGCAAGAGATATTTTCCCTACATGCTAAAGTTGGGGAACATTGATCACTGCTCCAGACTTGAAAGAGGAGTTTTGGGGATCACCATTATGACATCAGTACCTAGCCAGAGCCTGGCCCACAATAGCTACCAGATAAACAACGAACAAATGAATGAGCAAGAGAAACTTATGGTGCACTTGCTAAGTTCCAAGTACTTAAGTATGTTCTACTTAAGGTACATATTAAGTACTTAAGGTACACATTACCTTATTCAAATCTTACAACTCATGATTAAAATATGAACATACCCATTTTACAGATGAGGTAATTGAGAACCTGAGAGGTTAAGAAACTTGCCCAAAGTGACTCAGTTAGTAAGTGGAAAAGCCATGATTCAAACCCAGAGTTGCCTTTCTCTAAAGCCCATGCTTTTAAAAGCATCACAATATCTCCTGAGGGAAACAAGGAAAAACAGACAGGATGCAGATAGAAAGACAAAGTGACTGGAAAAAGAAAATGCAAGTACTATAAGAGAGCTTTGTGAACTGCGAAATTTTCTGTTAAAGGAAGCATTGGGGCCTGTGTGGAAGGGAGACCCTCTAGACCAGTCCCATTGGGCACTCTGGCTTCTTGGCATTTCCTTCCTCCATCCCTGGCATTTCTTCTAGGCCCTTCCAACTTCCACTGTGCCCTTTGAACACTAGCAAGAACACCGTTGTCTGGTTTTATCCCAATGTAGGCCACAAGGGCTTTACAGGGCACATGTCCTGTGCCCAGCTTCATGAGTAACACCTACACTAACAGAAATCACAGCCGGTTTCCAACATCCCAAGTGTGTGTATGCTAATGGGGACACTGAGCCACAGAGGCCATGCTGGACAGGGTAAGGAGGCAGTGTTTACATCATACCTGTGCTCACCAGCCATTCTTTTCAAAGCAGCCAGAGAGATCTTACTTAAAAAGCAAATCAAATCTCACCACTTTCTCTTCTGCTTGAAACTCTCATGGCTCTCCCTGGCATACAAAATATAATCAAAACTCCTGTGAGGCCCACCAGACCTCCCCCCCACACCACCTTTCCAGCCTCATTTCATGCCCCTCACTCCTGCACTGACCAATTTTCAGAGCCTCCCTCCTACCTGCCTCAGGTGCATGCTGGTCCCTCTATCCAGAATGTATTCTTTCCTATGCTCCACGGGGACCAACTCGCGCTCCTCCTTTGAGTCTCCATCTAAACTTCATTACCTCAGTGAAGCTATCCCTTAGCCCCAGGCCAGGTTGTGGTTCCTGGTTATAGGCCCATAAAGCACCTCTATTCCTTCACTACCCACTTCCAATTATTTGTTTAAAGTTTATCTTCCCTGGTAGAATCTAAGCTCCACACAGGTGTATCTAACGTGCTCACCATTCTCTCCCAAGAGCTGTGGTAATCATGGAGGAAATAGTTGAGGGTTATGTAGGTGTTCTAGCCCAGCCGCTTACTCTAGTTAGTTGTGTGCCTCAAGCAACTCCCTTCTGACCTCTCAGCCTCAGTTTCCCCAATTGCAAAATAAGACAGCTGGGCTGAGTAACCTCTGAGTTCTCTCATGATTCTAATATTCCAGGTTTGACAACTTGAGGACACTTACAGTATAGCTTCAGCTTAAAGCAAAATAATTTTAGAGCAATGCCACTCAGGAAGGAAGACCCTGGGAATGTAAGTCGCCTCCTTGGTGTGGGTCGTGTTTACATAATAAACCCAAGAAATCATCATAAATCATTCCAAGTGGAGCTGCCTGGGTTGAAGCAACAAGACAAAAATACCTCTGGGCACTGTTCCTCTGGGCCCCCACCCAGCTTAAGAGAAACAGGGCCAGCCAGCACTGTGCCTTCTGAAAAATCAGCTGTCAGAATTTTCTTTCTGGACAGGACCCCTCAATGGGGCTTTCTCTCCCACCCTTCGAACTTCGATTCCCTTCTAGGACCTTTCTGTTTTCGAGTGCCTTACAAAGAGGAAATGTCCTGAGAAGATCAGGGACTGAGTTCTAGGTCAGCCACTGCTGAGATGTGTGTAACTCTCCATAAATATTTCATTCCTTGTGATCCATATTTTCAGCTCTGTTGCATAGGGGTTATAGCTGGCCTCTAATGACACTGAAAAAACACATAGGGGAAATATTTTTTAAACCTTAAAGGGCCATACAAATGCACAGATTGCTTTTGGTCATTATTTCTGACTTGTTCACTAACTAAAGGGTTGCTCAGGAGGCCACCTGGAGTTTCTGCACTTTATCTCTAATTGGAGAATGAAGAGTTTGTTCCTCAGGTCAAAAAGTCTCAGGCATTTGGGTAGCAGGTGGTTGAATCACCCTGGACTGGCCCTAAAGACAGATCTAATTCAAGGCTTCTACATGTTCCTGAATTTGGGTCAGTGACCGTAACTTTAAACCAGACTTAGTCCCAAAATTTGCTACCAGGTTTAAGAAAGTCTTTTAGGCCCTGTGGCCTAAAAAGGTTTAAAGTAGCAGTGTAGCTGAGGGGTTCAGAGAATGTACTTTGATGCCAGACAGACCTTGGTTGAGTTTCTCTCTGCCACTTACCAGCTGTGTGAGTTTCTGTTTTCTCTTCAAAGAAATAGAATTCACTGCCCTCAGTATGAAAAGTGCCACTGCGTGTCAAACATGTAGTTTAGTGTGCATGCAACAGGTTAGGCATTCAAAAAGTCATGTTATTGTTATTGTCCTTTATATGGCTATTCCAGAGCCAGAAGCCGTACCCCTGACCCACCCTAGCCTTGTCCAAATTCCCTGGGCATTCTTTCCACTTCCTGCCTTGTCTAACCCTTGCCTTGCCCGTCTTGTTTTCCTCTAACACTTCTACAAGACAGATACTTCCACATTTACCTTATAATTTACCTTATTTTACTTAATATTGCTCAGGACATACCTCTGCAAGCAAAAGTTCTGGAAAAGGAAGTCTCTTGGTCAACAAGTATACTAAATTCAAGTGCCATTACAGAGACACCTGGGCATCTAAGCAATAGATGCCGAAGAAATAGATGCCTGAACCATTGGATGCTGAGATTCTTTTAGACCTGGCTGTGCCACTATGACAATTGCCAAGATATTTAACATTCTCCAGCCTTTAGGCTTCCTAGCTGTAGAACTAAAACATCAATTTTAAAAATGTATAAGCCTTTTATTCTAGCTAGACAAAACTCTTTCCTCTAATAAATCTCTTGCAGAAGCCCAATATATAAAATATTTAACCAAATACAATCTGCTACAACTATAGGAGGGGAGGACACACTCATGCCTGATGCCCTTTCTCACCTTCTCCTGGTCTAGCCCCTTCCCCTCATCCCCAGGGCAGCCTGGAAGCTCCCATGCACATCCATAAGGCTTCACAGAGTTCCGTTTACATGATGCCTTATTCCTCACCTGTTGAAAGAGGATAATAACTAATTCTAATTCAGAGAAAAATAAAATGAGTTAACATAGATAAAGCCCTTGGCACAGTGCCTAGCCTAACGTAAGTACTCAGTAACTGTTGGGTGTCACTGTTATTACTGCTGCCACTCGATTAAGGTATCTGCCAGCCAGAAGCATTAGGCACCTGTGACCTTTAGAGGCTCATGAAAACACACAAATCTATGGAGACTGTAAATTGCCGCCACCACTCACCACCCCAACTCCATCGTCTTCATGGACACAGTTTGAAATATCATGTTATTTCACAAGCTGGGCAAATTCTGCTTCTACTGAAAGCATGTGTTTTATAAAACAATATTTCGGTCACTCCTTGATTTATCTGGCAAACATTCACAGAGCTCTCACTCTGTGTGCCAGGGTTGAGGCTAGGAATGTAAGTTGAGTCTAGAGAACTCACAATAATGATGCCAGTCTATGTTTTGTGGCTGGTGACCCATGCAGTCATTCATCCTGCAAATATTGTGCATTGACGGTGAGCCACACAGTATGCTAAGGATGCAGCCACAGTCAAGAAAAACCAAGCCCCAGTCCTGAGGAGCTTGCTTTCTGTGGGGTAGAGGTAGAAAGGGCCCTGGAAATGACATGGAAGGGAAGATCCACAGGTGATGAGGATTAGGAAGGTGGAATAGGGATGAAAAGTCAAGACTTTAGCAGAGCTGGATTCAAGAGAGGAATAAGGGTGTAACCTAAGGTGAGGTGGGACTACAGGGAACAGCATGTACAAAGTTATTTATCCAAGAGATTTCCAAGAACACTATTGTTTGCTTCTATTAATTTGCTCTGAAAAGGACACATACTACTTTTTTGGGCACCAACTTTTTAAAAAATAAGCTCTTACATAAACAATTATTGCAGGGATATTTGCCATAAGCAAATCTTGAACTCATTCTAGAATTAATCTTCTCTTTATGATTAATAGACCAGAATCTTGTTTCACATTTCATTCTGGGAAGTTAATTTGAAAAAAAAAAAAGTCAGTTTCATTTAAAGGAAACTGAGCATGACTTGAATATGGTACACAGGAAAGAGCTAACGATTTGAATAAGAAGACCTGAGTTTCAATGCCAGCTTCTTACTAATTGAAGTTCCTCTCTCTGAACCAGTTTCTTCTTTGGTAAAACTGGGGAGGGCAGATCTGACACCCACCACAAAATGGGAATATCCTATGAAATAACGGGTGGGAACACAACCTGTAGATGTTACAGCATATAGAAGCCATTTGTATTTATTTTGATAACTTCCTTTCTCTGTTCCTTTGTTTTTCTTGTCCCCATGCATAATGAAATGATAGTAACTGGATCATTTTCATCACTCCTGTTTCTTTCCTTTCAAGAAGAAAGGATAAATATCTAAAAATGGCATTACAATTCTTCCGGGGCTCATAGTGTCACCAAGGAATGTCCAATACAATCTGTCAGCAAAGCCATTGAAACAAAGAGCTTCTTTGGGCTTCCCTAAGATCCAAAAAGAGCAGGCTGGGCTCTCTCCTGCCAAAGACAGCCATTCTGAGCTATAGTCCAGCCTCCAGACCCCTACTGTCTGCCCCCAGACACCTAGGAGCTTTGAGTTTATTCCCATAGATCCCATGATAGAACCCGGCTCTGCCCGTCCCACTATCCTCTCTCCCACCACAGCAGCTCTTCCCCAGACCACATTTTTCTCACATCTGAATTTACCACTTATTGCCTCAGTGTGTCCTTGGTCACGATGGTTAAGGTCTCTGTGCCTTGTTTTTAAAAATTTCTATAGATAGAAAATATTTGGGGCACCTATAATATTTTGGGGTACACATTTTTTTGTTACATGCATAGAATGGGAATGATCAAGTCAAGGTATTTAGAATATCCATAACTTTGAGCATTTATCATTTCTATGTGTCAGGAATGCTTTAAATCCTCTCTTCTAGCTCTTTTGAAATTTGCAATACATTGTTACTAACTATGGTCACCCTACTCTGCAATTGAACATTCAAAGTTATTTCTTCTATCTTGCTGTATATACTTGCAATTATTTTAATCCATAAAAAGGACATGATGAAAGAATTCTGTCCTCATAGGATTGTTTTCAGCAGTAAAGGTTGTTATTCAGTTTAAGGATTTCACACAATTTGAGGCAATTATAAATACTCAGGAAGTATTTCCTGTTTTTACTATTACCAATTTTTCCTTCCTTCTTCCTCCTTTCCTTCTTTCCTTCTTCCCTTCTTCCATCTTCCCCTTCTTTTATCCTTCCTTCCTCCCTCCTTCTCTTTCTCCTTCCCTCCTTCCCACCTACTTCCTTCCTCCTCTCTTTCCCTTCTTTCTTTCTTCCCTCCCTCCCTCTTGTTCTCTTTCCCTCCCTCCCTCTCTCTCTCCCTTTCTCCTTCTTCCCCCCTTGCTTTCCTTCCTCCCGCTCTTTCTCCTTCTCTTTCCCCTCTGTCTCCCTCCTTTCCTCTTTCTCCCTCCCTCCTTCCCACCTGCTCTTGCTTTCTCTTTTTCCTTCCCTCTTTCCCTCCCCATCTCTCTTTCTCCTCCCCTCATTTCCTCCCTTGCTTCCTTCCTCCCTGTTCTGCCACTAACCATTACTTCCTCTTTGCCTTTCACTCTCTCTTCTTTCTGTGTCTCCTCACTCCCTTGCGCTTGCCTTCATGTACCTCAGTCCCTACTTCCCCTTACCCTGACAGCCTCCCCAGGCCTGAGCCCATATAGAATTGGCTCTCACAGTGGCTCCCCTGGAGGAACAGACTCAGGCTTAGCTGCTTCCAGGGCTGGGATCTATCAGCCAAACCAGTACTTGACTTTAGGGTATTTCTAGGACTTAAATTGTATTTGTGGAGCCACTAGCCATTATTTTTGGGAACTCTAAGAGGCCCAAAGTCCCTGAGGACTGAGAGAAGATAAATGTTATATTGCTCATCTTTGCTTAAAAGTGAGCAAGATTGATTCTGGTCATTTTAAACAGTTCTTTTAATATCTGGGCAACTCTCCACTAAGTCCTCTCTCAATCTGCTAGCATGAGGACTCAGCTGAGTCCTGAGGTTCTTCTCATCCTTCTTCTGTCCCTTGTTTCTTTCCCAGCCTGAATTTGGCATCACTCCATGACACCCACAGACTTTTCTTGCTCCTCTGCTGAACTCTAAACTCTCAGGGACATGAACAGGGACATGTTTACAATCCTCTAATTACTCTGAGATGCCTTAACTCAGAGTATTCTGATTCAAAAGGACTTAGGTTTAAGTACTGCCTTTGGCACTTTGTTCCTATGACCTTGCACAGATCATTTAATTTCACTATGTCCATTTGCCTATTTGCTCACTCAACAAGTACTCATTGAACCTCTACAACATTCCAGGTGCTGTGCTAGTTATTAGAGATGAAGTGGTGAACAAGGCAGGTATAGCCTTTGCCCACAAGCAGCTCAGAGTGGAGGAGATACCTAACAACTGAAATCACAAACAAACCAACAAAAATAATGACTTGTGATGAGTACTATGAATAAAACATTCAGGAGCTAGGCTAAGCAATAACAAGCTGGGGGAAAGTAGAGATACCTATTTCAATATAGTACACAGAGATGGCTTAGAGCTGCATTGGCTTAGGAATAGCCCTAGTGCTATCCACATTTTGGCCTAATACTTATTTGTTGGAGTATGGAGGGGCTGTCTTGTGCATTGAATGAGATTTAGCAGCATCCTTGGCCTCTGCCCACCAAATGCCAGTGGCCATCCCCAACCACATTGTGACAACCCAAAATGTCTCCAAGATATTGTTAATGTCCCTGGGAGAGCATGAAAGGGCCAATCATCCCCAGTTGGGAAGCCCTGGCATACAGTATGGGCTTTGCTGTTGCACAGATTTGGGTTTGACTCTCCCCTCATTTATTTACTTGCCATGGTGACTTTGAATAGGTAACTAAGCTCTCTGAGCCTCAGTTTCCTCACAAGTGAAATGGGGATATTATCAACATCATCTTGTAGTGTCGTGAGAGGAATAAATGAGATAGCAACCACTCTATAGTAAGTTCTCAGTAATATGGTGATTATTGCTGACACCATTATCATCATATATGTCTCTCTGACTGGCCTCTAGCCCCTTGGGGACAGGAACTGGCCCATAGTCACATGGTATGGTTTGGATATTTGACTCCATCCAAACCTCAGTTTGAATTTTGATCCCCAGAGTTGGAGGTGGGGCCTTGTGAGAGGGTGAGAGGTGTCTGGGTCATGGGAGCAGATTCTTCATGAATGACTTTGTGCCTTCCTGAGGTAATGAATGCGTTCTCACTCTACAGTTCAGGTGAGAGCCAGTTGTTTAAAAGAGCATGGCACCTCTCTCCCCCATCTCTCTTCTTCCACCTCTTACAATGTGACTAGCTGGCTACCCTTCACCTTTCTCTATGATTGGAAGCTGCCTGAGGCCTCACCAGGAGCAGATGCTGATGCCATGTTTCTTGTACAGTCTAGAGAACTGTACGCCAAATAGACCTCTTTTCTTTATGAATTACTCAACCTCAGGTATTCTTTTATAGCAACACAAATCAACCAAGACATCAGATTTATACCCCCAGCTCACAGCACAGAAGCCAAGACACCTTACAAAACTGGTAAACCTCTGCAGTGAAATCTAAGAAGTCCCCACAAAGACTGGATGGACAGAGAAGGCAACCAATGCCAAGTAAATGACTGTGACTTTGATTTGACCCCAGGCAATTCCAGCCTCTGTGCTGCCCTGCTAAGAGAAGGGAGAAGGCTGCATGAAAGCTTACTACCCCGACAGGGAGTGGCTGATGAAAGATTATATTGCCATTGGTCTTCCTCTTCTCCTCTGAACAATTGCAGGGGCCTTTCCCCTTCCCATTTGGCTGATTTGAAACTCCTGATTCTCTTTTGCATAACAGCTTTCACCTCCATTCAGCCTTTGTGCCCCAGCCAGTGGACCAAAGGGCATTTATTTCCGTATTTCCCTGCTGATCTAGGGTGAGCAGGTTGACACTTTGTTGCCTCTCTGGTTCTTTCTGGGCAGTCAATGGAACTAGAATAATTCCTATCCCCACAGAACTGAGTTTAAGCAGAGAGACCAAGTCCAACTTTCTCCAGCCCCTTTGTTATTCTTTCTCTCAGTCTGTCACCACCTCATCACCCTTAAAGTCCTTACAGATCTAACAGTCCAGGGTTCATTTATCTTTATAGAGCCCTGAGAGATTCCTCCATGGGAGAGATAAAAGCAAATCAGAAGTGCATTGAACTTAGCAGTTTCCTTTCCTAAGAAATTATTTCAAATACTTTCCAAGACCTTGCTTGCCCCTGTGCCTGGCAATACCTACTCAAGTCCCCTACTGTCTCTAGATCCTGTGTTGATACAATTTTGGCAAGAGAAGATTGGCTCTGATTTTAAAGAGTATTTCCTAAGAAACGATAATGTACGAGATTGTGTTCTGGGCCCTGCAATGGCTACAAAAATACTAGGCCCACTGATCTGTGAGTTCCTGTAGCATCTGCACAAAAGTGATCAATATATGTTTGTTGAATGAGGACATGGCCCTAAAAGGAGAGATGAGAAGACAAGCATCTATTGAACACCTGCCACGCACTAGGACCTTATTAGGCATCTAGGTACAAAGGTGAATAAGATATAATCCTGCAAAGACACTGAGACCTGGTGGAGACAGGTCTATTCACACACACACAAAAAAAAATGTAATATCACTTGGTAAGTGCTGAGAGAATGCTGTGTGTATGCAGCAGGGTGATACACAGCCCAGCCTGGGATTTAGGGAAACCTTCCTAGAAGAGATGATGCCTGAGCTGAGTCATGAAAAATGGGAATGAGTTAGCAGAAAGGATATCCTAGACAACAACCAGAGGCATGAAAAGACATATGATCTGCTGGGAACTGCAGGCAACTGGTCATGACGAAAATGTCAAGGAAAAGGTAGGAAGAGGCAGAGGATGAGAAAGCAGACACAGTCAGGGCTGGGCACTGGAGGCAGCCACCAGGATCCTGCTGCCCCGCTGCCTCTTCTTCAGGGTCTGTATCTGCTGCCTGGAGCCCCTGGCCTGACCTGAGTCCCCTCCAGCAACCGAAGGAGGTGGTGCCCTGAGGGCCTGGCCATGCCCCTCTGTAGGTGACATTGAAGGACAATACTCACTCCTTACTGGGTTGTCTGAGGGTTTGTCAGGCCTGCTTCAGCTTCTTCATCTGCCCAGTTCTGTGTCCTCCCCAGTCCTTTCATAGGTATTGATTCATATAAACATTTTCCACTCCAAGCCCCATCTTCACATCCACTTCTGTGAACCCAGCCTGCACCAGCCTTGGATGCCAAACCAGGGGTTGGGATGTGTTTTGTCACTAACAGTGTTCAGTTATTGTTCCTTTGCAACACAGGCACTCCAGATACGGTCTGCCCAGATTCTAACATTCTTCCGTATATAGTGGTTACCTAGGCCGTGGACTGGGAACAATTCTCAGAGAACCAGTTAGTTATATAGAATATTCTTATACTCCTTTCCCACTTTTAGGTGAGAATTTGTCTTCCTCATTACCCATATCTCTAAGTGGAAGAACTTCATCTGGAAAATACTTGTCACATCTCTTCCAATAGCCCTCCTTATAGGAGGAAGAGGCAGTTATCTGACTCATCAGTTCAGGAGAAGAGAACTGAGGTGCTGGGTACCCTCTCTTCTCTCAGGATGGCCTCCCAAAGGGAATGAGACCACCATTTGGTCCGTGCTCAGAGCCATGAATAAAGCTTGTTGGGGCCGGTGCTGTCCCCTCCAGGAAGACACTGGTGGATTTGCCTTCCAGGACTGGGTGGGGAGCATTTCCAAGCCCATTCAGCCCCACAGCTAAGCAATATCCCCTAATCCAGCTTGAATCAACAAGAATGATGACATTTTGATCTTTGTCAATCTAACTCCACTATCCTACCTGACACTCAGTTAGTTCTGAACTTGGGCAGGGAAGAGAGATGTTACTTTTCAAGGCCTCTAAAATAACCCAACACTCACAATCCAAAAGCTGACAATGTCTTAATGTATCAATTTCTCAGTACTCAAGGATATCAGCAACTGCTATTGCATACATAAATGGTCAAATAAATGCATATTGCTCTATCTAAAAGATAGACTCCCATCAGTAAGACTTAGGTCTATATATTCTATGGAGGGCTTCACTCAAGCTTACCGGAAACAATGGGGCAGGAGCTATGGGCATGAAGCCATGGACAAAGTGACTTAAAAACTGCTTTAAGCTGCATGAAAGAATATTGCCTTCACAGTAAGCCAGAGCATGTTTATACAAGGGAGAAGCTAATGAACCTCACCTCGGTGTATTTTGTGTTAGGAACGCAGCTGAATATTTTGAGTGTGAGCACTATAAGACATTTCTAAAAAGATTAAAGGGTCTTTTCCTCTAGTGTAGGTTTAGAAAAAAATCAGACAAGCCTCTTTCTTGGACCACATACTGGAAGTTAAACAGTGGCAGCAGGACGTCATGGTTTGAAGGGCCATAGACCTTGTTCCTGACCTGATTCACCAACACCAACTGGCTAAACGACCTCTCTCCAGTCATTTTAACATTCTCAGCTTCAGTTTCCACATCTGTCAAATGGCTACAATAACTTATATGCTCTCACAAGGGGTGTTAGGAGAACCAAGTATAATGTTTCATTATAGACCATACTAGGCAATATCATTGACTGGTGCTGTGTCCTGAAAACATTACTAAGCATTTTTCATGGACTTTCATACTTGATCTTTCACCTTAAGCAGCTGATATTATTTTCCCTGCTTAACAGATGAGGAATCTGAGGTGCTGAGAGTTTAAGTAATTATCCCACATTCTCACAACTAGTAAGGGTGAGCTAGATCTTGAGCCCAGATCTCTGATTATCTGACCCCAAGGCCTGTGCTTTTAACCACTCTGCTGTATGCCTTATACACTAAAAACAGCGTTGTCGAGTGGGAAGAATACTGAGCATTAGATATATTCCTAACTCTGCCTCAAGTGAGTCATTGACACTCTCCAGGATCCCATTGTGGAAGATATAATAACGGCCTCCAAAGATATCCACACCCTAATCTCTGGAACCTATGAATATGGTATGATACATGCCAAAGCAGAATTCAGGTTGCCGATGGATTACCATTGTTAAGCAGCTGACCTTAAGATAGAGTATCCTAGATTATCCAAGTAGGTCTACCTTAATCAAAACAGTCCCTAAAAGCAGAAGAGGGCAGCAGAAGAGGAGGTCACAGTCATGTGATGTGAGACAGACTCACCCTGCCTTGCTCACTTTGAAAATGGAAAAAGGGTCCATGAGCCAAGGAA
Source organism: Macaca mulatta (assembly GCF_049350105.2). NCBI lineage: Eukaryota > Metazoa > Chordata > Mammalia > Primates > Cercopithecidae > Macaca > Macaca mulatta. Next base: position 157,899,298 of record NC_133411.1, read on the forward strand.
TGCAGGCAGCCTCTAGAAAGAAAGGCAGTCCTGCTAGCATCTTGATTTTAGTCCAATGAGATGCATATTGGACTTCTGACATACAGAGGTGCAAGATAATAAATTTGTGTTGCTTCAAGCCATTAGTTTATGGTAATATGTTACAACAGCGATAGAAAACCAATACACCATGCACCTGTTTGTCAAAGGAAGGAATTGGGCTTGAAGTTGATTTCTATGGCTTTTGTACCTATGACATCTTTACTAATAAATGGTTTTTTACACTTTACTAATAAATAGTTCCTTCTAAAGCAGGGGAAAGAACAGAGAAACAAATGACAAGCAGTTGTTCCTAGAATATAACAGGGTGCATAGCCAGAATCTCAGCACATGCCTACCTCCACCCAAACAAAACTGCTTCTGCTCCTCTCAGCTCCCCAGGTACCAGTCATCTCCCCTAGACCCCTCTCCAGGCCTGGAGTTCACAGCAGACTGGCAGGCTTTGAGCCTAACACCATTTACCATTGCGAAGCTGCCTTGTTCAGGCTGCTTGACAGTCATTGTCCAAAGTGGCTAGTTATTTTAAAATATGAGAAACGGAAAGAAACATGAAGCACCAAGAGCAAGAGTCAGGGTTCTCTCTCTCTCTCTCTTTCTCTCTCTCTCTCTCCCCCCTCTCTCTCTCTCTCTCTCTTTCCCCCAACTCTGTCCCACAGCTGATCCACATTCTGGCTGTATTCCAAAACACTTGAACCTCTTCTGTCCAAAATGGTCTCATTTTAGATTTTCAGGAGCCATGGGAGACTGAGGGAAAAGGAGTCAACCAGGTATGAAGGCTGGTAGTGACTAGAAAAAGGCTATTACCTAGAGGACAAAAGTATTCAATCATCCTTTGTTGTTGTTGTTGTTGTTGTTGTTGTTGTTGTTGTTGCTGTTTTCCAACATCCTGGGATAGACAATAGAGGATGGGGTATAAGAAGAGAAACAGAGAATAGAAGGTTCTGAGCACAGAAAGGGAGGAGATATGAGGTCAGCATCCCTCCAGGCTGGAACTCCTGGAAAGCTCAGACAGGGATTTCTGGTAGCAGTGCATGGTCTGAAAATCTCCGCAGGGTAATTTCTATAGTCTCTGTCACTGACTGTCTGTCACTGACTGTGACAGTGCAATAGGAGCACAGGATGACAGACCTTTCCGATTGCCCATTTTCATACCCCCTTTTGGATTTTTGCCATAAGCATGTACCCTCTCTACCATTCTTTACCTTAAATTTTTCTTTAAGTGACATTTTGCTTTAAGAACTTCTTTCTTTAAAGGAAATTTTTAATCATTATCTGTGATTAAAATGCCTCGTTTTAGATTAGATTTCTTCCCAGTTGCTCACCCTCTTCAGTCCTCTTGTCTCTCTAGGCACGTGGGTGGATGATAACTCCCCATACCTCCTGCCTCCTCCTTGAACTCTGCCTTGAGTTAGGTGGTGCCTCATGATGGTTCTGGGATGGGAAGAAGACATGTGTGTCACTTCCCAGCTAGCCAGAACAATTAATTACTACTGGGAATCTTTCCAGTGCTGCTGCTTCTGACAAGGAGGCTGCATGTTTCAGGTGGAGATGCTCAAGGATTCACCTTGAACCTGGATTGCTAAGTCACCAGATGAGAGTAGCTGCTGTAGAGCTGTAGTTTTTCAAAGTGTGGTTCCCAAATCAGCAGCGTCAGCATCACCCGGGAACTCATTACAGATGCAGATTTTCTGGCCCCACCCAAGAGCTACTGAATCAGAAACTCTGGGCGGGAGCGGGCAGCAATCTGTGTTTGGACAGGGGATTCTGGTGAAAGCCATGGCGTAGGTTTTCTAAGGCCTATAGGGTCACGTGGCCCCACAACAGACTTTGTATGAGCAAGAAAAAAAATCTGTGTTGTATTAAGCCATTGAGATAGCTAGATTGTTTGTCACCAGGATATAACCTAGCTTATCCTGATTGATATATTACTAGAAATGAAAAACAAGTATACTTTGCCAAAAATAGAAGGTAACTGTAAAGTACAAACATCATAAAAATAGTTCTATTAAATTTGACAGTTATTACCTGCTAAAGGCTTTCAGCCTGGAGTCTACTCAAATTTCAATAAAAGGGGAGATCAGCACATTTTTAAATGTGGTTAAGGAGATGTTAGCATTAACCTAAGACTTTTTCCTTGAGGAAGAACTGACTCAGAATTGGAATGGGAATATTGACTCTGCAAATCCGTGCTATTCAATGACTCACCATTTTACTGCCTGAATCGTCTCAGATACCACTAGTGTTATGTGAGCTACCCTTTGGGAAAATTGATTGGATCAACCTCTTTGTCTTGTGTTTGTGGAAGGCTGTGGTCCAGAATTGTGAATGTCCTTGTCCATGGTTACACAGCAAATTAGAGATAGAACTCAGACAAGAACCCAGGTCTCCCACAAGCCCTGATCATGGGCACTTCTTTTCCCAACACCCGACAACCTTCAGTCTTTCAGCAGCCATACATCCCCAATTCAGCTCATGGTGTTACTGTAGAAACCCAGGCCTCTAACATGACAGGTAGGGGGTTGCTGAAAGGAATGGTCAGGGATGGGATCCTGAGGTCAGAAAACTCAAAGGCAAATATAAAGCCCACTCTGATCTCATTTGTGCAGAGAACTGTAGAAGTGGGTAATTAAAGAAAACATAAAGAAACAGCTAGTATAGTGTAGGAGAAACCAGGAGACCGAAAGTGAATTAGTTTCCTGTGGCTGCTGTAACATATTCCCAAAAACTTGGTGTCTTATTGTCTCACCATCTTAGAAATCTGAAATCACTATCACTGGACCCAAAGGTGTTGGCAGGACAGGCTCAAGGGGAGAAACTCTTCCTTGCCTTTTCCAGCTTCTGGTGGCTGTGAGCATTCCTTGACTTGTGGCTGCTTCACTCCACTGTCTGCTTCTGTAATCTCTAGCTCCCTCTATTTTGTAAGGATACTGGGATAGCATATAAGTCCTGCCTGGATAATCTAAAATAATCTCTTAATTCTCAAACTCTTGGGAATTTCATCACATCAGCAAAGACCATTTTTCCAGATAAGGTAACATTTACAGGCTCCAGATATTAGGACATGGCTAGCTTGGTGGGTGGGGTGGGGATGTGTGTATTCTTCAACCTACCATGGAGACTCTAGTTCAAGGTCTACCGCCAGCTCGAACTGACCTCTTAGGCAAGTCCATTACCCTCTCTGAGTCTAAGTTTCCCTCTGGTAAAATGAGAGGGTCTGCACCAGATAATTCCAGAGGGCTCTTCCAACTTTGGCAGTAGGAGTTCCCTGGATAGTAGGAGGTCTCCTCTATGCCCCTAAAGGGCACATATAACCCAAAGCAAGAGGTTTCCAAGGATTACTTAATGGCAGAAACTAGAGCAGAGCCCACATCTTTTGACTGGTAATTCCTCAATACACTGACCACCCTCCTCTACTCCTTATACCTGCCTCCACCCTCTCCTCCTTATACTGGCCACTCTCTGATGGCCACTGAAAAACTACTGTGGTCAGCTCCCAGAGAGGTGAGATGCCACATCACAATGAGGACTTCAGAGAACCTGCCTAAGTCCTGAGGTGTGCCAAGGACACCTAGTCGAGGTATGCCAAGGACACCTAGTCCTCACCTCCTCCAAGGCCCTGGGAAATCATGAAAATAAACAGAGATCTTCTAATTCATAAATCCTTTGGGGACAAAAATACGCTGAGACAAAAGCAACTGGTGAAAGCTCCAGACTCCCTAGAGTTGGGTTTTTGAAAAGAAGCTTCTAAAGCCCTGTCTTGACTCTTTCCTGGGACTGCAATAGAGTAATGTGAGCACCCCCAGGACCTTGACCTGCCTGGCTGTGTGGAGGGTGAAATAAGTGTAGATACCAATCATATTAGCAAAAATAAACACATTTGTTAATATTGAGCGCTGGCAAAGGTTGGAAAATGGGTACACCCATAAAATGCTAGTGGGAATGTACATTTGTACAACCACTTTGAAGAGCAATTTGGCAGCATATACTAAAATTGAAAGGTATATGATCCTATGATTCAGTAACCCCACTCCTGGTATTGCCTGTGCTAGAAAAACACTAACAATTGTACCAAGAGGTATTCATAAAGCTATCTGTCGGCACGTTGCCACTTTGCTGTCAAATGCACTCCCTGCTCTGTTTATTGCTGGGAACTGTATTCCCAGGATTCCTTGCCCACTGGCTTCTGGGCAGATTTGGCCAGTGGGAGGCACTGGTGAAAAGCTAGAGGGAGGAAAAGAGAAACTAAGGTGTTTCTTCCCCTCTCTCCCAGAGCACCTTTCACAGTCCTAGTCCCAACACAGGGCCTGCCCTGACTTCTGTGCTCTGCCAATACCACTTCCTCCTAGGAGTGCTCTCCAGCTGCAGGGGGCGTCACATCTTCCTGTTGTTCCTAGTCTCTAAATAGCCTCACCTTCCTACTTGGCTTCTCAAGTCTCTTATCCCCTTGGTGACCAATTCTCTGCGTTAAAACCCCTCTGTTTGAAGTGCCTAAGAAGGTTTTCTGTTTTCCTGACTAGACTTTAACTGATGAAAGTGTTTGTTTCAGCATTGTTGGTAATAGCAAAAAGTTAGAAATATCTCAGGTGTTCACTCTTTGAGAAATAGTACAGAATACTCTGCAGCAATTTTTTTGAATTGACATAACTCTGCAACATGGAATATATACTGATGAAAAAAAGGAAGTTGCAGACTAATATGTCCTGTAGTGTTTGATTAATGTTTATTCTTTAAAAATAATAAACCAATTGCATATGTTTTCTATAGTTTCATATAATCTTTAGGTTTATATATAAATTGATACATTTATAGAAATATCTGGAAGGATTTATGGCAAACTAATTGCATTATTTCCTTTGTGAGGTACCTAAGATAGAAGTGGAGTAAGAGAACCTTAACTTTACTATATTGTTTTAAGTTTTTACAAGAAAAGTATATTTATGTATTATTTGTGTAAATAAAAATTAATTTCAAGGTAGACAGCAAAACAAAAAAAGAAATAGAATGGGAAAGTTCTGTTGAAACTACATTTCAAGGGATCTGATGTACCAAGATAAGAGTTTGTGCTTAATTCTATAGGCAGCAAGAAATGAAGTGTGAATGGTCATGACATGACCCAGTCTAGGCTATGATAGTGCCTCCTCCTATGGTTGTCATTGAGGATCGGGTAAGTAAACATAAATAAACCACCCAGACAGCATTTGACATATGGTGAGTACTTTGTAAGTGTTAGCTACTGCTATTGTTTCCTTCCCTTTGCTCCAGCCACATGAACCTTTTTTTAATCTCATGAATATGCCAAGTTCTTTGAGGCCTCAAAGTTTTCATACATACTGTTCCTTATTTCTTTTTTCCCTCTCTTTCTCATCCTTCAGTGTTCAATTTAAATATTACCAGCTCAGTGAGCCCCTCCTTTACCTGCACTTCTAAGTTGTTTCCCTGGCCCACTGTATGTGTCTGTGTCAAAGCAACCTGTTGGCTTTTATAGAACACTTGTCCGAATCTGTAATAAAGTCTGTGGAGAATAGGTATTATTATTATTTATTGAGCACTTACTATGTGCAGATATGTTGTTATGTGCTTTATATATACTAATTCACTCAAATATCCTAATAACCCTTTTAAAAAGGCATTAGTATTATTCCTATTTGACAGATAAAGAAACTTATGAATAAGAAAAATGGAAATTTGACCAAGATCACAGCCAGTAAGTGTCAGAGCTTGGATTCCACCCATTAGTGCACCATAATAACTTCCTGAATGATGAATCAATTATTAATAGAAAACGGTTTATAGTACCCTTGATGTCCTCATAATTAATTAATCCCATACACGATGCAAGTTGTTTCGGAATTAATGGGAGTGATTAGCCTAACTGATAGAGTCTCTAAGGGTGGGTCATATCCCTTAAGAGGAGGAGGCAGCTATTTTCTGTGGAGAGGCAGTAAATTGAGCTTTGTGAAGCAGGGCTGATGGCAGAGCTGCAAAAGAGGAGCAGAGTGTGCTGGCAGAGATATAGGAAACTCACCAGGCTCCAGACCACATTACCTGGTTCTTCAGAGGCCGCTCCCTGCCAAGCCCAGTCACAGCCAGAGCTCCAAGAAAGGAGTTCTGGGAGCAGTGAGAACTGGCTGCCCTGAGAGGGATGCCAAGGAAGTAAGAAAAAAACAGCCCTTGACTCAGGCCAGGGCTTCAGAAGCAAGACCTCCCAGAAAGCCACGCCTTTCCCTGAGTCCCTGTTAGGCGAATCCCAACAGCAGCGAGCTGTGACTCTGTTGTTTGCAGATGTCAGGAGGAAAAATAATCGTAATATAAAGGCAGCTCAATTCACTCTCTTCTCCTCACGTGCCTGGCACCTTGTGGGAGCTTTAGATAAATGATGTCTTTTGAATCTTTTAACAACTCTGGAGATTCCCTCAACATTCATTTGGTCCATAAATATTTATCAAGCATGCGCTGCGTTGATGAAGTGAGCACTATTTTTAACTCTGTTTCACAGACGAGGAAAAAGAGATTTAGAGGGATTAAGTAACTTGCCCAAGTTAGACACTGGCAGTTAGAACGTGAACTCAAGTCTACCAGATGCCAACCTCCCTTCCTTCCCTCTACTCTGAATTACCTTCTAAACTTGAGACCAGAATTTATTTCTATTTATGTATCAGGTACTGTACCATAATCATAATTAGCAATTAGTCAATGAAATAATGGTTCCTTGCCGATAATAAATATTCAGTAAAGATTAGTTTACGTTATTCTACATATTATATATTTATACATTGTGATGGTTAATCTAGGTGTCAGCTTGTCTAGGCCACAGTTCTCAGCTATTTGGTCAAACATATCTGGATGCTACAGTGAAAGGATCCTTTAGATGAGAACAACACTGAAATCTGTAGACTCTGAGTGAAGCAAATTGCCTTTAGTCGTGTGGAAGGACCTTATCTAATCAGCTAAGGGTCTTCAGAGAAAAAGGATGAGCTCTCCCAAGGAAGAGGGAGTTCTGCCAGCAGACCACCTTCAGATTCGAACTGCAGTATCAGCTCTTCCCTGGGTCTCCAGCATGCCAGTTAACCTGGCAGATTTGGGGTTTGCCAACTCCACAATCAAGCGACCAAATTCCCTAAAATCTCTCTCTGTATATAGAGGTAAAGATAGAGGCAGAGATAGAGATATCTGCGGTTTGTAGATACACATCCTGTTGATTCTGTTGTCAGAAGCTTCACTACTACAAATATATATTCATAATAATAGTAATTGGATAAGCAGATAAAAGGAATGTCTACATTAGATGCCAAGAATGTATACTGCCTGAATTCTTCTAGAAATCCAGCTACTAATGAAAAATATTTTCTATGATATTGCCTACAACTGTCACAAACAGGTCCCCTTGTATGAAAAGAGCTGATTTTCCGGGCCAGGCACGATGGCTCACGCCTGTAATCCCAGCACTTTGGGAGGCCGAGGCAGGCGAATCACGAGGTCAGGAGATCGAGACCATCCTGGCTAACATGGTGAAACCCCGTCTTTACTAAAAAACAAAAATTAGCCGGGCGCGGTGGCGGGCGCCTGTAGTCCCAGCTACTCCGGAGGCTGAGGCAGGAGAATGGCGTGAGCCCAGGAGGCGGAGCTTGCAGTGAGTGGAGATCGTGCCACTGCACTCCAGCCTGGGCGACAGAGAGAGACTCCGTCTCAAAAAAAAAAGAGCTGATTTTCCCAATATAGTTACAAGATCCATGTTTCTTTTTTTTTGAGAGAGAGTCTCGCTGTTGCCCAGACTACAGTGCAAACACAGATCACTGCGGCCTCAAACTCCTGAATTCAAGTGATCCTCTCACCTCATCCTCCAAAGTAGCTGGGCTTACAGGCATGCCTCACCATTTCTCCTCTCCCTCCACATCTGTTTCCCCATGCACAAATTGAAGATCTCAGGATATTTGTATGACAAATGCAGGAATGAAGGAGGAGTGCACTCTCAGTCTGAGCAGGATGGCTGGCGACCTTGCAGGTAGCTGCAGAAGAGCACCTGCTGAAAGCCAGGATCCCAGTATTGCCACCCACCAGGTGGGTAACCTGGGCCAGATCTCTTTCACAGTCTAAACTTTAGTTTCTTATGTACTAAAAAAGCAATGATAGTCATTATGCTGAGGCTTATTGTAAAAATCAAAATAAAATCCCACATGGGATAGTATTTTCTGAGTGGCAGTGTTTTCCTCGAAGAAAGAGCAGGCCAAGCTGAGGAGTGAATAGAAGCAGTTTCTGGGCTCGGGTCGGAGCAGGGTCAACCCTGGCAGTGCTCTGAGCTCAGTGCAGATGATTCACAGCCACGGCTCATGTGCCTCACGCTGCTAAACAGGAGGGCATTTATCTGATCACAACCCCTTTGACGGCACTGCTTTCAGCTTCTGAAATACCCAGTCGGCCACCCAAGGAGAGGGGGCTCCTCATGTCTGCACCACAAGTTGGAGGCAGAGCAGAGCCCATGAGACTCGAAGTCCAGCATCTGTCCTCCTTACCGGCAAGTAAGGGCGCTGATATTCAGAACTTAACCTCCTCATGGAGGGGCCAGCAGAGCAAAAGGACATCAGCCACAAACTCTCCCTCCAAAGCTGGGTGTCTCACCACAGCAGGGGAACTGGGAGACAGATAAAGACTGGAAGGAGAAATTAATTTCAAAGAACAGGAAAGCATCAGCCAGATCCTAATCAGAGAATCAGGCTGCTGGCAGAACTGCAAGTCATTTATCAAGTGCCTCCTGAAACTCAAACTTAATGTATCACTTTTCCTCTTATCTTAGGATTTGGGGGAAATGAAATACATTTTTATATGACAAAATTCAGCCACTAACTCACTCTATAACATTGAGCAAGTCGTGGAGCCTCTCTGAGCGTCTGTTTCTCTTCCTCAAAATAACAAAGTTGTACAAAATCAGAGTTTCCCAAACTTCAGGTATGAGATTTCCAGGATCATGAGCTGGACACCACATGCATAAGCACCATAGCTGCTATTTTTAACCTAATATTGCTTTTTGCAGGTATTTATTGTAAAAGGAAATTCTCTGTCACCTCATAAATGTAAAAGCACAACCTTTGGGGTTCATAATTTATTATAATGGATACATAGTTCTCACAACTGAAAAAACTCTCACATGCCAGGCTCTTACAAGCATCCCTCAGACTCTCGTTGGGAAACTCTTGGCCTAGATGATCCCCGAAGGCCCTCCAGCCCTGGCATTCCACTGTGAAAAGCCCGGATCCCTGGCAGCCTGGCTAACTCCTAGAGAAGTTTTCTGACACTGTGCATAAGACTAGCCCCCTGTGCATGTTCCTATCAAGGCATTTATTGAGCTTTTCTGTAACCCTGGTGAAGCCTGTCATCCCTGGTAAAGGCAGTGGTTGAGAGTATTGCCCATCACTGGGTTTGAGTAATGGTACTGGCACGGTGAGCCACTTAACAATGTTACTTCACCTCTCCAAGGCTCAGTTCCTTTGTCCACAAAATAAAGTTAATTGTTCTTCAGTAAATGGAATCTCAAAACCAAAAAAAAAAACCATCAAAATGCACTTGGGTGGGGAAGGCAGAAGAGATGTAAAGTGGTGGCCCAGAAATGTTGGAGTCAAGGAAAGAATTTGCCAATTGGAGGAGAGGAGCAGGTTCAAAAGCAAAAGGAAAGAAGCCACCCCACTCAGTATGATTATAATGATGCCAGCTGATATGTATTTAGTGATGACTATAGTGTGAAGTGCTTTTTAAGCTTGATTTTATGTAATCCGCACAGTCATTATTATTCCCACCTTACATAAGAGGAAGTTACAGTTCACTGAGATGACGTGTCTTGTCCAAGAACACAACTAGAAAGTGGCAGAGCAGGGACTTGAATGCAAGTCTGTCTGACTCCAGGAACCATGTTCTCATCCCTGATGGCAGGGGGTTCCTGAAACAGCTTCCGTGATCACTACTCCTGCAGGCCCTCAGCTAGCTGCCCAGTCTGCTCCACAGGCTCTGTCGCTTGTCCTATGACCAACTGAATAAGATTCCCGATAAGACATTCGCAGCACAGGCCTTATCTCTTCTGCAACTGTCAACTTCCTTTTGAGTCTTCTCCCCTCCTATCTTTTCTTTCTAATCCCTCACGAATGCATCAATAGCTTAATGTACCCTGGCCACAGACTTCATTTTGCCACCGGAAGCCAGTATCCCTTCTCCTGCCAAGGAGTGGCAGTGGCTCTGGGTGACCTATGCCAAAAGCAAACTTGGTGGCTTCTTCATGGAGTTCCACAGTGGGGCTTCAAGGAGAGAGCCCTGCCAAGAGAGGGAGTCTGCTTCATCTTTATTATATAGTCGGTAACTCGGAAATGACCAGCCTGCCTTACAGCTCTAGTGGAGGCCAGAGGAGAGAGAGTGAATAATATTCATGTACACACATGAAGTGTGTGTACATGTCAACAAAATTCGTATGTACGATGAAGAATTGCACTAAAAGCAATGCTTTTCTCTAGCATTTATAACTACGTCTTCTCCCTTCTTCTCTTCCATGGGTCCTTTCTTCCATTATTACTGATCTCCTTTCTGTCATTTTTATTTTGTCTCCCAAGTCCTTCTGAATCCCATCTCCTTCCTCTCCACCAATGCAAATTATAGGGCATCCTTAGGCCTTAAATCCAGTTTCTTGCTTTCTCTGATCCAACAGGTTGGGTCAGTGATTTGGCATTACTTGGAGTAGCCACCAGAGAAAAAAGACCTGTCACCTTAGTGCTTACTTACCTTGCCTTGATCAAAACCAAGTCCTCATTACCTCTCTCTCTCTCTCCAGAGATCTCCAGCCATCCTGGGACAGGTAAAAGCTGAATGGGTCAGCATCGCCATGGTTAATCCTCTCTGTTCACAAGCCTCTCACAGGCATCCACATCAGGGTGGCCATAGCTCTAAGGACCATTGCCCTCAGTTGGGTCTGCCCTGGGCCAGCCTGCAACTGCCCTACAAATGGGAAAATTATAGATGAGCCAGGGGACTGGAGCAGCAGGTCAAGGAGATAGGGTTCTGAATGAAATATTCCTTTCCAAGGGCCAAGACTTTTCCATGATTCAAGTTATCTCCACCTGAGCTCTTTTGCAACCTAGAATGAGGGGGATCAGAGTGTTCCCAACCCCACAGATTATTGTCCTTGGCAGGAGCCATGGGATTGGAGCCTCCTCAGCAATGGCAAACTCAAGGGCATTAGACTTTTAGCTGTATTTGGGGGACACTGGGCCAGGGCTCACCTGTCCCAGATGGGCAGTAATTATAAACCTGACAATAAATAAATGCTTTATCCTGAAGGAGCTTAACTCTGAGCTTTGAAATTTAATTCTTTGTGCCTCTGCCGCAGATCTGCTCTCCCCTCTCTGGAAATGAAGGCTGTAGATTTTCCGCAAAGCTGGATTCCAGGTGTTTTCAATTCATTATTTAATTAATTAGTCTGCGAAGTATATAGTTAGGCATGCCCATCATTTAGGAAAATTAGCACACAAGAACCAAAGACCTATACTTTGGGATAGAAATTCACATTACAAATGGGGCTTCTTCAAAGTGAGAGCCCTAAGTATACTCAGGGTATTATTTGAATTGTAAAATATCTTTGCTTAACCACAACTCTTTTGGAATACACATAGAGCACACAATGAAAGCCAGTTCAAAGCCTGAGTGTCACAGGTCCTTTCTATAAGACAATCCAGGGAAATGGTTCCCAGACCTCAGTGTGCATCAGAGTCACCTAGAGAGCTCATGAACATGCAGATTCCTGGGCCCTACTCCAGAGCTGCCTTATCATTATCTCTGGGGGTGGAGCCCAGTAATCTCTCTACTTAAGCAACTCTCCAGGTGACTGGATGCAGGCAGTCCAAGAGCCACACCTGTGCTAGGTCTTAAAGCCGCAGTACTCCTGTGCCTGGAACAAAGCTGCCGCACAGCTCCCGGCCCATTGCTCAGTGTGAGGCCATCCATGTGAAAGCCCCCTTTCACTCAAGAGCTGGACCCCAGGCTCCTTTGACACCAGCCACAAATGCCACACACCAGTAACCCCAGATAGCTAAGGTACAAGCCCCTCCTAATCAAAACCTCAGGCTTGAAATGCATACACAGTTATACAGATGGCAAAGCAGAAGGCCACAGGGGAGACGGGACTCGCCCAGCAGCAGTGGGCAAGCCAGAGAGCCATGGGGGGCAGAAGAGCTGCTTTTCTGGTCCCTCTGCCAGCCCTGCACGGCCTCCAGATTTCTGCTACATGGCTCTTCCTCTAAGGATGAACTTGAGAATGAACCAGGTGTTCCTGTTATTATCTGTCTGCGAACATTGTCTTTCTCCTTCACACCAGTCACGGTTGGTAGCTATGTAGTATTTTTTGACATTTGTCTTTCCAACTAGATGATGGACTTATTGAGACAGGGGCCTGTTTTGTACACAGAGTGTCTAACACCTAACACGGTGCCCAGCGCATAGTAGAAAGTCAATAAATATGGACAGACAGAAGTTGCAATGATCTCTTCTACATAATAGGAAATAGAAATATTGGAAAAAAGAGAGAGAGAGAGAGAGAGAGAGAGAGAGAGAGAGAGAGAGAGAGAGAGAGAGAGAGAGAGGTTTGCCAAGGCTAGAAACAAGTCTATGCCATGAAGTCCTGGGAGGCAGAGGGAACTCGCTCTCCCTCGGGCCTCAGTGTCCAGGATTGGACTAAACAGGCTCTCCCTAGCCTTCCAACTCATAACGGTCTATAGACGTTAGAGCATGGATTGAATAGAAAATGACTGAACATTAGACTTCCATCTCTCTACAGGGGGTTGGGGTCCTAGAGGCCACCCGGCTTTATGGTTTCACAGCTCCCTCTAGTGGCCAGGGCCATGTTTTACTATAATTTTGTGATGGTCTTTGGTTATCAAATTGAGCTGCAATCAGTTATTTAGCTGAGTTAATAACTGAGTGTTATTAAACTAAGCTTAAGTTAGTTTAGAGGTCTGGCTTGAGTATAACTAGTAACTTACATACATGTGGAGATATTAAATCCATTGAGATCGTCGTTTATTAATCCAGCAACTCATGGCCCAGCGCCTAATCTATACCTGGGACAGTGCCGGGTGAAAGGCTATACCAATGAGCATGTCAGAGATCTCCACTGCCCGTGGTGCTTATATCCTAGGGAGGGAATGGGACATTCAGCAATTATGCAGAAGTGAGGTGTACACCACTGCGATGAGAGTCAGGAAGGAAATACGCAGAGCATTCACGTAGAACACAAGTGGTGGTCCCCTTCAGGAAGGCTTCTCTGAAGAAACAACGTTTCCGCTTGGGTTTGAAACACGAGGAATAATTATCAAGGCAAAAGTGGGGAGGGGGATGGGAAGGAAGGAAAAGGCAAAGAACTCTAGGCAAGAAAGAGCCCTGTGAGCTTGAGGTAGTGAAAGTGGGCCAGGGTTGCCTGCGTAATGAGCAGAAGACAAGGCTGAAGAGGTAGGTGGTGTTATTATTCCCATCGGTTTCTCACTACTGTGGAAACTGAGGCCCGGAGATGTGGCACGAGCTGGTCATAGTGATGCAGCTTCTGGGTAGTGATAGAGAAAAGGGGACCTGGGGCAACCAGAGCGGATACTGCAGGATGGAAAGAGCTGGGCCAGGGAGACAGAGGCACGGGGTGGTATGTGGGAGGGAGGGAGGGAGGGAGGGAGAGAGGGAGGGAGGAACACAGTTCCCAGAGTCTGACGAGCGTTCAGACTGCAGCACTGGGAGGGACTCGGCGGTCATCTAGGCCTCCTTGTCCATTTGCCAGGGCAGAAAGCAGTGAACAGCAAATCTTCACCCACATCCCCAGTACACAGGCCTGCAGCAGCTAGGCCCGCATCACTGCTCCCCAGAGACACTCCCACCAGGCTCCCGCAGCCTCATGCAAAGCCTCCGTTCCCTTGAGTACCTCCACCTCTCATCCAAACTGCCCTCTCTCAGCCCATGGGCTCTTCAGTCCCAGGCTCTGTTGCCATCACCCCAGGGAGCAGTCCTCAGGAATGAGCCGTGCATGACGCGACCCTGCCCTCCCTGCCGCCACCCCCACCCCGCTGCTGCCACTCTGAACTCCTGCCATGTCTCTCCCTTTGAGGTCTGCCCACTGACTGTTCTCCTCCCTCATACCACGTTTCCCCATCTCCTAGCCCGGCTTATCCTCCAGATCTTGGCTTAGACATCCCTTCTTCCAGAAGCCAGCACCACTCTCCCTGGAGCTCCTCTTCTGAATCCCCTTGGAGCACCGATCACATGGCATATTGGTTTCCTATTTCCTTGTCCACCTCCCCAGCTAGACTTGAACACCCCCAGGTCAAGGACTACATCTGTCCCATTTTCTCCTATATCCCCAGCAGCTAACACGGTGCCTGGCACTTAGAAAGTGCCCAGATCGCTTGCTTACTCTCCTTCCTTCCTTCCTTCCTTCCTTCCTTCCTTCCTTCCTTCCTTCCTTCCTTCCTTCTTTCTTTCCTTCTTTCCTTCTTTCCTTCTTTCCTTCTTTCTTTCCTTCTTTCCTTCTTTCTTTCTTTCTTTCGTTTTTTTGAGGCAGAGTCTTGCTCTGTCACCCAGGCTGGAGTGCAATGGCTCGATCTCCTCTCACTGCAAGCTTCCCCCCCAGAATAACCCCGTTCTCCTGCCTCAGCCTCCCGAGTAGCTGGGACTACAGGCGCCTGCCACCACGCCCAGTGAATTTTTTTGTATTTTTAGTAGAGATGGGGTTTCACCGTTTTAGTCAGGATGGTCTCGATCTCCTGACCCCGTGATCCGCCTGCCTCGGCCTCCTAAAGTGCTGGGATTACAGGCGTGAGCCACTGCGCCTGCCCAGATCTATTTCTTAAATAAATGAATGAATTAAAATGAATGACTCTAAGCTGAGCCACCTGCTTTTTACCACCACGCATTGTGTTTCTCATCTCCATCTGCCCATCAACCTCTGCCTTCATTATGTCTAACAAGGGCCCGCTACTGCTGTAAGATAAAGAAAGCAGTCTGCCTCAGCCCAGACACTGACTGGTCAGTCTTACTGATGGCAGCTGCTGGTGTCCCCTAACCTCCCAGGAGAAAGTGCAGTCAGAAGCAAGAAGGAGTTGTCTACATCTCAGACTTATTAGACAGTCTCTCCCCCAAATGTGTTTTCCTGGTGACTAGGAATGCATTTGAAAGTTGGATTTTATTTTTTTACCAATTTCTACAGCTTTCTGAGGCTTGATTTCCTCTGGGTGAGCCTCCAAATCATTAGAGACCCCATGGTTAAAATCCCCATATGAGATATCTTGTGTAGGGTGACCCCAATATGAATAAGCTTATTCTTCAGCTTGCATGCAAATGAGATCCTGGTGGTTCTGTTCAGTCAATGGCATCTATGTATTGAAGACATACTATGTGCCAGTCTGCGTCAAATGATTCTGATCTGTGGAGAAGAGTCAGCTTTATCCCTGCCTTTCACAGAACTGGCATTCTAGCAGGAATTGTAGAATTAAGCAACTTATTACAATTATTCAATGACATGCAATGAGATGCAAGCTGAGGAGGTTCCCTGAGGCCCCTGAAGCTCCCTAGAGTGATGGTAACAGAGCCTGGGACTGAAGCACCCATGGGCTGAGAGAGGACAGTTTGGATGAGAGGTGGAGGTGCTAGGGGCCAAGATAGCTCAGCCTGAGTGTCCTGGCCTCGGTCAAAGTGGCTGCCCTAAAGCTGTGACCTTTGGGCTGAGAGCTAAAGGATGTGTAGGTGTTCACCAGGCTAAGGAACATGCAATGTGTGTGTGCACATGAGTGTGTGTGCACATGCATGTGTGTGCACGGGCATGTGTGTGCGTGTATGTGTGTGCATATGCATGTAAGCATGTGTATGCTACAAATGTATTGTGTGTGATGCATGTGTCCATGCATGTGTGTGCATATGTAAGAGCATATGTATGTCACAAGTATGTTGTGTGTGCATGTGTATGTTACAAGTGCATGGGTGTGCAGGTTGCAGATGCATGTATGAAACCATAGATGCCATGAGTATATTGTCCATGCATGTGTGTGTCCATGTGAGAGTATATGCAGGTGCATGTGAGCATGTGTGTACAAGTATATTGTATGTACATGTGTGTGCACGTGTGTGTGAGTGTACATATGCCACAAGTACATGTGCGTGCAGGTTTCAGGAGCATGTATGTGTTTGTGTGTCCCAAGTGCCTGTGTATATAGATGCTCTTCAGCCTTCACATCTCCTTCCTATCACAAATCAGTCATTGTGAAGTGGATTTCAAGTCTTCTCCATATGGTGCAGTGTTTCCAAGCCTCTTTTGGATCATGAATCATTTCAATAAACAACAACATAACAACAACAGCTATTCCATGTTAACTGCATGAGAGTCATTGTGCCAGACATTTAATGTGTGTTCTCTCATTTACTTCTCCAGCAAACCCAAGAGGCAGGCCTATGGTTATTGTTCCATTCTACAGAAGAAGAAACAGAGGCTCAGGAAGAGGAAGGCTCTTTCCCACGGTGGCCCTGAGCACAGGTCTGTATGACTCAAAGTATATGCTCTAATCCACTAAACTCTTTCCTGCCACCAGAGCAAGTGACACAGCAGATTGACCTTATGGCAGGTCCCTCTCCCACTGTTAACGACAACACTCTCCTTGCAGTGAATGGAAAGTCTTCAGTGAAGTTCTGTTCCCGCTCAACCACTGATTCACTGTATGACATTGGAAAAGTCCCCCACTCTTTGTTGCCCTGGAGCTTGCTGAGCTCTATCACTCCACATGAAGAGCTTAGCACCACCATCCACAGACGGCAGGCAGGTTACACAATCTCATGAAATCCCTGTTTCCTCATCGCTAAAATGGAGCTAACAATGGTACCCTCCTGATAGTACTGCGGAGGGGTTGACCGAGCTCATGTGCAAAGAACGCTCAGTCCTGTGACTGCCTCACGATGTGTGCCCAATAAACCACAGCCGTCGCTGATGCTGAGGACACAGGAGAGCCAGAGAGCTGAGAGCACCAGCCTGGGAATCAAGTGGACCTGGATTCAAATGATTCAAACGCTCACTTTGCCTTCTAATCGTCACGTGACTTGGCAAAAGTTATTTAGCTGCCAAATTTTCCTCGCTTGTAAAATGGGAATTAAAACAGCACCTACTTCATAGGTATGTCTGAGGAATACATGAGATAATACACATAGCATTGCCCTATGAATGTTAGTTAACATCATTACTATTTGCACATATTGAGTAATATTATAAATAAGGATTATGTGGGGTCTAATTTTGTTCTAGTTCAAGGTTTTAGAAAAAAATAAATAGAGGTATCTGGTTTGGTCAGATTTACTAGACATTGTACTGTTTGTAAAAATTTTTTGAAAGAAAAAAAAAAACGGACCTGTCTCATGAGTCAATAGAAAGTCAGTTTCCTTTTGGTTGAGGCCAGCAGTTCTGTGCAGTTTATTCTGGTGCTGGCTGGCGGTTTGGTTAGGTTCAAGGCCATGACCATGAGTAAGTGATTCACTCTTGCCAAAAACTATAATCATGGTCATATTCTAAATATTTATACTAAAAGAAACCAAACCTGCTCCACCTTCAGGGGTCACAGGCACCACTCCCTCACATACTGGAGTTCATTCATTCATCCTACTCAGGCTTATTAACCATTCACCTCGTGCCAGGCACCAGGCACTGGTCATGCTGGTGGCTAATGGGACAGAAACCTGCTAGCAGCTTTGGCCAGTTTTGGAGAAACAACCAAATCAGGGCCCTCAATGATGGTAGCTGCACCTGGGCTGTGTAGGCTCCTACAGAGAATGCAGGCCATCTGTTTGGTGCATATCACAATGTGGTCTGTTCCAGCTGGGAAAGGCACTTGGGGATCATCTCAGGCAACACACACCCTTTACAGCCACTGAGATCTCACAGCTGGGCTAAGATCCTGCTATTCTGACTCCTAGATCAGCACCTCTCCCTTCCTCCTAGATGCCCCAAGGTTTCCTCCACTTCACACAGAGCAGGTGGTCTCCAGACATTTTAGCTCACAAACAACTTCTAACATAGTGATAATGAGAATTTAAAAAGTAATATCACTCCTAACAGTATCTTTCACTTACTGGATGATTTCTGGGTGCCAGGTACTTCATTAAACATTTTATATGATATGCCTCATCTAACATTCAAAGAACATTATTGGTTAGGTCATTATTATCCCATTGTACAGAAGAGGACACTGAGGTCCAGAGAGGAGAAGGGATTTTCCCATGTTAACACAGCTAGAAGTTGCAGAACTTAACTTTACCTGACTCCAAACCCTGTGCACACGGCCACCACACAATATCCCCTCGGTGGGACACAGAGCACAGGAGACCTGCCCTCCCGCATCCTCTTCCTGTGATTACCTGGCGAGCAACAGATTGATGCCTGCTGCTAGGAGGGAGGAAGAAAGAGCATCAGGTGGGCAGAAAAGAGGCTTCAAATCTAGTCCATGGCTTTAGCACCCACTAAAATCCAGGACTATAATGAGCTTAAGGGTGAAGAAAGACAACAGTGGAGAGCACACTGGTGAGGAGATGGATGGGTGGGTCTACAGACTGTTCCAGTGTCTTCTCCAGGTGAAGGGTGGCACCAGGTGCTGGAAGAATACCTGTGTCGTGTGACCTGGGGCAAACCATTTCCTGTCTACTAGAGAGGGAGAACAGGATAACAATCAAGCACGTGGCCTCTGAAGCCAGACAACCCAGGATGAAACCCCAGCTCTGCCTCTTACCAGGTGTGCGACTTCATACAGTATTTAGCATACTGGGCGTTAGCTTCCTCTTCTGTAAAAAAGGCATAATAACACCTGTCTCATAGGATCATTATGAAAACTAAATGAGTTAATACACAGAATGCCCTCAGAACAGTACCTAACATATAGTAAGAACTATATGCATTTTTGCTAAATGTTTAAAAATTATATAAACTAGAGGTTATAGTACCCGACTGTTGAATTAAGATGCTTTGGCTGCAAAGTAACAGAATATCTGATCCTGAGTGGTTTCAACAGAAAGCCTTTATTAGTATTACTTTCTCATTAGTATAATGAGAATCCTCCAAATGGAGACGGTTCCAGGCTCAGGGATGTCCCAGGAACTCAGGATCTTCTTATCCCTCACCCTCCCTTTGACCATTTTCCACAAATCATTTCCCATCCTGTCCTAAGATGGCTGCCACAGTTCCAAACATCACATCCCATTACCACAAAGCCAAATATCACATCCAGATGTCACAAAGCTACCCCTAGAAACAGAAAGTAAGGAATAGGGAATCTCTTTTGCACCTATTGCTGTCTTATGAAAGAGAAACTACTTCCTAGAAGCCTCTCTGAAGACTTCCTTTTTCTGTCATTAGCCAGAACAGGGCCATGTGATCACCTGCAGCCCCTGTAGAAGGCTAGCAAAGCAATATCCTGCATTTCTGTCACGATATAGAGCTGGGCTCCACAGCAAAGAAGATGGGAGGAAGAAGAGTAGTTGAATAGGCAATCAACATGCCTTGCAAGATAGTCTTGAGAAGGAAATGTGGGGAAAAGTGCAGGAATGTTGTGAAAGAGTTAACTACTTCCACTGCACCTATGTAAGACATTGTTCTCAGAAATAATCATATCAATAGCAGTGCTTCACCCTGTGGGTTAGAGGTAGAGTCTATAGAAATGCAGGATGCCCTGTGTCTACTAAAATACAAAAAAATTAGCTGAGCGTGGTGGCAGGCACCTGTAATCCTAGTTACTTGGGAGGCAGAGGCAGGAGAATTGCTTGAACCTGGGAGGTGGAGGTTGCAGTGAGCTGAGATCGCACCATTGCACTCCAGCCTGGGTGACAGAGCAAGACTCCATCTCAAAAAATAAAAATAAAAAATAAATAGAAATGCAAGATGCCGATAATTCTAGGTTGTCCTGTTCTTTCCCCATGGATATGGCAGCCAAGGGACAAATAAAAGGAAACCGACTGCCCTGACACTAAAACTGACATTGTATGGCCTCATAATAACCCAGGCCTGGAAAACAATAGTTCACCAACTTCCCCTCTCATTTTGGTGGATTATAAATAAAGCCTGGAGGGAAAGTAATGAAATTAGTTTCAGAACAGTGATAGAATTCCTCTGAAAGCAGAAAATCTTTATTTAGAAAATACCTTGTGGGCCATTCTGTAGTGAAAATTCAGTCCTCTGGCCATAGTCTAGATCTGAGCTCAGCAAACATTTTCTCTAAAGGGCCACATAATAAATACTGTAGAATTTTCAGGTAATAAGGCCCCTGTCACAACTACTCTACTCTAGGTAGTGTAGGCAATGACAATGTGTCAACAAATGAGTGTGGCTGCATTCCAATAAAACTTTTATTTTTTTAAATTTTTTATTTTTTACTTTTGAGATGGAGTCTCGCTCTGTCACCCCAGGCTGGAGTGCAGTGGCATGATCTCGGCTCACTGCAACCTCCGCCTCCTGGGTTCAAGCGTTCTCCTGCCTCAACCTCCCGAGTAGCTGGGACTACAGGCACACTCCCTGCCCACTTTCCGCCGTTTGTCACCGCGCTTCCAAACTGCCCCCTGATTTTTGTATTTTTAGTAGAGATGGGGTTTCACCATGTTGGTCAGGCTGGTCTCAAACTCCTGACCTTGTGATCCACCTGCCTTGGCCTCCCAAAGTGCTGGGATTACAGGCATGAGCCACCATGCCCGGCCATAAAACTTTATTTATAGAAACAGGTAGAGGGTCACATTTGGCCCACAGACAGCAGTTTGCCAACCCTGGTTCTACATGGCAAGTTACGTAAGACAACAACCTAAGCCAGGGGACTCAAGCTCTACTGCCCATGGGGCTGGAGAGGTAAAGAAGTAAAGCAGGCTGGGTGGGGACTGTGACATGTGGAGAATATATGACTCATGGAAACAAGGCAGTTGCAAAAACCAATGTAATCAGACCCTCCAGTATTTTAGGAAAACCAGAAATGCAAATATGAGGGCATATTCTCATTTTTAAATATTGGCACCGATTCAAAATTTTAAACCTGGTGCAGACCTAACTGAAGAAAAAACATCTGGGGGCCAGCACAGTTTGGGGGCAGCCAGTGTGTGGCCTCTGGCCTAGATCACCCTTCCTGAGCAATGTGCTATGACAACCAAGTACACATGACACATTTGAGTGGCATGATCCAGGAAACTTAGGCCAACGCCAGTCTGACCTATTGCTAATGGAATGCATAACTGCCGCCGTCCTGCCCAGTGGCCGGGCATATGGGAGGCCATTCACATGCACGACTGCAATGAGCTGCACGTGCACTGCCACTCCAAGTCTGGACTGTAATTCTCTCCCCGCCTCACTAGTCCTCTGCTTTCTATAAGCAGTGTTGGCATAATCAGTGCCCTGGGACATCAGATGCTACGTAATATGCAGCGTGTGGACCCTCCTGACATACTTCAGAGAAGGAGTGAGATCATATGAAAGGGACTTAACAAGCCATGAAACCACACAGACATCAACTGGATTAGTTTCTGGCTTCCCCAGCCCCAAATACGAACTCAAATCCTCCAATAATGAGTATATTCTTTAGAGAGATCAAAAAAACCCAAGAAGCACGACAAACAGGACAGACACAAAGCAAAAGGACACTCAGCCAGATTTCCTCCTGGTACAAAGGCCCTTAAGCTGTGTCCAACGCTGCCCTGCGGAAGCCCAGGCGCCACTGAAAGGCCCCAGGCTGCAGACAGCTCAGCTTGTGACATTCTGTCCTTGGCTGTCTTTTAGCCTGTGTTCTCACCTGTTCACTGACTTCTCTGCCTCTCCCTCCAGTTCCTGTAAATCTACAGCATCCTCAGTATTTGCCTTGAGCTTCTCTCTCACTTGGTTCAGCTCTACACCTTCCTGCCTTCTGCCCTATTTGCCTAGGTCCTCCACTTCAAAGGTTGCACTGACCTGCCTTTTCTGGTGTCTCTGGACATGCTCCATCTTCAGACCCTCACCTCCACTGGGACCACCAGCATCAGGCTCCAGCTCACCCTGTGCAAGGCCTCCCCATTTTTAAGGAGCTAGTTGAGTGTCTGCTTATCTTACCAAGGACTCTATGCCCACATCCATAACTTGCTAGTGAAGACATCAACCTAGATGCCACCTATTTGGGTCACAAAGATTCCCTCTCACTTCATCTCTGAAGATCACTGAAAACCACTCTTTTGATTCCCTCAGCTATATTTGGGGGTGGGGGAAAGGCAGGGATGAAAGAAAGAAAGAGAGAAAGAGAGAGAGAGAGAGAGAGAGAAACAATGCAAACTTCCTACCATAAATGATGTTCATCCCATGTCCCCTGAATCCTATTCTGTTCAAATTAGGTGCTGAGCCAGCAGTTTTCTAACGGCTCCCCAATGGCTCTTCAAGTCTTATGATTTTTCAGGGTTGTCAGGGACCCAGGGAGGAGGGTTAAGGGGAATGCTACAGATCAGAGGTGACTTCAACAGAGCAGCTCCATTGGATCTGTTTTGTATACCATAGTCCTGCATGCAACTATGTTCGAAAAACTTATTCCACCACTAAAAATGTTAACATTTCTGTGTTAGCCACTGTGACCAGGTGCGGATGGAGCAAGGCTAGCTCCCCTACTGAAGAAGCCCATAGGATAACTTGAGGTAGGCAATATTTTTGGCGTAGGGCAATTTGGAAAGTATTGGGCTAAATTTTTGTTTACAATGAAAAGTAGCTTATTGAATCTCACATTAGGTGTGTCTGTTCCCACAATTTAAATTATCTGCTTTGTTGAAAAGAAGAATAACATCAAGGAAGTATTACTTTTTATATGCTTAAGTATGAATGTCTGTTTCCATTTTCCCAGTGGTGAGATGGGGGAAATTTCTAATCTTTCCTTCTGAATTTAGACAGTAAAGCATTTCTCAGAAGTATCAGGAGGCCCTGCTCATCACTTGTTTAGTGCATAGACCTTTGGGGGCACCTCCAGAGGATTGTCAACAGGGCAAAACCTCTTAAGGCGGTGCTCAAACTCCTATTTTCTTCACTTCATTGTTCAAATTCATATTTCTCCCATGTGGTTTGTAGAAGTCTCCTAGGGGTTGGTAAGTCCCAACAAGTCTTACGAACAAGTGAGCAGACTAGGCTAGCAGTGGCCAAACAATACAGAGCCTACAGGGAGAGTCGTGTTCCGTCAGCTAAGCTCAAAGTCTAAAAGCCCTCACACACCCTCAGCTGACAGCTCAGGCAGTGACAGCTCATTCGGGAAGGAGATTTGCAGTTGTGAACACTGACCAGCTCTAAAAGAATAGAAAAGTAATTAGTCATATCGTTTTAGAGCTATGCATTATCAGACTCTCAGAATCAGAGCCTCTTAGAACCTCAGGCCTGGGAGAAAGCAGAGAGGCTCCAATATTGCATAATGGTTAAGTTCACCGGCTTTGAGTCAGATAGACCTGGACTTGAGACCACTCAAGGACTCTACCTGATAGGAAATGTATTAGAGGGCATGGGACAACTGGCAAGAAGGAAGTGAAAGTGTAAAACAAACTCGAAGCAGGTAGCAGAAGTTGCCAGGCAAACTGGCCCAGGAACCAGAGCTGTAATCAATCCATCCTGAGCATTTCATCTGCTCTGACACAGGTTCAGGATTCCAAGTCCTGGGCAGAAGATTCCAATCTTTTCCCTTGTCTCCCCAGGGAGGTTTGAAGAAAGTTTCAGGCATCATAATGGGAGGGGAAAACATCTTGGTTTACCATGCCAGCTAAACCATAAACACTAAGGGTGAGGCTCCCAAAGGAAAGCCAGGGGTGGGAATGGCTGCCTGGAACCATAAACGACACAGATCTACTATCCTGCACCTGCCACAGTGTTGCTCAGAAGACAGAAATGCTCCAAACCATGGCCTTAGCATACTGTGGGACACAAAAAAGCCCTCCATAAACATGAGTGCCTTCATTTACAACTCATGCTCCTGTGGGGAGCTAGATCCCCTCTAGAGCACACCTGTTGAAGCAACTGCCACTAACTGAGACTCCTTCTCCTTTGTAATCACGTCCCCTAAGTTACCCTGAATGTGGAGGCCATTTGCTTGGAGAACTTTAAGAGTTTTTACTCATCATGTGGACGGCCCATGACACTGAGGGTCCAACAGTAAATATCTTGGACCAAACCTGGCTCAGAAAAAGACTCCCTCCATTGGGACTCAGAAAAAGACTCTCCCTCCCTTATCCTCCCTTAGGATATTGGCATCGGGAATGTATTCACTTCCCTACTCCAGTATCCTAAGGGAGGATAAGGGAGGGAGAGTATTTTTCTGAGTCCCAATGGAGGGAGTCTTTTCTGCTTGGAATAGAGAATACATTCCCTATTCCAGTAACCTAAGTGGTGTCCCCCTCCAGGTTCATTAGACTGAGTAAAGTGTTGGGTGCTGGCAGTTTAGCTTCACACACACTCTTAGGTCAGGAGAGAAAATAAAGGCGTTGCAGCCTCAGAGACCTTATATTTTGTCTTAATATTCCGCTAGGTCAGGAGGAGGCTTTTGGATGCTCACGCCAAACCTCAAAACCTCTAAAAATGCGTGCCAAATAGGGGGACAGTCTTTTGCTTCACCATTTCCAACTATGGCCCTATTAAAGGGCTGCTGCAAATATCTGGGGTCTGAAGGCTTGTGTGCTTAGCCTGAGGCATATCCTAAGTTAAAAATCAATTATGCAGAAAGGGGAGGGCAGACAGAAAGTCAGTCAGCCGTTGTCTAGCCAGTCAATGCCACCCTGCCCTGAAGGTCATCAGCTGGCCTGATGGGGGCAGAGCTACAGCATCGTCTCTGAGCTTATTTCCAACTCTATTCTGATGTTAGATGGGAGTATCAATATCATAGCTCAACAGTGCTCATCTTCAGCCTGGAGTCCTCTAGCTCCCTCCCCCTAAGGCAGCCGCTCCCATCATGAGCTCATCAACAAATATACACTAAGACGCACTAGAAGCCTGTTGCCATGTGAGGGGTCAAATAATAATAGCTATAGTTTATGGAGTGTCTCCTACAGGTGGGACACAGCTTCCAGTGTTTTACCCACATTGTCTCAATTCATCATCACAATGGTCCTGTCACTTTCCTCTTTCTGTAATAACTATTCACGCTGTTTGAATCACTGGGAGGTTTTTCATTGCATTGCACAGAATTCTGCTTTCCTTTTTGCTGTTTTTGTTTGTCCTTTGCCCTCAGAAAAGGCTAATAAATTCAACCAAATGGCTGGAGTTGGAGGGAGGAAGCAGGGATGACCTTGTCTGAAAGATGGTCTCAAACCCCTTCTCCTGCCTCCATCCAAGGACGAGCCTTCACCTGATATATAAAGTGAGGCTGATGAGAAAGTTCAGTCTCTGTTTGTGTTTCACCATCTCCAGTTTCAGAGGCAGCAGCTTCAGACTACTGCTGGAAATCGGAGCCAACTAGGGCCCCAGGGGAAGAAGGAAAGAGAACACAGGTTCACCTGAATGAGGGTCAGTGATGGCTCCCACTGAGTCTGGCAATCTCCCTTGTACCTGAGGAGACCTCCTGGTCCCTCAGATCCCCCTGCAGGGGCAGGAATGTCTGAGCCAGGACATTGTTTCTGTGGAATCTTCCCACCAATGAGTCTCCCAGCAGGACCAACTGTTTGGCTGTATTTAAACTGTCATTGAGCCAAGGCAATTTGGTGGCACACCCAAACTTCAACCCAGCAAGTACAATAGGACTGCAGCTCGCGCCAACGCTTGTTTAAAACATCGTTTGAACCAAACAGCCAGTCAATTTAAAAATATTCCAAGCCAAGAGCCAATGAGATTTAAAAACAAGAAAAACTGAAAATGAAAATAAAAGGGAAATATATTAATTTATATATGTGCTCGTTTATTTACTAAACATTGCCTTTTTCCAGAGAGAATCCACGATGTCAAAGGCCAAATTGTTTTTTAAAATAAAACCGTATTACATATGTTCTGTACATTTCAATGATATCATAAAAATTCAACTTGGGGAAACATATAAAACGCAAAGAGTGTGTGTACACGTGTGTGTGTGTGCATGTGTGTGTGTGCGCACGTGTGTGTGTGTGTGTGTGTATGTTTTAACAGATAGGGAAACTGAAGCTCAGAGAGGTTAAGGCTCTTGCCAGAGTCACACAGCAGTGGATGGTAACATAAGGACTGCCCCAAGTCCTCTGATACGTGTATGGATGCGCACGTACCTACCTGTGCTTGCTGAGGCCACACTCTTGTTTCAGGCCCAACAGGGTCTGAAATGCAGGAGTTTTCTTCTCTTTTGCTCCCAAACATAAAAGGGATGTCATATCTCATTTTCACCTGAGTCATGCATTTATTCCTTCAGAATCATTTACTGAAGTCCATCCACGTGCCACCCGCTGAACCGGACATTTGGGATACAGTGGCCAAAAAGCCACATACAATTGCTGTGCACACAAAGCTTACATTTAAGACATCTTGGAGGCCAGCAATGTGTGCTCTGTGCTGAAACTGGGGCATTCATCTTTATAAGCCCTCCTAGTCAGAAAAACATTTAGAGGTCACCTAGACCCGGGTTTCCCAAAGTCCAACCATTCAGATACGAACCCCACAGTTTCTGTCCTATGTCAATAACACTTTCTTATAGGTCTTCAACTGTTCTCATCTACATAAACACATCTATTTTAAGAGAAAACCCTCTATCATTGCTGTAAACGGAAAACTGGAATCACTTGTCTAAAATAAAAGGTAACCATAAAAATAAATAAAACAAAGACAAAACAATATGGTTAAATTATCGTCCAAGCACAGTGGCTCACGCCTGTAATCCCAGCACTTTGGGAGGCCGAGGCGGTGGATCACCTGAGATCAGGAGTTCATAACATGATGAAACCCCGTTTCTACCAAAAAATACAAAAATTAGTTGGGCGTAGTGGCGGGTGCCTGTAATCCTAGGTACTCGGGAGGCTGAGGCGGGAGAATCGCTTGAACCCAGGAGGCGGAGGTTGCAGTGAGCTGAGATTGCACCATTGCACTCCAGTCTGGGCAACAAGAGCGAAATAATGTCTCCAAAAAAAAAAAAAAATTATCACCTAAAAGACACCTGAAGCCTGTTTTCATTTTGTAAAAACATAAGCTCAGTAAGTGTTAAAAGGGTGTTGAAGAAATTTTAACTCTACACTGAGACTTTCTTCTTTCCCTTATCAAGAAGATTAAAGGAGAATTCAATCAGGCACAACTTTGTATGATTTAATTGTTTTTAACGTTGTGTTACACAGTCATGGCATTTAGGAAATCATTATCTAATCTAACCCTAAAACCCAGAGACAGGTAGCTACTGGACCAAGGTCACACAGCAAATGAATGGCAGAAAAAATAAACCCAGTCTCTGTGTTCCTACAGCAGATGAGCAAACTAACATCTGAATAAACTCTTGGATTTGTGCTTACCACAATTGAAGACTGATTTGATCCACTTTACTTTGGGATGAAAAAATCGTAATCCATCTCAAAGTGACAGATGCGGAGATCCCTCTCAATTTTCCTTTTCTCTCTTTTTTTTTTTTTTTTTTTTTTTTTGAGACAGAGTCTTGCTCTGTCACCCAGGCTGGAGTGCAGTGGCGCGATCTCGGCTCACTGCAAGCTCCACCTCCCGGGTTCACGCCATTCTCCTGCCTCAGCCTCCCGAGTAGCTGGGACTACAGGCGCCCGCCACCTCGCCCGGCTAGTTTTTTGTATTTTTTAGTAGAGATGGGGTTTCACCGTGTTAGCCAGGATGGTCTCGATCTCCTGACCTCGTGATCCGCCTGTCTCGGCCTCCCAAAGTGCTGGGATTACAGGCTTGAGCCACCGCGCCCGGCCTTTTTTTTCTGTTTTATCTATCCACTCATTTTCCATGTGTCATAAGTCTTGTAACAGAAATATGCTGAGATTTCAAATAGAACCTAGAAAGTTTTGTGGAAACATCCAAGCACCCCAAAATTCAAATATAATCCTTAGATAACCTGCTGTAATATGGAATTCAGGAAGAAAAAAATTCCCAGCCCCACCCGACAAGAACTCCTTGTCCTATAAAATCCTCAGTGTGAGTGTCCCATACTTGGCGAACCTCACCACATACCCACAGTAGCTCTTTAAATCAGGCCTGGAGATAAATGAGGAGAAATCCTCTCTCACCCACTGAGGCCACCTGCAATTTGCCTGCCCCTAATCCCCTTCAGGAGGCAGCTTTCAGCAATGTCCCCGGGAAACAGTGGCTGTGAGAACACACAGAAGCCTCAGCCTGCAGAGGAGGCACATTCTGGAGTCTTTGCGCATGGTGTCCTCTCCGGGAAGGTGAGGCCAGGGTTTCCATGTTCCTCTCCAAGGCCGGAACGGAGAAAGAGGAGAAGATGACAGTGAATGAAAACTGGCCACTTTTTCTCTTTCCTTTCAGCTGACATGGGAACACTTTAGGACTGCTCAGAAGGACTGAAAACCATCCTTTATGGAGGTAACTCAAGCTCAGTTTTTCTCTGTCTGAGGGAAGGCAGCCTGCTTAACTGCCCAGGTTAGACTGTACTCATCTACCTTACTTGAGTGGCAGAATAACCCTGTGCCCTCCAGAGCTGGTGCCCTGTGAACACCCAAAAGCAAAGAGAAGTGACTCTTGTTCCTAAAGTGGAAAGAGCAGAACTTCCTATGATGCAGCTGGCGCTTCCTGAAATAGAACAGGATTTGAGTAAATGGTTTTCACTAGGCGGGTAGGAAAAAGCTGCGTGTGGCTCGATATTTCCTCAGTGATGACTCAGACCCTTGCTCCTGGCCGCTGTCTCATCCTGATTGGGTCTGTTTTCCAATTATCAGGCTCAGCCATCAGATTCCCTCTCCCCGGGTCCTCTTTTGCCAGTGTTTATTATCCCACCAGCCTATTCTAGTTCTGGGGAGGTCAAGTCTCTGTCTTACCTTTTATGTCACTTATACTCTGCTACAATTTCTATTATGAATCTGATTAGAATTTGATCAACAGTTTATGTTTGTTTCCAGAACACCTCCTGTCTGGCCCTGCCTCCTTCTGGAAGAGATGATGATTTATGCTTATCTCAATCACAGGCAAGTCTTCCAAATCTGTAATTTGCGACTGTTTCCAAAGTTTGGGCATATGCCCCGTTACTACCAAAATTACCTGGAGAGAAGTGTATCAAGGGTGCTGATTCAGCAAAGACTCTCTTAGACACGCTGCATCACCCAAAATCCATTCCAGACTTTCCGGCCCTGTCTCAAACTGGCTCTTATTCAATCAGCATTTAGTGAGTCCTGACTATGAACCAGGCATTGTGCTTGGGGTACAGACACACACAAAAAAAGCCTGATCCCTGATGCCCCCATTATATGCCAATGTGGAAAAGACTGCAACAGAGTTATCTCAAAGCACGGGGGGAGTCTCAGAGCGAGGTGTGACCTGTCCCCTGCCTGTCTCTCCAGCTGCATTCACAGCATCCTCACCATCCTCACTCTGCTTGGTCCCACTGCCCTTCATTCTGCTTTGGGTTGCCCTGCTCTTCCCTCTGCCTGGAATGATCTTTTCCCATCGCTTCACTTGACTAGCTCCCTCTCATCAGTCAGTCTCAGTTTATGCATCCTCCTCAAACAGGTCTTCCCCAATCATCTCATCATCCCCTGTAGCTTCTCCACGTGCACCCCAGCAGTCTCTATCATGTCACCTTTGTTTTCTCCCTGGAAGCATTCTTTCAGTATCTGACACTACCTTGTTTATTTATTTGCATATTGCATATTACCTGTTTCTCCAAAACAAAATGGAGTCTCCACAGGGGCAGGAATTTTGAACCTGTGTTTATCACTATGTCCTTGATACCTCCAATAGACTTGGCACAGATTAGATGTGCCAACAGTAAATACTTGATGATTGAACGAATAATACTTTCTGTGGGGAAATTGGGAAAGGATTCATAAGGATGTGACTTTAGGAGGTAGCCAGGTGAGCAGTTATACAGGTGAGCATCTCCCATAGAAAGGCATGATGCTTTAGGGGAATAGCAGCAGGTACTGCAGGCCATGCAAGTGATCTCAAAGGAGGGTGAATAATCAGGCAGGGCCCCCATGGTGAGGATCTGTGGATGTCAATCTCAGGAGTTTTAATTTTTTTTCCACTAGGGCAGTGACAAGGTCACTCATCAACTAAACCTAAAGGGGAGGCAGCTAACCATATTTCACAGGGGGTCTTCACCCATACACATGAGGGACTAGGGGCTCACGCTGTGAAACTGCCAAGGCTCTTTGCTAGCACCCCTAATAATACAATCACAATCGCTTACTTAAAACTCACCATGTGTTAAGCACTTCACTGGCATCATCTTATTTAATCCTCACAACATCCTTAGAAGACATCTTATCTTCCCCACTTGGCAGATAAAGATGAAAAGAGGAGAAGTGATTTGCTTAGAATCTGCTAAGTAGAAGAGCTGGGATTTGAACCCAGGCATTCAGACACCAAAGTCTGTACCCTACCAGCTTCTATTCCTTGGGAATGGAAAAGGCTTTCTGATTTTGCATGAAAGGGTGCCCAAGATGGAACATTCTAGATTCCTTGCTGTCCTCCTTTTCAGGCACTGACCTGTGTGTTCATGATATAAATCATTCACCTTCCTGCCTGTTCGGAATGCTGGCATTTTGCCTTCAATCCCCTGCTGCCTACACTCTTTGGACATTCACTGAAGATGGTATGTGTGATCAGGGCCTTGACTGAGTTACTCAGCTCAGATTTAATCTCTTTGGGTCTCACTCCACTTAAGACCTAGTTTCTGTCTTCAAGCATGTCCCAGGGAAGTAGGAGACTAAGGCAAGGATAAAAAAGTGAACTAAGATTAGTGCTAAGGGAATTTCTGTGCAAAACATCCATCTTCGAGGCCCTCAGTTGGCTGGACAGTACTGTTAGGGTAAAAACAAAAGTCCTTGTCAGGGCTCTGCCGGGTCATCCTTCAAATCCCAGCTCAGTAGCTTCAGGGAAGCCTTCTCTTTTATGTCAAACCCCCCTCTATTAGGCTGTCAAAGCAACACCACCTCTTTTCCTTGGCTCTTATCATAAAGGCACTGTTGTATTTA
The DNA here is from genome assembly GCF_049350105.2 of Macaca mulatta. Classification (NCBI taxonomy): domain Eukaryota; kingdom Metazoa; phylum Chordata; class Mammalia; order Primates; family Cercopithecidae; genus Macaca; species Macaca mulatta. The sequence continues at coordinate 157,930,432 of NC_133411.1, forward strand.
CATGGGTGATTATTTGTTTAACGTGGGTCTTCTCCACTAGAATGTGAGCTCCATGAAGGCAAGGACATGCCTGCTTTTCCTCAATATTCTCTCTCCAGGGCCCAGCACAGGGCCTCTTCATACTGGCGCTCAATAAATATAAGTTGATTAAATGAACTCACAGTTGGAAGGCAGTTACTGCATGAGTGATTGAGGGCATTACTTAATCTCTTTAATTTTCTCATTTGCAATTTGGATAATATCTGCTCTATGTCCTTTTGAAAGCCATGAAATAAAATTAAGTGCTTAATAAATTATTAAGTGCTATACAGATTATTTCTATTAAGGAACTACAGACTGAGTCTATCCCCAGGATTTGGAGCACTTTCAGGAATATCAGCCTCAAAAACGAGCTGAGAGGACAGTGAATGGAGGCACAACATGCTGTCTCTTTGTTTAAATGGAGATGGCCACAGAAGCTTGTAAACTCAGTCATCATTGTGTCACCTGAGGCCAACTGGAAATCTGGGCATCTCCTCCAGAAGCCATGCCTGGAATAGCACAGGTGCTGTGGTCTTTGCAATTGAACTCTGATGGGTCTGAGGTCATGGTTGTTGTCAAGACAGCTGTGGGAGCGTGTGGTCTAGAGGGGAAAAAGAAGAGACCAAAAGACATGTCTGTGTGTCTCCAGCATAGTCTGAGGAAGAAGCAGCTTTGATGGGTAAAGCTCCAGAACAAATATCCTCAGAACTGGAGACGTGAACTCATCACACTTCTGAGGAAACTCTGCCAGTTGACGGCCCCCATATTCAATTATTGCTAAGTATTTTCATTCCTAACCTCATCCTCTAGCTGAGCTGACCCCTAGTTTCTACTACCCTGGGGGAGAGAACCCCAGCTTTGGAGGCTGAAAACCTAGATCAAGTCCTAGAAAATAAACAAATGACCAAATACTGAGTCCCTGCTGTGTGCCAGGCGCTGTGCTAAGCACAGGATGTGCTTTAGTTCATTTGCTCTCCCCAGCAGTCCTCTAATACAGGCAGAAGTACCCCCAACCCCATTTTACAGATGAGGAAGTGAGCCTAGCCGCCTGCCCGAGGTCGCATAGCTCAGACATAAGCTTCCTAAGGCACCGTCTCCTGGGTCACATAATGAGACAAAGCAACTCATCACAGGATAAGCATAAAAATCAAGTGGACTGATGGCACGAGTGTCACATGAGGCTTAGATTTTGGGACCAGCGGCATCAACATCACCTTCAAGCTTGTTACAGATGTGGAGTTTGGGGTCTCATTCCAAACTACTGACCCAAAGTCTGCATTTTAACATGATTTGAAGGTGATGTATATGCACTTTAAAGTTTTGAGAAGCTCTGATGCAAGGTTATTAGCCCCCACTATAAATCGTTGAGCTAGCATCCGACTCATTACTGTCTTCTCAATTTGGTTAGTGAGAATCTATCACTCTCTACCTTGATTACTTCTAGGACAGTTTAACATGAATACAAATCAATGGGGGTTGTTGATAACTGCAGATTCTCATCCAGGGGGTCTGAGGTGAGGCCCCAGAGTCTGTGCTTCTCACATGCTCCCAGCTGATGCCACAGAGGGCTGTGAACTACACTCTCAATAATGAGGGGTGAGAGGAACCTGGCAAATCAAATATCTGCAAAGTGGAAACCAGGCCTTGTGCTTGGATGACTTTCATCAGGGGAAGGCACCTCCACCAGGGCATACAGGTCTAGAGGGAAGGGAGCATCTCTAGTCTTCCTTGCATTCTCAGCACTTAACTGAAAGAATGGGCATTACTCCCCTGCTTAACACTGTCCAGTGGCTTCCTATACACACAAAACTCCACACTGCTCACCAGAGCTCACAAAGCCTGACCCAACCTTGCCCCACTGGCCTCCCTGACCCCTTCATACCTCTCCTCCTCCACTGAAGCCCCACCACACCAGACATTTTTCTGTTTCTCAAACACACCAAGCGTTTTCCTGCCTCAGGGTCTTGGCACCTGCTCTCCCCTTGACCTGGAATGCCCTCCCTCCAGCTCTTTCCATAGCTGATTCACACCTCAGCTCAAATTTCACGTCCTCAGCGAGGCCGTCCCTGACTGACCTGCCTAACCTGATGTACCCACACCCCACCCCAAAACTCTCAAACATGAGATTTCTTTTCTTTTCTTTTCTTTTCTTTTTTTTTTTTTGCTAGCCCTTATCAGCCTGAAAATATTTCATTTGTTTATTTACTTATTGGTAGTTGCTTTTTCTCTCTGACTCTTATGAAAGCAGAGACTCTGTCCACAACCTCTGGTGCACAGTAGGTGCTCAATAAATAGTTGTGGAGTGAATGGATTAATGGACTAACACATCTCCAGGAACTCATAATTTGCTCCTGTCATTACAACAAAGGAGGGGAAGATGGAGCGCTATGGGAGGCCAGAAGAGGAGCGAGCATTCCTCCTGGATGAGGATGAGGCAGGGGCGGGGAGGAGGGGTGATAATCAGGGCCAGCTCTCTGAAAGAAGTGGTGTTTAAACTTCACCTGGAAGGCTGGAAAGGATTTTGACAGGCAATGATAGGTGGAAACAGCCACCCCAGGCAGAGAGAACAGTTTGTACAGAGGCTCAGAAGCTGGCAAGTGCAGAGGGCTTAGGGAACAGTGCATACAACTGACGGGTGGAGGCTGAGAATTTGCCCCGTTCCTGCCCAACCCATGGCTCCAGGCAGAGACAGCCCTCCCTGCAGGAGTGACAGAGTCTGGCAGGAGTCCTGCAGCTGAGCAGCTGAGGTCAGAGCCTCTCCTCACCAGGCCTCAGCCACACCCATAGCCTAGATGACAGACAAAGCATTAGGAAGGGACAAGTGGGTCTGGGGGTCGGGACCCGCCTCCATCCTACTCCCCACCTCACTCTAGCAGGCAGCTCCGAGGTCCACCTGGCTTCTGCCCTCTTGTCTCTATGGTTCCTTTAATCCAAGGGTCAGCAAAGTTTCTGTAAAAGGCCAGGTGGTAAATATTTCAGGACTATGGGGTCAGATAGTCTCTGTTGCAACTACTCAGCTCTGCTGTTGTGGCATGAAGCCTGCCACAGAAAAGACAGAAGCAAATGGGGATTCCAACAAGATTTTATTTACTAAGACAGCTGGGAGGTTTATGTTTTGATATGTGGATCTCCTGCCACTTTTGAGACCCCAAATGCCCTGTGCTGTCTGCCATCTGGCCTAATCCCACCTCTACAGTCTACCCTCTCATTGCCCCCTTGGTTCTTCTCACCCAGGCACCTGGATCTCTAAGGGCTTCTGCAAACATGTGGTTCTCTCTCTCTGTCTCCCTGTGTCTCTCCCTTTCGCTCTCTCTCTCTTTCTTACCTGTGCTCCTTCACACCTGGCTTCCTGCTCCCTGTGCAGCTCTTTTTCTCTCTCCGGTTGTGCCTTAGAAACCCTGACTCCTCCTCACTTTCCATTCACATCACTTTCTCAAGGGAACCTTTCAGATGCTCTAGATGAGGTCCCAGGCCCTCTCAGGTGCCCATATATTCCCTCTTTACAGAGCTTGGCACATTGCAATTATTTCACAAACCACTTGTGATCATTTGTTTCAGGTCCATGCTTATTTCTAAGTCCAAATGGGAAGAAACCACGTTCATCAGCCTTTTCTATTCCATTCCCAGAGCCAAGGACAGGGAGCCTGGCGCATAAAACGTCCTCAATAAACATTTGTTGACTGTTCCTTAGGTCATGGCCCATAAGACTTGTTCATTCATTCGCCACTGTTGCTCATGCCCCTACTGTGTGCCAGCCATTGTGCTACACAGGGAGGATACAGGAGTGACACATGCACGAAAGGTCTCTGCCCTTTGAGGACCTCACATTGTATTGGGAGTAGCACATTCTAGAAACTGGATTCTATTAGTCTCAGTGTGTGACTTCAGCAAAGTACTTAATTGTCTGAGCTGCCTAGAAAATAAAAAGGGGCAGACTGAATTGTCTAATTTAGAGTTTCCAATTAAATTTTGAGGAGTCTTGGGGTTCCGTAGCACTTCCTAGGTTCAGCAAACAGTGATGTGTTTCTTTCCAGGAAGATTTCAATGGCCTAAATAAGCTATCTGTTGTTGTTTTGTTGTTGTTGTTGTTGTTGTTTTACCATTTTCTGTTCTGGAGTTCCACTGAAAAGTTCACATGTAAAGTAGGTTCCACTGCTCAAGAAAGACTTGGAAGCTACTTGCTAAGTCTGGCCATGGTATGGGCCAGAGTTGGGGAAGGTAGAAACTCTCCATGCCTCCAAGATGGGGTCAGGAGAAGCCAGCCAGATGTGCATGGGGGAATGACATTCTGGGAAACAGAAGACGGTGTCCAAGGAAATGCACAGATGGAGTGCCAACCAGAGAGAGAGAGAGAGAGCAGTCCGACAGAGATCCAGCAAGATGGGACAGAGACGGGCACTCCCTGGCTCTTGAGCACACGGAACTGCATGCCTGGTCACTGACAGTGGTCAGAGGCCTCAGCAAGAAAAATGAAGCTTCTGGGAGTTCTGAGAGCAATAGGTCCAGAGCCTAAGAGAGAGATAAGGGTAAAAGGTAAGCAAGGTTCCAGTCTCAAAGATGCTGAGACTTGAATACAAAGAGACGAGACTTAAATCAGAACGGAAGCCCGTGGTGGGGATCCACAAATCAGGTCAGAGTAGGAACTGCAGCAAGCTGATTTACACTTCTAATCAAGCTTCCTGCCCACAAGTCTTTAAGTCTCCCACTACTGCTTGTCCAAAGTCGCCCAGACAGCAAGAGGGAAGAAGCAGAAACACAGCTCCCTTTACCTGATCCCTTGAACTGTGTTATTCCCACTACCTAACCCATGCGATGCAAACTGGGCTACGTTCCAAATCCAAATAGGATTTTCTAAGCCTGCACTAGACAATGAGTTGTTTATTGAGTGCTTAGTGAAAGGGAGAAGATAATTTACTCTTAACTGAGTTCTGGCTCATGTCCTCAGGAACCAGACTGACATTTATGTTTTAGCACCAGCCCATTAGGGGAACTGGAATGGCTTTTTCTGCCTCTAGCTGAGCGTCTCTGGGGCGGTCTTAATGGTGTCTTAAAGTTCCGTCTACATAATACCAAAGCTACAGGTCAGTTCAGGCCAAAAATAATAAATAAAAATCACTACTATTAATAGTAAGCTTGTGAGAGCACCCTGCTCACTTCGCACTTCATCCTACTTGCTCCTAAAGATCACGAATCTTGGGAAGGAAGCACAAGGACAGGCTAACGTGCCCCCACCTCACTTTAGGAGTTCCCTCTGCTACATCACCCTGTGGTACTCTTGAAAGCACTTAACAGTCTTTAAGCTAATAGTCTATTTTTAAATGCCTTCCAACTAGACTATAAGCCCCACAAGAGAGGGAATATGTCTTTCTTGGTAGGGCTTTACCTCCAGTGCCTAAAATCCGATAAATGCTCAGGAAATAGCTATTGTATGTTCTGAATGATATCAATAATGAATTTGGGGTGAAGAAAAGGTGGAAATATGTGCGAGGATATTACTATCATTTGAGTGATAATAAAAATTACTCTAGAAACAGGATTCCGGTATTAATTTTTTCTATTTCTGTAGTTTAAATTTTAAAACATTGAGATACCATCTCACTACTATTAAACATGCAAAGACAACATTGGTCACTGGCTGTGTTGGGGAGGGCCTGAGGAAAAAGGCAGTCTAGGCATTGTAGGAGAATACATTGACAAGACCGTCATGAAGGGCAATTCAGCATCTACCAAAATAACAAATGCATACGCCCTTAGCATTCTGCTTTTTCACTTTTGTGGAATTTTTCCTACATATATAATCACAATCACATGAAATGACATGGGTATAAAGTTATTGACTGCAGCATTGTTTATAGTAGCAAAGTCCCAAAAATAACCAAATTGACACCACTAGAGAACCAGCTAAACAAACCATTATTCCCATCATGCAAGGAAACACTTTACAGCTGTAAGAATGAATGAGGATACTGTTTGTATAGTCATATGAAAGATTTTCCAAGATACACATTTTGAAATAAGCAAGGTGCAAAGCAGAGTGTATAATATGCTATAATATTGAAAATGGCAGGAGAGTATATCACTGAATTGTTTTTATACACACAAAATTTCCCTGGAAGAATACACAAGAAACTAATTTTTTAAATGTGGCCTATGGTAGGGAAATGGAGGCATGCTATTCCTTGTTTAATTTTTGATTTGGGAATCATGAGAATTCATGATTTGTTCATATAGGTTACTTAAAAATACTTTTAAGATAAAACATGAGCTGTTTTAACACCAGTGGACCCTGTGAAAGATCACTTTAGGAGACTGACGCCGCAGAGGCATCAGGTCTGGAAGTAGAAGATGTTGGTCCCAGGCCCAGCTCTGAAACTGACATTGGCATTGACACGGATGCTGATGTCAAGTTGTTCCCTTTCCTGGGTCTCAGTGTCCCATCTATGGGCTAAAGAGGGAGAACTAGCAGGTATTTTAAATACCTCTTGCTAGTCTCACCTTCTGGGATCTAATCTGTGGCTAGGCTTTACTTAATGTGGCTTAAAGCACATGCTGTATAAAATATGTCCTGCTAAAAGCATTTTGAGTACTGTATTTTTTGTTACTTTGCTTCATTCATTTGTTTGTTTGTTTTTCAAATTGTCACTTACCATTTTTAGTACAAATTCCTTTTAGAAAGCTCCCACCTTGTCCCTCTGAAGAGGGGCACTTGGGAGTCATGAATATACCTGTGGCCTGAGATATGGTAATGGAGGGAACAGACCAGGTTCTGAGTGGATGAAAACAGCTCAAAAGGAGATAGCAAGGAGCACAGGGAAAAAATTTACTGGGAATAGGAGCATCCTGTTAGATGCACGCTGAACCCCTGAACTCAGTTTATCCAGGTGGAGGTCCCAAGAAACCAAATGCAGCTCCCTTTTTTACAGTTCTGCATATGTGGGAGCTGAATTGCATATCGGTTTCATCTTGCTGAAATGCACATTCCCCTTCCAGTAACAGCAATCTTGTTTCCTATTTTGGGGTTTCCTTCTCCCCACCCGTCCCCCATTAGCTCCTGTCTGTGTTCTCTATCCCTGAATTCAGATGTCCCAGGCTGGTCAAACAATGGTATTCTACTTCCCGGTCACAAATGGCCATCGTGTCCAGAGCTTTTGTCCAAAGTGCTAGGGAATAAGACACTCTTTTTTCTGTTCCAGTCAAACCCAGGGGAGAGGGAAGATGAGATGTAAGCTCCTGGTCACCACCTGAAACTGCATGAAGCTTAGGAATGAACAGGGAAAGCACATCCAAGAGATGGTGACATCTTTGAGGTACTATCAACCTGCTCCTGGAACCAGTGTGGTTTTTAAGTCACTTGAACCAATATATTTTCTTTAAGTTACTTAGGCCAGTTTGAGTTTCACCTTCTGTTTCTCAAAGTGAAAAGAACCTGCATACAGCTTCTTGTACATGAATATTGATATCTCTTCACAGATTTGGGGCGTTTTTAGCTATTATTTCTTTAGATAGGCTTTGTGTCCCTTTCTCTCTCTCTTCTCTTTCTGAAATTGCATATGTAAATATTAGTTCTCTTCATGGTTTCCCACAGATCCCATAGACTTCTTTTATTCTTTTTTCTTTTTGTTCCTTCAACTGGATAATTTCAAGTGTCCCGTCTTTTAGTTCACTTATTCTTTCTTCTGCTTAATTGAACCTACTGTGGAAACTTTCTATTGAATTTTTCAGTTTATTCATTATACCTTGTAAATATATACAATTGTTATTTATCAATTAAAAATAAATTTTAAAAGGAACAAATGCCATATAAATAGCAACTCCACTTGACTTATAGTGACTTCCTGAATAACTATATTGAGAAAAACCCTGGGGCCTTGTTTGGGCTCATGACTCATGAGGAAGGTACGCAGGAAGAGGGAAAAGGTGAAAACTGAGCATTCCTTGACTAAGTCGAAACCCCTGACTCAGTCTTCTGTCTCACTCTGGACCGGGCAATGCTTCATATATCTCCAAGGCTTGGTCTTTCAGGTTAGCATATAGGAAGGAATTTGTCAGCATGTATCCCTGAAGGGTAAATGTCCACATTTGCTTAGATGTTTAGTGGGCGTTCCAGCCCTCAAAGAGCTGTGCTTGATGCCATAAACAAATTTGTTCCTAGTGTCTGACCTAAGAGAACGTATACTCGGAAGGAGAAATCTGCTCGTACATCACCTTGAAGGGTAGGTACTCCACTCACTTCTTTGACCTCAAACAATTTGTAATATGCAAATAGTCAAAGTGAGCAATGACGCCAAAAAGCATAATGGATTAAAGAGGTACCATTTACAAAGTGTATAAAGCAGGACAGGAAGCAAATCCTAGGGATCAAAGCAATGGAAGATTACTCCCATTATTTTTAATCTGGTTTTCATGGTTCCACCAACCTGGGCAAGTTAATCTGGTTAACTGAGACTCTTCTTGAAAGAACTTTTATTGGTTCTGACCCCACTTGACATCCTCAGAAAATAAACACTGAATAATAATGAGCTACTTTTCTGGAAAAAACAAAAAACTATTCACTCAAAGCACTTAAAATCAAAACACACACAAAAATATATTACTTACTCGTTTGAGGGTATCCTGTTATGAAGGTATAATTTAAATATAATAAAATTCATTCTCTTTTGGTTACAGAGTTCTATGAGTTTTGGCAAATGTATTCAGTGCCATCACTACTACAATTAAGATATAGAACAGCTCCATCACTTCAAACAATTTTCTTGTGTCTTTTTTCATCAATTCTTCCTCCGACTCACAGCACAAATCTGTTTGCTGATCCTATAGTTTTTAAAATGCCGTATGGATGATATACAGTATGCAGCATTTTAAGTCTGACTTCCTCTAATTAGCGTAATGCATTTGATATAACTCCAAGTTGTTGCATATATTGGGTATTCATTTCTTTTAATTACTGAGTAGTATTCCATTGTATGAATACACCATAGTTTGTTTATCCATTTCCTGGTTGGAAGACATTGGGTTGTTCCAATTTTTGGCAACTATGAACAAATCCACTCTAAACATTTGTGTACAGGCTTTTGTATACATACGTTTTCATTTCTTTGATATAAATACCTAGGAGTAGGAATTCTGAGTCATTTTGTAAGTGTATGTTTAATTTGTAAGAAACTGCCAAAGCATTTTCCAAAACAGCTGTTTCATTTTGCATTCCCAGCAGCAATAGCCACTTTTATTTTTCAATGTGTAGAATGTCATTTTATATAGATTTGGCACACTATCATATCTCCATTAGGGCTCAAAAGACTTCACGTCTGTGTTGGGAGCAAAGTAACCTATAGATATCACTCGATCATTTTTCTGACATGAGACTTACAGAGCATCATCCCTAGGGTGATTTTTGAAAAACACATAAATGCAGAATGTTGGTGTTTAAAAGAAAATTATAACTCACTAGTTTAACATCTTTAAGCAGGGCTGTTTTGATCCAATTATAATCAATTATCACTCACAAAGGCCCTGCTTAATAGCCTTATTTTACTGCCCATGTGAAATTGGGTATGTTACATAACTGCCTTAAACCACAGTTTCTTCATCTCTACACGGTTTTTGTAAGAACAAGAGAAAAAAATGTATCTGAAATCAGAAAGCAATTAAACATTGTGCTAATTAGAAAACAGACATTGCTAGTGAGTGTTCTTAAAACCTAATAGTACAAATCATGTGATTACTAAATGTTAGAACTAAAAGAACCTTAGAGATCTTCCATTAGGTCCCAGCCCTTAATGATAGACTTAGTGAGAAAACAGAGGCCCTGGAAAGCCGGGGTCAGATAAAGTTACTAATGGCAAAGCTAGTTAGAGAATTCAGAACTTCTGACCCTCTGCTCAGGTCTCTCATTATCCTGTACTGCCCCCTTCTAAAGGCTGGTTTAAACAAAAATCAGACATAACCAGCCTTTAAACAATTACACCAGGTCAGTCCTCATTATGATTGATGACCACCCAACTTAAAGTAACCCCACTCACTCCCTATTATATCTCCTTGTCTTACTTTTATCATAGCACTCATTTTTCTGCTGTCTCTCTGACCCTTTGTGAGTTAAGATCTGCCGGGGTAGCAACCTCTATCAACCACATTGCTTAGAACACAATCAGTTCTTAATAAATGCTTGTTGAATTATCATTTTAAAAGTGAACTTCAATTAGATTATTCATACTCAACAGGTTTGACTACATGACAGATACCTTTTTTGACAAATTATTAAGCTACTTGTTAGGGTGACTTGTAGGCATCATAATAAGCCAAATCAGAGCATAAGAATTGCTCAGTCAACCAAATGTGAGGAGCCTAAATCCCATTCCCATGCTGTAATCTCCCAGTCCTGTTCTGTCTTGCTCCTTCAAGGGACACGTTGTATAAACAGCATCAAGTGTTAACTTGTTAAAACAGTTACACCCAGAAAATGTTGAGATTATTTAACAATGCAATAATATGAGGTCATATCAAGAATTCCAAAGAGAGGCAGAGTTTTCAAAGACTCCAGTTCAATGCCAGGGAGCTATTGTTTCTAAAATGATTTTTGGAAAATGAAATATTAATTCCCCAGCTAATGTATTTCATGGTAGTTCATGTGCTTCATTTTCTAATCTGAAATTCTTTATTTTAGATCCATTCCAAAATCATCTTATTAGTCTCACACTTTAGAAGAAATGTATAAATCAAATGCTTCTAAATTTAATTTGATTTAAATTATATTTTAACCACTGTAACCCCTCTGTGGGGAGAGAGGCAAAAACATTTTTGCCAATGGTCTTTGTTCTGAACAAAGATCGGTTCTATCTGTCACCATTGGGAATGTTCAGGAATATTCTCACTGGATTGTAAGTGCCGAGAGGACAAGAACTTTATGAGTTTTTTTCATTGATCTATTGCCAGGCACCTAGAAGGAATCTAACAACTATTTATTGAGTACATAAGTAAATTTGAGAAGATAATATGTTGAAACTCTCCCAGGCCTTATTCAGAAGAGATCAGGCTAAGCCTCCAGCTAACAGTTCTATCCCACAGCAGACCCGTGTGGTCTTTACATCTATAGTCTTGGGCATATTCCATTAGACTTCCACATGTTTGGCTGGGTTTCTCACCTATAGCATTTTCAGAGAGGCTCACTATGTACAAACACTGAAATAACTAAGTGCCAGGAATGACTACAGAAACAAGGGGAAACCTTATAATGAGTGTGGTGGAGTGATTCAGTGAAGATCATCAGATTAGGATTGAGAAGAACAAAATTGTGGTCACTCTCCCACCACTTAACAAGTGTGGCAAGCTCACCAAGTCATGTCCTCACTCTAGGCCTCATTCAAAATCCGTGTGTGTGTGTGTGTGTGTGTGTGTGTGTGTGTGTGTGTGTGTTCTGTAGATCGTGAAACTTCTCATCTGAAAATCTTCACTCTGTGGCCCAGAGTAAGTTTACATAGTGAGTGCACCCAAAGGTGAGCCACCTCCACTTTGGCCACTTCTCCAGATGCCCACAAGGAAGTGCTGAGAATACTGTTGCACCTCCTCTGGCCAAGGACAGAGTCACGCCATCTGCCCACTTGGGGACAGAGAAGATGACTTGCCTAATATCTTTCCTGCATATCTTAAGGACAAGGCTGGGTTCTTTTGGCCTCACTGGGTAATAAAAACTCTATGCACGCAGGCTAGAAGTTGAGTGGTGGAAGATTCAAGAGAACAAGATAGATTTTCTGAAAAGTGGGCAACAAAGCATCTTTACTCCTTTTCCCATGGACATGAAAATCATTATCAAAAATCCTACCCCAGATGGGAGTGTTATCCAGTCTTGTAAAGCTGCCTTACTATCTAGTCCCCAAGATAGCTCCAAGTGAACCAGGCTTCCCAGTGCTCATGCCATTGAGTAATCCCCTCCTATACCAGCTCTAGGCTGGCCTTGTGTAACCAATAAAATGTAGCAGATGTGACACTGTGTGACTTCTGAGGCCAGGTCATAGGAAGCTTTGCAGCTCCCGGTTTAATCTCCTGGAATGCTAGCTCTTGGAATGCACTCTCTTGGAACTCAGCCACCATGCTGTAAGAAGGCCAAGCCACATGGAGTGGACATGGCTCATGGCTCCAGTTGATCACAGCCCCAGCTGAGCTCCCAACCAACTACAAGCATCAATTGCCAGCCCTGTGAGGAAGCCATCTTCGACGCCCAGCCCAGAGGAGCCTTCAATGACTCCAGCTCCAGCCATTATGGGACTGCAACCACAGGAGAGAACCCAAGTGAGAATTGCCTGGGTGAGCCCAGCCAATCCATCAGATGAACAGATGATAAGCTGTTTTAAGTCAGAAACTTTTGGGGTGGTTTGTTATGTCACTTGTTCCATCTTATGCTTCAAAAACATGATCCCCATAACTTTAATGTTCAAGGGTTATTGTTTTGCTTTCTTCTTTGGATTTGAGATGTCATTTCCAAGCAACCCTTTCTCTCACTCAAAATGTTTCCTTTATCTGGTCTAGTTGTGCCCTACTGAGCCCAAACATGAGGGAAATAAAAAAACAACCACCAACCACACACTCATATAACACACACAACACACACAAAACAATGTCTTGGATTGTGGAAAAATTTGCTATTGTCATTGTTTTTTAACTTATTTTCTTCATATTTCTTTGAGTTCCTTTTGGAGTCACTGAATTCCCTTTCTGAGTCTTTTTTCCAAGATTACAGGATCAAGTCATGGTTTTAAAAATAGCCATAATATATTAACAACCTATTACATTCCAGTCACCATGCTAACTTCTTCAGACATATTAACTCATTAATTTTACAACAACTTTGCAATATAGGTATTTATTATCCCCATTTTACAATTGAAAGAGCCATGGCTCAGAAACATGAAGTGATTCGTTAATGCCACACAGATACTAAGCACTTTGAGACAAGATTTGAACCTAGATCTACCTTAACCAGCATAAATACGGCTGAGGAATATCTGAATTCATTCACATCCAGAAATCACATTGTAGTTGTTGAATCCTTTGGCAGGAGCTATACCTGGATCAGAGAGCAAAAGGAGTTCAGCAGAACTGTGTACCTTTGAAAATCACTCTGAAGGAAGGACTTACATGTGAGTTTTGGGGATTGCAAAGTATTGACATTTTCAGACTAACTCTGTATATTGCTGCAGATGTCGGTACAATTCTGTATTGTTTGGTTTGCACTGATAATAAGACAGTCTGATAAAATCTTATGCCATCCTTCCAGAACATGAATACTGGAACCACTCATTCAAGGGGATCTGGAGAGTGACAAAGGATAGAGTGAGTCACAGAGACCCAAGAGCTTCAACAGTCTGGAACTCAGAAGCAGCTGGAATGAACTGGAAGAGAAGAACTACATAGCAACCAGGGCATTTAGGAAATGTCCCTATGAATCAATCCATCTGCACTGGGGAAAAATGAGATACATAATGGAAAAGAATGAGTTCTTGGGGTGTGGGGATACACATGTGTGTGCACATTTGTGTGTATGTGTGTGTGTTTGATGGGGTGGGGGCTGCTTCTTTTCTAGGAGTCATTTGCAAGCTACCTCTCCTCTCACTCAAAACGTAGCTCCCTTAAGCCAGTTTTCCCTGCTTTCTCTCATAGGTGAACCATCCTGGGGAAACTGAGATAGCCCCAAAGTAGATTTCATGATGGTATGCTCTGGGGTGGGGTGGGCTGCTCTGTTTTGTTCTCTGATTTATTCTTGTCTCTGCTTGCACTTGCAGTTCCTTTCTCCTACTAGGACATTGGTCATTTAAAATATATTCATAGTAAGATGACAAACAGTTCCCCTTTAGAAGTACAGATATATGGCTCTGTGAGCCTTAGTTTCCTCATCTGTGTATGTTCACACCTCCCATCATAAGCAAGCTGGCCTTTGTCAACACACACACATACCCACACAATGTTGTGCTGCCACGTGGTTCATAGGGGAGGACTTGAGGGGAAGACCAAGTTAACCTAAAGACAACCACGCTGATGAAGCCAAGTCAGGAGCGAAAGGAGATCAGAGCAGCTTGGTGGCGAAGAGCATGGGCCCTTGGACGAGATCAACTGAATGCAAATTCTGCCCCTGCTACTCACAAGTTATTGGACCTCAAACAAATTACTGAATTCTCCAAGACCTTGTTTCCTCACCTATAAAATGGGCATATTAATAATACCACCTTTGAGGTTGTTGTGAACATAGAAAATGAAATCCTGCATTCAAAGAATTTAATCCAATACTTTATATCCCATAAATGCTCAGTAAACATTAGCTGTGTTATTTATTATAGAGTACACAGAATACAAAATATAAGGACAATTATATATTAAATATTTGCAATAAGCAAGGCCCTGAGTTAAGTATTCTAAGTACATTACCTCTTTTAATTTTCAGAGCAACTTTGTAAGGCAAGTTCTAGGATAACCCATTTGACAGGTGAGAAAACTGAGACCCAGAGAGGTTAAGTCATGTCTCCAAGGTCCCAAAGCTGCCAAATGTCAGAGTCCAGGCTATCTGACTCCAAGGCTTGAGGTCCCAGCCAAGTCCACAAACTTCATTTCCCAAAACCCAGAATTAGATCACTTGCTGAACATCTGTTGACACTTTCCAGGGGACTTTCACAACCCCAATCCCTCAGAAGCCCCAGAACCTTTAATATCACCCTTTAAAACACCAGGAACATTCACAGCAAAAGACCAATAACTACACATGGGGTAGAAATTAACATATGTAGAGGACTCTTTCTTCTCCATACAAAAGCTTTTACCCATATACCACATTGGGTGTGAGAGTGAATATACTGTAAGAATACTGTACTTCCTGCAGCTGAAACCAGCAGGGCAAAGAAGATGCTTTCAGTAGAGTAATGTGTACCCCTTGCTGTGCTCTGAAGAAGAGGGTCAATTTCTTTGTGGGGAGTAGCAACACAAACCATCCCACCAGCAATAAAATCCACAGTTCCCTTGACAACAAAGCTAACTTTAGCCACGTGGGCTCATCCTGTATTTCCCAGGACCCAGGAGTCTTTGGAAGTTTCTTGAGTGGGCTTCCACCTTAGCTTTTGCTTTCTGTCAGATAATACAGCAGTTATGTCTGAAGGTTTTCCCCCAGGATCTCCAGTTCTTTTAGTGGTGGTAACATCAAGCAGTCTCCAGACATTGCAGCTGGGTGGTTGAAATGCTTACTCTGGGAGGGGTGGCCAGTCAGCTGGGGTCACAAAAGCCTTGTAATTAGAATCAGTGTGACTAATTTCCAGGTAGAATGACAGGCTCTTACAAACTGCTTTTGTAGAAATTATACTCACTGGTGTCCAAGCAGCCCTGAATCACTCTATACTCACAACAGAAACAGCTGGTGTCAGAGAACTCTACAAATATGGCAGATCATCACATGGGACTTTATCCGTGGAGGTGAGCCTCCTTTTGCACTGGAAGCTGGTATGTTGATGATGTCATGGTGGCTCAACTTTCTTGGTGTCTAAGGGGAGTGTCAGAGAGCAACCCTAACACGTGTTGGGTGACCGTGGGTAAGGCTTTCCCTTTTCTAGTTCACCTTTCGTATAATAACACAGACTGAGCTAGAGGGTCTCCAAAGCCCACCAGCTGCCACTTTGTATGACACAGTTATCAGAACATGAATTCAATCATGAGGTAATAAGAGGTAACAATTGAACATTTAGCTGTTTCATCCAACAGCCATATGATGTGGTTATCATTAATACTCCCATATTACGGGTGCAGAAATGGAGGCCCAGAATGGTTAAGTGCCTTGCCCAAGATCATGCACAGAGTGGGGATTTTTACCCAGGTAGCATAATCCCAAGGTTTATGCTCTTAACCATTCACAATATTAATGAAAACACTAAGAAACCAACAATGCATACACAGGGTTCCAGATCCTACTTTTCTAGATGTCTCCATTTTTATCCATAAGCAGTGTGTGTGTCAGTTCTCAGGCATCACCTGGAGGATACATATATAACACCTACCTAAGCCCTAGCATGTCAACCCTGGACAGGTCCTGACAGATTAAAGAGGCTGAGGTTTTTAACTCATCATCCTTGGGCGTGCATTAAAGGGTCCATGAGCCCTTTGAAAGTATGTGTAAATATGGGTGTGCATACATAATTCCAAGAAGAGATTTCATAGGTTTTTTTTTGTTTTTTTCTTTTGTTTTGTTTTGTTTTTAGATTTTTGAAGGGGTCTATGAACTTTTAGAGCAATCTTTTGACAGTTGGTAAAACTGAGACCTCAGGTGGGAAATGGACTTGTCCCATTACACACAAGGAGTGACAGAACTGGGTTCAGACCCCAGATCACCTGACCCCAATCCCACTGCTCTTTGACTACATCACATGGAGCTAACTCATCCCTGCAACATGCACCAAGAGTCTTCTAGGATTAAACTGCTGGGTATAACGTGCACAGCTCATAGGGTTTGGGAATGGTTTGGAAAATCATCATGCTTCACATATATCATTGACTTTAACCTTGGGCCTCTGTATCTCGTCATTTCTTTGAAGTTTGTATCATTGATAGTTACCCCTGATCTGCCACTCTGCCCATCTTCTGTGAATGAAAACTTAGCCCACAGTGTTTCATTCAGATCTGGTCTAGTGTGCCTTTACCTGGCCTCACTCCTGGCTTCCATAGATGCTTAACGTGATTAGGCATTTGTCCCTCACTGTTTTAGTTGAAATAATCAGTTCAAAATAAAACTGACAACAGCTAACCTACATAAAGAATGTGTTAATGGGTAAACATTCACAGGGGAATAAAATTATCCCAATAAAATTCAAATCAATCAAATATGAACCAGGAAAATTTGACTTAGTAGAAACAAAATTACAATGGAAAATTCACAGTGGCAGAAGCCAAAATTTGACCCAAATAAATTATTGTCAATAAATTACAAGCCATCATTGTAAAATTTCAAATGCAAAAGAATTAATCTCCATAAAATGATTTTGATAAAATAAAAAAGAAGATAGAGAAAGGTAGAAATTGTTTAACTGCTCTGTATTGAACATTTATCTTGGAGTAAAAATGATTGAGTAAGCATTAATTAGGAAAATACTTTCTTGAGAAAAATTCAGCTATTATTGGTGTTTTTAATGTTGTGCTTATAAGCATGAGTCAAAACACCCTCAGCAATAAATCACAGAGGTCAAAATATCTGCCAGACTAAACATAGGTTCAAAATGACAGCTCCAATAAAGGGAGGTCACAACTTCCTGTGCCTGTGCTTGGTAAGTGATGGAGGCAATCATTTGCAGATGATGCTCTGACAAGGGACGCAGACTGAGACCATCACTGTCATATGTTCACTTGAACAGCCAAGCGTCTAGCCCAGATTACATTCTTCTAAGCATGCCTTAACCCCACAAGTTCAACAAAGAGGTGTTCATTAACTTCTTCGCCCAAACAAGTACTCTTCTGAAACGTCTGTCAGCACAATAACAGCCAAACTTATATAACATGGGACAGGCACTTTACATATATTTACACATTTGATCCACACAACAGTCTCGTGAGATAAGTACTATTATCATCTCCATTTGCCAGTGATGAACATGAAGCACCAAGAGCTTAACAACTTGCCTGAGGTCACACATTTGATAAGCAGTGGAGCTGTTCAGTGGTACCACCATGCATCCCAGACAGGATGTTCAGGTGAACAAGATCTTTCTAGATTAAGTTCCATAAAATTTATCTAAATTTCAGCTGAGGTTTTATGAAATACTTGCAATATAGATAAGGCTTGGACTGGTGTCCTGACACTGCCATTCTCTATCCACAGGACTTTGGGTAACAATTAATCTCTTAACCTCTTTGAACTCATTTCTTCACGTGTTAAGTGAATAATTATACAATACAATTACTTCTTGCAGGTAGGAGAAATTAAGAGAAGTCAATGATATAATAAGAGTATAACCTTTAGTACAGTGTTTGAGGTATAAGTGCTCAAATCTAAGCTGTGATGGTAAGAATAATAGGTAAGTTTATCAGAGGATTCTGACTTGCCCTGAAGCCCATAGGACTTCTGAAGTCAGGGACTGTCATTATCTTGCTCACTGGATTGTGAGTTTAGCACATAAGAGGTGTTGAATATTGGTTGGTTGGTTGGTTGGTTGATTAGTTGGTTGGGTATGTGGGTGGTTGGGTGGTTAGATGCTTGCTTGGTTGGTTGGTTGGTTGGCCGGTGGGTTGGTTAATTGGCTGGTTGGATAAATGAATGGATGGATGGATGGATGGAAGGATGGGTGGATGGATGGATGGATGGATGGATGGATGGATGGATGGATGGATGAATAGATCGATGAATAGATATATAACCACCTGCCTCCTTTGTCTCAAAGGAGCTAAACTCAGACTTTTCCTCCTAGTGCTTTGCATATATGCATCCAATCTCCCCCAAACAGACGGACAGATACTCAAGGGTAAGGATGAGCTTTTTATCCTGCATCCCACAATACCATGAACTTACGATTTCCCCAAGGAAAGAGACTTGGGATTCTGAAACAATACTCTGGACCACTCAGGCCTCAAAATACCTTAAAGGTACTGCTTATCCCCTGGCTCTTTATTCCATAGAACATTCATCACTGAAGGTATTTCCTGTGGTATTTGGTGCAATACTGATTATATAAGCCAAGGTCCCTGCCCCCTAGATTTTCTATCTCCCTCCTCCTTAAGACAAAGGGAAACATTCAAATGTTCAAAAAAGAAATATTTATCTTGAAGATCCTAAGTTCTGAAAGAGAAAACGTGTAACCAGAATTACATAATTATGTAAAGCACTGATTTTTCAGGTCAGACAAAACTGGTTTTGAATCTCTGCAAACGTCTGAAGTACTTCGAACCTTGATTCCATCACCTGAAAAGGGGAGATAAGGTCACTTTCTTTGGGATCATTTGGAGGATCAAATCCTATACTGTGGGTAAATTACTTACACAATGACCATGACAGCTTCAGTAAAAGACCATGATTATCCCTGGCCAAACTACTATCTGTTTGAAAATTAAGAAAAGACCTACCACATCTATAGCAACTTATTCTAAACAAACAAAAATGATGCTTATTATTCTCAATAAACTTTTGCTGAATACCTGCTATACACGTAAGCTGCCCTATCACCTGATTTCTCAATCGCTCATGAGCAATAAATAGTTCTATTATAGTTTTCTCAATCACTCATGAGCAATAAGTAGTTATATTATAGTTTTAAAACTTTCTCCCTAAAGGTCAAAACCCAAGCCCAACATTTCATTCCTTTATTTTTTTATTCACCCATTCAACAAATCTTTATTGAGAGCCTGCCATGCATCAGACACTGGGCTGGGCTCTGGAAATACAGAGCTGAGTGGCCCAAATGAGATTCCTGCTTTCATGGAACTCCCAATCTAGGTGGCGCACACGGATTATTTAAAAATAAAAATAAAAACTTACTCACATAAAGTATACTTTTAAACTATGGTAAGCGCTTTGAAGGAAAAGTACAGGGACAAATGAGCACAAGCAAAAGGGAGATGCTAAAGACATGAGGAAAAAGAAAAAAGAGAGAAAATGGCCAGGCGCCATGGCTCACACCTGTTACCCCAGCACTTTGGGAGGCTGAGGTGGGTGGATGATTTGAGCCCAGGAGTTTGAGACTAGCATGGGCAACATGGTGAAAACCCATCTCTATAAAAGCTACCAAAAAACAATTAGCTGGGCGTGGCTGTACATGCCTATAGTCCCAGCTACTCGGGAGGCTGAAGTGGGAGGATCACTTGAGCATCTGAGTCTAGAAGGTTGAGGCTGCAGTGAACCATGGCCACACCACTGCACTCCAGCCTGGGCAGCAGAGTAAGACCCTGCCTAAATGAGAGAGAGAGAGAGAGAGAGAGAGAGAGAAAGAGAGAGAGAGAGACAAAGACAGAGACAGAGACAGAGAGAAACAGACAGATGGACTTTACACAACTTTGAAAGAAAGAAAAGAATGCCACAGGACTTGGAAGAGGATCAGAATATCAGTTTGTATAAGCTCTTAGGCCTTTAAAACAACTGGAAATGAAAAATCCTCCAAGTAATCTTTCTGTTTGCTATCCTTTCTCTCCACCCACTACAGCCCCAAAGCTACATGTTCTAGAACAGACAAAAGTTTTTTGTTTTGTTTTGTTTTGTTTTATGAATAAGTAGCTTTTTGGTCACCAGGATTATCATGCAGCTGTTATTTCAGCTTAGCCCGTGGCAACTCCCCTGAGAAGGAAAGCAGACGTAGCCATTGTCACTGCTTGCTGTCTGGTACAATATTCAAAGAATTCAGGGGCATTCCTGTGAATGTCTCTATGAAGTAGATGTCAGATATATCCCCAGATGAACAAACATCAGAAGTTCTCTACGTGCAAGAAAGTTCAATAACAACAAAAAGTCACCTTCACACATATTTGGTCTACGCAAGGAAGATCAAGTAGTTGAGAATCATACAGATCATGTTTAAATATGGTCCGCTAGATTTGAAAGGTTAAAATAAAAGACAGAAGCGAGGTATCTATTTTCAAAATCCTTTTCATAGATAATGTCATAATGTGTGACCCTAAATAAAAATACAGTAAAATGAAAGGTTAGGGAAGTAGATGATTAAGCATTTCTGAATACTGAGTGAGTAAAAAAGTGCTACTATCAACATTTATGCCTAAGAAATAAAGCATCTCTAATGAACATGGGCTCTTCCCAGGCTATTTGTTTTGTAACACATATTTGGAGGAGAAGGATGTTCCTAACGGCTTTTTCCATGATGTCAAAAGTAGGCTATTCTCTCATGTCCATGATCTTCCTTCTGCTACCACCACTGGAGCTATGGGTACCATGTTGGGTGAGACCCACGAAACTCCACCTGGCTGCTTCCCTTCCTCAGATGTCCATAGTCTCCTATTATTGGCTCTGGAGTCTCTTGCAAGTTTCCCTCATTCACCTTACTCCCAACCTGGAATCTTCTTCAAAACATAACTTATAGATCTTATCATTTGTTTTGACCAATCACTACTATAGATCAAAGCTTTCTGTTCCTCCTACTTTCCATTTGGGAAATA
This sequence comes from Macaca mulatta, assembly GCF_049350105.2. NCBI lineage: Eukaryota > Metazoa > Chordata > Mammalia > Primates > Cercopithecidae > Macaca > Macaca mulatta. The sequence continues at coordinate 157,951,561 of NC_133411.1, forward strand.
CAGTCTCTCTTTTTTTCTAGGCTGAGTTACCTGACTGTGGTCAACAATAACACCAGTTTTTTTGTTTGGTTTTTTTTTTTTTCCAAGACCTCCTGGAAAGTCGGTTCTCTCCGATCCTGTTCTAAAGTAACCAATTTTGATTGATTCAGTTACACTAGAATCACTGTGTTGATTTCAGCCCAGTACTTCAGGCTGATGAAACAAGTTTTAATCTAATGCTCCTATTCATTATCATATTAGAGATAGCATTTCTCTCAGAGATGTGTCACCTGACAGAAACACAATATAATATAATGCTTTCATTTTCTAGCTCCAGCATCAGAGAGACATGAGTTCAAATCTCACCTTGATCACCAGTAACTGTGGACTTAGACAAGCCACATCAATTCTCTAAACCTCAGTGGAGATAAAAATAATAGTAACTACACCAAAATGTTGTTTGATTACATGAGAGTCATGACAAAGGTTTTGCATAGGACTTAATGCATAACACACATGCAACCTCAACTATTATTTATTTTGAGACGTACACATTCTCTGGTCTCAAAAAGAAGTAAGATATCCATCAAATAATACATAGAAAAGAACGAAGGCCGGAGCCCTCCCGCACTTTTTTAGAGACCTCCCTCCAGGTCAGTACTTTTCAAACTACAGGTTAATGAATGAGAAATTCATTTGGTGAGTCATAAATTTGATAGTTTTTAACTAGAATAGAATGCTAATGAATAGAATAGAATGAATAGAACAGAAAAATGAATAGAATCGAACAGAACAGAATGTATCAGTGCATTTCTCTATGTTGCTGCATATGCACAAACATATGCACATGAGGATATAACATAAAATGCATTTCTTACTGTGGGCCACAACAACAACAACCTAACAACAAAAAAGGATTTGAAAGCCACTACCCTCGTCTGATTCAGAGCTATTAATATTAAACACATTCTTTACCAATGGTATACTATTTAGGAAGACATCACTGCCCCCTACTGGAACTCTTGGATTTCTCACAGAAAAGGACAGCAATCAATTAGCCTGTCTTTTCATTATCCATGTGACCTCAACCATCCTCTCACCTACCCTGTCTGGAAGCTCACCTCAAAGAGCCTCATCCCTCAAGCTAGTGTGATGCCCTGGACAAGGAGTCAAAGGCAGCACTAGAAGTGGCATCTGGGTTCTCACCTTTAAAATCGTTTTGAAAGCACAGCATCCTTCCCTCTCACCTGCCTCACAGAGTCTCTGCTGGGAAGCCAAGCCAAGCAGCCCCATTGCACAGTTCTGGCCGCGCATGTTATTCTTGGTCCTGCACCATGGCAGCTGGGGAGAATCCCCACCCCCTAAGCAGCCACTTGTCTCTGCTTCTCAGGGGAGAAACACCCCTTAGAGGAAGGTGAACGAAGTGCACATTCCCAGAGCCAGCACTTCCAGCAGCCTCCATCCTCAGGTCCCCTGAGTTCTGGAATAATCAGACAGAGTTGGGAGAGAGGGGATACATATCAGGAAATATATGCCATCCCACTGAAGAGGGAAGACCGCCAAGTGAAAGGCCCAGTAGCAAAGAGCACCCCTAACATACACACCCTCCCACTTATGGTGTGGGAGCCAGGAATAGATGTGCTTACTAATAATCTACTCAGTTCTGCTTCATTGTGACAGCTACCACCAACTGAGCATTCATACCAAGTCATCCATACATCTCATCTCAGTTAAAAGTCTGAGCAGAGGAATAATTGAAGCTTAAAGAGGTAAAGTAAATTGCTCAGGTCACTCAGTGATGAAAAGGAGAAGGAGCTTCAGACCCAAGTGTCCCTGAATGTAGGATCAGGGTGCCCGGCCACACCTCTAGGTTTGGCTGCACTTCTCAATGTCAAGGCTTACATGCCCCCAAAGATGAATTTGCTTTAGCCATTTCCTTGTCTATGACATAAATAAGTCTGATATAATTCCAACAGAACTGGGCTCAGGGAAGTTAGTTAATTTGCAGGCCACACAGCTAGTAAGAAACAGATTCTAACCCAAGTATGCCCAACTCCAAAACATATTCCATTGCCCCCACATGAGCTGCCACCCGAGTGAGTGCAGAGCCCATTCCCTTGAATTTCTTCCTTCTTTGCCCCTGTCCACACCTCTCAATGGGAGCAATTAAAAGAGGAAAAGAGACCAAAACTGTCAAGGTCATGAAAAACAAGGAAAGGCAGAAACTGTCATAGACCAAAGATACGTAGGGAAATATGGTAACTAAATCCAATGTGGGATCAGAAGGAGAACATTAGTGGGGAAAACTGGTGATATCTGAATCAAGGCTGGAGTGTTTTGTTGCAATAGCCAAGTCTTAATGTGTTTTCCACCTCCACTGCTGCCCTAATCCAGTCTCATGCTGCTTCCAAAATCATCTTTCCAAAGCACAAATCTGACCATGTTTCTTTCAACTGCTTATAACCCTTCTATACATTCCCTTCAACCTCCAGGTAGAATCCAAACCCTCTTTGCTTCCCTGAATCTGCTCCAGCCTCACTGCACTCACTGCTGTTCTCAGAAAACATTACGCCCTGTCCACCCTCTGGACCTTTGCTTAACACATGCACTGTCTGTCAATAGCAACCTGCTGGTCTGCAGTTAGAATTAAGTAGGTATCCTTTTCGGAACTCAGTTTGGATGTCACGTCCTCCAGAAAGCCCTTCCTGATGCCCGTAACCCTGTCTGGGTAAAATCCCTTCCCCTCAGTACCCGTAACATCCTGTAATTAACTCCAATCACAGTGCTTCTGATACTGAATCATATTACATAATATATCATTTGCCCCTTTCCTGTCACCCAGCTGAATCCCCACTTCCCCGCAGTGTGTGCCCAAACCTGGCATTGAATGACACTGACCCTCATCGGAATGAGCTCAGTCCTCCTCCCTGCTTACTCCATTTCTCTGAGTGCCCAAGGAAAAAGTGGTTGGTGCTAGTCTGTCATCTACACTCTCTGCCACTTATTAATCTCTCTGTTTTCAAAAAATGCCAGATAAGGCCTAGACTGGGTGCTTGCAATGAGCAACATGACCTAGCTTGAAGTTAATGCATTGTTTTATTTTCATTGTATTTGCCGTTATTTACAGAATTCTGTTTATGGAAAACAATACAAGTTTTTCTTCTATATAGACTAGTCATCCTTTATAAAAATAAATTAATATGGCCAGGCATGGTGGCTCACACCTGTAATCTCAGCACTTTGGGAGGCCAAGGTGGGCGGATCACGAGGTCAGGAGATCGAGACCATCCCGGCTAACATGGTGAAACCCCGTCTCTACTAAAAATACAAAAAAAAAATTAGCCAGGTGTGGTGGCAGGTGCCTGTAGTCCCAGCTACTCTGGAGGCTGAGGCAGGAGAATGGTGTGAACCCAGGAGGCGGAGCTTGCAGTGAGCTGAGGTGTGCCACTGCACTCCAGCCTGGGCAACAGAGTGAGACTCCGTCTCAAAAAAAAAAAATTAAATTTAAAAAAATAAGTTAATATGAGTAAAAGAAGTAAATCAATTTAGAAAATGTTTTGTAAAGGCTCTTTGGTGCATATCATGATAAACACATGCATACAATACACACACGTGTACATATATACATACAACTGTGAAGGCACCCCAAAACAGCAGAAATCCTGTCATTTGTGCAACTAAGTCCTTGAATCATGAGACCCCTGCCTCAACTACCGCTGTCTTTGCCACTAACTACTAATGTGTCTGGTAGAATGTTACCCTTCTGTTCCTCAGTTTACTCACCTGTAAAAAGAAGAGAATATAATTGGGCTATAAAATTATATTATTTCATCTCTCCAATACTATTTCTCATCCTGTTCATACAGTATAAAAATAGCACTGCCGAAAAACCCAGAGGTGAGGTTCTTTTATCAGAGGACAAATATCTGAGATGTGCAGAGGTTAAGTGACTTCCCCAAGGTTGCACTGCAATCTAATGTCAAAATCAAGACCAAAATCCAGGTTCCCTTTAGTGACAGGCTTCCTGATCCCTCATCCTAACACCCTCCATTTCTACATATTCCCTTCCTCAAATAAACTTCTGCCAAATGAGGTGCATTATATTCACAAAGAGGAAGAAAATGAACACACACACATACATATATATACACATGTACAATATAAAGGCATCTTAAAATAATGGAAAACTAAATAAGAAAAGGACAAAAGCAATATTGGATTTCAAAGTGTTAATACTGTTGGACAGGGAACTAGTATACCTGAAAGCTGAGAAAACATGTTACAGGGTTTTCCACAATGTTGCAATGCCCTCCTTGTTCTTTATTTAGATTAGATGTAAGGAGCCAGCAGCCACACAGCCCATATAAGTTTTGAGGGAACAATTAGAATAAAGAGGGTAACTAGATCATCTTTGGCTAGGATACACTTTCTTTTTACAATGTTTAAGTAGAGACCAGATCCAATCACCACTTTACTCTCTGCGGATCATGAAAAAAGGTAGCATCAACATGTTTCCAAAGGGAATAGTTGGCTCACATTTTAAAAATGAAATCTTTAAACACTTTTTAAAAGAGTTTTAGCAAGCGATTTACATATAGAATGTAGTAATTGCAATGATATCACACAATGTTTTTCTTATTTTAAAAAAATATAGTCTTACCCTTGTCTTTGGAAACATGCTGAACATTTTGATAACTGACCTGGATACAGGTAAATTCATCAGATTTACAGGTAAATCAAAGTGCACAGAATTGGGGAATTTTAGCTAAAATCTCCAGTGAAATGTAACATGAATAGATACAATGCTCTTCACATACGTGTGTATGTGTATGCATATGCAAATGCATATGTATATTTGCAGCAGTTGAGAAAGATCTGTCCAAATAGAAGTTCAAGTCAGAAGACACAGAAGTTTCAATTAATTATATAGCTCAATGGAAGCCAAGGACAGATGTGGTTGCTGGGGAGAAGAAGAATCAAATTAAGTATAGTAACATCCCTCTGTACTCTTCACCCACCAGCCAATGTCAAAAGCCTGGTGCAGTTATGGGAATCGCTCTTTCAGAGAAACAGAAACAAATCTGGCCAGAGGAGAGTGAGTGGTCAGTGGGAAAAGGGAGGGGATCTGTAACCTGAGTCAGATAGGGAATGGCCAATGGCATGGTTTCCAGGGCTGTGTGAGCCTTCTTCAAATATACGATGTGTAACTGTTCTGGAATGCGTGTGCCCCTGACTGTCTCCCAGGAATGTTGTTGAAAGGACTATGCATGGGAGATTAGACTGGATTGTCTCAACCACAACATCCCTCCCAGCTTGGGGCTTTTACAGCTTGTGGTAGGGGCAAAACCGCATCTATTCTGCATGGTAGTGGATTAGATAATTTTACTAATTAGACAATTGGAAGCTTCTCCTTCCTGGGAATACTCTCTAGAGTAGACAGCCTTTTGACAACCAACCACATCTCTAACAGAAAATATGTGCCAATACGTAGATAACCTTGATGACTAGAAGATACAATCGTGGCTCAACTCACCACTCCCATCTCACCCTGCCATATAACTAACCATCTGGTCAGTCCAAGAAGCTAGAAATTAAGGGCAGATGGTCTGATAATAAAAGCTAAACTGATGGGCATCAGATGCAGGGAATTACGTCTGGTCTCCTTGTGGTTCACACAAGGAGCAAGGGTGAACCACCTGCATCAGGCTTGCTTGAGTTGCTTGATAAAATGCATGTTCCTGGGATATATCCCAGATCTACTGAATCAGAATTAGAGATAGAAACCAGGAAGTTCACGTTCAACAACCTTACCAGGTAATAGGTATGCACACTATCTGAGGGTTCTTACCCTGCAGTGGTGCTTCCCATACTTCAGGGTGCATTAAAACCACCAGGAAAGCTTGCACGAGTCAGCGTTCTGGGATCCAGAGATTCTGATTCAGAGACCATAGGTGGGGCTGCAGATTTTCATTTCAATCTCACAGGTGATGCTGATGCTGCTGGTTAGTGGACCATATTTTCAGTTCGTTATCTTAGAGAATTCCTGATTTCATTATCAAAGAACTCAGATACTGTGGTAGGTCACTTCTGAAATGATCCCCAATGATTCCTCACCATTTGGTACTCAAGCTGTTGATAAACACCCTCCTCTTGTGGGAGCTGGACCTAGTGACTCACTTATTATGAATTGAATAGGCAAGACTAAGGAGATGTCACTTCTGTGATTAGGTTATGGAAAGACAGTGACTTCCTTCTCTCCTGCTCACTCTGGTTCTTGCTCCTCTTGTTTGCTCCCTCTGGTGAAGCATGGTGCCATGTTGTGACTGCCCCGCAGAGAGGCCCACGTGGCAAGTGGCTGCAGGAAGCCTCTGGCCAACAGCTAGCCAAAAAACTGACTCCTAACAACAACTCTGTGGGTGAGCTTGGAAGCCCATCCTTCTCTAGTTAAAGTTGAGATAACTGCAGCCCTGGCTGATTGTAGCCTATGAACCACCCTAAGCCAGAGGGCTCAGCTAAGTCATACTTGGATTCCTGCCCTGCAGAAACCATGAGATTATAAGCATTTCAGGCCACTCAGTGTGCTATGCAGTGATAGGTCATTAATAGAGATGCTTTGCAAAGCAGCTACCCTGAAATCAACAAGATGCCTTGTAGTTGGGTGTGGTGGCACATGCCTGTAGTTCCAGCTACTCAGGAGGTTGACACTGGAGGATCACTTGAGCCCTGGAGTCTGAGGTTGTAGTGAGCCCTGACTGTACCACTGAACTCCAACCTGGGCAACAGAGGAGACACTGTCTCAAAAAAAAAAAAAAAGAAAAATGACATGTCTTGGTATTCTCACCCATCCTTCAAGTCCTCCATCTCATCTGTCCCCATTGTGGATGAGAAAAAATGTGTGTGTAAATGTAACTGGACAATATTTAATCATATATACTATTTATATGTAATTTATGCCATAATTTTCTTAACACTCAATTTCCAAGCCTTGGCTCTTAGAAAGCTTCCCTGGAGCTTGTTATGTGGGAGCACAGCCTTATGGCAGGAGGAAGATAGTGAATCCAAGTCGGGTTTCGTGCTATCCATCTGGCCATTCTGAGGCTGTGTCTTTTGAGCTAAGAGCCTGGTGAATTCTCTCCTGCCCATCCCTGTGAGCATGAGGAGTGATACACACTTTGGTTCTGAAGAAAGAAATGGAAAAAACTACAGGTTCCTCTGCTGGCAAGCGGAAGGGGTCTTTCCCTGAGAAAATTGGTGAAGAGCACAAATTCCAATCGGCTTGGCTTTGCACCAGTGCAGTGACTGATTTCCTCACTGCGGGAGGAAGGAAGGTTCCTGGAGGGCAAGATTCCTCATCTTCTCCAGAATTACGTATGGAGAAAGTGCTTTTCAGAGGCTGTTTGTGTGGAAGTCAACAGTCAACTGGTAAAGACTCCAGATGCAAAGCTTGGAACCAGGAATTCTCATTGCTGCACCAGCAAATCTTTCTGTGACCTGCAATGAGCCCCTCTCCTTCCAGACTTCATTCTTCTCATTGTAAAATGAGGGGGCTGGGCCAGGTAATGACTCGGACCCTCCCAATGCGTATTTAAGAGCCTAGGGCAGTGGGGTCAGAGTCTGGCCATGCCAAATGTCCAGAGACAGGACAGCTTTTCTCAGAGGGCCAGGCCACCGCCACTCAGCCACCGTGCCCTCTCTGAGGAGCACCCAGAGGGGCTGCTGTGCCACAGGGGGCTCTGGCAGATGTTGTCCAGCCTGCTCCTAATGGTGTCCTGAAGCTCGTCGTCACCCAGCAGGACCGCTGCTGCCAGGGCCAGCAGGAAGTACTCAGTGGCATCATGGGCATCCTAACCCCATGATGTGGGGCAAAGACAAGACAGCATTAGCAAACACTTCCAGGACAGGCTAGGAGGCTGTGCTGGCCCCTCTAGCTTTTTTTTTGCCCAACATCCCATCCCCATCTCCTGAGTCCTTAGGGGAGCTCCTCTCTCCCTCCACTGTGGTCCTTGGAGCATTGCTAATCACAGTGCCCTGCACTCCAGGCACAGAGGTGGTCCCTTGCTGAGGCTCAGCCAATCATGAAACATCATTGCCCTGGGCACGGTGCTTCAGGGATGTGTACATGACCCAAACTTGGCCTATATCTGCCACTCCCTGGGACTTTCCACTGTGTCTCAATAAGGAAAAAGGTCCCTCCGAAGTGGCAGGTTCAGAGGTGGACTTAAACTGCCAGTAGCTAGAAGGGGAAAAGGCCAAAAAAGGAAGCAAAGTAGAAACATACAGAGTCAAGAAATACAATGAGAGGTGGGGAAATCCCTGATGACAATTGAGAAATAGGATCCAGAGCTATCCGCAGTTAAATTTGTAGCTCAGCTTTCACATTCTTTGAGCCAGTAAGTTGCCTTTTTTGCTTAAGGAAGTTTGAATTGAGTTTTTCCCTTTACAATCTATAGAGTTCTTGGTTGACATGATCAGATCACACACTTTGTCCCTGAACCACTTCGTGGGAGCTGTGGGGCAGAGGCAAGATGGCTCTTCACCATCTTGAGGGTCCTTCACTAGCCCCTGGACCTCCCTACTTGGTAAAGATGAGAAACAGATGCTTCTTTGGGTGAGACTCAAAAGGCTGCCTGGTTTCCATTAACCCTCATAAATCAGTAATTCATTCAGGCCAGAAGCAAAGCCTGGCAAATAAGAAACAGACAGCAGAGCTGCCCTGAGGGTTCCCTGGGGGCCAAACACAGGACTGACTCAGAAACCACTATATTAAGAGATTAAGGGTCGTGCTTCAGGGGACAGGGACCTCTGGTAAAAGGAAGCCCAATCTAGGGACATAGTTTGAGGGTCAGGGTTGTAACAGAGACTTGCAACCAACACAACTCTAAAAGACACCAAAAATATAAGAAGTTCTGGGATGGGCATGATGGCCTACTACAACTGTAATCCCACCATTTTGGGAGGCCGAGGCTGGCGGATTGCTTGAGTCCAGCAGTTTGAGACCGGCCTAGGCAACATGACGAAACCCCATCTCTACAAAAAATACAAAAATTAGCCAGGTGTGGTTGCATGCACCTGTAGTCCCAGCTTCTAAGGAGGCTGAAGTAGAAGGATTGCTTGAGCCCCAGATGCAGAGGCTGTAGTGAGCCAAGACTGAGCCATGCTACTCCAGCCTGGGCTACACAGCAAGACCCTGTCTCAAAAAAATAAAGCAAGCAAAAAAAGAAGTTCTAGATTCAGCAAGCAAGAGAAGCAGGGCTAAAGCCCTCTTAAGATCTAAGTATACTTAGTTTAAAGGCCCCATACCTCATTATCTCAAACATGTTAATATGCATCCACATTTCTCATAAAATGTTCTTTTATATTACTTTATAAGAAATGAGTTGCAGTTGACTAGTTGGTCTGTAACATTTTATGGACATGCTCTTAAGTATTCATTTTAATCTTCATTTTAGACCTTAGAGTTGTTTTGGCGTCTTATATATTTCCATAGGCCCTTGAGAGACTCACAGGCAATGTGCCTAGAGTATCTGGCAGATAAAGCAGCCACAGACATGGTGGCAAGGCAAGGAGAAAGAGGAACCATGGTCTATTCCTCAGCGAAGATGGGAGCACCTTTGAGGTCTTCAGTTGGGCTAACTGGAAAGAGCCTCCATGTCCCCTGTAGAGCCACTCCTCACCCAATGAAACAAGACTCCTCATCTTGGCACTCTGGTTTTCTCAGCTCCACCCCAAAGGCTCCTCATTGTCTTTGGGTCAGGAAGGAGAATGGTTGGGTAGTGGCTCTCAGGAAATCTTGGAAGTCTGGCTCTTACCTTCAGCTGGCAGAAGGTGAGTCGGCCCAGGCGATAATACACCTTGGCATAGTACAGGGCCTCCTTGGGACTCTGTAGCCAGGGTGGACAGAGGGACAGGGTCTTCAGGTAGCAGTCCTCAGCCATCTCATACATGTGCAGGGAGTAGTACACTGTAGCCAGGCGGTGAAAGGCCACCAGCTCCTGCCTCCGATCTCCTAAGAATTGGAAGACTGAGAGAGATACCCTGCAGCCAACACTTTGCATCATTTGTTCACTCATTCATTCCATAAAACTTTTTGAAGGTCTACTAGATGTCAGGGACTGTGCTGGGGCATAGGGAATAAGACAGAAGAGGTGCCTGTACTCATAAAGCTTATTGTCTCACATGACAGACATTCCTTAAATCATCCCACAAACAAATGTAACATTACACGTGTCATAGATGCTACAAAAGAAAATGCAGGGCTCTATGAGAGTGACTTAGTAGAGGATGGGTGCCGGTCAAGGTTTCCTGGGGTGATTCCCGGAAGAAAATTGTCTCCTTATTGCAGATGCTACTGTAATGCAGGATTCTGGGAAGGAATTCTTCTTAAACCCTTTTACTGGGACATGGTGACAAGTCTAGCTTGATGGCGTAGCTAAGAATTGCAATGAATAGCTGTGTGTAATAAATGTCTTCCTCACACACAAGTCTCTCTCTTCAGAGAGCTCTCTTGGGTACCCCCATGCAGCAGTCTCTGCTTGGCCCCGTTACCCACTGTCAGTCTCAGATAAGCTGTAAACACCTGTTCACCCTTAAACCGTGCTTTAGAATGTTGGTTTCTAATGGGTCTATTACTTGTTGTTTGGTGGATTTGTTTTAATACAGAACGAACTTTTACAGGAAACAAAGGCTTACAATCATGTCTTCGAAATATTTGCAAGGTGACTGTTGGATACCATCTAAAAACATCACTTTTAAGCTTCAAAGAGCCAAAAGCCAAAATTAAAAGAGAAAATCTTAGAGAGAGAAAATTCTCTGATATGGAAAAGTCAACCACGGGGGAAGTACCTATAGAAAGGATGCATGCAGCCTCCCTTCAGCTCCCGACCAGTGAGAGATAAAAAGTGCTCAGAGGAGCTGCCTGGGGCCTCCAAGGCCTTTCCTGAGATTAGCACACAGTCACTCAGATGAGACCTTATGCAATAAGGAAAAAGGTAGGGAAAAGACAGAAGGAGCTCTCAAGAGTGCAATTAGACACAATAAAGTCCAGTATCATCCACATCCGATGCCCTTGAAAATGCCCAGAAGTCCCTCCTGGAATCATCACAGAATATTCCATTTACCCTTACATCTAATCAAGGCTTCTCTAATCAAACCTGCTTTTCTTCAAACACCAACATTCAAGATGAGGGGTTTTTTAATCTTTTTTATTCTGCCATTTATCTGTTCTGATGAATTTTTTTTTTTTTTTTTTTTTTTTTGAGACAGAGTCTTGCTCTGTTGCCCAGACTGGCGTGCAGAGGCGCAATCTTGGCTCACCTCCCAGATTCACGCCATTCTCCTGCTTCAGCCTCCAGAGTAGCTGGGACTACAGGCATGCGCCACCACGCTCGGCTAATTGTTTGTATTTTTAGTAGAGACGGGGTTTCACCATGTTAGCCAGGATGGTCTCCATCTGCTGACCTCATGATTCACCCACCTCGGCCTCCCAAAGTGCTGAGATTACAGGCGTGAGCCACCGCACCCGGCCTCTGATAACTTTTATTGTTTTCCACTAGCTTTTGACATAAACACAAGATATTCAGCTATGTTCTGAGTTAGGGTAATGGGAACCTGACCTTCATTTACATTTTAGCTTCATGGAAAAATGCACTTTTGACTAAAAATTAACTAATTTAAAATTTAGGGCGCAGTCCTTTTGCAATGGGAACATAGCCTACACAGAGAATAAAATACCATTTACTTTACACTTGGGGAACAGCAGCAACTGTAATATAATAATTAGTGTGGCACAGGCAACACTTACCAAGGACTTACCATGTACCCAGCATTGTGCTGTGGCCGTTACATGGATAATCACTGGTCTTCATAACAACGACCATGAGGCGGGCACTATTTTTAATCCTGATTTGGTGATGACAAGCTTGAGGCTTACAGAAGTTAGGCAGCTTGCTTAACTAAGGTATCCCTGACAGTTGGCCCTGGGATTTGAACCCACACAGTCTGACTCCAAAGCCTGTGCTGTTATTGCTTTGCTGTCTATCCTTGACCAGTCACCTCTTCCATTCAACACACCCAACAGTGAAGACCACCAACCTGTGACTGTGCTGAGCCTGGCGGCCAGGGTGGCAAATTCCAAAGCCTTCTCATAGCCGTCGAGGCTGATCTGCAGCTCTGTCAGCTTGTTGAAAATCCGGAGCTCAGTTCTCACCGCCTTCAACCTCCTTGCTAAAGGAACAGCTCCAGCCTAAGAACAGAGGCCCAAGGAACCTTAGTCTAGCTAGGAATCATCAGTGCATACCATAGCTAGGAGGCTTATCTTCTACAGGCAGGGGTTGGGGGATGGCAGTGGACTAAAACAAACGGGGGTCAGCCATGTTTCCTTGTGTGCCTTTACTCAACTCTCTCCTGGACCTTGCTCACGATGTTTTGCCCAGATCTTAAAGAAGTAGAGGGCATTGGGCCTCCTAAAATTGGGGAAACCTGGAGCAGAAAGGGGAAGTGGCTTTTCCCAAGGTCACGTGGAAAGTCGTTCCCTTCTCAGCTGTGTGCTCTCAGCTGTGCATCCCTGTGGATAGCATCCACGGCGCTATCTATGAAGCACACATGAGTACACACATAGTGTGGGAATATCTCAAAAAGTGGTCATTTCTATGTTTTTATTATGATAGAATTTTAGGCAAATCACTTCATCTTTCTGAACCTTAGTTTTCTCATCTACAAAATGCATATGAAAATAAGCCCCTCAATAGTCAGAGATGCGTTCCCTGTTCTTCCCCACACCTAGCTCAGTGCCTGGCACAGACTGGATGTTTGCTAAAGTTTGATGACTGAATAAACAACTGAAAAAATAAATAAATGAATATCTGAATGAATAAAATTTTAGGATCAAATTAGATAATGAGAATTCCTAAAGTTTAGTCAGTGATGAAAAACAATCACAGTCTTTGACATATCCACTTAATATCTGGACATTCATTTAATTTGTGTTATTCTTAACATCAACTCTTTTTCTTGCCTCATGCTTTGCAATACTATCTGTGAAATCATAGGTTTAATGAGCTCATATTATGTTTTTAATTTTAAAATATATATATATATATATATATATTGAGATGGAGTGTTGCCCAGGCTGGAGTGCAATGGTGCTATCTCGGCTCACTGCAACCTCCGCCTCCCGGGTTCAAGTGATTCTCCTGCCTTAGCCTCCCAAGTAGCTGGGATTACAGGCAGGTGCCACCATGCCCAGCTAATTTTTGTATTTTTAGTAGAGACAGGGTTTCACTATGTTGGTCAGGCTAGTCTCGAACTCCTGACCTCAGGTGATCTGCCCGCCTCGGCCTCCCAAAGTACTGGGATTACAGGCATAAGCCACTGCACCCAGCCTAAAAAAATATTTTAATACATGCTTATTAAACATATGATCAAACAAAAGCACTCATCTACATAACCCTTTAAATAATCTCCCACCGCACTCCCAGTAGTAAGTGGGAAACACTGGTAAACTCGAAAGTGTGCTGCAAACTGTAAAGTACCATGCACCCAAGAGTTCGAGATGGTCTTGAACTCCTGGACTCAATTATTTTGATGTATTATCCCAGGAAGGATAACTTATCAAGCCTGAGAATGACTAAGTTTATCAGAACCTTCCCTGAGCTCCCGCTAGATTGAAGAGAGGGTGAGTAGGTGGGCACTGGACAAGAAAGAGAAAAATGAAATACAAGCAAGAGAGGAGAAGAGGGACCCAGGTCGAAGTCCAGCCTGAGCCTGCCCACGCCTGTGCCAGGACTTGTCTCAGCAAACTGCACAGCTTGGACTTACTCTGTAGTACTCTACTGCATGATGCCTGTGGCGGGTCCCATTGAAGAACACATCACCTGCTTCTTCATAAAGTTTGAGAGCCAGCAAAGGCTCCTCTGACTTCAGGGCTGTCTGGATGGCTGCCTAGTGGGGACAGAGACAGCTGTTAAAGGCAGAGAGGAGGGCTTCCAGACCTCCACAGGACTGGCAGAGCTAAGATGCAGACCACCTAAATCAATTAATCCTCTGCTAAAGTCCCCCAAATCCTAAATTGGTCTTCACACTCATAAGGCTGGTAAGAGGACTTTAGAGATTCTCCAGTGTGGCATTTCCCCATCCTGGTATGAGAGATTGCTTTTGGTGGTGCTAGATTATTTTTAATGGTATATGGAAAAACATTTTGTTTTACTAGTTAAGTATTTATTTTAATGTGTTTTAGAAAAAAAGAAAAACTAATAGTGCATCCAACCTGCAACTTTAGATAGTATTGTGTAGAATAAGGCTAAGTGTAAAAAAAAGCTACATTGATTTGATGTTGAGTCAAAGAAGAAGTAAACAATGGTATAGATGGTACCTGTATATAGCAAAACCATGAATTTAATATGTAAATAACTGAAATGGAAAAATAATGATCCAGTTCAACACCTTACACTTTCCAGATGGAGATAGTGTGGCTCAGAAAGAAAACAGAACCTCCCCAGTTTCACGCCAATAGTCACTGGCAAACAAATGTTGGTGTCTTCCATCCCAATACCCTAGCCTCCAGAGCTTCTTTATCTCTAGCAAGCTATTTTGGATTGCATCTACACCAAATGTGCTAAGGAAGTTGAAGAGTAAAGAATATACCGCTGCATCTGCAGCACAGTTACAGGATCTCAAATAGCTTCAGGTCCAGAATGATTCACTTCCATGGAAATGACCCTGCACAACATCAGTTAGGTGGCAGCCTGGGATTGGGTGAGGCCTGGGACCAGTTCTGGCCAGTGAACATTTCATCGCTGGGGCAAGATGCTGCCGTTGCTGTGTTATTGCATGGGCAGCTACAGAGAGAGAGGGGGCCAGTGAGATGGAATCCTGGAGTCAGGACCACCAAAACAATGTACAATCGGAACAGTGCCCTCTGGGCTTCAGTCTCCCACAACATGAAAGGAGAAGACTGAATTGTCTGCTCTCTGGAAATGCTTTCAGCCCTTAAATCACAAGGCAGATGGCATAAAGGCTGAGAGTGAAGGCTCTACGTCACACTGTGTGCAGTTCTCAGCTCCACCACTTACCAGCTGTATCACCTTGGGCCAATTACTCAGCCTCTCTGAGCTTCATCTGTAAAATGGAAATTATAATGGAAACTCCTATTGCATTTATAATGAGGGTTAAACTACATCATGCAAGTGAGGTGTTTAGCAAAGTCTCCCGTACATAGGAAGCATGCAATCAGTGTTATGCAGCCATTATTAAGTCTCAGTAGAAGTGAATTTGTGCAAGTTTATGTGCTAGTATAAGGAGAAGTAAAAAGAGAGAAAACAAAACATGGGAAAGAAACATAAATTGGTACATTTTTGTAGAATTAAACATCTTACATATCATCACAGTACAATATTGTACAGATAGTAATAAAACACTAAAATATCATGTATTAAACATTTACTAAGTTCTGAGCACTTAATAAATGCTTACTATGCATTTACTACTACGCAAGTGAGATATATAAATTTTTGTTTTACTAATCCTTATGCTAAAAGACAGCGTTCAGTTCCCCCATAAAGAAACTGAATCCCAGAGATGTCATATGGCAAGCCCAAAGTCACGCAGTCAGTCCATATGTAATGGCCCTGGGATTTGACTCTAGGCTTTTCTCTCTTCAAAGCCTAGGCTTTTAATCACTACACTGTACCACATCTCTGATATTAAAAGTATGCAAACCAACAAAAAAATAAGAGAATAATATTGTTAATACCCCACATACACACCAACCTTGCCTCAAACTGCAGCAAAACCCTAAAGTCAAGGTGTATGTTGAGCTTTGGAAAGACGGGTATACTTAATGGGACAAGTGACGTTACAGGTGATATGTCAGTCTCCCCTCACATCCTCCCAGGGTGCACATGTATATATGGGTCTCAGCGACTGGCCCTTTGCTACCTGTACTCAGCTTGCCGGACCACCCTCG